>NC_085046.1:84514672-86914672 GCF_963662255.1 Cinclus cinclus | reverse complement strand
TTGCAGAAGCTGGCCAGCCTGCTTTTCCAGGGACAAAGCAACAGAGTTGGGTTAGCACACAGCTGTGCTATAAACCAGAGATAGCACTGACCTGATGATATATCATGATGCTCCTTCTGGATCTTCCAGTTTAGTCAGTATCAGCTTGAAATGAAGAAGGATTCGCAGTAAAGGCATTTTCTAAAAATCTGAGGAGTGCGAAGCAATAGGAACATGACAAGCAAAGGACACTGCAAAAACTTTGGGTCTAGTAAGATCAATAGGATACGTCCTCAGATTCACCACAGCTGTACCACTGAACAGCTTCTAAGAAATGCTGCTTCACACTGGCAAAGCTCTGTCAGATGGTGATATTTTCTCTGCCCAGGATTAGGTTCTTATCTAGCTGGCTTAGCACTGCGTGGGAGGCTCAGTGAGGTTTCACGCATGTCCTATATGCTGCTCTTCCTCTGTAACCACTCAGGTCTTCAAATCTTCCTGAAAACAAAGTGAACAGCAGCCCTTGTCCTGCTAAGGGCTGCCTGTTTCCATTCAGATGCCATGTTTCTGTGTGAAGCATCCCTGCTGTGGCTGCTTTGTGAAAGTTTCTTTAGTCCTATTAAATTTTTGTTTATTCTCCATCATTGTGAGCTAAATAGCCAACAGCTATCTTAGAGGGAAGAGGGGATTCCCACAGCAGACAGGACTTGGAGCTCCTAAATTAGGAAAGGAGAGAGCTGCATTGGTAGCACTCTGTAGCTCCTGAAGTGTCATCTTCCCTTTTTGGTGCTCACTTGCAAGCTTTGCTGAATACAAATGCATGGTACTCTTTCGTCTGCTTTGCCTTCTGCAAAGTAGGCAGGCTTCTTTTAATGTGGTTTACTTCCAAAAGCATAGGAAAAAACCTAAACAAACAAAAAAAACCCACCAAAAAACAGAAAAGAGAAAGTGTGTTTTCTGCACGAGCTGGCATTGTTTTCTATGGCATCTTCTGATATCAGGAGATATGTGAGAAGAAAAATTCTCCTTTTAAGTAGTCTCACTATTGCTTATGGTCAGAAAATGAAACACTTGGGAAGTAAAAACATAGGCTTTCTACCTTTTTTGTTGAAATATGAGTGCAATAGTTCACTGCAAGCTAAAATATGAGCAGCAGAATAGATTAAATGGATCTTCTCTCAAAGATAATTTTAATGACAATGTGATTCCCTGCAAGGAAAAAATGTTTTTGTTGTTCTTTTATAAGGGATTAAAATAGAGAAATAAATTACATTTTGTATCATTTTCCCTTTAAAGTCATTGAATAGGGGGGTGTTTTTAATTACAACAAAAATCTCCATGTTAATAGTCTTGATTAAAGGGGCTTTTAAATAGCTTATCTGCCTGGCTACATTCCATCCTAAATCTCTGAAGAGGAAGATGTCTTTCATGTTGAATTTAAATGCTTATTATCCCTTTGAACTCTTCCAGTCCACTCATTTGAAATATTATTCTTCCCTTCCAACCTGTGGAGTCAGCTCACCAAGAGATCCTGGTAATGTCACTCTCTGGGGAGCTGTGCTGGTTAATCTGAACTTGAGGTAGCAGCTGGGGCTGGGACTTCAAAGCTTGCTGTGACCTGCTGCTTCATTTCAGGGCCAGCCCACAGCAGGGACCTGTGACATCTTTATGGATCCATCACCTGGAAAAATGAAGCCTTGATCTCACCTGTGGGCCTCCTATGTCAATAACCACTGATAGCTAATTAATAGAGGTCTCAGTTAAAGTCTGCTTTGCCCCTGTGGTACCTACTGAGCAGAAATCCATGGGAGGGGAAAGGGAAAAAAGATGGGCAGGTCCCTGAAAAACCATGCTTAGATGCAAACATGAATAATACCTGGAGATTTTTTTATAAAGGCTCCCACTCTTTTTCCCACTGTTAACTACTGTAAATGTTGTCTTTACTTTCTGCTTTCTTTTGCCACATGCTAAAAGCAGAGCAGCGTGCAGTGCAGCTGAAGTCACTATACACAGCTGAATCCAGAAATGCTTTCCTTTTTACTCACCTGCAACACAATTCGGGCATCTGACAACATCAGGTTAGGTGAACAGCTTCCCTGAAGGATACACAGCTGTACAAATAAGGACTGCAGGTGTTTGTGTGCTAGGAAATGATCCATCTTGGTCACCCCTCATGCCAGGGAAAGCCAATGACTCTGGTCAGGTATAAGGAATGATACAGTCCCCTTTGGCAAATTGCTCCTCTACAGCGTGGTCATAGAGGTTTGAGGAACTAATCTGTAAAAATGGACTGATGGAGGCAGGTGAGAACCATCATTCCAGAGCACACAAATCCTAAGGTTTGGTCCCCTGCACAGCCCCTGAATGGCCATCCTATTTGCTCCCCCTGGTAAGTGGAGAAGTGAAAGCACGTGACAAACAGACTGAAATACTCATGCTCTTGTCCGTGCAAGCATTATACTTGGCAAAGATTTCACTGTAGGTTTCTTATACTGGAAGGGTATGCACTTTGCTATTTCTGCTGGCCAAGCATACCTGATGAGCTGGAGCTGGCAGACAGGTGTGCTGCTGCCTGTCGTGGTTGTGCACACACAGAGAAAATTCTTCTGTCTGCAAATACCCAGTAGAAGTGGGTGGGCTTCCAAGGGAAGAGCAGCCAGGTCTGAAGAGGAAAGTTTGGGGCGAGAGAAGGTGCTGAGGGTTTACAGCTGTTCAGGCTCTCTGCCAGCCCCTTCTTTGGTCAGGTACCTGCCAAACCCTCCCAGTATGGGAACAAATAGAAGGAAAACAGCACAAGGAAATGAGACTCCTGATGATAGAGGACAACCACTGACGAAAAGGAAAAGTGATGTGAGCATCAATTGTTTAAACAAGGATCAAGGAAGGACAAGAAATGTTTATTTCTGCAGTTGTGCCTACACGCTTGTTAAGCTAGTGCTTGTTGACACAGCTTGCATTGTCCATGTGAGCATCCCTCAGGCTCATGTCCAGCTGCCTCGCTAAATGTGTTACATGCAATACCTGTAATAGCATTCCCGTGTGGAATGGGGCAGGATGACTCTTTCTATTAAAACTACAGTGCTGCAGAAGAGCTGGAAGAGCTCCATTTCTCCCCCAAAGATGAAATGTTCCCTTATAAGAAACTCAAAATGCTACTGGATCTCCTTTTTAATCAGAAAAGTAAAGTAAAATAGCCTTCAACTAGGAAATTGTAACTTTACTTAGCTGTAGTTCTGAAGGTCAATTTCATGAGCACAGGGACACAACAGAAAGGATGCGTGTAAGTCTTTAAAAGTAAGTGGTTAAATATGCTTTTGACAGAGCAGAGCTCAAATAGAAAAGAGAAGATAAAAATAAACATTGCTCAACCCTTTCATTCATTACAGGCTGTCAAATAGGACAGGTGCAGTGGAAAAACCCATGTGTGACTGTGTCATTAGAAGTTGAGTCATCATGCGAGGGCAGGGAGAGGGGTGGAGGGGCTGGGGTGACTGCAGCAACCTTAACATGGACTGATTAGAGAACAGCTGGTCAGAAGCAGGAGTTTCTTGTGTTTTGAGAACTTTCTTCAAAGTAAGAACCAAAAGTAAAACTTTCCCATGGGTAAACACTAAGCACAGTATCCAAATTCCCTTTTCTGATGCTGTTAAACTCTTTTTTAGCACACAAAATAAATATGAATGCAACAAGCAACGGTATGATGTCATGAGTTTGGACAAAATGGTAGAAACAAAGAAGAACTTGGATTCCCAAAAAAGGTTAGAAAACCAAAGCCTTGTTTTTGACTTTCACTTTGAAAATGCTATCAACATTAATGCTTCACTACAAATGGGAGTTCTGATGAGTTTAAGGTTTTTTTCTTTGTGTTGTTTTAGCAAACGTGAATGCTTCTAAATATACTTCAACTAAATGCTGAGACGTTTCATGAGGAGAAGCATTGTTTACTGTGGATGGAAAATGCTGTGCTGTTTTGCAATCCCTAGTGCCACACACCATTAGCTCTGTCCTTGAGGGATGCCCAGAGCTGGGATTATAGCAGCATCCGGTCCTACCTTACAGTTAGCATTTTGCCTGGAGCCTGCACAAACAAAACACCTCACCTCCTCAACGCACTCTATCCACCTGCAATGTCTTCCTACAGTGTGTAGCCAGGGTACAACAGGCCTAAAGGAGTGGAAAAACTGATTTCCCATGGTCCAAAAGAATGATCAGAGGGCAGATTTAAACTGTTTATATCACACAGTAAATACTGCTTAACTGCTCTTTCTATGTCTGGGTTCAGGGTTTGTGCTCATCAACTCTTACGGACAAAAACGTTGTTGTCCCAGTGTGGCCTGAGCTTGGTGAAGCTGTTGGGTGTCAACTTAGAAACACTATGACTGCCTGTGAGGAGTGGCAAGAAAGCCTCTGTTTAGTGCTCTTTTGGTCTCCACTGCTATGTTTTTATGTGGTTGACATTTGTGAATATTTCACAATGACAGGGAGAGGGCTCTGTGTACATGTGGGAGAAGGGGCTGCCAGAACAGGGGAGTTGTGTTTCTGTTCAAGTACCAGATTGATGTCTGGACTTTTTCCCCATTTTCTTTTTCTCCAGTTGATGAGCAATGTTTTCAGTAAATGCTTAGAGACTGTTTTCCTGTCTCAAATTGGCATAGCAACAGCATCAGAATGAAACTCAAAAGCATCAGCTTAATGACATACTGAAATGGCTTCAGAATTCATAACATGCTCTCATTTTCTATTTTTTTTTTGATGTGTAAAGGAAGGGACTATTGCACAGCATGAGCAAGGGGCTACTGAACAACATGGGCTGTTGGAAACCTTTCCTCCAGGCACATACTGAATGCCAAATGAAGATAAGCCAAATAAGTACTTATTTTTAACCAGTTTTATACTTGTAAACATCTGTATGAAAAATACTGCATGAACCCTAGGATATAATATGTACCTGCACAGTAGAAACAAGAGAACTAGTTCAGTATTCTTTATGACTTGGGTCACATAAAGAACTTAACTAGAAAATCCCAATCATCTATGAATTTTTCTGTTGGTAGAAAAAAGAGGTGTAAGAGTGGCTAGAAATCCCCAACTTTGCCTCAAACAACCATCAAATACAAGGATTTATCCCCACACTAAATGGTATAAGTGTTTCTTAATCTTATTTTTACAAAATGTTTTGCTCTGTTCAATAACACTTTCATTAACATTCCTGTATTCTAGAATGTCTGGATAAATTAACCATGCTGAACCTCAGTTCATTGATTTTCTGAGGAGTAAACCTGACTTTGCTAATTTAAATATTACTAGCAATTTACAAATACAACAATGTTTAAAATGTCTCTCTTTTTAACAGAGCTTACAAGCAAGTCAAAACAATATATCCAGACTCTCCGAAGTTGTTTGCTGTTATACCACTAGCAGATGGATGTGATCTTTTCTACATCAGAGTAACTTGTTCTGTCTTTAGTTTGTCCCTGCATCCATGGTTCAAAGACTCCTATGCACTTTGTGGATGTTACCAAAGCCTGCAGTGAGGTTTTTAAGAGGCATAACTCTTCTCCATTAGTGTGGACTAACAAAAGAACAGATTTTTTTTTTTAAAGTCAGCGAAGCCACTTGTGCCCCGGACTGGCTCCGTCATCTACGGACATGCCTGTAGATAGTGACATGCAAGGAGGCAAGCTTGAGACGAAACTGGAATTTGGGCTGGAATTTCCCTTCCTTGCTGTGTAACTCACCCTACCGCTCCAGAAACATTTTCATTGCTATTGCTTAGGAACTGAGAAGTCTGACTTGCAGTTCCACTAGTTTTCCAGTCATTTGTGTGCGCGCCTTGTTCAGGACGATCAGCAGGGATGATCCCGGCCGCCTTAATCACCGCGGAGCGGTTCCAAGGGGCTCCCCGGGGAGCGTCCCCTCCCGTCCCCCTCCTGCTGGCAGAGAGGGAAAAGCCCCATTCCCCGTCTTGCCGCCTTGATGCGCCCATGTTTTGCGGGGAGCTGGCCGTCCTTCGGTGCCTTGGTGCCGCTCGGCGGCGGGCGGGTGCCACTGCCAGCCCCGGCTCCCTCCGGGACACGGCGGGCGAATGCCACCGCCAGCCCCGGCTCCCTCCGGGACACGGCGGGCGAATGCCACCGCCAGCCCCGGCTCCCTCCGGGACACGGCGGGCGAATGCCACGGCCAGCCCCGGCTCCCTCCGGGACACGGCGGGCGAATGCCACGGCCAGCCCCGGCTCCCTCCGGGACACGGCGGGCGAATGCCACCGCCAGCCCCGGCTCCCTCCGGGACACGGCGGGCGAATGCCACCGCCAGCCCCGGCTCCCTCCGGGACACGGCGGGCGAATGCCACGGCCAGCCCCGGCTCCCTCCGGGACACGGCGGGCGAATGCCACCGCCAGCCCCGGCTCCCTCCGGGACACGGCGGGCAGCGCGGGCAGAGCTCGGGCAGCGCGGCTCCGGGAAGGATGCTCCTGCACAGGGAGCGGCCGGCACCATCTCTGCCGGCAGCATCGTCCCCAGCGTAAACCGGCTGTCTCCTGGGGACACTCACATCTGTCTCTTCGATTTCTTCTCTCTCGTCTGTCCCTCCTTCCCTCTTTCTTCAAAAACTCTCCAAAGCTGTACTTGCGGCTGTAACGCAACGCGTTATTGCATTTGCGGGGCAGAGAGAGAAAGCGCGTATCAGGCATCCCAAGACCAAAAATTAGTGTAGAGAGTGCTGGGTGTGTTTGGGCGGGGGGCCAGCAGCACCAGGAGCAGCAGGGGGTGACTGAGATGTTCCATCCCTGAGCCAGAATCGGAGCGTGCTCCTGGAGCCCAGGGGCTGCTCATCACCTGCGCTCCAAACTACTCCGAGAGAAAAGAGAAAGCTGCCCTGAACCCGGAATTTATCCATGGGTTGTTTGAAACAAAGCATACCCTGCAGTAGCCTTCACCCAGGAGGGGCTGAGGTCTATGTCCCTCAGATCCCCCGGCTGAAGATGCCTCGGTAAGGACATATAAAAAGCACCCTCACTGCAGAGGAGTGAGCCAAAACAAGCTCCTCTGCTGCTTTCTCTCACCCACTTATATTCACCTAGAAGATAAAGGCAGCACTATTATTATTATTATTATTATTATTATTATTATTATTATTATTATTATTCAGAGATATCTGTATTTGGATTGGGGAAAGGCTGTTTTAAATGGTTATTTTTCGAGAAGGCAAACTTACAGGACTTCTATTGTAACTCTTCAGATGAAGTCTCATGAGGGAACAGAGTTCCTCTTTCCCCCCCTCCATTTCTGAATTCTTAAATAATTAGGATAAAATGACATTGTCACATGTGGAATTAATGCTGCTTAAACTCTTTAAAACATTCCTACCTAGATGAACCCTTTGCTAATACAAGCTGAATTTTTCTGCTCTCCAGGCCAACTTTTGCACAGTAAGTAAGTGGCATTTGTGCACAGGGAGGCCTCAGTGTAATGCCCTTTATTGCGAGTTCTAATAAAAGGCTGCTCTGTTTTGGCTCCTTATTAATAACACTATAAATAACCTCTTTGTAATGAGGACTTTTTTAAAAAAAGCGAAACATTTTGCTCCAGAATCTCCTGGTGCAGATTGTGCCACCATCTGGTAGATCTGGCTTTCAGGGTAGATATACCTCCCAGAACTGCATTCCAGCTGGGGTAGCAAAGAGTGCCAGAAGGTTAAGAAAATGCAGTCTTGGGAGAAAAGTTATAAACTACCAACACACACATACATATATATAAAAAACAAACAAACAATCAAAAGCTGCAATTTTAATATACCTTGGGAAGGGTCCATAGTGCTTAATGAAGCAAAACGCATGCTGATTTAGTTCTGGACTTAGTCTTTAGATTGGTGTATGTTATGCTTGTGGAAAAGAGCTTGGAGACATTGTTTTTCCCTACATTAGATTAATTTTACAGAGAGAGTGCTGTTGTGGACAGTAATGGCTTCAAAGGCACAATCACTCCTGAAGCAATACCAGATGCATAACCCAGTGACAGCAGAAAATGAAAAATTCACCAGTGCTGAGCAAAAGATGATCTACAGATCTAACACAGTTTTTATTTTGATGATAGCTTATTTAGAGTTTATACTTTTTTGTCTTTCTCCAGAAGATCTGAAGCAATGCCATGCCTCCAAAGAGCACACTCATCTCTTTTGTTGAGCTGCTTTCAGAAAATAGCCCACATATTTTTCCTTTGCTTTGTTTCTCTAAGGCAGTCACTTAGTTTTCACTTTTCTCATAGGAGATGAACTTCATCTATTGGCATTTGACATATTTTCCACCATCATCCTGTTTTGTACACTGTGAAAAAGCTCTGCTTGCAAGACATTCCTACTGTTTTTTGTCCCATGTCTTAGTCTGAGTAACTAACACCACAAGCATGTTTCTGTAGAGTTCCAGTTGGTTAACTAGAGCATGGGATAAATGACTACTACTGAAAACTTATGATTCAACAATTTTTCAATTTATTATTGTTTAAGAAAGAAAAGCCCAAGATAAATTACTTGTACAGTTGATACATTCCCCACATTGAACAAGAGAGTTGTAAGAGTTTGAGAAAACTGCATATAAATTACAAACTCTGGTTCAGGTTACTACAGATTACTGAAAGAAAACTGTTGTCTCAGGAGTTGTTTTCTCAGTCAGCAATGATAGATATGTACTAATTTTTCAGTATGTGTTGATTGTATGGAAATGACCAAGAGAACTAAGCATGAATTTTTTTTCTGAATGTCTGTTACATAAACTATGACTTAGCCCTGAAACTTTAATTTCTAGTCAGAAGGCCCCAAAAAAAGCACGAGCCTCCAGGGGAAAGGTATACTTTGAATGACAAAAATAGCCAAGAAAGAAGGCATGGTGGGCCTCAAGGATAGGCTGGGGATAAATTGCGTCTCCAGTCCTGGGAAGACACCTACAGACTGAGTTCTAGCACTACAGAATTGCCAAGCTAGAGCAATTAATCATCCAAAGAATTTGACTTATTTCCCTGAGGCAGGAGGCGATGGCGCAAGTAGTGATGGAAATGCTCCCATCTCTAATTCAGCAAAAGCAAGAGGACTCCTGCTGCCAGAGGATGGCAGTGCCTTCCAGCCTGTGGTTCTCACACTGCTTGTGTGCGTCTCCTCTAAGAAAGGTGTTACAAATTCGTGTAAACTGAGAAATATGGTAATCAGAAAGTTCAGGCATTTGAGGGTTAAGGCTGCTCATGCAATTGCAGTTTGAGCTGTTTCTGCTGATGCTTTTTTTGATTACAACCTCCATTACTTAATCAGATAAGGATCTTTCCTGCAGTACTGCTGGCAGTGCTGTTAGTTGCAGTGTAGATCTTTCTGTCTGGTGAAAACTGAAGGTATTCACTAGAGCTCCACCTGTCTCAATGTGATGCTGCTTCCCATGAGCAACCCATTTTTGAGATAGGGACAACCTTCAGGCAAGCACAAGAGGTTCTACCAAGCAACAAAAAATTCAGGAGTATTTTAGTTTTAATTTTTAAGGATTTCCTAGGAGGAAGGTCAGTCTCTTAACCACATCTTCACTTTAGAAAATCAGTGCAGCTCCACTGTAATCATAGACAGTTATCTCAGTTGACAGATTTAAAATGATAGGTGTCATATAGGCACAAACAATACATGACAAATATCCTAAGTGTTTATGATAACTGTGAAGCATTGCCCATATCACAGTGTGCTACAGCCTGTTCCCAGGGAGGAAAAACCAGCATGCAGCTGACAGCTGCTCCCTTGCTGAGCAAATGCTTCTTTACAGACACCACAACCCTCGGCTAGCTATTTCAAAAAGGGAGATGGGGGGCCTTCATCAGAGTTAATTATTGCCAGAAAGAATAAACTGCAGCCTTACTTTCCTGTTAGCCTGATTTATAAGGGCTTTTCTATTGCCATTTGTTTGCTTGTTTTCCACTAGCCTGCTAAAGTTTGCCAAGCTCAGTGAGGTAGGAAGAAGAGACTCAATATTTTGCAGTTGAGCTTGCTGCTGCTTTCCTATAGCTTTTTCCATATGCTACTGTGGAACATGTTGAATTTGCATGCAACTGGTATTATTTTTTCACCTTATTTTTTTCCTCTTTGTGGCTATTCCTCTATTTGCAGTGAGAAATAGCATGCTACTCCACCAGACTAAACCATGGAGATGTGAATTAACATCCTCCACTGAGCACACTTTGAGTGTGCAGCTGAGCACACTCTGGTATGACAAGTAACTGCTCAGCCCAAGGGAATGAACTTTTCCCTAATGCAGGCTAGGTCTTGGGCAGTCTCAGTGCCCCACCAAAAAGTAACTCAGTAGTCACTGACACTAAAAAAAAAAAAAATAATAAAAAATTGTGGGGTATTTTAATTTCCAAAATATTACTGACTGCTGTGCCTTCTTCTTTCTCCCTCCCTTCCCCCTGATGTTTTGCTAAATTTTATTCCAGACGCTCAGAGGAGGAAGCGTGACCATGGATTATAATATAAAAATGAAATTACAGCTATAACCAAAAGACAGCAATCCAAACCCAAGGAAAAAAAACCTGCTTTTACAAATGCAAGAGATGAAAGGCCGTGGTTCCTCCATCAATTCATGGATACCAGAGCACAGCAAGAATGCAGTTGCATGCTTAATGCCTAGTTTCAAGTCCAGCATCAGATACTGGAACCCAAGACAACTTTGGGGGCTACCTGGGATTTCCTTCAGTCCCGCCAGGTTTGGAGTATATTGGTATTTCTGCAGTTACATTGTATAAAACACAAAGCAAGAACATGCAATCGGGTAGTGGAGGCTCACTGCCATGGGGTTTTACCTGAAAAGAATGTTAAGCTGCGCCGCGTCTCCAGTCCCATTCCAGAAGTCATTAATAATAATAATAATAAAATAATAAAAACAATAATAATAATAATAATAATAATAGTACTAAAGAAAACAGCTAAGTTTGCCCGGCAATTACTGAGCAGGCTTTATCACGTCCTCTTGCAGCACATGCCAAGAGGTCTTAGTGAATCGAGGCCACGGGGGCAGCCAGGGATGGCTGGGTACTGCCCCTCGCCAGCTATGCCCGGCCGATGGGAGATGTCCCCGCGGTGAGGTTTCTGCTGGGTGGGGCGCGCTGTGGGATGCGGGAAATCAGTGATCCAGGGAAGGCGACCGCGCAACCCTTCGGAGCGGTCCGTGCCGGAGGACCTGGTACTGTCAGGGCTGCGCCTGTGACCGCCCGCGCATCCCTCTCCCAGCGCATCCCTCTCCCAGCGCATCCCTCTCCCAGCGCATCATTTCCCAACGCATCCCGCTCCCAGCGCGTCTCCGCGCACACGCCGTCCCGAAGCCTTTTCCCCCCCACGCCGTCCCCTCGCCCAGCCCCGCGGTGTCCCTCCGGCACCGCCCGTCCCCGGGGCTGGATCCCCTCGGCCGCCGCCCCCGCTCCCCCGCGGAGCCGCGCTCGGGCGCCGCCGCCGCCTCCCCTCCCCGCCGCCGCCGCCATGGCGGAGCGGAGCCGCGGCGCTCGGCGGCGGCTGCTGCTGCTGCTGCTGCTGGCCGGCTCCGCCGCCAGCCCGGCGGAGGAGGGCGGCGGGCGGCGGGAGGCGGGCGGCGGGGAGCACGGCGAGGAGGCGGCGCGGCACCACGACTCCTCGTACGGCACCTTCGCCAGCGAATTCTACGACCTGCGCTACCTCTCCGAGGAGGGTGCGACGGCGGCAGGGCCGGGCGGCCGGGCCGGGCGGGGTGCGGCGGGCGAGGGGCACGGCCCGGCCGGGCCCGGGGCCGGGAGGGAGGGAGGGAGGGCCGGGCCGGGGGGGCACGGGGGCGGCGGGGGGGAGGCGGTGGCAGCGCTGTTCAGCACGAAGGCCAGCGCCCGCCGCCATCTTCCGCCGGCCGGGCGGCCTCAGCTAACGCTGCCGGGGCCGCAGGGGGCCCGGGTGTCCTGCCCTGCTGCCCGCGGAGCCGCCGCCTCGCTCCGCGGGCATTCCCCCGGACACGGACATTCCCCCGGACACGGGCATTCCCCCCGACACGGGCATTCCCCCGGACACGGGCATTCCCCCGGACACGGGCATTCCCCCGGGCCGGACCTCAAGCCGGGCTCCGTCGCCTTCCCGCAGAGCGGGGCCGGCCGGCGGAGCCTCGTCTTCCCGTCTTGCAAAGCTTTCCGGGCTGGTAGCATAAAAAGGAGTCTTGTGATGTGTGGGCTTCGAAAGGACGTGTGATGCCCTGAAGTGTCAAGAAACAGCGTGGTCGTGGGTTTTGCTGTGGGGTTTTGGGTTTGGTTTTTTTTTTGTTTGTTTGTTTTTGTTTTTTTTTTTTTTAATTTACAAATGGCGCAATGTTCAAATTCTGCTTTTGCGGGTAGGCGCCATTGAAACCCGTTTGTTCGATGGATTTGAAAATAAGTAAGGAGTGAGAATATTGCATGTTCTGTGACCTGTGTTTCAGACCTGTGTTTCTGTGACCTATGCACCGCTACATGCAGCTGTTAAATTTTTCGAACTCATTTATTCAGGGTAGTTTACCCGGCCCTTGATACAGTTTGTCCAGCTGTGATTTGCAGCTTACAGCATTCTTTCTCCATTGCCATTGTCAGAAATCTAGGGAAGTGAATGCCCAAAGTTGTGTAGGTCAAAAGTTTGTGTGTTGGCCCTGTGCTGTGTTCATTTCCTACTCAATGAAGCACTTTTCCTACTCACATTTTCAGAGGACTTCCTAGTTCCACAGCTAGCACTTTGTTTTTCATCTGTCTAAGTAGAAGAACATTCTATTAAAATATCTGTGCTTATGCAACAGACACCAGCTCCCACAGGCGAAGACTGAATAGATCTGCTTGTAAACGCTCTAAATTTCTTTTTGGTATTATAGTCCAGCAGATGGGATTGCTTGGAATTGTAATTCTCACTGTCTGACTCTTCAAGGTTCTTTCACAATTGATTGCAGGCCACTACTGCAAGCAATTCCCTGTCCTGATGCTCTCTTACCTTTTACTGCAATGTGTGTTTTATTTTACTTCATAAAGGAGGATGTATTATAAGGTCCTTTCAGTAGCAATTCCTACAGCTCTGCATCTTGTGCCCTGCCTGCATTTATACCTAATGCTGTCATTTGTCCTTTCTTTTTAAGGAGTCAGTTCCCTTGCAGATTTCCTCAGGGAAAGTGCACAAAGAGATAGCTGAGCGGAGATTCCTAATTGTTGACTGCCACAGTCCATGGTCCTGCTGCCTTACATTTAACTTTTGCCCTCCAGCATTCTTCCCCCTACTTGATGGATGTAGAAAACCTTAGAAAAGTTTTGTTTTCAGTTATTCATGTTACTTTGGTACCTGGATCCACGACCATCTGGGCAGTGAATTGTGTAGGTGGCAAAGTAGTCTCTCATGTGAACAGTTCAGTTATCAGCAAAGTAGATGCTACTGGAACACCTCTTTAGTGTTATTGATATTTAGTCCTTGTATTTTATTTAGTAATGACTTATTCTGATTATATAGGTTACCCTTTCCCCACTGCTCCTCCTGTGGACCCATTTGCAAAAATCAGAGTGGATGACTGTGGAAAAACCAAGGGATGCTTCAGGTCAGTCTGAGATAAGAGTGCAGTTATCTTTATGTTTACAGATGCTGACTGATGATATTGGAGACTTTGGTTGGTGTTTCACAGTCATTTTAATAAATGTTTGTTTTTAAAACCATACTTCATTGTACAAGCTGTATTATTTGAGGACACTAGTTTATTTAAGAATACATGTCATAGTTATGGACCTACAGTTCTTTCTTGTATGTTCATGAAGCACTTAAAAAACAGAGCAAGGAAGGTCAACAGAGTAATTTTTTTGTGTTAGTGTTATTATCTGTTTAAATACTATACATTCTTACAATAAAAGAGTAATAATTGCAAAAAATTAATGCTACTTTATGTCCAGCAGAATATATGCTTTACTGCCATTATACCAAAATACATTCTTTTAGGATTTTTTTCTTGCAAAACCTTAATTAAGTTCCATAGCAGGAAATTTCAAGGGAAAAGTTATGTGTATTTCCAATTCCCTTTAGGTATGGCAAACCTGGATGCAATGCGGAGACTTGTGACTACTTCCTAAGTTACCGTAGAATAGGAGCTGATGTTGAATTTGAGTTGAGTGCCGACACAGATGGCTGGGTGGCAGTGGGATTTTCCTCAGACAAGAAAATGGTAAGATATGTACAGTTTTTCATGTTGGCAATATACACATTTTCACATGCTAGGATATAAATGGTTTATATACATTTATATATTCAGTTGGTGAGAAACAGCATATAAGGTAAAACTGGCTTGCTGAAAACAAAGCACCATTCAGTAGCCCCCCTGGGATCACTGCCTCACAGAAAACTGCTTCATCCTTCCTAACATCTCCTTTCCCTTCTTCTCTGAGAGCTACAGCAGTATTTCA
Source organism: Cinclus cinclus (assembly GCF_963662255.1). Classification (NCBI taxonomy): domain Eukaryota; kingdom Metazoa; phylum Chordata; class Aves; order Passeriformes; family Cinclidae; genus Cinclus; species Cinclus cinclus. Next base: position 86,900,265 of record NC_085046.1, on the reverse strand, counting down.
GATCAGCTCTGAATGTTTGAATGTCACTAGCTTTTTGCCTTTTTATTAGAAAAGCTGTCAGGGATAAGCCAATTCACATGGAAATGTCCTGTTGCGCTTTTTTGTCAGTGCAATTTGGGCAAAAGACATCATAAGCTTTTTATTCTTCAGAAAATCAGCTGACTTTCAGCAGTATAAATTTCTATTTCACTGTTTAACTTGAGAAATTTTTGTGCTTCTTTCAAACCTTATTCCAGGGAAGCCACAGATGTGTGAGAAAATGAGTCCTGCTAATTTAAACATTTTTACTCAAGAAGGCAGTCTTGTTAAAATTTTTTCCCTCCCTTCTGGATTTTTATTGGGTTCTGTTTTATGCTTATTCCTGTACTTACTTTTTCATTCAAAAGCTCCACTTTTCATTGAGTTTCAGTGAGCAGAACAGAAGCATGTAATGTGTGGACTGTGAAAAACCTGGGCAATAGGTGACTTATGCAAAGATGTTTTGTCTGTGGTCCTTGGTAAAATGTTTACGATTAAAATGCAGTTTATAATATAGGTATTCATTTACAGAAACTCTCCTGAGCATATAGAACAATACTGGTCCTATATCCTAAATCACAAATCAAAGAAAGGACTGTTTCTTGGAATGTTGGAAGTAGCAGTCTGAAAAAAATACAGAAATTAGATGTCCTGGGCTAGGACCTAAAAAAATTATTTTGAAGACTTGCACTGACTTAACAGCATTTGTACTAAGCCCAAAATGAGAAATAAAATGTGAGGACAAGTGCTTCTCAGTCATTACTACATGTGTTTTAATATGATACTGTAAATAAAAACAATGACAGTAGAAGGTTTTTGTTCATGAAGAACAGTTCCTGTCATAAAAAATGGTTTGTGGTTTTGTTGTTAAGAACATCTTTATAGCCAAATTTTGGGAAGAATTTAGAAGCTTGCCAATGCAGATACTCAACAGGTTTTTCAAAGCAGCTCAGCACCTTTAAGTATTTGTCCCCAAGCTATCAGATTGTGTTACCAGTTTGTAAATCTGAGGTACCTACAGTGGACCTCAGGGTCCCACTGCTCTCCTCTCATCAACCACTTGGAAAGCAGGCACAGCAAGCAGCAGTTTAAGTCTGAGCTTCTGGTGAAAAAATTAAAAGAAGTGTGAAGTAAAGCATTTTGTTTCCAAATTTGCTCTGCATATCATGTAATGCCTGTAAGTTAGCTGGACCAAACCAGCTAGCATCTCTCTTTCTCTCTGGCTCCCCTGCTGACTTCATATTTTTCATAACTTCCAGAATGTTTTGGTGTCCTGGGATGCACAGGCTTTGATGATAAAATGGCTCTGGGTCAAAACAGCTTAGCTGTGAGAAATGGGCTGTGCTTTGGAGGCCCTAATCAAAATGATGTGGCCTGGATAGCTTCAGAAGTTAAGGAAAAAAAAAAAAAAACAAAACTACTTTGTGTCCTCAATAGATTTTTTTTAAGTCCTATGACCTATTTCTTTGTCTCAAATAACATTATGCTTTTCCACTTTCAGACTTTTGTGCCTTGGCAGGATTTCAAAATGTCATTCCCTTAACTGAGATTCAAAATGTTTTATTCTTTCCCTTTTAGTTTTTTTTACTTCGGTGTAAAAACACCTTTATTTTTACCTCTTTGTTCTTAAGAATGAGGCATTTGTGCTTAGGTGTATAAAAAACTTGGGAAATAAGTTATGGGGAGAGATGATAGTGTGAAGACTGGAAAGGCTTGAGGCTGGAAAGGCTGTCTGCAGCAGCACCGAGGTGCAGAAATTGTTCAAGCATATGTTTTACCTAGTTGTCCCCCTTTTCCCCTCACTTCTGGCACATCTTTTACAAATGCACATTGCAATATTCCCATAGTGCTGAAATACATCCATTTCCTCTATTTTCCCTGTAATAAAGTACTGAGGCATGATAACACTACAAGCATCACTTCTTTCTTCCATCAGTATATGACAGACCAGAAAGATGAATATGGGAGGAATAGGGCCTGTGTTTAATACAGCACTGATAGCTGTGGCACTCATCCAGCTTGGATAGTGTCCTAATGGCTCTTGGTGCTAAGGCTTCTGTGAGATAGCACTCCTGAAGTTAATGCTCATCCCTGTGCTCTACCACTCTGTCAGTCACCTTGAGTAACTATTCCAGCAACTGCTTTAGTATTTCGATGTATGACCTCTACAAATAAGTGACTCCTTTTCCCTTCTGTCTGTTGGTTCTTTGGTGGCTGTTTATGCAAAGTGAAGAAGCACATATTGATTACTTTTTTTTCTTTGTATCTTGTGGTATACTGTATTCTGTTATTACATGCTGAACATTTCTTACAAGAAATAAAAGAGATATGAGAAATGATGTTCCCTAAGTGAACACGAGAAGAGATTAGAAAATAATTACTGTAATTGATGCTATTTTTTTCTCATATGACATAGGTTTATTTCCTCTGTATCACTAAAGTATATTGGTTTTCTGTCCATGATTTGATGCAGTGGATTTTGTACACATCAGGGATTCAAGACTGCCACATTTTATGAAGCTGTATGCCAGAATTTCACAAATAACAAAAGAAAACAGCCTGCCACAGATCATTTAATTACATGATGTCAGAGTGATATCATATCCTACAAATATATGTTAAGTAAAATAACTCTTAGAAAGATCCAGAAGAGAATTCAGAGATCGCAAGGGTATATACCTATTGCTACCCACTTAACGTGCTTTTCTATCTTACTGAAGACACCTGGTTGGGGGCCAAGTATTTGTATATCTATAACTTAGAAAGAAGGACAGAGTGTCCCAGGTCTTTATTAATTTTGAATAATTAAAATCATGTGCATAAATGAAGAAGTGACCCTTTTGTTTTCCATCTTCCAATTTTTTTAAAATCTTGTAGGGAGGAGATGATGTTATGGCTTGTGTTCATGATGATAACGGAAGAGTCCGAATACAGCACTTCTATAATGTTGGTCAGTGGGCTAAAGAAATCCAGAGAAATCCTGCTAGAGATGAGGAAGGGGTTTTTGAAAACAATCGTGTAACGTGTCGATTCAAGCGTCCTGTGTATGTTCCCCGAGAAGAAACCATCGTAGATTTGCACTTGAGTTGGTACTACCTGTTTGCTTGGGGTCCAGCAATCCAGGGTAAGTTGATCTCTGTTACCAGCTGAGTTGATGTACCAATTTGATTTCAATTACATGATACTTACTAGATATGCCCTCTCCCCCCCCCCCCCTTTTTTTTAAATGAACTAAAATTCTAGCAGCATGAGACTTAAAAATGGATAAAAAAGAAAGACAGGAGTCCAACATGTCTTGTTTTCTTGGCTATATACCTACTATCCCCACTTCCTAGAGCTGAATTTAGAAGAACTTCATAACCCGAAGTTCTTAATTCCTTTGAAATATGCTTGTTGTTTACTTGAATTTGATTTATTTTATTCAGAAATTTCATTTCAGAAAGCAAAGAAATGAGCTTACTCCCTGACAGTGTAATATTGCATGCTTCTGTAAATTTGAAAATTACCTGTCTGCCTGTTTCTTCAGCAGAGTTAGAGAAAAAAATTGCATCTGATGTTATTTCTTTCTGCCCTTACCTGCTAAAGGTTCTATAACTCGTCATGATATAGACTCTCCACCCGTGTCAGAGCGTGTTGTCAGTATTTACAAGTACGAAGATATTTTCATGCCTTCAGCTGCCTATCAGACCTTCTCTTCTCCATTCTGCTTGCTCCTCATTGTTGCACTGACCTTCTATTTATTGATGGGAACCCCATGACCAATGGAAAATAGCAAGAATTTGGCAGTGGAAGTTTCTCAGGATGGACGGCTAAATGGATGAACAATGCATCTTTCTATTGGAATTTATATCACATCACCATCCTCATCTAGCTGCTTTTGAACATGGCTTCTCAGAGGAGTGAAATAACCATGTCCCTTGATTGGCAGAGTGGTGACAAATCATTTAAGAATAATCAGTGAACACGTAGGAGAATATTTTCAGTGTTGTGATTACTTGCTTAAGGAAAATGAGACTTTTGTAAAATCAATATGTGTGTGTGTGTTTGTGTGTTTGGGAGGGGTGCCTGCATGTGTGTTTATGTTAATTTAGTGATGGACATGGTATCAAATAACAAATTTGCCTTCCAAATTGCTACAAAAAAGCAAATTTAGGAAAATACTGCAATGCTGTTTGGTACTTCTAGAGCAGAGAGCACAACCCCAAGTGCAATTTCTGATCTTAAGATCTGGAAACCAACACAGCAGTATAAAACCTGCCCTTCAGTAGTGGACAGTTCTCCCAATTTATTATTTTTTTTTTAATATTTATCAAAGTGTAATTGCTATGGTACTTTCCAAAACTAAGCTTGCATATTCAAGCATTAGCATGATTTTTTTTTTTCAACAGAAAGAGGTGATGAATGTCTTAATTGTGTTTCAATAGCCTTTTTGAAAGAAATGGCTAATTCTTATAAGAGTGATGTATAAAGTAATGTAAACAAGGGGAAGGGAGAATCCAGCAATATAAATTCTCCATACATAGGGAAACCAATTGTAAAAGATGCAGAATATAAAAGTTCCCAACAAGCCATAGGATGTCCTCCTAATAGATTAAATCAACTTTTCTCTTTTTATGAAAAAAACAGCAATTTTGCTGACATGTAAATATATTTTTAAGTAATTGTGCAGTAGTATGAAGTAATCTCTTTTTCTGTGTTGTATGCCACTAAATTCTGTTCATCTTAAGGGTGACTGTGGGCAGCTGGTGTTATCTTACAAAGAAATATAAATGAGGCTACTTGTAAGGAAAGACAGGGATTAATAATAACAGCAATATCTCTGTTCATCAAACCACTGCTAAAATATAGGTGATGTGGAAAGATTATCTCAAAAGGACAAAAATTAGCTGTTTTTATCACCAATAAATATCAGAAGAGGAATGCTAAATATTACAGAGATGAAAAGTGTCAAAATGCATTTATGAGCCAAGAATATTATAAAAACTTTGCGTGGAGAATTTCTGTTCTTCACATAATAGGAAGTGTATGACATGCACATGTAGCAGTCAAACGTGCTTAGGTAAGGTTACTCATTCACTTTTCAACTGACACTAAAATTCTACTTAAGTAGAATTAAAATCTAAGAAGTGTCAAAGTTTTGTCTCATGTGCTACACTTGAGGACTCTCTAACATAGAATCTGGTAAAGTGTTATGTAATGAAACTCCTTTCTATTCTCATTGCTGCATGAAGTAGAAAATGATTAACTAGCTTGGCTGGGATTGCACCATTATTTGCTGATTGGTGTTTGTAGACTAAGTTTTTATAGGCTCAGAATTCTTAAAACCTATGCTTAAGGTATATGAATTAAATTGAAGATGAACTTCTCTTCATTACAAACACTTTATTCCTATTTCAAAAGATTTATTAATATTTTATATTTTCATTGATGTCTTTAAGGATTTGTCCACTTAAAATTACTGGACTGTAGTTCAGAAGAGGGAAGAGAAATTCCAAAGTGAACTTCTAAAATGCGTACAGAAGCTTTATTTAGTATAAATTACTTCTCTCAGGTTAGTTAACTTACTCATCATCTGATCAAGTAGAGACTGCCTGATAAGGTCTGCTTTGGCCCACAACAACTGTGTAATTTAGCCTTAAGATTGACTGGAGCAGATAAGCAGAAGCCTGGATAATGGGCTTTACATTCAGAAAACAGGTGAAGTGAAGAAATCATTAGGGTAGATTCTTTCTTCTTTGCCCTGATTTGTAGGCAGCTGAGATAGTGCTGTTCTTTCTCAGAGCCTGGGGGCTGCTTTAGTTTATGGCTTGGTTTTTACTGTTTTGGCCATTTACTTGATTATCCACTAAAGGGCTAATTTAGTAATTTAAAGGTACTGAACTTGGATAGAAACCCAGTTTGGCTCCTCTTTTCTTCTTTAATAGAGCTCTGGATTTAGGATGGTCTGGTTGGACCTGAGCACACAGGTATGTTATAGATGACAATAATAATATCAAGGTAAAATTTTGTGACAGCTGTCAATATGCTTTCTACATATATGGTGTTAGATGTGGTTAAAGTTTAGGATTTGAAGCAAGAGCAAAGTATTTTGTATTATTTTTTAATTCCTCTTCAGATTACTTGTCAGTGTGCTGTGTTTGTGTCATCGTATTTTTCTCTTGCTGCAGCACTAGCAGAAATGTGTGCTTTTCAAATATCTTTCACTTAAGCTTCACAGTACTTCATTAGCCCACTAAAGCATTTCTAATTGAAAGGGAGGAAATAAAAGGCTATAGGAAGCAGCAAAACAATCTATTATCTGGCATTTAAATGGATTATTGAGTTTAGTGCTGAGTTTATCAAAGAGTTCGTCTTCACAGTGGGAAAATCAGGACTGTGGAATTCAAGTTGACAAAGAAGGTATGAGTATCTAGAAATTGGTAGTTGGGACAAAATCTGAGGAGAAAAATGCTACAGGGGAAACATGGTATGTAAGTTTGATACTTGGTAAGTCTTAAGATTTGAGTGGCCATAGTAACTTGTTATGGAGAGTATTTTGGTTTTCACATTTTGTCTTCTTGCTTTTCTTTTAATACTGAAAATCGGGATTTATCCCTGTTACACAAAGTTATTACAAAGTAACAGACTTCAAAGTAATTTTTAATTGATTATGGCATTTCAAAGATTTTTTGTTTTATTATTTTTTTTTCTAATTGACTGGCACCAACAAAAACTAGAAGGAGACAGATATTTCCCTCTCCAAATATTTTTTTTTGTTTCTTTAGTGTGATTACTACCAAACAACTGTTAAAGAACACATTTCCTAAGTGCTTTAATTTTAAGAATATCTTGCTGCACAGTGACTTAATGCAGAGGCATTGTGTTTAGGGAGGGCATATTAAGAATATGGTATTTGGAAATTTGACTGTGGTTACTAATTAGAAAGATTTTTAAATTTTTAAATTTTTAAATTTTTTTAAATTTTTAAATTTTTAAATTTTTTTTTCTTCATTGGTATTGGTATCAAATAACTGGGTTATTTTTAGGTATAGGTGAGATGCTAATTGATTTCCCCCTCAAAAAAAACAAAACAAAACACCTAGCTGATTTGGTAATGTCATTGTATGATGGCTAATGCTGTCTTCTATTATTATAAGGGCAATACTGTGGTGTTGAAGAGAACATATTGATAGACAAGTCTCAACTCCCTGTGTGGCCTTGTTTGTCTTGATGGATTTTGCAATACTTGGATAGTAAGAAAATTAGCCTCCCTAATCTGAAGAAACCCTCATTTTGGATTAAATGATGTTAAAGCTGTTTGGCACTGACTTTCCCAATCTTCACCACAGTGATTAGAGAAAGGCTGGAGTGTGGTGTACCTCAGCATGGCACCCAGGCAGTGGTCTTGGAGCTTTCTTGGGTCTCCATATCCTGGTCTGAAGCAAAATAAAAAAGCCCTACAACTGCCTCTATGTACTAAATAGTTATGCAGTTATTTCTTAGTTAAGGGAAGACACAGGCTTTTTTTTTTTTTTTTTGTGTCTTCTCCTTTCTTTGTCATCCCTCCAATGCATCAGACATTTATAAAAAAGAAATTTATTCCTGTTTTAGAGAGTGGACCCTCTGTCTGGTCTTTCAGGTCTTTTCTGGGTCCACTGGATCCATTGGAAGTTTGCACCCTCTGGTATTCCATGGACAGAATTAAAGTTTATATGCAAATTTTGTAACTTCAGTAGCATTTAAGTGGCATTTTGTGACTCTGTGGCTTCATAGATGTGGCACACTGTTGTGTAGGAGGTGTACTCCCCCCACTCCTCTCTTAACACCTCCAAATAATTTCCCCAAAGTAAAGTATTTGGTCATAGGCATTAATGAGAAGGAAATATGTATTTCAGAGAATTACAAAAGGTCTAATACCAGTTATTTTCAGGAGTAACTATTGTAAGTGTTAGTGTTTTATACAACATAATGGCTTTGCATAGCACCTTAGACTTATGATTAGAATCAGAAATACTTTTAAATACTACAGCTTTTCAGTGCTTCATGGAGCTGTGAATTTGCATAGCTTATATTAATTGGTATGATCCTTTTCAACCCCATGTAATGAAACTGGCAGAGCAGTTTGCTTCAATGCTGCCCAGTGAAGCATTGGTGACTCCAAACAGTTTGGAACAGAAGAACGGCGAGACCAGAAGAATGGTAGTAAGGACAAGGAAAGGCTAATGGTTTTGGCATACTTTTTATTTTTGTATAAATTTACATGTGACGGTGCTCATCTGACATTTTTTATCCAAGCAAATATTACTTGAAGTTAGGGCTAGGAAGGAATAGAGTCAGGCTTGAAAGAGATTTTTGACTTTTAGGTAGGTCTCAGCTCTTTAAGGGCTGGTGTGGGCATCAGGGCAGACCATGCCACAAGATGTCCTCTGCTGTCAAGCCCCAGGGTAAGAGCTGGAGGCTTGATCTGGTCTTCAGAGGTACAGAAAACCAACAAGACCCCAGAGGCAATAGCAGCAGTCAGCTGCAGCAGGGAGAATCTGCTCAGTTTGTAGAATGGCCAGTGAGCAGGTACTCTCTGCTGGCTGCAGTCTGAGTATCAAAAGATGGGGCCTCTAAATCTTAACAGCTTTGTATATTAGCTCCTCTAATTAAAATTTCATTATCAGTAGCAGTCTGTTTGGGCAGCTCTCCCTCAACCTGCCCAGGATGGAGATGGATCCAACATGATTTTAAAGAAAATGTCTAGTCCCTGTGTACAAAAATTAATAAAAGTGAAAAGAATTTTAACCATATGCCAGCTTTTTACTTTTCTTTTTCCTTATCTCGTTATTTATATGCAGTTTGTATGTCAAGGTATCTGTTTTTTGGAAATACACAGTGAGATCTAGGGAAGCCTTCCTTTTCTAAAGATTTTTATTACTATGAATTAATCACTTTAGTAACTTTTTGTTTTTATTTTTCACAGTAGGTTTGATAAAATTATATATGCTTAAACATGGTTATTTAACTTGCCTAATTTGGGCTCACATAGTGAGGCAAAAGCAGTGCAATTTTGAAATGTCAGGGAGGATGTGTGCAGCTTATGGAGTTGATAGGTGTGAAAATGCAGACTTAAAAGACATTATTTGCTTTGAAAATCTGTTTTATGACTTGGCAATAGCAATGAATGTGCTGTAAAGAAAGGGATAGATTTTTTTTCCTTTGGATTGCTAAGTATTTTGAATAGAACTCATAGACTAGCTCAGGTTGGAAAGGATCCATAAGGATTTTAGAGCCTAACAAACTGTGCTCCTCACAGGACTGCCTAAAACTAATCCACGTGACTCGGAGCATCATCCAGACGCTCCTTGAGCTTCCCTGTAGAGCCTGTTCTGATGACTGGGCACCCTCTTAGAGAAGAATTTTTCCTAAGATCCCATCTGAACTTCCCCTGACATGGCTCCCTAGACATTCATGACTGTTGCTTTCTCCCTCTTTCTGTGTTTCTTAGCTAAGTAGGAATCTTCTTCCAAACCAGTGTGAGGTTAGAAGAAGTGAAGGACTTCACATCCTGTATCTTAGAACAGCTGCTGCTCCACATAGGTTTGTTCTGGTCTGCAATTAGAGGCTAATTAGGAGTGTCCTTACAAGATGAAATTTTTTGTGGCATTCTTAAGATGTTTTCTTTGAAGGTGTTGTACTCTGCAGACTAGAGCATTACAGAATTACCAGTACTTTTCTGAGCTGTTTCTAAATGATTCTTAAGTTCATATTTGCATTTTTGAAGAAATAATTGGATTTTTCAGAAGTGCTGAACAGCTGCAAAATCTGTTACGCTCCAATGCTTACTCAGGGAAGCAAACATTTTGTGGTAACTTGTGAGTTAGCTTCATATCTCTTTCTTAGTTTTGATGTCATTCCGTTCAGTTTCCTATGGTGGTTATTGGTAGAAGACTAAATAAATGAAAAATTCGCTTAGGTTTTGTGCCAAGGAATACAAATATTCCTGCTGATTTTTCGAAACAGTGGTCTGTAAGGTTTTCATAATGGAAAGTATTCTTCACAGAATTTATAATTGGGTAGTGTGGTTTTGTGAAGGTATTTGGTGTGCATGTGAAGCCTGAGAATTATACAAGATTATACAAGAGGCATCTAAGAAGGCTAAATTCTGCTTTGGAGACAAGACAAAATACAGATCCTTACATGTTCCCTGACTCCTAGCTGATTTTGGGGAAGCAGAATGATTGAGGGGAAAAAAGTATATAAACCTGAGATATTACATATGTGGGGATTATGTTTGCAGTTCTTATATACACACCTTCTATCACTTTCTTCAGTACAAAAATTAACCTCACAATCTTAGACTTGTTGCAGTGTTATTTTCACTTTTTGCCCCCAAACAAGCTGAAACAAGCAGAAGTTCAATAAGTCAAAATAATGTTGTCATATAGAGTATTAGGGTAATAGGAAAGGAAGCATAGATGCCACACTTAAACCTCAGAGGAATAAAGAATGTTATTTAACTCCATAATATGGTATCTGCTTCTGAAATACATGACTGCTTACATAGAAGGCAGTGGGTTATTTTTCAGTTTTTTAGCTTTGGTGTTATGGAATAAATGATAAATATTGAAATAAAAAACTGTTGCAATAGAATTTTAAAGCTGAAATTATCATTCAAGTCTTGACATAGAGAATTCCAAACCTATTAACTCATTAGGAAAATGAAATAGTGGGACCTTAACATTTGTTTGATATCCCCAGCCTTTATTTATGTAGATATATTTTATTAGCATATTGAGCTCTGTTTAGGATATAAAAGATGCCTAGTATGTCTTGGTATTTCTGATTTATATATCCTGAGGTCTGGTTTGCTTTAACCTCTTTGCAAATAAGCAGGCTGTCATAACTGTGTGAACTCTTGCCACTCATTTCTTATTAAATGAAGTGGAACGGTTTAACCTGAAATGTCATCTCTACCTTTTGACTTTATTCAGCGTTGTCAAGAGTAATATACAGATAAAACATACAAATAAGAAACTTGTAACTATAGTGTTAAGTGGTGTTCTGCATTCTCTATGCCAGGCTTCATCCTGTGTGCCAATACCCAGCAGCCATGTGAAGTCAATGAGCATTTGGTTGGATAGGAGTGCAGAATGGAGGTTTTGTAGTCCAGAGGAATTTGCCAAACTTCTTTGTATTTGTGCTCTAGTCTTTTCAGCAAAAATAACACTGAGTGAATAGATAATGAAATTACAGTGACCTACGGAACTACTTTACAATCAGTGCATGACCTAAAGTATTGCTTTGTAACATCTGTTTTATACTAAATGTTGATGTTCAAGTGAGCCTTGTTAGCTATTTGACAGTGACAGACAATGATATTTATAAAACTGTTGCAATAAATGCCTTTTTAGTCTAAGAAAATGTGTGGAATGGCATTTATAAAGGGGGGAAAAAAGTCTCCATGAGGTTAAAGAAGTCTCTGCTGCTGCCTATGTAATTCCTTCCTGTGCCATGGGCTTGAATATACTAGCCTAATTCCATTTAAGTCAGTGAGGCTGGTCACATTAGCAAATTAACAGATGTGAGAAGACCACCTTTTTTTTTCACTATGTGAATCACAGTGAATCTCTAAGTAAATGTGATCATCTCTATTTTAGCGAAGTATTAACCACCTTGTCAATTGCTATATGTAGGTAGAATTTAGAGGTTTCTGTGATGACTTCTGTGATGTGTTTTTGTAACCTATTTGATACATATATGTTCAAGTTGCAGTATTACAAATTTGTGTGTTCTTTATCTACTGTCATCACTGCCCTGTTCCTTGGCCAGAACGGCTTCTTAAGCAACCAGAACAAGCTTTTGCAGAAAAGAAGAAAAATAAACTATATTAGGAATTGGCAACAGAGAGAAGGAGGTGCTATGATACTCAGCAAGCAAAAGCAGCTGGAGAAGTCTCTCAAACAGGGATGCTTCAGTTTCTGAGATCTCTCAGGTTTGAGCAGGTAGTTTAGCTCCTTTACTGGTGGACTGGGAAGAAGAGTTGGCTCAGAGCAACAAGAGATTTATTGCTCTTACACTGTGTGGTCTGTTTGTTGTGTTTGTAGTATTATCACAAGCCTGTAGCTGCAGGCTGCAAGAAAGGATGGATCTTGTGCATGTCAGCTACTTGTGCACTGTCCAAGTCATCATGATCAGTAGAGGCATTGAATATACCAAATGGATTTAAATAGATTTAAATTATGTTCTGTTTGTCTTGCAGTACATGACAGCTGATGGATTGGTGAGGAACTTGTCACAAACCTGATGAATCCCAAACATTCTGCTGTTTCTCAGATCTCTGTATATCCTGCTCTTGTTCTGTGCACACAGCTATCATGTGGGATAGCCTTGAGAGATAGTGCTCTGGATTTTGTCCATCTACAGGTCCCTACTGGTGCTGTTTTGAATGCTTTTTCCAGTGATTGAACACTTTTGTGCCGGTGCTATTGACAGCTCTGCCTTACAACCATGCATTTCATTCCCCTTGTTAACTGAACAATATTCAGAGTCTTCTGTGTGAATCATATAAGTGTCACTCTGCTGATAATTTTGTACACTTTAACTGAGATGTTGAACAAAGTTGTTTCTGCAATAAAGTCAGGCTATAATCACTGTGTGCAATCAGACACGGTGTTCCCAAAGATTGGTTTTAATTTTATTTTTGCTAATATTTTGTAATTAACATTTAATTTGGTGCCTTCGCATCTTAGCAGTTGAGCTGCATAAAAGAGTATTTTTTTCATTATCCCAAAATGCAAAGGTATATGCAGGTGACCTAAAGATGCAAAGTTTATATTTTCAATCATTAACATTTTTTTTCTTCTGTTATAGTTCATACTGAGTATTTTTCATTGATCTGGAGATGGTATTACTTTGTCATTAAACAGAGGTGAATTTAACTTCAGTGTGATTAACCTCGACTGCATGTTCACAAGATGTTCAGTAACACAGGTTAATACAAATAGTCTCTTATGCAGGGACAGTTATTTTCTAAATACACACACAGGCCAGTGCTGACACCTTGTGGCTTTGTTCCTGACTTATTTCATAGCTCCCTGTGGTTATTTTGGTTGTAAATAACGATTAACTTGCAGTTGCTGGCATATTGTCTATCTCCTTTGCTCTGCGGCCACCTCAGTGCCCAGTATTTTGGTATCATGTGTAAGAGAGCTTGGAACTTTGGTCTGTGTTAACTGCACATTGAGTGAATGAAGAGCTAGGGGTGTCTCTGACCTCCTGAATAGGACTTGGAAGGTCTCAGTTCAGAGCACAAAATCATGGGTGCTAGTACAGAAGCAGACAGAAGTTACAAGTTTCTTTTTTTAGTAATTGTCAGTACCGTCAGTACTTATCACATGTACTTCTAGGTGCACACATATTTTCTCAACTGATGTTTAAAAGCATTCCTTTGCTGCCCTCTTCACCCTTGAAGAATTCCTAATAGAAAAAAAAAAAAACAGACAAAGAGATTGTTGAATTTCTGGCAGTATAGGACCCTGAGGTGTGCTACTTATCTTTGACCATAAAAATACCTAAATCAAACGAATCTGTGCAAGTTATACCTAAATGGGCATCTAATCTAAAATCTCTTGCCACTTCAAATGTTAGACAGAACCAGATGTTAAGTTGCTATCTGTTTGAAATCTGTTGTGGAATTAAGCTTTAGAGACTGGGGTGTGTCTTGTGAAGATCACACATCCTCCCTCAGCTGTCAAAGAGATTCAGAGATTGTTTCGTGACGTTTATGGGTCATGTCCCTTTTCTTAAGTGGTCCTGCTGTGGTCATACATGAATTAGGCATCTTTATTTGATTGCATTGTTGGGTTATTTCCCCTTTCTAATATGTTTAGTTTTTCAAAATGGATAATGAAAAACATAAATGGAAAGGAAAGGTCTTAAACAGTAAGGACCAGATCCCTGGCTTATGTAAATCAATATTTGTAGCCTCACTCAAGTCAAGGAGGTGGCAATAATTTCTGTTCCTCCAGAACATGGCTGACTGAGTCTGTTAAGAAAAATTAAAGTAACAAGGATGTGCCTATGAAGATTTTATTTGCCAGCATCTCTGTTTAGCTAACAGAAGGATTAGAACTCTCTGCTTTCCCCCTCTGTAAATCTTAATTGACACTTGCTAATTGAACTTTAATGCAATAAAGGTATTGTAATGAGCAATTAGAGTTTGGCTTCTGAACTAAAGAGAAAAATTCAGGTAACGATGCACTCTTTTTACCTATTTCAGCACTCTGCCAGGGAGCATATCTATCTGATCAAAGAGCTACGAGTGACAGTATCAGTTTAAGGTTCAATAAAAGCTTCTTGTATGGACAACTGCTTGTAATGCCTCATCACCATCAGGATCAAATGAACTACCTGTAGGTTTATAAGTGCTTTCATGGCATAAAATTAAAGTACTTTGTTAAACCTACATGTGATCTATTTGGCAAAGGGAAAACAAAGTGCTGCAGGAGCTCAGAGGAACCTTTACAAGTGTGAACTTCTGTGTAACTGGCAGGAAAGCCTTTGCAGGGACAAGTCAGGACTGCAGTGCCAAACCTCAAAAACTTGGCTTGGGCCCAGCCCCACCTACAGCTTCAGGATGCAGTATAGTCACAGGAAGTGTGTGCAAAAACCTCTCCTTTCCATCCTTGGTATGGCAGGGATAGGTCTCATCTAGCTGTCATTTGATATTGCTCTGCATTTAAAAGCTAGGTATAACTAGGTGTTTTCCTACTTTACAAGTTAAAGACAGCTGTGCTCAGGATAATTTCAGCTTTTTAACATCATCATGCAAGAAATGCTCCCTTAAAGTCCCCCTGGACTCCAATCTAACTCGAAGTTACCTAAGGTTAAACTAGCATGTGAATTCTAAAAAATACAGGAATTTGATTATTTTCCTCTTTTTTTATATCTGTGCACTTTTAATATGTTAAATGGTATGTGACCTCTTTAGTATGATATACACGAGATGCTCTATCTCCTTGAAAAGAAAGAGGAAGATCCCTTTGAGGGTTTTCTGGCAGCCTTACCAGTAGCTTTAGTACCTGTTGAAGGGTTGTCTGAAGCCACGGAAGGAAGACTTTGAGTAGAACAGTTAAAAGTAGGTAGTTAAAATGTCACAAATTTCAGCCCTTGCAAAACTTGCTTGGACCAGGTGTATTTATTACAGTTGCATTTAGACCACTTGTAAAATGTTAGCAGTTACCTTTATGCCTGGACTTAGGCGTCTGGTGTATGATAGCTGCAGGAAGTTAGCTCCTTTCTAGATTATTTGCAGATACTATTTGATGCTAGTGTCATAAATGCCAGGTCTGAATAAAAATCACACAGCACAACTCCTTCAGTGGGCCCGATTGCCAGTAAAAGAGCAAGATTCTTCCTTGTTAAATAATTTGTTGCCAGAACATGTTCGGACAAGACGGAATCCTCCAGCTGGTCTAACCAGTCTTGCTCTCCACCATGCAGTCGCTTTCCCAATCTCCGAATTCATTCCGCTGTCCGAGACTACAGCAGCAGTAGGGAGAGAGTGTTCAGCGAAGCAGGACGGGGCTGCACTTCTGGGATGGGGATGAGGTTACACCGCAAGCTGCTGGGCTCTTCCATGCTCCGGCTTTTGGCCGCCTTCTTCAGCGAAGGCGCTGGGCAGCCTCGGCCCGCGCTCGGCGGAGCCCGGGCGGGCTCAGGGCCCCGCAGCCCCTGCCGTGCGGAGGGAGCGCAGCCCCCGCCCTCCCAGAGCAGAACTCCTACATTTCCCAGCTCGCTTCCCGGCCGGCACCGCCCCTTTCCCGCCGGGCTGGGCGCACGCCCGGAGCCGCGCCGCGGCGGCCCTACAGCCCAGGGCCCCTGCGCGCCCTCGGGCACGATCGCCCCGGCCCCGCTCCGTGCCCGCCATGGCTGACAGCGCAGAGCCCGCGGCTCCCGACGCCGGTCCCGCCGCGGCTCCGGATGCGGGTTCCACCGCGGCCCCTCCGGGCTCGCCGGCGCAGGAGCGGCGGGCGGGCGGTTCCTCCGGCACGGGCGCGGCCATGCCGCGGCTGCCGCTGGGCGGCCCGGGCGGGGCAGCGGGGATGTCGCTGCCGCGGCTGGAGAAACCGATCAAGCAGGCCTTCTACAACACCGGGGCGCTGCTCTTCGCGGGGCTGTGCTGCGGCGCCGCCGTGCTCGTGTACTTCATCCTGGAGGCGTTCCTGCGGCCGCTGCTCTGGGCCGTGCTCTGCGGCACCTTCCTGCACCCCTTCAAGACCTCGCTGACGGCGCTGGGGCGGCGCTGGCTCGGCCGCCTGCACCGCTCCCGCACCCCGGTGCTGCTGGCCGCCCTCCTCCTGCCCATCTGCTTCGCCAACTACGGCGTGGAGGCGCTGGGCGAGCAGGTGCTGCGGCGGCGGCGGCTCCTGCTGCTGCTGGGCGCCGGGGGACCGCTGCTCTACGGGCTCTACTGCCTGGGCAGCTCCCTGGGCGTGCAGGTGCTGCTGGCACAGGCCGCCCGCATCATCTGCCAGGGACTCGACTACTTCAGCAGCCAGTGGGTGAGTGAGGGAGAGAGAGAGGGGGTGTCGGTGTTTCCCGGCCGCTCTTTAGGCATGTCTCGCTTCTGGAGATGCTGTTAAGTCAGAGGTGATTCAGGCGAGTTCTTGAACAAACATCGAAGCTTGTTGGGGTCTAAGGTGTGTATTAAAGTGTTGCGAAGAAGCAGCACGAGTGGCCCGGGCGTGGGGGAAGAGACCTTAAGGCTTTTTTCTCAGTGTACTGTGTAGGGTTTTCTTTTTCTTCTTAGAGTATCAAACTGTGCAAACGCAGTTGGAACGTTAAAAAGTAAAACTGTTTAATTTACAAATGTTACTGATGGCAACGAGTCATAGGGACTGCTTTTCCCTGTGTTCTGTGTAGTAGGTAGGATATTAGAAGTTCTGGCAGAACTCTTACATTTTGCTAGTTATAACTGAAAATACAAGAAGTACCATGCATCAGAAGCAAATGGACATGTGAAATATCAGATCAGTAAGTTGTACTCTTGTTCAATACTGATGTACAACTGGCGTACTCAGATTTCTTAGTGTCAAAGACTTTTCAAAAGCTGCTCCATTTTTTAAACAAAGTATGCCCTTTCCCTAGGTAACAGTGTTCCTGAATGGACTGACAGAGAATATTTTGACAGACTATCTATCTCTGGTGTGAAGAGAATGGCCAGGAGAATGTGTTTAGCCTCTTGGAAGTAAACACTGGAGGAAAAGATTTTCATGACTTTATTTGGTGCTGGAAGATGTCAGAGGACATGTGTTTCTGGTCTGTTTTGTCTTCAGAAGTTTAATTAGGACTGGGTAGACAGAGATACATTGTCTCTTTATAAAGAAGCAAGATACTACCGTGTTTACTTTCAGCTGAGTGGTAGCAGAACTAAGGCATGGCTTGGTACTAGTGGGAAGCTTTGACTTGTTGCCACACAATTTGCTTGGTAAGCTAAAGATTTTTTTAAGAACTTTGCACTGACCTCTCTGTTTTATTTTTAACAAATCTATAATATTGCTACACTAACTGACTTGACTAAGTCCAGGCTTTTACTGAAAGTCTGTTAATTAAACCATACTTAATACTGTGTAAATACAAGGCTGTTGAAGGAAGCTGCAGTTTTTTAAGCTTATAATTATGTCTATAATGCACTGCTGGATGTCTCACCTGCTCAGTGCAACCTTGTTTAGCAGTGTCTGGTCCTTCTGGTTGGCACTGGTGTTTCTGATTTAATACTTGTGTTCGCTGAACTGTGGTAGGATTTTAACTACACAAAACATAGTAAGCTCCCAGAACTTCTCAGACTTGAGTTTCTTGGGAAGATTTTGGGTTTGTGTCAAGGTAACTGGTCACAGAGTTCCTTAAGTAAACCAGTTGCTTTCTAAGTAAGCTGTCTGTGTCTCTTTCTGGGCCTTATAGGAGAAAAAAAATGTGGTCTTTCATTTGTAAATAACTGCAGTTCGGTCTGGCATCATCTGTACACTCTGCAGTGTTTTCTTAGTCCAATTTTTTAATTCTGCAGTTGGTTGATATGTATTATCTCAGAGCTGTAGCAGGATAATTTAATTTTTTCCATGCTGCTGAGGAGCCCAGAATTGGATCAGTTAATAGTGTCGGTTTTAACTTCAGTTAAGCACTTTAAAGCCCTTTAATTGCTGTGTATATTGCAGGTCTCTATTTGCATGCATATATTCTGCTTGTTAGCTGCACAGGAATTTGGGATATTGCAAGTTGGTTTCTCCATTGTATTGTTCTTCTCTGGGCTCTGAATCCTCCAGGGTTCCTTCTGTGTGTGCACGATTGTCTTCGCCCTTTCTGATTCCCTGTCCTGTACTAGAGAACTGAGTGGATGATCAGTTCAGTATTGGAATCATTAGAATTATGGGGATTTGGAATATTGATTTCTTATCTTCTAACTAAAGATATTTTTATGGTATCTACTAGGCCATGTTACTGAGATAAAAGTTCTCCTTTTAATTTCTAGAAATGAAAAAAAGTTCTTCAGATGCAGTAATTGTGTGTGACAATGATATGGTAAGGTGTATCTTGGCACCTGTATGTTAAAAAGAGCTTTCCTGTCCTGCTGTCCTCAAATCTGGCAAAGCCATTCATGGCGTTGATAAGTCAAGATTCAGAAGTGCCTGTGTTGCCATCTGTGGCTCTGAAGTCACACCTGCAGTTCAGAAATTTGGGTACCTCCATGACTGGATTGTTTGATTGAATGATTGTTCTGACTCCAGCTTTCTCTTGGTTATTTGCAGAATTCTTATGGAGAGGCCCTGCACCAACAGCAGTTTCATATAATAGGGAAGGAGAATGTTTTTCACTGTGGTGTTTTTGTTTTTTTTTCCTTGAAAAAGGTGGGAGTTGGTCCTGTAGTGGACTGAATATAGTCCTACACACTTTTGAGTTGCAGCAATTTAGCTAGTTTTGTGGGATCTATGCCTGTGTCCAGTACTGTATCTAAAACCTAAATTCTTTTGCTGTGTGGCAAGAGTTCAAACTACTTTAGGGTGATCTTTTACACTTAAGTTAGTATATACCCAATGCCAGCTATTTGTTCTATTTTCTTCTTTTTTAGAAGAAGAATTTGCATGCTCATACTCATTTGGAAAACAGATAGTTTGTAGATCCCAGCAGATGTAACGAATTATACAGCTGCTCTGTGTTGGCTCTGAGGTTCATCTTAGCAAATTAAACTTGATGTAATCATAATGAACAGAATTCTCTGTAGTGAACTTGATTAGAGAGCTGTCAAAATCTTTCTGTCTGTCCAGTCTTTGTTCCTTGGTTTGTCGCAAGTTGTTGGTCAGGCTCATAACTGTTCAGTCACATGTGTGTCAGTGTATTTTTATATCTCTGACTGTGCTAGGTGCACCTCCTGTTGTTCTGGGAGTTTCCATGCAGTTAGAGCACTTAATCAGTCTTAGCCTCACCAGGGTGCTGGGCAGATCTGGAAATGCCATTGCCCACCATTGCCACGACTGCTCTATTGGAATATTGTCAGAGTACATGTTACCTATTTTGGCTGGTGTACAGTCTGTTCCCCATCACGGATTCTGTGAAAGACATCCACTAGGGAAACCTCACTTTGTGTTGGCACTAAATGTCACTCCCCCAGCAGCCCTTGCAGACTGAAATTCTCCAAGAGTCCTTCCTGGCAAACACTTTAGGTCCCATGCTCTGAGATGTTTGGCTTCCACAGTCCTATTGAA
Organism: Cinclus cinclus; assembly: GCF_963662255.1. NCBI lineage: Eukaryota > Metazoa > Chordata > Aves > Passeriformes > Cinclidae > Cinclus > Cinclus cinclus. Next base: position 86,880,526 of record NC_085046.1, on the reverse strand, counting down.
TATCACCTGTGGGCACAAAAAAAAAATAAATCTATTTTTTGTCAAGTTCACCTGATGGGGCAATTTCTCTTCTAGTAAAGGGAAGGGCACGGTTCTGAATTTTAATGTATGTACAATTTCTATTTCTTTGTGGGTTTACCATGGGTGGGCTTTTTTTTTCTTCCCTTTCTTCTTAGAACAGGCTTGCAGGTTTCTGAAACTCACCAACCATAAAAAAACAAAACAAAACAAAAAAACCCAAACCCAAAACAAACACCTGAATGAGCTCTTAAGTATTCTTTCTGCTGTTATGGTATCCTGGCTTACAGATCCAACAGCCAAGTACTGAGTGTAAACACATCTTACCAAAACCATAGGTTTTGGTTTGTTTTCACAACTTTGCTTGGTAGAGATAAACTAGGTAGACCCTACAGGTGGCCTGTGTATAAACAAGATGGGGAGAGGCAGGGAAAGCATGGGATATTGATAATGTTTTCTACTGTTGTTTTTCCCTTCCACACCCACCCTCAGTTTTAGAACTGAGTGCAGTGAGATACCTTTCTTGGGGAGGCTGAGGAGCTTTTTCTGATTTATATGCAGGAACTACAGCCTCAAAACTGGCAGTAGCCTGAAGCCTAATGATATATGCTACATAATAATAGGTATTTATTGGTATTTATATGTATTGGTTGAACACACTGATGTTTGTTTTTCCAGCACCTCTGAAAGGAATGATCATTATGGAACTGTCCAGCAAATTTTTAACTGTACTCTATATAATAAAAGAAGAAGGTGAAGAAATTGTGTGTGTTGAGGAGCCATCTCTTGAAAAATGTTACCATGAAGTATATCACAGGAGTGGTGCTCTGTCTGAAGGGAAATAATTTGATGTGCTCTGGGAAACCTCTTTTTGAAAGAGTACCTTGATAAATTTGATTTCTGAATATCGTTTTCATTATGATTTCTCATAAGTAGCTTTTGTATTAAGACAGGAAAAATTAACTAAAGGAGAAGAATTCTCAATATCCATTCCTGCAGTCTTCTGGATATCTTAGATTTAATGTTTTTTGGTTTTTTTTTTCCTTAAATTCAGTGTAGTAAATGTTGCGGGACACATTGAAAATCATTTTTAGCCCATGTGTCAGTTCTCCCCTGCCCCAGGGTTCCAGTTACAGGTTCATACTTTCATCCCTTCAAAAAGGTGGGATCTCACTAAACACCATGTTTCTGTTTCATGTGGTTTAGTAGTCTGTGTGTTTTAATGCCAGAAATACCAATATGGATATAAGTCACAATTGGGGGGTTCTGGAAGAAACAGAACGGGCACACAGTTCTAGTCCTTTGGACAAGGAATAACTTGTGTTCACTTTGAACCTGCTGTAGGTAAATGAAGGCTTCCTAAGTGAAGGGAGAAGGTGGTTGTCTTTTCTCTGACATGAAAAATAGTCTTACATGTGTGATTAACTGGAGTTTGGGTATTTTCTTACATGTTGGGTAAAAGCTGTCTCCATGCTGAAGGACAGGCAGTTGCACAGTCTTACTCTGCCAGACTCTGCACATTATGGGATGTTTCCTCTTGTATACTAATGAAAATGCGCTAAAGCTATGTTAAATTAATTTTGGTTCTGGAAACTGGAGTCAAAATGACATTTTCATAATTTGCCAGCTACCTCTTTAATATCTTTTATATTGTTTAGAAAAACATTTTCAAATGAACAGGCAGATGAAGAAAACACTGATTTTTTTTTTTTTTTTTGAAAGGCAAACACATTTTGGCTTTTAGCAGTGCATTTAATACCTTGTGTCGCTTCATTTTTTTCAAGTTCAACACTCTTTAGCTCAGCTTTTGTTGTAGGTTCATTTTCCTTTGTCAGCCTGCATCACCACTGAGGAGGGAGATGTAGAAATAGAGAACTGGTGTCATAAGATGACCTCTTTAAACCATTTTTGCTCTGCAGTGCTGTTTTGAAAGTTTGCTAAAGTTTGCTGTGTTAGTGCTTGGTCAATGTTTTAAATTATTTTTTATTTTGAGAAAAACTAACAAAAAAGTCTGTTTCCAGATGAAGATTTTTTTTTTTTTAATATTAAAGGGGACTGATGAGGTAGTTTTGCCTTTTTTTTTTTTGTTCAAAACACTGAGACTGGAAAATAAAAAGCAATTTGAATTGGACCTGTAGTTGTATCAAACAGTTTTAAATTTCAAGCTCAGTTTAAATCCCCCCAGACAACCCAAAACATAAACCAAATTCTGAAAAACTTTGCTGTATTATTTCTAAGTGGGAAAGAGCATCCAGGGAAAAAACATCATTTCAAAATGACCAGGGGAGAGGGTAGGGCTACAGTTAAAAAAGGAAGGAGTTGAGACACTCAGTTTTGTAGGTGCTGACTTGTTAAAAACTGAAAATTGTTGGCAGGTTGGCAGGACGTGTCAAAGGAAGTAACTGTTGGTTAATCTTCTCTGTCTTCACTGTTGTGTTTACTTGTGGGGTGGTTAATAGAATCATGGAATATCCTGAGTTGGAAGGGACCCAGAAGGATCCCTGAAATCCCACTCCCGGCCCTGCACAGGACCACCCCAAGAATCACACCATGTGCCTGAGAAGGCACATGAAGCAGATGGAAAATATGCTTGCTGCTGGGTCTTGGCATGTTGGGGCAACATTCCAAGGAAGACTAAATCATTCCTACGGCTTTGTTATCTTCTGCAGTGGGAAGATAAATTCTTCTTGCTGATTCTACTTCTGACACATGCTTCTGTTGCCCTGTTGGTGCCTGCCATATTTCTGTGAGGCTATTTCACTATAACTGAATTACAGGTAGTTTTTTATGACCTTAGGGAGCTTGAGCTGGCTGGATGAATGTTGAAACTGTTGTGCAGAAGAAGTGGGACTGCCCAGCTGGCAGTAGGATGCAATGAACTGCCATGTTCAGTAGCAGTGAGTTATTGAATGAGCTCATCTGCAAAACCTTCCCTGTAGAGGTTAACTTGTTGATAGGAAAAAAGGGAGGGAACTGTGTAAGTAAAGAATTCTCCTCTTCAACATGAATCAATATAAACATTGTCAAAAGTTGAGTAGTAGGAGTTTGTTCTTGAAAAATGAGGCCAGAGCCAAAGAGGGGCTTAGATTTTCAAATCCTTCAACTTTAACAGGAAGGGGAAACAAACTTTAAATAATGTTGGTGATAGTTCATGCTGATTAATCCTTGACTTTCCAGCACCGAAGTGTCAAAGAAAAATCACTGAAGCAGATGCTTGAGTTGAACATATAAGCTGCATCTTTCTATGGTGTAATTTTGTCTCCAGTTGGCAATTTAAAGACAGCTAAAGCCCTTCATAGTTGCCTTAGACATCTCTAAATTAGCCTCTTAAATTTACAACTTCAACACAGAAATGGATGCTAAAATCCAAGAAGTTACTCTGCAGCCTTAGCACTATTTATAAAAAAAAAAACAACAACAAAAAAAAACCAGGCAGTTTTATGTGTCTAAAAGCAAAGCAACACTTAGTTCAGTTTGTGAGAGATGCTACAAAATACAGAGGAGATGGGAAAAATGAGGTCTTTGCTGTCAAGACAATGAAGATAGGCAAGGGAAGGAAGAAGGGCAGCTTGCAGGATTAAACTATTCCAAAGTTACAATATATAGCAGTTGTGCATATCTGTAAATAATAATTGTGATTGAGTAGTGATTTAAGATCTCAGAGTGCATGGTGAAAGTTAGGCATCTGCAACTGATTTCAGCGTGATAAATAGTTGATGATAGCTAATGCATTCTGCAAAATCTGAAGTGTATGTATTAGTTACCTGGTTAACTGTACACTCATATAAATCAAATTTATAGGTATTTTGGCTTAGCATCTTCTCAATTGCAGTTTCAGTGCAATAATTGCAGTAGCTTAATTTTAGTGAAAGTAGGCAATCTTTCATTCTTCGTTTCAATTACATCAGTTCTTGAGAATAAAATACAATAGTAGAGCAGCTATTAATATTCTCTGTGCTTTTCAAGCCAAAACCTTTGGAGACCATCCAGAAAAACAGTGGGAAGGATTATGTAACATACTTTTTTTTCCCCTTAACCCTTTAAAAGTATGGTATTGCCAAGTTAGTATGGGATGAAATCCTAGTCCAAGTCAATTTAAGTTAATTTGATTTGTCAGTTGTTTTCAGCTATGAACTGTTGGAAGTAGGCTACCTTAGTTCCTGTGCAGTGGTTCTTGCAGTGTAGGGATGTGCTTGGCCATAACATTAACCAAAAAAGAGCTGATTATTCCATGGTGTCACTAAAATGAAACTTCTTGCCCCAGTCAGTTGACTATACAGTTCTTCTTACAGGGCTTCAGGAAGGTTATTGTTTTATCTCTGAAACAGGGTGACTGGTTTATTTAAAAGTAAGCTATTTCTCTCTATTCAGTAAAAATAAATACTTGGGTCATTTGCTAAGATTTTAGAAATGAGAACTGATTGATTATTTTAACTTCAAACACAAAAAAAATTAAATACTTATACCCTATAATGTTCAGCTACATGCATGGCTAAAAGCAGTGCAATGTGTTTTGCTTTGTTGGCAGTTAAACATAGGTTTATATACCTATGTTAGCTTCCTACTTTCTGGCTCGTTTTTAAACAGAAAGTTTAAATCACTGAATGTACTGACTCTCCTGTTTATAATTTATCAATAAATTTAAAGAGAAAATTTCCTTGGAACTGGAACATTTATCATACGAAGATGCTGTGTGGCTGATGTTAGGAAGTTGCATAGTATCTTTGTGATGAGTTATCTCTTGCAATTAGAGTTGTGCTGTAAAGTGCCTTATGAGTGAATTTATGTTTCAAACCTATGCTGTTAAAGGAGTGCTACTGTGCATTTCTGGTAAAAATTTTGTTTGTTTGTTTTTGACTTCAGTCTTGATGTCCATGGGCTGTGTTAGTTTTAGAGATTGACTTTGAGTCCACACTTGGCCATAAGCATTACAGAACTCTGTTGATGCAAAACTAGAGATAAGTGAAAAGTTGCTGTGGTCTGCTTAGATGAGAAGCATTAAAGGGTAGGTATACCTTTGTTCACATATTTTAAGTGATTTTAAATTATCCTGCACATGTGATCATTCCCTCTGAAGTTACCAGGGTCCATCCCTCACTGCTTGTCTGCTTAATTCAGTATAGCAAAGATTTCCTCTCCACCATCTAGATATGTGGCACTAGTCACACAAATCTGCTTTTCAGAAGGACTGTTGCATTTTCAGCATGAGCTCTGTAGTGTGGATGCAGTGTAGAGGTGAAAACTCTTCTAGTGTGTTCTGCCTAGTTACTTGTTCCATGTCTCTCTCTGCCTGTGCATTCTTTCTTCTTACAGTGATGTCTGATTCAAAAAATGCTCTTAATAGAAATTCTGTTTAAACTTCATTGGGATTGATGGATTTATAAATGCAAGTTTGAAGGTGTACTTAACTGGTAATGGATAGAGAATGTTCACTGAATTTGAGCCAGAAATGTCTTTAGTTGTTTATTTTAAGAATGATACAATGGGTTCTAATATTTACAGGTTTTCATACTTCTTTTATGTCAAATGCTCTCCTGAATAGCAATTTTTCAGCTCCTATTACCTCTTCTGGTTTCTGCTTCCTTCTTCTTTCTTTTTAGCATTTTCAAGCTCAAATTTATCTCAAGATTAACTCCAAATCTGTATTGTGATTTATCAGATGAGTAGAGGACCAGAATGCAGTTAGAAGCAGCAAACCCAAGTTGTCATTGATGTCTTCCTGTCCTTGGTTTTTTAAGTTAAAAAAATGAAAAAAATTATGTGTCACACATCCTATAAAGGCATCTGTTTTGTGAACCAACACCACTGAGGAACAGCAGTTTTTGTTGTGCTTCCTAATGGCTTTTTTGGCTTAAGCTCCCTTTTGTCTCTTTGGACTGAAACACAGGAGCTGGCAAATTGCTCCATGCTGGAATGAGTGCTGCTGTGGTGGCCAGCTCTGTCTCCCCGTGGCCACATAGGTGCTGCTGATGAACTTTTATATTTAATTGATATGTGGGCTTCTTAAATACTTCCAAGCTGTCTGTGGCAGTTACATGTGTGTGCATTAGTGTACACACATACATGAGTACAATGGAGTTCTCTTTTGATGTATGTGTACATACCTATGTGTATCTTTTTCTTAAAGATATGGACATTGGTAGTTGGTTACCTGCTGATGGTTTCATTCAAGTGGAATGTAAGCACTGAACGTTACTTAAAAGCAGTCTCTGTTCCTGTCTGGGTTATGCTGCTCTTTCACTTAGGTGAGTAACAAGAAGTTATTATTCTGATAACTGAGGGTTCTGTAAGCAAAGCTCCTCACTTGGTCCTCTGTTAAATCTGTCAAATAGTCTTAGCTGAAATGCAAACTGTTTTGTCTGATTAGTAATTCTGGCTGCGTGTGTCCAGAAAGGAGCACTGTAATAGGAGGTGGGAAGGCATCAAGGTGCTGAGCAATGTCTCCCACTCCTCATACCTTTGTATTTCCCATGGTTTCCCTTATTGGTTCACAGACAATGTGAACTTCTTGACAACAAGGAAGGGCTGGCTTTAGACTTTTATTTGTGATGAAATTTTGTTGAAAGCCTGCCATTAACCAAGGCTGAAGCTGTAAAATGCATTTAATAGTAATAATAGAAGCAAAAAAAAATTATCAGTAGTCAGCAAGCATATCGGGATATCAGCAGTAGAAAATACATTTGCCAGTAATCTATATGATATGTACAAATATGTGGTTATACAAATATAAGATTATAGTAATCTTTTAGACTTGTGTTGCACATTTAATATAATAGATTATCACCTTATGTTCTCGTATCAGAGTTTATGGTGGAAGGATCATGCACTTAGTAGAAGACTATCATGATAGGTTTCACAGTGTACCTCATCATTTATTTTACTTGAGCAGCAGGTTTCAGGGGTTGTTCTGACCATGTGGGAATGCTTCCCTGAGGTTTAAGCTCTATGTAGTGGCTTCTCATTTGCTTAAATTTTGACAATCTTGTATTTACTGAAAGTAAATAGGCTGAATAGGCAGAATCCAAGAAAAGTCCCATTTTGTGGAGATCTAACATAAATACGTATTTTTTGGGGGAACGTGACTTTTCTCTGATATGGAAAATATTTTAATTTTGTGTGTATTTTCATGTGATTCTGAATGTTGTTTTCAAAATCGTTCTGTATATCAACATAATGTCATTGAATTTAGGAACAGTAACAACTTGGTTTTTTTGTTGAGAAACTTGTACATGTTTGCTTTCTATTCTTCCTTTTCTTCAATGTAGAAAGCCTGTTTGTTTTATGATTTATTTGCTTTTTGGTTGATTTGCTGCCTTTCTTGGTTTTGCTAAATGTAGGGTTTATTAATGGTGTAATCTTTCTTGTAAAAAAAAAAAAATCCCAACACTGTATCTTTCAGCTTCTGTGGCAGGTTCCTGGAGAATTCCTGTATTTCTGGTTATAGTTGTTCTGATGACTGTAGGCATGTTGCATGAACAACAGAATGGAAAGGAGTCTTCTGGTAAGGAAAAGTCACTGTTTCTTTTATTGGTGGAGGCAAAAATTCACTTAAGTCACATGAAATAATCTGGACTGTATCCCCATAAATTCAATAGCATATGGATTGCAAGAATTCACTATAGGGTGTTTAGTGTGTTTCAAAGTGGATTACTGATGCTGAAGTGAGTCTTGAATTCTTTACAGAAAATGATTACCATGAACGGATGTTTCTTTTCTATGGTAGAGACTCATTATTAAGCTGAATTCCTTGAGTTTATGGATTTCCGTATGTAATTTAATTGAGGTAATTAATATATTTCAATGATAATTCATTTCAATGAAAAGGTAGCCCAAGACATTTGAAATCACAGCTAATTATGAAAGAAATGAGCAATATGGGTTTAGTAGCTCCTATTATACTGAGTATGAGAGAAACCAAGACAACTCCATCCAGCAAGTTTCCAATATCCTGTCATTTGTTTTTTAAAACAGTTTCTTAAAAATATGTTTTGTGTTTGGATTTTGAGAAGAATATTTTTTTTCCTGTTGCAAGTCGGTTTTGAAAAAAACAAAGGTGTCGTATATTCCTGGTGAAGGAAACCTTTTTCCTGTGTGGCTGTTTTAGTTGGTTAGTAAAGTTGATTAACTGGTATAAAATTTTTTTTTAGTCAGACTGCCAGCAACTGTGAATGTCTTGGTTGGTAGCAGTTCATTATCAAGAAAAGCACTAAGCAAATAATTGGTTTTGAGTTTTGGATGCAGGTGTACAGTAATACTAAAATTAATAGCACTCATTCCTGTCTGATCATATGGACTATATATAGTACATACTAAACACTAACAGTGTCTATCCGTATAATTTCTGCTGCCTGACATCCCCAGTGGATCTCTAACACCAATTAAAACATTTTAAGACTTAGGCTTTTTGTTACTTACATACATGTATATATTTTGCAGGGGCAGAGCTTCCTGGTCAGATGATTTCCATTGCTGCTTCAACAATTGCTATGGCAATTTCAATGACAGAAGATGAGTCCAATAATGAACATTCCTCCCAACCCTCAGGTGACTGAATACTCTGTAAGAAACATTTGAGTTTGCTCTAAAGCCATGAAACTGGAGGGAATTCAGAAAAAAATTCAAAATAGTCCATAACCTTTTCATTTTGTCCAGAATAGTGTCCAAATTGTGAATCAGTTTTATCTGTTTAAAAAATGTCAAGAAGATGCTAGTTTAAAAAGCTGTTTTGCAGAGGATGGTTTATGTGGCTGTTGAAGGTCTGACTTGAAGGATTTATTATTGTTTTGTGGGTTTTTTTAGAATAAAGGTGTGATTTCCCCCCCCCCCCCCCGTTCTTCATTGTTAATTATTTTAATTTTCCTAGCCTTTTGATTTGTTGGCAGTTATGTGTTATATAGCTGGATTTCCGGACCACGTATGGACAGACTGGAGGAATTTTTGTGTACATTGCAGTGAGAACAAAACCCACCACTTTAAATATGGCATGCTCAAAGTCCTCCCTATAATGAGTTTACTTGACTTTGTAGCTTGATTCACATAATACTTTTGCTTGGAATAACACAATTGTCTTAAAAGAGTTCAAGGCAAAGTGTTTAGATATCCGTCACTGATTTTGGACTTCATAATCTTTTTTTTTTTTTTTTTTTTTTTTTGGGTAGGTCTTGGATGAAATGTGATACTAGAAAATTAAGAAGTTGCTGAACTCTCTGGAAATTGAGAAGTTTAATCCATTTTTTGCAAAACAAACCAAACAGATCATTCATCTTGACAGAATGTGGACTTCCAAATCGTAACTTTTAAATCTAAAAGCAGCAGCTTTAGACAACTCTTCTCTTTTTTTCTACATTTTACATGACTATCATCAATACAAACACAGAAGCCTATAGAATTATGTTCTGAAATTTGAGATCAGGGCATTGTGAGGACAGTTCTGTATTTCTGTGTCTAATCTTTAATCTTGAAAATGTGCAATTTTTTTAGCTGAATTTTGAAATCTAGAAAAGTAACAGATGCACACAAATGGGCTGTGTAGCTGGTTGTGTTCTTTTGTTGCTATTTTTTAAATTTATTTTTTCACTTCTTTAAAACAGCTTTCTTTCTGTTTTCAAGAAGTGAGAACTACAACAATTTTTCAAAGGTGTCTTTTATATCTTTTATGGTTTTTTTTTTACTTCTCTTGTAACAGCTAACCCGATGAGGGTGTGTCTTGTGAATTCTGTTGTTTTTCTTCACAGCAGAAAAAAAAAAAGTTTTAACTCCTGTACTGGTTTGAACAGCAAAACCAGTGAGACTTCAAGTCAGTAATACAATTTTTAATAGGGAAGAGGAAAAAAAGAGAAAAAAACAAAATACATGCAATAATAAAAATAAAACCACTGCCAGAGTCAGAATACAACCTGATACCCTGTCAGTCAGGGTGCTGGTGCAGTTTTCCTCCAAAGGGTCCAGCGATGATGTGGATAAAAACCTGGTTCTTCCTCTGGAATCCAGCAGAAAAAGGCTGCCTTTGGCGTTCTAAACTTCAGTTTTTATCTAGGTAGGAAAGGCTTGGCTCGTCCTCCTGGCTGGAGCATCTCCCAATGGGATGATGTAATCTTATCAGTTATACAGTAGGACTCAATGGCCCATTAACAGAAGATACTTCCCACAGAGATAAGAATGATCACCCTTATCAGTTATGGCCCATCAACAGAAGACATTTCCCACAGAGATAAGGATGATCACCCTTCTCAGATGGTAATAGAATATGTATGTTGTATTGTAAACCAGGACAACTCCTAACAACTGTTAAAACAATTTTCCAACAATCTGGTGAAATTTAGTATTATATTCTGCAATATATTTAGCATAATTTTGTCCATCTTTGGTTTGAATCTTTTGTGAATGATGATGAGACATTATTCTTATACAGCAAAAGGTTTTACCAACAGGCTTAAGAACTTACAGCCTTTTTGGTTTTCCTGACACTGTACTGAATCCATTACAGAACAACCAGGCTTAAAATTGTCTATTAAAATACCATAAGGGGGTATAAGCTTTGTTGATTTTATATTTTTTTCTGAACACTCACGTTTTTCCATATTTTATTGTTGAATACTGGTATTTAGTACTGGTGGCAAGGAGTTTAATGATGCCGGTTCATGTGGTCTAAGTGGTCCATACATAACCAGCATCCAGCTGATGTTTCTGTCATCATCCCAGTGTCAATCCCAGCTGGCTGAATCAGTGAATTTGCACTTGTCTTGGTGTGGTGGGGGATGTGTTCATACGCTATACAAGTAGTTCCACTTACCTGTAGAACACCAGTGCAGATTTCTGCAACAAAGAAGTGTTCATCCACTGTGTGAGGATGCAGTTTGTCACTTACTGCTACTGTTTGACAAATGTATCTTGCCTTTTTGAACCTTTCAGCTGTCATGCTTTAGGCTAGAAATGGCTTTAGTGACACACTGCAGCTGAAAACATGTGTTGAACACGAGTTGTCTGCTGTGCATGTTGAATTGTACAGTTTTTATGCAGTTTTTTTCCATGGGAGAAGATGTGTTTGTGGCACAAGTCCAGTAAAAGAGTTGTGTTCATCATTTACCAGCTGTGTGGTATTTACCAGCATAATAAATTGCCTTTTATGCTTCAGTACGAAGTAACTTTTCAGGTTTTCCTGTGTGTGTGTTCCTCCACTATGGCTGCAGACTTTTCTCAAGTAATGGTGTGTGGGAAATCTTTACATTTGGATAACAGCACAGAGCCTCGGTAAAAGTTAATACTGGTGTTCTCAGGGAGAGATTTTACTTGGGTGCCTGAAGATGGATTTGGTGTCAATCAGCAACTGAAAGATTAAATAAATAAATTGCCACGTTCTGCATCCAAGAATTTTAATTTGAACGTAGCATTTTGCATGAAAGGACTGTTTTTTTATGTATAGGGTTTTTTAACGCATCAGTTTGCATTTTTGAATTTAATTTGTTTGCTAACTGATGAGTGAGAGACTGACAATTTGTTATCCACTAACTTGTGCTTGATGTTACTAATATTTATTACACAGAGGAAGGAATTTAGGATGACAGTGTGAGTGCTGCTATGTTGTGTCGTGAGTGATCTGGAAAAGTGGCAGTGAGACAGTGGTGAGATGCAAGCTTTCTTTTCAGTGTGTACTCTGTGTTTTTTGTTCTGTTTAAAAGAGTTTGGAGCAAATCTGAGACTCCTTTTTGAGTACTTGAAGTAAAGGGAAGTTAAAGATTTATTTTGAGACTTCATATTTCCTCTAGAAGTTAATTATATTTTGTGTTTTTAATGGTTTTATAATTCTTTTATAAAACAGATTTGGCTTCTAATTTACCTGCATTGACAGGAGCCTTCTTAGAGGCTGTAACAACTTTTCATCTCTCCTTCTCTCAGCACTGCTTGGCATGGTGATGCAGGATGTGGGAGAGTTTACACAGCCTTGTTCTAGCTTTTCAAAATACATATCAGTGCCAAGGCTGTCTCAGTCTTTCAGAGAAATTAAAAGAAATACAAAAACCCCAAAACAAACAACAAAAACACAGCCTTCTGCTGCTGTCCCTTCCTTGATCCCCACCTTCCAAAAATGAGGTAATTTGGGAACAGGGAACATACTCTATTTTGTGGTGAATATTAATGTGATAATTTCCACTTCTTTGTTCGTATGTGTTTGTTTTAGGAACAACAGCAGACAGTGATCAGCCTCCACCTCCACGAGCTTCATCATCTTTCAGTACCCCCTCTTCATCATCTGGGAACAGACAAAGACCTGAGATTGGATCTTTTCTTAGAAAAAAGAAAACTAGTGATATTTACTTTGTTACTCTTGTGTGGGCCATTGTCATTGTTCAGATCTGGCTAAATTTTTGGATTGTACAGCTATTGCCAGTGCCTTTTGCAGGTAATAGTCCAATTGCTAGATATTGTTTGGCATCATGTTAAATAAAATATGAGGAAAGGCTTGTGGGCTTGTGTGAGTTTTAAATAAAAACTTTTTCAAGACTTGTTAAGACAAAATGAACTGTGCTTCATAAAGGAGGATTGATGTGCACTGTCTATTACCATATAGTGGACAGCTCTGTTAAATTGCTTTGTTCATTGACTGTTGTACTTACCTGAAGTAGTATAGTGCCATACCTTACATAGTAAGAATACTGGTTTAGACCAGTTAATTTTTCTTCCTCCTGATGTCAATTCTTTCATATTTTTGTACATATAAATAAAGAATATTTTAGCTTTTTTTCAGTAGTGAAGTAGAGCTCACGTTAACTTTTAATTTCTGTAAAAATGGTTTGCTAAGTACTGTGGACAAGTCACAAGGTACATTTGGTTCCAGTTTTAGCTCTGGGGTTAATTAGCTTTGTTGCTTCACATCTACATGCATCCGTTCTCCTATATATCAGGCAAGAATTGGAGTAGTTATGATAGCTCTCGAAAGATATTATTTTGAAACTGGATGCCAGTTTTTCCTCTACTCTTCTGGGGGAGTGAAAAGGGAGGATGGAAACTTAGGAGTATGTGTGACCTACTATGAACTGGAAGGCATTTCTTCCCATCCCCCTACTGTAAACAAAGCGAGTTTCCTAGTTTGCTTGGATTTACTCTGAACTTCAGTTAAAATGCTAATTTTTAGCATTTTAGAATCCGTTTAACTCTAGAATGTAGCTATTTTCTTTTTTACTGAGTGTGATAGGTTGACCCCAGCTAGTGGCCAAATACCCTCAAAACCCATCATTCTTCCAGTGTTTGAATGTGGGCTTATCCATGAGCTTTTAGGGAGGTACAGGCTCGGGATTTTCTTTATCCCTGGGCCACAGTCCCTTCAAGAGGTGTACCTGCTTCAGCATGGATCCTCTGCAGGCCATGGTCCTCTGAGTGGTGTCTGATCCACTGTGGGGCACTTCTGCTTACATGGCCTTTCCAATACCTCTCTTCATCCCTCTGCTCCTTTTTCCTCTCTAGTGACTTTTTCCGGGTTCCTTCCTTTTCTCCTTGCCCAGGGGTTTCTGCCTTTCCTTAAATACATTTCCACTGAAGCACCTCACCAGTGCCTGATGGGCTCAGCTTTGCCCAGTGATGGATCTGTTGTGGAGCCGCCTGGAACTGTGTCTGGCACAAGGCAACCTGTGGTCACCTCCCACCCTCAGAGGCCACCCTGCTTACCAAAACCTTGAGATCTGTGCACAGTACACAAAGCTACTGTAAACCATTTGGAAATTGTGACTTGGGGTCACACTTAGAGAATTGAAGGGCTGTGAACTCTGAGGCATGGAGAAAGGAACAGCTGCACCTTTGGCTGTGCTGCTGCAGCAGCAGCTAAAGGGTAGTGTGATGGCACGACATATAAATAGCTGGATGCAGGGTAAGGGCAGAGAGGGATTTGACCTTTGTTTTGTTCCAGTATAGTTACTGCAGAAGGAACTTCCCAGTTTTGGTGTCTGGGTATCATGGTAGATGGCAATCACAAGTGAAAAAAGAATTAGGAAATAAGCATTAGACTTATTAGAAGCAGAACTTATGTGGCTAGTTCACTGAAAGGACAAGGAGTAACTTAATCACTGTTCAGAAATGCCTACATGGGAGGAAAAAGGGAAGCAGCAGTTCTGCAGTTCAGCAGACAGCAGTGAAGAGTTTTAAGCTTGAGCCACACAAGTCTAGATGAAAGTGTGCGTCCATAAATGAAACAGATGAGTACTGCTTCTGCAGTCATTGGGTCTAAAATAACTACCCAAACAATAAACTCGTGCCAAAAGAGCAATTACTTTTGGTAATATCTGTGACTTGTTGCCTTAGCAGTGACACTGTGTTGTAAGCAACACTGGGCCATGAAGTGCTTTTTCATGGCATATAAGTGAATCATCAGAAAAATACTACACATAGGCAGTATAATGATGAACAGAGCCAGATTTAGAACAGTGGATTATATTAAGTGTCAGAATGTGACATGGCTAAAAGAGAGGTAACAGTAAAAATATTAGGAAAATGGGAAGGCTAATAAAGCAAGTTTCCTTGCAATGGTTCGAGTTTAAAGAGACTAATAGTAACTTGAGGCACTTCTGAAACCTTAAAAAGGATGCTTCTAGTACATTAAAAAAAAAAACTACAAAAAAATCCAACCCTAACCAAAAAAGCTCCCCAAAACCTTAAATAGAAAGTTGTTAATTTCACTAAAGCTCCTTATATTGATAAAGAGGACTTGTAAAAGGCAGCATTTAGATTATTAGAAACATCTTGATACCAGTAACATTTTTCCTTGAATGCATTTGTACTTCAGTTGGAATGAAATGGTCTTTTATGATTGCTTAGTGTAGAGAGTGGGAAAATGATACCATAATTATACCATAAAATGAAAAGGTGAAAGAACTGCTGTGATTTGAAAAGCTAAGCCATGAACCACACTGTGGAACACGTGCAGCATTTTGTTCAGTGATTAGAGCCTGGAAATACTGGTATTGTCTCTTTTTAAGATCTTTCATTTACTTCCTTGTTTTTTTTTTTTTGTTGTTGTTGTTGGTGGTGGTTTTTTTGTGGTTTTTTTAATTGTCTTCAGGTAATTTTCTGCTTCCTGCAGATGTTTGGAACTTGTTATGCAGGCTTTTTCTGGTTTTGCTCACTGCTTTCTAATAACAGTCCTTCAGCTTTTCCTCTTGTCTCTTTTTAACTTAATATAATTACAGCTGTTGGATTGACTGCAGCACCTCCTTTTCACTGAGTGTGCAGTAATTTATTTTAGAAGATACTGTGTAAACGCTTATTCTTAAATAATAGTGGAAGATTAGAACACCATTTGAGGTATGTTCACCATGTAAAATGCAAGCCTGTCTGGGTTTGCTGGGCAGCAGTTTCTGTTGTTACTGTGAGGTGCATTTCATCGTACAAAACTTCAGCCTTTAAGTTCAGTGCTGGAACTCACACTGTAATATCTCCTTTTTTGTATGTTTGCCACTCATTTTCTTAGGGAAATTGTTGGATTATTCTGTTTCTTCAAGAGCATAAATCCCATATTTGCCACATGGTGGTGCCAGAGGGTAAGTGAACTAAACGTTAGCAAATTATTGCACTGGCTCTCGGAAACAGGAACAAGAACATAAACTATTACCCATGTGGCTTGCAGAGAATAGGCTCCTGTGGAACTTGGATAAATGCCCTCTAGGCAGTAAAAGTTAACCTTTTTGGCCGTGAATGCCATTTTACACGTCTCCAAGTAGAAACATGATGTGAATTTCTGATTATAGAGTGGTGTACTGCCAACTGTTGTGGAGCTTGTGTATGGTAGTGAGTAATGAATCTGGTTTGGAGAACAGTCACAATAAAAAAAAAATAATATTAAAAGTAAAGTTACATGTAGTGATAGGAAGTTCAGTATACTGTGTTGCCAAGATGAAATGTTAGTATCAAATAGCTTTTTTTGCATTTAAAAGCAGAATCTATCAGTAATATTTCAAAAGATGATTTAAATGGATGCTTCTTTACTATGAAATTCCTCATGATGTGATGCAGTTCTTGAGGTGTATCTTGAAAGATACACTTTAACAACTTAGAAGGCCTAAAACTTAATAATTTAGGCTGAAAATTTTCTTATATGTGTAAAGTGCTGTTGAGTTCTGATTGTGGTACTTTATGTGATGTCATTTGACATGGTGTGTGTGTGTGTGAATATGTAAGAAATCCACTGTACTGGAATAATGGAGTGGCACCTTCTTATCCCAGGCCTTGCTTAAGTCTGTTAGCTGCATTATTGGGTAGTGTGCAGCCATTTTTCTTGTGCTGTCATCTAAGTTCCTTGTGGATAAGCACAGCTGCAAAGTCAGTGAGGGGATTAGTACTAAAAACACTGGAAAATTCCAGAAGTTTTTAATGGGAAATAAAACTCAAGAGTCTTTTACTTTCTATTTCATTGGTCTTCCAGAATAGAATACATAAGTAGTCTTGCGGTACTCCTCTGAAATCTCTGATACTTAATTTCCTTCTTGTGTTTACAGTTTGGGCACTTAAAAAGTTTGTGGTTCATTTTGGAGTTTTGAACTTCATGGCAAACCACTGCAAAAGTTGGTGGCAACTCATTGAAAATTTTGTGAAAGAACGTCAGGAAGCTCTTGCCCCACGGCCCATCAGAGGACTTGGAAGTGTTATGCTAAAGCTTGACAGTAAGGTATTTCTACTTACTTCCTTAAGCAACTTGAAAGTTTGTTTTATTCTCTATTCAGCATATTCTGAGATGCTTTAATTCTAAAATAAATGTCTGTCACTAATGGATATGTCTTTCATGTAAAACTGTATGTTTTATGGTGTATTTTAAATTATGTCTCTTCTATCACTGTTCACACCTAAGTGCACATTTAAATTTGTTAAATGGTTGCATGCAAACCTTGACAGAAGTCACTTCTAAAATGTTCAGTTGGATTTATAAGTTTCCTCATCTGAGTAAGGCAAAGTACTCATGGTTTCATCACCTCACCTGGTAACAAAGATTTTGGATTTAAACTTAATGAGCTTTAGTCAGAAGGATGACTCTACTTCTTACATGAAGATTTAATTAGAAAGCAGACCATTGTGTTTGGTAAGTAGGATCCAAGTTAGTTCAGACATTTTTGTCTGTACTGTGTGGAAGCAAAAGTTGTTGCACACAGTAGTATGGTGATACAGAAGTGAGTCTTCACTCTGTAAGTGAAGAAATATGTGGGATAAAGTATTTAGGAAATGCCATGGAATAAGCCTTCTGTGTTCCCCTCCCTTTTTCCCCATGGAAAATATGCCTACATTTGCATAGCAAATTGTAGGGTTGGAATGCTCCAGAAAATTCATGAAGTTTCTTTCATTAAGAATAGTAAGTTTTCACATAAACGGATAGATTATTTTGTTTGTAACAGCTATGGCACTATCTAAGAATGTGCTTTTTGCAACTGTGTTGTTGAAATATTCTCTGCTCTGGAAAAAGCATCTTAGGACTGCTATAACTGAAGAGTGGAACCCTGTAAGTACATCTGTCAGAGCATCTGTACCTTGGCAGATTGGTCTTGCAGTTTGTAGCTCTGAATTCCTACAGGAGAAGGAGAAGCTTGAGCCTGGACCTAATGGGTGAATGGATGACAAAAGGTCAACAAAGGCATTAAAGTGGCTCTATGAAAAAAGTAGTGATTTCACAGGGTTCATTGAGGAAGAATTTGAAAAAGGAAAAACCTTTCAAAATACTGCTATAAACGCAATAAAGCAGTTTTCCAAAGGTAGTGGAAATTACTGACGTGGGGATAAAAGTTTACGGTATACAAAGCTTTTAATAAAAATATTTTGTTCTGTAAGAAGACTCTGTATTTTTGTTTCATGAGTTGTCAAGTTTGGTATCCTTGTACTGCGTAACTGTATGATACAGTATCCTTCCTAATTCCAGCAAGTCTTTTCTCCTTAAAGAAGGTAGGGCTTTAATGTGCAGCAGAACCTCTCACTCTTCAGCTTAAGTGTACTTAAGGTCAGTTTATTTACATGTTGTTTTTGTCTAAGCATAAGAACAGTGTTGGCCAGCTCATTTCCCCATCTCTCCCTTTACCCCTCCATTTCTTAGATGACAGCTGTATTCCTCCTGAGTCTGTGCCCTGTGTATTAAAGCAGTTTAAGCTTTCCCAGACACTACGAGAAAGGCACTTGATAATCTGCATGATTCTGTTGTCCTCATTTGTGCCTATTCTAATTCTGTTTCAGCCACCATTTATCATGAGTGGCTGGGATTATATATAGTATTCCAATGATTATCATACTAATACTTTATATCTTTAAAGTTCTACTGGCTGTGCTTATTCTGTGCATTGTAGGATGATGGATGCATGGTATCTCAGAATTTGGGAAGCAATGCCACAGACTATTGGCAATTACATTTTTTGTAGGGAGAGGGAAAAAAAGGAGTGAAAATTACATCCTTGCAAGATTTTTAAAGTTGGATTACCAAATGTCTTGGCTTCAGTAGGCACCATTGAAGAGAAAGCTAAACTATTTTGTTATGCAAACACAAAATAGAAATGTGGGGAGTAAATTGTTACAGCTTACCTTTTATGGGTGTGTGTGAGAAACCAAGACTGAGGCATAATTTCCTTTGCAATTAGAATTTTAGTATTTTGTTTTTAACTTATTTTCATGGGAGCTGGGTCTGCTTAGCGCTTTTTTTTTTTTTGTTGGTATGTTAAGTTAATTGGAAACGGAATCTTAGCATCAGGATGTATTGAGACGCTTAGATAAGTACAGCAAGCCATTGACAAGTCTGTTTCACACAAATACTTAGTGGTACTACTTGGGCTAGCAAACATGGTATGCCTAATTAGGATATAGTTCCAGATTTCAGTGAAATGTGGTGAGAATGAGGAACATATCTTGGAGTGCATGTCTTTTTCCCAAACAAATTTTAGGAGGCTAGTGTAGATAGTCTGGTAAAGAAGCCATTGTGAGAAATGGGTGAGTACTGCTCACACATGCAAATCTGAGACAAAACCATCAAGAAAAGAACTGCATCTCTTTTACAATTCTCAATTACCCCTGGTTCTCCTGGAGGAGCAGAAAAGTTTGAAATTAAGAGAAACTCTAGTCAAGAGAAAATAAAGGACATTGCATTTTACTGTTTTTACAAGCAGTAGGTCAGTCTCTGTCTGAATGTGTCTCCTATAAATGTGGACTACTGTATTTTTCAGTCCTTGGCTGTGCATTTGCCTCATGGGCATTCAACAGACAGCTGTTGGCAGGAGTGTCTCAGATGTGAGAGACTTCCTGGAGGAGAGAGTAAGGAGGTGTCTGCTGTCAGCCACTGAACCATGCTAAACTTAACAGATAGAGCATCATGTATGCTCTTAATAACAGCAGAGAATTAATAGTTTGCTTTACTGATAATTTTTTTTTTATTTTAAAGAAGACTGTTGTCTTACAATATGATGACTGCAGTTTGATTATAGAATTTGTGAGGGAGTTTAACAGCATTGGCAGTGTCTCAGCTGCATGCACTAGGCTTTTACTTGTTGAAATATACTGATATTTTGCATGCATGCTCTCTGATGTGCTTGAGTGAATCATATATATGATTGTTATATGCTTTTTGTATATGTTATATGCTTATTTTTTCTAGGTATAGCGCACTAGAATTTTATATGTGGATTTTTTAGGTTGTTTGGATTTTGGATAAAGGGAACTTCTATGTCTACTGGTACCTAGTTTAACCAAGCACAGAAAACGAGCAGAATCTTTGCCAGTACTTACATTATTATAGAAAATATGTTTATGGATGTGTAAGATCTTAGATGAATAGTTTTCCAATAAAATACTGGAAAAGTGGCTGCAGACTTGTTAATTTTGGATTACTTGAAGATTAGAATTAAACTATTTTCAAGTGTAGGTTTGTAGAAATACTTAAACATCAGTATTGGTAAGTTAGTAGGCAGGTAGAGCCTCCCAGGTATTGTCTTAAACATTAATAAAAAAATACTGTTATTTTGGACATATAATGTTATTTTCTAAATACTGTATTTATCATCCAATTCCCAGAGGCTGAAATTATAGAAAAATACCAAAGGCTTCCTTTCACATTCTGTTAAAATCTTAGGGCTCTTTTGTTTTATTTTGTATGGAATTGCAAAGTGGAGCAATACAGTGATGAAATCTATGTTTTTTCCAAAACAAACCTCATGTACAGATAGTAGGTTTTAAAGTGCAGAAGTAAAGTTGAAAGTATGTCATTGAATCAGAAAACAGCTTTCCCTTTCTTAGAGACATGTTATTCCATTGGTGAAGAGGTAGAAACAAATTCTGCAGTGTCAGTTTGAGACTTTTGAAGCTTTCTAATTGATTTTTCTGACTGACTCTTTCCACAAGCAGCAAAAGTTAGTAAAACGTGGGTGCTTTGTGACATGTTTTATTTTCATGTTTCCTAATGTTCATGTTTCTTTGTAAATCTGCTTCTAACTTAATCAACATCATGAGATTTTTATGAACTTGAAATATTCTTACCTTTTGTTTCTGTTGGGAGGTAATGTAATTTCTGGCAGCTGGTGAACATGCTAGAGTTATTGATAATTCAGTGGTCTTGTTTTCAGGGAAAAGCAAACTGCACTTAAATGGTCTTAATCTTTAATGCAGATGAATAACAATGTTAAAGCTCTTCACTATTGTGATTATGATACTAATTGATTAGTAATGGTTAGAATTAAGAATATAGTCCTACATAAACTGGGCCCTGAAATGGGTATACTTTACCATCTGGGTGAGCATCAGTAAACAAAAAAAAAAAATTTAGTGTAGAAGGAGGAATTGGCTGTTGAGAAGTGCAAGGAGAATTACATGAAATATATACATCTCTATGATCTACAGTTTGCTGTTGTGTGTATATCAGACCTAATTATGATATTTGATGTTGTGCCATTGAATCTGAATGCCTTAATATGAGTGTGGTACCAGAAAACCATATGAAATCAGTTCCAGAGTAATTGACATAATGGGAGTTGTTTGAAACACATAGAATGGGGGTATTTGAATGCCTGAATGGGAGTATTAATGCCATAAAGGAATACCTCATGTTAAGATTTGGTGTTTTGCTGAAATGCCCTTCTCAGAGTACAAGTCCTGCTCTGAAATCTGATAGTAGCTCTCTGTTTAACTAAACTGGAATTGCCCAGATTGTTCTGATAGTTCTGTTAATACCATTTAAGTTGTTCATATTTTGTTATATCCCTCTTTGTTTCAGAAGTGCATGTTAATAGTAAACCCCAGGTTCTTGTGTTAGAATTTATTGTGATCTTTTCTTCCTATTGCAGTTTATCTTTGTGTCTAGAACAATTTCATTTTCATTCTGTGAATGACTTTGCCTGCCTCTCATTGCTTTTTTTCCCCTATTACTGCATTTTTCAATAATTTTCCACTGTGTTGTGTTTTTTTTCCCTTTTCTTCCATCTCCGCCTGCCACTGACAAGCTGTGGCACTGGCTTAATAAGAAGGTAAATAAACAGAAAAATTGTGATTCCAGTCAATGGATTCTGTGGTTTTGGGGAGTTTGAATTTTTTATAATTTTTTTTGTTGTTCTGCAGCATGAACACTCCTTAACATGTCTTGCTTCATATAGATTTCTCTCTCAAATGCCTCTTTTCCAGCTCTTGGTATAAGCTACTGAAGGTCATATAACTCTGTCTAATCTCTTCTACTCCAGTGAATGCAGTTAAATGTTTAGCACAGCAGAGTATTGCATTAGCTTTTCAAGGGGTAGAGTGATTTAGGGGCACTTTTACTTAAGAATAGTTGATCTCCACCTGGCCCCCACTTGTGCACCTAACAAAACCAGTTCTCTCACAGTTTGGAGAGCTGTTCTCTGCTCAGAGAAAGCATCAGTTAATGGAATTACCAGGGGAGTGGTGAGGATGTGAAGCACTGTTGTAAAGCTGTAAGTGCTTGCAAATAGTGCATGGACTGGTTTCACTGAGCGCTGTCAATCTTTTACTTTTGAAGTGCCAAACTTGCCTGTGTACACAGACGTGGTATGTAGTGTACCAGGAGTGAATACATTAAAAATGAGACTTTGCATGGCCTCAGAACTGCTGAATCTTAACAAGTCTGAAGGGAAGAAAAAGGCTAGTTAAAAAAAAAAAAAGTAGTTGGTAAAGCTAAAATACTTTTTTTTCTTATTACGTGGCTTTTAAAAGTGTGTATTATGTTTTCATTATTCAGTTATAATTGTCCATAAAGAGGGGCACTTTTGACCTTGACTGTATTTCTCCTGTTTTAAAGTTACATTTTTATTTCCCAGCTTGAAATATTTATTTTATATGAATGACTTGTGATTAGTAAATATGTGCAACCATAACCTGTCATGAATTTATTTTTTTTTTAGTTATTGGTTTGTCAGCAGAGTTCAGGTGAAGAGCTGAGTTTGGTGAGCCACAAGAGAAAGTGTAGTCTCAACTGCTTTTTTTCTGGCTAAGGATTTGTAATTTGCATTGAAAATTCATGAATAGATATGGTTTTTTTCCTTAATACTGGTGGGTTGCAAAAGCAACTCAACTGTAATAGCTTTAAATGCTAAAATTTGGATTTTATTTTTAGTCTAGAATATTGTATTATTTGGCAAAACCCTGTGGATATAGTTTCTTAAAAGAGTGTGGTTGTTTAGTTCCTTGGCATTATCTTTGAAAACTGTTGGTTTACTTTACAGTTTCATAGGTAGAAATCCTGAAAGTCCTATAGTATTACACAGTGTTGAATTCTGTGCATGAACATAAAGTAATAATATCATAATCAAGATTTTTAAAGAAGTGAAAAGAATTGTGCAACCAGTGGGTTCATTTTGTTGTGTGTAGTGTTTTGGTGATTTTTTTAAATAGTCACACTCTACCAGAGGCAAAAAAGGATCGGATTTGTACTATAGAACACTGGTTGCAGTTACAAGGTGATTCCTTTTGTACCTTTCTCCTTTTTGCCTGTCTTTGAAGGGAAGTACTTCAGAGACCATGAAGATAATTTTCTGATAATCCAGCAGGAAATTAAAAATCATATGGATATGGCAGAGTTTGAAATAATGGTTGATTATGCTAGTGGTAAACATTGGCTTTTTGATTCATGTTCGTGGATATATACCCCAAAATATAGAATAGATTCAGTCAGTCTGGCATAATTTGTTTTTAATAACATTGTTTATGTCAGGACTCTTTAGAAGGAATTGCTAAATTCTTCTGCTGTTTTTTGAGGGATATTGGTGTAGGTAGACTTGAGACCTCACACAGACTGTTCTCTACCTTTTCTAGCTTAACTACTCAGCTGACTCATTTCAACATAACCTTGGGATGTGTTCTGGTTACAGACTTCCCCTTATTCTCTGCAGATGGTATTAATGAGATGGCATCTTCAAGTATTAACTAACTAAAGGGAAATCAGAAGTCCAAGGAACGTCTTGGAAAAACATCCTTGTAAACAGCAGAGCTGTTCACAGAAAAAAAAAAAAGTCCATGTTGGTAATTTTATGTAGATTTAATCAAAAATGAAGTAGATGCCTTAGTGTGCTTCACTGTTTGGGTAATGTAGTAAATTAAACATAGTAGAAAAACTACTGCTCTGAAGGCTATGCAGTATGAAAACCTAAAAATATTAATTCATAGATGATCATGCTGCATAACATGGAGAACCTGCCTAGATAGCAGGATTTCTGATTTTTAAGTGTGGACTGTAGCTCTGTTACAGCTTAGTGTAATGTGGTTTGTGTCATCATCCAAAAGTTGAAAGAGGGAGTGCTTGGAAATTATTGAGGAGCTTTCTAATAGAATGTAACCCAATCATAAAAAAAACGTTTTTACTGTGAGCTAAATTAAAATAAAAACCTTGATAACCTTTCCTTTCAAAATTGTGGCAGTTAAAGATAGTTTTTTGTGGACAGTCTATCACAAATCAGTAACATTTCAGTTTGGTTTTACAAGTGTGACCTTCTGTAGCTTAAGAGTCTGGCTTTCCTTTACCTTTGCATAATCTCTGATGCTGTGGCAGCCTCGGCTTTCTGCTGTTGATTAACCTTTAGAATAGGAGCTTGGAACCAAATATAAAACTTCATGACCTCTGGCTAATGAGTGTGTTTAGTCAGTACGTGTTTGTCTCTCTGTGCATGCCCATGGTTTACAGGAGGAGTGTAAGGGAGGTCTGGCAGGGTTTGGGTGAGAGTGAAGTCTGGACCTGATTCAGTGATAAGTAAACCACACGGGCATTTAACAGTGCAGCTTCCCTGCAGTGAGTAGTTTACCTACACCTATACATTATTTAACATGAGTGTGAAAGGGTGAGGGATTGCTAAGGAACTGTTGTGGGGTGATATAGGGGGAGGCAGTATGTTTTAAAAGAAGGGAAAAAAGAGAAAATATAGCCTTAAGTGAGTGTTTTCCATCTGCTTTTACTTGTACAATACTCAGTCCAATTCAGTCTTCTGCTGTGATACGTCTGTACCACTTACGTGACTTGGATCCCTGTAAGTCTGTGTTGAGAGATGTAATTGCAGTCCCTGTAGGCTTGCCAAAGCTGGCTTTCATCAGGCTTCCTTGGGCTACCTGCCCGAGTAAATAGAGACAAGGTGGGCTTGCATGGCTGAGGCTGCTGCTGGTACCAGTACATCATCAGTGCTGCCATGACTTTACTAAGATTAAAGGTAATCCACGATTTGCATATGCTGCAGCTGCAACTTAATGGCAGTCCAGGCATATTTGAACCCTCAGTATGAGTGTCCGGGAAAAATACCTTGTCTGTCATGTGCCATCTCGGGGAGAGTCATCATCCTGCTCTTTTGGAGCTTGACCTTGCAGTAGTTGCTACATAGCAAAACATTTAAAGCATTCAGCCTCCCCTCCACTGAGATTTCACCTATTGGATACTCCTCACAAAATCACTGAGCCTAGCATTTTTGGAAATCTCTGACAGTACTTCCAGTTAAAAGGATTCAGTGGATCTGATTAAGGTGCTATATGTAGACTGCTGCATTTCTTTTAATTCTGACTTGGAAAGTAAGTAACAATTTGAACTTTGAAATGACAAGGGCAGCTTTAATTTTTAATTGCTTCAGTTTGAAGTTCATACTATAAAATTTTCTTCCCCTGCCTATCTAGTGGTGTTTTCTTGGTGATATTTTTTATTTATGTCCTTAGAAACAATGCCTTTCATTTCTTGTTTCTCGTGCATAATCATTAGATGTACATGAGTCTTGGAAGGACACAGCAAATCCCTTATTTCTGAAGAGGTAACCCTATATATACACCATATATATGCCCTTTGTAGGGGCTACTCAAAGTTTTTCAGAGAACTGCAGTACTGTTGCAGGCAGGTTACCTCCCTCCAGCACTGGCAGTGCATTTCTGATGGCTGAAATATTTTAGCAAGCTAAAAACCAAACTTAGGTTAAAAATACCTAAGACAAAAGATTTTTCACAGTCCCTCATGTTTTCTGAGTTTCTTTCTTCAGTTCTTAATGTAGTGCAGACTTTGCTACAAGGACTTGTATTAATTTAGATCAAACAAGGAACTGGTTGTAAAAACTTGAAATTTGAAATAATTACTTGATGTACATAAACTGCTCAGCTGCTACCAGCTTAACACACACAAAAATCTTTACTTTTTTCAAATAGGAGATCTAACTTCAGTGTTGACCAATTCAATCATCATACAGCAGTCTGAGAAGTTCATTGTTCTGGGTCAATTTAATGTGTAGGAATAGGGTAAATAATGAAGAAAAAACTAATGTAAACCATTAGCATGCATATTAGTAGTTTTATAAGCTCTCTCAACTAAAAAGTTACCAACTTAATAATTGAATATATAACTTGAATATATAACTTGCGCTTACTACACGTTGGCTTTGACCTCAGTTCTTGTAAATCACAAATTTTACAATTGTGCTGTTGCTTTTTCCTGTAGCAATGCTAAATGGAGTAGAAATAGACCTGGTATTTGTACCATAGGAGCTAGAAAAATGTATTTGGTCATGTTTGCATGTGCTTTCACAGCTTTTTATGTAAACAGTCAATTTGTGTACGAGATCAAGCTCAACTTGCACGGTTCCAGAGCGCTCTGCAAAGTCATGTGACTGAGCAGTTTCATTGTTTGAATGACATTATCAGGATTTCTCTACTCAAATGTGGCATCACCATTTGTTTATGGACATGTATAAAATGGACCTTTTCATAAACTGACAGAACAACAAATATGCCTGTTTCCTGTATCAGTCAGTTTAGCTGATGCATGCTTAATGCTGAGCATCCTCCTGAGACTGGAAGCAGATAGAAATAGTTGGTGCTGAGTAATTGGCCTGGTATTCAATAATGTAGAACCCACCTGTCCCATTTCAGTTCAGAAGGTGATGAGGCAGCTTTAAAAATTTTATTGCTTGGAAAAATACTTCATTTGTCATTTAGATGGATCTTAGCTAGTCAAATCTGAAAGTTATGGTTGTGCTTTAAAGTATACCTTGATAGCTTTGAAGTCCTGCGGAGACAGTATCTGTAAAGTTTCCAAGTTGCTGAAGGACAAGAAACAAAGACAAATTTCTGGATTCTAGTTGACATGAATGTCTTCTTTAGGTACTTCTCTAGGTCTAGTAAGCAATTGTTGAATTATTGCTTGCTTTGCAGAGAGCTTGACATGTTGTGTGGTAATGTGTACATGTTTTTTGCAAAATCACGTCATACATGACCTTAATCATGCTAACATCGCTTGTTAATTGTTCATTTCCAAGCTTGAGCATAAATGCTATTTGATTAGAGCCTGATTTTGTATTGTGATTGTAAATAAAAATAGCAATAATGTTGCATAACTTACAGCATTGCTTTCATTAAAGTTTGATTTATGTGCTATAATTTGTTCTTTCTTATTTTTTCTGCACAGATTATCATATGGTTGGAGAAAATGCTAGATAAAATAATCAGCATTTTCATAATATTTTTGCTGGTGATTGGAACCCTTCTGCTAGCTCTACTCCTTACTGCAAAGGTACAGTGTGCTAACAAATATAATCATAGAACTCATTGTCATTGCTGATGAAGGTTACTGATACGAGATTGTACAGCTTTAAGAATTTTTCTCAATATTTAGGAACTAATTGCTCTGTAGTTCAACTTGTCACCATTCCAAGACTATAAAATATACAGAAATATATAAAAAACTCAATATTTTTATTTCTTTGTATTTCTGTGGTTTTTACCTATATGACCAGGCTAATATATGGACACTTTGAAATACAAAATTTATTCTAGTATAAGAATTATTAGCTTATGTATTACAGGAACAGATTTGTTTTGCATCTTGTTGACACTTTACTTGTCAACAGAAAAACCACTTACAATTTTTTCTCTTTAATTACCTCACATAAGAAACATTTGCAAAATAATTAAGGTGTGTTTGTCAATTTGTTTGTGTAATTGCCTGTAATAGCCTCATGGTATCCTTTTCTGAGTTAAATGTACTGAGATTCATGATTATGTATTCTCCAAAAGTGTTTTTTGGTTTATGGTTGAGTTTGGGTGGATTTTTTTTTTTTGCTTACCAGAAGAGGTCACTCATGTACCTTTTTTTCTTTTTTCCTTAATGGAGCTGTGTTAATACTTGAAATGGTCAATGGAGATTGATTGTTTGACTTGAATACAGTTATGGAACAAAGATCAATGGGTTCTGATGTCAATCTCCTTTTTCAAAAATGTAGGTGTATATAATGTTGAGTACTTAAAATTGAAGGCTTTAGAAGTTGTGCAAACATTACTGCCTAAAACTCCCTTACATTCATAAAAGGACTAATAAGATATTTATAAAAGGTGTATTTTATCATTCTTGTTGAAGAATTTATTTGGTCAGGAATTTCATAGCAGGGCTGGTCATGTTAGAGCTAAGTATTCATCAGTTTTTAACACTTGTTTGATCTATGGCTTAAAAAGGTGTATCTGAAACTTTGCTTTGTATTTTAGTGCTTCTCTTGACAGCACTGCTGTTATAAGGTTTAAATTTCCATTTATTATTACTAGTGACCAGGATTTATTATTGTATTGACTAGGTGCTTCTTGGGTTAATGGAACTTCTTTCTTCATAGTGGGCTGTTTGCACTGGAAGAATTATCTTTTAAATGTACAAATTCGTTACGGTCCCCCTTTTCCCCTTCCCCCTGCTGCCCCACTCTCTTCCTGCCAATACCACACCCCTTTCCCCCCATCCAAAAAGAGAAAAAAAAAGAATTCTTTCTGAATCTAGGAAGAGTTGTAGTTTGCACTGTATAACATTTCTCCTCTCTGTGTTTAATTTAGGTGCATCAAGAGAGTGTTCACATGATTCAAGTCACAAGCAGCTTGATCAATGAGACAGTAGCCAGTCACCCAGAATGGGCAAAGTAAGAATGCTGAAGTTAAGCGAATAGTGTAGGGTGGATGAACAAGCTTCCAGGTGCTCTTATGCATAGTTTTTAATTTAAAAAAAATCCCCTAGGTGAACAGAAGTGTGGGTGTCTCTCACAGGCAGATATAAAAGCTAAACTCTCAGACAGCACGGATGTTTATGCATCTCTCTGGAGGACTGTCAGTGTGGTATCTCATTTGAGAACTGGTTGGATTTTGGTGAAGGATGGCTGCGTGAACTTTTCTAGCTACAGTTGTGGAGAAGAAACTTGTACAGTTCAGAGAATAAAGAGATCTGTATTTTTCCTCTTTTTCCTATGAAAGAAAAGTGCTGGCAAAGAATGCTTTCTCTAGAAAGTTTCAAGATAGAGCTGAATTATTTTTTAAATGTGGAGAGCTGGATGTGGAGTGCATTTGAAGGAATAGGAGTTGAAGACATTGTTCCTGGAGTGAACTGAAGAAGAGTTCAAGGGTGGAAAGAGTGGTGGATTGGGGGAGTTGGGTGTGAATCAGTTGGACAGGGCTACTCCTGTTAAGAGTAGATAGATGTGTGTAGTGTGCACAATGGGAAGTATGTAAGGTTTAGTCTGTGTGATGACTAGAGTAAGCACCAAGACAAGTAGTAAGGGACAGAGAAGGTTTTGAGGGAAATGAATCTAGACAAATACATGGGTGAGCAAAGGAGTCATTGCATGAACAACTGAGGGGGAATAGGTGAGACTGAAAAGTGTGATTTTAAGGGGGTGTATTCCATGTGGCTTTCATTCTGCTTCACCTAAACAGACATTGAGCAAATGTGAGGTACGAATTTAATGCCAGCAAATAAAAAGATCTCTCCAGAATAAGAATGGTTGACTGTTCCAAGGGCACATTCTAAATAAAAGTGATGGTGGTTTAAGAAGATGGAAAGAAAGCAGATACTATATTATAAGAGCAAAACAGTTTTTCAAAAACAAAATTAAAAGGCTATGGTTAATAACCACTTTAGCAATATGTGCTTTAACACTGCTAAAGTAATCACAATCACGAGAACAGAAAGCTCTTAAAGCACTTGTTTTTATTCCTGCATGGCATCTCTTGTGTTGTTTGGCTTTTCTGTTTTCCCATAAGATGGAAATAAGTGGGACTAATGAAGATGGAAATTTGACTGTCAGAAGCTTATTTACATAACAGAACTACTGAGTACTAGTTAAATAATTTGCAGAATTCTAGTGTACCTTTTTTACTTTGAGCTTTTGCATCCCAATTTGAAGTATCAGTAACACTGTATTTTAGTTCATTAAGAATAAGAATACCTCTTGCCAAGTCAGTGAAGCTTTACCAGCTTTTATTGCTCGGTGCTCATGTTATGTTTAGAGATGAGTGACCAAAGTATCTTGGAGTTCCAGTCGGGAGCATTTCTGAACCATTATACAGATTGAAGAGCTTCCATGTTGATCTTTAGTCAGGTGAACAAATACAGCATTTCTATTTTCCTGAATGCTTTCATTGTGTTCTGGAAAGGCTCCAACAAGTGCCATTGAATCAAGATGTAAAAAAGAAAGTCAAAGCAGAGTTTGTGTGCCCTGTATTCACAAGTGGTGAAATGCTGGCAACTCAGTAGGGTATGTTGTTGAAAGTGACATGAGTTCACAAGCAGGTGGTTTGGTGAGGACTTAGAAATAACTGATGTCCAAAACTTTTGTCAACTGGTTGCTTTTTCATGGGAACTATGTTAACAATTTACATTCAGCTTCTAATTCAAAAGGTTGTGTTAGCAGCTAGATGAGACTGCTTCATACAGTATTTTCAGGAATCTCTGGGGGGAATAAAAAGAATGTCATGTGAATAGTACACATGTGGATCACTTTTGAAAAAGTTGAGATATCAATTTGATTAAGGTTTCAGGAACCTTGGAGGACTTGAAATGCAATGACGTGCTCTAGATTTAATTGTGCCTTGCTTATGGGAAAACCTATTCCTTGGTATGTAGAACGAAGCATCCGAGTTGTAATAAGTTTGTATGTATTTAACCATAACGATTTGCTTTTTCAGAATTTTAATTTAGAATGTGTTTTGGGTGTAATGGAGTGGGCATAATATCTAGCAGTTAACTTTGTTTTCCCTCTTTAAAATCCCCCCAGCTGGCTCCCAGAAGCCCAGGTCATTCAGAAGGCACTCAATTCTGCAGCTAACAATGTGTACCAGTATGGCCGAGAATGGATCACACACAAGGTAAGAGTGAGCTGTCAAAAAAACCCAATACTTTGTTGTTTTGTTGTTTTTGTCATTTCTTGTATTTAATTAAAGTAAAAAAAATAAAAATACATTTGTCAGTAGTTCTTTTCCATGTGTTTAACCATTTTATTGACAGATCTATTCCTTCTACTCTGGTTTGGGAATTTGAAGGAAGAGTGGGAGTGATTCCAGTAGTCTTTTCTGTTCAGAGCATAGTTTATTGTTAAGAAGTGAAGAATCTGTCATCATTCTAATAATTCCCAGAGAAAATGTATCAAATAAAATTGAGTAATTTCTCTTCTTGAACTGGCTTTAGCTGTCCTATTATAGACAATGTAGACTTTCATTGCTACCACTGCCCCTGCCTCTCCTCAAATTTCTGTGTGGGCTGAGTGTGCTATGCTGGACACTTTTTATCGTAATTTGTTTGGTTAAGCTAAGAATCTTGGCAAATTCTTCAGAAGAAAGTTATTGATACTTATGATATCTAGCACACATGTCAAATTATGTAAAATATTTACTCTAAAGATATGATCAGGGGTTTTGTATTAAGCATTTTAGAGTCAGCATTTGTTTTTCAGTGCAAAAAGAAGTCTTTAATGCAGCAGAATGTTTTTAAACAGAGTGTTTTTATTGTGAGCCATGTTGTCTGAAGTGTGTATTTCATACTCATGCTAATTTTTCTAATAACTTGGGTTTGAAATGTGCTTTTACAGACAATCTTATGTTATTCATCAAGCTTGAAGTTCATCAGTGGATGCCTACTTTGTTCTGTCCTGTAAAATAAAAGACTTTTATGTGTTCTAGCTCCATAAAATTTTAGGAGAAAAAGTAAATAACACTGCTGTGATTGAAAAACAAGTGCTGGAGCTCTGGGACAGGCTTTATCACTCTTGGTTTGTGAAGGTGGGTAGCTTACTAAAATGGTATGCATATAAACTTATCACTTAGTACTATGAGATAATTATGCTAAGTATGCATTTCTGAGGAAGAGTTTAGCAGGAAGTTGGAAGGTTGAGTAAAGGTTGGTAAAAAATTTCAAGGTTAAAATTTCAAGTGTGTAAGACACGTAGTTCTAGAGTCACAGTTTTAGTATAGCCAGAGCTGTATCCTACACTTAAGCATTTGAGTGTGTTTTTGTGTGTGCCATCTTACAGTTTTCTCACTTTTTATAATTAGTGTTTCACAGTTTAGCACTTTTCTGCTGAATTTTTGTGTTGAGGTCTTGGGAAAAGGCAACTGGTCTTCTGAATGATTTGTGTAACTTTTGTTAATTTGCAATTGTGAGAAAGTAATTGTCCTCTCATTAAGTTTCTTACAATGTATTTTTGGAGCCATCTTATAATGGGTTCTGTACACTGAATCCTGAGAAGTTCCTAAGAATTAAATTCTTGTTATGCTGCCAATGCTGTTTGCCTTTTAAAGGAAAAAGCAATTCATTAGCCATTGTGCAATGGAAATACCAAATCCAGAAGTCATATTCCTGAAATATTTCTGTATATTTAAATGACTGTGATTATATTAACACTTTCCTTTATGCAGTTATTCTTCAAGTACTTCTAAAGTTCCAAGAAGATCTCTGCTTTAGTGAAATACAGTTTTGGTATAGAACTAGATGAGCAGATGATAGATTTCCATACAGTTTACAGATACAGAACTCCTATTGGAGGGAGATTTTTGACTACTCATATGTTTATACTCTAAATAAATTGCTAGCGCAGAAGAAGGATCTCTGTGGATTGTTATAGAAGGTTGCTAATTGTGCATTACAAAGTGTAACAGTACATCTAGAGAGAATTGGTAATAAGCAGAAAATGTAATGCTGTTAGATAAATCAGTGCAGGGACTGCACTTGGAATGTTATTTGCCATGTGTGGCAGAAACGATGCTGTCATTTTGAATGCAGGCTGCTAAGGCTAAAAGTGTGCAGAAAATTTTAACAAGTCGTGGAATGCTTATTGTAAAAATCAGGGTTAAGAATGTGAGAAGTCTCCTATTAAAGACTAGGATGTTGTAGTCAGCAGGTTTGTTTAAGCTTGCTTACTGAGAGATTTTGGCATCCATCTCTGAAACACTTGTCACAGTCTCAGACTGAGTCAAATAGCCTCTTTCAGGATGGCAATCAAGTATTATTCACTGGGCATTAGGCTACTTCATAATTAGGGAGGAACCACTTAAGGAATTAGCTGGTTCTTTATGGCCATGTCCTGTTGTCTTGTGTTGCAGTTACAAAGGTGTGTTGTCAGAAGAAATCCTCATGCATCCAGTTTAGCTTTTAAGTTTAGTGTGATTGAACATTACCTGTGGAAAGGTAGAAACTAATAGTGAGAAAATGACTTGCTTGGACTTCTGCTTGCATTTTTCTTTATGGGCTATACTGGGAGAACTTGTATATTGCAAACAATGAATTATGCAGGCAATAACTGAAACCATTACCTCTTTCTTGTGTGTTCATTAAGAGCAAAGTAGATACCATTGTATCAGTCAGGCAGTAAAGTTAATTTCTAACAAAAGTGAATCAATACAACATACTCATATGTAATGAAATGGAATAATTAACTAGTTTTCTGTCAGATTGTAATTTTTCCAGTGTACAGAGTACTTCCAGGTATTTCTGGGAAAGCTAGTTAAAAGCAGCTCTAAATATTTAGATGCATGTTTGATCTATTCCTCATTAAGAAAATATCGGTCTAAAGCATTAGCTTTTGACTTTCTCAAATCTCTAAATTCTTTTTGAATGTCTGTTTCCTTTGTTTTTAAGAATGTAACACATTCTGGAAGACACAAAGGACACAAGTGGCACATAAACCGTCAAAACAGCTGGCTTGGAGATATTCTGGACTGGCAAGATGTTGCATCGTTTGTTCACGATAACATCGAAACATTTCTCTCGGTACGTTTTCTTTGCACTTGCTGTGAAATTGGTCTAATTTTTGACTGATAGCAATTTCTCTTTGGAGTGCCACTAAGATTATGGATTCAAGTAAATGGAAAATTATGGAAACGCTGTTAGTGTAATTTACAATTACCTAAGCAAGTATTGCAAGCCTATTTAAGATACAACTGTAAAACAAACAGAAATGTTGATGATAAAGAAGCTTTTGCGCTTTCAGCATCTTGATGCCAGTTTCCCAGACATTTTCCTGAGGCAGGTTGTTCCCTGTGTCAGCTGCAAGCTGATTTTCAGTGCATTATTTTATGTAGTCTTTTCTCTTTAAAGAATAAACCAGTTGGTTTAGGTTAAAACTGAAGAACCTATTGACTAAGTGGTTGTGGAAACAAAACCAAGCCATGAAAGTGGGGGAGGGTTATCCTTTTTTTTTGCCTCAAAGTATTATTGTTTGTTGGGTTGAAAAAAGCAGTTTATTTTTCTCTTCTTTTATGAAAGTTCTGTGGAGAATTACATTAATGATTTACGCACTGTGAGTTCCTGAATAAAAACATTTCAACTTATGAGGAGAAAAAGAAGAACCCATGAAAGCAATCCAAACTGAAGTGTTCCACTAAAAAATCATGTTAAATCCAAAATGCTTAATACACAGAGTCAATCCTCAATATAGTTCCTGTTTGACTTGAGCTGCTGTCATCACTAGGAGTATCTTCAATTTTGAAAGACTTATTATTTGTACCTAACTGGCACTATAGCAGATGTGTGGATGCAGCAAAACCTAATGATTTCTTCCAAGCAGTTCTTGGTTTAGACTGATGTGTGCTTTTTCTGTTCTCCACCAATTGCTGCTTAAATTGTTGCAGCTTCTGCCGTAGAAGAAGATGTGAGACGAGCAAGAGTTGAGAGAAACTTAATTTCAATAAACCTTTCTTCAGTTAATTATGAAGTTTGCTTAATAATTTCTCAAAGTTGCCCATGCATGCTTGAGACAGAAGCTTTAAAAATGCACAGCACATTGTGATTTAAATTCAATGTGGAGTTTCCTTCTAGGCAAGAGGCACTGAAGGAGGAAAAACTACCTGATAAGAGGTAGCAGCATTGCTGCACAGTGCTCAGAAACCATGATGTAAACTGTGCTTCAGTAATCTTAGCAGGCTAGAGAGAGGGGAAGAAAAGTGTAAAGAGAATAAATATTTAAGAATGAAAAACATTAATATTAAAATTTTCATCTAGCTAACTTGCTTGCTCTACTTCTAAAACCTGGTGTAGAAGTTCAAGAAAATAGTGCCAGCAATTGACTTGCTTTCCTGTTTATTTCCAGGACCTCATTACTCATCAGCTGTGGGGAAACACCTGCCTTTTTTCTCCATATACTCATGTCCTTAATAGCAGATTGTAAACAAGTCAGCTTAGTATAAAGCTCTAAATCCTGATTTCACATCCTTACTTGGAAGCATTTTCTCTCCTGGCTTGCTTATTTACAGTGCATTGCATAAATACTCCTCACACTAATATTTTAAATTAAAATTGATGAAAATACAGTATCTCTTCTTGTTTAGGTCATTAAAACTCGGAGTTTATGAAAATAAGAATAGCTTTTGCTTAAGTCTGGTATGTTTAAGCAAGTTTCTTACCTAGCCTAAGATACACAGCAGTTTTATTGTATTCAGGATTTATGTTTTTACCAGAGCATGAAAACCTTTCTCCTTCTGTTTTGAAGTGGAACAATGGGTTATTAGAATGGCATACTGAATTGGGAAGTGTTAATATTTTAAATTATGTGAGCACTTTTGGGAGTGTGTGTTCTGGGGATTTAATTTTTCTTTTGTTTAGATTCTTTAGTTTGTGCTTTTTGTTGGTGTTTTGGTTTTTGTTTTTTTTTTTTTTTTGCTTTTATCATATTTTATGGAACTTTTGAGTGGGATTTAGACCAGATTAGATGGGGCTTTGAGCAGCATGGTCTAAGGAAGGGTGACTCTGCCTATGGCAAGGGGATTGGAACCAGATGGTCTTTAAGGTCCCTTCCAACCCAAACGGTTCTATCTTTATTTTTTGGTTGAGTGTGTTGTTGATGGGAAGAGTGAGGTTGAACACTTGAAATCAGTGCTAGCTTGCAGTTCTTAAGAATATAGCTAGACACAGTACAGTCCCAAAGCTATGCTGACAGTTCTTTTAACATACAGATAATTTAAAGACAATGAGATAGCTGTAAAGAACTGTATAAAGAAGCAAATATGCAACTGCAATGAGATTCCCTCCACTTCTGGAAAAGAATAAATGTGTAT
Source organism: Cinclus cinclus (assembly GCF_963662255.1). Taxonomy (NCBI): domain Eukaryota; kingdom Metazoa; phylum Chordata; class Aves; order Passeriformes; family Cinclidae; genus Cinclus; species Cinclus cinclus. The sequence goes on along the minus strand of NC_085046.1, from coordinate 86,844,757 downwards.
GATTACACTATTTGCAGGTAACAATATTTATGCATAGATTGAGTTTCCCAAAAAATAACTGTCTTGCTAGCAGCTTGGCTTACTGAAGTATTTCAGAATAGAAAAGATGACAGTCTTCTCTGAAAATACAGCTGTTTGACAATGTCATATTACAGCCACAAGATAAGCTTTTCTCCATTGGTCGAAGTCATAGGAAATGTTCTTCCTACTTAATAGGAGGAGTGTTTGCTGTAAGAAAATTGTTAAGAGAAGACTGATGCTAGTGTATCACTTCAGGCTTTTCCCCTATTGGAAGAAATTTTCATTTCAGAGTTGAAAGCATATAATTAAATCACTGATGTAGGTGTACTGGGCAATTGCTGGTGTTCATTTAATTTATAACATGCATGGATTCAACTTTGCAACTTTGAGAATCAGGTAAAGCTTGAAGACTTCTGTACCTCCCTCAAAATGTGCTGTTCATTACAGCAGATATGCTTAGCTGTAGTTTGATGTAGACAGACCTTAATTATTTTAAGGTAATTGGCTATATAAACATGTTAATTGCCTGAAGATATAATATGAAGATAAGCTTTTCCAAGTCACCAGTTTACTTATTTTTTTTTTCCTAAAAGCTTTGGTGTTAGCAGCACTGCTGCCTTTTTTCAGTATTAGAAGCAGTAGTGTTAAAAACCAGCAAAATATAATCAGTGATGTGTTTCTGAAGTGGGGTTTATTTAATCTCATTCTTGCAGAGAGAGCAAGAGTGGAGCCTCACTTTATGCCTTTGATTTTGCACATTATACTCAACTCTAAGGTAGTTTTCCCGATGGATGAAATAGGCAGCATGTAATATTTAATTTCTGAAAAATAAAACACTCATTCTTTTCTCACTCATCTGCTTTTCCATTCATAACCCTTTTTCTCCGTTTCTGTATGCTTGTAACATTGAGAAAGTGAATTGCTGCTGGCTGAATCTGTGAATAACGACTTAGAACTCACTTGATGTTACATGAGACATTGCTAATGTCTTCTTAATTTGATCTTTTAGCTCCTTGCACACGAATACTCATCATTCCACCAGCAGGTGGTATCTCATTCAGCGATCTCCCAGACAGGAAGACAAAAGACCATCCACAGGGATATTACACAGCAAGCTTCAGCTTAGTTAGGTTTGTCTTTCCATGCTTTTAGCATGAGTGATCTGTGCATTTTAAATCAAGTCAGCTTCTCAAATATTCTACATATCCTAATATTTTCCCTGGCTCCAGTAGTTTCTTCAAGTAATCTCATAAGTTTATAGTTAATTCAGTCCATTTTTCAGTAATATATCAACTAGCATGTTAGAGTTTTTTGGTTTGTTTTTTTTTTTACATCTTTGTATCCAGTTTTATTTCCCTTATACAGAGTCTAGTTAGGTACATAGTTATATGTGGCTTCCAGAAGTTTGCTGACTTGAAGTTCTCAGCAAATTACTGTTTTGGTCAAGTTCCTTTTAACCTTTATTTTCAGGTGTTGGCCTGTTTAAAAGAGGCCAGGAGGACGCCCTAGATGCTTGAGAACATTGTTTGCAATTTTGCTTTCTTGCCTGTTACATATTGGAAAGGCACAGTAACTGATGCTCATGGTGGCATAGCACAGTGTGATGCATAAGAGAGTCCTGAAGTCTCTACAGCTTTGTAGCTATTTTGAACACTGATCCCTTACTGCTGCTTACAGAGCAGTGGTTTGGGGAAAGATACGTGGTTTTCTGTTATTTATTAATAAAAAAGTAACTAAGGGTAATATTACATTATTGCATGAATATTCACACTTTGTTATGTTTTGGAGAACTTGGCTGGCAAGGTGTTAGCAAGGTTACACATATTCGTTATGTGTAATAGGTGAGCTCATCAACTCAGCTGCAGTAGGTTCTGGGAATCAAACAGTATTATGAACTCTTAGGTGCAGCTGCATGTAATTTGATTTTGAGAGTGGTAGGGAAGTATTTGGGCATGTTCTGATACTGTATTCAGTAATAATTCATGTCTGCTATGTCTGTCTTCTCACCTTAGCTATGAAAAGCTTGTATCTTGAAATTTTAATGATACATATGCGTAATGAGAAATTATTCTGTAGCTGGAGACAAGTCCTAAAAGATGCAGCTGCTTTCATAAGACATATCAAAGCTGTAGAAAGGCACTATCTGCACTTACTCTAAAGCATATGTTGGTAATAACTAGTTCAACAGTTCCAATCAATGACTCCACCAAAGAAAGATGTTCAGCTGTAGGAGAGCCATTCCTGAATTCCTGATTGAACAGCCTGATACCTACATTCAAACTTCCTGCAGTTGTATACTCTTGGTTATCGGCCCCTCAGGCTAATGCTTCTACGGAATGTGTTCGATAAATCCTGCCTATACTGGAGGAACATCCTATTTTGAAGAAAACTTTCACAGTCCCACCAATTCTGTGCTCTCTGGCAGATGGAACAGGCTCTTCTCACTGGTATCAGCTCAGCTTATGTGTTGCAAGTGAGGGTTTTAACAATTGCTGTGATTGGTAGTTAGAAGGCTGTTAAATTAGGCTAGTTTTACTCTTTAGAGCAAAACTTTACTAGACCAATTTTCATTAACAGCATGCTTCATGCCAGTGGTTTGCTTTAGTGTCTCCTAATCATTATCGTTATGTTTTGAAAGTGGCCAGTCCTTAATAATCATGTTCTACATGAGCTGTGAGGCTAAAACCCATCATGATGGTGCTGTGTGGTTGGCACCAATAGAGGCTGTTCTTAATGGCCTGAGTCACAGCAGTCTAAATGAGCTAGCTCAAAAGCTCTGAAGCAGGTGAAGCTCGAACTTAGTGGACATCCTGTTCCATCAAATTAAGGAGCTCATCCTTTTATAAAATGTGCTTTTATTCTGGACAACTCCCACCCCTTGACCTCTGCCCTGGGCTCTGTGCTGTGATAACTGGGAAAAGTATTACTTTTCCAGGTCATGACAGGTGCCTTGTCCTGTTGTTAGCCTGTTGTGTTTTTTCCCCCCTTTCTTAGTTCCGACCTCATTTTCTTGAAGGAGAAGCAATCTTCTAGCTTATAAAAGTTGTCCATCTTCAATGCCTTTGTACTCAAAGCACCGTTCATGTTTCAGGGGCCTTTGTTGTCAACCTGTGTCCCTATTTTCAAGGCCTTTGCTGCTGTTCTGTGATTAAACTCCACAGAATTACAGAAGACCTGTGGCACAGAAGCTCCTGTTCAAACACCAAGTTCTAGTAACAAGCTTAAGTATCTGGGAGGGGAACCTTGCAAACAACTTAAGGCCAGCTGTTAGCAGCAGTAGCACTGTCCTTCCTGAATACCACCTGGAAGGCCTCTGCTTTAGCTACAAGCCATCCCCTTAGAATTCACTGTCCTCTATGTCTACAGTCCTCATAACATAATGTGCATATGATAATGTTGTTTGGGGGCTGCATAGATTTGTACTGCTGCTGCACCCCCAGAATAAATTCATAGTCCATTGAAGGAGTAAAGGGACTGGTACCAGTGGGAGGACATTTTTCAGCAGTGTCCTCTTCACTTGTAACCTCACTTGAATTCTCAAGAGACACTAATAAAATCTGTACAAAAGATGAGCTTTAACATTCATAATTCCCATTAAATAGTAGGAAGTATGAACTAAGTAGGTCTTTCTGTGTTGTAATTCCCTGCTGTTTCCCCCAGCACTTATTTCCTCTCAAGTTCATGCTTAATAAGCTGTGTTTACTATGATTCACTCACTTCTAAAGGAGAGGTGATCATATGGCTTACATTCCTTTGTCTGCTCTACAAATGCTGACTGCTGAGGAAGTTGTTTTTCTTTTATTTTAGGGGGTTTTTGGTTGGTTGGTTTTAATTCAGTCTAATTGCTATTTGTTAAACCAAGACTAACAGTTGCTAGTTTTGAAGTCTTCACTTGCGGCTTTGAACCTGAAAGGGCTTTCATGTCAGAGTTTTTACAGTTTTTTCCATTTTAACATTAGTTAGTCTGAAAGAAGATTTGTTTGTGATCTTGCTTCTTTTAGATGTTAGAATCACTTCGGCTTATACATTCTTACTGTATTTCTTCTGAATGAAATATTTGTTTGAAGCTAGTGTGCACTGCATTTAGTATACTTCTATTGGATGCTTCTTTTGATGCATTAAAACTAGTCTTTACTATATGTAACCATAATCAATCAGTTCCCCAAGTCAGTACAAATTTTAATAGATTATCTAATATTGTTAGATTTATTTTTAATAATTACTTTTCAACTAACTGATGCAGCCTTACTCAAAGTCACAACTTCTGCATTTTTCTGCAAATATTATTAATGCATTTCATTACCATGAAAGCTTTTAACAACAAATTTATTGAAGTAGTAATTTTATTACTGGATTGAGAATGTCAGATTTATTTGTACCTAGTGATGTTACTCCTTGTTCTTTGTGTCTTAACATTTTTGCTTTTGAAAAAGTGAATGTTTTATCCCAAGACAAGATATGCGTGACAGCAGTGTTAATCACAATAAACAAGTGTCACCACATCTAGTTTCTTTGCAATTTTATATAATGAAATAATTTTGAATACTGGGAGAAAAAAATCCAAAACCTTATAATAAGCTACATAGAAACTTTGGTAAAGTAGATATTTTCACTTGATATAACCTGCTGTAGTGTAGGAGTGAGGGAAGATGATTTTTTTTTTTTTTTGTTAAAGTCATCTTTGTATAGCTTGATGGAGCTGAATCATACAGCAAGAAATTCTCAGTCCTTGCTAATAGCATCCAGTGTCTAATTCTGTCTTTGCTTCTCCCTCCTTTTTCAGATCCTGGAGTCTCTGTGGATAGTGATGAGTCGCAATGTGAGCCTCTTGTTTACTACAGTTACAGCATTAGTGACAATCCTCTTCCACAGCGGGACAGCTCTTCTCAATTTTGTGCTTTCAGTGGTAAGTAGTATGTCATTGATTTATGTGGTCCATTTTACTGGAGTAAATTGCACATATTGTAACAATGAAAACTCAAACCTAAAGTATTGAGAACATCTTCTAGACTTATCTAATACCGAAATTCTTTATGATGTTGCAAATTTGCTATCTGTTTGGTGGGCATTCTAGATGAAGGGCAAGATTAGGAGGTAGTAAGTCTTCCCGTCATTCTGTTACTGGAAATTTCTTGTTTCAGGCCTTGAAGGTACTAAGCTGTACCTTGTAATATCCTACATAAGTGCTGAAATCTTATGGCATGTCTGCATAAGCATATCCCCGTACAAGCTTTTGCTTTCAGGAAATGGAAAGAATTTTTGCAGGGAAATCACCAATTTTATCATCTAGTTGTCATCCATGAAAAAAAAAAACTGCATGAGAGTATTTTATTTCTTCCTTAGTCCACAACTTCACCCAAGATGGCACATTTAAAACTGTGTCCAAAAAGTTAGTATACAAAAATCGCAGATTTGAAAACTAATTGCTAGTGATTGCAAGGCATTCAGGCTCACATACAAAACTTATCTTTAGATGCCTAATGACTTACATCAAATTCATTGCATGCTGTTGCTGTTAAGCATGATTCTGACTTTCTGTCTGCCAGCAGGGTTCTGCCTCTTGCTGGGGCCCTGTGCAGTGAGCTGGTTTAGCAGAGGTGGTTGGGATATTGCTGTCTTGGAATTCTTTTAAAGATTAGATACTTGAACTATGCTTCTATATTTTTACGGTTTCCTAGTTGCTACAGAAAAGTTTTTACTCATTTGGAGTGTCACAAACTAACTTAAATTTTCCAACAAGATAATGCTCAAAGTGGTTAGCTTTTCTACTGACTACATTTCAGTCCAGTTTTAGTCATCTTGAATAGAAATTAAAATACTGAATTTTATTTTAGGTTTAAACATTTGTTCTTTAAAACGTGGAAAAAATGGACACTTTGTTCAAAACCTCCATTTTGAAAAATACGTCTTCTATCATGATATTAAGTAGGAATGTCAGCCTGTGTAGCACATCCATCCATGAGACAGTAAGACTGTGTTCAGCAGACTTTCGAAAACTGATGATTAGTTACAGAAGTGTCACTTGTATGTCACTTCTGAATGCAAGTTTCTGTCTGCACATGTGCACATGGATGTATATGCCTTTGTGTGGGTATATAATTATGCACATGTGTATACTCACATGGGCACGCACTCACTCACTCTGCTTGTATTCTGTTACAAGGATAGGAAGAGAAAAAGCTCCATTTTCTGATGGGCATCTACAGACCTGCAGGGAATGCGCATATTTTGGGTGCTGTTAAACACACAGATAAAAAAACAACCAGAAAACCCAGAACAAACAAAAAGCTCCCGTCTAACAAAACCCCTGAAGCTTTTCAGCAGAAAACTGAGTATGAAAAGCAGATACAAAAATATTTACTGAATCAGTGGACCTAATGCACAAGTAATTAGGTTGTGTGTTTCTTGATAGCTGTGGAAATGCTGAATTATCATTTTGGTAGAGAGTGTTTACCCAGAGTTTTCTCCTTGAATTCCATCTATCCCTCCTCAACTTAAGAGCATTTAATGTTTTCAGCTACAGGACAAATTCTACAGCATGAAATTGTAATCCATCAGTTATTTGTCTATGGAAAGGTCTTACTGTTTTGTCTTTAGTAAATTCTTCCTCATAGTCATTGACAGGATCTTGAATTGTTGCTTAGAAAACAATTTAGGTATCTCAGATATCCTGTAAAAGAGGTCTGTAAGCTTTTGCTTTCAGTCTCAGTTGCTCTGAGATTATACATATCATTTGCTACTGAATGTAGTATTGAGGTTATTCTAGTGTTGGAGGAGTCAGCAAGCCATTGGATAATGCATTATTATATTCTGTGACTACAGCTTCTTTTTGCATTTCTACACCTGTTGTGCTAAAGGAAATAAGTTGGTTTCCTATAAGGCAGGTATTCCAAAACTCAGTTAATTTTGTATGCTGCTGTGGTTACATCCATCTTCTTTTAGCAGAAATTGAGTAGGGTTTGTACATTTTCCTGGCTTGTGGTTCATCTTAACACCATTTTATTCCACTGCTGTTCATTCCCAGCCATCACTTTGGCTTTTACCCTTCAGGTGGGTATGTCTATCTTGTGTCTGCTTAAGAAAGCAAGTTTCTTCTGTAAACACTGGGGAAGAGCAGTCAGGGTAAGCTGATATTATACTGTGCTTAGAGCAATGTGCTGCTCTCCGTGTTGAAAACTGCACATGCAGAAGGATCTGTAGGCTGAGCTCACTGGAAGGAAGGTGCAACATCATCTGGGTGCCTGATTCTATGTAGAATTTTCTAGTGAAATCAGAAAATGTTACAGTAGCTTAGAAATGGCAGAGCCCATGAAGGAGGAAAAATAATGATAATTGCAGAATTACAAAGGATGTTAAAATGTGATTTAAGTTTTAAGATTCTCTTACCTGAAGGTGTAACAAAGCATAGCTGATGCTGCTACTGGCACTAGACTATTTCCAATTAAAGCAAGGCTTAATTATCGTTATTATTTTTTTTGAAACTCAAAATGAATGTTAACAACATGCTATTAAAATCTGCTAATATAATGACTTGTTTTATTAGCTAGATTGGTTTATCTCCCAAGGCAGAAGCTAAACAGCTGGGGAGGTGGAATATAGCCTAAACCAATATATGATGTTTTGGACGGGGTCATTATAAGTCAGTAGTTGAATGTGACTTTTAAGTTAAAGTTTGGGAGGGCAGGGTAGCGGGGAAATGGTAGCAGCATTTTACTGAGTGTAAAGAAATTAGGAACAGAGACAGATGTGATTTTGTGATTGGTAATGAAATATTGTAATGCTGTCTGCATTTTGTTTTCTGAGCATCTTCAGGGGGAGTGAAGGAAAAGAACATGAGGGGTCTCTAAGGTGGATAAAATGCTTGAAAGTAAGAGACTTATGGAGGTCAGGCTGTTTGGCTCATAAAAAAAGATTAAAATGTGGTTTATTCTAGAATAAAATGGTTGGAAACAAGGAATGTGAAAGAATTCTTTCTGATCTTGGGAGGAAAGAAAACATATCTGAGTCTTGTACATGAAGCAAATACAAGTCATAGCTCGTGTTTGAAGCATACAGAATGGATTTTTCTTGTTTGAGGTATTCTATTTCAAGATGGACACAGTTCTCTGATTTATTCTTATCCAAGAAGTTGCTGAGCTCACTAACAGGAAAATAAAAGAAACATAGTTGACTGCAACATAGAGGAAGCTAATCCAATCTGATTGCAGCTAAAAGACAAAACAATTACAACAGTGGAACTGCCATCACTTCTGCTGAGACTCATCATCAAACTCACAGGAGGAATATTCACTTAGGATTGCCAGCTTAATATAAAATCTATGGTTTTGAATTTTTGTGTAATTCATATCTGATACCCAGCTGCATAATGACTCTTGAGATGGCCCAAATTTATTTGGCAGTTTTGTTTGCTTGTTTTGAGAATAGATATAACTATTCAGCAATTTCTGATCTGTTAAACATGCTGAAAAAGAACCAAAGAGCCCCACCACTAGAATGTTGGTCAGCATTCTAGTTGTTTGGTCTAGATGTGACTTTGGAAAGAGGCTGAACAGAGGCAGAAGTTTTATAATGTCTAGCTGTAAATGTAAAGTCCTTTTTGGAGCAGGGGAGAAAATAATTTTTTCAGCTCTATTTTTCTGAATCCAGGCTTGTGGAAAAATATATTGTTCCTTTCCAGTAAAATTCAAGATATAAAGCATAGCTGCATACTCTTAATTCTGTGAAATATTTATTACCTTATAATTTAAATCTTCAATTTGTTTTGCAGGTGATTTTTCTGACCACGCTTTTCTACCTGTTGAGCTCCAGTGATGAGTATTACAAGCCAGTAAAATGGGTGATAAGCCTGACACCTTTGTCTCAGCCAGGGCCCTCCTCAAATATAGTTGGCCAATCTGTGGAGGAAGCAATAAGGTATACTGCTGATTTCTTGTCCTTTGTTGAAAATTCTTCTTTAAATTTGATGTTCACCTGCAAACAATTAAAAATTGCAGCATCTTGTATTTCAAAGATGAGTTGCAAAAAAGATTTTAAGAACTTAGTATTGATGATTTATTCCCCCCTTTGTTAATAAAGCAATTTGATTGTATTTGGCTAAAAAACTTTAAGAGGTCTGTGCTGTCATGAATACTAGTGTTTTGTGAAACTGCTACACCCATGACATCCCTGACTCATCAGGAAGCAGTGTTTGCAGTTGTCTTGGCAGCAACAGCAGTTGCAGCTCAGTACAAGCAGACGCATGCAGCAAAACAGTAGAAATGGAGGACCAGACATCAGTGCTGCACACATTTCAGAATTATTTAGTTTGAAGTATTTTGTTTAATATTGGAGAATAAATACCCATCTGTACCTGGAATGTATTAGATATGCTTCTGGAGTATATTTTTAGTTCAGTTTCACCTGAAAGAAATCTAGCTCATGATCTCCGTAAACCAAATTACATCAAAGGGAGCACCAGGGAAGTGCTCTCCTTGTCACTTGGAGCACTACTGTGCTGCACCTACAGAGTGCATCCACAGTGTTTCATGCTTAGTCGCCATTTTTGTGTGTTGGCTCTAAACTACTTTAGAAATTAAAGGAGAATGTTTTAATGTTTTTAAGTATGGTCCACAAAGATTTCACAGTAAAGCTGTTTTTGGGGTGGTGCAATGAAGTTCATTCATCTGTGATCATCAGCTTTTACCTGTTAGCAGCTTGAAACACTAACATGCTGGTAATGTAATAAACTGGATTTTAAATATGGTGTTTAAGTCATAGTGTACTTTTTCAAAAAAGTTGATGGTCTGGGCATAGTGAACAGCTTTCATGCTGAATTCTGTATAGCCATTGCCTCTTACACCACTGCTTTCTGTGTCATCTTGTGCGTACGTACAATACGTGACTAGGGTTTAAACTGGGGGGGTGTTAAAGCTGCTTTCTAAACTCATTGCTAAAAGTTTGTCATTTTAACAATGTCAAGGTTGTATTATGTTGTGTAGGATCTTGAACAAAAATGCTAACTGCTGTAGTCATTTGAAATGAAGGGGTAATTCAGGTAGAAAGCAACAGATTTGGAATTCTGCCAAAAAGTTAATAGCCTTTCACTAGAGTGACTGCTATTGAGTTTTCATTGATTGCATGGTTAGTATCTCAGTTCTATCTTTTCTGAATAGTGTGAGTGGATTTAGAAACTGATACTTGTCTCACAAATTGTTCTCAAATTTAGCCCATCATAGAGGGGAACAGTATGGATATGGTAGGAGAAGTAGGATATGGTTTATTTGGGCATGGATACTATGTGAGGAGGATTGTATTAAATGTGGTTACAAGTCGACAGGTATGTGACATGGGTGACCCAAGATCTTTCTCAGAATTGGAATGGAAGGGAAGGAAGGAAGGAAATAATTTTAGAGAAGCCACAGGAAAATTAGTAGGAAAGAGCCAGCATGCATCAGTAACTGCAAATATGATGAGAAAAAGCCAGTGTCTGGAGAATGTGGAATGGGAAGCAGCTTTGTCATCCACAAGGAACATTGGTCTGTCTACTAAGGTAGCCTGAATCAGTCACTCATATTTGACTGGAGTAGCCTGTACTTGGTGCCTTATTTGAATTCTTTGGAATGATTCTTCTGAAATTTTCAGAAGTTCCTCACTTCTCAGCTGTATCTAATGATTCTGGATTAGCTTGCATTCCACTCAAAACTTGTTGTGATCTTCAGTATGTAAATATGATGAGTGTAGTAACAATTTCTCATAAATTTATGCATGCCCAATCTGTTGCCATATGAAAAACAATTGCTACTTCAAACTCTTTCTTTTGTCCCCAAGTAGCAACTATTTATTTTTGGCCATGAGTTGTTGCTGCAGGGGTGGTAGTGGCTTCTTTGCCTCACCTGTAAATGGCATGCAAAATGGTTGTTAGTGCTTGGTGCTAAAATGGAAGAGGCTCAATTTGTGTTACGAATTGTCAAATAATGAAATGTCTGTAGCAGCTTTCATCATTAGACTATGACAGCATTACATGATATGAATTCAACCTCAAAATATCCATACTTTCAAGTTGACCAAAAAGATCAGGTTAATACTTCTCAAAAGTCACCAGCTGTGTTCCAGCTCCCACCACTCTTCAGCAGGACATATCTCATGTACAAAGCTAAGACAGCATCAAACTAGCCCTGTCTAGAGGACAAGGATCCTCCTGGCAAGAGACAGACCTAATCTCTCTGTTGCTCATAAACCAGATGACATAAAAATAATCATCCATGTCATCAGTCACTTCTGTGCTCTTTTACTTAAAATGTGTTTGTGAAAAGCACTAGGAAACTTAGATGTAATCAAGGAAGTCTGTTCCCTGTGTGCTTTGCCACTTACTTCAGAGGAAAAGAGCAAGGGGGAAAGTAGAGGAGGGCAATTGGCAACTTGTTTCTGTAGCTCTAGAAATCCCTTGATTTAAAGATGTTACCCATCAAGCTCTTAAAACAAAGACCTTTTCCCATTTCAGTTTCCCTCATCAGAACTGTGCTGTGTTTTTCATTTTATGGGCTATAAATAACTATAAATTTTATAAATACTTTTCTATCTGCTTTGATGATGAGTTTGCAAATACAGTGACAGTTCTCTGTTCACACAAATAGATTTATGGGCTGTATAGGGGTAACAGCAGCTTTCCAGGCTGCTTTGAGCCAAGTGTTGAGTCTCACTGTTTCTGTCAAAATACCACAGATTATAAATTCGAACATGAGTAATGGGAAAAAATAGATGCAACTCTGGTGACACTGTAGGAGTTTTGAAGAAGCTGAACGTATGGATTAAGAGCTCCCTGCTGCAAACCATGGGTTGAATTGCTCTCCAGGCCTTTGATAGGAAGTTTATTCATCCAGGATGACAGAGAAGCAAAATGCCAGCAGCATGTATCAGATGGTGGGATCGAGCAGGGGTTTGACAAGAGCATCATGCTATGCCTGAGCCAAAAGCTTGTTTGGCAAACATAGTGGTACAACGGCAGGGCCATGAAAGACAGAAAATCTCTTGGAGGCACCAGCCAGCACAGCTCCACCAAGGACAAGGTGTGCATAAGCCTTGCTTTGAGGAGGTGACTGTCCTAGTGGGACCAGGGGACGACAGTGACTGCCACTTGCTCTGACTTCAGCAAGGCTTGTGGCAGCCTTCCACAGTAACCATCTGGGGTGAGCGTGGGCAGCAGAAGGGGATGGCTGTAGGAGCACTGCTTTGTGCTCAGCAGGACAAATTCCAGCTCTGGGGATGCTGCTGGTGGTAATGTGGCTCAGGGCAGTGATGGGGCTGATGCTGGTGATGGTCTGGAGTGAGGGCTTGGGTGGTGGTGGGAGAGTCACCTTCTGTATGGTTATGGGTGTTCCTTCCCATCTGGAAATGGCAGGATAGCTGATGGGAATGTCCCTTGCCACTTGGGGAAGGCAGTAGCTTGATGGAAGGAGGGTCCTCCTCTCCCCAGTCCTTCAGGACTCAGTGCTGAAGAGAAGGCACCTTTTCATGAGGGGCAGTGGTGAAAGAAGGGGCCATGCAACCCTTAACAGTCAACAAAAACTGTTTCCTACGTCTCTCTTGGGACTGGAAGGCAAATGGCAACCTAAGGGATGATGATTTGCAGCTAGTTTGGTGTTTTCCCATGTTGTGAATGTGACTGTAATCTGGGCATTTGCCTTTACCCTAGATACCTGCCTTTGACTGAGTTTTCCCAGTTCTCACAGGAAGTGCTGCCTGCATCCAAGCAGCCCTCCAGATGGGAATTGGCAGTGTTTGGAGTATGGAACAAACACAGATTTTCAAATTGGTCATAAGCCAGTTTTCTCGGTTTTGAGTAACTTTCATCATGAAAATGGTCCTGTGATTTTAGACTAAACACTTGTGTGTCCTTTGCTGTTATATATTGCATTTGCTTCTCATCATTGTTTGCATTGTGTGGAAGGCAGCATTTAATCTACAGGGAAGAGCAAAGATCAGTAGTTAAGTGATTATTCCTTAAAACATAGGAAAAATCCTGGGTGGAAGATTACTAGCTATGGCATATGTGACCACAGGGTTTTCTGACTGATGTATGACGTACTGGTTCTCTTTCAAATCAGCCAACTAATGCAAAATTCCATGCTGGAATTGCATGTGCTGTTGCCTGCAAATGAGGTGGAAAATAAAAATTTACAAAAGTTATCAAATACTGCTAGTGCCTCAGCAGCAAAAGAGCTTCTGTTCTCTAGTAGTTTTGGTCCTTCAAGCCCAGTTGGTGTATCTGTTTTCCTTTTTCTTTGGTTTGCAATCTCAGGTCTTTCTCATTCGGATTCTTTCTTGGTGTGGCCACATTTCATTACTCATTTTTTCTTCTTAATATATTCTTCATTTGTCCTTTGCATTTCATCCCTCCACAGTTCTGTCTTTTTTCCTTTTTTTTAAAATTATTTTTTGGCCTGTTTTCCATATTGCATAAGTGGGTGTCGGGACAAAAAGGAGATGTATTACAAAGATAAGGTTTCATCATGTGTGAGAGTCTCCCTTGACTGACAGTGGTGGTTAGTTGCCTGTGAATATAGTAAATGCATGATTTACTTTCACTGAAACCACTTAAAGTCAGCCATAGGAACTAAGAAAAGGAAACAGGGAGGGGTGTGAGGACTGTGACAGAACGACTGTGCCAGAGTAGGATGAGCTGCAGGAATTCTTTAGGCACCACTCAGGTTTAGGAAGATGACTTGCTTTAGAAACATGAGGACCACTTGGACCAGTTTACTGTATTTAGATTATTTCAATTCTCAGTAGTAGTTAGTGATTTTTTTCACTGTAACTATAATAATGTAGTATTTTGAAGGTCAAGGGCAATCCTTATCTCAACTGCCCACAACAGTGTAAGATTTGCTTTGTTCAGAAGGGTTCTGTAAAATAAAGTTGGTTCATGAGTCGCCTACTTTACTGCTTAAGTAGGAAAATTATATTATTTACCCCTGAAATAGGGAGGGGATGTTCTTGTCTGGATTTTTTTGTTTTGTTTACTTTTTGTCCTGAATGGACGAAGCAGTAATTCTCCAACTCACAAGTTTCCAAGTAGTAGCATGCACACCTTTGCCTGAACCATTTTCCTTTCCCTGAGCAGCATGTTGTTCTCTTCCTGAATGCACCATACCCTTCTTCCCTGAAGCTCCCATTCTGCTTGCTCTGGTGGAGATATTGCACATTACTAAGTTGCATGTTCTCACGGCCTCAGTGCAATTTAGTGTGTGCGATACTTTCACATGAGTGCATGCACACGGGTATGGCTGTGGCTTAAAGTTACTGCAGCTTTCAGTTTTGGTGGGGCCTAATTAACATTGTGGAATGGTCTTAAACCCAGATCAGTGTTTTGAATGATGCCTTGAAACATGCGTTAGTGGAAGTTTGTTCTGTAATGCCAGGAAGATGAGTACTGTTTGTTTTCAATTTGAGAAGGGTTATCATTATTTGCTTCATTTTCTTCATTTGCCATGCGCACCTCAAATTTGATCAGATGTTTCATTGGTTACAAAAAAGTTACTTAAAATACTACAAATTTCTAAAGAGGAAATTTTTATCTTTGACTGAAATTGGTTGGAAAGTCAAAAGAAAGATTTGATGTGGAAAAAAAACCTATCGTGTCTTGATGGATGAAATAGGTTCTTAATGAAATTTCAACTTTTATTTATTAACATCTAAAGAGATATGTAAAGAGCTAGCATGCAAACAAACAAAAAAATCTCCCCTGTTTAAACATCTAATTGGTTTGCTGTAGCATCCTGGCAGTGATTATGGAGAAAATGAGACAATGATACAATTTCCACAGAAAACAATAATCTTCCAGCATGTTAAGCTAATGCTTAGAAAAAGCAAAATGTGCGATCTTGTTTGTTTTACTGCAACATTAATAACTACTTCCAGATTAATTTTTTGAAGATAACTGTTAACTGATCATGTTTTGACAGAATTTTTGCATGCAGTGAATGTTCTTTAGTAGCAGGAGTTAATTATTACTGAAATCTTTTGTCACAGGAATGCATTTAATAGAACCTTACTGAAATTTTTGAAGCTTTACTTAAGTTGTACTTTATGAGATGGAAATAGAATTGAATAATTGTCGTAATGATCCTGTCTTAATCATGAAGCCAGTGGCATCCTGGCTTACATCAGCAATGGTCTGGCCAGTGGGACCAGGGCAATGATTGTCCCCTGTACTCAGCACTGCTGAAGGCACACCTTGAGTGCAGTGTCCAGTTCTGGGCCCCTCAGTTTAGGAAGGATGTTAAGGTGCTGGAGCTGGTCCAGAGAAGGGCAGTGAAGCTGGTGAAGGACGAGGAGTGCAAGTCCCATGTGGAGCAGCTGAGGGAGCTGAGGGTGTTTAGCCTTGAGACAGGGAGGCTCAGGGGGACCTTATCACTCTCTACAACTCCTGAAAGGAGGGTGTAGCCACATGGGGGTCAGCCCACTGTTCTCCAAGGCATGAGAGGAAATGGCCTCAGCCAGCACCAGGGAAGATTCAGGCTGGACATTGGGAAGAATTTCTCCCAAAAAAGGCTTGTCAAGCATTGGAGTGGGCAGTACAGGGAGATGATAAAGTCACCATTCCTAGAAGTATTTAAGAAACAACCAGACAGGCTAGTTAGTGCTGTGGTTTAGTTTACAAGGTGGTGATGGGTCAAGGGTTGGACTTGATGATCTTGGGGGTCTTTTCCAACCTAAATGGTTGTATGATTCTCTTATGAAATAATTGTCTAGTCTAAAACTGGGAGTAGTAAATACTTATATTTTGTTTTTAATTACATTGAAGAAAGGAAAGCTTCAGGTGAGTTACTGGAAGAAGAGTAGAATGTGGTCTGTAAATCTATTAAGAGATGCCACATTGTTTCAGTACATGTGCTGAATCAAACTGATAGTAACCATGACCTGATTGTTAGTGGGAGAGATAGTAGTATTTTTAAACTGCCTATTTTAGTAGCAATAAACAGATTACTTGCTCACACCACTTTTTTAGTCTTAAATATTCTCATATTTGCAAAAAGAACAACCCTAGGATTTGTCTTTACCTGTACTTCCTTTTACATAGAAAATACTTGTCCTTAACACAAAAGCTGGCTGTGTATTGCTTTATGTACATGTTATTTCAATCAGTTATTCGAAGAATGCTTCAAAGAAAAACAGATCTTCAAGGAAAATTTCTGAAAATAATTTATTTCTGAAAATAATTTATTTGCTCATACTTAATCTTTACTCCAAAATTTACCTGAAACTGAAAAAATGTTATTATTATACACATAATTTTGATGAAGCATGTTCACAGTCTGTAAATTTAATCTGAATTCTACAGATTACTACTCCTAATTCACAAGGTTATCTAAGTACATAACCTGATGCTGAAACAGATAGTTCTGTTATCTCTGCCCTGCAGGCTGGTATCAAACACATTGAGACGCTACTGAGGACTCCTTGCTTTATGAGACACAATGCTGATATTTTGCCATTGACTTCTTTCACATTCCAGATGGCATGTTCTGTATGTTCTAACAGCAGTTCATCTTGGTGTGTTTTTCTAGTGTGTAATTCTCTGGCTGTCCAGAGTTTTTTAAGACTGAAAATAACTGTGAACATGCGGCTGATGTGTGTTAGTGCATGTGTGAGTGGGAGCACATTTAAACACATAAGCAGATTTCCCTGCAATCTTTGAAAATAATGTAACTACACTGCATCTTAGATACTAGTCTCTTAATTATGTGTTGCATTTAGGCTTTTATATATGTACACTTTTTTTCTTTACTACAGCACCAACGTTTTACAAGTTATTTATGTGTCAAAACCTATTTGAATGAAAGGTTAATTGGTAATGACATAAACTGTACCAGTAAAGAGAGTGATGCTTAAGTTACATCTGGAATTTAGATCAGGCATTTAGTTTTTCTCTTTGCTTCTAAAGCAGGCTAATTGGAAAGGATAGAAAGAAAAAGGTTGCTGAAAGACTTAATTAAATATATAGGGAAAAGATACTCCATCAGGTATTTCTGAGAATAGAAGTATAGTATTAGAATTACTTTTAGTATAATGTTGCAGAGTTCTATGTTTACTTTTCTGGTAATTCTTTATGTGTGATTTAATGTTCTGGTATATGTTATTACAACCTTGATTAGATTTCTGCTATCTAAAATACAGATCTATTCGTGAAGTCTTATATAAAACTTCAGGATTTCCTGATGTTTTGAAGATTTAACATCATGACTTTAGCTTTTCACTCTTTCAAGTTACAAGGTGAATCCGTTGTTTATTTTCTCCACCAACATAAGCAATGAAAATACTCCATTCTTTGTGCTTGTGTTTCGTAGTTTTATAATAGGAGTAATCTGAACTGTTTAAGAGTTTCTTATTATAGGACTGCAATGCATCTCAAGCAGTATTGACTCAAGCCAGCTGTTGCTCTCATTCATGAACTTCTCAAGCTAAAATGGGAATCTTAAAGAATTTACATCCTTACAAGTGGTGTAGAGAACAATGAATATTGATGCCAGTGCATGCTAACAACTGAGCAAGGCTGAAGGGAAGAGAGTGCACATCTGAACAGCAAAATATTAAAGGCCACGGAAATGAGAAACTGTCCCCTTGAAAGCTGAAATTTTTGCTAAACAAATGAAAGGATCATAAACTTCAGCAGGCAGAAAGAGCCTAAAGCATGAGGGTGGTGCTGGGTTGGATTCATGTACTCAAAGCTCCACAATATGCTATTAAACCAAAGTATAATTTTTCACATGTGGCAGGAGCAACAAGCAGTCAGAGGGCTGAGGGATGTCAAGGGGTACTAAGCAACCACAAGGCTGCTGCAGGTTGTTGCAGAGGGGAGGTAAATTGATGCTTTTTTGCTTGTTGCTGTGAAGGTAAATGGAGGGAGTCACATTGCAGAACCCTTCTTATGGATGAGCTGAAGCAGAATCTCTCAGAAATTGCAGTGTACAAACTTGTAAGCTGGATGGGTATTGGTGCTGTAAGGCTTAGGAGGAACTTAAGGTCATACAGACATACCAGCACATTGTGAATATGATTTAGTTGCAAAGAATCAATGGAGTTTTCACTGAAGGAAGTTCTGCCTCATTTTTCATGTTTTTTGAAATGTAGGCAAGCAAGACCCTTAATAAGTTAATCTGTCTGCTGTGTTCTACCAAAATTTAATAAAGGCTTTTTATAGTATCACTTTCCTGAGACTTTCAAGGATAAGGGGTACTGTCTTTTTACAGGAAGAGGGTAGGTTTAAATTAGATATAAGGAAGAAATTATTTACTGTGAGAGTGGTGAGACACTGGAATGGGTTTCCCAGAGAAGTCATGGATGCAGCAGGATTGTAGACAAACTTGATTAGAAGACAGCAGTGTCTGGGAAATAAAATGGCTGATGAAATGGAGTGTAGATGAAAGTGATGCATGTGGGGGAGAGCCAGTCCTAGCTTCACACATAAACTGATTAATGCTGTGCTGACTTATCACTTGGGAGCTATATTTTCTGGTACACAGGCTAACTCAGTGCTTAAAAAACATCTGCCAGGCATAGCAAACCTGTTTTTTGTTACCACAGACCTAGACAACAGAAACACAGAATAGTACCCCAGTTGTATGAAACTGTGATTTTCCTAGACCCTGAATCACTGTGTGTGTTCTGGTTCCTGCATCTCAAAATCCAGGGGTGCAACAAGACTGGTTAGAGAAATGAAGGCATGCATCAGTTTCTCTGTGAGGAATGACTGAGCTTGTTAGGACTCTTCAGCCTGGAAAGAAGGATGTTACACAATTGAAGTTTGTAAAATCAGTACCAGTGTAAAAAGGATGACTGGGCTGGACTGCCTACGGTCTCTTCTAGGATAAAATTTTAGCAGCACCAAAAAGCGACCAGGCATTTCCAAAAAACGTGTTGGTTCATGCAGCAGGCACTAGGGAGTGGATAAAATCCTGCAAAAGAACGCTCGAGTTGCACCAGCTTGCAGGACTGAACAGGAGGACTAAGACGAGATATTAATTGAAGATTAATTAACAGCCTGGATGAGGTCCATAATATCCCCTGAGGTGGAAGTAGAGCTTGGAAGAATGCTCAGTGGAAATTGTTGAGGAGGTTTGTCTATGTCTTTTGGTCCCTTAGCATCTGCTTCTGGATTCTTCTGGAGATGGGATCCTGGCTAGACAGATCTTTGGTCTGAACAAGTTTGACTTTTTATATGGTATGTTCCAAGATCAATTTTAAGACCAGTGTGGTGTGGTATGTTCCAAGATCAATTTTAAGACCAGTGTGGTGTTGCACTTAGTAAACATCATCTAGTCATGATGAAAATCTGGAAATGTTAGAAATAGATGATTCAGAAATAACTGGTCCTTTCAAATGTGCTTCTCAGAAGAACAGTAAGCTTACAATTACAGCCAAAGTACTAATTTAAAAATCGTTGCAAATACAAAGGCATTTTAAAGATGAGATGTAGAATATCTTACAGGTTAACTGCTATTTTTCACAGAATGTAGCCATTTCTTTGTTAGTGAAGAAAGTCCATGTGCCACTATGTCCTTCAGACTGGTTGCCATTCTTTAATGATGTTTTGATAAAGTCATTGCAGCCTTGTCCTGCCTTGGGAAGCGTGTGGAATTTTTGCATTAGTTATACCATCTGGAGGAACGATGCTTTGATAGAAGACTGTATCACTTTATCTGATTAGTGTCATTACTAGCTTGCATCTGTTGAAGCTGTTTATGTTCAGTTGTATCATTCATGAGGAGAAATTAATTTCAGCAGCAAAATTGTTGAAATCCTGTCTTGGAGTCATCTCTGAAAGTAATTTGCATATTTATTTTGCTCCTGAGATGATCTGTCAAGAAACACTTCCTGCCACTTCTGCTTTATTCATAGCTGGAATCTGTCTTGGTGCACTTAGCTTACTTTCATGTTATATTTGAAACTAAGATATAAAGAGGGTCATTTTTTTATCCGTAAAAGAACAGAACCCTTAGAGAGAGTCAGCTTAAGATGTTTTTTCAGAAGGACTTCTTTGAGTCATTTCATTCTTCAGTGTTCGCCTGGTGATCACTTGAAATTTGGGGGATCATTGTAGAAGGAGAATACTTTGGTCTTTTTTAAGATAATAGCTGTCACTGGCAACTTGTCTTTTGCAACAGATCTTGGTGGTGTGTGAAGAAAGAAAGTTATTCAAACATCACTAAGAGTTCTTCCTTTGAAGTTATGGTGACAGTGGGTGTTAATTTCAGCTGGGGTAAGATAGCACTGATGTGTTCTTGCTCTCCAGCCATGAGTGTACTGAGTTCTTTCCTGGTGGGAATGCAACTCTTTAGGCTACTGCTTATGAGTTGGCTGGGGAATGGAGACTTGAGCTATTTTGGTAAAACTAACCCATCATGTAGCCATTGTCATGAATCCATTGTAAAAACAAAAAAAAATGAATTCATTGTAGAAAGTGTCATGGTACATAATGAAGACTTGTGCTGGCAGGTAGACAGAGGAGGGGTCATCTGGGACAGAAGTGAATCTTTGGAATGGGAATGGAAGGGCTCCTGTCCTGGGTCACTTCTGAGCTAACCTGATCTCAAGATAAATTGTGAAATCATCCTCTGAAGTTTTGAATGCATTTCAGTTATACTTTGAACTCTCTTTTAAAATGTGATGGTTGTATTCTCAAAAGAAGCTGAACAGCTGAGGTCTCTTAAAGCATGATTTTGAATTGGTCAGTTCTCTGTACAGAAAGGTTTACAACAAACATGTAGTACAATCTTTTTAGTGTCTACTTAAAGAATATGGGGAAATACCAAACATCAGTGATGTGAGGAAGATGACAAAAGAGTGAAATTGTCTTATTCTAACAGTATTTTTGGCTGAGGGTGTTCCCATTGTCAAACTTGCATTTTAACTGGATTGTAAGCTGTTGTATGGATTGTAAAGTGTTTTGTAAGGGATTTAGGGAAATACTATTTCTTACAAACTTTTCCCAAGATGAATGCCACTTTTGTCTAGTTTTTACTCTTACGCCCGTTCTCAAGCCAGGCTTCCTATGCCTGTTCATATAAATTTAGTATAATAACCAGAAAATCCCTCTTCTGAACTTTGATATGCTTACTCTAATCTTTCTGCTAATTCAAATTCTCATTATTTCAGCCCATATGCTCTTCTTTCCTCCAGTGCTCTGGGAACAGAGAGATCTAGAAAATCAAATTAACTCCAAGGTCAAAAAATCCATGATCTGAGCTGAAGGGCTCTTTTCAGCTGGGGTTGCTGCAGCAGTAGGTTAAAATTTTTGAAATCTCATTGTGTTGATAACAGTGAACAGACTTTATCTGTGGGCTCTGTGAAGTGAACCTGAATTCAGGTGGACATATATTTGATATAAACTACAGTAGCAATAAAAGGGAAGTTCTAGAATTTTTATGGCCAGTCAGTAAAAGAGGAAAAAAAATTTGACAAAACCCTGAAAAGGTGAAAAGGTGGCCCTTTCCCTTGTGGAGTCTACAAGCAAATTCCACAGCTTAGGAACAGAACTTAGTAGAAGGAACTTTTAGCCAAAAAAAAAAAGGAGGCCAGCTGTGAAGAAGCATAGAAGCATTTCACAGACATTTCTTCATTTTTAATACGGATAATATGAAGCATGACCCATGTCCTCTGATTTTTTTTTTTTAATTTTACATGCTTTTCAAATCTCAGTAAAATCCAGTATGTATGTCTGAGTATGCCTTACGCCAAATAGGCATGAGGTGCTCATAAATTACACATTTGCAGGTGACAGCTCTTGCAGGTAAAGTGGTTCATCCAGATACAATGCCAAAGTGAGACGTGAGCAGCAACTGGATTTTCTGATTTCTGAATCATACAATTGCTCTTATATATAAAAGGAAGCTGTATGTGTGCCAATAATGTAGTAAGAGCTGAAACTTATTTACTGTCATAATTACACCAGGAAGGTATAAGATATGCATTTTACAGGTGGTAATAAATTTATGCAGCACTGGCACTAGCACACCCACATCATCTTTAAGATCTGGTATCTCAGGGGCAGAATAGCTGAAGTAAACTGCTGATAAAATTCTGGTTAGTGTTTTCAGAATTTTTTTTGTTTTTGTTTGCTGCTTTAACCATGAAGCAAAACAGATACGAATTTCCAGACTTCAAGATACAATTTTTAGTTTTCATGTCAGTTTCCAGAAAGTAACAAATATGAGTTTTCAGAGAGATTAAGGTTCTCCTGGTGCACACCTGCCACAAAGTAGTATCCCCCCGTGCCTTTGTTATGATCTTTATGACTTCAGTTGAGGTAGACATAAACCAAGGGGAAGGAGAGGAGGAGGATGAGGCTAGGTGCAGCCTCTTCTTGCTTCCTGCTTGACCACTGGCACTTCCCAACTTCCCAGCACTGTGTGATGGCTTCTCCTCTCAGACTGTTAGTTGTGAGTGTTGGAAGCACGGAGCCAGAGAGATGCTGTACTGTTCTACAGTCTATCAGAGGTATGCACTGTTTGGCCATTGAAATATATTGTGTGTCAGCATTATTATGGCACCAGACCAGGATTACCTGTTAGTCCTGGACTAGCTTTTTCTGTTGTTCTACCAGTGCATCTGACTGCAAACTCCTTGAGCTGAGACTAAGAAACCAGCTTGTTTTATGGACACCTTCAACAATTTTTTTTCCCTGGGTTGCCATCTCTCTTTTAGTTACCATAATAATGCTGTCTTCCTTCCTTTTGTAGTCTCTCTGGGAAAATCAAAAATGACTGCTCGTAGATGGATATTTTAATTTCAAGTGAAGTTGATACATCAGATACTTTTCTCAAGCTAGGCCTGTCTCACCTCTTGTACACTGAAATGTAATTTTGGTGCGTACATATAGAAATTGTTAAGACCTTGTTAATTTTACTACAGTATAGAAAACCCCATGTTTTTGGAAAAAAATAAGGAGATGCTCAAGGACTGTTATAAAATGTTTTTGGCAACTGTGGTGTATTTGTGCCACAGTTCCTGTTGGATAAGAAAAAGATTTGCTTGTAGATTACTGCACAAATTCTTCTTAGAAAGGTGTTATGCTCATATGATGTCCTCAGAAAGAGTAGACATGAGTTAAATGTCACAAAAATGCAGGAAATTAAGAATTTTGCGTAGCTTAAGTGTAAAAGTATCTTGAATTTTTAATGCAAACTCTTATTTAGCATTGTTACTGAGGCCTTGGTTTTGGGATTTTCTTGCCTCCTTGCCATTTTTTTTTTTTTGTCTGTAACTTATTTTCTTATAACTCAAATGTGACTATGTCACTCTTCAAAATTTGTAGATTTTATATATTTTGGTCTGACTTTCCATTTTAATATAATAAAAGTTCATCTAAACTGAGAGGTATTGAGGCTTCTTTTACTGAGGCCACCACGTATTTGTGAATGTCCCCTGCCTTTCTTTTTGCACCATGTAATTCTTGCCTGTCAAAGATTAGACTTGTTACTTCAGGTCATTCTTTAAAGCTTGCTTTTCTTCCTTTATTTTCCCTTTCCCTCTTTTAGAGGGGAGGATGGCTGACAACAGTTGCTTCTGGTTAGTTTGTTAAGAGAATCTCACATTTTGAGCAGTAGTGTTGATATGTGAGGTTTATTATGTACTCATAGTTTCCAGTGAATGAATTTTAAATAAGACAATTTTGATTCTGAAGTCATGTAAAAATTTAGAAGAGAGTCCTTAGGTAGGAAACATGGGAACAACTTTCATGCTGCCTACAGAAATAATAACACAGATATTGGCCAAGGAAGCAAAAACTGAGAGTCCTGGAATTCTTTTTGGTAACTTAGAAAATATTCTACCTAGTAGTTTAATATCACAGAAGGCTTCTTTGCTACAAGGCTTTATGGACTCAGTGAAGGAAGGAAACTGTGCTGTTACAGACTTCAGGTCTAGAAAGGGCTGTTTTTCTATGCAGGCTGTGTTTCCCTTCAAAGATTCCTGCTGTATGTCTTCCTGTCCTCTTTGCCCTGCTGCCACAGTTCCCAAAACTGCCAAGATGCAATCACCATGAGTTATAAATGGGGACTTGACATCAGGAAGCCTCACGTTTATCTTTGCTAAGAGGGTGTATGTGCAATGATGTAACTGTTCAAACTGTTCTGAGTTGTGGGACTTGGTTACTTGGATTCAGGCTGAAATAGTGGTTTCAGAAAACTTCACTTCTCGAGTATGGGTGAAAAACTGACATAATACAATAATGAGATTTAGCAGTTTGAGATTATGTTTTTTGTGACTGTAGACTTAAGGCATGGGTTATTATGGGTTATCCCCATTTCACTTATGGGATATTCCACATGTGTACCTGTCCTAGTGCTGTAAAAATGTCACAGCACTTAACTGCCTGTTCGCTGTCTCATGAAGCCATGGTCACACTTAGGAGAGGAGAACTTTGGATGTAGATTTAGAAGGATTGAATTAGGTGCATAGATTTATTGTTTGTTTTTTTAGCAATGGCCTAATACAAACTTAATAGTGGCCTAGTAATCAACCTAAAACCTGGGGTATCCAGTGAAAAAGAAGCAGGTGTAGAAATGTAAGCAGATAAAGAAAATGAATGAACACCTAGAAGAGGAAAGAAAAAGTAGTTTGTATGTATAATGGTACTGCTTCTCATAGAAAAAAAGTTACTTTTTCATAAAGAATGTGGTCTGATACTTGAGCAGTTTCTTTCAGAGAATTTATCCCTGGAACCCATTGTTTTTTGTGTCCAAATGCTTGTAATTACCTGTGTGGCAAATATTTATTCTTCTCAGAGGGAACAGATGTAAAAAGGGTTCAGTGTTACATTTTGATACTTGTGTTATTTGTGTCACTGATGACTTTTCAGTCAAAGGAACCTCTGTGTGTAGTTCTTCATAGTTCTTGGAATCCTCTTGCTAATAAAAATTAATAGAGTTTCTTTGATCGTTTTAGAGGTGTGTTTGATGCTTCCCTCAAAATGGCTGGGTTCTATGGACTCTACACTTGGCTGACTCACACTATATTTGGGATTAACATAGTCTTCATACCATCTGGTAAGAATTTAAGCAATTACATTTATAAATAATATTATATAATTATTTATTGTACAAAATCAGAAATATTAAGTGTTGGCTGAAAAGCTTAGGTCTGGTCTTGAAGAATATGGCTGTGGGAAGGATGGAGAGAAGGCCTTGATTGCTTCCCTATGAGCTTTGCCTTTTTCTGTTATCACAACACATTCTCTGCCAGCTATTTGACCTCTTTTGGTTTCGTTTGCTGGATCCAGTTCTTTCTCCCTTGTATTCAGTCCAAGTGTTTTCAGCTTTTACCTTTATTCTACCTGTCTTGGCTTCTGTTTCTTTCACAGTTGACAGGTGCTGGTTTTTCAAGATACCTAAATGCAGGAAGATGTGGTATCATGGAAATGCATGATAGAGGAATGCTTCTTATTCTCAGTATCATCTGACTATATTTCCAGCCTCTGGTTTTCTTTTTTTATTTAATCTTAGTTTTGGTAATGGCTAGACAGCTTCTCAGAGAAAAGCCTTCTCCCCTGTTCGTCTTGGCCCTTCTTTCTCTAAAAAGAATGATAGTAATAGTAATTGCAAAATATTTGTGTACAAGGAAGCATAAGGGGAAGCTATAAAGCAACAAACCCCAATATAATGGGAAATGGCTATATTGTTATGTGCAACTACCTTAAAGGCTTTGATTGTCACTATACCTACTTAGAATGTAATCAGTCTTATTTTTTCAACTGCATGCAAAATCTTAGAAGTTTTTGCTTTCTGGTTAATGAGACAAAAAAAAATAAAGAAAAAAAGAAAAGTGCCCCACTTAATTGTGCTTTTTAAAAAATGTTTATTCCTGGTGCATCAAATTATAGTGGCAGCAGAATTTTGTTGCTTTAAATTATATCAGGTCTTTGTTATAAGCATAAGGGTGTGCACCTGTGTGCATGCATCTGCATACAGAAACACGTAAGTCATAAATCTCATGTTTACCTGCTTTCTCACTATAATGGATGACTGCAGGAGATCAGTAAGTTAGAGTGAGACTTGGGTTTGTTTGCTTTATTACACAGTAAGAAATGTACAGGATTGGTATAACTTCAGGTTTTTCTAAACTGATGCCTCTTAACTCCTTATGACTGTCAGTTGCTGAAGCTCCTTCAGTATGGAGAATGGTGTCATTTTTTTTTTCCCTAAACCACAGCTATAAAACACCAAGAACCTCACTGGGCAGTTCTTCAATGCTTTATTTATAACAGCTGATGGAAGTGGGACTTACTGGTGTGGCAAAAGTGTCAGAATGTAACTGTAAATAAATTTGTGAAATATGTTTCTGTGATCCTTTTTTCTCTTCTGCTTCTGTGTGCTCTAGCATTAGCAGCAATCCTTGGAGCAGTGCCATTTCTGGGGACGTACTGGGCAGCAATCCCTGCAGTCCTAGATTTGTGGCTTGTGCAAGGACAGGGATGCAAAGCCCTTTTGCTCCTGGTTTTTCACCTCTTGCCAACCTATTTTGTAGATACAGCAATTTATTCAGATATATCAGGGTAAGTACATTGAACACTTTATAAAATTGGCATTGTAAAAATGATTGACAGTCACTGATGCCTTTAATTGAACTCATTTTTCTGAAGCATACAAAACAGTATCTTCAAGCACAGGAATAACCTCATAGTAAAGCAGTTTTACTGGCCTAACTGTCTTCATTTCCCCAGCCTCTTTTCTGTGAACTTTGACACTTCATAGTTCTTGAACTCAACATCAGCAAAATTAACTGTTTCAGTTGAGATTGTTAGAATTAGTTCACGTTTTCTATTTATCTAATTACTGAGTAAAGGTGTGTAGCATTTCTGTTTTATTTCCTAATGCCAGATGATGCTGCAGAGCAAATAAAACCATGAGCTATTTAGCGACCAGAAAAAAAAGTTAATGTAGAATAAAGACATGAAGTGGTTCAGTTCTGTATTGTTAGAAATTAGTGTTTTTGTTTAGTAAATATAATTACATTGAACAGAGAGTACCTAATGCTAATATGCCCAATATTAATACTAATTTTCATAGACTGTGGCTCTAGTTATTTTGAATTAATTAAAGCTAACAAGTAAAGCATAATCAAGTTACTTTTTTTCCCAACAATAAATCATGGATAAATTTAAGGCTAGTAGCTATTTAAATAGCCAATAATTCTTCTGCTTCCTAGAATACATTTTTTTTGGACTGTAGAGGATGCAAACTCAGTTTACTGTCCAGAAAATATATGAGAGAGGAATAGATTTTCTGACAGTGGAGGAAAATTGTATTCTTCCCAATAAATTGGACAGTAACCATCATGATGTCTTGTGGATTAGATTAAACCTATTTGAAATAGCTATAATTAGGTTATGCATGGGGTTCTAAATGGATTACATTTGTACTGTAGTCCTATTTCATTGGGTGATCTGTTGTTTAATTTAGAAAACTAGGCAAAAGAATGTTTAAACTGATGCAAATTCTGGGGAAAGAATGAAGTTTTTAAAGGCTTAGAAATCAATAATGTCTATTGTTGGAGAAACATAAAACTTCAGGCCACATTTATCCCATCAGGAAAGCAGTCCTGCCAGTAGGTTAAGTTTGTTTTGGGTGAGTCATGATTGAGGTGTGTTTGATTTAATAGGCCATGTTTCATGGCCTTGTTTTGCACACAGTTGTGTTGAAGGCAAAGATTTAAAATTTGGGAATTGAGTAGAAATCAGGACCATGGTAGAAACCTCAGGAACTGCTGGAGCTCTGAACTGACTACCTGGTATTTTCTATGTATTACACATGGAATTTGGAGGAACTTACTGAGAATTGCATGCCAAGTTTCAACTGTAGTTTTCTTCCACAATTCCATATTGCTGTCATTATTTTAGGTATAAAGAATGAAGAATGATGAGCAGGTTTTGTGTAAATGCTGTTGGTAGCAGCTGAACACAGGTGCAAAATGTGAATCTGAGACACGAAATAAAAATGGTGTGGTTTACTTGCTGCCATAAGAGCTTTCATCAAAAAGCTCTTCTGGCTCCAACTTTCCAGTGAATATTAATATGTCCATTAAAATCTGGCTTTGTTTTTCATCTGAATGTTTTAAAAGCTAATGATAACAGTCAGGGAGGTTTTTATAACAAAATGAGAAGACGTTGCTATTTCTTTAAAGACTGTATGTTAATTGTTCTTGGAAAGATGCACTGCAAGTTGCTATCTTCATGTGACTGAATGGCTTTACTCAGGGGTCCTCATAGTACATGTGCATAGTACATAATTAAATTTCAACAGTCCTTGAACATAAAGCATGAACAGTTACACAGAAGTCTTTGTAACCAACTATCTTTCCATTCTCAGAATGGAAGCGTGTTTGCCATTAAGTCCTTCAGACATGCTTCAGCAGATGTCTATAAAGTAACCACTCACTCCACTGTGGATCTTACCAGCGTTCCATGTTACCATAGTGTTTGATCTGTTGTGTGAATACAGCACAGAATACAGCTTGGAACCTTTGTGCAGCAGTTTATAGTGTAAATATGGGTAGCTATAGCTAGCTGGGTCATTTCCTAAGCTCAATAAAACTTTGGTATTAATTCACATTTCATAATTGATTATGCTGTGTTTGTTGTTAATTTGATTTTATTGTTCTTGTGGCAGAGGTGGTCACCCTTACCTGACAGGCCTTGCAGTAGCTGGTGGAGCATATTACCTGGGACTGGAAGGGGCCATCATAGGACCAATTCTACTTTGTATACTTGTGGTTGCTTCCAATATATATAGTGCCATGTTGGTGAGTCCAACAAATTCTGTGCCCACTCCATCACAAGCAACGTGGCCATTACAGATTTACCGGTGAGCTGTAAATGTCTTACTTGTATGAATTATGTTTTCACACACATCCGTGTACATTTGCACAGGTATAGGGAATGTGTGCCTGGATTTTATATCAGAGCGTGCACTCACATCTGCATGAGTAATGTAGTATTTGAAGACGATTCAGCTGTCCCATATTCTAGAAATAAAAAGTATGGCTAAATAAAACACTCACTGGAACATATATACTGGAAGTGTTTGTTTAATGTCTCTCAGCCATTTACAGGAGACTCGTTTACAAAATTCACTGATAGTATCTTTGTGTCCTATAATTTGTTGTTGTTGTGCTGTGCTAAGAGATGATTGCACATGATTTTTAAACACTTACTCATGGATATCTAAGAGTTCATTGCCCTTAAAAAGGGGCCTGCCCCAAAATACTTCATTTTTATGTCCTAATGTACAATACTGCAAAATATAAACATAAACAATATAAACTTTGAAAAATGTGATATCATTATATTCTTCCATTAATTTATGGTCCTTAGTAATGTCATTATTGAAGTTACAAAATTATGGAATACAGGAATGTATCTTTAAACTCTGCAGTTAGGAATGGGATAATAATAATACAGTTAAGAGTAAACTCGTAATTTAATAACTACTTAGAATTGTAAATCCCATTGTGGCAATATTAACAATAGTAGCTATTCTAATATTTCTACTGTCTTGTTAAACTATATAGGTTAGCTCATTATACATATATCTTGAAGAGGATTCTCTGCTTGTCAAAAATAATTCTTTGCCTTGTTCACATGAATAGTGCTGTCTTCTTTCATCTGGGTAATTTAGGAGAAATAAACGCTAATTGGACCTGTCTGTAGTCCCTGGCTTGTAAAAGTTACATTCCAGTTGCCCTGTATGACACAGACAGAGCTTCCGAGTACACAAGAAATATTGATGTGCATTTCATTCTCCTTTATTTTATAGGAAACAATTGTTTGGAATCACTGCGCAGATTTGTGTCTTACTTCTCACTTTTCTTTTCCTCCCAGGTCACCTAGAGAGAGTCCCGAGGAGGTGAAAATGTCTGCAGAGTGATGGAGGTGCTGCACTGCACCTCTACAACTTGAGGGAATCTCTGTCTTCTGTCTTGGCTTCACAACAGCCATGGCCTTCTGTCCGTTCCCAGCTGTGCCTGGGGCAGCTCACAGGGGAGCATAAGATTGGGTTTTAGGAGAAAGCACTAGAACATCTGCTGGCCTTACATTATTTTGTATGCAACATGCACTTTGCCTCTTCAAGAGAGAATGTCTACTTCACATGGCTTTGCATACCATCACACAGTCAGCTGCCTTGTTGAAGACTTTGAAGACCTGTCTTATCAAAATAATAGTTAAGAGGACAGGTACATCCACTGGAGTCATTATCTTATCTGCTGAAATTACTAACTTGGCTTTTATTTATTGGGCTGTTTGTCTTATTAAACTGTAGAGCTTTGAAGAGAACTGTAATTCCAAAATACTTATTTTTAGGCAATTTGATAGCAAAAGAAGGGCAAACCACTCATTGTGAAATGAAAGTATAATATAATAGTTTGTTTCTCCTCAAGGTGTTTCTTTATAAGCTTCAACCATCATCTGTAACTCATAACACTTAAATATTATTCTCTTACACGCTCTGAAATTTAATGTTGTTGGAGACTGGTATTTTTAATACCTTCCTGATATTAATAGAAATGCAAACTCTTAAATGTGGGTTTTCCTCTTACTGACATAGGAGGACTTGTTTAAGTAGTTTAAATCTTGCCCCCATTTGCAGCAAAACCTGATGGTATTTTGCTGTTTATCCACCCTCCCAGTGGAGTCATCTTGTCAACTAAATTTAATCAAAGGCCTTAAGTGTTTTCAGACAGTAGTAATGTAGGATGAGTGCATCTCCTTCCAGTAATTGGAAGAAGTTTAATGGGGATAGTTTAGTGTTGGTTTCCAGATGTTGTGGCTGAGTTCAATTCACTTTTTAAACAAATTTGACTACCAGAAAGAAAGGGGAGAGAGCATGGATTTTGGTTTAGTTTAGTTGGGGTTTTTTAACCTTGTAAGCATGTGGCCAAATGTCTTACTGAGATATAGGATATATCTTAATATATTAAAGTATGTCTTATTGATAAACAAAGATCCTAAATTTCTGAAATTATGTATATTGCCTAGGTCACAGCATCAGATCCTCTAGTGTTTTTCTTCCATATGTAATTTTGCTTAAAATGCAGCTTTGGTGACATTTAAGGCCTTTTGTATTGATTGTCAAAACATTTTGACACAATGGATCTTTCTAAATGGATCCTTTTTGTAAATGGGAAGTGGGGTTTTTTGGTAAATATTTCATACTTGCACAGCTTTTCACAAATCCAGCGAGGCCCTAGGTACAAAGTAGCAGATGCACTTGCTTAACCAAAGAACCACCATTCAGTTTCCAGTAACTTGAATTGATTTCAGAGTTTGATTGATAATGAGTTGTACAAAATACAGGCATGCCATGTATTTCTTGTTGACAATAATTCAATGCTTGAAACAAAGGGATCTTATCCAGGGATGAGGATGTCTAAGATGTGTGTACAAACAGCTTGCAGTAACTGAGGTGTTTTATTTGAGTTCTGGGAGCGCTGACAGATTTGGAAGGTTCTTTCCATGATACTATATGTATTTTTACATTGTTTTGAAAAATACATTGCCATGTAAAGTGGTTGGAAGGTACACTGATGGTGAGTAAAGAAAGTCCTGCTATAGGCTCACAATAAACAGGCTGCCTAACAAGACACAGTCTGCTCCTCAGATTCTCAAAATAAGGTGCTTCAGTTTCACTGACAATACTGTATGTTTTAAGTGAGAGGGGTTGAGTATACTGTTTTTGCACACTTGCAGGTACTTGCTTGAGGCTTAATTTAGTAGGTTGTCTCAGGTTTATCAAAATATGGAAACATCCCATTTAATATTTTAAATCCTGAAAGATCTACACATCAGTTTCAACTAACTGGATAAGAAGAACGTGTTGCTTGAATCAAGTATCTGTTTTATCTCCTCAGTTTCGTGGCTTACTAAAAGGCTTAAATGAAACACATTTTTATAATTGTTTCTGGATAGGCTGGAGGATGTGGGAAGAACTGAGCCTTTCCTAAAATACTCTGGCAACTTTCTAACCAGCTGGAATGAGACCAGCTGATATTTAGGCAACTTCTTTCTTGTATTACTCTTTTTTTTTAGTCCACAGTTTTGCACTGACTTGTTGTTTCCTTGTAGGCAGCATTTTAAGCACCTCTTTGCTCACTGGTCAAGACATGTTTATTGTCCACATTTCCTATCCCACTTTCTGAAACAATCTTTCATACTCCTGTGGTACTCAGCTTAGTCATTTTAAAGAGTCATTAAAAGCATTATTTTATTTGGTTTTAAGTTTTCTTCTTCCCCTTCAACTGATTGCCTTAGTTCAAAGAAGAGTCCCTGCTATGAAGATTAAAACCATGATTGAGACACCGTTGACTTCAGTAATGCGAATGAGCAAAATCGCCTGAGAAGATACATTGCTGTTTTGAAATGTTCCTTTTCCAAATCATTTTATAAGAGAATTCACATCTGATGGACTCTTGTTTAGTTTGTCCTCCTTTGAAATGAGGCTTCATTTTGATGCTTTCTGTTCCAAATTGAGCTCAGACTTGCCTTGAAGAACCATCCACAGTACATCCTTACTCAGTAAATGCAGCTTCAGGAGCTCTTGCTGTAGGCTGTACCTGACTGAGGAAGCAATTGTATGGTTCCGTAATGGTGTACTAACATATACTGCTAAAAAGAAAAGAAAAATAAGGGACAAAAATTCCAATAACACCTTCTTAGAATAGGAAATATTCACTATTTTTCACCATGTTTAGAAAAAAAACCACAAAAACCCCAAAACCAAAAAATACCACCTTTTGAGAGGGTGTACGTTTGATTATTTGGGTTCTGTGTTTACCAAATGTCTAATTACCAGCAGAAATAGATGATCTTGTCATTGGGTATTTAGCAATCTATATTATTTTTTGAGTCTTTCTACAAAGGCTCAAAACCTAAACAATTTAGTTTAGATCAGTCTCACATTAATGTGGTCAAACTGGTCATTTTGACTTCTGGTCTTTGAAAAATGCTATTTCATGGTTATATTGCCTCATCTGCAAAAAAAGCCCAGCAGTTTGCTGGGATAAGTTTTTAGTACATGGTTTGTAGCTTTCAAAAAAAAAACCAACTCAACCCACTCCCCCTCCAAGATGACGCAGCAACAACCACCAACCAACCAACCAATGAACAAAAAAAGCCCCACCACTCTGCAGTGGAGTTTTCTTAGGAGAGACCATCTTTTCTGTAATGTTTGTAGGCAAGATGTTGATGGCCTTTAGTTTTACTGTAACCAGTCATTCCAGGAGCAGGTACTTACTAAGTGTATTTAGTACGTTTAGTGTTCAAGAATTTAGAGTTCAGAAGGGAATGCTCGTAGTAATGCAGGACAATGTAGTCTTATGGTATGGTGAAATTCAACTGTGCTGGTTATCATTCTCCTTGGGGAAATCTGGCTTGTTGCAATTAAGTGTAGTGCCCAAAGGGCTGGTGCTGTTTCTGGCACTCGAGTCTGAATTAGCCTTTCCTTCCTGTACCTTGGCTGAACACTGCTGCAACAGAGCTGGCAGAGGTGACTGTGCCAGTTCACAGCCCAGCATGTTAGCTTCAGGTCACTGTAAATACTGGCTTAATTGGATCCATGAAGGAATAAACTGCAATGGACAAGAATCTGGCACACATTCATTCTACCAGCCTTACTACAATATGGTGGCTTTCAGCACAGGTGTGCTGTGACCAGCTAGGTGTAGAAATGACTTATTTTGAAAGACTGCTTAAAAAAAATCATTTAACATTGTAATAATACATATTATGCGCATTTTTCAGAAGTTGATACCTATGTGATCTTCCATGTGCAGTGCTCTGTGTGTGTGTGTGTGTGTGTGCAAGTTATCTATGGTGCACTTAGGCTTGTCTGATTTCAAGCTCTGTGTGGCTTCTCTTAAAGGCACAGGGAAGGAAGATATACTGGATGTGTATTTTGTCAGTGATTATTGTAATAGGAAATCCATAATCTGTTTAATTAAAATGAGAAAAAAGCACTGTTCAGGGAGAATTGGATGCCATCTCCAGTATTAACCATTGTGAGTATAAGTGTAACTTTTAAAATAGGTGTATTACTGCAATGTTAAACACTGTTTTTCAGAAAGCCTAAAAAAAGAAAACTGGATGAAATTGTTCTCCAGTAAAAGCAGCAGCTGAATCCTTAGTATTAGGAATACTGCAGTGTTCCCTTTCCTATGGGCCTGATACACTGAGGATGGAAAAATACCATTATTCTACTGAGATTCCATAGCTTTGCATCGTTGGCAGTGTTTCCACAGCTGCC
Source organism: Cinclus cinclus (assembly GCF_963662255.1). Classification (NCBI taxonomy): domain Eukaryota; kingdom Metazoa; phylum Chordata; class Aves; order Passeriformes; family Cinclidae; genus Cinclus; species Cinclus cinclus. The sequence continues at coordinate 86,810,468 of NC_085046.1, read as the reverse complement.
TTTATTCAAATGTTGTGTTTATATTATATTGACTTTAATTTGTCGCTGTGGATAGTGCCACCTTCATGGTTGCTACCTCTGGAAATGTCTGTGATTTCCTTTGAAGGAACTGAAGGGTGTTGGGATTGGAGGTAGCATTCATTAGATTTAATAGCAGAGGTAGCATTCTTCTACAGATGCATTTGCTTACTTTGAAGTTTGCAATTTTACAAGAGAAAATTGATTTGCCAGATAATCTTTATTGAGTGCCAGCTGACATATCTTAAATCCATGGATGCATCATCCTTATTAACTCTGTATTGACTTATATTTCAAAAGGTTTCTTCTTATTATTTCCTATGCTTTTTGCTGAAGCCAACTTCGACAATTTCCTTATTATTCCTATTTGTACAAAACTAGAATCACTTAAAGCTCTTAACAAACATCAGGAAGACTTGATCTTTAACCTGGTACTGTCTGTCTGTTTTACTAAGGTACCTTAATGCTTTATGGTGAAATTTTCTAAAATTGCTTTTAAGTGATAAAAATGGAAATATGTAAAAAAGGCAGTATGGAAAACTAATTTGGTGTTTTGAAACGACTAATAGTGCCAGGAGTCATAAACATATTCAGGGATTCTACATTCGGTTTGTAAATGTATATATTGATATGTAGTGTTATATAAATATTGGAAGTCTCTGTCCTATTCAGACTTTACCAGAAATTTTGTCCTCTGTTTTTTTTTTTTGTTTGTTTGTTTTGTTTTTGTTTTTTTTTTTGAGATACCTGAAAACAAAATAGTGCCTGTATATAATGAAAACAAGCAACATTGTCTACAATTCATGTTTACCTGATACAGATAAAGGGAGAGCCAAGCAAATCCTGGTGGTATGACTACCACTGTTCATATAAAGTAGGGAAAAGCTGCTAGTAATGTACTGCTGAGAGATTGCTGTTCTTGGAAGTATTTGCACACATCCTCTAAAAAGCTGCCAAAATTAATAGGTCATGAAACATATCTTCAGTTCCCCAGATTCTTAAACTCATCCACACATCCTCTGGTATCTCATTTGGAATATGGTTTAGTACATGAAAGTATTGCTTCCATCCCCTTTTGGGAATTGATTCTAGGACCTGAAGGCATATGCTGAATGTCCATACTGAAATACTATGTCAAATTCAGGAGACAAGTGCTAATTGGAAGTAAATGCACGCTTGATCTGCTCTGCATATGGATGGACATGGACAAATATAATTCATGCTGCCCTGAATTAAGAATAATTTTTTAAATATAAGTACTATTTGATGACACTAGCACCAGGTTTGAGTGAGAAGCAGGGCAGATTTGCTTACAGTAGGGTGAATAAAAGCAGAGTGAGTGCTCTAGCATCTACATATATATATATGAAAAATTTTTAGAGTGAAGTTTTTAAAGCAAAAAGTTGATTTCTTCTCCTAGCCTCGCTTTTTACCCACTGGAGTGTCATGTACAGTGATACAATGAGGACATAAAGTCAGAGAAATGTTTCATGGTATTCGTGTAGATTAAATGTAAGAAACATCACAAAGCCAAAAAGTAGCCATGCTACAAAAGTTCATTAGGTTCATTAGGCTTTAGAACTGGCGTCTAGGCCATAAGGTTAAAAAAAAAAAAATCCCAGTATTTACTACTCTTCCTGCCAGTCTCTGCCTAAACCTTAATCTTTCTCAAGTATCAATAAAAACTACTTTTGTGTTGTTCATAACTTACTGTCTGTGTAGATCAATGTTTTCAGCTTGTCATCTGTCATCATGAGTGTATTCGTCAAGCATTCAATTTGCTCAGATTGTTGCCTTTAAAAATGGATTTTCTGTGCTTCAATGATAGTTTGATGGTTGGAAACCAACATTTTATATCAGTAATATGCTAGCTAGCATTTGAAGTTTTGGTCAAAAGATAGGGAGATATGGGAGGGTTGGGGTTATTTTTCCACTTGGGAAATTTCACCAAACCAAATCCAAAGACTCTTTTGACATCCTATCCTAAGACTGGCTACACCTACTCAAACCCAACAGCAGATGCTTTGCATTACAGAGCACAGGTTGTTCTAGAGTGTGTGTTCCTACCAGGCCCCGTGGGGATTTGGAGCAATAACTTCTATTATCTGTTGACACAAATTTTGTCTGTACATGTGATGCATCTTCAGAATGAAACTGTGTTCAAAACTAATGTTATCATAATTGGGTTTGGTACAGTGCCTGGTTTTGCATGTATAATACTGGTAATATAACCCCTATGTCCATCTTTGGCCCAATAAAATGTGTAAGTTAAGGTTGAGAACTTAAAGGTTATGTAGACTGCAGAGGTATTTAAACTAAATAATTTTGATTGTATGCACCAGTCCTCATCCTAATAAAAATGGGTTTTGTAGCAGGTTTAAGAAGCTTTTAACTTGATATTGTATTCACACTGCAGTCCTTTGTAAGCACAGAATGGTTAATATATTTTGAAATAAAATTCCATTAGCATAAAGAGAACTGTGTTTGATTTGAATGATGGGCTCTTTGGAGTCAGCCACAAAGGCAGCAGTTAATGTGGTGAAATAACAGGTGTGCTGGAGGCAAAGCTGGATCTGAAGTTCCTGTGTGTAACTGATGTCATTGGAAGAAGTCATGCTTTACTTTTCCTTACATTTTGTATGGGAAATGGAAGGACACAGCCTCCCGGGTAACTGTGGCTCAGCTGGCACCTGGCAATTTGCTGCATTGCCTGCAGTACCACAACCAACGTCCAGACCCTACAAAAGCTCCCATTCAGCACCTGTAGGTAATTCAGATGACTTCCATTATGGGCTGCTCTCTGAACTGAAAATGGTTGTTCAGTGCCTAGGCAGAGTTTTAGATCATTCATCATTAGACTATAAAGCAAAAGTGATCAAATCTTCCCTGCATGACTGCTCACCTTTTGAAATGAGATATGGCTGATGGTCCAGTTTCCATCCCTCTCACTGTTCTGGGAGCAGTCACCTTGAAGTATTTCCTACAGGAGTGTCAGTTTTAGGTGGTACCTCCTTAGTTCTCTGAAGGGTTCTAACCTGTTCAGTGCATATACAGCAGGGGTCTTTAGCAAGTGACACTAGTAACATAATTACGATTTTTTTTTTTAAATTGAGGCAAGTTTTCCAAAATGCTCAGAATTCCTTTTAAGCTAGAGCCAACCTAAATGCATCTGTAATCAGGCAAGTCAAAGTACAATGTCTTCTGTGAGAACTCCTTAGCTCTTGTATGGGTTTTTTAGTCATTTTGTTGTGCACATAATAGTGTTTTTTTCTTGAAGAAAATACGGAGTTCTGTTCAACACCCACCTCAGATAAAGCTTTATAGTGATGTAGCACCAATCTATTTGCTCAGTCTCAACTGTTTCTTCAAAATAGTTCAGGAGTTATATGTCCAGTATAGTAAATTAACATTTTGAGAGTGGGAGGGTAAGGAATATGAAGGAGTTATCAGGCAGATAACAAAAAATATGCTTTTGAGTTTGACCAGAGATACAATTTAAAAGATTGCAGTCTTTTAGCTTTAACACTTAGAAAATAACAGTTGGCATTTTGAGAAAAAATATACCCTAGGCATTCAAATACGTCTAGTTGACATCCAAATACAAGGTGAATGATAAAGAAAACTGTAAGCTGTTCTAAAAGGCACCGAGATGGTATCATGCTGTGTATGAAAGTCCGTGCTGCTACTGAATTATAGTGTGTAATCATATCAAATGCAAGAATAATTCAACTTCCGTACTTTTGACTGAAGGATGTTTCTATCAGTTAGTATAGCTTTATATCAAACAATAGTCTTCTTCTACTTTCCCAAACCAGAAATTACTCTGTGGAAACTTTTTTACAAGGAAGGTCACGTTTCACATAATTTCAAGTAGTTCCTTTTTTTGGTTTTGTTTTATAGGAGATAATCTGAAATTAGAATATTAGTGCTGCCATTACCTGTGCTGTGAATGGCCCTGACAACTTTGACAGTCTGGTTCCCTGAAGCATTCACCCTTGCAAGTGTTTTGGTAAAGCTGGCAGATGCAGGATAGTTTAAGGAAGAGGCAGGTTAGGCACACTAGACTCCTCCACTGTTTCTTTATCGTTCTTGGTGTAATAATAACTGTAAAAATCTCCACCTGTTCCTTCAGCACAACTTGGTTTTAAACACTGAGGGTACACGTGCAGGTGAAGGCTGGGCTCAAAGTGGGCACCAACAGTTGTGTGGGGTGGTTTTTTTGGGGTTTTCTTCATTTTTTTTTTCCCTTGTAGACTTACAGCTGTGCACATACTTGCATTCTTGGTTCGCAGATGGAATCAAATCCTAATGCCTCAGAAAACTAGGCTCTTTGCTTTGGTTTTGCCTTTCTTACCAGAATGATCTGCTTATTAATAAAAAAATAAAACCAATGTTATCTTGGGAAATCACCTGGTTTTTTTTCTTTTACTTTACAAAACAAACAGCAGAGAGACCATTGTGATAAAACTTTGGAACATTTGGTGCTTTCATAATTTGTTGATAAATATCTTTCAGCTGAAGTTGTCTTACAAATTTTAGGGAAAACCACACATAATCTTGGCTGACCTGACTTAAGTGCTCCTTTTGTTTTATGGGAGAGAAGAAGTTTACTTTAGAAGCTTTGCATGACTTAACACAGCACATCATTTTTAAAGCGCTGCTGACTGCACACTTGGATTGCTCAGAGAATTGGAGAGAAGTCAGGTTGAAAGCTTTGCACCTCGTGTTCCTCAGTTTTCCAAAGAAAAAAATTTCATTCTTGGGGTCATGAGTGTAATTGGGCTTGTTTAGAAAAGGGATACTTTGGTAAATTTTGACTTGTACTTAGCGAAGAATTATATAATATGCTGAGTGGGAAGGAACCCATCAGGATCATTGAATCCAACTCCTCCCCCTGCGCAGGGCATCCCCAGGAGTCACTCCCTGTGCCTGAGAGCATTGTCCAAACACTTTTTGAACTCAAGCAGCCTTGGTGCTGTGACCACTTCTCCCTCGGGAGCCTGTTCCAGTGCCCAACCACCTCCTGGGTGAAAAATCATTTCCTAATATCTAACCTAAACCTCCCCTGACACAACTTCAGGCCATTCCCTCAGGTACTGTCACTGGTCACCACAGAGAAGAGATCAGTGCCTCCTCTCCTCTCCTCTCCTCTCCTCTCCTCTCCTCTCCTCTCCTCTCCTCTCCTCTCCTCTCCTCTCCTCTCCTCTCCTCTCCTCTCCTCTCCTCTCCTCTCCTCTCCTCTCCTCTCCTCTCCTCTCCTCTCCTCTCCTCTCCTCTCCTCTCCTCTCCTCTCCTCTCCTCTCCTCTCCTCTCCTCTCCTCTCCTCTCCTCTCCTCTCCTCTCCTCTCCCTCTTCGAATTTGTGAGGTCTCCCCTCAGTCTCCTCCAGGTTGAACAGACCAAGTGACCTCAGCTGCTCCTCATTCCCTCAACGCCCTTCACCAGTTCCACAGTTTCTTGGGACATTCACCCTTATACCAGTGAGTTAAATTTGCTGCGCCCCCCTCCCGGGGTTGTGGATTGAAAAGCTGGGAGCATTCTATATGGAGAGTTAAAAATTAATCAGTGACCAGTGGTACAAACAGCTTAATAATCACTGGATTAACAATAAGCACTATGGCAAAGAAGCATTTCTATATAATTCTCTTCTACCTTAATTTTACCAACAGAAATAACAGCCCTGTCACAGTTTAAATAATTAATCTTTTCTAAGATGGTGAAGTCAATGACATGTCATGATGAATATATATAATAGTAATTACATATTATATATATATTTCTATATATACTATATATACTTACATATATACCATATACTACATATAATTATTATTCAAGGGTGTATATCCAGATAGATTTATCAAACTAGAGGTATTTTCAAGACATACTCTCATTAGCTTTAGAACTCGTATTAATGGTAGCAAACTTGGGAAATGGCAGTTCCACCAGGCAGAATCGTTCCAGGGATTTTGGCACTGGGCTGAGGATTTGGAGGGTTTACATGGTAAACGGCAAATATCCACATACAGGCTACAAGCCCCAAAAAATAGAAACAATTGAATAATATTGATGAACAGACAGTTAAAGAGCAACTTCATTGTTTTATGTCTGCTAGTTGAAAGGTGGCTGCAGGTTTTTTGTGACAATGGGGTTATCAGTGCTGGAGTGAGAACAATGTGAGGCTCCAAGAAGACTTTGTGGTGTGGACTTTCATTGTAAGATTTTGCTTAAATGTGATTCATAAAAAAAAAAAAAAAAAAAAAAGCAACCAGTCTGTGCACTTCAGAAAGGGAATCTAGATGTGATTTTTATCAAAGCAAATGGTTGCTTAGATGCCTGTCAAAGAAAGGTCCTAAAAAGGTCAACTTTCCCTGAGACATGCTGGAAATTTTTGTTGGTCAAGACAGTTCAATTCTACTCATCTCAATTCAACCTGGTAAAAGTCACAGCATACTGTTCAGATGTCTGATGGAAAACCTAAAACCAGATATATCCCCTTCAGGAGGCAACAATGTCAGGTCTTCTTTAGGTTTTTTTCTCAGTTGTTGTTGTTATTGTTGTTGTTGTTTGTTTTTGTTTTGGTTTTGGTTTTTATTTGGTGGTGGTGGATTTTTGTGGGTTTTGTTGTTGTTGTTTGGGGTTTTTTTTAAGTTAATCTTCTACAGTTTTTCAAACAAATTCTGTTCTGTGTAGAGCAAAGGCTGCTGGCTTTTGTCAAATGCTGCTTTTGCTGGAGGCTTTCAAGAAGTGAGTCAGTGACAGGGCAATTCAGAAACTTACACACTGAGAATGCCAAGCCTTTTCTTGTGCTTCTTGGTGGGGTCTGTACCTGACATGTAATAAGTTATTTCTTCGCTTTATGAAACACAGTTAGTAGGTGGGTGTAGCCAGACTGTCATTGCTGCACTATTGCAGTGATGGTTTTTCTGCTCTCATTTTTTTGATACATCCTGACAAACATAGGCTGCCTGTACACTGTAAAGCAAATTTCTTCATGAAGATTTAAACTGATTTTTTGTTTTGTTTTGTTTTGTTTTGTTTTTGCCTTAAAGAGGAAATAAAATTGATTTTCTCTTTGAAGTGTTGCTGGTTACTGCAAATTGATAGAGTCCAATATGTTTTCCTAGCCATATTTATCTGGGAAAGTGTCAGTTACTTTGAACTCTCAGCTTGCCATCACCACTGGTTTACAAGCATTTAAAAGCTTGCCTTCAATGCACTTCTGCTCTTTTATGAGAGCAAATGAATGTCCTTTGGTGACAAAAGCTTCCAATATATTGAATTTTCTAGCCAGAATGAACTACCTTGCAGTGGTAGCTACTAAGTAGCTAACCAGAATTTTCTCAGTACCTGTACGAGAACATCTGATTTGCCTGTGTATTTTCGAATGTTGCTGTTCTCTTTATCTCTCAAGAGTAAATATTTGAAGAAAATTATTCTGAGTTTTAGTTCTCCCAGCTGTAAGAAATTCACCATGGCCATGGAGCAGACACCAGCCTCTTCCTAGATACAGCAGCTGGTTTCCTACACCTAAGTCCTATCTTTCAAAGTAGAAATGCTCTGAATGTTCATATGAATTAAATAAAATAGAAAAATAAATATTTTACTAAATTTCACTGATAAAAGGGTCTCCTGGGCAGTCATTTGCATGGCAGGTTTTGTCCAAGGGAACGCTTCCATTTGGATTTACTGTGAAAGATTTTGTTGACCTCATGGACTCCTGAGACCTGACAAACACTGTGTCAAAATAAGATCAAGATACAAAAATTGGTAACACACATGAAAACTTAATTATAAAATAGCAAGTGACTGCAGAAATAATAAATAGGAATGCTTCTTCTAGAAAACACTCTGATGTAGGAGGAAACATTGTAACTACTTGAAGGTTAAGTGTGATAATTCTCAGGATTTGCAATGAAAAGTAAAAATTCTTTCTGAGAAATGTTGATTACTTGTCAATTTGATCTCGTTAACAGAGACAGAAGCAAGGTGATGCATTCAGAATTGCATATCTTTTATGAGGATTCTATTTTGGAAGCTAATCCCCCTTAAAGCCTTCAAGGTTCAGTTTAGATATCTAACAGGCTGAAAACTAGTGGTGTTGGATGACGATTGAAACAAATCATCCTACATTCAAACAAATCATTCTGTATGTGGCTGGCTGATGTTTCACCATCTCCAGCCCTTGTTCTTGTAGGAGACTTTAACCTGCTGGATGTCTCCTGTAATCCCAACGCTGCAGCAAGGAGGCAGTCTGGGAGGCTCCTGGAGGGTGTGGAAGAGAACTTTCACACAGCTGGTAAAAAATGAGCTTACAGGGGCAGTGCCCCACTAGACTGTGATTTACATACAGAGAAGTGTGGCTGGGAGATGTGATGGTCAGAGGTCAGAGGCTGTTTTAGGCACATGAAATTATGGAATTTTCAATACTTGGAGAAGTAAGAGGGCGGCGTGGTGGCAGGGGTAAACAAAACCCTCTGGACTTCCAGATATAGCACTTTGAGGACATTGATTCGGAAAGGCCCTTGGGATGCAGCCTTTAAAAACAAAGGGGCTCAGGAAGGCTGGATGTACTTCAAGAAAGAAATCTTGAAGGTTCAGGAGCAGGCTGTCCCTCTGTGTTGGAAGATGAAATGGCAGAGAAGGAAACCAGCATGGCTGAGTAGGGAGCTTTTGCAGGAACTTGGGGAAAAAAAGATGGAGTATCACCTCAAGGAAAGGGGCAGGCAACCCAGGAAGTGTTTAAGGATGTCATGCAGAAAGAAAACTAGGGAGGTAAAAGGTCATTTAGAACTTAAACTGACAACTTCTGTAAAGGATAATAAAAAGTGTTTTTATAAATGCATTAATAGCAAAAGGAGAGCCAAAGGAAACTCCCACGCTTTATTGGGTGTTGGGAGGGAATATAGTCACCAAAGATGAGGAGAGGGCTGAGGTACTTAACCCCTTCTTTGCCTAAGTCCTCATCAGTAAGACCTGTTATCCTCAGGGCTGGTGGCCTCCTGAGCTGGTGGACAGGGACAGGAAGAGGAAAGGGACCCCCTGTAATCCAGTAGGGAGCAATTAGTGACCTGCCGAGCCACTTAGATGCTCACAGGTCCATGGGAGCAGATGGGATCCATCCCAGGGTGCTGAGTGACCTGGTGGAAGGACTCTCCAAGCTGCTCTCTGTAATTTGCCATCAGTCCTGGCTCACTGGGGAAGTCTCAGATGACTGGAGGGTGGCCAATGGGACACCCATCCATAAGAATGGCCAAAGGAGGATCCAGGGAATTACAGGCCTGTCAGCCTGACCTTGGTGCCCTGCAAAGTTATGGAATGGATCCCCTTGAGTGTGATCACACAGCATGTACAGGACAGCCAAGGGATGAGATCCAGCCAGCACAGGTTCAGGAAAGGCAGCGCCTGCCTGACCAACCTGATCTGCTTTTATGACCGGGTGACCCACCTGGTGGAGGAAGGACAGGCTGTGCATGTGTCTACCTGGACTTCAGCAAAGCCTTTGACACCATGTCCCACAGTACCCTCCTGGAAAAGCTGGAGAGCCAGGGCTTGGACAGGTGGGACCTTTGCTGGGTTAGGAACTGGCTGGACAGCCAGGCCCAGAGCAGCTGAGGGAGCTGGGGTTGTTTAGCCTGGAGAAGAAGAGAACGTATTGCTCTCTACAACCACGTGAGAGTGTAGCCACATGGGCATCAGCCTCTTCTCCCAGTAAGAAAGAACAGGGCAAGAGGTCGCAGTCTTAAGCTGCACCAGGGCAGGTTTAAGTTGAATATTAGGAAGAACTGGTACACAGAGGTGTTGATTAGACACTGGAATGGACTGCCCAGGGAGGTGGTGGATTCACCATCCTCTCTGGTATTTGAGGAAAGAATGGACACAGTACTCAGTGCCATGGTCTAGTGGATATGGTGATGTTGGATCATAGGTTGGACTCAGTGATCTCAGAGATCTTGTCCAACCCAACTGATTTTGTGATTCTGTGAGATACAATCCTTGGGTGTGTAAAAAAAATATCACCATGTATGTCTATGGCAATAACAGAACTGAGAAAATATTCAGGCTAGTGCTGAGGTTCACACACTAGAAAGGGTGTTGGACTGTAAAAAAGTTCTGAAATCATAAAACGGTGATTCAGTTCTGACAATTTTTTTCTTCTAATGTGAAATTAAAAACATTCATTTTGGTGTTTAGCCAAGAAAGAGGTCATTGACACTGGATTGATCAAAGTCTAGGGAAAAGCAAATTGAAAAATCAAAGGGGCCTCCTTTCAAGTTGCAAACAATGTCAATATCATGTAGCTGGCAGTTGATTCCAAACAAATTTGGGCTCAAGTTAAGGCACATGTTTTAACATTAATTAAGCAATTGAAAAATCTCACTGATGAAGGTATTAATCATCCTTGAGGATTTAAAATCATTCATTGCATTGTCTAGGACAACTACATTTCTGAATTAACAAAGTCCTATGGCCTCTGTTTTGTAGGCTGGAAAATAAGGCCTAGAAGAATTGCTTTATCACAAAATTCTGTGAATGCTGAGAATAGGGAATGTTTCATTCAGCTAAATTCCCTCTTGAATTTCAAGAATCCATAGTTGTCTGAAGAGATAAGCAAAGCCTGCTGTCTTGGCAGCTGTGAGATCAGCGTCTGAAATTTCAAGACAGTTCCTTGCATGCTACTAAACTCTGTCATTTAATGTATCCTTTTATTATAACATAAAAATGGTGGCTGCACAAGGACGTTTTTGGTGAGGATTTAGGAATGGAGATGGTTTCATGAGTCATGTGGAAGCCAGATAAATTTTTCAGTTCTGTATGGTTTTACTTTGATGTTAGCTTGTTGACTTTCGTGTTTTCCAAATAAATACCTGTGATGTTGAATGAAAAAACATTCTGTATTTTCTGTCGTTTTCAAAAATGATGCCTTGCCTTGATCTCTCTTAACAGTAACATTTGCTGCTTCAGATGCTGGAAAATGCTGTCAAGTTTTCTGGTTTGTTTAGGCACTGCTTCATTTTCCTCACATTATATTTTCTGGAATGGCCCGTAGTTGCTACTTATCCTCCAAGTATTACGTGCTCCTTAGTGAAGGAGCAATCTAATCCATAGTGCTCTAAGGTACACGGGAATGACCTCGTAGATTTGCTGAGCTGGCAAAAGTATAGGAAAGTCCCACTGCACTGACTGTTTTTTCCATTGTCTTTGTTTTTTAATACTTATGAAATACAGTTCAGAAGATGAACTGGGTAAACTGTTGCTGGTGGCAGTCGCTTTATCACAGTTAAATAATACTGAGGCAGTAGTGCAATTTTTGTAATGAGACAGACCCTTTTCATGTACCGTTTCACTCATGACTAAGTTTCATCTTTAAAACCATTTTTCCCCTTCATAATCAAAAAAAAAAAAACAAACCCAAAGCAAAAAACTGGTGGAACATTTTTGCTGATACATGGAGTCCTTTGTGGAAAAAGAATGGATATTCCTACTGCCAGACTGTTCTTTCTTCTTTAGCTCTTTCCAGATGAGGGTATTTGGGTAACTTGTTAACACCAGATCGCAGCCTACTGAGAAGCAGGAGACTGTGATTAAGTGTTTATTATTCACAGATAAAATGAGGTAGTGGGAAATTCTTGGTGGGATAAACAATGTTGATGTCACTGCTTTCATTACAAACAGCAGGAGTTTAATCAGATACTTCAGAGGCACCAGAGTGAAACCCATGTATGAAGAGATTTTGAAAAATCCCACTCTGCAGAGTTCACTTTGAAGATGGAGAAAGTCAGTGGCACAGCAGTAGAAGAGATCAGCATTTTGTCTTCCTGCGTGTCCTGCTTGTATACTACAGTAGACTACAGTATACTACTGTAGACTACATCATGTGTCTGATACCACCAAAGCTGCTTTTTCTGAAACAGGCTTTGGGATGTTACCTCACCAGGAGCCAACATGAGTTTTTGTAAAGGTGAAACTGTGTATTGTGGGGAGATGGGTTGCTGGGGGGAAAGAGCTCTTTAGGTGGAACTAGAAGAGCCAGAGCCTCAGGTGGGTTCCAAAGGGAGGGAAATCCTGGAGGGGTGAGGCTGCCTGTGGGGTGAGGCCATGTGGCTGCCTCCTGGCTGCCTGTTGCCTCCTGGTGGCATTCTGCTCTTTGAAGCAGGAGCAGTCTGGGGGCAGTGGGCACTCCCCTCCTGGATCTGGTCTGAAGCTGTCCTTTGATTCAGTGGGCTCCCTTATAACTTCTGTGTGCTTGTTTAAAGTTCACACCAGTTGTAAATTATTGAATCTTGTTGCCCACTGCAGGTTGGATTTACAGCTGCCTTTTCCCTGCTGTGGATTTAGAGCTGTCTTTTCCCCGCTGAAAGGCTAAAAAGCAATCATGGCTCTGCTGATGGTTCTGGCAGTATGGCTGTGTCAGGGTTTCCTCAGGCTCTGTCACAGTTGAAGTCTTGAACTCAGTCTGACCACTGAGAGTGTTAATTATCTTTTGGGTTTCATTCCTCTTTTTCTTTCCAGGCAACCCATTTCTTCTCTGTGCCAACTAGTATAAAATATGGACAAACAAGGGAAGCTGTTACTTGAGTGCTGCTCTACATCCATTCAGATACACAAAGTGGGGGAAAGGGAAGTGGGATTTGTATGCCCAATATCACAGTTGCTATGATGAACTATTGAGTTCATTTTAGTCCTCAAAGGAACTAAAGTTCATAGGATTACTCTTTTTGTTATTGTGTTCCCCAAAAGCTGTTTTAGATGAATCTTGGCAGTGCTGAGAAGTTCAGAAAGAGACACACACCTATACTCTCTCAAACCTGTAACTAGGTGTGGTTCCTCTGCTTCTGCACATACTCTCAGCTGACCTATTTTTCATGTTTGAACTTGGGCTTTTGGCGCAACAGAGAAGTGACTGATGCTGTATTGTAAAGCAGGGCCAACATAAACATTATATATGGGATTTTTAAGGCTAGCTTGGTGGTTTAAACACTAATTGGGGATGCAAGATCAGCTTACTCTTCTTCGTGAAAGCAGCCTTTGTGGAATGGGATGCTAATTTCTTGCTGCTGCTACGGTAACAATTTCATGCAAAGTAGGCAAATTTATTTTTATACATAGTCTAGAGGCTGCTGCTCACTTAGTTTTAAGAGGTTTTTAAATATTCAGTATGTAACAAAGCTTTAACTGAGCAAAGAAACCACCTTCCCAGCTCTAGATGGGAAAAGCAGTTAGGAGGGAAAAGAAATATTTTAGTGTCTTAGGCAGTGTTGAACCCTCTCAGGCAGGTTTTCAATCACACGGCAGTTGGGTAAAAACAGGGTGGATGCAACCTTCTTTTTTTTTTTTGCTGCTTGTTAAGAAAAGAATTATACCCTGCTCCTGTCCATCAGAAACATGCTTTTAGGAGGAGGCTCCAAGCTTTTAGTCCCAAGCTGAAAAAGTGTTGCCCCAACAGTGCCAGCAGAGGCACCAGAGAGGGTGAATGTAAAACATCTTTGCCATAAATGTCTAGTAAGCAGCACTTAGAGTATGGCTGTCTGTCTTGGAAGAGAATGGAAAGGAAAAAACCCAAGGGTATGATTCTGAATTCTGTAAGACTTGTCCATTTAGCTTGCCTTTTCCAGAACATCTGCTCAGCAGGTTCCTGACTGAGTTAGAACTTTGTGAAATGCAGATACTGCTCTTCAAAGGAAGAGCATTTTGCCAAAAATTGTAGGCATCATAACACTGGATGTGTCCTGTACCCCATTTTCATGGAGGAATAAACCATCCTAGATTGGGGTGAGACTGCACAGTTAAAATGAAGTATTACTTGGCAGCTTACATTATAGAAATTTCTTAATATTTTTATATTTATAAGGTTTTGATATTGCTGTTTGCAGCTGTGCTGATGACCATGCTCTTTCTAGGAGCTGCAGTTCTTCAGAAAATTACTATCTTGCAAAGAATTTTGATGTTTCAGAATAAAGTTGTAATTAAAACAGGAAGTGAAACCATAGGAATACGGCACAAAAATGAAAATGCAAGAATTCCCCACCTGAAATGGCAAATTTAAAATGTGGTTTTCCTGAAAACTGAATTTAGATTTTCTTTCATCTGTCATTGACCAAGTTTCAAATACTTTTCCCAAGGTGAATACTGAGCAATATTTGAATTGAATCCATAAATTTCACTGGAATATTCCTCACCAGTTATCTGAAATATTTGTTGGGAATTGTCATGTCCATATAAGGGGGAAAATCCATTAACAAGCTTTTAAGATATGAATTACTTATGGAAAATTCTTGGTTGTCCCAGATTCAGAGGATATGGGAGAATAGACAAAGAAGTCCAGCAGAGAAAAATCTACTGCTGGCATGTTGTGGGGCACACCAGATTAAAATATAAATTTCATCTTATCTTCAACAACAGCCAAAAGATGTGGAAGAATGTTTCTCAGTATGTCTCTTGTTTCACATTTCATGAAGCAGCAATTCAAAACTCTCATTGATTCTGCTCTGAAAAGTCCTTTCTGGTAAGGAAAACTCGAGGGATTATGCCGGGTCTATTGACCTTCAGGTACTTTGTGTGTTCTTACAATGACTCCATTAGTGGAATGCTCCTGAAAACCTAATGGCAGCCCAGGGCTTTACTGCTCACTGCTGCAGTGGCTGATGACCATGGGAGAGACAGGTGCTCTCCAGGCAGCTTCATATTTAAATTATAGTCCAAAGCAGACTCTGGAGAAAGAAGGAAGTTTCAAGCCTCTATGCTTCCTTTACTCCACCTTGATAAATTTGATTTGGACTGTGTGGTCAAGTTAAGGAAGAATTAAAATATGCTGGTCTGGAACATGGTGAGCAGCAGGAAATAACACCTACCTATTGTGAACCCACAATTTCATTCAAGACTACCTTTCTTTTCAGACCAGCATGGATCAGTAGCTTAAATAGAGATTTAGGCAAACAGTTAAAAATGATAATTAGAAGTTGGATATTAATAGTTACATGTGTTACTTTTAAGTTAATTTGTAGGCACAGAAGGTGATGAGTGCAATGATTCTTAGGAAAGAGTGTATTACGTTTCATTATAGAAATGTGTATTTGAGAAATAGGCACAGACTTCAGTAAATTAAAACAGATACAAGTGATGTCATAAGAATTCTTTTAAGGCTTGTGTTTAATATTCACAGTCATTACTGCCAGTCAATACTATCACTTTCTTGCCAAATCGTTCCTGAGTTTACAGCTGGGGTATATTTTTCTTCTTGAAAGAACAATGCTGCTGGGGAGTCCAGCATCCTTGCAAGGGAAAAGATACTGGATCAGCAAAGCAACAAATAGGCTTTGAACTTTGTGAATAGGAGTGGTTTTGCATAAAGATATTGCTACTGATCCTATCCTTAAATTAGAAATTGATTACTTGGAAGAGAAAATGGATTAGAATTAATAGTCCTTAGTAGTAGTTTACCAAGATAGAAATTTTCAAGTCTATTATATACTCAATAGACTTCTATAATCCAAATGCTTTTGTAAAACAGGCTTGCAGTGGTGACCTTAGAAAATAAAGGTAGTTCCTTCAGTTCAGAGGAACTGGGGTTTGCAAACCTGGTCTAACTGCATTGTCAAAACTGTGACTCCCAGGGAAGAGATCCTGATTTGCAGGGAATTTATCTAATTACTCGCTGTGGTGTGATAAACTGTATTATCTTTCTAATATGTACTGTAAATACCTGGGGAGAGATGTGTGGCATTTGCATATGTTACAATTTTATCTCATTGACACTTGATAAAGAATAACAATCCCATGATCAGTCAGCAAATAGTTTCATCCTGGGAAGAGCTTAGAATCAGCTGCAATTACTGGCTAACTCTTAAGCCAACAGTTCTGGAGAAACTGCTACTTCCAGTGGATTGTTTCTGAATTTTGTATGCAGTGTTGTCAAGAGACTTACAGTGTCATACAGTAAGGCTATTTTTCCTTGGGGAAAAGTATCTATTGATAGGCTTTGTCTTAGCAGGAACTTGGAAGGCTGTGTTGTCTGGTGCATAATTAACATCTGAAAGCAAAGGTCACAGAAAAGCTTTAGCATTTAACAGATAATGTTGGCATGCATTTGAATAATTTTTTATTTCTTGTCTTGAAATATTTTTAAAATTTAAACTATGGGGTTTATGTACATAACAGAGCTGGCAGCTATTTAGGCAACTCTTATACAACTTTTTATAAATATTCCCTTGAGAGCTGAACATTTCTACCTCAAGTATACATTTTTTCATAGAAAATTACATTGCTGCCAGTTTCATTCTGAAGTCTGTCAAGGAAATGGTACTTTGCTGTTGAAGTTTCCACTGTATTTTCAGGTGTTGCTGTAACTTTTTTACTCCTTTGTTTTATACCGTTTGTCTTGTCTTTGGCCAAAAGAAAGGAGAGCAGGCACAAACTGCTTGTAGACATTTTTGAAATGGTACAGGAAAATCTCATTTTGAATACCTGGCTACCTTTGGAGAACTTAGCTGCATCCCGAGGGAGACAAGTGAGGAACCCAGAGAGTATAAATAAGTCAGAGCATGACTGTCCACATCTAAATGTGATTCGGTTGGATTTATGAAATGGAAATAAAAAAGAAAAACACTGACTGTGTTGTCTATATGCATCCTTAAAGAAAGATCCCCTTGAGAAAGTGCTCTTCAGTCATTGCTTTTCCCAACCCTGAGCAGAGCCCTGGCCTGGGCTTGAGCTCTGCAGCAGTGGGGGGAAGTTCTGCAGGTGGGCACTGAGGCCCTTTGCTGTAGACACAGGCTACAGATTTCTGCTTTCATCTCTAACAATTACTTTAAGCTGCAGGGTAACGCTCCAGCTGCAGTTGATGATGGGGTTTTAGGTGGAGAGTGCAGGGACAGAGACATTTTCCATTCTCCTCAGTCTCTCACTCCAAATTTAGCATGGAGCTCTCTGATAGTTGTACAGTCAATGCCAACATTCAGGCTCAGGACTGAGATACAACAGTTCTGCTCATCTCTGTTTGTGCTCTTAGCCCAGGGAAAATGAAAGGGAAGTTGATTTAATCAAGTGTGTTCCATCAGAGTTGCCTTACCTTTGTCTTTTCCCTGGTATTAGAGCATGTCCATCAGATGATTTTAGTGCTCCTAGGACCCAGGTAACTTAGTTGCATGTTCAAGCCCTAAGCTGTCACCTCTGGAAAAGACAGGGGGAAAAATATGCTTATCATGCATAGTAAAGCACAGAATATAAATGCTTTATGTTAAAAACTTGACATTTTAATTTCTGCTTTAACAGAAAAAAAGTTAAGAAACCACTGGATTTACTTTGCAATAGTTATGTTTTAAAAACATAAAAGTTTCAAAAGTCTGATTTCTTTAAATACTGTTTTTTGTGCAGCCCATGAAGGCTAGATGCTGTTATCTAGAAACTGTGTGCTATGCCCTGTGAGATCTGCCTTGGAGCTGATAACATACATCCTCTGTGTATGATAATCTTGAGGCCTCAACAGTGCTTCAGAACAGATGGAATTCAGCCTATCCTTCTGTAAGGGGGTGTTCTGAGGTGCATGAGAAAGGGGAGCCCAATTGAATTACATGTTAATTTGCCTTGGTTTCCTCTTTCCTTTCCTACTGCAAAACATATAAGCACAGCAGTTACCAGATGATTTTTTTTCCCATTCTTTTCAGTGAAATAAATACAACAACATTTTATAAATATGAATTATGTTCATTCAAAATAATAATGAAAGTAATTTTTTGTATTGGATGATCAAGCAGCTGGAGGGCTGTGCCCAAGAAATATCATAGTTGTTGTATATTTGCCTGCGTTGCAGAGACAGTAAAGAATTTATTTAGATTTAGCTGAAAAATCTGAAGTGATAATTACATCTGTGTGTTTATTAAACATCTGCAAATTTTTCCATTTCAGTGAACACAGCTAGTGCCTCCCACTGGTTATTTGTAACCATCCCTCTAAATCAGTGTCACGAAGAACTGAGGTTTTTAGAGCATAAGAATGCAGTTTGTTACTGTGGAAATAACAGTCACATGCTGCCTGATGAAATGTCAGCTGTAAAGATCTTCAGTCTGAAAAATGGTACAAAAGCAGTACTGTAGTAAAAAAAAACTAAAACAAAACAAAACAAAAAAACCACAAAAACAAGCAAAGCAAAGAAACAAGTAAAGTGTCTGAAAACGTTCTATGTCACACTTTTGTGAATAGATTGAACATATTTTTTCCAAGTTGATGTGGAAGAAAAAATACTGGTAAATATGACTTTCATGAAGAGTTAAACTTTCTTCAGAGGTTGTTTTGTATGGAAGTGCAAAGTAGAGTTAAGGCTATGTAAATATACTAGATTTTCTTTCTTAAAAACTTTTTTGTTGGTGTAAGATGGTGCATTTTCCCTAATGTGCAATTACTATTTCATATTTGATTTTAAGACATTCGCTAAAATTTAAATAAGGAAACACTACGTTTGAGAGATTTAGGTAATGTAAGCATTAATGTAAAAGAACATTTAACCTACCCCCTCCCCCCAAAAAAAGCCATCTACTGCCCTACCATAAAACATAAGGTCATGAAATTCTTCAAATTTTAACCAAGTTAGAGACTGGTGCATCAGCACCTGTGACACACAGTGGACACATTCCACGTTTGGAATGTTTCATGTAGGATGGATTATCAGACTCCTTAATTTTGAAACTTCAGTTTCTTCTATACGTGTACTTGTCAGACAGGAATTTGTATAAAGATTGAAGTAAATAATTAATCTACCATTTAAGAACAACTTAGCAAGTTTTAAAAGATTAAAGCCACATGGGAGTCCATCAATTTAAATATGTTAATCTTGACAGACCACTTAGCTTCTTAGAATAAATAAGTGAAGTGAGGCTAATAATTGTCTTACAGCCTTGATTTCTTATACATTGTGAAGGAGGAGATACATATGAAGGTGGAAATAAGATTTGATTTTGATACTATTTTCCTTGTAATCAACTCAAGCTGACAGCTTTAAGATCTCAGTTCTGGGAAATGCTGAGCACCTGCAACTCTGAGCAATCAGTAGCAGCCAGGAGTGTTTTCCTTTCAGGAGGTCAAGCCCTCTGCAACTAGCCCTTCTCAGCAGTGAAGAAATATGCATGAATGGGTTGAAAGAGTATGCACATGATGCAAAACCATTTAAGAGGTAGGTATGAGTCATGCTGGATATTGTTATATAAGTATACATATTTGTTTACTTTTTGATAAAATGCAGGTACAAATAGAGTTTCTTAGGTGCAGAGAAGCTTCCCAAGAAAAATAACTGCACATTTTCATAAAACAATGAGGTATTTCATAATTTGAAATGTGAAGAGATGTGATAGTTACCTTATGTAAAGCATTTGTGACTTTTTTTTTTTTCTATTCTGAATGCTTCATAATCATCCAATAGTCACTGGGCATGATTTGCTCATGACAACGTCTCACAGATAGGAGTTTCAGGGTGATAATGTAGGATAGGAGGAAGAAACTTAGTGTTTTCAGGAAAATATTTTAGTTTCTAATTAAACAATCACTGCCACAAGCAGTGACAATCCAGTGATACTTTCTAGAAGCTGGTAAAGAATATTCTGGTGATAAAACAATTCACTGCCTGTGGCACATTGACTCTAGCAAATGAATCATCACTGAAAGCCTGTGTTTAACAGAATAGCTATCTAAGTTGATGTTAATAGCAGGCCTTTAAGGTTCTTAA
This sequence comes from Cinclus cinclus, assembly GCF_963662255.1. NCBI lineage: Eukaryota > Metazoa > Chordata > Aves > Passeriformes > Cinclidae > Cinclus > Cinclus cinclus. The sequence goes on along the minus strand of NC_085046.1, from coordinate 86,790,737 downwards.
ATCCACTTCAGTGGATATTGATTTGGATAATAAGAAATATTTCCTTAGGGAAACACTTGATAAAAGAGCTTTAGGCAAGCGGAAGCGATTTTGCTTGGCAGTGAATACGAAGAAAAATATTCAGCCAAACAGCAATCTCTGTGATCAGCTGCGTTTCTGATTTTTTTTTTTTTTTTTTTTTTTTTTTTTTTTTTTTTTTTTTTTTTTTTTTTTTTTTGTGCTGCCGTATCTGAAGTGCTTGGCTACCTCCCCTGGAGTCTGGAAGCACTGCTGCTCTCAGGGTGGTTCTGCCCTTGACAGGAGGAAAGCTGCTGCTGCTGTTGTGTGAGCTTCCTGAGCTCATCTGGGAGAACAAGCAGGGTATGTTAGCTGTGTACAAACTCAGGGCTGCAAAGGCTGCTATCCAGAATGGCTCAGCCCGTGTGAGTGGGGGCTCTGAGGATGCTGCTCTGCAGGGCTGTAATGTGCCTAGAGACAGGAGCTCTGTGCCAGGTTCTTCCATCATCCCCACTCCTTCAAGTCTGAAGGTTCTGTCTCCTACTGCTCTGACGATGTGTTGCAAAAATTAGGAATTATTATGGACAGACCTTGGCTCGGGTTTAGACTTGTTCAGCAGCCCAGAATCTGCCACATCGAGCACCAGGATCAGCTTCATTGCATGCTGCATTTATGCCAGGATAGCGGGATAGCAACCATGTTTGGGATGTGTGCTGAGGAGAGAGGTACTAGCAAAGGGAGAGGGAGACAAGTGACCAATGACAGAATTTTCTTATGAAAAAGAGTGACTTCTCAAGTTATCATGAATGTTTATTTGGACTTGTGTTTTAGTTTGATCTTATGATACTTAAATTAGAGCTAAATAAAATACCACTTTTTTTCTGTCCCCTCTCACCTTCTACAGCAGTCCAGACCTGCTTGACATTTTTCAGATGCAAGATGAGCACTGCCCCTGAGGCCTGTGCAGTCTTCTCTGTGCTGCTGGAACAAGGTGATGATCCAGCTGGGGAGGGTGAGGATGGTGCCACTGAAAGCAGAGATGGAGCTGCACTGGAAGCATTCCTTTAGTTCACCCCCCTTCAGTGCTCTTTTGCTGATACTCAGTTCCCTGAACACGGCGCTTTTCTTTAATTGCACACCCCTCCCCTTTGCCTTGCATTCCAAACCTACTGGTGTGCCAGGTGCTGTGAGGGCCCCTGTTCAGATTAAGATGATTTAAAAGAGTCTGAGTGTGTAGGATCTGAGGAAACTGGAGCTTGGTGGGAGCAATGCCCAACAGCGCAGCCAGGAACACCCCAGGGAATTGTGTCTGAAAGGGGTAAGTAAAATGTGAATGTAGTGGAGTGTAAGAAAAATTCTGAGAGATGGGTTGTGGTACACTGCAGGTGTAACTGGAGAGCTCTGAATGAGTAGCTAAGGCCTGGCATATTGTAAAGGCATTCTGATAATGGAGTTAAGGGATTAAGTGATATAGCAGCAGTGACAGGGGACAATTTGTGATTATTTTCAGCACGTCAGTCAGATGAGAGAGAAATGGAGCAGATGTGAAGACTGGAAAGGAGGAAACAGATACGGGGCAAGACACAAATAAAGAATTTAGAGGTGGAAAAATGGAAAAGAGGTGAGTTATGTTATTCCAGACAGTTTTTGAGTTACCTTTAGAACTGAAGAACAGAAGCAAAGTTTGTGGGATAGTTTATATCCTTCAGAATATAATGTTTCATTTTTTAAAGATTTATATGTGACATGAAGATGTTTTTTTGAGTAAAGTGAAAAGCAGATTTTGTATACAGCAAGTTTCAGTATGGTGAATCTCTCAACTTTCAGGTTCCTGAATATTTCAGGAGGAGGGCAGAGAAAAGAGGGAGACTGATCATGTGTTTCAAATCAGTTACCTTTGATATGTGTTGAAGAGGGAGATAAAGCATAAATGTCAGCCTTCAAATAGGAGTTAAGCATGAATAGTCTGGGAAGAGGTATATGCCAATCTTATTAGGGAGGCAGCTGTCTCAGACCTTTGTCAACAGCATAACTGGACCATTACTAGAAAGTATCTCGATAAAAAGAATTTGCCTTTTGCAATTCTTCTATTTAAGAGCATTTCATTAAGCACAGGGGACTGGCTGCAGCTCTGCTGATGCTGGGGAAAGAAAAGGGAGAGAAGGTATTGTGGATTCATTAACAAGCACTCAATCCAACTTGGAATACACGGATGATGCTGACGGGAGAGGGAGAAGAAAAGGTCATGTGAGTTTGGGTTAGTCCTTGCCTGCAGGATTTTATCCACAATCATGAGTGGTCAGTGCCTCAATTTTTAATTTTTACGCAGGACTTGGATGCCTTGAGGAATGCTTTGAGATGACATTTTATACACCTTTTCAAAAGCAGCAGTAGCTTGGGATGAGTGAAACCTTTGAGGGTTTGTGAATCTGTTCTTTGAGGTCACACAAGCAGATTGATTTTGTGACCTTATAATAAAAAAATCTGGTATGTACAAAAACCCTGTAATAGAGTTGACAGATATAGAGATAGCCATGGAAGTAGAATGGAACAGATAGAAAGTAAAAGTAAAAACTCAATACGGGAAGATACAGCTCAAGCAATTACACTTCTTCCATTCTTATGGCAGGCGTTGTTGACCATTCTTGTGATTTTTATATCGGAGTGGTTGGTTTTTTTAAACATTTACTTAAAAAAAAAAGAAAAGAAAGTTTGGAAAGTATGCTTAGAGGTGATAATAATGAGAATTTATGAACAACATTGAAATTAATAAAAACAGGTATTACAGGGAGCAATTCTTAAATTAAGCACCATATTGCAGCCACTCTGTATGTGGCTTATGTTCTTTTTCATGAAATGTTTAGGCTTTCCTTTCTTCTGTTAGGTTGTCACCTGATTGTCCAGGCATGTCCTTTTGATGGCAACTTTACAGGGTGCTGTAGTTGTCTGAGTGTTTTTTTGGTTTGGGTTGGGTTTTTAATTTTTTTTTTTTAAATAACTGCTGTTTCCTCTGCAAGTTATACACAGTATAATTTATAATTTACCTGACTTGGTGGTAGCTCTTGGGACTCCAGATTATAGTGACTTGCTTTTCTCTTGCTTGTTTGTTTTGTCTTGAATGTTTATTAGAGCCCTAATGTGTTTCTCACAACACATTTCCTGCTGAGCACACCACCAGCAGCTCCCAGCGCAAGCATCATTCCTGATGTTCACACCTTACAGTGCTCAGTCAGAGGCTTCATTTTCTCCTGACATACTTCCTCAGACTGTTCATTGCTCCTGCCCTGTGTGTACCATGTAGGTATGGACCCATTCTAATTCAGTAAGCCTGTAAATGTTAAAACCAGCACTTGTTCACTTTGCCATTTACCCCCATGTTTTACCTCATTCTCCTAGTAAGGGTTAGCTCACTATGACAAACCCTCCAAACATGTTTTGTGACAGCCCTTTCCTTGCTCACATCACTGTTTCTGATAGTGCATTTGTCCAACTGTGTATTTATCCAACCCAAAATCCCAGTGGCTTTTGGGCTCAGCTGCTGCAATTTTTTCCGTGGCTCTTGCTGAAAAGTTCTTCTTGACCTACCACTGCTGAGTCAACTCTTGAATACTGCCACATGATTCCAAGTTTACTAACTTGGAGAAGAATGCATGTTCTCTGTTAGTGCTCTGTTACTATAAATGTATAAAAAAACAAGTTTTCCTGCCATTTTGGGGCTCACTTCTTAAATTTAACTTAGGGGATTTTCCCCAAAAAAACCTTTTTTTAGTGTTTAACAGCTAGAAAACATTAATGTCACAAAAAATGTATTTTGGTGCTCTTTGTGAGTCGCTAATAACCACATGAACTGCTTCTTGTGCCTGCAACCACCCTGTTGTGCTTTGCTATGATTTGACTCAAGTTCAGTGTTACTTGTTTGGTTTCTATTTGTCTCCTGCTTTTTTTGTTTTTGCTGTACTGTGAGCTAATGAGAGGAGGTTTGACTGACTGAGTTTGCCAAATAAAGCTTCTGTGAGGATCATTATCAAAAGGTTTCAGGAACACTTAATAAATTCATCTTAATTTCACCTTCACAAACATCACTCATATATCTTCTTACATGGTGGATAACTCAAAAGCTGTTATTTCTTCACACTCAATTTAGATAAATAAAGTAAATCAAGTCTATTTTATTTAGACAAGAAAGTTGGCATGATCAGGAAAGACTTTGCTTCAACTTTCTCTGAGAGGTTTGGCTTAAATTTTATGGTTATGTTTCCTTAGAAAAAAAGAAAAAAGATAAAAATATTTGCTCCACGAGAATGTTGTTTAAACACATTTATGTAAGGCTTAATTGCCCTTAAAATAATGCTTTGTGACACTACTGGCTTCCTCCCAAGGTCAGAATGAGGGACAAAGATTACTGATCTATTGTACATATTTTAAGGCATGTGAAAAATTATGCATTTTGCCAAGAGGATTGGCAAATTTGACAGGTGAGGCATCAGTTTTTGGAAATGCTCTCTAGTTATTTTTGTACTGTTTCTAAAATTATTTGTGACACTTCTGGGGAGGACTGGGGGGTTGATGAGATAATGTGGCTGGTAAAAATTGCGTGCATGAGTGCTGTAACTGGAGGTGATAGAAATATCTGTATTGCATGACTACCTTCTTCTATAGTATGCCTTGGGTTGACAGTATTATTTTGCCACTGTCATGACAGAATGATGATGGTAAAGTCATGTTTCAAGGGTAATTACATGAAATTGATTTGGTTAGAACGTTTCAAATCTTGCCTCTCTCCGGCCTTAGATGGAAAGAAGATACTGAGCTACAATCAATATTGTTTACTTTCTCAATTATCATGTGTAAATTCAAGTCCAAGGTTTTGCAATTTAACTATAATAACCCCTAGGTAACCATTCACCAACCATCCATGAAGATACACTACTTTTCCCCACATTTTTGCTTTTCGTTGAAGAGAGAATGAACTTCATTTCTAAATGATGTTTACCTGAGAGCACTTATGAATGTACTGGAAGCAATTTGTACCTGTAACTCCAAATGTAACTTCTGTTTTCATAGCCACCTTGCAGCTTTATTGATAGATTAAAAATTAAATGCAAACCCACCACTATGTATTCCTGTCTTCCAGGAATATTTCAGGCTAAATAAAGTTCATTGCTGGATTGGCCGATAATCTAAATTGTGATTAAGGACCATAGAAATAAATTTGATTAAAATGTGGCAGCCCTTAGAAATTTTCTTTACAATCTACAGTTTGGGTTTGTTTTTTTCCTATTAAATCTAACTTTCTGGAAAGAAAGATGAATATGTGTGCAGGGCTGTGAACTGTCTTTTGTTGATCTTATGGAAGAACTAGCACTTGACATCGGTCAGGTAGCACTGTGGTTTTTCCAAAAACTGTCTGCAGGTAAGGTGAACCTGCAACACTGGCATATTTCTTTACTAGGTGTTGCATTTTCTGACAGTTGTATCCTCTTATGGCCTTACTTTTTAGGTTCTGACTGCTCAGATCTCATCAGTACTTCTCTGATCCTGGTTGGGGAGACCTTCAAAACTTTTGAGGACCTCTTTATTTAAGTGAAAGCCCTCAAATAGCACTTGTGGATTGATTTGGCTGCCAGCTATTGTGCAGCTCAATCTGTGAAATGGTCTAAAAACTGGAAGATGATATCCTCCTTCTTGCACTAATGATAATTCCCTCCAACACCATTTGTCCCTTTTTATTTAACAGTGTAGATTTAGTGCTGGTAAGAGATGTCCTTTTGATAGTGCTGTGGAAGAAGATTAACTAGAAACATTGGCTGTCATACATAAATGTGCAAGCATGCTTAAGTATGTGAGAGGCGGAAGTTTAAGGAATTTTCTTAGAAACAGAAATTAGTTTAATCTCCATAGTCCACGTAGGTCTGATGCCTTCACTGAGTATGCTAACTGCTGCAAAGTGCAATGATGAGTTAGTTTTGAGACAGAGAAACATATTGCATTCACATGCCTCCACTTGGCCTGAATGGAAATAGAATTTAACCATCACTGGCAGGTAAAACACACATTGTAGGTTCTGATTAGCTGTGCTCTTGGGACAATGCTAGTAACATTTCAAAGAATGTTGAAGCTGTATAGTTGAAGATGGAATGCAAGAGGAAAGGTTACTTCTGTAATCCTTATTCAAACATGGATCAACTTTCCTAGTGACAGGCCTCACAATTTTGGGAGAACACAGCACGTGTTTCCATGTCTAGGTGTCCCAGGCTTCTATCACTTGAGCTAACACAGCTATGGTATCAGGTCAGGGTTTCTGCCTAACATGTGAGGTACCTGTAGAGAATGCACCACTAAATTTTGGTTCTGAGGTTAGGGACTGTGGTAGCCAGCACATTTTCCGACACTGTGCTTTAAACTGTGGCTTCACTTGCTGGCAAGGTGTAGAGAAGTGGCTGGAGCAGTGCTTACACACAGACTTGCAGCAGATACAGGTAAATAGGTGTGGCCTATTTGTTCTGAAAGTAATATGGCAGAATTCATTAGATTGGAGTCTCATTTCAGTCTCCAGTATGCCTGAAGTGTCTTTGGGCAACATGTCATTTGTCTGAGTGGGAAAATGTATGATACAGCATTGCAGAGGAAGATGCAAACCCCAGCACCCCATTTGTGTAGGTGCCACGAGCAGAGGTACAGATCTGTAGTGGACACTGGGCAGCAACACACAGCATCCTGCCTAGACTGGAGGCAGTTATCTGGGGAAATAATTTCAAACATTTCTGGAAAAAAATTGTTTCCTTCCATTAAGCATTGTGACTACTGAACCTTGTAAACAAGTGCTGATGAGGGCAGAACTCCCAGAGCTCTTAAATGGGTATTCTTTCAACTGACTGGGGCACTCCAGAACATCATTATTGTAGAGACATTTTCTTTTCAACTGGTCACCTTTTGCTTCCCAGAGCTGAACAGCATGTAGCATTGACACTTTCTTCTTCGTGCTTTACTTCCTTCTCTGAAACCCTGTAAAAATATATTTATTACATATCCCTTTAGCAGAAGGTTGATTTCCTGGGGCTTGTCCTGCCTTACAAAGATATGTATCATTGCCCTGGAGCACTGGTCCTACCACTGGGTTGTAAGTAATGGGGTGTCAAGATTATTTGTTATGGCCCTGTAACTTCTAAATGGAAGCGGAAACCAACAATTTTCTAAATGCCTTTTACTCCACCCTTTAGATCCACTTCCACAAAACAAACCTTAGAGCCCATTTCATAAACTTTTGAATTGCAAAGTTCAACAGAGTTCAATGTTGTCTGTGTGCCTGAGAGATGTGGGGGCTGAAGAGAAAAGGGTAGAATAGATATCTTGGGAAGATGAGATTCATTCTCATTTTGGAACAGCAATTACTCTACCTATGAGTAAAGAATCAGACAGGGTGGGCTGAAACAAAATTGTATAGAAGTTCTCTGTGGAGCTGGATGGTTGTTAAACTGTAGGAGCAATTTCTGGACTACAACCACACCTACCAATGCAGGCTGTGAGTGCCTACAGCAGAAAGGTAGTGAGAATATTATGTACATTCTTGTTTTGTTGTTTATGGGATGAAAACTTGGCCGAGCCTTGGTTTTCTTTTAAAAACTAACAAACTCTGAACAAACCCTCAGTATTAGGACTGTTCATCTTGAGGAATTAATAGACTATAAATGGAACACTCATACATTGCTGCCAACTAATTTCTGTTCAGTGTGAGCCTTTCTCTTTGACAGCTGGAGAGCAGCAGTGCTGTGGGTGGATACTGACTATTCCTGCACCAGGGCACTCCTGCCATTCTCCATAACTCTGTGCAGGTGCTGGATGCTGTCTCTCAGCTGTGGGAGAGCATCCTCTAGCAGCTCTTCAGTCTCCTGTGGAATCCATCCAGTCTGGAAAGAAAAAAGAATGTGCATGTCCCCAGGCCTTGGGTAGTCACACGCAGGCAGTAAACAGGGTTACAAGCTACTGTCTATATGTGTGAAGTTTCCTTGAAACCTTAGCCTTAACTAGACACAACCAAGTCAAGTCTAATGACTGTGAGATTTTTTTAATGATTACTTTACTTTTATCTATAATGAATAATTATTTAGGCTGGAGTTTTGCCATTCACAGTTCCATCCTTTCAATTGGTATTTTTTTCGATATTTGAATTTTAAGAAGTTCAGATTAATTTTTTAATTAGTAAAGCTTCCTCTGTACTCTGTGCAAATTTAGACAAGGGTGAAATTTGAATAACTTATGTTTAAATCTTCTTGAAAGTGACCTGTTCTTACTGTATTTTGAAGTTGTATCTTAATGAGATAAAGGTAACTGAAACTGGTGAGGTCTAGGTATGAATGAGAAAGGTTGATGTGTCTTGTGCTGCTTTGGGAAGCATGAAGGTGGAGGTGCTGAGGATCTCAGCAGTGCACACAAAGCAGAAGGCAGGGGGCTGGCACCTGCCGGCAGCTGGGACAAGCTCCTGTTATTAACTTTGCTTAACTGCTCCTGAACTCCAGTCCATTGTTACTAGTCTCTCACTTTTCTGTTGGGCAACTTAGCAAGGAGGAAAGAAAGTAATTCACTTTGCAGTTTTAATTTCTCTACTACTGTCCATAATGCAGCCCATGAAATCATAGAATATCCTGAGTTGGAAGGGACCCACAAAGATTAAGTGCCACTCTAAGACCTGCAGAGGACCATCCCCTAAAAGTCACCCTCTGGGTGAAAAACCTTTCCCTGATACCCAACCCAAACCTCCCTTGACTCAGCTTCATGCCATGTCCTGGACTCCTGTCCCTGGTCTCAAGAGTGAAGAGATTGGCTCCTGCCCCTCCACTTCCCCTCGTGAGGATGTTGAAAACCACAATGACGTCTCCCCTCAATCTTCCCTTCTCCAAGCTGAACAGATGGAATTGCCTCAGTCACTCCTCATAAGGCTTCCCATCCAGACCCTTCATTACCCCTGTGGCCCTCCTTTGGATGCTCTCCAATGATTTAATGTCTTTTTTATATTGTGGCACCCAAAACTGCCCCCAGCACTTGAGGTGAAGCTGCCCCAGTGCAGAGCAGAGCAGGACAATCCCCTCCCTGGTGATGCTGTGCCTGATGTCCCCAGGACAGGGTTGGCCCTCCTGGCTGCCAGGGCACTGCTGACTCATGGTCAACTTGCCATTGACCAGGAACCCCAGGTCCTTTTCTGTGATGCTTCTCCCCAACATCTCATTCCCCAGAATTTGACACTGGCCCTTTTTAAACATACTGGAAAGAGTCACTGTAGCACATTACTTAAGAGCTGCTGTAGTAGAGGCAAGAGTTTTAGTCATATATAAGGCATTGAGAATCAGGTCCATGACCAAATTATTCTTGTATTTTTATCCTGATTCTGATACTTGCTCTTCCAAGAGCTGAGCCAATCCTTTTCACTGCCTCAGTTTTGTTAATTTTAAAATTGGTGGGAGTTTATTGACTTGTGGAGGATTATAACGGCTTCATACTCAGAAGATTGTTATGTCATGCTTGGATCTCCTGCACACACTTTGAGAGTGACATTGAAAAAGTGGAAATAGAGTTGCAAAGCATGACGGGGAAACTGTAAGATGCATCTTCCAGTGAAGGACTTCGAGAGCTCCATTTGTTTAGCTTCATTGCACAGAAAGGTGACTAGGTGAGTGAATTTTGCTAGTACTTCTATGAGAAGGAAACACTGGGTTCTTAAAAAGCCCTTTTATCTTGCAGAAAGTAGCATAACAAGATGCAACAGCTAGGAGTTAAAGCCAGACAAAATCTATTTGAAAGAGAAACAGTTGAGTCTGGGGGACAATAAATGAGATTTTAACAGGGAGAGTGGTTAACTGTTGGGATAAACCAATAAGCCCTTGAAGTTTTCAAAAAAGAATTTGATGCCTTGTTGCAAGATATACTGTAGCAAAATATAAATGTCTGGGTTGAAGCAGGCTTCACAGGCTTATATTGTATGGCATATTGAAGTATATTATCTAGTTGTCATTTCTGATTTTAAAACACAGAATTCTGTGCAGGTAACATGTCTCTTCATCCATATGCATGCAGTAATTTTAAAATGATAAATATTGAACTATATGTGTAGATTATACCTCTACAATATTTAACATATTTTCCAAAATGCACAGTACAGAGGAGACACATGCAATTTTTATTGACTTAATTTACATATATAATAAAAAAATCACTTTTGGGTATAAAATTAATTGTCAAAATAGAAATGTGATTTTACTAAAAAATACCTGGGTTTCCAGCACATGCAGTAACTTTAAATGATATTTTTACTTTAATTATTCTTTCTTGGAGATTTGTCTTCTCATCATTAAGGAAAAAACAAAGCCAATAAAAAAAAATAATCACAGGTCAAAACATGTATTTGAGTTTGAAGAAAGACCGTTTTTTCAGTGCCTCAGCACTGGAACTCTGAAGGGCAGAGAATGTATTCATTTTGGATTATGTGTGCTTTCTTTTCTTTCAATATCAAAACACGATCTGAAAATGTAATAATCAGATAAAAGATAAAATAAAAAGAATTAGTCAAATAAGCCTTATAGTTTTATGACTTTGAGGACAATCTTCCTCTGGTTCACTTGTGCTTTTAATGAGTGTGACTGTTACTTTATTTTTTGTCTTTAAAATAAAACAACAAAGTAAGGGCTCAAATGGAGCACCCAGAGTTCATTGGTTTAAGCCAAGAAACTAGGAATATTAGGATTGCAATAACCTGGTTCTATTTTGTTGTTAACAGTTTGTACTGACCAGAGTGATGTTACCTGTCACCCAAAGGTTTCTCCATCAGGTCTGTTCTGCAAACATTTACCACTTTTCTGACAGCAGTCAGCTGGCTCCCCAGTGTCACAAATGCAGTATAACTACCCCAACTACTGGAAATGTACTCTCCAGAACTGCCCTGTCCTTTACCCTGTCTATATTTTAGGGCACACCCTGAGCAGCAGATTTTTTGGAGGTCCCAAACAATGCAGACTGCAGGTATGGAGCAAATTTTTTCAATACTTTTCAATAAAGCAAGCAAAGTGTTTGTGTGGATGTTGCTTTGGATATTTAGAATTTGGGGAGAGGAGTTGGTGGTATAATACAAAATGTGCTAGGTTGTGTTTACAATGAAAAATTTGGGAGGAGCCTGATACTTTCCATGTCAGCTTTATTGCTTTCTTTATAGCAGAAAAATAATGAAGAGATGTCTCTATTAACAGCAGCTGACATGGACATTTCAAGTTAAGACATAACTAAAAGAGGAGGAGGGACAATTGGCTATGAATAAACAGGAATCCAAGAGCAGATAATTGTGGGTGCATGTGTGGGTGCATGCACAGGCACAGAGGTCAGTACAGTTGACGTCTTCTGCAAAATAACTTTTTGCAGTTGAAAAAGCAAAGAATGCTGACAGATGGGGGAAAGCCAGAGGTGAAAACAGAACGTTATTTTCATTGTTAATGCAGACCATTTTGAAGAAGAAAGAGCAGCAGGGAAGGTTTTGGCTTTGCAAGCAGACATAGAAACGTCTGTCAGCTCATAATGAACCTGCTTTCGCCTTGGTTTTCGCCTGAGTTGTCAGTGCTTGTGTTTCCCGTTTTCCTTCCCAGTTGAACTTCTTTCTTGATCAAAGCTCCTATTTTATTTTTAAACTTTTCATTACTGTAAATGTCTGGCAGCTCTCCAGCTGAGCTTGGCTAAAGCCAGAGGGGACTGGAAGCAAAGAGCAAGGACAGACGTGAGGACAAATTACAGATAATTAGGGGACACTCCTTTAAAGCAGCAAGAAGCCACTCTCCTTCCTCTCCTTGCATTTTAGCTCTTCCAGTTTTTTCTAAGGAGAAGAGATTTTCATTTTGCTTCCTAATACAGGAAGAGATGTCAAGGAGACAGGGAAAGACCTTGGCAGTGCAAATAACTTGGATGTTTTTAAAGGATGTGAATACTTATTTTTGGAAAGTTAAAATAATTAATTCATTATGATGTAGGCAGCTACACATAAGATTTAGACCAAAATGACAGATTTGAATGCAAAAATATTAGGACTCAACCAAAGGGCACTGTCACCTGCACACTTTATGCCCAAATAACCAAGGATAGCATCTCAATATCTACCTGGCAAGAAATAACAGGCAGTAGTAGTTTTTTGCTGTGCGTGACTGGATGCTAAGAAAGGCAATCTGCCCTGTAACCAATTCAGGCCCCTCTTTGCTCTTACCTGAGGCATGAAGTGTACCAGGCAGATGGAGAGCAGAGTGGGGAGACAAGGTACTTGGGCTGTTTATGTTGCTGATGCTGGCCTTGCATGACCTATCTGTCCAAGATTCTCCCTCTGTGAGGGATCCATGGATGAAGGATGAATGTGATAGCCCAGGGTGATGATGGCAAAAAGCTAAGAGAGTCTGTTAACATTAAAGCAACAAAAAGGTATTCCCTCCTCTTCAGGCACATTTAAACATTAACTGTATCTTAGTAATTTGGTGTGCCTAATCAGTCATATTTTCACTTACTCTTAAAGCACCTTTTAGTTCATTCTTTTAGCACTGTTTTCCTGTGTACCAGTGGAATGATCTCTATTTAAAGAATGATATTTTACTAGTATTACTGCCAGGGTATTGGCAAGAGAGAAGGAGACAGTCATACTGATGCTAGGTGGGAAGCAAATCCTTTTCCTCACACTAGTGAGATGTCCTTCAAAGTGCAGTCCAGCTTTTGGATCTCTCACCCTTCTTGTATCAGCTTTATAAAAGGACCTGAAAAGCTTCTCTCAAAGACTGTCAAAGTCAAGCTAGGCCTGGCGTGAAGGAGAAGTTAATATATTTATAGGAACGTTGAAATTTATTACATTGTAGAATTAACTAGCCTTAACTTAAGGAGACACTGTCAGCTTAAATCTCACCCATTGTTAACATCTTGTATAAATAAGCTGTAAAAAAATACTATGCCTGATAGGGGGAAAAATCTTCTCTTTCCAAAATAAACATGCAAGCATTTCCCTATGTGAAAACCCAACACACAAAGGACTGATCCTATGTTGACAGTAAGTGTCAAACAGAAGTGAAATGAATTTTATGACTGTGCTGAAAGAAATGCAGTTAGTTAAAAAAAAAAACCAAAAAACTTCCTTTTGGTGAATAGTAGGCCTCGAATATCATTGTTACTCTGCAGTAGTTTCACAGTCCTGGCCCTCTGTGTGGGTGTCAGAGGATGCCAGGTACAGCAGTTTATTAATAGAAATCTGTTTCCTGAACTGCCCTATCAGTGGTGTAGGTCTCTCCCATACCCCGTGGTTTGGATAAGCCAGGTGCACAACCATCAGCATCCCACAGTCAGCCCTGGTCATGTTTTATCCTTGAAGCAAAGTCAGCAGCAGTGCTGTAGATCAGCCCTGCGCTAGTTGCTCTTAGATCTGTGTTCTGCTGAGCAGCTGTGTCAGGTCATGGGATGAGAAATGGACCACAGGGCAGTTCCTGGACTAGGTATCTGCACTCCAAGACCCATTGTCAAGGAGATCCTCTGAGGATATACAGTGCATCCCTTAGTCACCACTTAATACGGTGTCCCTACTACCTTAAATTGTGTCTTCATGTTTACCCGAGGGTCTGTTTTCCTAGCAAATTTTCCCATGTTTTTCAGGTGAAAAAAGTTTTGAAAGACATCAAGGCTGCAGCTTTTTGATCCAAAGAGCTGAGAAATTTGGCAATGGTACTAGATCTATATTGTTACTGTGATGGCTTCTCTTGATATCCTGGTGCTGCTCCCCTTTTTAAAATTTTTTCCATTTCGTCAGTCTGTCTTCACCTCCAAATGACACTCTGTCTCTCTTCTTTGACTTCAGAGGGTACTAGCCTTCTAACTTTTCTGTCAGCTTTGTTATTCCTCCTTGGCGTTTCATACATAGGAAAGGACCAGAGGCTTTCCTACCAATAAAGGCATGCACACATATTTCTCCTCCAATATGCACGTAGCTCTTAGCTTCATCCAAGATGTTTGAAGGATATTTTAGCTATGCTTTTTGGTTTGTGAATTGTTTTCCAACAGTGTTGTCATTATTTGAACACACTTATTGAGTGCAGAGCAGGATCAGTGAATGTATCACAGTGTGAATGTAGGCCAGCCAAAAAGTACCTCCTGGAGGAAAGAGTTTGGAGTTACCATAGGTCCTCTGCTGTTAAAATGCTTAAGATTGCTTTCACTCTGACAATTGTAGAGAGAACATGATTTGTCCTGGCCTAGGTCTGAATCGTAATGTGATTCAAGGCATAGATTGATTGATCAAAATTACATCAGTGAAACACTTACTCTTCAATAAGAGTTTGAAAAAATGAATATCCTGGGTTTTTCATCAACAAGAAAAAGATGTTTTTATGTGCAGAGTTCAGTTCTCAACCCTGTCACAGACTGGGTAGATGCTTAGCTCACCTGTAAAGTGCAGAGTATGATCCTGTCAGTTGTCCAGAGGGACTGTGAGGCTAAAAAGCAACTGCAGCTATTCAACAACAAAGTAACCTATATACATATGATATAAAAATATATGTAGTATGTATATATATACATATATATATATAGTATGTGTATATATATGTGTGTGTGGAGAGGGTGAGAGAGCACAACAGAGCTACCCAACTTTTACAGTAGAAGTTTAAATTCACTGCGTCCGTGACATTTTTGAAAGACATAGCCATCCTTCCAACAGGAAATGATCCATTCTCATACTTGAAAAGTGTATAAAAATATCCCTGGTGAAGTAGCTCATCCCTTTGGTTAGTCTTAGATCGCTGATGTTGAAAACCAGTGACAGATGGGAATACACTGATAATATCTTAGAAAGCTCTTCCTATTCCTTTCACACGTTACAGACCTGCTCTCTCAGTGAACATATGGAACAGCAGGACATACAAGGACTGCCCTTTTAGTTCTGATTTTCACGTCAGATCAGTTGTTTCCTCAAAAGCCTTGTGGCAGACCACATTTTAAAATTCAATTTTATTCTTCTCTTCCCAAAATGAGAAGCCCCTGTGGCCCATATGCTGGGCAGAGGGCTGATGGCCTTTTGTGCAGCACTTAACAAGTTTAGGGTCAAGTTCCCATGGCTTTGTAGGAAGCCTACATCTTCCAGCTGTGAGACTTAGCTGTATGGCCTTCAGAGGTATTTGCCAGCAGTCATTTGAGTTCCCTAAAGAGAACAAGGAGAAGGTTGTGAAGAGGCTGAGTGATTTGCCTTCTTAATAGCCTCCCAAGTATTTCTTCAGGATATGCTCTTCATTGGGCTGCACCTTTTTATGCTAAGAGCTGTGTGCAAACTCATTTTTCTCCATTTGAAAGCAACCTTCTGTACTCCCAGAAAACAAGTTATCATACACTGAAATGGATCAGAGATGCCCAACATTCACAATAAAATATAATCTAGAAATGTGCCCTTTTCCTTATGGATGAGCTCTCATTAGATAGATGTATGTTTCTGTTCCTTAAATATCCAGTGCTCTATGTCCTGGTTTCTTAAGTAGGTGAGTTAGACAGAAGGAAGTCTGCAGTTATTTTTCCAAGTTTTCCTTAGATGCAGACAGAGTATAAGTTGAAAACTAATGCCTGAATCCTTTTGCTGTCATGTGATACTTGTTCAGAGTGACTACTCCAAGAGGCATTTTGTTTCCCGTGACTGCAAAATCTTTGAACATCTAATTTTTATATTGCTTTCCTTAGGGGAACTGTATGAGAGCAAAATGTCTGTATGCTAGTATTTTCCATAAAGTTACATTTGGTAAAGATTACTTGTGGTTATCGCATTCCCTCCTCTTCAGATGTGCTGTTAAAATCATACTATTGCACACTTAGATTCCCCTTTCAGCCTCCTTCTGCTAATGAAGGAGAAGAGAAGCTGTCAGGTTGTTCCGAGACGATGAGTATGAATTCTAATTTAGTGCTGGCATTATCAGCTTCCTACATTTTTATCATTACAGTGTGACCTCTCCCTTCTGAATACAACGAATATAGAAATCTGAAGAATTTTGCCACCCAGGATGAGACTTTTCTTTCCTTGGTCTGCAACAAAATGGAAAAAGAAGCCAAAACCAGAATTTATAATTGGAAACATCAAACGAATATTTCAAATGATGTGTTTTAATAAAAGTACCCTAGATCTTAATATGATAAAGGCTTATCTCTTCAGGCATGACTGATTTCAGAGTACCACTAATGTGGAAAGCACAAAACCTTGCTGTGAGGCAAAACTAGAATAATTCTGAGTAAGTTTTTGTCTGTGCTGTGATTTCTTAAAGTCACTATGGAAACTGAGATCAGACTGTACTTCTTCCCCTCTCCCAGCCAAACCTATGTTCCACATTCAGGAAGACTGCTTTAAAACCATTTTGCTCTCCTCTTCTAAATAACACTTTTTGGATTAAAAAGCCCAAATTGGCAAAATCTGTATAGCAAAAGATTATGAATGCATAATAAACACTGTTGCATGCTGCAGCCTGCAGCTGCTGGGGAACAGTCCTACTCAGTGACTGGCTGTTGTACTTTAAGGTAGAAATTACTAGATTATCTGCAACATGGGTAATATTCTGGTAGAAACATGTATGATCCCAAATGAACTCTTTGGTGAATGCCAGAGCCTTCAAATTATTTTTTATTTTCTTTCTTACAGTATATTGATGTAGCTGTCTTACATCCATGTACACAAACTCCTGGAAGTATACAGCATTTAAATAGATTTGGTTTGGTTAATTTTTTTGGGGGGTTGGGGTTTCATCTTCTTGTTGTTGCCAATTTAGGGTTTAGGGTTTTTTTCCTTGGTTTTGGATTTTTTTTTATGAAGTCCATCACGCCATTATCACCCCAGCAAAATAGAGGTTTGTAGTTTATTTTGTCAGAGGTTCTTTTTTCTTTCATCATATCCATAAATTCCTAAGATAATGAACTGTTTCTGCCATAACACGTATATTATGATCTGCCAGTACAGTGCTAAAATCAGAGATTTCCAGGAAATCCTAGCTTGCTGTAGCCTAATTGTCTAATTCCTCCTTCAGTGCTGAGTTCATGTAAACTGTTTGTGAGCTCATGTGAGCCTACGTAACCCAGAGTTGTGGAGAGGACTGGTAACATTTATGGCATGCACTTGTACTTTCTCACTATCTATTACACCTCCAGTGTTCCCCACTGTGTACCCACTGCCCTTCTTGCAATGCATTGGGTTTTTTGGACTTGGCATAGGTACCCATGTTGTACCCTCTAACGCTTATCCTTCCGATGCCTTAAATAACATTTTAATAACCAGTGTGATTATTAACCAGTGCAAAGCAAGGTAACCTAGGTAATTTCCTTGTATTGCCAGGGAAAGCTGGTGTCAGGCAATTTTTCATGGCCTTAATGATAATTGTCCTCCTTCAGTTTCTATCAAGGCTGATATTTTAACATCTTCTAGCAAGGTAGATTTTCTTACTTCCTGTGGTTTTCCTGATCACCTGCAGCCTTTTTGGTATCATGCCCTGGACATGTTGCACGTATCCTGTTTTTGAGGAGTGATTTTCCCCCTGTTGCCTTCACTGTTTGTTATATTTGGCGGGAGGCCCTGGTGGTACTCTATTTTAGCTAAGATTTTTTCCACCTTGTTCATGAAACCTCAGAAGCATAGCACAGCCTTGATGATTTTTCTGTCTCAGGCATTTAATGAATTTTTCCTTACCCCCGTATTAAATTTTTGTGACTCCGTCTGTCCTCTAATTACCAACATATTGAAAAGAATTTTTTTCTATTTGTATTGAAAATTTCTGCTTTTTTTTTGGGAGGAAATAATATTTATAGCTACTAATGATAGCTGGGCATTCATAAAATGTGTAGTTAGTCATGGAAGAAAGTTCTTTTTCCAGTTTTGTGTGCTTTTATTCTCCCTAATGATCCCATTGCGAACTGTTGCCAGAAGCCTTGCAAGTGTACAGCTCTGCATTCCAATTTCTTGCCAGGGTGTAATCTAGTAGATAATCGTAACTACCTTGCAAGTCAACTGTCTGTATGATAATCCAGTCAGGTTGTCTGTGTGCTACGTCTTCTGAGGATTCTGGTTACAAAATAGAAAGAATTTGTGAGATGGGGTCCATCTGTTTTAATTTTGGTTATGGGTTTCTGTCCCCTGTATTCTCAAGCATAGCTGGAATCCATTCAGTGACTCACATGCTAGGACAGGGACTATTGAGAAATTAATTTGTGCTGATTTAGAAGAGCCACTATGGTGAAAAGTGAGGAATTAACTCTCTCATTTTTCCTATAAGCATTAATCAATGTGAAGTCCCCTTCCCCATGTCACTGTCATTTATTATGTCTGGATCTGCTGCTTCTACAGGAGGTATTCTTCTAGATCATTGATCAGACATCTTGCTTTTTATTTCCCCTTGTCTTGGTTCTTTTGTGTGTGTGTGTGTGTGTGTGGATTTTGTCTTTTTTTGCTGTTGTTGGTTATTTTTTGTTTGTTTGTTTTTGATTTTTTTTGTTTTGTTTTATTGTTGGTTGGGATTTGTTTGTTTGTGGGATTTTTTGTGGAGGGAGGTGGGAGTGAGTGTTTGCTAATGAATAGATGACAGCCAGAACAGTTTTGATTGAATATAGTTTGGGCTCAGGAAAGCAGAACTGAAGATAGCCTAGCTGAAGTAGCCATGGATTTTAACTAAATCATTAAACTTTCATTTTTGTTTTTCAGTCATGTCTTCCTAATTGAATATTCTGCTTGGAATCCTTTTTGATGTGATTTGAACAGAGGATTGAGACGTGCCAGATAGTAGATTAGAGGCATTATATTTGGAATGATTGAAAAACCCATGTGATAGAAAGAGAAACTCACCTCTAGTAGGATAAAGCCCTTGTTAAATGAATGCAATGAGAAAGTTCTTTCTTAAAGGACATGAGATAGAAAAAGAAAGAGAGAAAGAATATAGGCAAACAGTATCTTGTCCCACCTTAGTAGGAAACAAAGTGGGCTCAACAATCAAGTGCTTTAATTAAGATCCAAACCAGTGATATTTGACATCAGTTGAAAGGGAAAAAATTACTCAAATGTTCCAAGAAGTGAAGCAGGAAGAAAAGAAACCCCATGCTGAGAATCATTAAGACCCAAAAGTAATTAATCACAGGCACAACTAAACTTTTTACAGGAGAGTTGCATTGTCTTCATGGTGCAGCCATTGATTCCATGCTAGGAAATGAACATAAAGGCAAATGAACATAAAAGTAAAAATATAAAATTACTCCTGAAGATTGTAGATGTGCCTTTTATTCCATTAAAAAAAAGGATAATGAGACTATTGAGAGAAAGTCCAGCCAGCCACCTTAAGGAATGTATTTTGTTAGATTCTAATTAAAGCCTAATTTCTGCTGAACACTGTCCAAGAAGTGAATTATTTATTGAAAAGAGGAAGCTCAGGGAGAAAAAAGAAGTAAAAAGACAAGATATTTCTCTTCAGCTGTCAGAAGCCACCCAAAAATTTTGTGAGTTACTGTCCAGGTTAACTGTTTCTCTACCATGATTACTTGCATAGTGGCATAAAAGAGAGCTCATTTTTCTTCCTTCTGGGCTGACTTGTTTGCCTGTTAGCTAAGGGCTTCATCCACTGCCATTCATAGACTAATGGGTCTTGGTAGATCATAGAGAAGCTAAGCTCGCTGGGGCAGAGACAGACCTGTGGCTTGTGGAGATAGTCCAGGTCTAAGAGGGTGTCCTGGTTTACAATACAAGATACATATTCTATTACCATCTGAGAAGGGTGATCATCCTTATCTCTGTGGGAAATGTCTTCTGTTAATGGGCCATTGAGTCCTACTGTATAACTGATAAGATTACATCATCCCACTGGGAGATGCTCCAGCCAGGAGGACGAGCCAAACCTTTCCTACCTAGATAAAAACTGAGGTTTAGAACGCCAAAGGCAGCCTTTCCCCACTAGATTCCAGAGGAAGAACCAGGCTTTTTCCACATCATCTCTGGACCCTGTGGAGGAAAACCGCCCCTTCTACAATACCACTGCTTCAGCTGAACCACATCTGTAATCCAGGAGGACTGTAGCCACCATTTAATTGGACTGCACCAACACCCTGACTGTGACAGGGTATCAGGTTGTATTCTGACCCTGTCAGTGGTTTTATTTTTTATTATTGCATGTATTTTGTTTTTCCTTTTTCTCTTCCCTATTAAAAATTGTATTACTGACTTGAAGTCTCACTGGTTTTGCTTTTCAAACCTGTACAGATGGTCAATGCCCAGCTCAAACTGGCTTGAACACAAGGTGGTTTTGTGTACAGTCGCTGTAAGTGTCTGTGCCCAGATTCCTTGGTGTTTCACGTTACCCAGGCTGTCCAGGTATTTTTGCTGTGTTGAAATGAGGTAGAACTGGAAACATCATCATTCAGCTCTGATCATTAATTAGTAGTTTAGTTCACAAGTAACTTGTCCTTAGCTTGCTAGACCACAGACACATATGAACCTACTGGGTAGTTTAAATTAAATTCTTATGTGGAGAACAATCACCATCCCAGGTGGTATCATGACAAATACATAGACAAAAAGAGCCTCAGCATACTTTGACTTGGCTGTGAAGTTTCTTTAAAGTGTAAGTAGAAAAAATTATGGGGAAGTCAGCATTGAGATTTGATGGTGAGTATGGACAAGAATAAATGGAATTTCCAGATGAAACTAGGTGAAGGAGCAACTTGTGGAGCAGTGGGAGTGGACCAGGTGTCCTTTGAGATTCTGGCAGAAGAAAATATTTGGAGCGTTCTTGTTAAAACTTGATTTAGGAAGAGAAGTTTGTAGAAGTCTGGGATTTAATTACTAACCTAAATAAAGAGCTCCCTGTTCTTCCACAGGCCAAAGTGGTGGGATGAAGTTGCTTTTAATATCAATAGACATGTTAGATGTACTGTCCTGGACTGTCTGCCACTGTACAAGCATTGTTGAACACAGATCCCCAGACATCCTTTGTGGGATCAGGGGAGAGATCTTGGAGTATACATGGCACATTCTTTGCTTATGCCACTGAAGTCTTTCAAGGGATAGCAGGGAGTGGGAGGGAGGGATGTGCATCCTGGTCTCATCCTGATATGCTATGTGGATATAGGCAGAGAACACTGCTTTGAAAGTCAAAACCTTCTAGAAATACCTAAGGAGAGCTCCTTTCCTACAATTTTGAGAAAATAATTTAAAGCCCCTAGTAATTCTGCATGCCTAAAAGCCTGGGTCCCTAAATAAAAGATGTTTTAGAGGTTGATAAGCTGAAGTGAGAGGGTTTTAGCTGTAGTGGAGGGTGACATGAGGAGACTGGTGGTACTGTGAAGTCCTTGATCCTGCTGCATCATTAAGAACATCCTGCAGACAAGGGTCTTCGTGTTCAGAGTCAGAGCTGTGTTTGCTTCTGTGGGGTAGGTAGTAGAATACTTAAAAAGTTTGGGCTTCTTCAGTGTCAAGGAACAGACCCAACTGCAATTTGATTCTTTCAAGCCAGGTCAATGGGATAGAATTAGGAGAGAAGTCTTTTAAATAACTGTTCCTTCTAGCCTTGCAGCAACTTCCAGATGTTGAGGGAAAGGTTGGGGCCTGACCTGCCAGTGAAGTTTCTGATTCATTATTTAGACCTTCCAAGTTTCCATTGCTCGCTCTTTCCTTTGCATAAAAGAGCTGCTCATTTAACCCTGGAATTTTTTTGCATGCAGGTGTGCATACTGCTTATCATCAATGCTCCTGTGGTGTAATTTAATTTCAGAATGAAAACTTCGTGTTTTTTTAAAGAACTTTGTAAGTCAAACTGCCTGGCAGAAAGGATAGTCCATGACAGAAAATTGATCAGTAATCACTGTGCTTGGATAAAATGTTAAGCGAGATGGTTGATAAACTAGTCAAGGAGGTGAGCTGTGTTTTTTCAGCTTGAAAACTGAGCAGGATCATCCAGTTCAGTGCTGGAGAAGCACAGATCATAGGAGAAAATTCCTTTCAAGAATACAGCCCATCAGAGCTAGAAGTTTAAGCATCTTTCTCTACAGGCATCTCCCCAATGATATGGCAGTTTTGGGGAGCTAGATTTGGTTTTGAACTTTGCTCTCCCCAAGCTAGTTCTCTTAGCACTAAAGTCCCCTGACTCTGATAAAGGTTCAGAAAGGAAGCAGTCATTCTTTCAGCTTTCAGGAGTTTAATCAGATCAAATAGATTTTGGTTAATGCTTGTTTACAGTGAATCTTTCATAAGAAACAGATCCTTTCCAAAGCTGTAAGGGTGATGTGACAGTCCAGCTACTAATCTTTTGTGTTACAGCCTAATTGGCTAGAACACATACTGAGAGAATGTGGGACCAGGATAAATTCCTTTCTCAGCCTGAAGGAGTTTTACCTTTTGTTACTCACCTAGGAGAGTAGAGGAAGTGCTGAGTGGCAGCTGCTTTCCTAGCCTGAATCAGACTGCCTTCCAGTAAATAGGGCTAGTATAAAAATTGAGCATTTCTTTGATCAAAAGAGAGAGCACAAGAAGAGGCATTACTGCAGGGATCAGGGACTTGATTTGGATTATGCTTTTGCTTGCTTCAGTGACTTTACAGAAGGAGGAAGCAGAACTCATGACCACCAGCAAGACTTAATGGGCTGATTATCACCCTCTCCTCTGCACTCTGGCCCAGAGTTACCCAGAAAGGCTCCCCCACACAGCCATACTTAGCAAGCATGCAAGGTGGGTCTTGTGGAGGCACAAAATGTAAATTTGAATCCTATCAGACTCAGTTAAGACCTCAGGTCTCCTATTTGTTGGCTTACTGTTTCAGGAAGGAAACCATTAAACATAGCCCACTGTGACACCTTTCACTTCTCAAAGATCCTTGCTCAATGCTCTTTTTTTTTTCCCCCCACAACATATTGCTGTATCTCATTTGCAGGAGAGGATTTGGGACTTTAGGTTGAGGAGAGAATCCTTGTTCACAACTCTTAATCCCGTTGCTTAATTTCATTCTAATTAACACTTTAGATGTTATTATGCCATTATTTAAATTAATTGCAATTTATTTTTCTTAATTTTTCATTTCCCAAGAGAGTAATCATTTTGCTCATCATTTTGAGTAAGCTAGCTTCTTGCAGCTCTTTGCACAAATTGTAGTATTTAGGGAAGAGGTCTGGTAAATTCAGAAAGGATTAGGAGACAAGGAGACAGTTGAACTTTGGTTTTATGATGAGCTAGCATTGGCTGGCAGCCAAATGCCTATCCAACTTCATTCTCACTGCCCCATCCTCAGTAGGCTGAGGGAAAAACGGGATAAGAAAGTTAATGGGTCAAGACAAAGGCAAGGAGACTGCTTACCAATTATAGTTGGAGGCAAAACAGACTCAACTTTGGGAAAATTCCTCTAATTAATTCCCACTAAAACAGATGTGAGTAGTGAAAAAAATCCCCTAAATATTAAAACAACACCTTCTCCCTTTTTTTCCCCACAGGCTCTATTTCAACCATGCATTTCTGACTCCTGTCTCCTCAACCTTGAAGGGTGCAGGGGGCATGAGAGGTTGGGGCTTGTGCTGAATGCACAACACTTTGTCTGATGCTCCCTCCTAAGACTGGTCCCTGGCTCCAACACTGCTCTTTCCATGGGCTGCAATCCTTCAGGATAAATGGTCAATGCTTGTGTGTGGTGCTGCTGACTAGGCCTAGGTGCTGCTTTCCAGTTTTAAACCCCCATGTTCATCATTTTTGTCACCTGTCTGCTTGAAAACCATTCTTTAATTTATTATATTGGAGTAAATCAGGTAAATAATACTGTGCAATCTATCCTTCAGGCAAGTTTTTGAACATTTAACAAAGAAAAAATATGAATGTGCATGTGTTTTGCTTATTTTTCAGGAGGGACCTCTTTATAGTTTCTGACCCCACTAAAAGAATAAATGTTGGAAGTTACATGAGCGGATTTAAACCTGATTTGTGAAATCTCCAACTCTAGTTTTGATTGAATTGGTGCAAAAAATTTCTGCTTGTGGGGCTCAGAGAAAAGGTGATTCTGTGGATATTCTTCATATATACAAATTAGCAGTGGAAGCAAATAACCTCACCACTGCTGGTACACCAGAGGTCTGGGGAGCAACGATGGTATGAGAACAGAACTAACAGAGAAAAGCACTAAAATGCATTAAAGGAAAGGAGGGAAAGAGGCCTGGAGAAACTTGATATAAAATGTACTGATGAAAAGTTTTAAGGATAAAATATAAAACCTCTCTGGAATGTGACAGCTCCAAGCTTAATCCACAAACCAGAGTGTGATTTAAAAATTAATCCCCCTTCACTAAAGCCCATTGAGAAAATCTTTATTCCATTTTTTTACTCAGTAGAATTTTCTTAAGAGTTAAATTATGTGTTTTTGAGATCTGGTGTTTTATTGATCACAATTTGTGTGCTTCTGTTTGGAAGCGTGTGTATCCAGATCCACCATCAGATTCCTTTTTCTTCAGTTTATTTTGGGATGCTACTTTTCTTTCGAAAAATTGGCTGCATATATATATATATATACATATACATAAAGACAAGAATAGATCCTTTGATAAACACATGAGTTTCTAAAAAAGAAGAAAATGAAAAAACAAAAAGGCATACCACCACCACCAGCAAAAAAATTGAAAAGAAGAAAATGAGAAGAATAGAAAAATATAAATATAGGTATTTATAAATATTATAAAACCAATCCAAGCTTTAGCTACTTCTGGAAAATAAGTAATTTTATAAAACCTGGACATCTCCTTGAAATAGAAAAATAAGGAGTGGAAATGTTATTGTAGATCACACAACCACAGAAGAGTTTGGTTTGGAAGGGACTTGAAAGATCATCTAGTTCTGAGCCCCCTTGCATAGGCAGGGACACCTTTCACAAGACCAGGCTGTTCAGAGCTCCATCTGAACCAGCCTTTCTTCTCACATCTCCAAGGGTGCTGGAGACTTAAGGTCGTCTTTCCACATCCCTTGGGACAGGTCTTTGGGACAGGCCTTTATCAATATCATGTTTCCAGCCCTCCTCCTTGGCCAAGGTCCCTGGCTCACTGGGACATGGGCTTCAAGCTGCTCCAGTACCTTCTGCACACTTGGGATGGCCTCCAGCCCCTCCAGGCCTGCCAGCTCCAGCTGCCCAAAGCTGAGAAATGAGTTCACCTGCCAGATGAGAAAAGTGAGAGGGGGGCTTCTGTAGGAGTCCTTCTTCAAGTCTTGAGGAAGAGATTCTTTACACTGAGGGTGGCAGAGCTCTGGAAGGCACTGCCCCAGGAGGTCATAGAGTCTCCCTACTGTAGACATTGCAAATCCACCTGGATGCTTTCTTGTGTAACCTGTCCTCTCCCATGCCATGCCATCCTGTCCCTGGCACTCCGCTGCCTGAACTGGTCACTGAGACCACGTCAGCGGGGCAAGCTGCTCTCTGCCTCCTGCTGCTGGAGCTCCTTCTCCTCCAGGCTGTCCGGCTGCTGTGGCAGAGTAGATTTGCCCTGCACCTGGGGTGTACCTGGCCACTTGTCTCCAGCCCCCGTGGATTTTTCATCTTGCTAGACATGATGGTTTAGTGATTCCTGGCAGCCTGGCCCTGGCTGTCCTGAGGAGCTGCACGTTACTGCCCTTGGCCCACATGCAGGAAAAAAAAGAGGAGGAGGAGGAGGAATGGAATGGAGGCAGCTGCCTTGGAGGTTTCTACTCTTGCCTTGAGGGGTACCTATCTCTGCTTCATCTTTTGCCTTTGGTTGTACCCCTGGGCAGACCTCACACCTGGTTTGCTCCCTCACCATACCTGGGACTGCCAGAGGAGCCTGTTCAACATCTGGATCTGCCTGCTGCACTCAGGTTGTACAGGTCTGTGGCCCTGGCTGGTGATGATGCTTCCTGAGCTGGAGTCACTCTTGGCTTAGAGAGTGGTCAAGTTTTCTGCTTCCTGACTTTCTGTCCTGGTAGGTTTTTGCTTTCTCCTTTCTGTCTGTGCAATTAGTGATAATGATGTGTGGGTAGTAATACTGCCTTCCTGTTTTGTTTGGAAATCAAATGAGATGGTGGTGGGAATGAATTTTTATGTGACTGCAGTCACAGGTTCACTAATTACTTTGTGAGACTGGGTAGGATGTGTAGAATTGTGATTTTTTTGATTGCTGCAAAGTCCCATTATCAGACTGCATCCTTCTCTGATTCCCCCTTTGGGAGCCTGGTAGTAGAAGCTGGAGATTTCATCTTCCAGTCCACACTCACCCAAACCCTTTATCAGATCCAGCCTTCAGATTATGGATATAGCTGTTCTGTCTAAGTCTCCAAAACGTTTTTCTCCTTGTCAGCATCTTCTGTCCTCAGCCAGCTCTCTGATTGAGAATCTAATTATGGCTAGTCAAGGGTAAATTTGATCAGAGATGTTACTCTGCTTCTGAGCTCCAAAGGCATGCCTTGCTGCTCCAACATTATCAATGTTCCAGTGCTCCTCTGGCCTGCAGTATTCCCTTCATTTTACAGTGGTCCTGTGTCTTTGCTAAACAATGCAGCACTACAGGCCCACAATAACTACATTGCTCTTATTTCCAGTCATAAGCAATTTGGTTTTGTAGAGATTTTCCAGGTTCTAGGAGGAGATTCTGTGTTTCACTTTGCTATTTTCTGTAGAATCACACTTACTCAGTTTCAGTTATATGGGGTTTCTCTTTCCTTCAGCATGTCAGAACAACACATTAAAAGAAGTCCCTACAGTTTGCTTTGGAGTACTTGGAGAGAGTACATTGATTGAAAACTCTCCAATACTAGGTTAATTCAGGTCCTGCAGCAATTCCTTAAGCACATCTCAGAAAAACCTGCCTACTGTAAAGAAACAGTAGGCTGGCTTGTGTATTGTCTTTATTATAGCAAATAATCTTTGGCTTGTGCTTCTCCTGTCTCTAGCTAAAGTTGCTGCATCATATTCAGGCCATGAGAGCATGCAAATGACTGAAGAGCCCCTGTCTGCTTCAAAAGTGCTCTTGAAAATTTCACTGATAATTTCCAGTTGTTTAACTGCCTGAGTTGTGCTTGAGCTGTGGGAATCTACCGTTCCATTCAACACAGCTTGTTTTGATCTGACCTTGCTCAGTCATAATCTGGCTAACAAGTCAAATTCGGCTTTATTTTACTTTCCATAGCTAAGGGGGAAGTAATTTTGCTGCAAATATTTATTATTTTAGCATTAATATGTCCTCTTATCTGTTAAACATTCTATCGTCTACATTCATCCCTTAGAAAAATTCCTGCCAAGCGCCTACATCCAAATTTGCACTTGTGCACTTTCCTTCCCAGCCTCTAGAGAGAGCAGTTTTGATTCCTATATATCAGAACCAAGCAGTAACTTTGATCTTTTATTTTTGGGATTTTTTTTTTTTGCATTATGGAAACCTTTGTTTTAAGAAATATGATGTTGCCTGAATACATTTTGAGTTTTTTTCCTCTTAGTAAAGACTTTCCATTTTTTTAAAAAGGAGTTGGAGGGTGAACAGCTTTAACTTGCATGTCGAACTTTAATTGTTCAGATGTTTAACTTCTGTCCAGTGTGGGCACCTAAAAAAGATAGGGACAGATAGATCCAACCTGAAAGTATTTGAAATGTAACTGGGAAGCAGAACAAAGCAGAATTCTGTGAGAAAGGAGACATAACATCCCATTGTCTGTTCATTGGCCTAACTAGATAAAGCAGGTTTTCAAAGTTAAGCAAGTACCTTTGAGCTGCTCATTCTCATCTTTTTATAGCAAATGGAAATAATAGGAAATTTCCAGAGTAAAATTCATCTCAGCCAAAGGTAAGTACCCATTCCCACCCTCTTCCTTAGCAGTCATGAAGTTAAAAACAGGTATGGCTAACATCTTATGTTGGTTCCTCTGGAGTTTCCTGTCCAGCTGTTAGTGAATCTCAGGTGGCAGTAATACTGCCTGAAAAAGAAAGTAGCTGTTGCTGACAAATCAGCCCTACCAAAAAACCCCAAACCCAACAAAAAATTAAAATTTTTATTTTCAGTCAGATTAAGCTCTGAGCAGAGACCCTGAAAACTGAAGTCCTGGCATTTGTTTGTTGGGGGAAAGTGCCTAGATCTTGGGTAGAACAGGGCTGGTCCTTCTGGGGCTGCTGTAGTCTTGAGTCAGTTTGGCTGTTTAGAGTCTATGTGGGTTTAGTCATGGGATTTAAAGGGGCTTGCCTCAATGTGGATTGATTTAAAAGTAAAAATATTCCTGATGTTTTATGAGGAACCTGTTTTATCAACTTGATGCCTCTGACATCTACAGTCAAATATGCTGCATAATTGCTGGAAATCCATTCTCGTTATGTTCAGTAGCATGTACCCTCAGCAATGTTACTTGGCACCAGTATTTGCACTGAGGAAGAATTTTTATGTGCTGAGAGTGCTATCTCCATTCCTGTCAGTTGCTTTTTTTGGAAAAGTTGGTTTGGCTCCTGTTTTTATTTGCCTTACACAGTTGATCACTTGAAAAAACATTTAATGAAGGAATGGTACAAGATTTAATTTAATTTGCTAGTCCATAGCCCCCTAGTTTTTTGTCCATTTATGAAAGGATAATGTGTACTGGGGACTGATGTTGACTGGTTTCAGTAGCTGTTCTGGCAGTGCAATTATTGTCAAAATAGTTACAACAAAGTGCCATTTTTAATTTTAAAACATGCATGTGGCAGATTTGAGTTCCAGAGCTTTTGAATCAGTTAAATTTTCCAGAAACTTTGCTACATCACAGAGAGATCAGCAGAACTTGCCAAGTTAGGTGTAAAAGAAACAATCCAATCTCTAAATGTGATCTATGGGACTTGAATTTTCTAAGGGGTCTACCTTAAGGCTCCATTATACAATTGCATTGCACTGCCAGGACCTTATGAAGTGCCCTATTCTGCCTTCACTATCAACCAGCAGCAATAATCCCTGCTTGAAGGGATTGATTCCTGCTCTCTTGCACATGAATTGCTCTTTTGTTATGGCAGAAAGGACTTTGAGATTTTTATGCAGTCTCTGTAAAATTGCATCATGAATGGTTGGTGTTGCTAAGCTTTCCCTCCTACATTAAAGCACATAGGCTGCCATCTCTCATGGATGTATTTTGTGGACTGCCCTTTCACTTTACTACAAAAAAAAAAAAAGCAGTTTCTGAGATTAAATAGATATAAATATAATATATTTATATAAATAGATATAATTAAATATAATTTTCTTTGTGTCCTGATCAGGGGGTCAAGACCTGCAAAATTCTGCTTAAGGGCACATGTAACCAGTGGCAAAGTCCAGCTGACTGCTTACAGCTGTGAAGGACAAGTCTTACTCATGCTTGAACCATGGTGCTCTCTTTGGATCTTGGTTCCTCTTTCCAGATCTCTTGAGTGTTCATTCTGCCTCTCAAAATAGAGTGGCCATTGGAAGCATTTTTTGTAGGCAGTGTTTACTGGTCACTGTTGGAATGCAAGTAAAAGGAAGGTCTGGAACTGTGAAGCTGTTTTCACACTTCTGTGTTTAGCTATTTAAACATAGGTCAAAATGCTTTTGTATCACTGTTGAAATGCATAGTAAATTTTAAGTGGTTTAATATCTTCTGTCTGTTGCTTGGGGATTTTTAAAGTTGTTTCTTAAAAGTTCTTTTTACAGACAGTGCAAAGAAAACAAAAATGAAAAGATAGATTTTGAATAGACTCAGTTTTCATGGGTTCCTCTGGGATGCATTTGCTATTGGTGGGACATCTTAGCAACATTATGCCTAATTTGCTTTAGCTTTTTCAATTTTTTGTTTTTTTCTTGCCTGGGTATAGCCATAATAATTGTGATGTCCTAATATATGCTGTTTGAAGTGACAATCATAAATTGATTCAGGTGCCTGTGAGGAGAGTTGTTGTGGGTACTTTTCATTTTGTCATGAAACTACTTCAGTGTGTAGTATGGCACTGGGAAAGGCAATGTCACAAATTTTCAGCAGAGCATGGTTGTGATGGAAGGACCCAGGGCTGCAAGTGTTTTTTTGAAGTTTTCTTCCTAAAACACATCCAGTGTAGCATATCCTCTCTCTGTTTATCCTTTGACTGGGATTTCAAACTCTGCTGCTATTCAGATTGGGTTCCCTATCTTGGAGTGGATTTTCCTTTTAGAGCACTGGTAGATGCCTTTGGGACTTTGCCCAGATTTGTGATGTGATTTTGGACAACTCACTATATATTTTTTGCTGAAAGCCTATCAAAAATCTAACCAGTTTCTTGAGGATGATGAGAATTGTTTATATTCACAAACATATATAAGCTTTAAAACCACATTTTCCTGGCCTCTGTAGCCCTGAAGTGAAATGTGATTCTCAGGTAATAGCCACAGTACTGAAACTAATAGGGAGGATGATTTAAAAATACCCAAAGCCCATAATGAGAGCTGGAAATACTGTTTAACCAGCCTTGTTACTTAATTTTTTTACCAGAGAATGGGAGTGTTTTAGGTAGAAGACAAAATTTTCTAGGTAGAGAAAATGCAGGAGACATTGTTAGGGGCCTTCTTAATCACATTAAAACATTGTGGTAAAATTAGAAATGGTTGGATCTCAAGATTCCCTATTAAGCATCAGATGTCCTGCTTTGTTTCTCTGAAATTGAGGTTGTTTGGTTTTGGCCCTGTTTTAAGTCTCACCTGGGTTGCAGTTGGCAGAGGAAGGACAGTGTACAGTAAAGCAGATCAAGTGATAGGAACTTCTGAAACTCTTGAATGTGCTGTGGAGAGCCAACAGGAAAATAAACTTTTCAAAGGAATTATATACAATACTGATGTCACACATTCCTTATGTCTGTTACTGGTTTTGAAGTATTTTGAAACTCATTAGAGGACATAATAAATAAAGAGAAATAATCTTTGTAGCAAAGTGCAAGTTAAGGATTTTATTTTCTTGCAAATCTTCCCTTTGAGACTAAGGCATTCTTGGACTTTTGCTCTAATGAGTTAAAAAAATATTCTAGTGATAAAGAGCAGTCTTCCTAAGTGTTGAAGTTTCTATTTTAAAGCACTAGACATTGTTTGAATGTTTTCAGCTGAGCATTCTTACTTTTCTTCCTTCACCTGGACTCTGAAGCAGTTTATGTAAAAACATTTTAAAAGAAACAGCCTTACAAAAACTGACTTTCATCATGATAAAATCAATGTAATTTGCTTTGAGCAACTGGCTGCTATCATCACAGTGGAGTCCTTGAAGCGGAGTTGGAAAAAGTAGTTGGAAGATGGAAATCTTTTGGAAGAAAGTAGAAATCTTTTGATGGAAATCTTTTGAGAGAAATCTTTTGAGACCCTGTGAAGTAGTAGTACTTGTAGGAAGAATCCTTCTGTTCAGGCTCTTAGTTTCTGGGTGATGCCATCATTGTCTGATCTTTACAAAGTAATGCGGTTCAGTGGTAGTTCTCAGAAGTTTTATGGCTTTCTTTCAGACACTTATGGTGGTATTTATGTCTTCTGCCCTTAGATAGCTGAAAACTACATGGCAACTAAGCCACTAGCTATCCTAGCCTGCATTTACTGTCCTTGGAGAAAAACTGGCAGCTCCAGAGAGGTGTTCTCTAACCTGCTTCAGAAACCAGTTTCATGCTGAAATTACCTTCTTCTTTAGGTACCTTTTCATCTACTCTGACTTTAAGGTGTGGCTTGGAAAGCGTTCATGCTTACGTGTCTTTTAGCTGCTTGTGTTAGATTGAGTGAATCCCTCTTTCTGCCTCAGAAGATGAATGTAATTACTTCTTGTTTCTGAAGAAACTTACCGTTTCCTTCCAGTAAGGATAGGTCAAAGAAAAGGCTTAATAGACTGAAGTGCTGTGCTTGTAAGACTCTCACAACTGTGACCAAGAACAGAGATAATTTCTGGTTCGGAACAGCCTGGCCCCTAGATCATAAATTGGGCTGATTTATATCCCAGTGCTGTCTCCAAATAATGTCATTCTTCATTGCTTAATAAACATTAAAAGCCTGTTTCTAACCCCCACAAACACCACGAATGAGAAATAGTTGCACTGGAATTACTCTGCTTTGGCAGCAGAGAGCAAACCTAATCCATTCCCTTAAAAACACCCATGTTAAAAGGGAGGGCACTTTACAGCAAGGGGAGAAAATTATCTTTGGTTTGCTGATAAAACACAGTTCTCAAAGCACCATGTTATTTCTTTTGTGTTGTGCTGAAAACTCCACCACTAATGTGCAATCAGTTTTGCTTTCAAGAAAAAAAGTAAGAGTGTGCTAATCTATTGGATTATTTACTTGCTTTTGGGGAGATTTGGGGCTACTTTCTATACAGACATTCCTTTCTACATTTCCTATATGTGATGAACTAAGAAATAAGTTCCATTTCACTTTGAGATTGCACATAGGAGTTGGGTAATAGTTCAGCAGTTAGCACCCAAACAAGCTGTGAGCCTGAGCAGGGATGTACAAGATCCTCTGAAATATGAGGAGGTGAAACAAAATTATACGGTGGCCGCAAGACACATGTAAGTGAGTCAGTTATGAACATTGTGGAAAGCTTAGGGATTGTTATAGACATACTATTCTAGATGAATTTATTTTATACCTGAATTTATTTGGTTGAGGTTTTTTAAAATTATGATGTACATTTCAACACTTTTGACCAAATATGTTAGGACTAATAAAAGGAGATGGATTGATTTGCTTGGAAATCAAAGTCTTTGACCAGCCAAGTAGTGATTGCATAGAGGAAGCTCTGTTTCTAGATGGCAGCAAATCATCAGAACGACACATGGTCTGCATGTAGTGTTTGTGAATAAATGGGGGCCAATGTAGATTTTGCTTCTGCAATTGTACTCCCGAAATTTTTTTCCATCCTTTTGCATAATTTTCTCCAAAACATCATTCTGATTAAGACATGAAAGACTTTGCCATTAGTTTATTTTTTTTCCCATTTTTTCCTTTTGTGAGTGAATTGTTTCACACACAAAATCAATGATGATTGTATTGAAACTGGGTATTGTAACTCTACTCTGAATTCCTTATTTATTTTTATCAACTTTTGCCTTGCTTTCAGCTTCATTTGTTTTGATGACCTTTAGTCAAATCCATTAGTTTAAGGAAGTGGCTTTCTTGATGACTCACATACCATCTCTTGTTTTACTTTCAGTTTATTGTAGCTTTTATTTATAATTTAGTAAGTTCTGCAAGTATCTGCTGCTTTATTTATAGTGGAATGTGTATTGCCTTTGAATCATGTTGTCAAACTGGGGCTGTTTAATGCCCTAAAATAGCTTGGTTTTTGTCATGTAATGGTGCATGATTAAGACTAGATGCTCTTACAGTCCCTTTCCACCTTCAAAATCTCTGAATCTGTCTGGGTTTTGTGTTTCAGTTACCTTATAATGCTGCTGATCATGAATACAACATTTCTGTTTGTAGCACTCACACGCTAATTCGCAATAATGCAACATGAAGTACAGCAAACTTAAAAAATTGAAAGTCCTGTTGAACTGCCTAGCTTTTAAATATATAATAATTGTGCATAAAACACTTCATAGCCTGGATGTGACTGGAAAGAGATCTGATTAATGTTTTCTCTAACAATCATTCTCAAAAGATAATGTGTATTAAATGTGCAATATTTTAATCTCTCATACCTCACAAAGGAAAAATCAATTTGTACATTTTCATTTACTTCTTTCCTGGCTCTATTTTCATGATGTACAGTAGCAATAATTTTTGCCAGGAACACCTGTGAGATTAATTTTGAAGTGGTTTTTCATTTCCCTGTTTTGTCTGAGGCTGAATCCCAGAATCACAACATGTTTTCAAGAAGTGTCCCTCCTGCCTCCTTTCAGTTGTGTAAGCTGCCGGTGACTGGGAGGGCTTGGCTTATGTTAACATGAATTATTTGGCTGTTTATCCTGCTGACTTACAAAGGTATTATGCTTAGTGCATAATCAGCAAAAACCTTTGGTCTGTAAGAAAGGAGATGTTTAGAGGTGCAAGGTACGTATGCAATATTGTTTCCTTAGTTTTCAGATGTCACTGACCTCAAGTACTTTTGAATCATTCTAGTAAAGAAATGTGAAGTTTTCTTTGTTTCTTGGGTGGATTCATTTGAATGCATTAGGGCACACCAGATCTTGAAGGCATCTTGAACCTTAAATAGCAAATCCCACTGAAGTAGAATTTGATAATTTTGTTTTCTGAACTGACCTGCCTAATTACTTTTTTTTTTTTAACAAGTCAGACTAATTCCTCTCTGTTTGTGACACAGTGAAGGTTCTGAGATCAAGCCAACCAACCAGACAGAAAGGCCCACTTCTTGCAGCAGAAAAGAGCCGGGTGCTCCTTCTGATTGGAATACAGGGAAAAAAAAAAGAAACTTTATAATTTTTCAAAGAAGGGGCAGACAACTCAGGAGGAATATGAGGATGCTGTGAAGTAATTAATTCAGGGAGAAAATTAGAAGGGCTAAAGCCGTGTTAGAACAAGAATCTGGATACTGCTGTAAAAGACAATAAAAATGTTTCTGTAAACACATGAAGTGTGAAAATGAAGTACGAAGAGGATCTCCATCCTTTTTTGGATGTGGTGGGAAACACGGAGGCAAAAGCTGAGGAACTTAATGCCTTCTTTGTCTCAACCTTTAATAATAAGACCAGTTGTTCTCTGGGTACCCAACCCTCTTGAGATGGAAGACAGAGACAGGGAGCAGAATGGAGCCCTCATAATCCAAAGGGAAATGCCAGCATGTACCCAGGTGGCCAAGAAGGCCAGTGGCATCCTGGGCTGTATCAGAAATAGTGCGGCCAGCAGCACCAGGGCACTTGTCATGGTCAGCAGTGATCACTTACTCAGCAGTGATAAGGCTGCACCTGGAATCCTGTGTTCAGTTTTGGGTCCCTCAATACAAAAAAAACATTGAGGTGCTCCAGTGAAGGGCAATGGATCTAGTGAAGGGTCTGGAGCACAAGTCTGCTGAGGAGTGGCTGAGGTAGCTGGGGGTGTTTACCCTGGAGAGAAGGAGGCTCAGGGGGGACCTTATCGTTCCCTGCAATAAACGTAGCCACAGGGGTGTCGCTTTCTTCTCCAAAATAACAAGGGATAGGACAAGAGAACATAGACTCAAGTTGTGCCAAGGACTTGTGCTAAAAAGGTGGCCACAGCAATCTTTTGGCTTTTATGGAAATTCCCTTCTGTTTGCAGGCACGTTGCCAGTGTAGGTCATTCTGTTGAAGTGGATTGCCAGTAACAGCACCCTTGTTAGAATATGCAGTGAATTGGTTTATTCTAGTCAGTTATCTGCATAATCAGGGTGGAAATGAGAGTAATAAATATACTTAAGTGTTTGGAAATGGCTTTCTTCCTGATGATTTTTCAGTGGGTGAAAATTAGGATTAATTCTAAAGGAGGAGAACTGACCTTAAAAACTCCATTACAATTGACCTTAGAGCCAACAGTCTTTCAGTTACTGAGAAACATTTACTAAATCTTAATTGAAAAGATCACTGATACCTGACCCAACTTATAACAATACTGATTTTTTTTCCTCATGACTTCTCTTCATTTATACAGATGTGTTAAAGCTAGAGCAATGTCTATCACTTCTGTAATGGAAGTGATGTGAATCCATGAGGCAAAATTTGTGTGTGTTCATATTTACCAGTTCTCTTTTCCATGTTTTGTTTCCTTATTTCACTTGTCTGAAATACTCAGAGTGGCATGTTGGTTTAGAGGTACAAAACACACACAATGAACCTCTTTTCTGTTATGTCAAAGCTGCAGGAAGCCCTGTTTATGCAGTTTAGAATTTTTGAGTGCTTTACTACAGATTTTCTTTTTTTTATCAGACAAAAAGACAAAATATTAACCTTTGAGTGGTTCAAATCTTGAAAGCTTATTCATCATAAAATTCAAATTAAGCATAATCTCCTCTTGATATCTGTAATATTTTTTATTGTTTAGATCCCCACTAAACTTTGTTCTATGTGTATTTTTTTCTTGCACAAGTAATGAAAACCACTTCTCTTGAAAGGTTTCTAACGTAAAAAGTTTCCCTGCAGTGAGGAATTTATGGAACAGGATTCAACTTAAAACATAATTTAAAATTTAAATTTGTATCCACTTTAGTTCTATTAAAACTCAGTCTGGCTGTGTATTTTGGTGCTTTTAGGTGCCTACAGTGTAGGTAAATGTTATTTTAAACAATGTCAACTTGTCTTCTCCCCTGACAAAATGAAGGCCAGTGCATGCTGTTACCATAGAATTGAACTAAGAATAGCTGAAAAGTAGAAGTTTTCAAACATTATATCCAAAAAACAGAACGGTACTGGGAGAGGCAGTAAGGCTTGTGTTGTCCTGTTCTGCATGAAAAAGATGCTTTTCTCACCACAGTGGGTTTCTCTCAATATTTGAGAAGGCTTTTTTGTAATTTCTTGTAATTTTGTAATTTTTTGAATTTTTTTTTGTAATTCCCTGAACAGTAAATGGTACCTTATTCTTGGTTTGTAACATTTTAGGGAGCAGCAGCTGCTGAAACAACTAAGAGTTGTTTCTGTGCAAGTGCTTTAAGCTTGTTGACTGCAGGGAAAAATGGATTGCAAGCCAAGCTTCCTGCTGAGTCTCCCAAGCTCCACCCTGTAGGCATTGTTCTTATCAGTCATTTCACTGAAAACACACAGAAATCAGAAAGCTTTGTTAAAACTGATGTGGTACCCTTTGCTTGGGATATGATGTCGGAATCGTGGACTAAGTGGTGTGACAACAGTTCACACTGATTTTATTAACAGAGACTGTTAAATCCCTCGTTACCAGTGATTGTTAAGGCCCAATATTCTTTTTGTTTATAGCAGTATCAGCTCTATGTTTCTTAGAGTTGATATTTCTTTCCTTGATAAATCTTTCTAACTTATTAATGTTTATATTTTTGTGACATTTACATTGTGCATATTTATCTGCCAATGTAGAAATATACACATGCAAACATGTATGTGTCTTTATACAGGGCACACGTGCACACCCCAGAATCCAGCTTCATATATTCACAAGAATTCATGTCTTGGTTAACAGATGCTCCTTTGGAGGAAACAGTAATGCATAGTAATATGTAATATATAGAGGCATTCCACTGATAGCATGGATACTTGGTTGCTTCCAGAGTAAATCATAACTGCTATGATTTAAACATATACATACTACATACATACATATACATATATATGAATAATGAACAACAACGGTTAACCACAGGAAATTAAAAAGAAGGCAAAAGATACTTGAAAATACTGAGAAGTTATCTGTGAAGAGGTTGCTAGTTGTTAATTATACTGGAGTCTGGTCAGGCCAACTAGTTGAATTTCCATGTCTGGGGACATGGTAGTGAATTCTTCTGTTTCTGCAGTATTTAAGATTACAGAAAGGAACTTCAAATGTATTTTTTTCTTTTGAGTCCCTTATTAAATTATTCATGTACTTTTACTTTTGCTTGATGGGTCTGTGGAAGTGCAGTATATTCAAAATGGACAGGAAAGGTGGTTTGGGGCTTACACATATGGGAATAAACATGAGCTCTAGAGTATAATATATGGCATGCAAATTAATGTAAGTCCTACTATAGATTCTTCTAGCATGTGGACAAATATTCCCAAACTAGCCCTAGATCCACATGGTCTTCTCCTAATTTTCTGGATTTACAGAAACCTGGAGGAGAGTCATTAGTAAATCAGTGTCTGAGAACCTCAATGCTCAGATTGTAGCTGAGAGGGCTGGCCAGCACCTGGCCTGAGGCTCATCACTTGTCTCTGGAGCCACCAAGGGCTCACCTGGAGGAAGCAGGTGCTTGTTGTCAGCAGGCCTGAGAAAAGATGAGAGGGGGTTGGAGTCCCAGCCTACCTGGGGCAGAGACAGGATACTACTTGGACTGATGATCCTGATGGGTCCCTTCCAACTCAGAATATTTTATAATTCTTCTTTAGGAAGGCAGGAAGCATAACTGAAAGGAAAGACATGGTGGAAGCCCTTCTGCCTGGCTGAGGGAAGGCACTGCAGGTGAGGTGTTACAGTTCTGAAAAGCCATTTAGGTACTGTTCCTTATTATCTATAGGATATTCTTTCTTGTTTTATGAAAGACCTTAGTTTTAGGTGACATGGTTTTGGGCACTAATGCTGTGGATCAGGAGGTACAGAGCAGGCAAAGCATTCAGTATACTCTCTGTTTGTCCTAGCACATAACCTTGATGATCTCTGTTCCAGAAGTGAATGGTGTCCCTGTGTTGTAACTTAAGCTGCCTATTCCACTTGCTGCTTCACTGTTGCCAGCAATTATCAGCAAGCTGGGAGAAGCTAAGAAGCTGGGAACTGTTCATATCAAGGCACTTCAGTGATTTTGACCATGCTTGAGAAGAGATAGTCATGCTGTGGGACTTGGCACTGGGCTTTCACAGATAGTCTGCTTTGTTTTTAGAAGTAGCAAGAGAAGCATAAGCAATGTTCTTGGTTGGTATAGCAAGGGAAGAGGCTGAAATGTTAAGATGCTCAGTCTGATAACTGTTTGCAGCTGTCGAAGGACAAGAAGAGAGTGGTAATAACTTTCTGTAAGTTTAAGCTTGGCTTCTTCACTCTCTGAATTTTGGTGGTATAACACAGAACTTATCCTCTAACCTTTTTCTTCCCTGAGATTTCCTATGGGCAAGAACAGGCTTTTTTTAAAAAGTATTTTCGTGAGTGCTCCCAAACCATGATGTTCTCACTGGCGAGCAGAATCAGAGATAGGAGAGATATGTGTTAGGCATGAATAACCCTCACAGTTAGTATTGCAACATTTGCTGTTTAGTGTGATTTCCTGTTTGGGACTCTGAACCCAAAAAAATCATGGAGAATCCAGAGCATAATCAGCAAGGGAGACCTAAGAGATTTTGCTCTTAGGACCAAACTTAATCAGGAGAAGACTGGAATACAGAAATGACAACAAGAGGAAAGAACTGTTTGTTCTCAAGAAATAATGGGGCCGCATTGTAGCACAAGAGATTTTCTAGGCTTAGGTGAGAGAAGTGCGCACCAAGAGAGATCAGTGATGGATTAGGTTGTCTAGGAAAAGTGTGACTTCCTCACTGGAGGCTGATAAGAAGAGATGAGACAAAACTGTCATGAATGGTTTTGTCTAGTGGCCTTCCCTGAAGCAGGGGGTTAGGCTTGGGTAAACTCTCAGATATTTTGTTTTTTTCTGTATTTCTCTGAATATTCAAGAAGTCCTGTGTTGTTCTAATGCCTACAAGAAGCAAGGCTGCAGACAAGCTGCCAGACCAGTAAAAGCAATGTAGATTAGAGGACAGATGCATTCCTGGCCTGTGGGGAGGGATGAGAAGGGAGCTCTGATGTTGCTGCTGCAGAACACTGCCTGCACACCCTTTGTTTGTGTGATCTTTGAACCACACCGCTCCTGCATCTGGGGGAGTAGCTCAGCAGCCTTCAACACAGAGGGAGAAGAGAATATGAAGGGCAATGAGAGGAAGTAAATGAGCCAACTTTTGTCCTTTGCTGTTTCCTCTGTACCCACAGGAAAAAAGACACCACAAATAATCAAATAAATGCAAAGTTAATTGTTACAGTATTTACCAGCTCTGTGTCTCGTGTCCCCAGCTGGTATAGGTCCCTCTCAGGAATATATTGAAAGACTAAAAAATCGCCAGCCAAATAAATAACTAACTAATTCCAGTGATTTCACTGCTGAAAGCCTCTGTAATTTATATTACTCAGATGAACTGCTGTTAAGCTCCTCCATAAACTGGAATTTTTCAGGCTTTGCAAAATTTCATAATATGTATGCTTTTTCTACTGCCCTATTCTGCTTGATATTGACCCCATCTTAAAGAAAAAAAAAATCTCTCAGAGTTTCTTATTACTAGATGAGGAGATGAGGAGAACTGGTAGGAAAGGTAATGATCAACCTGAGAGGATATTTATTTAAAGCTTGTTCCTGTGCCGAAATGTATGGGGAAGTTTAATGGGTGAAGGTGTCTTGTTGTGTGCAAAAGTGGATTAAAGTGTCTTTAAGAAACTGAGTGCACTAGGAGACCTCCCCCAAAATCTCTTTGGCAAG
Organism: Cinclus cinclus; assembly: GCF_963662255.1. Lineage (NCBI taxonomy): Eukaryota > Metazoa > Chordata > Aves > Passeriformes > Cinclidae > Cinclus > Cinclus cinclus. The sequence goes on along the minus strand of NC_085046.1, from coordinate 86,750,665 downwards.
TCTGTGGTAAGAGAGAAACTACTAATTTTGTGAAGTGAGGCTTTGCTACAAGGAGATTGTGCATAAGAGCAGAGTAACACAATGTAGGTGGGATTGTAGTGGTCCCCTAAATAGGGGGGTGTTTGAAGACATAATTTTTATTTTTTTTCCTAATGTAACAGTCCTTAGTGCCCTAACGTGACTGGACTTTCCTGCAGTGCAGCTAATTCTGGGGAAGAAGTGCAAGATGGATGCCCCTGACATAACAAACTCATGTACTTTGATAGTTGAATCAGTTGTGCACAAACTGAAGCATGGGTGTACTGCCCTAGTCCTTCCCTCCTTTCTGAGATGGTCTTGGGGGATTGTTTTGAACTTTAGGCCAATGGCTCATCTCAAGCTTTCTCAGATAAGCCATGCAGTACTACTGGCATGTTATAATTGTCTGTGTATCTAAAAAAAGTGCATCTGTGGTGCAAGCTGTCTTTTTGTGAGGTAGAAATGGGTTTTGGTACTCTGGAGATTACTGTGGGAAGACAGGTTTTAGCCATTTCTGGGTATTTTTGAATATCAAGTTTGTTGTAAGGTTTTGTCTTTGGAAACAATAAGAACTTAATGACAATTATAATGGAAACTTCTGCCAACATAGTATTGGTGTCTAGAAGTATTTGAAAACCTTAAGCTCAGTAAACTGGGCTGAAATCACAGGATTTTAATGACAACAGATTCTTCTTATTTGCCTTTTTGTTCCCTTTTGAATCACAAAATGGATCTCCGTTGTGGCTCTGAACATTTATTTATCAGTATGAAGTTCGGTGCCGTTTATAAAATTATTTCAAACAGAAGGAAATAAAAGCTTCCTGTTACTATGTGAATTTTGATGTTGCAATTTTGAGCAAATTAAACCTTGTGTCACTGAGAAGTTGCTGGTTGGTGTCAGGCACGTGCATTTCAAGGCACTTGAGAGGAGCGGGCTCAGTGCTGTTGTGTGTGCAGATAATGTTTCCAACTTAATGTTCCTGCAAATTCCCAAGAACAATATGGATCTGGCTTTTCTCCTTTCCGTATGATGGCTAGACCTAATTAAGATCAAGAACTGCTGTTACATGTTTGTTAATTAAAGAATGGCTTAAAACTTTTGGAGGTGATGTTTCTGTCCTCCTCGTTTAGCTGTCTACTCTCTCAAGTTTCTAAAGCAGCATTATGAATTCTTTCAAGCTTTCCTAAGCTTATGTGGAGTGAGTGTGAGGCTCAGAAAATTGGGAAATTGCTCTCCTAGGAATGTGGGTAGTGCCAGCTCCATAGAATTGTAACTGAAGCGGGATTTGCCTTATCCCTTGGTTCTTGGAGCTGAGCAGAAGCAGGCATACTGTGAAGTTCATCCTACAGCAACAGGAATGCAGCTCCAGTGGGTGAAGCTGGGTTTGGAGTTCTTCATGCCAGTGGACTCAACAGTTATACCCTCATCATACTGGTTGGCTCAGTATCTATAACCTCATTTTAGTAGCTGAGTATCTTGCCGTAGACCTGACTGCTTGCCAGGTTGTCAGATGTTTCTCAAAGCCTGGAGGAGGGTATACCATCCATAACTGTCATGCCATTTCCTGGAATGGCTGTTATATTTTGTATTTTCATTGATTTTTCCAAGGGAATGATTTGTGTTCACCCTTCTACTGTTGGCATCAGGAGGCTGGTTTACTTTGTCCATTAGTCTTAGCAGATCTTATGTCCTTTTGGAATTCAAAGAACATGTTGGCTTAGCTCTCAGATCATGTGGGCCCTTCATTGTGTGATCAGCTCACAAAAGGATTAAAAGAAATAGTTCTAAAAAGAAGATAAGTATATTTACCCCTTCACCACCCCAAAAAGAGAGAACCTTTGTCAATATATTTATAGTCCCCCACTGAAACCAAATCCCTCCCTTTGGGATTTGGGTATTCTTTGAATATTGTCCAGAAAATTCACTCAGTTTTTGGTTCTATTGACTGTTCAGAAGAAATCCTATTCCTACTGTACCAAATTTAAGAAAGTTTGCTTTATAGAGTGAATTGCAGGTTTTACTTCTTTCTACTTTATCTGTTGACAGATGTGCCATTGGCACATGTACAACATTGTTTTTTAGAATCAATCCAACAACCTTAGAAATGTTAAGGTAACATTAGTATCTACTTTTATGCCAGTGCTTTGGAATTTGGAGCATCCTAGCCAGAATGTGGGGTTTAGTAAAATAGTAATTTATTTATTTACTGCTAACAGTGGGACTCAGTGAAAAATAGCAGCACTCTTGAATTTTTTCCTGGAGTTCTTCAGTTGACTTTGAACTGGTTTTTACTCAGGAAAAATAGCTAAAAGAGTCTTGTCTTTTGAAGAGAACGAAGTGAAAATGAAAGTAGCTAGGGCAATTTTTTTTTTTTTCTGCTGGAATTGCTATCATGATGATTTCTTATTAGTCAGGTTTGATTATGCTTATGTTAGCCATTGGCTGGGCTTCCTGGTGAGGCAATGTATCCCATGGTATACCACTGTCCTGAAGCTTGCTTTTTTGTTTTCCTCACTAGCTGAACTCATGGCACAGGTGGATGTGGTAACATTGTCTGCATCTACTCCTGAAGTCTTTGTGTCGTACAACTTGAAAGAGCAGCAAAAAACCTACTACAGGAAATTAATGTACATACACAGGTGTTCCTTGGGTAGAAGAGGGTTAGGTTTTTTGTCTAGTATTGCAGGAACATGATTTTGCATTCAAGATTTCTGTGTATGCTGTTTGTTACATGCTCCTGTGCAATGTGTAATCTGCACAGGTTATGCTGACAGGTTGTTTAGGAAATCTCTCACTAGTTTGTCCACTAGGATACTGGCAATGGGAAGAAAACTTTGTAAAGGCAGGGAGGATGGATGTTTATCATCATTGCTAGTCTTCTGCTGCCTTGAGAAGATTTGAAAAGTCTTAAGGTGCTCTTCAGAAAACAAGCAATGGCTTTCAGTTCAGACAGCTGTTTCCAGCAGATGTAATTGCAAGGCTGAGTGTTGAAAAGATGGTCATTCCAGTCTATGAGGATGACAGATGTTGTAGAATGGGTTTTTAAGGTTGTTCTTTGGGGAGCAACTGAAGATGTGTTAGTCTGGATAAGATATTCAACCAGATTCACATGACAGAAGGTAATAATGCAATATAAATGCAGGCAAAGCCCTCTACAACACACTGAAATTGTGGCAGCTGTTCTCTCTGCTGTAGCACAAATCATGGATTGCATGCCTTGTTTCCAGATCTGATATTTTTGAACTAGTACAGATGTGTAACAAAAATTTTAGGAGGCAAGATGCTATGCATTACAATTTAAATATGGAGTGGCCAATAGCAGCATTTTTTTAAAGTCAGAGAATAACCAGAGTAGTAGCAAAAATGCTTTCAGGGCTCTGCATGGAAGAAGCGTTCTATTTTTATTTTCTTGACTTTAGGATCCTTGACTTAATCAGAGGGAAAATGATTCCTGCTGATGCTTTGGGTCAGGTGTGATACTTTTCAAAACGCAAAGGTGGCTGTTTTTTCTTCCTGCTTTACACATATTTTAAAGAAAGCTGCAGAAAGACACTAAGATGTAGGGCTCCTTTGTCCTTAGGTTTTCTTTCCAAGGTTACATGTTCCACCTTTAGAAGCAGGAGGATGCCTGAAGCTCAGAAGAATGTCACAGAGAAGCTGAAGGTCAAGAAAAAGAAGCAAGAGGAATGGTGTGACAAGATGGCCACATATGTGTAGAAACAAGAAATGAATATAGGAATGCACATATGTATAGAAACAAGATTTATTTATTTAACCGTCTAAGCCACCTGACACTTTTCTCATCTAAATCTGAGCTATAAAAAGGTACTTATTGCAGTAATTCAAAAAAACACTTTTGTAAGGACCATGTGGCATTAAGTCACGTATGGCTTACTAAAGCTCAAGAAATGCTTGTAAGCTCTTCTCTGCTGACCTCATAGGTAGTGCTATCTCAGACTCCTGTCTGTAGAATGCCTTATGAGGCATTGAGGAAATGTTCTTTAGTTACAATTTTTATTTAATATTATTTTTTAAAAAAAGAAAATATAATTAAAAGGGTATATCTGTCATGTCTTGTTCCTTTGTAAGTATATAAAATATTTCTTTTGAAGTAACAATTGGCAGCTAGGTGACAAGGGGAGTGAGAACCCTTGACTCCTTTTCATTTTTTCTCTCCCTTAAAATCTGCTCTTGTAGACATTTTGAATCCTGTTTGCTGCTCTTGTGTGCAAAGTTTCATATGCAATACATTCATTCTATGTTATATAGTAAGCTACAGTAAATCAATGAAGGCCTCATAATTAATACAGTCTAGTAGTCACAGTTACAAGAAATACATCAAGTCTCTTCAGGTCACCTTTGACTGCAACTGATTGGTAAAAATCATGGCATAGAGAAGGAAAAATTAATGCATTTCTCTTAACTTTTAGAGGACAGAAAATTCTGCAAACTTTTTTAAAAGGTGCAAATATTAGCTATATATCAGTCTTGAATATTTAGCTATCTAATCTGTGCCCATTGGGTTGTATGCATGTATATGTATATAATGACTTTGCTGCTGGAAAAATAAAACAAAAAAAAAAAGGACTTTTTTTTGTTTTTTTTTCCTGCAGAGACTGTCTGTGGGTAGCTCCTTGTCATTTTGTTAGTCTAAAGTCAACTCCATTTTTTGTCTTCTTGTCAACCTCTTTGCATTCTTAGTGTGTGGTTACTTTGAAGATAGTTTATAATTGTGAGCATCCTCTGAGGTCAGCTTAAATCTTGTAGCATTGTGCTTTCTGAGCAGATTTATATTCATGCAGCTTGTCAGTTCTCTGCAGATGTAACATGTGAAGTCTTAAAAGCAATTTGGTGTTGTAAGCACAGCATTACTTTGAGCTAATAAACTTTGCCTGTCAACAAAGCTAATTGCCTTAGATAAAGCAGTGAACTGATAAGATTTCATGGTCTCTGGTGCCTGAGCAAGCCTAGTCCCTGTTAATGCCAGTATCTGTATTTTTAGTGTAGTACAGCTAATACAGGAATAACATCTATGAGTGCCCCAGTTTTTAGCATTCCCTGGTTCTCAACTCAATAAAGCCACTTGAGTGCTGAAATGATAAGCTTTGGCTCTCATGTCAAGGAGGTGTATTATTTTTGTACCCACCAGCATTCTTTAATAAGACCTGTTTTTTTTGCTCCTGAATGCAAGATGAGAAATGTCAGACTGAACCTACTGAATATATAGAGGTGCTTTACGGGCGAGAATATTTTATCTGTCCTTTGGAGGACAAAATTATTCTAGAGTCACTGATTTATTTAGTAACTGAAGGTAATATACCTTTAGTGGTAGTGTTCACCACAAAAAGGCTTAATTTATTTGCACTCTTAGAAGGAAATATTTGGTTGTGTACTACTTCTTGTTGTCATGCAACAACAGGAAAATGACGATGTTTTGCCAGGCCTTTTTAGATGGATGCACTAGGAGTATTTGTTGCCATCTTATCTTGCACTCTCTTATCTGCTCTGACACTTAAAGATACCTGGTACCTAGTTTGTAGTTACACTTAGGAGAACTTAAAGGCTCCTGAACCTACTGTAGGTTGTATAGGGTGCTCTGTTGTCATCTCCTTATGTATCTTGTGTTGCTCTCTGAGGGCGTGTGATTCCAGTTGCTGTAACCATCTGTATGAAATGGCAGACTTGCTGCCTTCAGAATTTGTAATTTCTGTGGCTTCTTCATAATGTTGATAATGACTAAGGCATCTTTTGATTTTATTTGTCCCTTTGTCTTCTATGGGATGAGTGAATAGAGTCCCCTTTTCCAACACATTCATCAGTCTCACAAGTAAGTACTCAAGTAAATTTTACAATTCTTTGATTCATCAAAGTCCCAATCTTTGTCAATGGATAGCATTTTAAGCTGTTCAGCTATCTAAATTGACTATCATACCTCAGGTGTAACAGCCAAACTGTGGTGGGGATAACCATATTCATGTTATGCCATCTCCTATAACCAGTTAGCCTACTGTTTGTATTTTTATTTTGTTTTGCCAGGTGGTATGGTCAAGGATAAACTCAATTCATCTTGCATCACCAAATGTCATCTAGTTCTCCCTTGCTCACTATTTTATTGATGAACTTATAGCACATATTTTAGACTGATCAAGCACAATTGTCCTTGTTAGAGGTTGGTCTTTGTTGCATCCCATCTGACTGTATCCTGAGGTATGGTAGTGCTAAAGTTATAGAAGGCACTGGTATGAGGGACATAACCTGATGTTTTGGAACAAGGTGTTGATATTCTAGGAGAGTCAGTCTGAGAGGAAGATGCCTAAGCAGAAAAGCTCAGAGGGTGTTTTTTTTTTTTAAAAAAAAAAAGAGTTTTCAGGAATTATTTATGCAACTTACTTTTCTACTTTTAATTGCAAGTATTTAATTATTAAATTTAAGACATTTGTTAACTCAGGTCCTGTTTTCCTGGCTACTTACTGAATGGAGTTTAAGTACAAGGTTTTAGTAAGCAGGCTTGCATTGTCTAATGCAGAAATAAAGAAGAATATGTTGAATATTTTTTCATAGCTGATATGTCCTCATGATCCATTATAGAGGATGCAGAAAGATGTTAACAGTGGAAGAGTTATATCCACTATTTGCTGTGATATTCAAACGTCTTTACTTAGATAGTAGGGCAAAATTAATTTCCTTACTCTGACACTTGTAGTTTCACAAGAATGAAATGTTCATGAGTCTTCATGGATTGTTTGGTTTTGTTTTTTTCTTTCTCTCACACTTGAGGAAACAGTGGGTTTTAGAAAGCCTTATGTATGTATTAGTATTTATGCCTTTCCTCTTAAAGGTATGACTTGTAGCAGCCTCTGTTAGGCTCCTTTTTTATAAAAACAAGCAGAGTAGGAAGTCCTTGAAGTTCATTATTACATTTATTTAAAATAATTCACTATCAATTATATGACAAAAACCTGTGAGTCAGCACCTCTAACACTGACTTTCAAATATTCTTAAACCAAATTAGAGTACTGCATGCATATAGTATGCTTAAAAATTAGATTTCAGTATCAGTTCTGTCCTATTGTTGTGTTCTGAATGCTTTAAAAATATCAAAGCTGTCATTTCTTGGTATATCTTTGGGTGATATCTTTCAAAGAAAAGCATTTAAGACCCTAGAATACTACTGAAGCAAGCATTGTGAGGAGAGAGCAACAAATAACCTCTGGAGCTTTGTGTGCAGAGCTGTGATCCTAATTGTGGAGAGAACCTGAAGAATCCCAGATAAGTTTTGATTTTCTTTCCCCCCTGCTTTGCTGCTAGTCACTTAGCAGATCAACAGGACTTTTAACCTCACCTCTGTATTTTTCCTTGCTGCCTGTTTATCTTTGCAGGACTAGGCTGAGCTTTTGCCTTCTCCCCCAAAGTAGTGCCAGGCACTTCACGGCTTCTCTCTGGGGATGGTCCGAATTTGACCTCCTTCTGTCCTCTGTGTGGATGGCAAATAGCTTTGTCCGCTGTTATTTCCCAGACATTTTAGTAGGCCTTCATACATTTTGTGGACATTTGTAGAAACAGCTTGCACATGAGGCAAAGTAGATGTCCCTGAGCAGCTGGGTATTTATGACCCATTAACATGTGCTGAGTTTTGAGACTTTGTCAAATGATGATACTGAGCTAGAGTACTGATCATGAGGGAGGTATTTGCTGCCTCAGTGCTTAGCACTTCGATGCAATTTTTTATTGCTTTGATGTTATATTTAGTAGTGTGTTGGGAAGTGTTTTGTGCTTACAGAATCAGGCTCTTTGTGCTCATATTATATGCAGTATGTCTGGCTGGAAATTCACTTCTTCTTTGTGTTAGCAGATTCTCCATCAAAGAAAACTTGAGACTACTCTTTTTTATGTTCCAGAAAGCAAGTCAGTCACCGCTGTGTTACTTAGGGTAACTGTCTGTAACCAGAGCCTTTGACAGCTTGAAGTTCTAGTCTGCACTGCTACCAAATAGGGAGGGAGCAAAATGAGTACAGCATCTGCAGATGAAGGAACTGAAGGGGGAGGGTCACTCACATGACTTTTCCAAGGGTAGAAAGTGGATCAAGGAAGAGATGACCTTTTGATAACATAGACATTACTTTTTATCTAAATTGGTGAAGTCAAAATATTTGCTTTTGGGTTGATGCCTTTTCTAAACTATATGACTTTAAATGGCAATTATTCATGTTATGAACTCATCTGTAAAGTCACTCTACCTATTTTCTACTGACCTCTACAGTTTTTTCTTAAGCAAATGTTTTAAAATGTTGTTAGGAGTTAAGAAGGTGAACAGTGGAGGAAATAAAGATGCGTTAATCAAACATACTTTTAATTTTGAAAAAGAAGAATTGCATTTGTTTTAAATGACAGACCTGTAAGACTTTGCTTCTTTCTGTTGGCTGTCAAATTTGACTTCTCATTTAGCCAGGGTGCACTTTTGGTAGAGAAAACAGTATTTGGGAGTTCTTTAAATTTGGAGCTGAGAAAGTCAGACAGGTGCTGGGGAGAATTTAGGTCAGGCAGATCCTAGGCTAAAAAGCATCTCTGTTTTATTAATGGAAGGAAGAGGAGGAACAGATGGAGATCCTGGAGTTAAAATGTCAGAGCACAAAGGTAAAATGAGTGTGTCAGACTAGAATCTAAAAGAAAATGACTGCCATTGTCTGTACACCTGTGTGAGAAGCTAGAAAGCAAGAAGAGATGAATTCCTTTGTCCATTGTTACTGAGGCATGGCAGAATGACAGGGATTGATGGACATCTGTGGTTCCTTACTGCTGAGTGCACATAGGTTGAATAGGACCACAGATCTGAGTGGGAGCTGTTCAGTGATTCTACAGAGCCAAGAAAGGAGGTGTGGGACTGGCCTACTGCTCTGACTAAGTTTTAATGTGCTCTCTTATGGTCATTCTGCCTTGTGATGTCCGTATCCAAAGAAGCAGGGTTAAGTTTTCATCCTTGGCTTTGCACCTTTTGAATTTTGCAGGACTAGCTTCATGTTCAGTTAATACAGATTTGCTGCTTTTCAGTGGGTTTGTAACATATGTGATGTGCAGACAACTATGATGGAAAGCCTGAACAAAAGTACAGGAATGTAAGATTTTCTGCTCTTGTGTGAGTAATCTGTTCTGTTATGTAATCAGGTTGTTGACAGTTTGCTTAATCATTATTTCATTTTTTACAGTGAGATGCTCTACCTCTACTCTGGAGTTCAATAAAGGTGTTTTTGTTGTGAGACTTTTGTCATCCTAGCAGGACAGAGTTTTTCTTTTACTGGATGAATCTGGAAAAAGTAGTTTTGGTAAAAGATACTCCAGGGCAAGAGATAAAAATTAAGGGGAAATGCTGTCTTGTATTTTTTTTTTTCAGAAGCATCACATACGTTATTGTTTCACAATAGAGACATACAAAAAGAGTTGATTTATATCACTGTTGCATTGGGCATTTTGTAAAAACCACTTGTATCTTTTATAGAATTATGGTAAAGTTTTTTTGACATAAACGCAGTAAATAAGGAAAAAAATCTGATCCCTCCAAATGCTTGAGAAAATCATATTATGTTTTTGTTTTTTTTTTTTTTCCCTGATACATGATTCTGGTTGTTTCTTAGGACTAATTAATATTCATGTATTCAGTTCTTACAAACAAATTAAAAAAAAAATCCCCAAATAATTCTTGGCTGGAACTATAGATAAGTCTGTCTATCACTATCTGAAACAGTCCAAAATCCTCTCAGACATTTCAATAGCCTCCAAACACTGTGACTGCACATAGGAGAAAGGTCCTGCTGAGTAGTGTCACTCCTTGTTTATCTCTCCAGTTGGAAATAATTCATGTGTATTCTGTAGCTAACCTAGCAGCATGTTTCTGGCAGAGTGGGAAGGAAGCCTGGCATTAAATAATTGAAAAACTGTGAAATAGGGATGATACTTTTCAGATAGCTGTTCTCTGTTGCTTTCCTAAAACTGAGGGGTAAAAATGGAAGTAATTAAACCCAAGTCAGTAAAGTAGTCGATCACTGGAGCGATTACTTGGTGTCAATCTCACAGAGCCACAACCTCCTCATAATATATGACAGAGAAGAACAAGAGTCATTTTTTGGCAATCAGTAGAAGTGTAAATATAAGTGCAGTTTATTTGGAGGCTGCAGGAAATGTGTTTAGGGCAGAGGATCATCACTCCCAATGGATTCCTCAGTGAAACAAATTGAAATACAGTACTGGAAATGGTGGATGGGAAGGAGGAAAAAAAAGAAACCAACTAGAAGTTATTGTCTGTCCCATGATCATCAATGCCACCTAAGAATATTGGAATCAAAAGCTAATAGGAACTAGTATTGGCTTGTGCAAGACAGCTTGTGATGAGAACCAGGTATGCCTTCCAAGCCTTGTGTGTAGAGAGAGAGTCCAGCAGAGAAATTTCATGGGCAGCTTGGCACAGCAAAGGCAGTGTGCAGCCATCTTTTTCTAAACACTCAGCGATAAGAGGTAACCCACATAGAAAAATGCCATTATTGATGCTCCTGTGATACTTGAGATGATGCTGGTGTCTTACTGGCACGAGTTCTGGGCTCTGCTGTACGTGATATTTTCTCTGTGTGTTTGTGTGAAAATGGGGCAGCTATACAATGCATGGCAGTGTATAGCATGGTGGATTCTTTCTTAATCTCTGAAATTTAAAGGAAGGTGGAGGCTTGATGACAAAAGAGAAGAAACAAAAACAGATAATTCTTTACTATTGCATTTTCCATATTCACATTACACTGTGAAAGGTGATTTGCTGAACATTAACTCAGTTTCTGGGTACTATGTGAGTAACACAACAGCCACTGGAAAATAGGCTGAGGCCTCTAGGTAGCTGGAGGTGCCTTCCAGGTACCTGGAATACCTCCAGGTATTGAAATATGAAAGGCAACCTTAAATATTTGGGTTTTTTGTTTTCTTTCTTTTTTTTATTATTTTATTTTTTAAATTTTAATTGAAGCATCACTTTATAAACAGCTTTTTACTTGAACATCAACAAGAATGTTTGAAATCAAATGGGATCTCTTTGACTATTAAGCAGTTCTGATAGCAATATTAATGCTAAATAACATTTTAAAAATTAATTTGTTTTAATGTGTCCATAAGAAAAAAATGCATTAATAATCTCTAACTACTATTTTAACTTACTGATGATATTATAAGACTTATGTGGCTCTAAAGAAAACATGTTAGGCACTAATGTAGTTTTCCTGTCCTCAGATCCCTGAGAAATCCTTTGCATCAGTAGCACAAATTATATTTTTGCAAGTCTGTACAGTATACTGGGTGATCAGCTCCTGAGAGACAGAAGGAAGAAAATACAAACAGGATCTTTAGCAAGAACTAGCCTTTCTTCTGAAATTAAATTATTTTTGGCATTCAGTAGGAAATGAGCCTACTTCTGTGGCTACCTGACAAAAACTTGTGTACAGTGAATGGCCATTCATGCCTTCAGAAACGTGGGTGTTGGTTACCTGTGTGTGAAACAAGAAAGAATGGCTTTGCAACATGTGTAAAGGATACAGAATAGGTCCTCCAGAGAAAGAAATAACCCACATTTATACAAGAACAAGGGCCAGTGTATACACTATGGAAAGGTGAGGTGTAACATTTCAGAAGCCGAGCTTTTATGTTGATAGGACCCTGTCAAGATGCAGCCTCAGATCCTAAGGAAAAGAATGGGAAAACTCATCAGTTTGCATGTATACATCATTGCAGCAGGGTCCCTCTGCTTAAATGAAAGACTCTAAAAGTGTTTCATGCTCTGGTCTTTAATACTGTTAGTGCTTTGTGTGTGTAAATGTGTGATAACAGATAATGTAATTTAATGTCTGCTTTAGTGTATCAGTTATTTTTCAGAAGACAGTTATTCCCTTGAGAATTTTAGAGAAGCTCTCAAAAGAGCTGTTTTATTGTCCTTTAAAGAAAAACCTTTTGATTCATGTGAATTTTTTAGTTGTTCAGGCATCCCATGCTAGAAAGGAAGGATCTGGCAGGTGGTAATGTTCCTTCTGAAGGCCGGGATAGGTTAGAAAAGGCTGAGAATGGAATTTAGTTATCTTCCTGGTCCAGTGAACAAGGGCTACATGGCCACCTCTGGTGTGCTCTGTTTGGACCAGTGCTAGTGACCAAAAGGTTGCAATTAGGCTGGAGCTCTTGTCCTGTTTTCTATGCTCTGCCATGATGTGTTCTCTGCAACTTCTAATCTAACACCAGAGGAGAGGAGGAGGAGGAAGGGTGTGAGCAATGCTGATAAGTGCCTGCAATTACTTTTTCAGTTTAAATCCCATCTGGAACTTGATTAATATGCCCCTTCTAGTGTAGTGTGAAATGGGGTTTGTTCACAGTGTTAGCTTTTCACACAGTTTTTCATGAACATGTTGTGTCTGACTCCTAACAACCAGGATGTTTTAATGGCAGATTCCTGAACACATATGCAGAGAGAGGCCATTTTGAATAGACTCTAGCAAGCATGACATGAATTTTGATAGTTTGTAGTTTTAGGTAAATATAACCTAACCAAATAAGAGAACTGAAGTGCCTTAGTATTTTGATTCAGAAAAGCCCGATAATGTATCCTGTGTTGAATAAATTGACTGACTGGATTCCACAGAAGGGCACAGTATCAGGATTGGATTGATTGTGAAAAAATTGGCAACTGAAGTTTTGACTTTGGGTTTTGACTTAGGCTTGACTTTGTGATTAAAGGGAAAAGTCAAGACTATATATGGTTACACTTAGGACAGAAAAATGAAAGCAAGTCCACACGTTTTCAGGGTGTTGAAATGTGGTCTTGGTAAGTACCTGAGACTTGAGATGTGTGTTTAACTGTGTATCTCTTTATTTGGTACCTGACTATCAATAGGTTGTCGTCTGACCTTTAGAAATACATCACTGCAAAGTACAACACAAGTTAGTCTTTTCATTTTTAGTGCAGGTGAAATTCTCATTCCATGAAATTGCATACCTGTATACCTTTTGTGCCTAGAATTCACAAAACAGGAGTTCACTCTTTTCTGTAACAGGAAGGGAAGAGGGAGGTTTTATGTTCAAAATCCTAATTTAAAGAAAAGTTTGAGAGCTGGTATCATCAGAGGTACTCTGAAGACATTTTTTATGTACTTTGATTTTTTGAATCTGTGCATTTGTGTTGTTGTTGAATGTACTTTCAAAATTATTTTCTAAATTTTAGTAGCTCCTCAGCCTTTTAATAATTGTCACGTTGCTTAAACTGGGTTGTTGCAAGTTTTCTTTGTATGTCCCTTAAGTGTAATAGTATATTTTATTCCTATATATTTTAGGTGTGTGGTTCCACAGTTGTGAAATGTTTTGCTTGTGGGCGATGGAGGCTTTTGCAACCAGAAGCATGAGAGAACTACAGTGCTGCAGTTGCACTGTAGCATTGAAGAGGTCCATCATCAGGCATGAGTCAATCAGATCTGCCACAGATCACTGGCTCCTTGTGAGGAGTCTGCGCAAGTTCTTCAAGGCTCTTCAGCATTTGGGTTAAGACTGTTCTAATTAACATTTTTAGATGTAGAGGTAATAGCTTTTTCTGGAGAATGCAGTTGGTTCCTCTCAGGATTTTTAAAAATTGGTTGGGGGCTTCATCACACCTCCCAGCTAGGTGGTTGATTGTGGGAAGGCAGCTGTCATGCCAGTGCAGGTTGGGGCTGCCTGTGTGTTTGAGCAGTGTTACTAATGGGCTTTTACTGCTTCCATAAGCAGAGACTGAGGCGCTTTATGAACAAACTTCCAAACACTGGGAAATGTTTCTTTCTTTGCAATGGTTGATCTGGTTGAGTGTAGACTATTTTTCAAAGGCTGTTTTCTGAGGGCTGAACTAGTGAATTAGTATGCTGCCTGTCATAGATTGGAGCTGATTGTTAGCTTGTCCAGGTGCTTTGGGATTGATATGTCTAGGATTGCTAATGTGGTCAGTCAAAACACACTTTGTTTTAATTGTAGATTATTAAGTGGACATTTTCATTCTCAGTTTCTGATTTGATACCTCAGCTTTCTGAAGGATTCCATATGATTTTATTTTAATCAATAACTACATGTTCTATAAAGGTGCTGCTTGTGAATCATTTGTCATTCTGGGTGTGAGGTACAGGGAGCAGGTGATGTTGATCCCTGTGCAGAGGGGCCAGCAAATCAAATTTCTGTTTGAATTTATAACAAAAACTTAATCTTTAAATCATGCATCTGCAATCCTGATGAGCTTACTTCAGAAGTGCCAGCAAAAATGATTCCTTATAGTCCTCAATGCCTTCTGAGCCTCCTTGCAAGGTCACCTGCAACAGTCCTGGATCAATGCCTTACTAGCCTACAGATCCCTCTGATGGGTGTTTCTGCTGGCAACATTTCACATCTCCTTGCTTTCTCTTTTTTAGTAGCTCTGTTTCTTTAAAATCTGACAGAAGAAGCTTCCCTCTTCCAGACTCAGTATTTAATAAGTCCCTTGGCTCAGGCTGGCCCAAAGCAGCTGGGATCTACACCTGTAAGGCAACAGAACTGCTTCATCAGCAGGCACACCTGGGATGCAGATGGTCCTATTATGGAGCTTGTAACACCTAACAAATTTTTTTTTTTCTCCACCTGTCATCTTGACCTTATCTAAGGTGATGTTTGGGTAGCTGGGATCACAGCCATAAGTACAGATCATCCTTGTTGAATGTCAAGATAAGATGGCTTCTTGAGAGCATCGGAGTGTTGGATCTTCCAGCAAACTATACTCTTATTTTTTCTTAACAGAAATAAAACATAATGTACCCCGGCCCGTGTTGACAAGAAGTGAGCTGTTTTGGCTAAAATTTCCATTAAACAAAATAAAAATGTTGAACTCTGGCATGGAACACTTCGGCTTGAACAGCTTGTCAAAGTAGCAAGTAACTGAAAACAGGGAGCTCTCATGGAAATGCCTGACAATTTTAATAGTTGGCAGCACTGTCAGTCACACCTATTGTGACAGCAATATTGTCAAGTGCTTCCTGATTTATTATGTGCCTTTGGGATGGTAACCTGTTTAGCCAAACATTTTAATAAATCACTCTTGGGCAATTGACATAGATGACCAATACTGTGACATTTTTGAGCACTTCTGAACAACAGATTTATGGTGAAACAGGGCTGGTGATTATATGTGTAATAGAAAAGAAAAAGTACGTATTGATGGATTGTGTTCAAACCATTTTTAGAGAGTGCCCTTGGGCTCAGCACTCCAAGTTATTTTATTTGCTTTGACCTTTGCGTAGATGTTGGAAATGTTGACTAACTGCCTCGTGCTGACAGTACCATTAGGTATTTTGAGGAGACTTCTGCAAATGCAGATATATTCTTACATTATTCAAAATGCCTTGAAAGCTACAGACTTTTGTGGAATACCAACATGATGACCTTTGCTTCTGATAGCAGAGGAAGTCTCATTATAGACACTGCAGTATAACTTTGGTTTGACTCAATGTTTTATTTCTTTCTTTAAAAAACCAATCTGCTCAAAATGTAATTCAGCCCATAAGGCTAAGGTATTTTATCCTATGGTTTTGTGATAGTTTTCCTATTGCCACGAGAAGTATGTTTCAGAGAATGAAGAAAGCATTAGTAGCAGCTTTTGGAAAAATGTCTAAAAATACTTCCAGTTCTGTAGGAATCCCTTGTGTTCCCCGTGTGGTTGGTAATTGCAAACCAAACATACATTAGCATGGATGTGTTGCTAGGTATTACTAACCTGGCGTAGAAAAGCTAACCTAAAGCCAGAAAGCATAATTAGTAACCTCCACAGCCTATGAGGCCCTTTCTCAGGGCATGTTCTGATATGCCCTGGGGCACAGGGCATATGTTGACTCCTGCCTGGATATTTGACCAGCTCTGTAAGTTTTTAAAATTATCAGATCCCCCAAAAACATTTAAGGTTTTTAGACTCGGGATTTATTTTGGAGTATAATAAAAGGTGTTTGACTGTGGAGCTGAGGACACTGGGGGTCAGTCTATGAGCAGCACCACAGTTTTACAAGCCCTTACTTTTCAGCCACTGAGAGTCCTGTACTGTTACTGAGGAGGTGGCCTTTGAATTGTGTTGCTTGTAGCCCCAGAGTGTGCAGTTGAGATTGTGGCCTCAGTTCCTTGTGCTTGCATCACAGGCCATATTTTATACGGAGCTATGGGATACAAATCACAAGAGTCCCTTCATTTTCCCTATGTCTGTTTGACTTCATGTGCTCTTTGGAGCAAAAATTCGCATCAGTGCTGAAGAACCAGAAGTACAGGTAGTGTTTCCCAGCTACCAAACCTTTTTTTCATTGAGCAGCTATTTAGAATGCATTTTATCCTGTACCTACCACTGCAAGGCCTCTTCTTTTACTGTCCTTTGAAACCTGCTGGGGTGGTTCAGATACTCTGAAATAACAAATACAGCTGTAGCACCAATAGACTATTATTTTGATAGCACTTTATCACTTCCCAGTAATTGTTTCATAGTTCACTGTGGCAGCCAAGAGAGAACCTACTTCTTGCAATAAATAGGTGTTTAAACAATGTGCAGCTCTGTCATGGTGACAAGAGTGGTCTCTCTGATCTGCTGGGAAGGAAGAAACAGGCTAACCTTGGAGAGCTGTAGGTTTTAGAGTTAAATGACCCTTTTAGCCAAGAGTTCTTTGAATGGATGTGATGCATATGGCAAAAAAACCCCAAACAACAACAAACAAACAAACAAAAAATCAAAAAAAAACCGAAAAACCACAAAACCCCCCTGGAATGCTCTAACATTTTGGAAGGTTATTTAGGCATTTGATATTATTCCCTTCATTGTGTTCTCTTTATATCACATGTAGTTCTGAGGAAGAACAGCTTGGAATCAGTCCTACCCTGTGGATGTGTCTGAGAGCCAGGTGAAACTCAGTCTTATAGGTTGACACATTATACTTCTTTCTGAGGCACTTCTGGCTTCCCCTGGTTCCCTGGGGTTAAATTCCATTTTGTAATAAATGATGTAATTTGAATAGGTTGTAAACTTCATTCTGTTTTTCTTGCTTCTCTACGGCAGTCAAGCAGAAATGGTAGTCTGCTTCCTGATAGATTCTGTTGGGAGAGCTACAGGGATTTTCAGCTCTGCAAAGTATTGTATATGTCCTGATGATTTTCCCAATTGCAGGGAGGAATACCTCATAACCCCCCTATATAAGGCAGTCTCGAAGAGGAATATTTTGAATTTTTTCTAGATAATTTGTGCCTTCGTGTTGGCCAAACAAACTCTGTGAATACAAGAAAGCTTAATTAGGTGTATTCATGCCCTTAATATCTCCTTTAATGGGATTAAAATTAAATGTTTATTTTAGTAGCTACCACTAAGAGGAATACCTTTTGAAGATGTTTGAAAGTGTATTGAGAAATTAGTTCTTAAAATATTTTCCCTCTAACATTTCCATAAGCACTGATTAACACTTGATGAGACTAAGCTGAAACTCATCTGTTCTGTTTTGTTTCTTTTCTTTCAGAAAAGACCTGACAGAGGAGGCAGATCTTAAACTCCTACAAACATGTTAGAGGATTCTTGGCCTTTGGGTGAATTGGCTAAAAAAATAAAAAACCCAAACCCAAAACAATTTGTGATTAGAGGGAAGGGGAAGTGCTGTGTTGCAGGAAGCAGCTGCAATCAATGTTTCTGGTTCATATGGAAAGTCCCAGCCAATGTAAAGTCGTGTCTCAGGATCTATTGTGACCTGCTGTTGATTTTTATTTTTTTTTTAACCTGCTAAGAGGGTGGGGGAGTGACGCACTTTTGCTGTCAGGACGGGCAGTGCTTGGACAGTTTGTTCTCTTGTCTGGGAAGTCCAATGGCTCTGAACACTCACCGTGCTGCTGCTTAGCTGCTCCACACTAAGGACAATAGGAAGACTTTTATCCTCTTCCTCCTCATCCTTCTCATCACAGTAGTATTTTTGGTACCTTCACATAGTTACACATTGATCATATCTCTCTCTCACCCTCACTGCTGCACTTCTGTGTAGCCCTGGTCTACAGAGGTCTTCTCAAATAGGAAAAATGGCCCTCTTGTTTTCTCTTTATATTCCATTCTTAGTTTCTGTGAACAGAGAACCAAATTAAAGTTAGTGTTACTTGTTGCAATAACACCGATCTTGAAGACAACTAATGCTCTATTTTTGCTGGACTGGCTTAAAGGTAAGTGGCATTGAATGAGACAATTATGTTGGATACAGACATTTATATAGCAGCCCGTGATATAGGGCCCTAGGCTGTTTTTACTGCTTATCTTGAGTTTTGGGCCCATGATTGGGCTTTAGTGGAACTAACCTCATGCTGTGAAATAGTGTTTTAAGGGTGCTGGAATGTTTTAGATCTGAGTATGGAGATTGTAATTGTGTAGCTGTTTTTAGGATCAAGGTGAAAGAGAGGAGTTTTGTACTGTCACCTGTTACTGGATGTTGGCTCTCCAAGGCACTGCTTGTCTGAGCTCTTGTGCAAAGTCAGGGTTATGCACGAGTGTGGGTGAAAGTCAAGGAATGTTGTCAGAAAATATTGTGACACCCTGGGGACTCTGGATGTGCACAACTTAAAATAGGGTAGATATGTGTGAACCTGCTAATCTGAAATACATCTGTTATGTTGCTTGGCTGATGAGTACATTCACACAGACACAGTGGGGAGCACTGAACTTTTGCAATTATTTTTGTGAGGGAAAAAAAAGGGCAAATAGAACAGGGGCTATTCTGTTTTGTCCTCTGTTTTCAGAGAGTGGAATGTAGGAGGAAATGCACGTTTCTCAAGGAGAGCAAAAGAAGAGAGGTGATAAGTGTACAAAAATAACTGAGAGAGAGAGAGAGAGAGATAGAATAAGAAGGTTGACAAAGAATAAGAAGGTTGAAAAGACAAGCAAGTTGACAGAGCAGCACGGCTGCTTCACTTTATCCTCTGACCTGGTGGGTCTGACATGAATGAGGTAGGAAGACTTCAGGAGAAAAACTGTAATCTGCTCAGAGAATCTTGGGCTACCATCAGAATTGAATTGACACAAGACCAAATCTAGTTCCAAAGGGCCCAAAACATGAGAGAAGAGAATACACAAGGGGTGTATTTTCTTTCTTCTTGACCTGTATTTCTCATGTTAACTAAAAAGAAGCCTTGGTTATGGAGCTAATGAGTAGAGTTGGCTTGAGTAAAGGCTTAAACCATAACTCCAGGTTTGAATTGCTGTGCAGAGTACTTAGATGATAGTTGGAGTATAACAACTGCTAGATTGCAGAGGCAGCACTTGTCTTGCAGGGTCAAGGCTGTTGGGTAAAAACCTTCATGAAAAACTATGTGACTGTCAAAATGAAGGGAGTAAAATACAAGTTCTCCAAGCCAACTAGGTTTTCAAGCTCATCAAGTAATTCTTTATTTTCTGTGCTCAAGATGTCTCTTTACTTGACTGGGCTGAAGCTCTTTGAATTTTTTCAGATAAATGGTAATGTATATAAGTATTGTCATAAACTGGCAGCAGAGCATATTTGACAGTGGAGCTATTTTATGCTGGAAGCAGATTGGTTTGGAAAATGCAAGTTCATTTAAGCTTACTGTCAGCAGTTAAGAGGTTTTTGTAAAGGAGCTTTGTCAGGAAAGTTTTTTCATTCCTAAGGGAAACATCTAGTCAAAAACAAAAAATGAAAACACTTCCCCCCCACCCCCCCTCAAAAAAAAAAAAAAAAGAGCTCTGTGAAAGAGGAAATGTTTTTCTGAAAGAAAAGAAAAAATCTTCAGTTGTAATATTGGTACAGGAATCTGAAAGATGGGTTCTATTTCCAATTCTGCAAATGACTTCTATGTGGTCTTGGACAGATCACAAGCGCCTTTTTGTTCAAAACTATCAATAAAATCTGAGCCTTTTTTTTTTTCTTTTGTTATTTGTTTAAGAGAAATAGTGGTATTCAGTGCTTTAAAACTGGGTGATTGACCCTGGGTGTCATATGTGAAGTACTTAGGAGACAAGGTCATGACCACTTAAAGGAAATGTATAGGCCTAAATCTCTGTTTGTTTTCCTGATATGAAATGCTAACTAGTGCTGCTTTGTAGCTACAGTTAGCAATTTGTGAGCAATTCCAGGAGCAGAAAAGAGAGGCTGAAGTTGGTGACTAAGTTCAAACTTCTACAAAATTTGTATTGTAGAAGCTCTAGTATGTTTCATTTTAATCTCTAACACTCTTACATTTTACTGGAAAATATTTTAGTTAGGAAGACTATATGGGTCCAGCCAAAGTATTCTGCCATTTTGTTCTTGCTCTGATGACATTTCTTGGGGTCTCTTATTAAGTGATAATATGTGAAGGCAAGTCCAAGAATTCACTTATCAAGAAACTTCTGTTTCAAAAGAACCAAAGGTTAGAAGAGCACAGAACTGGCTTGTAGTCCCTCAATTTTTCTTGCATGTGGGAAAAGCATAGATGGCTACAGCACTTCTGAAGGGATAGATGTGACTGAAGCATCAGATGAACTTGATGTTATCAATGACCTCCATGGAAAAGCTTTGCTGAATTGCCATCTGTTAGCCCCTCGCTGCCAAAATGGTACAATACTGGTGTAGCTGAATGCAAAGAGGCAGCACATCCAGAATTTTGTTACAGCTTGCAAAGGCTGGTAGCACTGACTTTGGGAGGGACCCAGCTGGGGTGTATTACTTTGTAGGCTTGTAAAGGTTTCTTACTGAAGTGCTATCAAAATCAATATCAGGCTGGCCTAAATAAGAAGTAGTAAGGTTTACAGGAATTACTGAAACGTCCCAGTTCTAAAGGTATTTACACCTTTGATTATGCAATTGGTTAAGCAAGCAAAAAAGTTAATGTTAATCCAGAGAATTAGCAAACAAACATAGTTCAGGATCTTTCTTCAGCACTGAAAATGAAGGTGTGGAAAATTTACAAGATTCACAATGCTAGTGCTAACAAGATTTTCTTTAAATAAAATTCATTGCTATCTAATGTAACTATAATTTTTCTTTCCCCTTTTGGCTGAAAACTTGCTCTCCTATTTTTTTTTTTTTTTAATGAGTTTAACTTAGTTCTTCATTGTTTTTTGAAGAGAATGATAGTTCAGAAACTAGTTTAGGTAGCTTGTCTCTGCTTCTATGGGAGAAATTTTTTGTGTGTGGATAGGATGGGTTGTGGTGTCAGTCACCTGAAAGTCTGCCCTTGGCATGCCAGAAGTATACTCCAGTGGGTTACTGTCAAAGACACCAAATATTTTACTCATTTATTCAGTGTGGAACCAGTGGAGAGAGCAGGCAGTTGGAGTAATATGTTTTCTTTGACAAGTGGGAAAACACAAAATTGGCTGTCACCTTGAGTCATTATTGTTCCATGGTTCTCAGGTGACATGAGAATTGATGCTACAATATAGAAGCATATCCTTAGATGGTTGTTTGGTCTTTTGGTTAGCTAGATAATGCCAGATAAGGGGCTTAAACACAGAAGCATGAATGGGACGGGACTGCTGTGGAATGCATCTTAAGCTGCTTTATTATGTTTTCCTCCCAAGCATCAGTCTTATTACATGGTTGGGACAGCAGGAAGATGCCAGCAGCTCATGTCCTCAGCAGCAGCCGCAGAACATGAGGTTACAATGCATTTTGAAAGTTTTCTGACTGAGCACAAAAAGCAAAAGCATATTGACAGTAGTTCTATCCAACCACTATAAGTAGACGTACCTTTGACTAAAATAATACTTGTTTTTTTCTAATACAATGCCTACTTGTAAGTCTTGAAATACAATGCACAGAGCTCCATTATTAAGCTTAGACCTTCCTAATACCTTGCTAGATATACTTTTCTGCAGCTTAGTGAGTTATTCCAGCCAAGCATTAATACACAACCCATGGTTCTATTTGTCCTTGCTTTCTACATCTCATACAGCTTTTCTGCTGACAAACCTTATGCTTTCTGCTTAGCTCCAATTGCAGTTCTGCTGCCTCTGAGGCCTGCCTTTTTGCAGCTTTCCCAAAACCCTCTGATTTTAAGGATTCCCACAGCCGGAGATGGTAACAGCAGTTTTTCATTAAGGTCATTCATCATGTTCATGACATTAAACCTCAGGGAAACTACTCCCCATTTGCTTTCTACTCTCAGCCTGTAGCGACTCTGTGTAAGGTACTTATCCTCTGGATGCCCTCATCGATTGTTTAATTGCTGAGAGGCAAGGGGTATATATTAATAAAGATGAGATTCCATCTGATGCAAGAAAACAATTTTTTGCCGTGATGGTGGTGAAAATTGGAACAGGTTGCCCAGAGAATTTGTGGTGTTTCCATTTGTGGAGACATTTAAAACCCAGTCAGGCATGGTCCTAGACAACCTTCTCTAGCTGAGCCGGCTTAAGCAGTGGAGTTGTACTTGATGACATAGAGGTTCCTTCTAATGCTCCTTCTGTGATTCTGTTTCTGACTCAACTGCATCCTTGAGATGAGAACTGTACGCAGTACACAAGAAGAGAGAATGGGAATGTCATGCTGTGGAAGAACAACCTCTTATGCCTTTTTTCACTGCAGTTTTCTCTCCTGTCTGCTCAGTTGGTTCCTTGAACTCCTTTTGAGATGCCTTTCCTTCAGCATAACGTTTAACTGCTTGCAAGTGTTCAGTAGCATTCTCAGACTGAGGTTTAGCTGTTCATTCCTCTCTCCAGGTCATTGGTGAAGATATGGAGTAGAAAAAGTCTCAACTCTGATTCCCCAAAGTC
Source organism: Cinclus cinclus (assembly GCF_963662255.1). Taxonomy (NCBI): domain Eukaryota; kingdom Metazoa; phylum Chordata; class Aves; order Passeriformes; family Cinclidae; genus Cinclus; species Cinclus cinclus. The sequence goes on along the minus strand of NC_085046.1, from coordinate 86,727,881 downwards.
TCCACTTCTTATTCTTCATCCTGGAAAGTGATTGTTAGGCTCAAAGGCTCATAGAATAATTTATGAAAGAGCCTTTATATCCAGTCATACTCTTTCTGGAAATTACTCTTCAGTTGTCCCCATGATGCTCTTTAGAGCCTTTATGGACTCATTTGACAAAGTCCTGTAGCAAAGCAGCTTTATGTCTTTATCATCTACAAACCTCAGCCAGAAGTTCTGCAGATCCACACTTGAGTTTCCCCAGAGCTCTCAGGTGAATGCCGTGCACTCCTGGTGATACCATGACCTCCAATTTGTCTGTTTGGTCTAATACCTCCTGTGCCTTTGCTTTAAACTGATACAGCTTCTCCAAGATATCTGCTGCTATGGATGCATAAAGTGTGGGATCTGTCCAATACCTTCTGTACTAGTCACTAACCAAAAGTGTGTACTGAGCTTCTTGGCTGTGGCCTCATCCTTCCTGAGTGCCTGTTTTGTAACATAGACATCAAAAAGTTCTTTCAGCTTCCTTGCTGGACTTCTAGGACAGCTAAGATATATTGTAGTGGCGAGTATTGAGTACATAGAAGGCACTCCCCAAATTCTTTTTCAGTCCCTTTATTTTCTATGGTATTTCATGGACTCTTTTTTTCTTGTTTGGACAGACTTCATATTTTTTTACATCGTACCTTAATTTGAAATTATCCCTTGCAAAAATCTCATTTATTTTTACGGTCACAGACAATAAGGTTTATTGCAATTCTGGACCACTCAGAATCAGGTGAGACCCTTTTTGGCATCTCCCCAACACATACTTTTGTTATTATTGCCTTTGATTTGGGCAGCTAAAGTGCCAGTGCTCAGTGTGCCACTTGGGTGCAGCACGTCTGTGCTGGTTCTGGAATGAACAGCTGCTACTGTTGTGGTTGGTTACAAAATGAGCTTGTTATAATGAAATGGCTCACTACAGTTCTGTTCAGAGCATACAATAAGAGATGAATCCCTGGGAGCTGGGAAGCAGAGAAACTCTGAGAACAGAGGATTGAAAAGTATTTGAGATTAATTTTGTGTAAGTCCTGGACATTAAGTTGATACACCCGTCTCTCACCCTCTTAAGTTTCATGGGCCCAAGTGGGCTAAAAACACCACCTGGTGAAACTACAGTCTTTTGCACTTCAATAGGTCAACAGTAATGGCTCTATAATAGAACTTAATGTCAGCACGTATGAAGAATCAAGTGTCCAAATCCTGATTTTTTGATGGAGCCTTCTAGATTTTTATCTGCAGTGATGAACCCTGACTTCCCTAGTGTCACAATTGAGAGTGTATGAAGCAAAGATGAAACCCCTGATATTCTATGGTAAAAAGAAATGTAAATGACTTGGATCAAGATCTGTGTGAGAAGAGAGCTGTGATAAAATCAAAGCTGTGTTTTAAGCGGAATAGCTGTTGACCAAGTGGAGGCATCAAGTTAGCCTTCAGTGTTTTTACTTTCTAACTGAGTTTTTTTCTCTGTGTTGTACTTAAAAACGTACATGCCTACTGCTTAGTGCATATGCATAAGAGAATGCTATTTTAAATAGAAATGTTGAGAGTAAAAAAATACATGTTGGCTCCAGAGGCAGAATAGATCAGTCTTTCTGGAGAAAGTAATTAAGCAGGTGCACATAGACTGACTCTTTCCTTCACAAGATATATCAGGACCTGACCTTGTTAGGAGAAATAAGCACTGTTGGATGCTTATCTTGAACGCTCGCCATCTCCAGGTGTTCTTGAGGAAATCAAGCATCAAACTAATGAGTAGTTTGGGTCTGGGATTGGGTCACAATTTTGTGTGGTGACCAGCAAACTTGCCCAAGTTTTGTGGGCTACTATTGCTATTTGGTGGGATTTTATAAACTTCCTCAGTTTCAACAAACCATTTTTAAAGAAACCGTGACTGGTGCTGTTTGTTGTAGCCCATTCAGCTATTCTTCAGTGTTTGAAATGTCTTTGTATGTCAAGTGTGGCTTACTTTGGAAAGTGTTCAATGACAGCAACTTTGAGTATTGATTGATTAAGCACCAGATGTCTGGGTCCACCTGAGCTAAATTTCTTCCCGTATTATTTTCTTCAGGAGAGAAGGAATGGATGGATTCTTCTCGCCTCTTTTCCAGAAAAAAAAAAGGCACGTTCAGTCCCTCTTCTAGGGTCATGTAGCCTGTTAGAGATGGGGAGTCAGCTGAAGCAGCTTAAAAACCTGCTCAGAATTTGAAATCCAGTGTGGGCTGGGGGCGGAGGGTTAATTGTGGTCTTTTTAAAATCTGCCATGTGTGCATACATATCAGAATAAAGCCTGTATTTTTCTTGGACGTGAAACTGGGGAAGCAGCTTTTATCAGATCTTGCATCTGTTGGTGCCCCAGGATATACAGACAGTAACTATTGCCAGGAAACCCAGAATGTGACAAAATACTGCCAAACTGTGTTTTATCCGATTTGTTTGTTTGACACTGTGGTAGGAGTATCAATTAGCAGAACGGCTGTATTCTAGCCAAATGAAGGAAAAATTATGGTAAGCCAATGCTTGCAACTCTCTTTGCTGGTTTGAATGTGTCTGCCCTGCAGTAAGGTGGTACATTTGTTTAGTATGTATCAGATACTTATGTTTGTTCCTTAAAGCATGAAGAAGGCATGTTCCTCCCAAAATAATGAATGGGAAAAATCCTGAGGGCTGTTGATACATAACTGTCAAGCATTGAGTTGCTCCTGGTTGTTCCTGAAGAACTTCGGAGCAGTGACAAAGCTGCTTCACAAAAAAGTAGAACCCTTCACTGCAAATGTGTTGCCCCTCAAGACAAGTCTTTTCCTTCGAATCCTCTGCTTTGTTACCCTGCATGGGTGGTGTGAGGAGTCGTTAGAGGGGAGTGGGCAGACCTTTCACCTGGGAATGTCCGGTTACAGTGGTTTGTTGGCAAAGCAAGCAGATGTGAGGGTGGGTGGCTGTTGGGCTCCAGCAATACAGCCAACACCTCCAGGACCCAGGATAGGCTGGATGTCAGTGTGGTAGTTTCCAGAACTCATTTTATAGACATTGATGTGCACGAATGAAAAAGTAGCAAGGGTTTGAGTTCTTTTTTTTTATCAAATGCCTGGAACTTTCTGCTTTAGGAACAAAAGCACTATTGTGAGAATGTGGAAATACTACTCATGATTCAGTTGAAAGAGCACAGATAGAATCAGACTGCAGAATGTGCATGGGGCAGATAAAGGAGTAGGTACTGGGCTTAAAATGTCTTATTCTGACACAATGGAATAAAATTGCCTCCCAAATCCCATTAGTTATCCTGTATTTACAGCAGGTGAGGAATGTATGGAGTGAAAATATAATCTTGATTTTTTTTTTTTTTCCCCATGACAAAATACCTCAGAAACTTCTATGTTTGTTACTCAAACACCGTTTTTTAATACTTGCTTTTTGCCTGACAGATTGCCATATCTGAAGTAATCCCCCAAGATTCCCCAATCTCCACTTCCTGGAATAAAGAGAAGATTGTCTTGTACTTGTTGAATAGTGTATTGGGGTTGAAAACCCCTAGAAAGACCTTTGAAAAATGGGTGTGATTTTTCCTGTACCTTGCCCTCTTTCCCCACCAAGGACAAATACAGTCACCATTACTGCAAATCCTGCAGTCAGGTTTCTTGCATTTGGTGAAAGCGAGTCTAAAGGAAATGAGCTGGGCATAGGTATTGTACGTGTAGATGTTACCTGTCACAGCTCAGAGTTAAAAAAGTTTCGTTATGAACAGCTATCAGATTGTCATTCTGCCTCTGAAGCACATAGCATTTTTCTTCAAAGCAGTAGTAGAGAGAGTCATGCTGAAGTCTCTTAGTGCTACTAGTTTCCTCACTCCTAAAATACAGAAGCAGCCATATTTTAAAATTGTTATAATGGTAGTGAAGTGCAAGAAGAAAGCACTACCCAATAGTTACACATCTGCAAAATAACATGGATGTCACTTGGCAAAGAATGGTCTTGCAGTAGTTAGGGTCAGCCTATTACTCCCTGGCTATTCTTCCTCTGTCAGGACTATCCTCATGGATTACTCCTGACTACTCCTGTTTCAAAGGTACACCTTTACCAAAGGTATAATTTGGAGCTCATAAAAGGCACTTCAGGAAAAAATCTGTCCTCCTGCACAGGTGTAGACTAACAGTGTGTATATTGTGTGTTTTGTGATGGGAACAGAGAAATGTGATCTGCCAAACTGGAAACCTTGGAACACCGACCATTGGAAGAGTTTACCATGAGCACAGCAGAACATTCTGTAAGCTCTGGAGAGTGTTTCCAGAGCGAGATGCAAGTCCACAGTGTTTTTATTTAGGTGTAGCAGGATGTACCAGCTGCTGTCGAGTAGAGGCACATGGCTGAATACTTAAAAATCAACAAGCATGAAGCTTTTATGTATGTCTTCTTACTTTTCCTGCTAAGTGATAGTGAGAAAAAAGGGATCACCAACTTGCCAACAGTTTTTAGGTAACACGTGTTGCTGGTAATATATCCTTCTTTGAATATACTGTTCGTGTTGCTTGAAAACCTGAATGGCTTTAGGAAGAACCAGACATTCAGAGGTTTCACAGAATATTTTAGGATGTGGTAATGTAAAACCAGATAAAAATCGATGACTTGTATAGGAAGGCAAACAGAGAAATAAAGACCTTTAGAAAAAAAAATCAGCAGGAAAAAAGCAGCATTAGTCATCTTTACAAATATGTCTGTATACCTATGTTTTCTGTCTCAGTTTTTTCAGGGTCCCTTTTACTGAGATAACTTCTCTCATGTGAATGGAAAAATCTGGAATTAATGAGCATTTAAACATAAAATTAAATTAGGGTTCTTATTCTCAAAGAAAAACCTAAATTGTCTGGCATCTGTTATTTGAAGAGGGAAAACAAAGCATTACATTACTGGAAGAGAGTAAATCTTGGTTACTTAGAGTCTCTTACAGAATTTTGTATTGATTTATCCTTTCTTGATAGAGATTTAATGGTAGTACTTGTTCTTATGTCAAAATTGGTTGGTATTTAATCGAATGAATTCTCTAGATAGTTTGCAGGCATGAATATGCATGGACCATGCTCCTTTACATAACAGGTATTTTAATCCTATATTGTCAAAACATAACTTAGATCAAAGCCCATCAAAACTGCATGGTCAGATATGAAGCTTTTGCCTAATGCCAGAAAAAAAGAGAGGAAAGGAAGAGATGGGAAAAGATTACATTTCCTCCGAGCCAAGGCAATCACTCAGTGTACGAGTTTGCTTCCCTGGTGGCTCATCTAATTTACTTCTGCGAGAATCATATTTTCCTGTTTTATCTTGGAAGCAAAAAAGCAACATGGAAATTCAGTTTAGATAGCTGTTCAGAGTTTGAAAAATCTATTCAGTCTAGATCCGTCTGGAGTGCTAAGACCTGCTGTTGACAGATTCAGCTATAGTGGGAGTGTCATTTATATCACAGGAAGGCTCATTCCATTTTCTTGGAGCCAGTGTAACTGATGTGAGAGACATGACGGGCATGAGTTCTGTGTCCTGTGGGAGGGGGAATCAGTCCGGGAAATGGTTCCAGCATGTCAGCATAGGGGGGTCCAGACATGAGGTTTGCAGTCCTGACTGGGTTGGGGGGGTCTCACCTGATGCTACTTTGGAGGTCCTGGAGGTCTCTTTTGGGCCCCTCCTGTGATGACTGCAGGTCCCCTCCCTTCTGGGGTCAGGCAGAGAATACTCAATCTGAACTCAGGCTCCTGTGGCAACCAGCCATTTGCTGTTTCCATCTCTGTTGCTCACACTCTGCCACTCTGAAAGACTCCAGCTGTCAGCAAGGGACAGGCTTACAGCCTTACTGCCCTAGGTGTCTCCTCTCCTCACTGCCACACAATTTCCTTTCATGTTGTCTCTAAACTGGCCTCTTGTTTTGTGGTTTACTGGGCTGAAGGCAGGTTGGTGGTGCTGGAATGATGAGAGCCAGCCTGTTTGCATGGTCACCAGGAAAGCAAGAGTTCTGTTAAATGTCATTCTTTCCATATGTTGTGTGTTTTCAAATGTAAATGTGTTTGAACAATAGGATGCTTCACAGAGAGAGAGAGCATGAAAACGACAAATTGAGAGACAGCTGCTCTTCAGGCACTGCATTTCCTCTTGATCAGTAAACAGAGATAATGATTGCTCTGTGTGGACAAAACAATGCTCTAAGCAAGACTGACATTTCTTAACAGACCTGTAAGTTCTTGTAATTTTCTCCTGGTAGTTTATACAAAATTCCTATGTGAGGGAACAATCCAAATCAGTGCTGGCCCATTGAAATTTATCCCCAGGTTTCTATTGGTTACTCTTTTATTATAAGGATATTGTTCTCCCTCTTCTGATAGGAATGCAGGAGTAATGGCAGAATATAGGAGTTCTCCAGGTACTCTCATTGGCAAACAGTCATATCATGTGAGTTTCTGGCTCAAAAGCTATATCTGGTCCACTGTCATGCTGACAGCTGTTTAGCTGCAGGTTTGTGAGGACTGAAAGTGGGTAGGTGGGGTGGATGGGTTTCAGTTTGGCTGAGCTTCAAAACTTCTGTGCCCAAAACAGGTATGCCCTGGCTGCTGCAGGGAAATTTTACTGGAGATGGCAGCACTTTCTTGTATGCTCCCATTGGTACTGTTGTTCTACTTTTTTTCAAAGTATGAAAACAAAAAGACATTTCTGAACAAAAGTACAGTTTTCCTTAAAGTGGTGGAGCACATGTGTAGGCATCTGGGTATTTCTACTGTTTCCCTTGAAAGAAGGGGTGTTGCCCAAGGTCTCATTTAAAGTACTATTCTGGGAAACTTGCACCAGAAATCATCTAGTGGCTCCTCCAGCTGTATTTTAAAATCCTGCAACTTGAGCTCCCACAGGAGAAAAGGAAATACTGATTCTTTCTCTTCTGTATGGCTTTCTCTCAGTCTGTATTGAATGTAGGAAAGGTTGAGGTCTTGCTTTGGAATTTGCAATTGAACTTGTGATGGGAATTGTTTTGAAGGCGAATGTTCCATGGTGTGATTTTTATGATGTTTTTCATCTGAAGCCAAATTATTATGATGCTAACTGCTTTGTTTTATCAGTTTAATGATTCTAGTTTTTTGAATGTGGTCTAAAACACGTCTAGCGCATTTTTCAGTTTGTGGCTAAATCTCATGATCATTCCTTTGATATAGTCAGGTAATTCCTGTTATTTCACAGATGTGAGAAGAGAAAGCTGAACATCAAAGATTTGCTCCAAGTCTTGCAGGTAGAGAACCCATGTCTCTAGGGATTTTTTGGGGGGGTATTTGGGGGGGGGGGGGGTATATTGTTTTTGTTTCTAGTTTTGTTTATTTGTTTTAATTTTTTTGTGGCATCTATAGGCCTTTCTTGGCAACTAGCCTCTGCAAGATACTGCTGTTTATTTCTTTTGCTTTAATCCAGGACAGTCCTACTTTTTGAGACATAACAAAACCTTTTACAATATGAGAAATTACAGAATAAGAGAAAACCAACCATTTGACATCTGAATGATTTCTCTGTTGTTGCAGGCTGAGTATAGGGTACCTGTAACAAATCTGTTTTATTTTTGGCACGTGCAGTAAGGACCAAAGTTTACTCCATCTAGGGTTCTGTCATCTGTATTGTCCTGCATTTGACTGCCAGTGGTTTTGTGACCCAGTGCTGCAGCAGGCAGATGGAATACACTTCATCTTTCCATTGGCAGAAGGAATAGAAAGTCAATCAGTGAATACCTGGATAAATTTTGTGTGCAATTGAAACTCAAATAAATTTTGGAGTTCTAGCTTTTGACTTGTTTTGCAGTTGTAAGCATTCACGATTGTTGTATGGAAGGTGCAGGCAGATGTTTTGGCTTTGTCTTAATGCTGGATGAGCAGATCTAGAGTTTGTGATCTAATTTCCTGTTCATTTCTGTTTGTCTCAGTCTTCTCAGTGGACTATAAGGACAAGACAGATGAGTCTTGGCTGGTGAGTTATTTGATCAAAGCTCTCTTGGATTCTGAAACAATGAGATTTGGGCTAGTCTGTGTTCAAGTTTTTCCAGCTACCTCTCAGTTCTTCTGCCAACACATTTTGCTCAGGTGTTGTGGACTGTAGATAATTCGCCGATGTAGATGAAGCCTGGCCAGAGCATCTGCATGCTCACATGCTGTCATTGTTGCCTACTCTGTTTTGCTGTATTCTCTGTGGTGACCAGTGACAGGACCTGAGGGAATGGCCTGAAGTTGTGCCTGGGGATATTTAGGTTTGATATTAGAAAAATATTATTCATCCAGAGGGTGTTTGGGCACTGGAACAGGCTCCCCAGGGAAATGATTACAGCACCAAGGCTGACAGAATTCCAGAAGCTTTCGGACAGTACTCTCAGGCAAATGGTGTGATTCTTGGAGATGATCCCTTGAAGGGCCAGGAATTGAACGCCACAATCTTTGTGGGTCCCTTCCAACTCAGCATATTCTGTGAAAACATATGCATTACTGTTCAGGAGATCTGAAGGTAGTCTCACAGTCTAAAGATCTGTCTAGTGCTTTGCCATCTTTACTCATTCAAAACTTTGTGTTGTCAAATCTGAATTTGCAGTTTATTCATGCTACAGATCTAACTAAGAAGATATGGGGAACAGAGGATTCCTTTGCTCTTTGAAGTAATCACTGATGAACATGAAAAGTATTACTATGTCATCCAACAAAAAAAAAAAAAATTACCTTTTTTGCCTGAGTAGTGATTGTCTTTACAACCACTTTCACTTCCACAATTGTCTTACAGATCTAAGGCATAAAAAATATCTTATGTCTCTTGCAATTGAAAAATAAAAAAAAAAATAAAATTAAAAAAGGCTCAGGAGGAATGTCTTTCACTGAACAAAAGTGAGTTGCTACATTAATTGTATGACATATCTTTTAGATGAAGTAGAGATGAAGAATTCAGTGTAAGTTGAATGTTGTATACCTATATAACTAAATTTATGGGAAATAAATAAGGGAAACCATGCATACTTTTCAAAGGTTTGAGATGTATTTTGAAGAAGCAAATAATCTCCCAACATTTTCATCTGTGCTGCAATTAAGTTGTTTTTGCTCCCTTTTCTTTTGGAACAGGAATAGCCTTTTCAACCAATACTTTTTTTTGTTTGTTTGTTTTTTCCCTCTCAAACTATGAGCAGTCAGTTGTCATTGACTTCACAGTAGGTCCAGTGTGATGGGCAGTTGGTCTTCCTTGTGAGACTGAACACTTCCCCACGATACCAGTAACAAAAGGTTGTATTTCCATGTGCCAGCAAGTGGGAAACTCTTCATAGAGTATCATCAAGTTCTCCTTGACAGTTATACAGATAACCACCTCTATTGTTTCATCATGTGACAAGTGCATGTCAAGCCTGATTTTGGACACCCAGCTGTCTAAACAGGTTTGTGAGTGTTATGACAGTGTCCATGTGTGCAGACGATTGTCCCAGTGGACAGATGTATGTCCAAATCTGCTGGTAAGCCACTTGCTCTTCTGAACCTGGTGCTTCTAGTGCTGGCTTTCCATAATTAAGATCTATTGGAAAGTGCTTTGCAGTGCTGTGTGAGATGCAGTGGATAAAGGCTTTATAGCTGGTCTTATGTGTTTCCTGTGTTAAAACTTTTGGTAAAACCAAAACCAAACATAATGAAAACTGAAACAAAGAAAATAAATTACTACCTTTCCTATAGCTGAAGAAGTGGGTTTTTCGTTTGTTTTACTAGATCACTGTTACTGGTCAGTTTTGTACCCGAATATTAAAGAAACTGACTAAGAACACATTTTCTTCTGTTTGTGTTCTGCAACTTGACTGACACCAGTGCAAATGTATACATGCTTATCTGAGAATGAATCAGGCATGTATTAGGAGAATTTCACTTCCTATCTATTACTTATTCAGATATTTCTCTCTGTGCAGAAGAACCACATTTTCCATTTCTTTGATAGACCTGAAAATCCTACCAAATATCTCTGTATAAATCCAAGCGATCTATTATATTTTCATGATATTTATTGAAAAAAAAAATGAAAGAAGGTGTTTCATCTTGTAAATGGGGTGTATGGGTTAAGTCCTGAAAGCAATGAATATTCCAGAGAAAGAGATGTGACAACAGATTTCATCTTTATCCAAACACACCATCTTAATTGTACAGAAGTGTTTGAGGATTGAGAAAGGGCTGTGAGCCACAGTGAATTCTAGAAAAAATCATGGAAACCTGTCACCAGTTATATCTCTATCAATTGGTACAAAGGATTCAAAAGCAGGTGGTTGAAAGAGCAGTGAGAACTTGGGTCAAAAGAGAAAATTTGCCAAGGAAACAATATTAAAAGACTGCTACTGTAAAACACATGTGGACTTTTTAACCTCAGATAAGACAAATATCATCTGTACTTCATTGTGAAAGAGGGCTCCCTCAGCATCCAGAACTAAAGGAAGTTTGGTAGTGACTGATAGAAGACAATTCCCTGCATGGGATCATCAGCTCACCAGCTGGGTCACTTGGTCTTCTTAGAGGCCTCTGAGACAGACCCTCACCAGCTTGTGATATTTTGGCAAAAATTCAGAAGGGACTGTGAAGCATTTTGAAAGGTGCGGATGTTTCTGTTGTCGGTGACTCAGTTGCTTTTGTGTTGCAAAGGACACTGGCTCTGATCTTAGATTGAGGATTTCACACACTGCAGTACAATCCTGCCCTACTGAATTATCTTGTGTTCAGCAGGCTCGTCTAGCCTAAAGATCTTCAGGATCTTTACCAATGCTGTTGCTCCTTTTTTTCAATTTATTTCTTTGCATTCTTTCTCCTCCTTGAAGAGCTCCTCTGTTGTCTATTTTCTACCTCCTGCTGCATCTCACAGTTACTTACTTGTCTCACTGGTATTTTACACTGTAGGTAAATTACCATCCTCTGTCCTAATGCTTCTGATTTTTTTTTTTAATTTCCTTTGTGTATAAGGGTTTCTCACCCCCTTTAAGTTACTTATCTAACCATTCCTGTATGACCTATAAAACCATGACAAGAATAGGAAAGAATCTTGCTCTCTATAGTATGAAATCTTAGCTCTGGCGTTATTTGTTTTCTGCTAGGGGCAGAAGATTGTTGGGGTTTGTATTTATTTTTATTTACTATGTGTTTAATGAGAAGGGGGAAAAAGTCTCTTCAGAGGAAGTGCAAGGCAGTGAATAACATGCTCTTATATATATATCTCAGTATATAGAGAGAGGAAATTTTGGCTTGAATTAAATTTTACAGTTTATTCCTGAACTGCAAAGACAGTCTTGAGACAATGTGTCATATCTACTCTGTTCTCATCCTTATCTCCCTGCCAGAATACAGCACAGCATTCACATTTGCATCATCTCTGGCTAAAATAATACTGGGGAACTCCCCTTACTTCTGTTCCCTATCCTCCTTGTTGAACTAAGCAATTTGAATTCAGTCTGAGGGAGAGAGAAGAAAACAAATCCTGCTGCCTCCCTTATACTGGCCTATATTACAGCAGATTAAGTCCACAGCTGATATAAACTAGAACACTGCTGGTGATACCTGTGTGGATGTTGCTTGCACTGAGTTTGGTTGGCAGGTTGTCACTGGGCATTTATGACTTGGGAGCACAAGCTGACCAGCAAAGTCAAACACAAAAATTGGTATGGATCTTTGTTGCCAAGAGATGCAGTTGCAAGTCAGCAAAACAACCTGTGGATTTTGGTGAGATTTAGAAACAGTCTCCTCTTCAGTCAAAATGACAAGAACGATGAGGAAATGGGGTGGTGAAGTCTCTGTCTCTGAGGTATTCAAGGGGGCGTTGGCCAAGATGATCTCTAGAGATTCACAGAACCACAGAATATCCTGAGTAGGAAGGGACTCACAAGGATCACCAAACCCAGCTCCTCCCCATGCACAGGACTGTGCCCAAGAGTTACACCATGTAGTCCCAACACTTCATCAGCTATGTCCTCCAACACAAACCACTCTGATTCTGTGATTTTTCTAAGTTAGATTTTTTTTTTATAAGAAGCTCTAGTAAACAGAATTTAAAGAACAGGAAAAGTAATCTCAAAGGAAATAAAATGTCATATTTCAACCAAAACTAAAATATTTCCAACTTTCTAGGTCAGTTGAAAGTAAAAAATACTTCTCTTGTGGGTCATCCTGAAACTGACTTCTGTGCACCACACTCTTGCATTTCAACTACTGAAAAAAGAAGTCAGTTTGTTTTGTGGGTCTAGTGTTGAACATCCTGTATTTCACTTTCTTTCCTTAATTCAAGGATTAAACCTTTTAAAACACACTTCTCAGAAATTATTGAATGTTATTTTAGTACGTGTTCCTTGTGAAAGAGTTTTAGATTTTAATAACACACTGACTAAAATCTTTCTATTGACATAAAAAAATAAATTGAAACTTCTTTCAATTTTTTTTTTTTTTAACAGCACCAGGTTCAATTTGTATATACAGAAAGTGCTGTAAACTTGGCTGGCTATCTTTTTTTCATAAATTTCTACGTGCTTTTGAGACTGTTGAATTATGTTCTGGAAGTTCAGTGAGTCTGTTCTACAGCTCTCTTAGGGTGCTAAGAGGACAGTGCTGTGTCTATCCTCAAGACACTACAGACTTTGTCATATATCTGCTGGATCACAGACCACCCCACTACTGACTGTAGAGTTTGGGAGTGAAGGACTCTCAGAGCTGTTTGTGCTGCTGATCTTAATTGCAGCAACATCTTCCCAGATAAGAATTGAATCAATGCAGCTTCGCGGTCTTTAAGTGAGTGTTTTTGTGAAACAGAGCACCTTCTTTCTGCTGTTGTAATTGATTCTGAAGAGATCATGTCTTCTAGCAAGACAAAAATCCCTAGGAGTTTGCTTGCTGGACTCTTATTTAATAATACAGGGGGTAGCAGAAGAGACAGGCGTCTATTTTTTGCCTTTTTAAAACCATTTGCCTGTTTTGAGTGTGTCAGGAATACAGCTGACAAAATTCTGCGTACCACTGAAATCTAGAGTGATAGAATGAGGACATGAGGATATTACTTTCTCAGGAATATGAGGCTGAAGTCACACAAGGTGCCAAATTAAAGAGTAGCTTCTGTAAACTTGGTCTGCATCTTGCTGATTTGGTATCTAGATACAGAGTTGAGAGCTGACATGTTTTAAGTTCTCACTGTGGCTTCATGCTTAAATGCTGGTTCTTAAAGTTGTAGCCCTTACTGCTTAAACTCTGTTAAATAAAGATGGTATTCACTTTACTCTGAGAAACAGTTACTTTGAAAACTCTAATGAGCAAATGATTCTGCTGTTCTTCAACTTCTTTGACAGTGGTCTGGAAGAATCTTTACTTTAAAGGATTTATTTTGCTGACCTGGGGGTTGAACTTGGAATTTATTTTACCTTGAAAATTCTCTAATCTGTAGAGATGAAAAGTGGTGACACCTCTAATCTCTGCAGCAACTCTCACTTTTGCTGGCCTGGTGTTCCCAGCTGGCATCTTGCTGTGAAATGCAGGCATCTCCTTGGGCTGATTCAGGCCTGCATTGTCACTGACCGTGTATTTGTGCTTTTCTATCTGCTTGGATCCCATCTATCCCGTGATTTTGCAAGGTGCTGGGTCAGAGCACTGAATGAAAACAACTATGTGACAGATCTTTGCTAGGAGAAGCAATTTCATGGAATGGGTTTATTTTTTTTTTTTTTCATTTTCATAACAAAGGTCACAGCACAGAACAAAACCTTAGGGATTCTGAGTTTTCTATTTTCACAAGCTGTGTGGTGCACAGATCAATGGTAATTTTCTTATGCTGAAAAGCATTAATATTGACTACAAGAACAAAATATGAATTTAAAGCTAATAACAGAACTGTGAAATATTGAATTTACATCTAGCAGAGGGAAGCTGGGCAAGTTAAGAAGGGGAGCAGGGCAAACAACAAGGAAGATCTGAGAAAGAAAATGGCAAAAAGAATGTCTGAAGCTTCAACTGTTCTCAGCATTTCTTCATACTCATGTTTTCAGGTTTATTGTAGAACATGATCCTTTCCTGAGAAGAAACATCAGAGTAGCCTCGTCATTATGGATGCTTTTGAGAATGTTAAGTGGCCACAGTTCACAGGGGAGATACTGATGGTGTGTATCTTGATGAACAAATAATTGCTAAAGATCCAATCAACCTTACTGTTGTGCCAGCTGCTGTTCCAATACGTCTACCTGAGGATATTCCTACCACATGTTCAGTAGTTTCTTTTAACTTTACTTTTTCTACAGAATCTGTTTCTGGAGGGTTTGCTATGTATGACACTTTCAAAGTAGAAAAAAAATATTGAATTTAAAGTAGGTGTCCAATAGAAGTATCTTGGGTTGCAAGGTAGCATTGAACAAGCTCCCTATGGAGAAACTGGGAATCACATTATCAGTTACATTATCTTGCTTCATAATATCTTCAGGATGCAGCAAAAGTATTCTTTCTTACAATGAATATGTTGTTGATACTGGTGGGAAGAGCAGGTGGAATATTGACGCTATATCCTGTGGCTCAGTATGTGAAATATTGATATTAGCACATTCTGCTAATTTTATTCTTTGTCCCTCTGCAATTAGGATTTCTACATCTGTAGAAGATGGCTTTTATACTTGGTTGTACTTAGCTTTTGGACATTGATGGTGGAATGCATATATAATTAGAGTCTTTCCAACTAGTTTATATAATCTTCTTCAGAGTTCTGGTGATTATTTAGCTAGCTGTGTAAAGTTTACATAAAATTTTAGAGATTAAATTAATTTAACCTTTCCTGTTGTATATTGTACAATTTTGATATGATGTAAATTTCATGTTCTGGACCAATTCCAATGAGGAGAGTAAGAAGGATAAAAATGAGCTCCAGAGGCTTTATCGTGGCTTTTATATCCCATGATCCATGTCAGTGGTCCCTTTTCTTCCTTTAACACAGAGCAATACAGTGCTATGGAGAACAACCACAAAACATTTTTCCCATGTTTCTGGAGTCCTGTGAAGGAAATCAGTGTGAACACCATAGAAGGATGCTGAGAAATTTCCTTTGTGAACCTGGGACTGTCATGCTGTGAGGCTGTGTATGTTTGTGTGAGGGGCAGGACACCCTGGGCCTTTCATCTCTCTGAGGTAATAATGAAAATGGATGTGACTGCCACATGCTATCCTCTGAACCGAGGAAATCTTGCTTGCACCAGTTACAGTGGCTTCAGGACACCTTTCCTCTAAAAATGCTTCTTCCGTACTTGCCATGCTTTGTTGTCTCAATGTATAAAGTCAAACTGGGAAACATCTTCTAGAGCACTGGGAGCAGTGATAGTCCACTGAGAGTCCTGCACATTCAGCATCTTTCTTCCTCTAAGTAATTGACATGGAGTTGGGCTCTGGAAATAGGTCCTGCTGTTAGATGAAACCCCAGTTCAAACAAGCTTCAGATCTGCTGGTCTAGGTATGTTGACAGTTTTTTTCCCCATAAAGAGATTTTTTTTCTCTTAAGTTTCATGTTAGGTTCTGAATTTTCTGCAGTCTCCTTTCTTAGAGTGTTCAATCTCTGCAGTATTTGTTTTCTCTTTCCTGATTTTAGGCTGTCTCTGCTTTTTGTTACTTTTTACTGCACTTGTGTATTATCTCATTCAGTTTTCTTCTATCTTTTTGAAGCATGCTGAATTTTAATGGGTATGTAAATTAACATTAGCCTTCCCTCTGTAGGAAGCTGGCCTCTTGCAGTTCCCTTCATACCCTCTTGACATTTTAAGCTTTACATCCAGATGGTGCTGGCTAGAAAAAGGAATTTCTCTCCTATGCAATTTTCTTAGGGAGGAAAATATTTTTCCTAACTTGTGGGGTGGGAAAGGTTGGAACAAGGAATTATTTTGGTACTAAATTAGATCAAATGCTTAAAAAATAGTATTTTTAATGTAGTTTAAGTATTTGTGAGGAGAAGCCCAGTGAACAGTAAGAAAGAAAGACATATTCTTTTGTTTAAAGCCATTCCCTAGGCAGCTGGCTTCCTAGGCCATGAGTGTGTTCAAGGTTATGGGCACTGCAAGAATCTGGTTTCCAGCTTGGTAGGCAGCTGGCAGAATGCAAGTTTTAAGTCAGCTTTATTTACAGTAGCATATAGTAAACGTTTTTACCTACTTAAAATAAGTGGTTGCTTTAGAGCTCAATGCTCTGAATTGCCCATAGATTGACATAGGGAATAGCAGCACATAGAGTTTCGTCTGGAGAACTATTTTTTCTGGTAAGATGGTGCAAACCCTTACAATTCCTACCAACAGTTGTTTTTTTTTCCCTGCACAATTCATACCTGGACTTAGCTTTGCCCTGTCTTAGAACAGAAAGTTTTGTCCTGCAACAGGACTACCATCAGAATTACAAAGCACCAGTACTCATGTCCTGTGAACAAACTTACCAAAAGGTTATAACAGCAAGAGTTGATGATTTCATGTTTATGAAAGGAAAATGTAGCAGGGCCATGAAGCTTTAAAATTAAGCAGACAACGTTTTATTGGAAGGTTAAAGACCCTTCAAACTTCCTGAGAGATACTGAGCATCCCTATGTGCCACCAAAGAAGATCCTGCCCTTTCCCTTGGTATTTAGCAAGCAGTAGTATTTTCAAAACTGCTTCATGCCCAGCAAAACAGAAGGTTGGCTTTGAAGTGGCTCTTACTGATGCTGCTGGCAGAGTAACTGCAGCAGTACACTGCTCAG
The DNA here is from genome assembly GCF_963662255.1 of Cinclus cinclus. NCBI lineage: Eukaryota > Metazoa > Chordata > Aves > Passeriformes > Cinclidae > Cinclus > Cinclus cinclus. Next base: position 86,711,126 of record NC_085046.1, on the reverse strand, counting down.
TTTGCAGAGCAACAAATCATTTTTCTACACTGAAGTTAACTAAGGGCTCTGCACCGTTCTGTGTATGCTAAACTTCACAGAGTGCATCCTGTGCGTCTACATGTTCTAAGAGTCTCTATGGTGAATTCCCTTTAAATCCTTCATTAACCTTGATTAGCCTGAGGAAGTTTGTGTTGACAATAATAAACACTCAAAAGGGGTAGCAAGGGCATGCTAACTGACTAACTATTGCAGCATTTGCCAGAATATGAAAAACCTGTGTTAGCTTTTTTTGGTTTGTTTTTTCTAGGGATCTGTCCATCCTTTTGAACTCTCCATAAGGATCCTTGACATAGCTCCAATTAGTTCTCTTGATCTTCTTTTTCATTTTCTTGCCATTTTGAAGTAGAGTCTGCCTTTATAACACTCACTACCAGAGCATGAAAAGTCCTTCTCAGTGTCTGAAATTAGATGTCAGTGTCCAATTAATCTTACTGCATCTTCAAGTTTTGTCATTTTATTGTAAAATTATAGACCCCTTGGGAATAGTGCAGTCCTTGAAATTCTTAGCTTTTTTCTTAAGAGTCCATGTTATTTTTTTTAATCTTTGTAAATTACCATCTTGTAATAATTTCCTAACTTTTAACTAGCTTCCGGTCCTATTCAAAATGTAAGTAAAAATTAACGCATTTTTGTTTTGCTGCAGCTGACTTCAATATTATTTCAAAACACAAGATGAGGCTGATTGTATCTTGTTGGGAAGCTTTCACATGATACAAGGGTGGGGTTAGCAGTGAGGATGAACTCATGCAAAAGCGAATTTCCTGGAACAATCCTTTCTTCACTTTATTTGCATTTACCCATTATAAAAGTGTTCCTCATTTGGAAACTTAAGCAATATATCATATAATACAACATGACATTCAAAGGAGAGCTGCTCTGTCAGGCAAATAGAAGTATATTTGCTCCATCTAATAATACTTTTAATTTTGCAAAGAATATAGTTTTATAAAAAAGGTTACTCTTGCAACATTTGCTCTATTTAATAGCAGAGGCACAATGTAGAGGCTGTTCTTTACAAAGACAGCAGGTAAAGCCCACCTGGAAAATGTGTGTATATGGCTGGCTCTGCAAGTGTCTGATTTCTCAAGGGATAGTGCAGAGCTTTCCATGCAGAGCCAAAGCTTACCCTGTGCTTGCCAGCATCTCACCAAAGGTATTAGAATAGCTGTATAAACTGAGGTGTATTGTTACCTGCCGTCTCTCAGGTGACCAGCCTAGAAGGTAGACCTCACCAGTCAGGTTGTGTTCTTCTCATGTACCCTGTAGTGAAAAGGAGAACTCTAATTACTTAGGTGCTGCTTTTCACATTCAACTGGCTTCATTTCTCCTACTAAACACCACACCATGTGCTCCTTTAGAGCCAAGCATAACCCTAGCAAGAATATTTACAAGTGTGTGCAGCGCTGAGCATATTACTGTGTTGTAGTTCTTTTGCAGCAATGCATTGACCTGAAATTTGATTTATTTGTTTTTTACTTTTAAAAGCTATACTTTGTAATTTATTGCAATAATTAGCCCTCCCATGAACCACATCAAGGCTGTTTAGAGAAATATTTTGTGATACCAATGAGATACAGAAACCATTTTTGTACTGAGCATATAAATAAACAATGTGTTTGTGTGTGTGCTTTCAAACCTTTGTTTAGCTGGATGTGTGATATGGATGGAGTTATGTCGGTCCCTTGTGGGAATTAGAAAATAAAAATCTTTGAGTGTTATTCTCATATAACATATATAACCAGCCTGACTGATAGCACAGACTGTTGTCACCAATGAATTAATTAAGTGGTAAGTGTGTGAAATTCATGCCTGATGGCAGTAGAGTATAGGGTATGTGGATTATTTAGTCATGATTTTGAAGTGTACTTTGATTTGTAACTTGATTGGATAATGAACTAGGTAACGCAGCAAAATAAAAAACTCAAAAATATATCCTCCTTCATTCACAGGAAAAGGCAGATGAGGCATAAACAATGGCATCCTGAGCATCAAAAGCTAAAGAAATGGAGACAACCGGCTGGTGGCCTGACATCAGCTGGAGGTGAGCAACAAAGGAAAATGCTGGAATGATTGGCCTGACGGAGAAATGCAGAGCAAAAGTGTCAGTGCTTATAAAGACTTCCAATTCCCACCGCAAAATGAAACTTTTGGTGAGTTTTAAAATGGATGGTGCTTCTGAAATCATGAGTTTTGTGACTTTGTGGGTTTTTGAAATCTCAGTGCTTTTGTGATATAGTAGTCTCTCAATAATTAAGGTAGCAGTCAACTTCTCTTTATGAACTATTTTTCCTTTTCCCCCCTTGATATATTGTGCTCAGAAATGGTTCTGCCAGCTTCAGCTGTAAATCTCAAGTCCATGACAATGGAAGTGATTTTGTGAAACAAATGGCAGTGTGAAAGATATGATGTTGACCATAAAAATGCCCATATTATGGTTAGAGTTCGGATATCACAAATCTTAGTGAATGTAGAAAGAGGGAGTGAACAAAGTCATATGATATCATATGGGGTTTTATTTGGCCTTATAGGAATGTGCAAAAATAGTAGTAGATCTGTGGCAACAATGAGAGGCTGTTGTATTTTTCAGATAAAATCTTGTCAGTACCAAAAGACCAGAATATTTGAAATTTTGTTGTTTTTCTGATACCTTAATTGTATCTTTGGCTGGGTAGATGCTGGAATCCTAAGGTGTTTCATGAAGAAGCTTCAGTCACAAGGGAGGCTGTTCATTATAAACAAGAAGACGGTTGTTATGGGCATAAAGCTAGCAGTGGCTAGTGACATTTCTAGTGTGTTTGTCCTCTCTGTCATCCTCATTTAGCCATTATATTCTAATAGAAGTGTTTCTCTCTACTCTCTTTGCTGTCATATGTGATCTCATTCCTTGAACTTTCCCAAAAAAGAGCCATATTCTTCAATTCCTATTTGGTAATAATGAGTGGAGAGAAATATGTCCATTTTATCTCTGGAACAGAGCTTACTCTAACTGTGTTGAGGAGTTCTGGCCTAGGCAGAAAGAAAGACATTGGAAGAGGTTCCTGCACTCTGTAGGAGGTTGCAGTAAAGTCCCTTGGGCCACTGACTGTTTTGGGGAGCTGCAACACCTGAGAGGCTGTGAGGAGATTGGGCAGGACCTGCGTGAAAAGTAGGATCAAGCTAATATACAAGGGGCTCTTGAAACTTGAAATGTTACTTCCCTGGAAGAACCAGGGGTTGCAGATGGTGAATGTCCACATACAGCCTCAGAGCTGAAATAATGTCCCCAGTCTATAAATTTTGAAGAAATCCTGTATTCTTCAGTGGCAAGAGCACAGACCTTTCTAAAATATTTGATTTCTTCCAGTCTCAACAATGTTGAAGCACTTGTTGACACTGTTGTGTCTCAGCAGCTCTGAGAAGTGTTCTGAATTTGTGGCAGTGGACAAAGAATTGAGACGTTGGCTTGCCTACTTCAGTTGAAGTATTTTGTGTCATCCCATTTCCTGTTGTCTTCTTCTTTATAAGCTTCCCATTGAAGTTCTGCTTTGTGTACATTCATCTGTTGGATTCTTTGCCTAAAAAAACCATTGATGATAAGTCCTACCCAGTCTGCATGTCTAGGTTTCCCAGTTTTCTAGACCAGAGGAAGCTTGAGACCATGCTTGTCAGCTAAAACATCTAGAAAATGTATTTCTGTCATGAATATGCAAATCATTTACTGATCATGTTTCTTTGCAGTCTTTGCTGGAAGATAGGTTAAGGTAAATGGCAAAAATTTGTGCAAAATTTATGCAGAGGTTGTGCAGAATCCTATTAGTGCATTTCTGTATTTTCCAGAATTTGTGTATTGTAAGGCTTTCTATAGTATCAACTTTCCTTTTGAGTAATGTATTTGACTTTCTTTTAAAATGGTAATTAAAAAGTTGGTTTTCATTAGAACAGTGATATTTGGGTTCACTGTAACTGTTACTTATGGCTCCATTTTAGTCTGGAGATAGATGAGTATGGACAAATTTTTGCTGGCTCATTGAAGTTGTCTAGGTATTCAGAGATGGTAATAAGATCAGTTTTTCTCATAACTATAGCCAAAGGGAAAAATCAATGAGTGGCCATGGCACATTTTCCTTGGGTATGAAAAATCAATGAAATATGCAAATGAATATTTCACTAACATGACCTGAAACCATGCGTGCAGAAATGTGGGCCTAGAGGACCTGCTGAGAAAGTGAAGGGCAAATTGTGGGGCTATATGTATTGACAGCTGCTGTGTTGCAGCAGATATAATACCAAGGACATCAGCAATATTATAATTTTAAAAAATAAATCAATGAGCAGAGAAATTCAATTAGAGCAAAGGTTAAATTTTAAGTGTGACTATAGTTCATCCAGTTTTTGAGCAGAAATAATGAGGCATTACATTAAAAATGTAGTCATTAAACAATGTCTGTGTAGATACATGAAGTAGTGAGGCAGGCAGAAAGAAAAAGTTCTTAGCAGGATCCTTTTAGTCCTTTTTTAGTGCCAGGGATTCTGGCTTGCCTATGAAATAACAAGTAATGGTTTATATATCAATATAGGGAATATATGTCAATAGCATATAAATTGTTTTTATGGGAGGAAGGAAGGACAAACGTAATACAAAACCATGGTAGCACATTGTTAGCACAAAGAAGCCTGGAAAATTTTAGTCTAGAGGAGAATGAAAGTTTGACTGGAAGGAACTTTAACCTAATTTTTTCTTGTGTTTTGGATCTGGGGAATTGTGTGCACTCTGAAGAAAACATTGGTGAGCACAATCAAACTCAAGTGAGCCTCTCAAATTCATGTACATTAGAAATTATGTAAAATGTTTGAATTAATAGCAAGATTCTCCTGGTAAGCTGCTATTACTGTACCTCTCAGGTCTGAACACGCCTGTTTCCATATCACAGAATCACAGACTAAGCTGAGTTGGAAGGGACCCACAAAGATCACTGAGTCCAACTCAGCCCTGCACAGCACCATTCCCAAGAGTCACACCACACGAGCATTGTCCTAACACTTCTTGAACTCAGGCTTGGTTCTGTGACCACTCCCCTGGGGAGCCTGTTCCAGTGTCCAAACACCCTCTAGGTGAAGAACCTTTTTCTAGTATCCAGCCTAAAACTCCCCTGACACAATCTCCTGCTGTTTTCCCAGGTCTATACAGGTTTTTTCTTGATGGAGACAGATTTCTGCTCTGTCTTATCTGTGACTGTATGCTTAATTAGCAATACCATATTACATCACATTGTTTGGGATGTGTACATACTGTTATTTTTTTTTTGCTTTCTCTGATGCTCTTCATAAAAGAAAAATTATAGTCAGTTATGAAGATTCCCACCAGTTACAAAGAGCTATGTCTAAATTGTTCCAGATTGTTTTTCACTAGGTGTATAGCATTACCAGTCTCAAAGTTATGAGTTTAAATATAGTTGTTCAGTGACCAGTAGTTTATTTGATTTAAGGTTTTATGGGTGTTTTTTTTCTTCTGTGAAGTGCTTTCCTATCACTTGAGGGAGACTTGTCCCACTTCTGTCTCTTGCAAGGCAAATCAGATTGTGCTCTTGTTTAGAAAGTGAGATTTTTTTTTTTAGTGTGGTTTATTCATATATGGATTTTGGATTATTGCTATTATTTGTTTTAGTTCTGTATTTCTAAAAATGGCTTCATTTAGTACAGGTATATTTTCACTCTTGTCAGTGCCTACACAGTGGTTAGGAAGCACTGGAGTTATTTTCTTATCCAAGAAAAAAAGGACAAGTCCTGCTACAGTCTCTTCTTCTTTAAGCAGTGCAGTAGACTTTTATCCCTTGCAGTGGTGAGCCTAGGTCAGGCACAGGCTTACCCTGGCACCTGTACATGGACAGGAGATCTCTGAACTGCAGTGAAATTGCAGTGACTTCATTTTGGAAGCTGTGAGAAGCACATGTCTTCCAGAATTTCTAGCACAGTAAAGCCCCACCTGAAATGTTTTATGGGTTGTTTATGAAAGCATGCTTTCTGCAGGGCTAGTTCATCTTTCCTACATCTAAAGTGGTACATGGTCCTAGACACAGTGATGTGGAGGTCAGTTTCTGAGGCAGCATAGCATTGCTGACAGTGGAAATCAGATTTTCTGGGCATGTACTTCTTGTATCTATGGATCATTGTAATGTTTTTTTCACAGACAGGCCTTCACTCATCAGACAGCTCTTGCAAAGCAAGCAGAATCCCTGTCATCTATCATAGGGAGAATCTGCTCAGGAATATTACTTTTATAAATAGTTTTGAAAATATGACTGGATTTAAAATGAGCACTACAGAAACCTGGGACACTTGCAAGTCATTTGAAAGCTGAACTTTTAAAGAAAGCTGGGATAAAGTTTTTATTTCTAATCTCTGTATCTGTGACTCCTATTCACCATAGAGTCGAACTACCAGAGAGTGGACTTCAAACTCTCCTTTGGTGAGGCAAAAATGAGTACAGTAGGGAAGCACCAAAACAGGAAAGCAAAGGATTGAAGCAGCTGTTTGTAGGAGAAGCTTTGCACAAGAGGTAAAGCTGGCAGGTAGCAAGACTAACTTTAGGGAGGGGATTTTTTGAGGTAAGAAGTCCTTTAGAATATCTGCTAATGAAGATGACTCAGTACAAAGACAGCTACAAGAGAATAATGTAGGAGGAATTGTGGAATGTTTTTTCATAGATATAGCATCAAGCTGTTGATAGGACAACTCAAATTTTGAGTAAAGCACGACTATTCCCGGAAGCATTAAACAGAGAAGTATAGTGTCTCTGTTTGTGAAGGGGTTTAAGTAGGGTGTAAACAACAATGCTCTGACCTGTTGAAATATATAAGTGGTTCGTTAGGGTTAGGGTGATCTGATGCAAGTCTGAAGTGGTGACTTAATTTTTTCTCTTTCATTCTGACATCCAGTAGAAAGGGGATGCTTCTGCAGAGGTTTGTGTTGCAGTTTCAGCTTGCTTTCTCATGTAAGATAGTCACACGAGTGAATTCACTGTTTTCAGCCTTAACTGATTTTTCAGTGATTTGATGCTTTTAATGAAGACCAGTGTTGTCTGAACAATCTTGGGTGCAGCTGTGAAAGGACTTGGAGAATCAAAGTTTTTTTTTCCTTGTTTGGCAGTTCTTTTGGTATGGCTATCTTGCCTTCTAATTGTTTCACATCTAAAATTTTCATTTGATTATTCTATTTGGCAAATTCTATTCATAAGTATGAGCTTTAAAAGATGTGTTTCAGTTCAGCAAATAACATTGAGAAAACTTGCAAAATATCTTTTCATCATGACAGCTTGAGAAATGAAAAACGTATGTGGTTTTTAACTTTCTGTAATGGTGAGGCAGAACAGAGGTTACGATGTTGTAGGGGTTTTTTCCTAGACTGCAGAAAGAGCACAACTGGAATGGGTGGCAGAACAGACTATTTTACATAGTTCTTTTACATGGTGCAAAGTGGAGAATAAGAATTTTATGTTCTTTTATTCATAGCAAGCATTTCCTTCCCTCATGCAGGGCTGTCTTTGTCCTTCAAATAAGAAAGAAAGTCTGTATGTGGGTAAATGGGTTCATGCAGAAGAGACCAACTATGTCTTGATACCTGTCTAAACCTCAAATTATCTTGGTGATGGGAATGTACAATGGTTAAAAGGGAAGCAATAAAATGCTTTCCTGCTTGGAGGATTTTCATAAGAATTAAGAAATTTGTACATACTGTAAACAATGATAAGTCTAAGTGTTAATCACTTCATGATGATTATGTTGATATTGCTCTGGTTTTACCTCTAAGGCTCCTCATATCTGAGTAACAGGTCCAGTTTTTGGAATTTGGCTGTTGTTCTGGAATCCCTGTTGGAAACTACCAAAGAGCCATATTAAATACTTATCTGAACATGAGGTTTAGTTTCATTTAAAAATAGTCATCTTAATTGTGAAGCTGTAGCATACCATGCTGGTAGGGAACTCAAGCAGCATTTGAGACAAACTTTCCTGGCAAAAGCATAGTGTAGAAAAGGTGTCCCTTTACCCTGTCCATCTTAACCTTAAAAATATTTAACGCTGTGTAATTCACCACTTCCCTGGAGAGATTATTCCAATGGAAATTGTTCTTGTTATGAAAAACTTTTCTCTTGCATCCAGTCAGAGTGTCATGTGTAACTTGTATCCATTACCCCTCATTTTTCCCATATAATGCCTCGTAAAAAGGGAGCCTCCATCTTCTTTGCAGACACTCTTTGAAGAGGTGTCTTATAAATCTTTTCTCAAAGCTGAACAAGCCCAATTCCTTAAGACTTCACTTGTATGACACTCTTCCTTCCCCTCTGATCAGCTCTGTGGCCCTTTTTTGGGACTCTCTTCAGCCTGTCCACATGTCTTTTGAGAATCTAATACTGAGGGATAACCAGAATGGAGTTTACTTGAGAAGGGGAGGTTTAAACCAAAACAGCAGAATGTGGCCACATCAGGAAGTTCCAGAACTGAGTGTAGTCTTTGTGCTACTGCTGGTGTGATGTGCATGGGCACATGCACACATGGGAGCAGAGGACTTTTCAGGTCAGTGGATGACCTCCATGAGGCAAGAGACATGGGAGGAAGGCTTGTAATTGAAAACTTATGCAAAAGTTGTAACTAGTTTTGCATAAGAGGATGGGACATTTGCAGACTGTCAGCGACATCTGCTAAGAGGTGACTTTGAAAAGGTGCAATGGGCACAGGGCAGAAAAGCAGGATGGTAAAGGAAATCTAGGGTATTATCTCTCAAGTATCTCATTTTAAAAGCTAACAGCATGTCTTACATTGCAATTGGAATAAAGGTATAGTGTCCCAGCAGTTCAGTTTTCTCAATATGATGTATCTCAACAGATTACTTGGTATAGCCCTCATTTCTGGAGCACTTGGAATTGTACTTCCACAACACGTTGTTTTGGATGGCAGACTGGCATAAATATTGCCTTCCCTCAAGGCAAATAATCTTACCCTTCTGTCTTAAATAACTTATGTTTAAGAGTATGGCCATGTTGTGAGCCTGCTCTGGAAACTGGTCACTCTCAAAGGTAATCTGTCAAAAGCACAGAGGTGTTTTAAAGCCAGATGAGTTCACAACAAAACTACACAAATGTCATCCAATACAGATATCTTATCTAGAGATGTAGATTGGAGGAGTGATTCTGGCAATACCTGAAGACAGGATTTTTGTGAGGAGCTTTGTAATGGAAAATTGCAGTTCTTTTTATGGGCAAAAAACACCTTATTTTGCAGATGAGAACTGAAATATCGTGAGGCTAAAGACTCCTCTATAGCAGATTTTATATTTGTTTTGTTTTCTTTTATTTTGTTTTGTTAATAGAATGGTGTTAACACAATTTTGTGTCAACAGACTTAATCTTCATTCTGGAGTGGATATAAACTGTACTACAACCATAAGCTCTAGTATGACTGTATCCATGTTTGCGTGCTCATTGAGGTAACTGGGAAGCTTCCCTGGTAGCTCACACCCCTAGCAGCATTGTTTCAGAAATGTCACCCTCATAGGAAGAGCCTAGGCTGAGGATAGGGAGTAGGAAGAAAGCACTGACTCCAACTGGTTGTATCAACAAGCAAGTACTAACCATTGAACTATTCTCCTTAGCTGTCAGGCAAGTGATTTCCAAAAATGTTAATGATATATGATAACAACAATAACAGATTTTTTAAAAGAAAACCCATTTATCACAAGCCCAAGTCCCTTCAAAGTCTGGTAGAGTTAGGGTACAGGCCAAATGAAAAGTGCAGTGCCAGATTTCAAATAGCTTCTTATGCAGAAGAGACTTCTCTGGCTTTTGTGTCTTTGAAAAACTCTTCTTCAAAACTCAGTGTTTAAGAAGATGAACGAGCAAATTGTATATGATTTCTGTCATCAACATAAATACAGTTAACTTCACTATAATCATAACTTTGTGATTCAAAATATCTAATCTAGATAAGTTACAGGTATAAAATTTATGAGGCAACAAAATGTTTAGGTAAGAATATGGTTAAATTAGGCCCAAGTGAAAAACGTCTCCTTTGACAAGAAGAAGTTACAGTAATCTGTAACTTCTGAACAGTCTCTGACTGCAAGAAACTGTCAGTTTTGAAGAAACATCTGTTTATTATTAAAGCATATAAAATATAAACAAAAAAGGACTTTTCTGATTGAGTGGTTATATAAACAGAACTAAATTAGTGTAGGCACTCCCTTATGTGAAGGAGCCAGTCTGTTAATGGTAAGTGATATCATTGTATAAACAAGACATTTGACAGAAAACCTGGGGATAGAGGGGTGTTTTAGCATCTTTGCTCCACAGCAGGCTTGAGGGCAGACTGTGTGATGCCTGAAGGCAGGTTGCCAAAATGCAGGGTGCCTGTCCCAGGAGTCCTGCTGGAGGGCTCTGCTGGTGTGAGCTCTGACCCACCACGTTCTTGATCCCTCCATAGCCTCCCGATCCCCAGGAGTTCTTACCTACTCAGATACAGATCTTGCTCTTCACTGGAAATGTTGAGATTTCTAACCCAGGTAAAATATTGCCTTTCAAAAATAGCAGTGACTATCAGCTTCCTTTGAGATGGATGCTTCTTAGTATTTGGACTACATGGAGTAGGAGGCAAAGTAAAATGAGATGCTTGCCAAATGAACTGCTCTGGACATTGCCTTTCAGCTTCTGTCTCTTTCATATTCTGTGTGAAAGGCTGAGAACTCAGGACCTGAATCATGAGGAGCTGCAAAAAATATTTTTGTTTATGAAGAGCCCTTTAGTTCTTGTTTTTAAGGCAAGACTGTCTGGCTAGTTAACATATGGTATAAAGGCTTCAATAATGCTTTTTCATACTTTATTGGTAATAAAATAGATCTAGTGCAGAAATGAGAGTCATACAATTGCACTTTAGTTTGTTCTATGAATTTATGTAAAATGAATACACTGTAGAGGGAAAAATATTTTGAATGGTCTGGAAGAGATATCTCAACAGGAAATAACTTCAGTGTAGGTTCAACAAAAACTTTAAAGACCAAGGTCTCAGTTGGCAGTGGCTGAATGAAGGCCAGGGAGGAAGAGGTCATAGGGAGAGTTAAATCCTTTGCCATTAAGGGATCAAACAAGGTTGTAGGAAAGCATAAGAGCAGACAATGTAATCAGTCACTGGCTGCTCCAGCCACTGAGCTGCACTGGCAGCAATAGCAGAGAGGCCTGTTGAGCCTTCTGACCAAATAGAATAACTTGAAATTGAAAGATAAGCTGCTGGGTTCCACTTTGAAAGCAAGTCATTCTATTATGCCTCTATCATAAAAGTATTTAAAAAACATTTGGCATATCAGAGAACTAGGACAGTTCCAAAACTGTTTGGATGTTCCTGATGGTCAATAATCTACCCTTTTTTCTTTTTTTTTTTTTTTTTTTAAGGCAGCATAGAAGATAGTCAGAGACAGAACTTGCTGTATGTATACCTGTAATGAAGAAGTGGTATGATTTAAATAGTGCCAGAGGAGATCGTTTAGTTTGTTTGATGTCACCTCTCTCAAAGTCCTGCATATTCTGCAGGAAGCTTACCTTGAGTGCAGTGACCATGGTATCTGTAGCATCCCACAGGAGCTCAGCAGTCTGGAAAAGGTATGGCATCATCAGATAAAACATTAAACGGAGGATTGTACTGGAACAGAGATAAAGCTAATGTGTAAAAGGGCAGTTTCTCTACTCTTTGCACTGATAAGAAGTGCCATTTCCCTTATGCTATTCTGAATCTCAATTAGCTGTCTCCACTACCTAAAAGAAGCTGAAGTCCACTGCAAATCATATTGGGTCTGACTGCCAGCATAGCAACATGCAGCTACGTCCCTTTCACTTGTTTTGCATCTAGCTCTCTAAATGAGAGAGTGGTATATAATTTTACTTGCATCAGATTTTGTTGTCTGGCTATGCAAAAGAAGAATTAGCTGTTAGAACTTCATGGAAAGCTCACAACATGTGCTCTTTAAATGATATAACAAAGGCAGAATACACATTTCATATTGATGATCAGAATACGAGCCTGAGTTCAGGCTTTCCCTAACTTTCTGGCAATTCATCTACATTTGAGAATTTTTAAAAGGAGCAAAAATATTTTTTAGTAGGGTCATATTTTAAAACCTTTTTCCTTTTGTAAAGTGGTTTTGAGAAAGAGTAATAATTTGCAAGATACCAGGTGATGTTTTTCTTAGGGAAAAAAAATCTTATTAGACAGAGAGATTAGGATATTGAGCTGATCCTGTAATATTCCTTCGATGGCATATAGTTTTTGTTTCAGGATAAAATTAACCCTGCTGTTTTTCATGAGAGGGGAGGAACAATTACCATGCTTTGCTCTTTCTCATCAGTATGTTGGCCTGCTGCCCTGGCTTTTTAGTACCTGGTATTACAGGCAGCAGTAACTTTGTTTTGTTTCCTGCTACCTCGTCCTTCCACCAGTGTTTGCATGGTCATTTCACCTTGTGTGTTAATCGTCCTGCTTTCTAAACCCCAGCTATCTTACTTCCACTGTGCTGTTGTGTGCTGATACTATACCATTAATCATTTTCACCTCTTCTGCTGCTTGAGTATTCATCAGATGTCCTGAAGTTTGCTTTATGTTGCTCTTTTCTCTGTGCTGTTTTCCCTTTGATTCCTCAAGGACCTTTATACAAGTATTAACAGATTGCTATCAAACAAGTTGCAATCAAATGGTGCTTTGACCAAGGGAAGTACAAATGTATTATTTTCCTGTGTAGAACAACTTAAAACTCTTTTTTTGTTTATTTGCTTGTTTCTGTTTGTTTTTTATTGAATGAAATGTTCTCACCTCTGTGAAGAATTTAATGTGGTTAGGTTGCAGTGTTAGCTACTTTCTGTAGGTAGCTATCAATTCCTAAATGCAGAGGCATAAAATTTAATTAATTAATACAATGAAAGATTGCGATGAGATATTTCACTAAATAGAACGCTTCATACATTTGACCTCACACAAAATGGCTGGGTAGTCTACATTCAGTCTAGACCTGGCAGGTTTGTACTGGTGAAATCACTATAGTTTTTTCTAAAAGGATTTTAGGGGTTCAGTGTGTTGCTCATACTCAATGTGGGCTGAAAGATGCCAGACTTTTTAAAACTGCTTTATGAGAAATGAGCTGACAGCCTTTCTTATACATCTGTCATCTGGGTGGAAAGTAGGCATCAGGATCTTTTCAACTGTCAGCCAGCCAGAGACCCCCTTTCCCTGCATAGGAGAGATAGGAAACAGACATTGGCACGTCTTACTAGGATTTCAGCATCGGTGTTTGAAGGAGAGCTCAGTCGGTGTGCAGTTGCTCTCTGCTATTCTTTGCTTTGTGTTGCCCTGGCACAAATTATCAGAAAAGTTTAATTTTAGCTCATAATGAGGACTGCAAATCACTTTTGCTTGAGGAAACTACTGCTGATGGTGACTTTGCCCAGAGCAAGTTACCTCTGGTTGTAAAATGGTGATTTATTATTTGAGTTTTGGTGTTTTTGGGAAGGATTGAAAATTGCAGTAGGATGTGGGGTGTAAAACCACAGTGGAACCCACTGCAAAACAATGGAGACAACACCTCAGTGCTAACTTCCAGGACACACAGCTCCCATTTGTCTCAATTAAAGTAGCCTGAACAAGTCTAGCTGTTCTGATGCAAGGTTTCTGGCAGGCCATGGTGTCTGGTGCTAGCCCAGAGCTCCTCATCAAGTTGTCAGGCTTCAGGCTGAAACATGTTCCTTTATTCTTCTTGGTCTCTCCAGCATTCCCAAAACATCCAGAATACCAATACATTTAAAATATTGCAAGCACATAAATATTTTAACAGATTACTAGGAGGTACAGGTCTGGCATGCTATATTGTACGAATGCCAAAGCAAATGTTGAGACTTTTTTTTTTTTTAAACAAAGTCTGAGCATGCTGTCTGTCCTCACTTTTGGTTGGAGTTGGTTTATATATATATCTTTTTTTTGGTAGGTTTTTAGTAAGCTTTCACCACAAGAATTCTGATGGAGCTCTTCTGACTTAGGGTGTTCTGCAGGAGTATATCAAATGGCTCTGCTCCAGGGGAAAAAAATATTCCCAACCCAAATCATAACAGATAGACTTATTTTATGTCTGTAGGCCCTTGATGGAGCATAGACCTGATTCAGACCTCTGTTCAGCACTGCATCTCACAATGTCCCTTTCCTGAGGCTTAGCCAAACCACATTCCCTCACACAAGATGCTGTTACAAGTCAGGCAGTAATCATGATCTATCACACAGCTGACTATGGGGCCCAAAATAGAAATTCTGTGGTGACCTGTTACCTGAAGATGTCATATTTCTTCTTAATGGGTTGTCCTCTGCTGTTCTGCTGAGATTCCTATCCACAGTCTGGCTCATACAATTCATGACCCACACCATCAACCTGTACTGTCCATACTCTCACAGTGACTAATTCCATCTGCTTGTGACATCTTTATCCTATACAGGACAAGAGGAGGAGTCATGTACTTTCACTCACCAAGTCAATGGAGAGCCCTGGCAGTCAGCACCTGCATCAGCATAGTTTATGAATATTAGTCACTGATGTTTCCTGAGCTGAACCAGCAGTTCCCTTGTCTGTGTCTGGTTCTCCCCTTAGTGTGAACTTCTCTCTTTATAAGTTTGTACATCCTCAGTTTGCACATTCCTTTCTGCTTTGGAGCCTCCGTGCCTTGGCCTTGTTTGTTAAGGGAAATAGCTAATTAAAGAGCAGAAAAAAATTTTTTTGGTACTTTTGTTCATGTATTTTGCTTCAGAATGTGATTTTTGGCCTGAATTTTGATAGGTGGGAGCTTGCTGCTTGCATTAGTGGCTGAGCAGGGAGGGGAAGGACCCGGAGTGACTTTGTGGCTCCAGTGAGACAAAGGAGATGGAGGAAAGTTAGTACACCCTGGTTGCTGTGAATGTGTGCAGGGGACAGAAACTGCATGTCTGATTGGCGTGCTTTGTTCAGACATGGTCACACTGTCAAGGGTGTAGGTATGTGCTCCTCCTTGTTGAGGAAGTAGAGCTGCCCTGTGTTTGTGCAGAGTAAGCCACTGAAAAAAAGGGACACAACGCACTCCTAACACCAGAACCAAGAGCTTTTGTTTTTCAGTTCTGTGACTATAAATTTTAACCAGAATGGGTAAGAGTTCCTTCCTCTGTGGGTTTTCTGGTTGTCTTTACTTGTGGGGCTTACAGGATATTTCTCTACTATTTGGGTGGGGTTTTTTTTATTTTTTAATATTTTTTTTAATGAAGGAAACTCGGAGACCTCTCAGTGCTGAAATCATTGTTTTAGGTTCTAAAGTCAGTGGTGGTAGAGTGTAGGAATCAAACTGGCTGACATCCTAAGCCAGACCAGTGTTTTTGGTGATGAGTTACCCCTCGGGCCCAGACCTTGGAGGGCATTTGTTTAAGTTTATAACAGTTCCTAAGAAGGTTGTCAAAGGTTTTAAAAACTGTTTATGGTAAAGCTTTATAACCCTCATTTCCCATTGGTTGCCTCTATTCCCAGTTATGTCATCCCTTTTCTCCTCCCAGTTCTGGAAAGTTCTTGTATCCTTGTACCCCCTATTGGTTCATGTTCACTGCATTGTTCCACCCATCCCACCTTATTGTCCCCTGCCCCATATTACTCCTCCCTTGCACCACTTTTCCCTTTACCCATTGGATTCTCATCCTGGACCCACCTCTCATCATCCCTTATAAATACCCTGGATTTTCCCTCAGCCTTGTCTTCTACCCTTAGCTCTTATAGTGTGTGTACGTGTTTTGGGCCTTGTCCCACATTTTCTTTTATGGTTATTAAAGTATTTAGTTCCAGAGCTGTGGTGTGGACCCATTCCTCATTTTGCCACCTTAGCCCTGATATCAGGGGACCCTTAGAGGTTGGTCGGGGAGACTACCCTCGAGTCTTGCACCTTAAATATTAAAAAAAAACCCCGACAATAGAGAAAAGAGTAAGAAAAGGAGCAAGAAGCTTAGAAGAAAAGGTACACATATGCAAATATTAACTCAGCCTCATTTCCATAGCAAGACAGGTTAAATGAACAAAAAAATAGCAGCTATTACTTCTTTTCTCCCACTGGGTCTGTACAACTGTTTGAAAAGGCTGCTTAAGTGTTCATGCACCTGCTTTTTACACCTTGGAGATTCAGTACTGAGCCTCTGTGGCTTTGAGGATGTTGGCAGGCAATACATTCATTGCTTGTGCTGAAGCTCTGGAAGGCTGTGATTGAATTAAGAGATGGCCTCCAGTGAGGAACTCCTGTTCTACTTATCAGCAAATAAAAGCTTGTGCACTGCAGCTGAGTAGTGCCTTCAGAGCCATTCATCTCTTCATGCCCAGAGCTGAACCTGAACAGCCAACTGCAACCATGACAGCAGAGAATGAGGGATATGGCTCGTGCCAGCTCTGAAACATTGGTTCAGTAGCCACTCACAGCTGTGAGCAAAGGCTGAACTCAGATGCATTGCCAAGAAATCCTGGAGATGGGAATGTCTTACCTAGAAGATATAGTTGATTTATCACTTTTCCAAGTTTGTTTTCCGCTGAAAGCAGAACATGGTGATTCCAAACGGAGAAGTGAGCTTTTGGTTTGTAAGATACAGAGAGGAGTATCTTGCCCAAAATGGTTTTCAGTGGCATCACTAAACATACTTGGAGCTCAGGCTTGCTGCCCGTCCTCTGCTAAGTGATACATTAGTAGTTTATTTGCAGTTCTGCCTGTCTGCTGGTGGCACTGCTCTTGTTTGCATAAGGTTCCTTCTTGCAGCATTTCTCTTGGGTGCAGCATTCAACCTGCACTAGGATTTCTGTGACTAATGCCATAGCAAAATCTTTGGAGACAACCCAAATTATATGGAGTATTCATCATCTTTTACTTGTATTGTTCTGCTGCACACAAACTACCAACAGGTGCCATTTGAGATGCTGCTCTGACAATGTTTTTTTAATAGATGCAGAATGATCCCTGCTGCCCCCACAATGCCAAGCCAGATGTCCGTGTGTATCCCAGGGTTGTGACTTCACCAGCAACTTTTAATTTAAAATTCAAATATTGGTGTAAGTTCACCAAAGGGTAAAGCAATGAGTGTAGGGACTGCTATAAGGGAGCAATGTTTATCCAGAGAGATCCTGAAGATATGTTGTTCCTTGGCCAATTTATTGTTGCAGCCAGAGGATGGGCATCCTGCTATTCTCACAGACAGACAGAAGAGCAGACTGGAGAGAGGTTAGCATTGTGTGTCAAATATTTCTGTTCATGGACTGCAACCTGGGAATTTTAAGTAGTTGTATGCCAGTTATGGTATAGATGAACTTGTTATGGAAAGTGGAGATGAATGTTTACTCTAATGTGGTACCCAGATTTAATAAATCCTGACAGACAGCCAAGCTACAGGAAGTTCTGAAACTGATCTGTGATTACTGAATTACTTCAGGGAATTTTTTCAATATGAATACCTCCCCAATGCACCTTCTTCAGTGTCCCCACAAGGATAAGCTCAAAGGCAAGCAGCACTTAGAAGGCTTTTTAACTGAAAATTGAATTTGTGAGATACGTTTTTATGTGGAGGATCTATAGCATTTCAATGAAGTAAAATGCCAAGTTAATAAAAGTGTGGAGAAAAGAAATCTGTTGTGGGTAAAAAAGCTGGGCTATATTTTCTTTAAATGCACTACAGTCCAGAAAATTAGTTCTGGTTTGGAATACATCTTCCTAGCCTTAATGAAATTTGGAATGGACTTTTAAGATATTCATATTCCTTCTCCTTAGCTTTTCAGATGCCTACTCTTGCACAAAACCTGCCACAACTTATGTCCTGGAAGAGCTACATGGTTTTCTTCAGCCCAAGTTGCTGCATCCACAGTCTATTATAGGAGTGGGTTACAGGTCCTTCCAACAGATTCTTTGTTTCCCATGATATAAAATGCCTTTGGAGAGGGAGGGGTATGTGACCTGTCTTGTTTACATCATAGGTCATTCCACTCTGTTTGATCCAGCTGTGAATGTCACCAGAGCTTTTGGGATGATGCTGTGGTTTTCTGGCAGAATTTGAGCCAGCAGAGAATAATCAGCCTTCTGGCTGTAACTTGCACCCTGTGCAAATGACACCGTGCTTTTTTCCTGCTTAGGTTGTGAAAAGGTAGAGATTTTGTCTCCCTGGAAGTTAACTGTCCTAACTGGGCACTAATTCTGATTGCTAATTTTTCTTTGAAATGCTTCTTTAAGTGTACTGTCTTGTAGGTTTGGAGGACTTGGAGTTTTGACACAGTGTAAAAGTAGTGGACTTGTTTTGGTTTTGTTGTTTTGATGAGATTGGTCTTCCTGCTGTCACTGCACTTATCTCTCTATAGTAGAGAGGTAAAATTAAATATTTGCATGGTTGAACAGGGGATGATGTTCCTGTGCTGTGGAACCTTGTGCACGCTGACCTGAGTAACTGGCACTGGAGTCAACAGGAAGCAACTGTGGGACAGTGCCTAAGCAGTTGATATTCCACCTGACACCTGCCCACTTTGAGGTGTTTTAGGGTTGTGTCACGTGGACATATCTTTTGACCCCTGCAATTCTCCTAAAAGCTTCACAAGAGGCAAGAGCAAGATGTAGGCTACTCTGTGGTTTTGAAATATGATTAAATGGGCAAACTTTAGTTTATTAAAATAACTGCATGGGGTCCTTAAAGGTCAGAGCTCTGAATACTTCATCCTAATTGTTGGGAATGAGGAGACCAATTGGCTTGATACTCGTTGTCATTGCTTCCCCTGTGGCTGTGCTACTGTGTTTTAGGTTATGGGGTGCCTCTAAAGGTTTCACATGTGTCAGTGAGAAACATTTATTGCTTCCCAGCATGAGATTCACTCCATGCTCCACATTGCCCAGATGCTTATTGGAAAAGTCACTGTAATTAAGTGTTTGTACTGCCTGTCAGAAGTGTAAGCGTGAAATCCCCAAGGAAGGTTCCTTGTGCCACAGCTGTTGGCAGTCAGGGTGTTTAGAGCCTGCGGGTGGGGACGCTCACCCTGGTGCTCCTCATGTTTCAGTACTGTGGGTGCTCACTATGACTGATTTGTGCTGCAGGTAGAGGGCTGAAGTTCAGCTCTTGCTGAGTTGTGTTCCCCACTGATTCCTGGGATTCATGCCTGGGTTTAAGTATCAATCTCACTGGTAATTACTTGATATATATTTAAAAAAAAATGAAGTCTTTGAACTGTCTTCTATTTATTCACTTTTGCCTCTTGAAATACTGTCTATATAACAAAGTAGCTTAATGACATATTGAGGAAATTACAAGTACAGAAATTGAACTGCTAGAGGTGAATTTTTACTTTACTATTAAATACATTTACTGGGGTTATTTCCTAGTCTCTGCTGAATAGTTTTGCTGTTTAGCCATTTCCCAGAGGAAAATGTTCCAACTGAACATTCCCAGGGGAGCAGGGACCAGGCATGCCCTGGTGGGCCTCAGCAGAATGGATGAAGATGTTTGCTGCTTTAAGCCAGGATAAACCCTACCATTCTCTTTCCCCGGGTTTCCTGTCTTGCTGCTTAAGCAAGTGTCCTCTGTTCACTGTCTGTATGGATTGCCAGTCAATTCATGGTACAGCTGCTTTGGTGCTGCTGCCCCAGCCCAGTGCAGACAGCAGTGTATCCCACAGCCCCAGAATTCAATACAACGTGGAAAAGGAGATAAAAAGAAGTTCTATGAAAATTCCAAACCATGTAGATTTCCCAAGCTACTGTAAGACTGTTCTGTTGTGCATAAAGCAATAAAAAATGCTGCCCCAGCCTCCCATTTGCTGGGGAACAGTAACTGACATTGGGCACAAATTTTGCAGGATTCAGATTCCCTTTTGTTGGCTTCTTGTCTGAACTGTACGTTTGAATGTCTGCTGACAGCTTTTTTTTCTTGCCCGATGGTGCAGGTAAACAGTCACCTCTCCATTTTTTCCCTGTGGTGCTCAACTTTCCATCATTTGTTCAAATATTGGCCTCCCTCCACTCCCCCTCCCTCCAACCCCAACTCTTTTAAACTCTTTTGTTCTGCTTCTGTGGAAATGTGATTCTCCCAGCTTCCTTCAGATAAGTTAGGGAAAAGCAGCTTTATCAAGGATATTGCCCCTTTCTGTTCTTCCCAGGCAGGTAGTGATGATCTTTAATAATCACCCTGTTTTGAGACAGACCTTCCTACACACTTCCTCCCTACTCCAAAATATGTTGAGTAGCACACAGAATACAGTGAAAGGTTTAGGAAAATACACTGTTTATAAAATCAAATTGAAATTCATATATCGTACGAAGATAGATGCCCCAAACTCTCTTTCACCCACGCTAATTATGGAAAAAAATGGGCATATTTATACACACAGTGTCTTTCCATAAGTAAAATATTTCCATCAAAATGAGCTGTTAATTAAAATTGGTTAGACTACCAGGTACTATTCTTCTGATAAAATTAATATTAAAAAAAATGAATTGTCATTTACATTTGAATGATCTTGAGACAAATTTAAATGAATACTTTTAATTTCATGTAATTGTCACCCTGAGGTATTCCCTTGAGGTTTAAAATTATGTCTGTGAAAAAAAATATATAGTCTTATTGTCAGTAGTTAGAAAAAATGAAAATCCTGTATGCTTATTATGTCTTTTAGCTCAATACTAAATCTTACAGAAATAAAACTCCAGGAGAGCTGAATTCATAATTTGGAATGTTATGCAAATGGAAAAACCACAGAGAGAAGTAGAAGAAGCACTTCATGGCAAAACAATGAAAACACATTATAAATATGACCAATTGTATTTCAAGTAGAAGTTGTAGAAAAAGAAGTAGGCACAATGAATCAAAACAATGCTAAGAGTAATTAGCAGCACTAACTAGGAAGATATTTTGGTAAGGAGTGTTTTCACAGGATCAGGGTTCTGAGAAAGGCTCGAGCAGTCTTTCAGATAGCTCAGATGCAGCTTATATGCAAATAGCTTTGTGCCAGTATCAGAAGTTAAACTACTGAGAGAATAAAGAGTATATTTCATGTACCTCCTCCAGGTGAGTTCTCACAGAGCAGAAGGGGCAGCTGACTGAAGAGATGTGCCCTCCAATATCTATGTTAGATTCAATTCATTATGTTCTGCATGTAATCCAAAATGTAGTTTTGAGAGAGATTAATACCCTGAGCCAGGTATTTTTCTATGCAAGGAAGACTTCATTTCATTAAGGGAGGAACAGAGCAGAATGGGAAAACCTCCTCTTGCAGTTGTTCAAGATATGCAGGTATTAATGTGAGATTTATGTGCAATTCAAAGGACAGCAGTCAAAGTGCATGGTATTGCTAGCAGTGGGATCTACTGAATGAGTAAAAGAAGTGGTAGAAATATTGCCTGAGTGCAATCTAGAGCTAGGTTCAGACTAAAAACTGATGGCAATAATACACAGAGCAGTCATGATTACGGAGGGAAGACTGAGGGAGAAAACTGGACAAGAATTTTCATTTTTTAATTTCATTTTTTTCTAGAATCTGTAGTTTTTTGATAAATAAAGTGACTTTGTAAAATCGCTGCAGAGACTTAGAGAACAATGGAAAATTAATTCCTGAGGGAGTAGAAAAAATGAGTAATATAGGATTTTCTTCTTGTAGTATTGATTTTAATAACAACCTGATAGATTAGTATGTTGCCATCATATGTTTCTGGTACTAATCCAAAATAAGTGTGTGTTTTGTGTTATCAAGGGTTTGCTGACTAAGACTGAAATTGGAGCCATGTGACACAAGTATGTTATTAAGGGATGCAACGGAAATTGGAAGAGTATATTTGGAAATTGTGCACATCCCTGTGTCACCAAATATAAACACTGCTCTTCCTCTTCTCCAGTTTTGCTCTCTGCCTCTTCTCAGCACCCTTAGGCTCACCCTTCATGTCATGCTCTTCAGCTTTTCTACCAGTCTGGACCTGGAGAACTTTCCTGGCTCTTCCCTGGCTTGTGCTCCTTCCTTCTGTTAGCTGGAATGGCTGCCCTGGGGGAACACATGGGGATCATTTCTCTGCTTTGTGCTGCCTCAAAATCCCCTGTAGCACTTCTGGCCCCTTAAGCTTGAGAAATGTTAGTATGGTAAGGATGAAGTGTTTGGGTTTTTTTGTTTGTTTTTTTTTTTTAATACAGCTCTGCAAAACGCTGATAGCAGGTTGTGTTTTTCAAGACAAATTAGACTTCATAAAGCTCAGCCAAAAATGTTGAAGTTCTAGAATGTTGTTGACTGTGGAGGCATGTTGAAGAGTAAATTCCTAGTCAATTTGGTATATGCAGCTATGGGGTTAGACCTTGCAGATGGAGTAGATTATTCTTCTGTTGCTTTTGGGTTACTTCAAATAGACGGTGTGAAAAAACTCTCAGATGGTGTTTTTGTGGCTTCTGAAGAGTCTTACTCCTGCTTTGTGTTGGGGTTTGGCTTGCACTTTGCATACAAACTGAGGTGTACAGCAGACTTCACTCATCATGGCACATCATAACTGAGAAGCAACGTATTTTTTTAAAAAGGTATGTTACAGGTGCCCTATAGGTTACAAAAAATAATGTTGGTCTATTTTTGAACTTGTTTGCTTGAGGTTTTATACAAGTTCCTACATAGACATCAGTGTATCTATATCATGCTTAAATTACCACAAGGGGGAGAATAAGCAGACTTCTACAGAAAGCTACAGTGAATGCTGGATTTTTCTTTGAGGCAACTTAATGGGACATGTTGTGCCCATTTTGTACTATTTTAAGGAGGCAGTGAGTACTAAAATGTTGTTTTTGTAAATAGGCTTGACACTCAAAGCTGGGAGCTTCAGTGACTCCCTGAGGCCAGCTGGGCTGGCTGCCTCTGAGCATGAGTTCCCTGACCACTTCGATATAATCCCAGCTGAAGCTCTTTAGGACTGGTCAGACTCTGATCTTTTCACTCATTCATCTGTGTTTTGTTCCATGGCTTTGCAATTCCTTATCAGAAGGGAATTGGCATTACTGCAGTGGTTCAGTTATTGTATGGGGAGCTCTTTGCCTATGGCAACAAAATAAGTGAGATCTCACTTCCTCCTTCCCTCTTCTTTCCTCGCTAGTTATTCTGTCCTTTAAAGACAAGTGTAGGACTTGCTGGCGCACATGTGTATCCCACTCTTTTGAGTAAAGCTGTGGCAGTGAGTAAGAGAATAAATTAAAGAAAAAAAAAAAGGTAAGGGAAGGCAGTGTCTCTGAGCATGGCAGCTCATACTTATTCTATCAAAATTAACCAGTGAGATTAAACCAGCTTCAGTCATCATGTTTTCTTTCAAAATTCTTTGTTTCACAGGAGGCTGTTTGTGCAGCACAGGAGTGATGAAAAATCAGGGGTAAGTGTAGAAGTGCCTTCCCAGCCTTAGCTTGGTGCCAGTGCTGCACAGTGAGGTGTCAGCCTGCTTCAGACCTCGGTGCTTCCCTTCTCTGAAATGAGTGATTGTCATGGCTTCACCCCAGGCAGCAGCCAAGCCCCACGCAACTGCTCACTCACTGCCCAACCAGCAGGATTGCAGAGAGAATCGGAAGGGTAAAAGCAAAAGAACTCCTGGGTTGAGATAATGACAGTCTAACAGAGAGGGAAAAAGCTGTGCATTGCAAGCAAAGCAAAACAAGGCATTGATTCACTGCTCCCTGTGGGCAGGCAGGTGTTCAGCCATCTTCAGGAGAGCAGGGCCCCCTCACACATAACTGTTATTTGGGAAGACAAATTCCACCACTCCAAACGGCCCCTTCTCCCTCCTTCTTCCCACTGTACATGTTGAACGTGATGTCACGTTCTCTGGAATATCCCTTTGGTCAGCTGGGAGTCTCCTGTCCTGGCTGTGTCTCCTCCCAAGCACCCAAAACTTCCTCACCGGCATGGCAGTATGAAAAGCAGCAAAGTCCTTGGCTTTGTGTAAGCCCTGCTCAACATTAACAAAATCATCTCTGTGTTATCAAATTGTGTACAGCACAAATCAAAAAACATAGAGCCAACCCAGCCACTCTGACAAAAATTAACTCTATCCCAGCCAAAACCAGCATGTGGAAGTTGTTACCTTCAGGAGCCACGCTGAGCTTAGTCTGAGTCTGTTTGCCTCTGAAATAGCATTTTGTAATAGCAATGTGACCAGGTGTATTTGTAGACTATATATTTTTATTTGACAAGTTTTCTGATCTTATTCATATGTGATTTCAAAGGGGAAAAAAAGGATAAGGCAAGTGGTTCTCTCTTGAAGGAACTCAGGTAAACAGGTGCAGGCCTAAGACTTACCAAAGGATTGTCTGAGGTTTGCTTCCAAATATTATTTTTATGTAATAACTGATTTAAAGAAAACTACATTAGCCACTTTTGAATAGCCCTGACTGTATGCAACTTCCAAAGCCAAAAATAGGCAGTAAACTTTTACTGCATTTCCTTTTGTCACCTCCAGCAGACATGTGCTCCTCAAAACTGTCTTCTTCACCAGTGTCTACAGAGCCTCATCTCAAAGTAGATGCACAAATGGTCATGTGTGGTACCTGGCTGTGTGTGTACGTGCATGTGCACACCCACACGCCATTTGTGCTCAGCATTTCATGCACACAGATACACAGGACAGGGCACTCGTGAGTCTAGAGTCACAGATCCCACTCTGTAGATTGTTCAAATGGATATCTGCTTTTGAAAACTTAGTTCTTAAACTTCAGAAATATAGAGGAAAATTAAGTAATGATTAATGATAATCCTAGTTTCTGGTGTCCCAGTTTATTTCTTAAATTACTTTAACATGTGTCGCT
Source organism: Cinclus cinclus (assembly GCF_963662255.1). NCBI lineage: Eukaryota > Metazoa > Chordata > Aves > Passeriformes > Cinclidae > Cinclus > Cinclus cinclus. The sequence continues at coordinate 86,686,263 of NC_085046.1, read as the reverse complement.
TTTGCAAAATGCATTTCTTTTTTTCACAGTTTAGGAAGCTTTGTTTTCCCCATTTTTGGTAGCAAAAACTTACCTATGATTTTCCAATTTCTCTACAGTTGTTCTTTTTTTAATTTTCTCTTCTGTGGCTGACTTACTGCTTTTTCCTGGTAGGAATGCAAAGTTATTTAGTCTTTGTTGCCTCGGCAATTAAAAGCACTATGTCATGCTCCAGTCTTAGTCCTCTTGGGTCTCCTACTCAGTGCTACTAGTTGTTTCCAAATATAATGGATAATCGTCCTGTGTTAACAGAGATGGATTCATTGCGACAGCCATATGCTTGCTTCTTATAATGAGTGGATTTTAAATAAGTTATAGACAAAAATGCGCTCTCTTGAAATTTCTGGCCATACCTGTCTCCTTGACATCTTAATGAAGTTTTGATTAGTTGAGGACATATTAAATGTGAGCTAGGAAATGTAAGAACCAAAAATCAGGAGGGAGAAAGAGACCAATTTTGCATCACTAAGACATTTGACTGTTATAGTTCTCCCCAAGTTTACAGGAAACTAAGCTGGTGTTTGCTCTGAGCAGAGCCTTATTTGGGGTGTGCATGAAGGGTAAGACAACTCTTTCCTTCATGTTTTGCACCAAATCCCTATCCTGTGCCCCTACCTGTGGTGGCAGAAGCAATAGAATCGAGTTTTATGCATTGCTTTGCCACATCTGACAGTCATGGATATAAATCCTGTTGTTCCTGCCTGAAAAATTCAGCTTTACACATATACAGATTTTTTTTTTTTTTAACTTCTAAAAATCTCTCTAGGGTGAATTTTTCTTGGTATATAAAACTCCTCCAGCGGTAAATTAAATTAAAGTTTTCTTTACAATCTCCCTGTTGTGAAAAAGTCCCAAGACTGCCTTTATCAACTCTATATGATTATACAAGACCTAAAATATCATTACTTTACGACATCCACTGTGCTTTTGTTGATTGCCTGACAACCTCTGAGGTTTTCTGTGAGTAGATTACTGCCCACCTTTTGTGTTGATAATTTTGCTTTTTTACTACACCTTCTTGAGAAAGAGGATTTGATTTAATTATGGATGATGTCCTAATAGGACCTGCTGGTCAAAGTACAAAATAAGGAAAGATTTTTCTTTTTTTCTAGAGACGACATCACCAAGCAATGAAAGTTATGTACAGTATAAATAACTTGTTTTGACAGTGTACAAAGAAAATGGTCACAAACTTATATGCAAATATCCAGCTGTGTCCAAAAATGAGAGATCAGCCATAAATTCAAGAGAAATACTCCTCTCAGTAAATTTGTTGTTTCTTTTCAGACACCATCAAATATAATATGAGATATGATGAACTAGCCTCCTCCTGCCAAGTTTCAAGGCTACTGCTTTTTGTTAAGAAAATGGAATTTGGACATTCCAGAACTTGTGGTTTGTTGTTTTTTTTCTCTGATTTGATGCAAATTGATTACTTTCAAGAACTTGAGGTTTCAAATCTTGTATTTTGAAAAAAACCCAGCAAATCAGCACCTGTCTGATGGTATTGGTCTGCCCAAGAAGCCAGCTGCCAGTATGTAAGGCAAGAAGCTGCTCCCTGTATTAGTTCTTTGTGAGAAAAGTGACCCAAGAGCTCTGTGGCCATTGCAGAATTTCTGAAATGTGCAGGAGGCAGGCTAAGAGGACTGGCTGGTTTGTGCTATGAACTCATGGATTTCTTGATTCTGACTTTGGTGTCAGGACTCGCAGAGCTGAAAGCTGGACTGAATGGTGAAGATACTGAGACTTTATTAGATCCACAAAGTTTTATGAGCTCACAGGCACAACCTGAGCAAAGGAAAATGAGTTGTCAATGTAATAAAAAACTTTTGGAATGCTGGTTTCTCTTCAAGGCCTCTTATAATCCATTGGATTTTTCTTTATCACTTGTCCTTATGACTAAAATTATATTTTTATGAAAAAATAAGCCCAACTTCGTCAATTGAGATGTTTTCTCTTTTTTTCATGTGGGAAACTTGTCATTACTCAAAACATTACAGAAATTTTAATTTCACTGTCTAGATTTGGTCAGTTGGGAATTCTTGCACTGTGCAGTTACCTTGCAGGGAGACAGAGTGGTTGAGAGATGGGAGCTTTACAGTTTGCTCGAGGTCTTATCAAATTCCTCATGGAGACCCAGGTAGTTTCAAGCTGTCCCCATAGCTGACCAAGTCACTTGAAGGTTCTACCCCATGCTTCTAGTGCCATTGCTGAACCATGTCAGTGAATCATGCCATGGGCTCTGCTGCCCTGCACACTCCATGCAGGACCCTGATTTCCCCTCCCTGCCATATTAGTCCAGTGGCAGCCAAGTGTGTTGGTGCTTTCATAAAAATTTGCTGTCACTCATGACCTGCACAAGCTGGTTCTCTTAAATGAGAGAGACTTGGTATTCTTAGAGAAGAGAGGAATTAGCTGGCTTTTCTTTTGTTCACCTTCATGTGAAATATTTGTAGTGGAAAGCCCAGATCTTGCTCATTCAAATGAAAAGATACTAACTTAAGGTGTATTAAGCAAATATGCTGAGAGTAAGAACCAAAATGAGTATTTTTTTCTTGTTTAAATGTTAGCTAACTCGGCTTAAAGGTCACTTCTTCCATCCATTTTTGCTTAACAAGTTGTTAGAGATAAAAACAGTTTCTTGAAATGGAAAGTAATGACTCTTTCTTCATTATGCAGGTCTAATCTATACTGCCCTCAGAGGTCTCTGTCTTGCTTTGTCTTGATTCCCAGCAGTGAACTGCAATATAGCAGTAGAAAGGTATATGGAGAAGTTTCTCACACTTAAGCAAGGAGTCTTTGGGCATTAAGCCTTTGGGGCTATTACGAGAAGCAGAAAATCTGGGCACCCTCCCTCAGGACTTCCTTTGGTAATGTTATAATTGCCTCAAAATGCATTGCACCTTAAAGCCATGCTGCACATCAGAGAAGTTAGGCTGTGGTAAGGAGGATGACAGAGATCAATATCTTTCCTCCCACTCCTCCCTGGTATTCTTCTGTTAACTTCCCACTTTCAGGCTGCTGTCTCCAGGGATTATGTTTGTCAGAGTCTGCCACAACCTACAGCCAGCTGCAGATGTTCCCTTTACACATCTAGATCCAAAAGTTTGTGCTAGAAGTGGGAGAGCTTATTTTTCTACTTTGGAATAACTTTGTCATTTACGGTCCGAATGCAACTGTTCTCAAAAATATGCTTCATAGGTTTCTTTCAAGAAACATTGCGATTACAAATATTCTGTATTTGCTCATGCAAGGATCATTGTTTTGCAGCTGATTAAGGTTCTCTTGACCTCAAATACAAGGTAAAATAGCCTATGGACTACACATAGGCTGAGGCTGACTCAAGACATTAGGTGAAGCATGTGTCTTGCCACCTTTTAAATGTAATATGGATCAGTCCCAGTCAGCTAAATTTGATTCCAATGAATATATCTGGTCAATTAATCAGAATAGAGAGACTCAAGGTATTTCTGTAAGGCAAGGTACAATATGTCTGACTGTGTCAGCTATTTCTGATGGTGAGCTGCAGTCGATTTTTCTGAAAAAGCCACTCCACTGTTCTTTTTTGCAGACTTCTACCTAGCCATTGTGTTTGAGAAAAAGTGCTGCACTGCATCTTTAGGTACAGTCCTTTTCTCAGGATAGCCAAAGGTTGAACCCTTATCACAACCCTTATCACAAGAATATAAAACCTAAGGGATGCTGTCTTTAATTACAGTAGTGCGCATCCTGATTCACTTTGCAGGAGCAAGGGAATGGGATGGGTGGTGGAGCATCCCAAACTAGTATGAGCTTAGAGCTTTGGTAAGAAAGCAATGCCTTTATGTTTTGTAAATATCTGTCATGTAGACTTTCACAGCAAGTAACTATTTTACTAATGGAGAAACCAAAAATAAGACTGTTTTCTCTTTCAAACAGCATCCTTGAACTAACATTTATTTTCTTCAAAGACAGAAGTATAACATGGGAAGGGAAGAAGATCCTTTTGGCATTTTGTGAATGTTACAGGAGTGTAGTAGCAAGGTGAGGTTTGCAACGTTTCAAAGCCTTATTTGTGCTTCAATATCTATTTGTATCATGTCTTTGTGCAAAGAGGCAATGTCAAGAGAAAAAGTGAGCCTTTAAATATTTTAAAGTGCTCATTTAGGATTCATTTCTAAGAGAACAGAATCCTAAATGTCAGACTATGTTTGATTGTCCTCAGTAAAATCATCATTAAGAATTAACCTCATTTGATATTTTAAGTGCTTAGACCTATCCATAGAATGTCAAGCGAAGAATTATCTAGATTTAATTCTTTTTAAAAGTTTATCTGTAAAAAAAAAATGTCATTTTGCCATTTTTGTATGCCCTTATGCAGGTTGTATTGAGTATTAGTATATCCAAAGCATACACAGGCTTCACTTTGACTTCTTCTTTTGTGAATGTTTTAGGAAACCACCTAAAATACTATTACAAGACATCACTAAAATTCTGCTACTGGTTTCATTAGTAACCAACCAGCCTAAACAATTTTCTGATGTCTTAAACTGTGCTGTCTAGCAGTGTTTGGAACCACAGTCAGACTGCAGCTGCATCATGCTACTAGGCATAGAGCAGAGAACCACTTAGAAAAATTTTCTGCCTCTCATGGGTTCATGCTCATAGCTGGCTTTTACAGAAGTGCATTTTGGAAAGTCGTCTCCAGCTGTGCCTGTGTGTACAGCAGTGAGACTCAGTTCTCCCTCACAGCACTGTCCTTGCAGGTGTCTGTAGCCACACACAGAGAATTTAAACAGGAACTTCCAGAGATTAAAACAGAACGACTGCTGAAACTCCCTCCAAAACCTTAATCCAACCACCCCTGCCAACTGTCTGCAGCTCAAATAAAATGTCTACATACAGTGTATGACCTTTCCTATGCTCTGGGAATTGTGTAAAGAAGTGCATTAGTAGTACTCTCCTATTGAGGGGCTGGGTTCTGTTCATAATCTCTGCAGAAAATGGACATAGCACAAAAAAATTAGCAAAGGCAGTGGCTTAGTCCAGTCATATGCTCAAGAAACTGTGAGAAAGAAGATAACAAAAAAGTTTTTTATATCTACCTTTTTTTTTCTTTTTCCGCCCTCTCATTTTTAAAACACTGTATTGGTAAAGGCTGTTTTATTATATTATAGAAATGATTTTATTATATTAATTGTATTCTACACAGAAAAATCATAGAATGACTTAATTTGGTACAAGGATTTAATTCCAGAATGTTTTAATTCTTTGTGTTATGGCAGGTATGAGTACATGCTGAGGTAAGATAACCACTTAGTTCTATTATTGTTTGGTATAACTCTTTCTGTGAGAGGTCATAGATGAGGAGAATTTTGGTTTGGCATGTTTTTGTTTTGCTTTGGGTGTTTTTGTTGGAGTTTTGTCTTTTTTTATTGTTGGCTAGCAACATTTTTTAGCTGGAAAATGGCTTCAAGATATCTCAAGATTCCTATTTCCTACAGAAGTAATTAAGAGAAGCAAAAAGATTTGGCAACCTGTTATTTTCCTCTTCTCTGACAGTGGTTTCATTACTTGAAGGAAGTGATTTGCAAATAATATCAAGTGCAAATTGAGCAGAGAAAGTCCCTTGATTGCAGCTCAGTCTGATTTTTCTAAATCTTCCACACAAAAAGCTTGTGCTGGTCTGACTGACAGGGCAATTTCACCAAGTAATGAGTAAAGATGGATGTCCCTGAGCAGTTAATCAAATTTCTCTTTGGCAACACTCTGTCAATATTTGAGGGTGTCATTTTAATTGTTTCAGATTCCTGGTGAAGGAGGATCAGAGCCATGGATTCCCCTTGTGCTAGATGATATAAATCTTGGTGATAGTAATAGATGCCCAAAGAAGTGGAGTTCTGAAGTACATTCTCTTAATGGGAATAAGTGTGCTTCCAGCTTCATCAGAAGGATGTTTGCAAATGGGTTCTATTGTGCAGAGTTGGTTGTAGACCAGGTGCAGTTGCTTGCTGCAACCAAAAAAAAAAAAAAAAATTCAAGCTCTAAAGGTAACCATAAGCTAAAATCCTTACTAGCTGTTTTCTTCATTTCAGAACATTTTTATTCTGAAATGTCTTCTCAAACCTTCTGACTTTCCACATTTTATTCCACATATATGCAGTAGTCCTACTGTCCCACTGGCATGAGTGGAGGACAGCTAGCTCAAACCTCTTCCCAGCTCTGAATTTCTTTGGATCTTTTCATTCTTTCAAACAGGACAGCTGACCTTGGAGGGAGTAACAGATCTGAAGCAGCAGTGCAGTAATTCAACCAGTTCTGTCACCAGTTTCCTACATTGCAAAACCTGACAAATCTTACTGCCAGCATTCAGAATTAGACTCTGGAAGGTCCTGTCTGGCAACAGTGCACGAGATGCACAGCCTTTGCTTTGCATCAAGGCAGAACTGCAAGCAGATAGTTTGTGCTCCTACACAGACATGGGTTTTCTTATGTGCTGCAAATTCCTTGCTGTTTAATTCTATGTATACATGAATATGTATGCGTATGCTCAGAAAAGAATCACAGAAATAAAGAAATCTCCAGGAGATGGAGTGAAGAGCATGACACAGTGAGAATGCCAGATATAATCTTTTTTATGTGCTGCTTTAAAGCACATTTTATCCTGTACACCTTTATATACTTCTGGTGTTTATGCTTGTGCGTGGGCATGCATAAGTATATTTTATCTATATATGTGGCTTCACTTGCTACAACTTGACATGTGATACTTGCAAAATTTATGGCTGAAAATGGCAGAGGAAATGGAAGCATCAAGAGGAAGAAGATAACAGGTACAAAAGTTCCAGGAAACTCTCATGAGACATGGGAAGGTGCAAACAGCATTCTGTCACTGCTCAGCACCTGATCAGGCCTTGCAGAACAATGCCTATCTCTTTGTTAGCAGTAATCTATATATCTGTCTGAAGCACTGAGGGTTCATGCATTTTTATTCAGCTATACCCCACAGTCCTGTTAAAACCAATTAGAAGACAGAAGTTAGCCCTAAGAAAGAGGTGGCAAGAATCAAATCTGGCTTAGTGGTTTCTTGTGGGATAAAGCATGGTTATACCATGGGTTTATTGCTGGCATTCAGAACCACCTGGGCAGGTGTAGAACTTCATGAATATAGATTTGGTCCTGTTTATAAGTGGATTTCACCCCACATGTTCCAGGTATCTGTGATGAGTTATGTTAATTGTATTGTGTTGGGACTGCACCTGAAGGGAGACTGGGGTATGCTTAAGGTCAGTATAGTTTATGTTTAGTTTTTGTTGTCCCCAAATGAATAAATGCTCTTACAAACCATGCAAGAGTTCATTTTTAAGACTTTCATCTTCTCAAGAATGAAAATTTCAGTGTATGAGCAGAAAAACAAAACCAAAGATTCACTCTTTTCCAAGATATAAACTTTAACATCCTTTTTTTTTCTTGCAGACAGAATGTTTTTCTGCTATCATGCTTCTTTGGTTCATTCTTGCTCTTTACATCTAGCAGCTGAGTCCTCAGCTTAAGGTTGCAATATCACAGTAAAAATATTTAACTTCATACACAGAAAGTTTTTTTGCGCTTTATGGCCAGCCAAAGCAAGTAGAATAAATCAGAGTGTCAAGTGAACAGCTCCTAGCAGGGTCAGAGAGCACATCAGATCTTTTAGCAGACATTTAATCACCTAAGTTTGATTTCACTTGTGCAGGACTCTAGATGAAAACCTCATTTCTTCTACTGAACCTTTCTGTCCTGATGCCAGGGTGGCAGTCCCTGCACTTTGGTGTGGGATGACCACTTTGCCAATGTCCACACATGAAGGGTCAGCAAGGGAGGAAACTTTAAGATAACTTGCAGCTTGGAAACAAGTGTTTGAGCTGGACTGCTTTGAACTTGATGCTGTGCTAGGAGAAATGTTTCTTCTTCAGTTTGATAGGGTAGCATCTCACCAGTCCTAGACCAAGTGCTGGTAGAACTCCAAATAAGCTGAGATCCTGAGCAGGGAACAAAAGCCACTATGGCACAAGTGTGTGTGATGAGAGAGGTGAGTCTGTAGCTAGTGCTCACAGGTGCACAGGAGTGATCAGCATTTTGTCTAATTTCTCAAGACTTGACAGATGGTGAAGTGCTTGTGCAGTGAAGTCTCATCCCTGGAACATTTGTTCAGAGAAGGGAAATAAATATTTTTCAGCTGAGCATTCCTTTGAAATGCGAACCATTATCTTTGCAGGTTTCAGTTATCTCCTTTATGAGCCTGTCTCTATAACGATTCTTCTCAAGGAATGTACCAAATACAGTGGATGTCCTCTAGATCTAAAAAGGAAACCAAAATCCTTTAAAATAAACACCCCAGCCAATCTAAGGGAAAAAAAAAAAAAAACAACAATAAGGAACAGCACTATGAGTGAAGTTAATAAGATAGCAAGAAACGGAAGCAATCTCCTGAAAGCTGAGAGCTGAATAGATGTGTGTAGTAAAATAGCTATAAATGAGATGTATACGTTGCTGAAGTTAAAAGACTGAAAATATTTCAAAGTTAGATTCCGCAGACAAAATATTTTCCAAAGTCAATGGCTCTAAAACCAAGGAAGAGGTTTCCAAAGTTTGAGAGAAAAATATTTCCCTCAATTTGGAATGTAGTTGAAAAGGAATGAACCTTATCACCAAAGAATAAGGAGCAAGTTAAAAAACACCTTCAATCCTTGCCTGCTGCAGATGACCCTGATTGACTTTGAGACACTAACAAAAGCTTAATCTTGTTTGCAGTGTATTGAGAGATGTCTGGGACAGATTGACTGTGAAAGGGTAGTCTCTGAGCTCAGAATGAAGCATGAAAGGTAAATTGTTTTAAAAGTTCCAAAAACCATTACATTTCCCTTATAACTTTGCTTAAACCTTTTAAATTCTTGTCTACCCCACAAAGGCACAAAGCAAATGCAATTGCTTTTGCACCCCAAGGAAAATTTCAGGAGTTCTAATGGGTAGATGGATGTAGAAGGGGAAGGACTGAAGAATTCAGTCAGTGAGAGCAATATTTCTATCACTGACACAATGAAAAAATTATTAAAAATAGAAATACCTGCAGGCAAGAGGTATTTACTGTCATTAACAAGTTGGATCTTAATTGCTAACCAGTCCAGCACCCAAGCTCATTACTAGAAGATTCATTCCTAGGGGGGAAAAAAAAAAGGAAATATATTTCAACAAATCTTGTCAGACCCAGGACAGCAGAGAATGAGTTTTCCTCACGGAAGTTCTTGGAAGATGGTCAGCTTTCCTTCTGTGAGGGAAAGAGAAAAGTTAACTGTGGTGACTTAGCAGTGTTACTGCTCAGGGTGGGTTTAGTGCTCTCCTAAGTAACTAAAACACATGCTTAATGAAAAAATAGAAAAGTGGTTAGTCTTTCTTTATTGGCATGGAATTGCAGCCTTGAGGCTCGGAGGAAACAGCATGGAGTTAAACAAGACTGCCCCAAATCTGACTTGTAGTGATGTTTACCGCTGCCTCTGGTAAAATACTCCTCTTAGCCAAGCTTTGTGTCTGTTTTTATGGCAGCATTGTGGAGTTTGAGGTCTCGACCAGCTAAGTGAAGACCGACTTTAATGTGTGGAGAGAGGAGTGGAGAAGGAGTCGGGGCAGTGAATGCCCAGTGGAGTCATTGTTCTGCCTGACCTGGGACATTGAGTATATGGCAGATTTCTAAGTAGCTTAACAGTCTTCACACTGTGCTGTACAGTGCAGGGAAATTTCCTTTTCTACCTTAGGATGTTTTCACCTCCGCTCAGCGTCTTTTGTCCCTTTATACCTCAAATGCCACCTGCCTCTTTGGTGGGGGGCACATGTAACCATGACAATCAGGGTCTGCCTTTAGAGGTCCTATTTAGCATACCTTGCCCTAAGGAATTATTATTCCCCTTTAAACTTTTCTGGAAATTTTCCTCTCTCTTCTCTTCAGAGGTGTTTTATTTATCAGAGCATGAATTTATGCATTTGAGATCAGAGTGGTTCATGCTTTGCTTCAACACAAATCCTTAGCAATTAGAAACTGTATGAAAGGCAAGTAAAATTGAATGCTTGCCCTGGCAGTCTACTGGCTTTGTGGTTCTCTATTTGATTCAGAGGTCTTGTATTTTATCTAGTCCTTTCAAGGCTTTTTTTCATTTTTCTCCCAGAATTTGTTACTTGTCTTGAAAAGGCAAGTAACCCCTACCTGATGTTGCTTTCCCCAAAAAACATACATACTTTCTTTTCTTTTTCCTATACTAGTATCAGTTTAAGGCAGGAGTGCTTTAAGTCTTTCCAGCCAAATAGCCAAAATTCAGTTTTGTCTAGCAACAGAGTAGCTTTTCCAAGCACTTTCACTCAGCACTTCTAGCGCTAAGCCCAAGGCAGTTCTCTCAGTCCTGGAGCACGCAGGGCTGTTCCCACTGTCTGTTCATCTAACCCTGCTCTGTGCTCCCCTCTACCCTTGCCCCCCAGCAGCACTGGGTGCTGGGATGTCATGACAAAGTAGAAAGGGAGGAATGGCATGACCTAGTTTCCTTCCCTGTGCGTCAGGGAGGAAAAGGAAAGATAAGCCTAAAGTTGGAGGCAAAGATGTGGTTGAACAAGTTGGGGTCACCAATTTTGTCTGAGCCCCTTGGGAGTTTCTGTGAAATTTAAAAAGTGTGTGAGTTTGCCCACAGCCATGTCTCTCCTTTTCACACATACACATGTAGAAGAGTACACAGACAATCACTGTCCATCTTGCTGTAATTTTTCTGCCACAAACCCAGCCTGGAGCACACTGAAGTCATGGAAAGGAGTGACCTCTATTAACACAAATTAGATACTTCATCACTGTAGCTCACACAAGTATCCTGTTCTGTTTTCACTTTGGATTGAAGAACATCTATGCTGTCATTCTGGGTCACTAGTTGCATCCATCCTCTGGGATAGTATTTCAGCCTGATTTGTGCTTGCATAATATTGCAGCTTCTGCTTTTAAAAGCAGAGAGAGAATAGAATTAATACCATCAGTCTATAGGAAACCCCAGAGAAACTCTGTCAATATTTTATACTGCTTCTCATTTTAAAGTGTTACTTTTAAGTGAATGAAGGAGTATATTTTGGTGTTGATTTAAACACAATAAGGAATGTATCTGCTGTTTCTTCCATTTAACGCCTAGTACAGAACAAGTTTCTTTCTATACATTTCTTATCTGATCTAGTTTCCTGCTGTGATCATCTAATATCTTCACTTCTTCAGAAACAGTGATACCCTTCAGGAACTGCATGTTCTGATTTTAGTATGACTAGACTTAAAACACTCAAGAAAGCTAGTCAGGGTTTCCAGAGAGCTGATGATATATCAGTTATTTTTTTCTCTCTTTGAAGAGTTTTCCTTCCTTTGATTTTTTAGGACTAAAATCATGATGGTGTTAATATAGCCCATGGGAAGTTGAAGTATATAAATTGCATAAACTGTGAGTATGATCAGGGGAGCACTATTTCAAAAAAGGAATTTCTTTCCTTTCTTTCCTTTCTTTCCTTTCTTTCCTTTCTTTCCTTTCTTTCCTTTCTTTCCTTTCTTTCCTTTCTTTCCTTTCTTTCCTTTCTTTCCTTTCTTTCCTTTCTTTCCTTTCTTTCCTTTCTTTCCTTTCTTTCCTTTCTTTCCTTTCTTTCCTTTCTTTCCTTTCTTTCCTTTCTTTCCTTTCTTTCCTTTCTTTCCACTCTGTTTATAATTGTTATATAAAATGTATATTTTTATCTATAGCTATAAAATAGATATAATTTAGTTTTAATTGCCCCTTGCTTTTTTTTACCTGTTTTTGTGATGATCCTCCAAGCTCCTGTAGGCACTATGCGCTGTCACTGTGGTTTCCACGTCTTCCAGTAAGGACTGGCACCTTTGGGCAGCTGGGATAAGTTTGCTTCAACAACTTCTTCCTTCTTATCCAAACATATGCATGCACATACTTCATGCCTTGGGCATGGTGCCACCACCATGCATGCACACAGCTCTCATTTTGGGGAGTGCTACTTTCCTGAGAAATACTGGAGTAGCATGAGATGAAGTGCAGAGCAGTACAGGTTTAGTGAGGATGGAAAAGGTGTCCTAGGCTGAGAGTGGCCTCAGCTCACTACTTCGTTTTTTCAGAACCTGAAATTTGTGGATTGTTAAGGCATTCTATTAGGCTAAATTTAAATACTTGACATTCTTGTGGTTTTGAAAACTGCACTTCTAGAAGACATTGTCTCTCTGACTTTTCAGTTTGGAGCCCAAACTTCAATCTTAAACATGTTTTTGTTTGAATATTCCAAAATTTTGTGGGGTCTTTCTGTAAAATAACACTTTGCTGTTGTAAGAATATATGATATAGAGATGTCTTATATATTAACTAGAAATAAATCTTTCTTTCCATTTTTTCCTTTTGTTACAATACCACCTACAAATTTAGATTACCTAAGGGGAAAGACAAATTTAAATTACCAAAGGAGAAAAGAAATTGCTAGACCATCATGTTAGTGGAATCTATAATTTTTGCTTCTTTTTTTTAGCCAGAAGGCTTTAATTTTTTAGGTGTTTGCTAATGCACGATGGTCCATCAAAGGACCAACATCTCAGTAATAAACTGTTAAACCTAAATTGAATGGCATGTACTTTCCATCTCATATTCAGTTAAGTTTGAGATCATCAGAAACTTTTCTAGAAAACCCTCCAGGCAGCTGACTAAATTAAAGAGGGGAATTACTCACAGGCTTAGAAGACAAGTAGGGATATCAGCAATGAAGGATAAGTGTAAAGCGGTCTCTCTCTGCATAATAATTTTATTGCCTGGCTTGATGTATCATAATGTTTGAGATATATTACCCAAAGTAAGTAATGCAGTGCACCATTAAACACATTATGTTGTAAATAATTAAGATGTGCAACATTAAAACTTTTGGGTAGAATGCAATTACTGTATTCCATGAAAAATCAATGGCTACTCCAGCAATGTAAGTAAACATTAAAAACAGTGTTTCACAGACACACTGAGTTGGCAACTGCTTTATGAATATATTTTAGAGGCTGTTTCTTGCTTTTGTCTGATGAGATGGAGAGGTTCATGTGCAGAAATTAATTTTCAAAAATTTTCTACCTTGATGATTTGCCCTTTGAGTAATTAATGATGCTTCCTGTGGCAGTCAGCAGCAGCAGAATGCAGAGATACATGCCTGAGTCAAATGTACAGTGCTTGACAGGATTAAGTGCTTTTGGATGCTTGGTAGGATCGAGCATCCTTCACAGCCTGCACCCCACTGCATCCCACAGCTCTCTTGTTAGCTTAAAACATAAGGCAGGCTTATTCCTGCACTTAAAAGGTAAACATATCCTGCACTTACACTGGTGGTAAGGGTGTGAGCACAGGTGAGGAATGAATCCCTTACGATTTTTATTCTGATCTGAAAAATTGTGAGCTCGAGAAATTAAATCTGCAGGAAGCTGTCAAGATCATTCAGTTGAACCAAACAAGGTGATAGGATTGAAATATGAATTTAACATCTTGTTCTACCCAAATCTTCAGGCAAAATTATGCTAGAAATTTGTTTGACTGCATTACATATTAGGTCCTGTCTAGAAGCATTTGTAAAAGGCACCTCACAAGCATGTATAAAACAACAAATATATCAAAGATCAAATTCTGGCTTTCCAATTACTTTCTATGAGAAAACTATTTCAATTGTAATTTATGCAATGAATTTGTTAGCTTTGTCTTTCACAGCCTTTTAAAACATAAAAGGCAAGGAGAGCCAATATGCTGACCTGCACATCAACTTAACATTTTGCTTTCAAACACTTCTTGAGTCCCAGGAAAGTGTTCAGAGGAAGATGATGATGTTGTGGGAAGCTCATGCATGAAGATTGTGATGTTTCCTTTTCTAAGAAAGTTGTGGGGGCACAGCTCACAAGCTTGTGTCTGAGGTTGAAGTGAAGAATTCCTTTAGCATACCATAATCTTGACACTGAGAAAGTGAAGCACTCTGCATGCAGTGCTCCACAGCATTAAGAGAGTTACTCTAGATCCCATGCAAATGCGAAATCAGAACCAGTCCCTTTATGTGTCTTGCTGCAGGATATCTTCTTTTGAAGGCTTCCTACCTAGAAAATTGCATTACCTGTGTTGCCCAATGCTTGGGCAACAGAGACTTTCAAGACACACTGGAAGTCTCTTCTTATCTGCTGGCCAACTAATTCAGTTGTTTTGCTTTATTTTTAATTGTGGAGGTTTTTTTCCCTGATAGAATTTTTTTTGACATTTACACTATTGCCTCTAATAAAGAGCCATGGCAACAGGTATTGTAGAGATTAATCAGATAAAAGATACGTTTAGTGATCATTCTTATGTGCAATTCCATTAAAATTAATAACTCTAATAACCACCTGGCAGGCATCTTTCAGCATTTGGGTAATATGCCAGAAGTACAGGGTTCTGGTAGAGAATAATTTATTTCAGCTCAGGTAATGAATTCTCTTTTTTCACTCTGTGAAAGAAATAACTTGCTCTGCTATATATCATTTAGAACTCTCTGTAAAAGAGATTTTAAATGCAGTTTTGCATAACTTCTTCGGCAGCCTTTTCCCCAATAATTTGAGTACCTTGTAGTTGTCCATTAAAAGGATGCATCTCAGCTGTCATGGGAGATTCAACCTCTCTTGTATCCCATTAATTTCAGGAGAAGGAAGTGCACAGTGAAGATTTTGCCTGGGTTTAAATAAGTGTTTGGTTTCTTATTGGATGGTATTTTCACAAAAATGTGTGTTTGTGTTGCCAAGACAGAGTGGAAGTTTCTTGCCCTCTGATTTTTAGGGGCTGTGTTTATGGTCAGGTTGTTGCATCAGCTGGCTTCTCTGGATGGTCTCACTGATAGTCCTGATTTGCAAACACATGTGAATATTTTTTACTTTTTGAGGCCTCATTATTAAGTCTTCTGTTTTTTCTTCTGTCTGTGAATAGGTGATTAACACAGAGCTCTGAAATATTTTATACCTGTTGCCAACATTGCCATAATAAAAAATATTCCCGTACCTCTCTTATTTTTATGCATGAGTGGTTTTCTCCTTCTCCAGTTGTTACTAATTTTATTTCAAGTGGCTAAAGAAATGAGGATTGACATTAATGTTTCTTCATATAATTATTCTGTGATTACTGGGACTCTGAGGGAGGGATGGAGGCTCATGTCAATGTACTTTATTGCTTTATTTCACAGCATAAAATATTGTAACCTTGATGATCATATTCCGCTTGTGCTTTGTAGCATTCAACCTTTCAAGCTGCTCACAACAGAATTAGTTTGATTTCGTTTACTAAAGAAAAACATATCTTTCATTAGCCTTTGAAGTACATGAGTTTATGGGTGGTTTTTCTTAAATAATTGGATTTTGTTGCTTTCTTGTTCTTTTATTATTCTTTTTTAAAATTTTATTGATACAAAATTTGAGTGAATTTTATTAAGTTTCATCTTGTGAGTCCTACACTTACTCTAGAGGAAGAAAAAAACCAGTTTTTCTAACATTAGACATTCTGAAGTTGTTTGGGAGACATTTGATTCTGAATGTGTAGGTGCATGCATGAGCAATCATTTTTAACTCGGTTATTAACCGAAATCATCAACTGATCTTGAATTTAGAAATAGGCTTTCTGCTGTATACAGATCTTGCTCTACTGCAGCATTTTATTTTGGGCACAGAAAAGGTGTTTTATGCTAGATTCCTGGTAGTAATCTGATGTTCTGAACCTAAATTTCTTAAGGAAGAAAGAGAAAAACATGACCAAATTTAGAAAGAACAAAAAAAAAATGCCTCTGTTATATTTCTCAGGGATGTGAATCTTTTCATGACAGTAACTTTTAGGTGCAATTAAGTAGATATTTTCTATAGGTATTTTTCATAATGCTATGCATGTTACAGAACTTGAGTCGTGTTTTCACCCTGAGCCCTGAAGTGTGGCAGGTTGGGTGAGGGTCTCCCCATTTGCTCCCCTCTAAGGGAATAATGGGTTATATGGTCTCTGGGGAGAGAAAGGCAATGGTATGTTTATTCATCAAAAACACCTCCTAAATGGGTATCTTCATGCCTTGCCTTCCCTTGCCTGCTTTCCCTATTAGGATGGGGACTTTGAGAATGAGTTTGCTGCCTGTCACATGGGTGGGTGTCATCTTGCACAACCAGGGGTTCTTTCCTCATGGCTCCCAGGCACAGTTTGGGGATCTCAGTGCACCAAACTTGTTGCTATTTTTTTAAGTGTTTGATGAAAATGGGAAGATATGAAAAGAGACTGTTTAATTCAGTACTCACATCAGACCAGTATCTGAAACCAGAAAGAAAGAAAGATGCTCAAGTTGTTCTATGATGTGGTTAAGCAATCATTTTTTAGACAGGGATGGTAACTAAATATTGGAACAAATTGCCATGGGAAATGAAATTATATAAATCAAGACTTGATATCTGAATAGAAGATATTTTCATTTTCAGACATTAGTTAGGATGCTGGTTTAGACATTTGGGAAGAATATGGTGTGGATTGAAGAAATGGCAAGTCATAAATGGGCACTCAGAGAGCCCAGAGCACAAACCAATAAAGCTGGTGGCTGTCTGTAGAAGAGGCATATTTGAGTTTTCCACAGCTTGTGCTTCCCATCACACTTCGATCATAAATTCCAAACTGTCCAAGCTCAGAAGTCCCAGGAGGCTTGTGACAGCCATTGAATAAAACAATCAGTTTTTTAGTTCCTTTTGTGCAAGTGCAGTCTGTAATGCAGTATTTTGTTATGAACAACTATTAAGGAAGTGCTCCTTTCTGTAACACTGTGTGAATTTAGGATGTGATTGCAATTGGCTCTGTTTTGTTTGGTTGTTACAGCTGGCCAGGGAGAAGACTGTTTCTGTAGGTCTTGGAAGTCAAGAATATTATGTAAAATACAGTTGACCATATTCACATTTAGAGAATCTGTCTGTAGGAGGCCACTGAATATACAAAACCCTGGTTTTCAGGCCAATTTATCAACTTCACCTTTAGTATACAGAGCCAAAGACCCACAAATCAGCCTAACTGAGAGAGGACCTGTATATTTCTGTTAGTTCGGATTCTTTTATTCATGAAAGCTGGGTGACTTTCAGTATGTTTCAGTTGCATAATTGGAGATGTTTTCAACTAGGAATGCTGTTGGAGTGATCATCTAATGAGGCAAAATCAAATTCAGACCAAATTTTTGTGCATTCATTTATTTTCTGCTTATAGCTTAGTGCTCTACATCTATTCCTTATGATTTATAAAATATACCCATGTCTTAAGCAGCTCAATAAAGAGTAAAGTGCTGTAGAGGCCCAGGTTACAAAACTGGTAATATAAATTGGCAGTGGATATATCATATCGTGATGCAGCTATTATGGGATGCGGGGCTTGACTTAATTCGCATAAAAGTCATAAATATCCATGCTTTTGCTGAAGGCTAGGATTAGGGGCTGCAATGTGCCTTAGTTCTGTATGGATCTGAGAGCTTTTTGGATAGTGTTAATAAACTGTGTCTCTTGAGGGGGAGTGTTGAATGCAGTGGAACACTTTCCTTAAAAGTGGCGATTTTGACCCTTACAGGATGTGAAAAACCTTGTGTCTCTTAAGTAAAATGAAAAAGCCAAAGCTTGCCTTACTGCTGAGCATAATGTATTGTGAAAATAGAAATCTGCATGTGGATTAGGCAGCTGATTGGTACAATGCAATTAATCCATTGGAGAATTTAGAGGGGATTTCATTGCTGTTTGCAAATTCCATTAGTGTTTGATGGAATTTGGCTCTGATTTCTATAGTCTGACCAATTATTGGTATGTTAAGTACAATACTTTCTCTAGTGCAGTATAATCTGATTTTTAACTGTTTGATTGCATATATTTGTATCTTTTACATATAATTTCCTTTCCTTTCTTGCCTAGCAAAATTAATTTAATTGAACTAGAACAAACATCCTGCAGATCCTTCTAGTGTATAATTCATGCTGTGTTAGAGGGAGGCATAATTTTCCTCACACCCTTAGAAAAATACATCAAAATAAAATTTAGAAAAAGGGATAGAAAGCACCTCCCAGCCAAACAAGTGACAAGCATTAATTCATTCAGCTGCAGTCAGTCTCTGAGAGTTATATGAGTACTATTGATGCCACTTCCAAACTGTAGCAGAAGTGAGCTTTGTAGCCTATCTTCCTACAACAGGTTTTGCAAATAAATTCAAAAACCTTTCTTGCTACCAGATCATGTTGGCTGACCTTAAGACCAGGCCTTCGACGTGGATATGACCATGCCCTATACTTTTGGTCACATACCCTTTATAGTAGGTATTTGTCAGCACCAAATAAGTTAATAGGATGTAGAGCTCTTATTTGAGGCATGCCTCTGGGAAACAAGATTTCATTGAAATTTAGGAATACAGAATAAGTGTATTTCAGGAAGAAGGGAAAATTAATTTTTTGGTCTAAATTCACAGTAAGAAACAGGGATTATAGTGCAGCCCTGGTCAGAGGCATACTGCAAGCTCAAGTGACTTTTAAAGCTCAAAAATGCACACATTTTCAAAGGACAGTTTCCTTCCCCCACAAATATTAGGAGTCTGGGAGGTAAGAAGATAAGCTGATTTGCATTTACTTTTCTGTCAAAAACTGCTAGAAGTCTTCCTTCTTAAAGATCAGGAAAGATTTAGGAGGAGAGCTGATATGAAAACTGCAAGTGTTACCTTCCAGCCCTGCAGCAATTATCTATATCTTCATTGCAGTTATTTTATTTGAAACTGGTTTTGCTGTTTCCATAATACTTTATTCACTCAATTTTAGATGCAGTAACTATTTAAAAGCTGGAACCATGAATTTGCAGTGGCTGGTGTGCTAGATACTATCAGGGATTTTGCAGTGAAACGACCTTGTAGTTACAGCTAAATTGATTAGATAAGAATGGACTTATGGGCAATAGGATTGCACAAAACTTTGAGTCACCCTGTGGTCCCCTTAAAGAGGAGAAATGGAAAGCATGCTCTAAAGGCTAATAAAAATTGCACTGAGAACATTCCAAGCCCAGAATGAATGACTTCGTAAATGGGTTTATAGTGTAACTGGAATTTCCAGGCCATATAATCAACACTTAGCAAACCTTTTTAGAACTTGTTAGACATGTTTCAGTGTGCAAACAGCTTGGGTAGAGTTCCATGCATAAGATTATATTTTCATCTGTAGCTGCTCATCCTACAAATCATGTTAGTACAAAAATGAGCAGTCTCAGTCAATCCTACTGTTGTAGTTCACAGCATAGTTTACTTTCACGGTTCACTTTTTATTTGTGAATCCCCAGAGTGCTTCTGGCATGGCTGGTGCTAATGAGAAGTACTACAAGGAAAGAGGTAGAAGTGAGTTTATGAACATGGAATTTAAAGAAATTGTACTGTGCAGGGTGGTAAAATGCAGATAATTTGGCACCATGATTGCCTTGGTCATGTGGCCTAATTTGTTAAATCATCACAGCAGCAATGATGTCAGTAGTAGAATACAGGGGGAATATAAACCTTTCTGCAGGGCTGAAAAAGTCTCCCTATTTGATGGAATTAAGTAGAGACAAAGGAAAAAATGGTCAATTTGTAATTGTGTTATTTTGGGCAGTTTATAATTGCTACGTCAGTGAAGGTACTTGTAGCAGAGCAGAAGATGTGAAGAAGATTATAACTAGAAACATTTTGATAACCAGCACTATTAGAGACGTGGCAAGGTATTGGTTGTCACTTGAGTGCTTGGTTACAGAAGTCAAAGAATGGGATTTATTGACATTGTGCATCAAGAAATGGTAATAGCTGGAGCATGAGAGAGGAACTTGATGAAGCGGAGTCATGGAGTGCATAGAAAAGGGTGACTTGTTGGCACCACTGGTAAAGAGAGATGGCGAGAAATTATTATTTGAGCCTGAGCTGGTCTAAGAGATTGGGGGTTATGTAGATAGGAAGGAAAAGATGGAGTGTGAAGCTGTGGGCTGAAGGCTTTACAGGTAGGTTTAGCTCTAAGGGAGGTGCAAAATTCACAAGTAGAGCAAAGAAGAAAAAACAGATTATTTGGGAGAAAGGTCATGATGACTGGAAAAGGGCATGGAAGAGTAGCTGCTGAAGGAAATTATGTACTGGTGTTTTTTCTGGTTTTGAGAGAATTTTGCTTGGAAATAGTAAAACTGCTGCCAACCACACTTTTCAGTTCTTGTTCTCCATAGGAAGCAAAATGCAAAAGTTATTGACAGACATATGTATATGTATTTTTTATCATTGTTTGAAAATTAGTAACCTTAAAAAACAAATGAACAAAACCATTAAAAGCAACAAACAAAAACCCACACCAAAACCCAAGACTTTAGGTAAAAAGTGTCTTTTTTTAGACAAAGAAGTAGATCCTGATAGTGATCTTTTGAGATAGAAATACCACTTATAAACAAAGATAATTTGTCATGAAGAAGGTCAAGTTTTTGTGACTCAAGGGTTTTGGGTTTATTTAGAACTTGCTGACCCATAAATGGTCAGGTCTGAGCATCTAGTTCATAGAATCATGAGAACAAAATTTCGTTCACTGGGTGCCCTGTTGCAAGCAAATCAAACATTTTTAGCCCCTTTTCTTTAACAGAGATTCATTGCTTCTTGCTTTCAACAAATATGAGTAAGACCATCCAGGGAAGGAATATCTACCATCTACTAAACAAACTTAAATTTATTCATATTTTTTAATCTCTGGGACACTTGAAATGCTTTGATTTGGTTAGGTAGCTGTCACAGAATTTTCTCTGATTCATCCCTATTATATGGTCTTCCAAGTTTTATTAATGATGTGCAGCCTCACCAGCATCATGTCCAGGGGCATGGTCACTTCCCTGGTCCTGCTGGCCACACTAATCCTGATAAAGGCCAGGATACCACTGGCCTTCTTGGCCAGCTGGTCACACACTGGTTTGTGTTCTGGCAGCTATTGACCAACACCCCCAGATCCCTTTCTGCTGAGCAAGTCTCAGGCCAGTCCTCCCCCAGCCTGCAGCACTGCATGGGCTTGTTATAATGCAAGTGCACGACCCAGGACTTTGCCTTATTGAACCTCATGGAGCTGCCTTCAGCCCAGTGATTGAATCTGTCCAGGTCTCTAGGCACAGCCTTCCTATCCTGGAGCAGATCAACAGTCTCACCCAACGTAGTGATATCTACAAATTTACTGAGGGTGCACTCAATCCCTGTATCCAAATCATCAACAAATATGTTAAATAGGACCTATATAAAAACTGAAACACCAGAAAACTGCTTCCTGGGAAACACTGCTGGAGACCTGGAAAACACAGCTGGAGACCGTCCATCAACTGGATGTAGGTCCATTCATTGCAGCTGTCTGGGCCTGGCCCAACCAGCCAGGTTTTTACCCATTGAAGAGAACACACATCCAACTTGCAAGCAGCCAGTTTTTCTAGGAGGATGCTGTGGGAGACAGTATCAAATGCTTTACTGAAGTCCAGACAGACCACAGCCCTCACCTTGTTTACCAAGTGGGTCACCTTATCATAAAAAGGAGATCAGGTCGGTCAAGCAGGACCAGCCTTTCATACATCCATGCTGGCTGAGCATGATGCCCTACTTGTCCTGCATGTGCCCTGTAATGGCACTCAGGAAGATGTCTTCCATAACATTGCTCAGAACCAAGGTTAGGCTGATAGCCCGTAGTTCCCTGGATCATCCTTCTGTGCCTTCTTGCAAATAGGAATTATATTTGCCAATTTCCAGGCTGCTGGAATTTCACCAGTTAACCAGAACTGCTGGTAGACTACTGGGAGTGGTTTGGCAAGTTCTTTCAGCAGTTCCCACAACAGTCTGTGTTTTGATGCTGTTTTCATAGCTTTCAGAGGAATTCCTTCTCAAATTCGTGGTTTCATGACAATAAAAATGCTTGTAGTATATAACAATGAATTATTAGATTTGGCTAGCCATGTTATCGTTTTCAGTGGATCATGGTAATGTTGCTACATATTAGGTTTATCACATAATTGTTTCAATAATTCTTTGTCACAGGATCATATGCTTAATTATCAGTAGCAGTATTTGACTGCAGTTAAGAGAGAGGAGTGATTTCTAAATCTTGGTGATTTGAAAAAGACTTGATTGTTTGACTGAAAATTCAGTTACTCTTTGGGGCTCTTCTCCTCATCTGCCAAATCTCTTTCCAAACCCTGGTTTATGGCATTAGACATCTGATAATTTTAAAATTAAATTTAAAAGTGTTTATTAAAGTATACTTAACAAATAAGGGTTCTCTAATTGTTTTGAATATCTTGTTTCTAAATTCCTAATTATGATAGGAATATGATTAGGTAAAGCAAATTCAAACATCACTGAAAATGTTTGGTTAATATCTTGTGCATTAATCAGTGAAATAAGCTCATAATTGTTACATTTCCTATATCTGTTCCTGGCTTCTGAATTAGGAGCTCTAATAGCATTCCTAAGAGGTCCTGACAAATTATCATTCACAGAGACAGTACTGTCTAGTGTAGTGGATAGAATATTTAAGCCAAAATATTTTTGCTTTAAGGTGAGATAGTGCCAGTCACTGTAGCATAAGTTGAAACAATTAAATTTTAGCAAGCTGATTAAAAAATGACAGTGTTCTACCAAATTAAGCACATGTTGTTGCTAGGGCTTCTACTATATCAACTGAGCTTTCAAAAATTCTCTTTCATGTAGTGTTTGAGAAAACCCTCTAGTAGGAATGCTGTCCATTGGGATATTGCTAGGAAGATTAACTGCTGCACAGCTATGTTAAATGCAGATATTAATTATTAATACAGAAAACAATCTTGCTAACCATTTTGCTATTTAAAACTTAGACATCCCAACTTCCTGTATTTTGAAGGTTTATTTTAATATCATGGTGAATTTTCCCATCACCATGTGATAAATAAGCACTAACTAAATACTCTGCTTCTTCTTTTAGAGTACAGGGGTTTTTTTCAGACAAAGAAAGGCACTTCTATGAAAACTTGCAAAAAATTCTTTGAGAGGTAAAGATACACTCACACAGGTCACAATAAAACTCAGTATAAGTCTCTATTTGCAAATTGATTATGCAATGTACAGTTCCTTGACTTTAATTCTCAGCTCGTACCTGTGACTTCTGAAGACTTTTCCTCAGGGTTTTTTACCTTAATAAATACTTTCTTTTTCCTGCCAGAGTACAGAAGGGAAGAATTGCAGACAGTTTGCAAGACCCACAGAACTTACATGTCTCCAGTGAGTGTCTCAAGTTTGTCTGAGCACCATGATGGTTCTTCATGGCTCCCTAGTAACTAAATTTCTGACATACATGCAAGCTGTAACAAACCTTTGGATCTTGCAAATAGGTTCCTTATTTCTCACCTGGATCTACAGTGTGGTAGACTGGGGAACAAGATGCTGGAGAGCAGCACTGTGGAAAAGGCCCTGGGGGCTCTGAAATGAGAAGTTGAATTTGAGTCTGCCGTGCCCTGGCAGCCAGGAGGGCCAACCCTGTCCTGGGGTGCATCAGGCACAGCATCACCAGGGAGGGGATTGTCCTGCTCTGCTCTGCACTGGGGCAGCTTCACCTCAAGTGCTGGAGGCAGTTTTGGGTACCACAATGTAAATAAGACATTAAACAATAAGACAGCATCCAAAGGAGGGCAATAAAGATGGTTAAGGTTCTGGAGGGGAAGAGTGTATGAGGAGCGGCTGAAATCTCTTGGTCTGTTTAGCCTCAAGGAGACTGAGGGGAGACCTCATTGCAGTCTACTTTGTGAGAGGAAGAGGAGGGGCAGGCACCGATCTCAGTGGTGATGAGACCAGGGGAAATGGCCTGAAGCTGTCTTAGGGGAGGTTTAAGTTAGATATTAGTAAAATGTTCTTCACCCAGAGGGTGGTTGGGCACTGGAACAGGCTCCACAGGGAAGTGGTCACAGCACCAGGCCTGTCTAAGTTCCAGCAGCACTTGGACACTGCTCTCAGGCACATGGTGTGGTCTTTTGCAAGGCCAGGAGTTGGACTTTGATGATCCTTGTGGGTGTCTTGCAACATGGGATATTCTATGATTCTGTGTTACGGAGTGGGAATGGTAGCCCTCTTCTCTCAAAGTCACTCAAATGTATGCAAATTTTAGCAAATTTTTTGTGCTAGCTTGCTATGACTTCTAACTGGTCACGGTGGAGAGGAGTGTTTGCTTCTCTCCATTGACTGCAAAGAGAGGTTATATAGTTATGTCAGTAGCTGCATGCCGTGAAGAACCCTAAAAGCAGCTGTTATAAACCTCGGTCCTACAACCTTCAAGTCTGCGGTATCTTTGGTTTAGAGTCACTAGGTGGCAGGCATTGCCACCTTCCAACGTAATCGTGATGACTAAAATCACCCTGTTCTAACCTTTCCTCGCTGTGTCTCAGTAGTGATAGTTGTGAGATTTCGGCAGCATCCCTTTCCCCTAGATCTCTCTGCCTCTAGCAGTGGGTCAAGCTTCACACTGGCCAGCTTTGGTCCTTGATGAAACTGGGTTCTAGGAGTGTCTGTATGCTTTTTTCTGCTTGTCTCTCTGAGTCAGTCTCCAGCAACTTCATGCTTTGTCTTTCTGTAGTTCATTGAGATACCAGGAGAAAGACAGGTTGGTGTCACTCAGACCTGGTCCCAGACAGCTGAGAGATCAGTCATTTATCCCACCAGTGTTAATCACACGCCATTGCTTGCACTACTTTTCCTTCTCTAGTTAGTAGTTCATGAAGGACTGAACCAAACACTATCACCTGTTTGTCCCTTCATTGTTCTCAACATTTTGGCCACTTCTCCAGTATGGGTTTATTCATATGTGTTAGAGGCATTTCCCCTGACACAGATGCCAGCTGCTGAGGTAAAGTGAAGATGTGCAGATCTGGTTTATGTCTCTTGCTGTCTGCTGTTCAGTGTGGGAACAAAGCCTTCTTTGTATTCATTATCTTCACCCAAGACTACCACCCAGTCCCGTAGCTGTCTTCACACTGCTGCACCTCTTCTGTCTCCTAATCGTTGGGCCCTTTTTCATATTCACCATGTCATTTCAGCACAGTACTCATTAGAGAAGTTTTCTAGAAAAGCCATCTAATATCATACTGTTTCAGTAGGTTTTCATCTTTGCATCTTGCTGACTCACTGTGGTGTTTGACAGGGTTGGCTACTGAAAATATCATAAATCACAAGCCATTGGACTGGATCTGATGCAAGGCAGGGTGCCATTTTTTTCAAGGTCTGGGCCTTTCCTGATGATTGAAATACTGCTGCAACAAACATTTTGACTTGTAGACAATACTGATGATGTCAGGGATTTGTGTATCTTTTCAGCAACAATTCTCAAAGAGACGTAAATGTTCAATACATATACATTTTCTGACCCAGCCTCCTCCTGTAATGTTTTACAATGCATCAGTTCTGAAAATAGCAGTAACTTCAAGTTGCTGGCATCCAAGTGCTATGATTGAAATTTTAGTACATAAATGCAACATAGACTTGAAGGACATTTTTTTTGTTTGGCATGCAAGCGAGCAAAGTGCATGGAGTTGCTGTTTTATTCCAGTGTTGGCAGGGATCACACATTAACCACGGAATCAAAATGAACAAATTTACTTGTGATACTAAGCTGACAGTCTCCTTGACAGTCTGTATAAATTAGTATTTCCTAATCTTTGGTCCATATAAGAAAAATGCTATTCCAGCAAAATTTGCAGCTGTTAACACACTCTGAGGTAAACTCATATCACCTTTTTAAAGACTTGTTTTATTATTAATTGCATTCAGATAAGAATTTTATATTTGTGGTTACTTGTGCTGGGTGCCAGAAGAGGCCCTAAAGTCTTACAACATTGACTTTTGTTGGTGGGGTTTTTTGTGTTTTGTTTTTTGTTTGTTTGTTTGTTTGTTTTGTTCTCTTTTTTTTTCTTTTAAAGGAGGAGTGTGGTGGACATGACTGGAAGGGGTTGGATAGGAGTATGCTGCTTTGGACTTTAGCTCATTTTGGGGAGACACTTTGCAAAGAGGAAGTTTAAGGTTATTGCTATACCATCAGGTGACTGAATGCATCTTCTCTGGAAGTCTGAAGAATTGCATTGTCCGAGCTACTGGGGTTTTCTTTATTCCTGGGGAAAGAGGAGGATAAATTAGAGGTATCCTATTCTGCCTGTATTTTGCTGATAGGATTGCTGCTGTTTAATTGTGTCTTATGAGAGAAAGGGATCCCAGCAATGCTGGTTTGTTGCCAATAACTTGACTGATGCACCCTAGACTTTTTGCCATTTCCCTAATCTGTACCCTGGAATGACTAAGCAGAAGGTAGCTTGCTTTTATTTTCTTTTCTTTCATGAGTTCTGTAATTTCAGGAGGGCTAATGCATTTTTGTGTCAGAAGTGGTGGAGGATCTCAGGTTTCAGGAGGAATAGTATTTCATGGGTCATTTGGTTTGTAAAAAAGCTGCCAATAAAAAGTCTTATTGTTCGTATGCGACCTGCACATATATGAGACTCTGTCACACAACATATTCAGCCCAAACATATAAGCCCAAAAAAGGACAGGAGAGGAAAGAGGCAAAAAATGTATTATGTGATCAGAATGTCTCAGAGTATCTGGAAGGGTCAGGCCATCTAGGTTCCAGATTATTAACCTGTCTGTGAAATTTCCTTCAGTTGCCGAAAAATGCCTAGAGAAAAAAATAATAATAATAAAAAAATCTATGTAAGACACAATCACAACTTGCTTGGTAATTGCAACTCTTGTTCTGCTATGGAAAAGGTGGATTGAGCTCAGAAAGAAGGTTGTTGGCAATGCTGTTTGTGGATTAACCTTAGAAGGATGTCCTGTTGCTGTTACAAGTGGAGGTTCTGTGCATTAGAAGGTGATGTCTGTTTTGTGTACTGATTTATAAAACCCTTTGTGACATTACAAAGGGAAAATAGAAAAGTGATAGACAGGGTAACATGCCACCAGTTAAATATAATGCTTCTGTAGCACAATAAAAAATTAAATGAAAGGTGCTAAAATTAGGTGGAATCTCCTGAGATTACTTCATGCTTATCTTTCCTTATATCATTTCCCTAATTGCTTCTTTTGGCAGAAGACATAGCCCTGTGAATTCGGGTTCAAGGAGATTTTTCTGTCCTCAATATGGGTCTAGGTTTTATTACTTCAGCTGAACAGATACTCCTAAAGGAAAACAAAATTGGACTTATTTTTTGCTATCACCCTTCTGTTATTGGCAAAGTGCAGGAATGGTATGTTCCAGCAACATTTTATTTGGCTGAAGACTGGAAAGGTAAGTAGAATTTCTCTCACAGAAACAAATATTCTCTGTGCCTTGTGTTGTGTATTTATGCCAGCCGTAACTGCTGAGTCTGCAAACATCAATTCTTCTTTGCCAAACATAACATAATTACCAAAATGAACAAGAATTAAGAGGTTTAGATGTTATTTCAGCAAATGATTTTGCAATTTATTTTTTGCCTTATCTAGGAATTGCTGCATTTCGAAAACTTAGTGCATTTTTCTGCATTTAAGATTCCTTCCAGGGCAGAAAGCTACTGTCTTTGAGAAGACAACATTCTTAAGATCAGTAACTGATTAATTTCCAGTAACTGACCTAAAGGAGGCAGCCATGTTTTCTCCTGAATTTAGCATTTGACACCAAATTTGGGAAGAGCTAAGATGACTGATCATAGGTCTTCCATTCAGAAGAGGCAAATTGGAGTGTTGTGTTCCTTAAAAATTTACAAAAACAAATTCAAAGTCCTGCTTGTGGAAGGAAATAATCTTCTGCAACAACACAGGCTGGAAGCTCTGGTATGAAGGATCTGGAGTTGTAGGTAGACAGCAAGCTAAATATGAGTCAGTGGAGTGCCTTGGCAGCCAGAAGACAAAAAATTTCTGGACCTATAGTAAGAAGATGTTGAGGACTAGTGTTTTAAGGTCACTTAAAGAATTGCCTGCAAAGGTATGGACAAAACCAGGTTTAATGTAAAAGCGAGAGAAACTTCATTGACAAAGTTGACTCTAGTAACATCTATTAGATGGTTAAAGCACACCAAGAAAAAGCAAATAAAAATCCCAAATCAATCAATCCAAACAGAAATAAATCCCAAACTATATTTATGTGGGGGCTGGAGGAAAAGGATAGGAAAGTATAAGTATAAAAAGGAATATGGAAAAACCTCTTGTTGAGTCACAAGGCTCAGAGTAGACTCCTGTCTACTAAACTGAGCCTAGACTTGATCAACAGTTTACACCCAACAGCAATTAATTTAACTTAAACTTAGCTTAAACTTAGCCCATAACAAGTTATGGAATTTAGCAAAGGATTCATATAGAATTTGCTATATCACAACAGTAACTTACAAATCTAAAATACTTCAGAATCTGGGAGAGCAACATTCCTAGTACATTTGCTATAGCATATGCACACTTGCCTACACAGAGACATGAAGAATCTATATGAGCTATGTGTAAGAAACTCCCCTCAAATTCAGTGAAATACTCATTTTGGATGCCTTTGCTTCTTCTCAGTGTGTGAAGGATTGAGTCATGAGGAGTATCAGCCTAGGATCCATCATCACTGTTTGTCAATCTTCCAAGTATAGCAAGCTTGAGGATGCACTGGCTGAAAGAGGTGTCCAGCTCAAAGGGAGGTTGCTGGTTGTATCCCATGGAGGTCTAGGGAATGTCAAAGGCTCTCATTCTGGACCACTGTTTTTAGGTTCACAAGAGAGTGGGGTTTAGTCATAGTAATTTTCCATTCAGGCTGCAATTTGGGTCCATAACTTTCTTTTCAAATTCAATAATAAAAATGTTCCACTTAGGTTGTTATCAGGCAAGAAAAATAAGTTATCAAAGCTCTTTAGTTTTTTGGTGTTTTTTTTTTTTTTAATTTTATTTTGAAACAGGAGCTTGTTAGACAACACTAGTTCCCTGGGAACAGACAGTGTTTCTGAGAGGCTCATGAGGAGCTCAGCCCAAGTGCAACTCATCAAAGCTGAGGTCTAATAAGCATTTCTCAGATCACAGAGCAGCCTGGAGGGAGAGGGGAAGGAATTAGGGAAGATGCCCCACCACAGAGGAGCACAGTCAGAAAACTGAAGGAATTGCTTATTCTCTCTTTACCAAGCTCTTGTCAGTCCACATCTCTACCACCAGTTTTGGGCCATTTAGCACAAGCAAAGCACAAAGTGGAGCAAGCTTAGCAGAGGATCATCAAAGAGTCAGGGAGCTGGAGGATATGCCCTTGAGGAAAGGCCCGATGAACTGGGGAGTTTAGCCCGAAGAAGAGGACTCTGGAGAAATCTAAAAGTAGCCTTCCTCAATACCTTTGAGGAGATCATTGAGAAGATGAATCCTGTCTCCTCATAGCTGTGCATGATCAGAAGTTGAAAGGTGTGAGAAGTAAGTTGAAATGTGAGAGGATACAACTGGATACAAAGAATTGTTCTTTCATTATGATGATGATTAACAGTGGACCAGAATACCCAGTGAGCTTGTGTGGTGATCTCATAGCTGGCCCTGCTTTGAGCAACAGGCTGAACTAAATTACTTCCTTAGCTCACTTCTAAACCTACATTATTTTGTGATTTCATTATATATTTCAGCATTGACCTTACTGGAAAAAAGCTTTCCATGTACTTGAAACAACCTCAACAGGAAATGGAGTCAGGGCTTCTAGCACTGATGAATGGGACGTTACTTGGAAAAAAAGAGCATGCAGTAACTTCTGTGGTTGGCTTTCTTAATGTGAATCAGCTTGGTGTAAGCTTTTCAGCCTAGCCTGATCCAAAAGGGTGAAATATTTCTTGGTTTTTTTCCTTTCTAGGCCTCCCAGGTTTTGAAAACCTAGTTGAGAAAAAGCAAACCCAATACTAAATTATCAGATCCCCATCTCCAAATTTAAGAAATGAAAAGATTTTGAGAGAGTGAATACAAGATCTGCTGAAATGATTACTAAAATAATTTCCATTTGTCATAAAATGAGGCGGGTAATGATAGCAGAACTTCATCAAGTCTGAGAGATAATAGAATGTAACAGAGAAGTTCTCAGCTGTTTGTGTTAGATGATAAGGCTTGATCTGGAACTGTCTGCTGATATCAGCAGACATGACTAGAGCCTGTGACAAACTCACATGCAGCTGGAAAGGGAAAAAAAAAATAAAAGCAACCCATAAATTAAGTATTGCTCCTACCAAATGGACCTTAAATTTCAAGATGTGCAAATGTTTCTTCCATTATGGAATTCCTTTCCTAAGATTTATGTTACACAGATGATTTTGAGGAAAGATATCTGTGCTGAGAGAAACATAATTTGCATCTTTTCATTTTGTGTCTAAATCTGGTCATAAGAAGAACTGTGAGGCTTTCATAGGTGAGTCAGGATGCAGCTTGAGTGAACAGAGGCATGTACAGCCCTGTGAAAGATGTAGCACCTTAATTACCTCAATGTAATATTTGTGAATTTTGCATCTTCAAGAAGTACTGTCTCAATTTAAGCAGGTATAAAGCAATGGACTCCTTCCAAGATAAATGAGAATACTTTGATAAATGTTAACATGGATTACTTTTCTGTACAGCCTTAGATTTTTCTTATCTCACTCTTATCCGTGAGAAAAATAGGAAGATGTGACACAGCTTTTATGTAGTAAATTTGAAGTTTTCTTCTAAAGCCTGTTGAAGGCAAAGATTGACTTTGTGGTAATGTAGATGTCTGTGTATCAGACCAATATTTGTGCTTCTCAGAAGGAGGCATTATAAACTAAGATAGCAGCATGAAGTGGAGATGTTCATTGTGTTGAGAAGTTTAATCAATATTTTACTCTCTCAGCTAAGAACAGTGCTAATTGTGAAGGCAGAAGTTTTCCCTGCAAGAAAATTTGAATGAATAAACTGATTTTTAGTTTTCCTAAGGAAAGCATTGCAATGTTTCTAGATAGAAAGAGTTAATTTCACTAAAACTGTGAATTCAAAACTGAAGGGGAAAATTAAAAGAAAAGAAAGAAACATGGAAGTGAAGTAAAAGTGTTACTGTACTGTCACAGGAATTATGTTTTCAGATGGGAAAAACTGCTTTTGCAGAAGCACACAGACAGTTCTTAAGTGACTGGAAAATATATAGAATTCTGACTTGATATCTTTTGTTACTCGAGACCTAATTAACTAATAAAATAAGATTATGATGGTTTGAAATATTTTGTGGCCTATTATGGAGCTACCTGTTTTCCTGTAGGTCTGAAGTATGGGGCTGCTGCTCCATATAGAGCAGCGAGTTATCTTAACAGACTGAGTTCCAGCAGAGGTGTGCCGTGGGCTGAGACTTAGAGCAGAAAAAGAAACTGAAAGATTGCCCTGACTCTTGACAGTCTGTGAACACAGCATTTTGTCTGTGGTCCCATTCTGTCATTCCAGTGTGGCTGTTGATTGAGCTGAATGCAGGGGACAAGCATTCTGTCATTTTCAACTCCTATTCATCTGGTTTTAATTAGGGTAACTCCAGGATTTATTATTTTATAGCAGCAGTAGTTACCAGGGAAAATTTGTTGTGTTGTGTTACTGTTGTGACGATGCCATTCAAATACTCTTGACTTTTATTTCATTTCACTTCCTTTTCTCTCTCTAACACTAAGGAATTTAAAGGTGGCAGCGATCCCCGTAGTAGCTTCATTAACATTTATAATTTACAGAGGAAAATTAAGAAGGAACAAGATTAGTCTTCCATGACTGATTAGCTTCCTATGGCTTCCCTGTTTATTCCTTTCATTATATTGTGGCCTTTCTTTAAGGTTTTTGGTTTTGTTTGTCTGTTTTTTAGCAATGAGTTGCTTAATCTGATCAAATTAAATTCTCTTCCTGTTTAATCTGGAATAATTTAAAGTTATCACCACATTTTTTCCTGAAACCTATTAGTAATTCAGGAATCTTCTGTTGTGGTCACTGATAGAGTTTTCTAATTGCAAAGTGATTCTTTGAATGGAAGGAAGTTTTCCGACCTGCTTCTGCAAGTGAGAAATCACCTTGAAAATACAAGTAGCATAAAAAAGTAAGAGTTGTGGTTGGAAAAAATGTTGAAAGCCTGTTATAAATATTTATGGGTACTGAAAATTTAACCACAAATCTAACTTCTGAGGAAAACAGCAAGAGTGAATTTTGTACAGGGTCACCATAATGAATTCCTGTTGTTTACTTGTCCAGTGTTAGAGTATATCAGAATAAATAGCTAGTAACTCCAAACAAACTGAAAGGGTGGAGAGAATTCCAGCAGCACCAATGTAGTTTGGAACAGAATTAGGGGTTTCAGGGTATCATTTGAAGTGGTACAGATCTGGCTGTATTGAGAATTTGCTTACATAGGTCTAGACTGCCTGGAGCCCCTGTGCGACCATTTAAAGCTGTGGTGGAGGAAATTTCTGCTATACTTCTTCCTTCTAAATAATCAGCTTTGTCTTCATGTTGCCTGTATCCTGGGCTTCAAGGTTCTGTGAAGTGTGAAGTGGCATGCTCCTGAGGCTATGCCTATGGAAATTTTATTTATATCCCCAAAGAATTTGAGCATTGGTGCACATATCAGAAAGAGGCTGAGAATTCAGCTATTTGGTTACTCTGCTTCTCTGTCTCATGGTGAGCAGCTCATTTGCAGCAGTAAATGCAAAATAAATGGTTTGGAATTATTGCCTTGAATAGCAGGGATGCTGTTGGTTATTCCTTCAGCTACATCTTTAGGAAGAGCCAGATCTTCCTGTCTAAATACAAAGGGAGTCACAGCCTGAACATCAAACCGCAGATGAAAATTTCTGAAAATTCTCTCTAATTCTTTTTTACTTCCCAGTTCTCAATGAGATCCCAGGAATATATGTGGTCTGATGGAGAGAACAGTTAGTAGGCTGTGCTGATGATTTTAGCATATAAACATTCCAGGACTATAGCACTCTATATGTGATTCTTCTCCAGGGAAATATTTCTTTCTGTGCTTATTTTCCTCCATAAACCTGGATTAGATAAATATAGGACAGCACAGCTGCATTCTGGTCATCTTCAACTGTATGAATTCTGGTTGAACAAAAGAAACAATTCTTAATCATGCTGAATGTTGCTTGGCCTGTTTGTCTCATGTGGGAGTGAAGTCCTCTCACTTGCCACTGGGAATGAATAAATAACAGCAGTAAGTGGAGGTGGAATCCTCTGTGGAGTGAAGTGGGAGACCACCCGAGGGTGAGCAGAACAGGGGTGGATGTGCCATCTCCCATAGAAACTGCAAAGGCTTTTACAAAATTAATTCTGAAGAGTGTGGGATGGAGAATATTTATTGCAATAGTTGCCAGCTATCCCATGTTGTGACCTAAACTCAAAAGCAGCATACATACCCTAAGAACTCAAGAATTGCTTCATATCTGTTTCAGAGAGGATACTGATCACACTTGATATGTTGAAACCAGAACCACTTCCCAAGTGCAGCTGCTAGCCCTGAACATTCATGACTGCTGAGAGAAGAGCTGTGCACTCAACATTTTCTGATGTGCCTCATACTTCTTTTTTAGGGCTTTTGATATGGACATCAAGAGAATCAAAACTGTGGGACACTTTGCAAGACCCCAGTCATTTAGTTATGGCTGCAGTAGCAGTGTCTGTGCCTCTGCAAGAAGGGGTAGTGTCTCCCCACTTCAGAGCAGCAACAAGAAAATAAACACAGCATGAGTTCCTAAGGTTCAATACTCCTTGATCATAGGAATAGTGAATTCTCTGTCCAGTTATAAACAATTGCTTGGCCTCCTGTAATGTGGATAACTAATCATATCAGTAGAGACACAGCATGGTCCTTCACAAAAGGGTGGGAAAACAGTTTCCATAGAAGAATGAGATGGGAAAAAAGAAATGTTCTGTCTTTAAGTGGAAGAGTATAAGTATGGGGAGGGATAAAGACCATTTCTAGAGAGCAAGAATAGAATCTGAGGTTCTTGTCACAGAAAGGCTGGGAATGTGTCAGTCACCATGTGAGATGCAGAGAATCTCCAGCTGTGATGCATACTTCTGTGGGATGCTCTCCAAGAGATATTTTCTTAGGTTACTTAATCAAATATGAGAAACATTAATAAATTAGATGAGATGAGAGCCTGCTCTGACAGGGAGCTGACAGGTCTTAGCAGCACTTTCTAAACTGAGTCATTCTGCTTAGATGCCTGAAGTAGGAGTTTTGACCATCCCACAAGAGAAACTGGAGAGGTCTGTGTAGTTCAGTGAAGCCCCCTTTGCTGATACCCCTTTTCCTGTAAATAGATCATGATTGACAGCACTGCCTCTGCTACAAGGTACATTATCCACCTTCGGGATGTTCCTCTTTATTCCTCACAAAGGTTTTTCTAGGTCCTAGACGTCACTGGAGCACCCAGCAAGCTCAAAATCAATGGGGAGCTGAAGAACAGAAAATGGACCAGCTGACTGGGGTGGTAAAAGCAGAGGCAGAAGAAACAGTGCCTCTGAAGGAAGGTGGTGTAACTGGGACAGGAAGTCAGAGGTGTAATGTGGAATAAAGTAGGTGTTGGAATGATATTTCTCTGGGGATTTAAAGCTTTGCACTGCTGAAAATGTGTTCACCCAGTTCCTTTTCTTATTGGTTTGTCAGTTGTGATTACATGCCAAAAACAACCAGGACTATTCTGAAACTGGTTTCCTTGGCTAGAAAGTCTAGATTTATCACTGAGCCCCCTAAGTTAGATGTGTGAACATAAACAGGGTTATTTTCCCCTGCAGACAGTGGTAACTGTATAAAGTGTATAAAAGTGTAAATAGCAACACTTGTAAGAAGTTACATTAGTTGTCTTATCACTCCACCCCCTCCATTTTCCCCATTTGGAGAGCTTTGGCTGAACACTTCCACATGGGAGGTGAGTATTACACAAATCCGGTAAAGCTGTTTCCTGTGACCTTGTTAGTGCAAATCCTTGTCTTCAGGTCATGTCCTAGCTGTGAAAACCAGTGTTCCTCAGTTAGCTTTGGGAATGTCAGTGTCTCTAGTAGACAGACACAAAAAACTAACATCATAGCCCTTGCGGCATGAATTTCTCTTAATGAAAATTGGGAATGACCTACTCCAGGGTGTGCATGAGAGGGGAAGACAAGAAAGCTGCTCAATCTCCCATGCATCTCTGCTCTTTCACGGCCTTACATGCATGCCATTTACTGCCTGCAAAGGGTAGATACAGAAGTGAAACCACAAGCCTGCAACATATGTTCTGTCATACTAATGATTATTATTCATCACCACCCTATCACCACCTCTGCTTGCTGCAAGGCCGCTGGTATCACTTCCCTTTCTTTCTCTTGCTCTCAGATATGAGGCATGGCACTGACAACCAACAGCAACACTCATTTTGGGCTGCTTACAATTTCTGGCAGTTACTTCTGCATTGGTACCTATCTTGTCATGTCACCAGGAGATAAGCTTCCAGGTTGTGTGGGGGTTGGGCTTTTTTTTTTTTTTTTTTTAACTACTGAGCAATTTCAGCATGATCCTGACAGCAAATTCAGATTATATAGCCTAAAATTTGTACTTTCACATATGTAGGACACTATTGTTTCCATCAAATGGCCTTACAAGAGAATAATTAGCATATGGAAAATACACAGGATTTCACCAGATCAGAACTGTGCAGAAGAGTTAAATTTACTCTTGAATTATGTCTCTCACTAGTGTTTAAAAGATTAAAAATCTGCTGAATTGTGTCTGGGAGAAACTCTTGATGTTTAGGTGCTCTTATTCACAAGACTAATTTAAATGTGCAGGATGTTTACAAAGCAAGCAAGGCATCCTTTTCATAGATGAGTATGTTGAGTTTTGCCAAGGTGCAAAATTGTATGTTTTGAACTATTGTGCAGCAACTGAATTGGTGATTACATCAGTATTCAGCAGTCTCTGATCTGTGTTCCTGGCTCTGATCACTAAATGACTTAATTAACTGATTTGTTAGTGTGACAGATTCGTAGTTGCAGAGAGTAATTTATAAATACCATGTGCTGAACAAGTTTTTGTTTGCTGCACATAGTATTAATTAGCTAATAATTTTGCCAGAAAATACACTCAGGATAGCATTTATTCATCCTGACTTTCATGTCTTCTGACAAACAGCAATGCCAGATTCAGTCATCAATGGACTGAGAAAGGCAAATATTCCCCAGGATAGCTTGGCTTGTCCTGTCTGTAACTGAGGGAAGCTAAGATGTCTTGGAGAGTTTCAAAGACCTAGCATTCTTCAGAAAACGTTAAGTAGAGGGGCAGACCTTCTGAAAGAGGAGTTTCCAGTGGCTCCAGTGAATGGGAAAGAGCATGGGGAAGCCTCAGACTAACTGAGCCTCTGGGTAATACAGATAAAAGCAGCTCTTCTGTGGATTCAAAATTTCTCATGCTCTGTTGTTCTTATTGTTATGACAATACATTGTATTTTATACAGAACAATTCACCTCAAGACATAGGACACCAGGCTAAGACAAGCTAGGCTGGCACTTAGTCACTAAAAGAGATAGACCTGCTCTTCCCAATTCTTGGCTGCATGCCTCCTGCCAGTTGGCAGAAAGACCTTGTCACGTGTGGGACAAGGCTGGGGGAAGAGATATGACTGGGAATGGTCCTTTCCATACTAGCAAGCCATCAGCTCATGTCAAACAACCCATGAAACCCACTCTGATTCCAAGGGCCTATTCCCTGGATGAAACTGTTTAAGGCTGAGGTCAGGCATTCATTCACAGGCTGGGCACCCAGGGGTTTCTGCCCATGTGAGCTTGGCCTCTTGTTGGGTGACTCAGACCATTCCAGCTGAACTGGGTTCTGCAAGGCTGTGCCTGCCTGCTTGAGAAGGAAATTAAGTTTACCAGGGAGGAAGAGAAAGGAGGCTGGGCTGGGTGGTGAGCAACATCTGTGTGCCATCTGGGTTTGCTGATGTTATAATCCGAGCTGCAACAGGAGGCTCACGCTTGAGCACAGTCAACATCAAGCTAGCTGGTTTTACTTATAGATGAGGACAAATCAGTCTCGTGAGACCTTGGCTAAGCAGTCATGGTAGGAATCTGTTGTAGAGAAGAATGGGCAGCTGAAAAGAAGGGATAGAATATGTTTTCAGTCATCAGAACTCACTCTGATTTCACTGATGGTGCAGGCTTTTAACTTAAGGATGGTTTTTAAAATTTTATGGTGAAAGAATGAAAATCACAGTATGGGTCAAGTTGTAAAGGATCACCTGCTCCAACCTCCCTGATCAAGCAGGGCCATCTTAGAACACAATGCATGGAATTACATCCAGAAAATTTGAGTATTTCCAGGGAGTGAGACTCTCTAACCTCTCTGGGCAACCTGTTTCAGTACATGGTCACTCACACTAAAAAAAAAATAAAATTCTTTTTTAGTATCACATAGATTTTCTATGGGAGAGCAACCAAAATGTAATATTGCAATATTAAGCACTAAATGGGTGCCTATTCATGGAGCCATTTATTTGTGTCATTATAACAATTTTATTGGTCTTCATTGATTTTTCAGCCAAAGCTTTTACTCCCTGGGGCATTGATGGAGTACCATTTGCTTTGTGGGGTTTGTAGTTGGCACAGTTTTTCATCTTACACTGAAAATATATGAATGAATGAATGAATGAATGAATGACTACTTTCAATTCAGTTGGTATTTTTTATTATGTTGGCTGTTATCTGCTGGCTTCTTGCTCACTTAGACTCTAGCATTTATATTTCCTGTACTTTCTAGTGAGAGATGTGAAAACAAATTCAGATGGTCTTCTCATGACAAGGAAATAGGAAAGAACCTCAGCCCATGTCTATTGCTGAATATCCCACCTAAGTTCCCGAGTAGATGCTAATGTGAAGGCTGACCCTGGAACTAGAGGGGCCAGGAAAGGTGAAATGCCGAGATAGAATTCCATTGCCCTGCTAATGTCCCTAGTTCCTATCCTCTTCTATTGGCTTGAGAAGTCACTCTGGTTTTCTTTCTTTCCATTTAATTTCTGCTATGGAGAGAATGCCCTTATGGAAGCAAGACTTAATTTCTGTATGTAACATCAAGACTGATCAGTAATATTTCCACAAGGCATTGAAGATTACAACTGAATTTCTTTGTAATTGAGGGCATTTTGTTTTTAGCAAGAGTTGGCAGGCAGATCTGTTCAAAGGCTTCTCAGAAGCTTAGGCAAAACTAGGAAAGTGTCTGGATTTTCAGTGGATACAGAGCTTAGGCATACAGCTTGACTGTACTGCATGCCACTGCTGACCCTTTGGTTGGTTGTGAATCTAGAATGGTGCTAGTCAATAATAAATTCATATAGTTCGTTTCATGTTGCCATCTACAATCTTTGTGAACATCAAATATTCATGTAGTTTTGGTAGGAAAACAAGAAATATTAAAGAGTTTGGAATTTCCCCCCTTCCTCTACTAGGTATGGCAAAACTCTCCACTAAATTAAGGTATAAAAAACCATTGGTTATTTCTGAATGAAAGGTACCCTTACATTTCATTCTGCTCTTTAGAAGATGGGATTTTAAACAAAATTCTCAAGATCTGAGACAAATGACATTAGATAAATAATATGGTGCTGCAGAATCTGCAGGATTTTTGCTGAGTGAAGATGACAGGAGGAATTTTCCTGGCATGCAACAAACTCTTTTATTATGTTAGTATACAGGTGAATCTGATTTTTGGTGCTTTTACACTGGCATATGCTAGAGAAAGTTTTAGAATAGGAAATTCTACTGTATCTATGGAGAAAATGGAGTAATAGAGCAAATTTAAAGGAGTCAAAAAAAAAAAAAAAAGAAAACTGCAAAACTTCATGCGGGACTTCTAAAAAATCAGTGAAGACTTACCAAATGCTTGACTGATACAGACACTGCTCAGAGAAGGCAAGAAATACTTGGACATAGGCTTATTACTTAGCTTAGTTCAGCCATAGCCTTTCTTTAAGGATGAGACTAAAGTGTTAATAATGGGATTTATTTGTTCCTTTTTATGTTTTCCCCTTCAGAATGAACTGAATGGTTTGTATGAAAGTTTTGAAAGTCTCTTTATTCTGTTTTGTGTATGGAAATCTAAAACCTTTACAGGAGGAAAGAATTAGTACGTGGTTCTTTAAAGCTTTTTCTTGGATACCCAAAAATAGGACACCATTTTATCTTCTTCCATTGGGTAGCTATTGCAGTTGTTTTGTAGTGTAGGGTTGCCTGGGCATTTAGGGAAGCTGAGTTCATCCCCCTTGTTAATTCTCCTTCCACTGCTCTTCAACCCCCTCTTCTGCTGGTGCTGCTCTAATGGTCTTTCCAAACACAGAAAAAAGAATCTGCTAGGATTGTTGAGAGAAAGAAAGAAGCAAAGAATCATTTAAGCTAGAAAAGACCCCTTCATTCATCAAGTTCAACCATGAACTCAGTTCCACCAAGTCCAGCACTAAACCATATCCCTCAGTGTCACACCTGCACATTTTCTAAATACTTCCAGGAATGGTAACTAAACCACTTTCCCAGGCAGTCTGTTCCAGTGCTTGACAACACTATCAACGAAGAAATTGATAGTATCCAACCTAAACTTTCCATGGAGCAACTTGAGGTTTTTTCCTCTCATCCTGTCACTTGTCACTTGGGAGAAGAGACCAACTTCCACCTGGCTACAGCCTCCTATCAGGTGGTTGTAGAGAGTGATAAGGTAGCCTCTGAGCCTCCTTCTCTCCAGACTAAACACACCCTGCTCCCTCAGCCGCTTTCTCAGATGGCTTGTTCTCTAGACCCTTCATCAGTCTTTTTTTCCATGGCAATTATAATTATAGGAGAACCTAGGAAACAAGAAACTGAAGCAACAGCAAACACTGATGTCAAATAGCCTAAGACTTTTTGTATGGGATGTACCTACCTATGAACTGACATGCTTTCATTTCAGACCTTGCAGTAAATTGTTCTTGTCTTTATCCACTGTAACCAATGCCAGAGAAAAGGTGAATGAGTATCCACAGCCAATCCCATTTGTTGAAATTACAGTGATCTAATTCTGCTTCAACATCCATGATGTTTAATCAGAAAAGCCTCCTCCTTAAGTGTGGGCAGCTTAAAAAAATGAGCTGTTCTGGAGGTAAGTGTTGTACGTACTTCTGGATTTTACTGGCAGTCTGAATGCAAAAGCTTTGGATTCCAAGTAGAAGGGTGACTGAAATGAGAGAAACTTCAAATTTTTTACTTGAGCTGTATCAGGCTGTCTTCTTTATAGAGGTTTGTGTATGTGACATATGGGAAAGCTGTGATAAGCCAAGTGACATATGTGCTTAGCTTGGGCCAAAGTCCTAGAAATAAGTTTGGTATGAGTTTATGTGATACATGGAAGGCTAGGAATAGAAACTGCCACCTTTGTTGTTAGTGTTATCATCCAACTAACATTTTTGCATGGTTCAAATGGAACTAAAGTGTCTTAAAATGAATTGCCTTTTTTTTTTTTTTCATACAGAAGTTGACACTGCAGGGAAGGAGGGAATCTTAGTGTCTCAATGGTTAAATACTGACATCTGGAATTTACTGAAGTAGCCTCATATAAATATTTAGTATATAGATTAAATGAGTTTAATTCATTATGGTCAAAACTCATCAGTTTTTTGGAGGAAAGAGGATATAAACACTTCAAAGGACTAGCATTTAAATTACTACCCACATTTAGGAAAGCTTACAGTTGTGCTGCTATAGTGAAGAAAGGATATATTTTGTGTTCTTGGCTATTTTAAATTGTGTAGGGAGTTTCCAGTTTTCATTAGAAGTCTGAACAGCAAAAATATGTTAATGGGTGTTAGATACTGAGTTAGATTAATACTATAACAAAAGCTCTACTTTTACTTACTCCAAAAACCTGAATTGGATTATATTGTTTTGTAATGT
This sequence comes from Cinclus cinclus, assembly GCF_963662255.1. Taxonomy (NCBI): domain Eukaryota; kingdom Metazoa; phylum Chordata; class Aves; order Passeriformes; family Cinclidae; genus Cinclus; species Cinclus cinclus. The sequence continues at coordinate 86,645,266 of NC_085046.1, read as the reverse complement.
CTTTCTGTTGAAACTGCTAAATAGTATTCCTTCCACATATAAATTTCAAAGACATCAAGATACCATTTTTAAATCTGTTGTATTATGAAAAATTATTTTAGGCTTTGCTTGAGGGATAGTTACTTATGGAAAAGAAATGAGGAAGGAGTTGAACTTTTGAATCCTATTTCTAAAGTTAGAGCTCTTTTTTTGATGGCAGTGTTTCATGCCTTTACCTCCCTTGTGAACTCACTCACAAAAAAAGCTGTAATCTGTGGGACATGGGTGTTGTTGAGAAATACCCAGTGAGCTCTGAAGTTTATGACAAGAGCGAGCTCTCAAGGATTAAGGCAAAAGAATGTGTCATTTCTCATTTGTGTCAACACATGAACAATAGCCCAAGATAGTCTGCTTGAAATGTTTTTGATACCTCTGTGGATGTTCCAGAATAACTCTCATGCATCTAAATATTGTCAAGACTTGCAGAATTCTTACATATCTGTAGTCTTGAGTGCCAGCTGAGCAAGGGATTTTAGAATCTTCCTTTACTGCCTGAGGTCTCTAAGTAGAGCTGGCAGCAGTGACCAGTGTTGCAATAAGTTTCTGAGCCATTCCTTCCACATTCACACACAGCACTATGTATGCTTAAGTTATCATCCCCACAAGCAGGGAAAAAAACCCCTTACCAGTCCAATTTTATGTTGTTTTCTCAAAAATTTTCACCGAGGATAGGAAAAAAAACAAACAGGCCATACCTATTCTTTACATGCTACTTTTTTTAAAGATAATTTCACTAAAACAACACTATTGTTAACTTAGTGCAAAATCTCTATAAGGTAGGTGAGTTAAATATGAAGGATAAAAGAGGCTCTTTTAGCATTATAGTGAGTGTTCCTCTTTTTCTTTCTTTTGTTGGCAATTGAATATTTGAAGATAAAATCAGATCTTTGATTTAATCTGAAGATATATGGGGCTTTTCAGTAATGGTTTCTAAATTGTTTGTTCATTTTTATTTCTCTCCTCAAAGGTGAGAATGTTTTCTGGAAGTTCTGCAGTAGGGTAATAAGTTGGTCAGTGTTGTAATGTGTATGTTTGTACACAGAATTATTTCTGTGCATTTTAAATCTGAGTACAAACTTCTAGAAAGCAAACTATAAGCTATCCAAGTTGTACCACAAGACCAAAATAACCTTTGTGTGCCTACTTGTGATAGACACATAAAGATTAGTAATTAGGCTTTGGAGGTTTTTTTCCGGGGGGGGGGGGGGGGGGGGGGTGGTGGTATTTGTTTGATTTCTTTGTTGTTGATTTTTTTGAACGCTTTTTACTTCTTGTTGTGTGGGAACATGTGGTATTCAGAGGGAAGCTTTTAAATCTGTTCCCAAAACTAAGGTAGTTGTTTAACCAACTTTAGGAAAGCAATGCCCCTCACAATATTGAGGCTATACTGTTGAACAATTCCAGAAAGGCTACTGATACAGTATCTGTGACTAGGGAATAAAAATTTAATCACATGTGTCTTTCAGCATGGAAAGACAAAAAAAAGGGAGGAAAAGCAACTGATGAACTGATGTGGAATTAATTTGTTTCTTCTAAAAAAAAAATAGAGCTTGAAACTTTTCAGGTTGCAAGAACCTTCCAGTATCTTACTAAAACTCTGATTCATCTGAGCCCAAAACAGCATATTTTTCCTGTTGTTAATCCCATCTTGATCTGTCCATATTCTGTTATTTACATGTACATAAATGTGAAGCTGCAAAAATGCTGTGCACATGATGCCCATCTTGTTTCAAAGTAAGAGGAGTACAACTGAAAAAGCAGTCCAGCTTTGACATTTTCCTGATTATTAATATTCAGGAAGGAGGTAGTAGAGTTGAGAATGGTTTGTATCATACCAAAGAGATTGGGGATGTAAGGTAGAGGGAAAGCAAGCTCTATTTGTTCATGACACAATGCATTTCTTGTTTTGAACACCAGAAGTAGTAACAGTAAAGTGCATGTGGGAGTGGAAAAGGATGATTTTCTACACAATATGGGCTGGAAAAAAAGCAGTTTCAGTGCCTAGAAGTTCAATACAGAAATAGTTATTTAAGATAGCAGTTCTGTAGGACATCTCTTAATCTGTTTGCAGTCTGGTCAGAAATAATGAAGGAGTTTGAATTAAATTTCTATATTGTGCTTTTTGGAAAACATATTTGTATAATGAAAGAGACATCAGAATTTCATGACAAGGTAAGACTGCAGTGGGAGTGGCTAGGGGTACTGGTGGTAAAAAAAATTCTGCAGATATTCTGAAGTGGGAAAAAGTAAGATGAAACTGTTCAGATACCACTGCAGCTTCAAAGGAGTTGAAGAGAAGTAGAGTTCCGTGCTGTAACCCAGAAGATTAAATGCTCTCTCCTCCTTCAAAAGGAAATGTATTTGACCAAGTCAGAAAAGAGGCAAAATTCCAGCAGCATATATATGGTGGTGAGAGTCATAAGGAGGAAGAAATGAGATCAGTAAATTTCAGAATTATGCTTTCCCTCAGTTCCCAGGAGTAAGGTGTGTCCTCAAGCCTTCCACTTGCCAAGCCTGCTAGCAGTGCATGATATGAAACATTGCCTACAGAAGGTACACTTAGGGAGTGGCTAAGCCCAGTGGGCATCCACAAATCCAGGTGATGAAAGGAAGCTGCACTCCAGGCTGCTGGCAGAGTCAGTGGAAATCACCATGAGGGCTGGTGGCTGTCACCTTACAGGTCATGACAATGAAGGAATGTTCATGATCACTTGAAAAAGGCAGGCATTGGGCACATCTTCAAGACAGTCAAATAAGAGGCAACCACCTGATCACCCCTCCTTCATTTTTTGGGAAGAATAGGGACAACATGTGCCAGAAGATGGCTGGGAGGCATGTGAAGGACAAGGTGACAGTGACCAGGCAGTACAACTCCACCAAGAACAAGTTGTGCTGTGAAAAGCATGAGCCTTACTTTGAGGAGGTGACTGTCCTAGTGGGACCAGGGGACGACAGTGACTGCCACTTGCTCTGACTTCAGCAAGGCTTGTGGCAGCCTTCCACAGTAACCATCTGGGGTGAGCGTGGGCAGCAGAAGGGGATGGCTGTAGGAGCACTGCTTTGTGCTCAGCAGGACAAATTCCAGCTCTGGGGATGCTGCTGGTGGTAATGTGGCTCAGGGCAGTGATGGGGCTGATGCTGGTGATGGTCTGGAGTGAGGGCTTGGGTGGTGGTGGGAGAGTCACCTTCTGTATGGTTATGGGTGTTCCTTCCCATCTGGAAATGGCAGGATAGCTGATGGGAATGTCCCCTGGGGAAGGATCAGTTTGACAGAAGGCAGGCCCTCATAGCCCCAGTCCTTCAGGCCTCAGTGCTGAAGAGAAGGCACCTTTACATGAGAGGCAGTGGGAAAGAAGGGGCCATACAAACCTTGACAGTCAACAAAGGAACTGTTTGTTCTTGGAAGATATTGCAGGTGAGCCAGTAAGAAGTCCATAGAGTTTGCCTTCTCCCAGCTAATGCAGGTGCCAAGGCTGAGCTGCTGGTAAGGAGCCGGCCATTCACTCCTTTGCTGCCATTGTTGTGACCTCAGAGATGGATCCAAGGTGCAGTGGTGTGCTACCAGGTCATCCCTGTGGCATCTGTACCCACTTCCATTGGCTCTTCATTGACTTGAGCTGCCAAGTCTTGCCAGTGGAAAGCCACCCTCTTTTTCAGTGCTTATTATTTCTACACACACTTGAGTTTTCTTTACAATATATATATATATATATATATATATATATATATATATATATATATAGCTATGAATTTTCCCTTGCTGTCTGGTTGCAGATCACCTCTTGGTATATCACAGGCTGCTTATGGTCTGCACACATTTCTTCTCTAGGCAAGTATTTAAGACAAGGTTGATCTCTGTCAGGGGTTCTCCAGGGCAGTGTTTACACTGAAGGGATGCAGGTGCCTGCATGCCTCTGGCCTGGTGGCTAATTCCCATTTACTTCATGCAAAATAAAAACCATTCAGAGCATAACATCAGCTGAAGAGTAAAGAGTGGAGTTTCTTTTGGTTCTGTGGTGACTGAATCACAATCTGTTGGGGGGGTGGGGAGGGAATGTTTTGCTGGGTTCCTTTGAGACAAGGGAGACCTGAGCTGCTGAGGCGTGAGTGACCTGCATTACCATGGTGATGGCAGATCCCCTGGTACCCCTTTATCCTGTGCAGCTCCACTCCTTGCTCTCACGAATCCTGCTGCAATGTAAGGTAATACCCGTTGATAAGTTGTCTGCTGGACTAATGAGGAAATGTGTCATCTCTCAGCTATTTAAGAGCTTTGTTCCTCCCCTTGGCTTTTTTAACATGGCTGCTCTGCAGACCACAACCTTAGAGGGCTGGTTGTCATTTCTTTGGGTTATATTCTGTCTAGCTTTTAGGTGACAGAGAGAGAGGTGGTGCAGGTTGGGAGGAGGTGCTGACAAGCTCTGTCAGTTTCATGTCATGAAAAGAATTCTGGATGACTGAAATCTCAGGGAATCTTTTCAAAATTCATATTGCACCTCTTGTCATGATGCCATGCAATCAGAAATAAAACATGAGCTAAGTTCAGCTAGCAAGGGTCAGAGGGCAGATTGTCTCTAGAAAATGTCTCTGGCATGGTTTGACAGGCAGGCTATCTTTCTGTGAAGATGTTCTCCTATGATTATGTTTGTGAGTACATACCCTGCTCCAGCTGTGTGTCGTTGGAGGGATTAACTCGAAAGTGTGTGGTGGGGCTGTCAGCACACTTGTTACACATCTTGAGTGAGATTGCCCACTGACAGGAGTATGTTCTGTACAAAAATAAGAGGTGCTGTGTGGTTTGTGTCTGGTAGTTTCAGAGAGAGATGTTAGAAAGACCGTATAGTACTTTCCATTTGTGATAAAGTGGTCGAAAGTGCAGAAAATACAAGGTATTTAGCTTTGCTCAGAGTTGTGTTGCAGAGTTCTGGGGGAAAAAATAAACTATTTATTTAAGTGCTTTCCTATTGTAATAAAGGTCAAGTCTGGTGTTTCTCTCTGGCTAGCGGGGCTTTTATGGCTGATTTAATTCATCTTTTTGTGCTATTAGAAGTCCTGACTGCAATTCAAATACAAAATAAAAAAAGAGAACAAAAAAGATCCAGTGCCAGAAGGGAGAAATCTTCAGTGTGAGAGAAAGTAATCAACCCTCAATTTTGTTGCCTATTACAGGAAAGTCATTTTACTGCTGAAGAGACAAGGATTTGTCATGTCCTTGCTTGCACAAATGTGAAGAGAAAGGGACAGCCACTGAAACTGTGGGTCTGATGTGTTCAATATATCTTATGCAGATGGGTATGTATCTAGGATTGTTGTGCTAGATACCATGCCTTATAACCTGATAGGGGAATAACAAAATTTGAAGTTAGTAGTTTCTAAAAATGCCTTGCTGTTTGCTTGTATAGCTCCTCAGAAGAGAGAGGTAACCATTTGGCAGCACTGTGCTAGCTTCTAAAGGGTATAGAAGGATTACAGACACAATCTGTACAGACACCAGATGTGACAGCAAGTTAGTTATGGACCCAGCTGTAACTATAGAAATATGTTTCCAGGAAAATGATTTGCCAAATGCCAGGTATATCAACAACACAGCTAGAGAGATTTGTGGCACAAAGACCAGAAAATGCAAAGTTACAGAAAGGGATCTTTAATTTACAGCCTGAGCAATCCTGTAGTTAATCTAAGCAGAACAATCTCTTCCAGGGTGATCTAGCACTAGAGGAAAAAAATAACACTGCAGAGGGCAGGCAGTCCTGAGTTCTGGCAGCAGAAAATGCTAGAGGATTCATTAGTCTCTGAGTTATGGCAGGATATGGCTTTGCCAGTTTTCTTGGACTAGGCAGGAACTAATAGATGCTTGGCTCAAAGGTGTTGTCAAGTGTGCTGCTCCTGGGAGAGAGAACACACTGGAGGCTGAGATGCTCTTTTGCCAGTTTTTCTCCATCTTTATAATCCCTGCTGTTTCATTCACCCCCTTTCCCTCATGCCAGCAGGGCTGCTCTATGTGATGGGCTGAGCTGAGGGACAGGGTGACCCCATGGCAGGTCATGTCCTTACGGATGGGGCGCTGTCCCCTGGTGTCTGAGGCAGGCAGGCAGGTGGCAGGCTTCAGTGACAATTCTGACAGGGCCAGCATCCAGCTGGGAGCAGCAGGAGACACCCTCCAGCAGAGAGTCCAAAGTTTGTGGAGGTGCCAGGCCCCAGGGGCAGGCTGGAAGCAGGCTGCCTGCTTTGAGAATCTGACATAGGGAAGGGCTGGGCTTGCACACTGACCTGAGCTGCAGCTGCTGGGCCAGTGGCAGGGGTGGGTGGGAGTCTCCATCTGGGTTGCCCAGGGCCATGAAGTCCCTGCAGACCCTCACTGGAATGTGGAGGTTGGGGCATATTTGAGCAGGGCACTCACAGAAATGCTGAGCCTCCAACACTGTAGCTGCACAGGGTGTGGCAGAGATGAAGTATTAACTCAAAATTCCCTGTCCCAAAGGAAAAGGAAACTGATGCCTCCTGCTAACAGGGAGAGTAGAGAGGAGGCAGTAAAAATTGAAGTAACAGGAGGTAGTAGCAAGACCCAATTCTAATCTTCACTGGTGATTGATTCTGGAGCTGCACTGCTGTGGGAGTGCTGTGTGTGTGGTTAACTCGTTGATAGGCATTGCAGTGACTTCTGTGCATCCAGATGTAGTTCTGGGCATACCTGCTCCTCTTTGTATTGCAGAGCAGCAAAAAGGGGAATGTGTGAGGAGAGGCCACTGAACATATTTTATATTTGCACATAAGTGGTTTCCTGTGTTGCGTGGCGAAGTTAGTTAATTGACATTTCTTGCAGGTTTAACTATTTTTAATGCATTTTTAATTATGACATTTTTATAAATTGAAGCCCAATTGTGTTACATTAATAGACGTGCTGGAGAGCAGCAGGGAGCAAAATATTTTGACAGACTAGTTGGCTCACTTACATGACTAAAGCTGTGGAAACTGTATAATGGAAAGTAAATGTCAAAAGCTTCCCATTTCTGAGACAAAGTAGCACCTGAGTTATGTGATAGTGTGGAAAAAAAAAAAGAGGAAGTTTTTTACGGATGAAGCAGGAGATATGTTGTGAAAACAAAAAGGGTCATCAGTATGAGCCGGAGTGGCATATGCACTGCTTTTATATGCTCAAAGCTTATGTAAGAGGTGTAGGCAAAAAGTCATGATAAATATTGCACTCTCATTGTTGGATAACAATGAAAAAATGCCATTAGCTCCAAGAAAGAGGTGAATAAGTTTTCAAGAACTGAAAGAGGGACAGCAGAATAATAATGGAATAATGGAAAAATAATGAATATGGCTGGGATAGGAGAGGTATTATTAATGCTTCTACCAGAAAAGTGACATTAACATCTGCAGAGGGAAACTGTTAAATGCATCTTGTATATTAGAAGAAACTCAATTTCCTTTTTTTGTTATGCAGTGGTCCAGATGTATTTGGTAAAGTTTATACTTCTAATAAGTTACAAGGACTTGGGGCTGATGCCTTATTTGAGTGAGGTCACATTTAACCAATGACTTTTTATCTCTCTGCCCCCGACAGGGAGACCTTTTTAAAGATCATAGAACTGTTAAGATAGGGGAAAAAACCCTCTAAGATCACTGGGTCCAGCCATTAAAGATCTTGGATTCTTACCTCTGGGTTCACACTTTGCTGGATGTTAGTGACCTTGTGGAGGTTGCTTTACCTTTCCTTTCTCGGTTTCTTTCTGAGGAGACTTTGACAGTACTGAGAATATCTTAGTGATTCAGTATCTGACAGTGCATCTTTGGTCTATGTTTTCTTGTAAAGAAAGTAGGAGTGTAATGGCAGGATAGTTCAGAATAATTCAGGATGTTTCTGACTGATTGTTAATCTTTACAGTGACCTTTCAAGAGCTTGGGTCTAACCAGCTGCTACTTGCCTAGCAGTGTTGAGGAGCTGATAGTTCCCTGGCTAGATGATAGATCCAGCAATAGCTGGCCCTAAGAACAGTTGTGGCTTTGTAGGGAGATGTTTTAATGCAGCCATGACATCTTTCTAATAGAAGAAGGAGCAATGTGTAGCCAGAAGACATAGTTTTAATAGAATAGTAGTGTAGCTGCACTGAGGGATTGCATTTAGATACCATATTGCAAGTGTAGAACACATGTTTAATCAAAAGCTCCAAAAAGTGAAAGGAGGAAGGGAAAATGTGAGTGGGATATTGAATATTTCTGAAGATATGCTCAGAGAATCAGAGCTGAAATGGAACACGGGGTGTGCCCTCAGCTGCAGATACATCACAGTGTTGACATTTTTATTTTTATGGAACAACCATTGTCTCGTCATAGGATGAAAATTGCACAGTCCTCATCTTTTCAATGCTGGAAAGGTTATGACTATAAAAGTCATATGGTCTAAGAAAAGGATCACAGCTTTAGTCAGACTGAAGAAATATTTCATATTGTAGAATGTAGAACATAGAACTCCAGATCACTTGCATTTTCTTTGAGCCTAGATCCTGGACACCGGAAGATTGCTCAGAGGTGCTCTGTATTTATTTACCAAGAAATTGTTCTGTGAGAAGAAGAAAATTTGGGAAGGAGGGTTACTGATGCTGGCATCCCAGAAGACAAATGAGGGGTCTTGTAGAGGAATTTTTGTTTTTTCTTTTTAGAGCAAGCAAGGTATTTTGTATCTCTTGACCATTTCTGGTACATTAGAAACCCACTGTATAAAGGTCATGAAGGTGGATTTCTAGTAAACAGAGTTTGGGGGTTTTTGTTTTGTCTTGTTTTGTTAATTTTTGGTTTGGGGATTTTTTTTTAATTTTTCATTTTTTTCGTACTTTCACTGAGCACTCTGAAAGAAAGAAAACTTCTGTTTTCTGTTTTGCTGCAAACTACATGTGACCATTGATACATGTATCACTAAATGTGTATCACTAAACCTTGAGTGCTGTATTCAGGAAGACAGCCTTGTAAGGGAAACAACAGCAGTGCCAGTCTGATATTTGCTTTTGTACGTGTTGAATTGGAGCAAGGCTGAGATAAATGTACCTGGAGCTTCTTTTCTCTCTCTGGGAATCTGATCCTTTGAGTAAATGAACTCCATGAGAATGAACTGGGAAAGGCAAAATGAGTGTCCCACAGAGGGAGAAGAAACAATTTTTTAGGATCCTTCTTTGCAAGGGAGCAGGAGATGGGAAACAGGAATTTGCAGTTTAATTGTCTTTTTTCACTACAACTTCTAAGCTGTGTGTATTTTAAACAATAGATCAGCATGCTATTCAAATCCCAGTCTAAACTAGAACTTGTAGAGGATTTGAGGCAAAGTCCATAGCTGTGGAAACAAAGAGTGAGGGAGGAGCCTTTACCCATTCTGTGTCTCTGAACTCTGAATTACTGCTGTCAGGAGAATTATGCTACACGAGAGAGTCATCACACACATAGGCCTATTCAGAGTAAATATAGCTAACAATCTATTGCATTGTAGTGTAATAATGCAGCATGTACTGGTGTGGTTGCCAAGCAGATAAAGTTAGAAGTGATTAGTTCCACCCTCTGAAAAGTCATATGAAAATGAGCACATAATGTCTCTGCTCAGCAGAAACAAGAGCAGACATAAACTGACTTGTCAAATTCAGAGAAGCAACCATGCTAGCACAAAGCAGAGGGTGATAGCAGGTCCACTATTTTATCACACTTTCATCTTCCTGACTCCTCAGGAGTCACTGAATGACAGGTACAGATGATTGTGGGGGATTGGAGCAGAAAGGAGAAAGGAGAAATGTAAAAAAAAAAAAAAAGCTCTACCTCTTCCTCTTTTTTTCTTTAGCTTCATAAATAATCTACTTTATACATACGTTTTAAAAATTGCCTGGTCATTTATCCATGGATGATGTATTTAGAGTAAAGCTTATTCTGTTTGAAAGTGGCCCTGGTGCTGTTATCTGGGCTGTCACATGATGCTTGTAAATGATATTATCAGATCAACATGTTTGATGCTAAGCTGTGCACACTCTGATGTGTCAGCCTAGTTCTTCATGTGGCTTTAATGCCCAACAGACAAGTGCCACCTTCTGTGCTAAAAGGAGCTGAATTTATTACCTGGCAGACAACTTACTTAAATCACCTAGACAACTACTAAAATTATTAGTTTCTCCAAATTTTAAATTCTTTTTTTCTAAAATTCATTTATAACCCAAATAATATCAACATTGCATTAGAGAGCAACCACCTAAGAACTCTTGCAATGCTATGCAGAAAACAAAAAGTCATTAAGTATGATCACCACTTGACTTTTTTTGTTAATGCCACTGATAACATTGGACACTTAAGTTCTCAAAGAACTTGCTAGAATTGTTCAGCCTTTCAAAGTCCATACTTTTCTGAAAACAGAGTGTTTATATTCTCTGTAGAAAGCAAGAGAAATAGATGTCCTCCCATGTGCATTCCAGCTTATTTTGGCATCATCTCAGCTGATTCCAGGTGACTAAGGCAGATATCTAAAAGAGGAGGATTGAGAGAACTGAAGAAAAAGGACAAGAAAAGGGAAGTTGAATTTTCACTGAAACTGGGCCTGCAGAAAGTTCAGATGTTCATCTCTTTCAAGTTTTATTCTGCTTTTCATTTGCAAGGAAACTTCTGAGTAATTTCCCAGCTGTTATCTCACTGTATGCACTGCCCTAAAGATGGTGTGTGTGGATGGGGGTGTTGCTGGAAATGTAGTGTGCTTTCCCCACATCCACTGCAGCATGCAGTTTACTTGCTTGGTTTGCTTGTGTGATTAAAGCAAGTGCTCCAAATGTTAGCAGCCTAGAACCATTATGTATCTGAAAATTGCTCTTTCCTCTCTTGTCTTCTAGGCTTGTGACATATGGCCTTTTCCTTGCTAGAAGTCTGCAATTCTTCATGGTCTTAGCTCTAAAAAACATTAGTTTGACATTGTTGGATGCTCTTATGCAAATGAAGACCCTGGTGAAACAGTTTAGTCACAGTCTAGTCTAGCCCACAAAGAATTTTAAAACAGTTAAGGCTAAATTAGAAGGATTTGTATGGTTCCTTGCCATATTTTATCTTCAATATGCACCTCTTAAATTGCCCAAACCTTTACTCAGTCCCACTGGACCATCTGGACCATCATTTTTTCTCTTCTGGAGCCTTTCCCCCCCCCCCCCCCCCCCCAATACCTTGGATTTCATCTGGTCTCTCACTCTGCTGCAAATTGACCAGTTAATATCACTATGTAAGAAAACAGTCCTCTAGTTTATCTTTCATTCTTGTGAGTCTATTTTCTCTGTGGTCCAGTTTAAACCTGAGATTTTCCAACACCCTATTCTCTCAAAACACAGTGAAATTTCTTTTTCATATTTCATAATTTTTTCATATCTTGGAGAAGATTATGGAATGTGGATAGGTGAGAGTGAGGAGTAAGGACAGCAATGGAGGTGAGGAATGGAAGAGAGACTTTTTACCTCGTTTTCTATGTATATTTCAAAGCAGCAAGCCAAGTTCAGGGTAGCTGGCAAATTTTTTGAAGATTCTTCCTGGAAATATAGAGAGAAAGAGGGTGAGATTTTCCTCTCTCAGTTTTCTCTAACTCCACCTGTAGTTTTGGTTGCAAAAAGGTACAGGTATATGAGTGTTTAAACAAATAATTTTTGATCATGCTATCTGCCTCTGGAGAGGCATGGAATAGGAAAGCAGGTAGAGCCCCCCATTCCATTTGTATGGTGGCCAAGTTGGTCCTGCTCGACCTCTGAGACTTGAAGGGGCAATGATATATGTGTCAGGCACTTTGTACTTCCTTATTTAGTGTAGGAATTGCTGATATAGCTCAATACAGTTTCTTGCTTACTGACACATAAATTATGTATTCCTGTTCCAATCTCACTTCCATCCTCTCTAAGGGATGCCCACAGCTGTTGGGCAGGTGAACCTTTTGTGCTGATCAAGAATTTTTTTTTCCTGGTCCCTAGAACAGAGGTTCTGTTCAGACAATCTGGTACTCAGGCTTTCCTCTGCATTTATTACTTGAGTGAACTCCTGATCCACAATCGTTCAACAGCATGAACTGGAAAACCGATCTGGGTATCTCAGTTCACCTGGTCAGCAATACAAAGGAAGTTGAGAGATCTAATGGGAAGGAAAAGATAAGAAGCTAGCCAAAGACAGCTGAGAATGCTGGATATATTAACTCTTCTTAGACACACTGACTCCTGAAGCTGTGATCTGTTATCTATTTTACAACAGATGGTGATAAGTTGATGTACTGAAGTACTTTTATTACTGTACATGGAAAGAAGAAATTAGCTGCAATGTCTAACAAGCTTCAGAGAGAAATAAATAAAAAGCCAGAGGGTATACCAGAAATTTTGAGGGCTTTTCACTGGAAACATTAAAAAAATATGAACATGAACACTTTAATGGTTAAATGTTCTTTTGGATCTGTCATGGTTTAACCCCCACCAGGCACCAAGCCCAACACAGCCACTCACTCACTCCCCCAACAGCGGGATTGTGGAGACAAGGAAGGGTAAAAGTTAAAAAACTCGTAGCTTGAGATAATGACAGTTTAATGAGGAAGGAAAAAGCTGCACATGGAAGCAAAGCAAAACAAGGAAATAATTCACTGCTTCCCATGGGCAGGCAGGTGTTCAGCCATCTCCAGGATAGCAGGGACTCATTATGCATAAGGGCTTGCAAGAAGACAAGTGCCATCACTCCATGTGTTGCCTCCTTCCTCCTCCTTACCTCACTCTGTTTGCACTGAGCACGATGTCACATGGTCTGGAATATCCCTTTGGTCAGCTGGGGTCACCTGTCCTGGCTGTGTCTCCTCCCATGCATCTGCAGACCTCTCACCAGTGTGGCAGCACAAAAAGCAGCAAAGGCCTTGGCTCTGTGTAAGCCCTGCTCATCAATAACAAAAACATCTCTGTATTATCAACCCTGTCCAACACAAGTCCAAAACACAGCACCATACCAGCCACTGTAAAGAAAATTAACTGTATCCCAGCCAAAACCAGCAGAGGATCCCAGAAGCTTTTGACTAAAACAGTTTCTTTGGTAGTTTCAGTGCTGTTTTCTCTAAATCTCAGAGGTAACATAGGACTGATACAGGTGTGATAGGAGCAATGAGACTCAGAATTATCCTGAGTTCAGACAGATTTTTATTTGGAAAAAACCCCTACCACCTTCTGTATTTACAAAAGGAAATAACTATCCTAGCGATCTTTCAGAGAATTGTTTCTGGTTTTGAGGGGCTTTTTTGTATTTGCCTCTTCATATTCTTCAGTGACAATTTGATTTTTATTTTCATTGAAGGCTTTCTTTTTCAGGCTGGACATTTGGTTTATGGATTGGTTTATGAAAGCTTTGCTTTCCCTGAAGGAATGATGTGATCGGGCTGGTTTATGTGAGTAGTGAAGTGCAAACAGCTATGTTCAGGAGAGGCCTTGCAAACCACTTTGGAAACTGTAGCTGCATCTGAAGACTCCTCTGAGGCAGCACAAGTGGAGGGAGTCCTGTATTTACAAGCACAATTTGTTGTTGTGCAATGAGAAGTGTCTTTACTTGATAAACACACCAGTGAGGACAGCTGGTAATGTTTGGTTTAATTTCCAGAGTGCTCTGCCTAGTGCTGGTGCAGTGGCCGGAGAATTGAGGATTATAAACCTGACATTCCTAAATAATTTTTTAGGAAGCTGACATATGTTATCTACAGCAAGATAACAGAAGAAATATTGCAAGGTAGTTTTAAGAGAAAGGGCTATATGGGTGGCAGTTACCAAATGTGAATGATAATTTTAGATAGCATGTGGCCAGTGACTGAGGTAACTTTGTATTAGGGATAATTTTAAATTATTTTAAAAATACCTTGTTTATTGTGCACTTGTGTTTTTACAGTTATTCCCATCTGTAGATGTCCTAAACCTTTCTTCAGTTTTAAACTAAAAGCTTTAACTGGTGGTCTGAAAATAAAGAACTTGAGATCTAAATTTAGGAAAACTTTTCCCTTAGCTTCCCGCTAGTACTCTTCAATTAAATGTGTTTGTTTTAAAATATAAATCCATTTTCTGCAACACCTTTCCCCCCTCACCTTAAAATCACAAATTTGTGCATTCGATGTTTCTGTAATACCTTATTCTCTTGAATTGTTTTTGGGGCTGTTTTTTTTTTAGTTTTTTTTTTTTTGTTTTTCTTGTGGGTTTTTTTTTGTTTGTTTGTTTTTCTTTTTTTGTTTTGTTTTTTTGTTGGTTGTTTTTTGTTTTGGTTTGGTTTTTGGGTTTTTTTTTGGTTTTGATTTTGTTCTTTTTGTTCGTGTTTACTTGCATGGTTTTACTCATTTTATTGTGCTGTGTTGTATCTTAAAGCACTCTATGCAGGTCCCTACTTGGATCTGAGGGGGAAAAAAGGATCCATAATTTACCCAAGATTGGATTGATGCTCTTCTGGTCAGGATAATTGCACAGAACGTGCTCTTTACTTGGCAATTTTCTACCCATCTTGTGACAGTGTATATCTTTCCAGATGAAACTAGTTACAGCTATTATGGTCTGTAGGAGAACTAGGAGGAGAAAGGTAGGGTCTTAACAAGCAGTAGGTTCCTGGTGACCATACTGACCATAAGTGTTTATTTTGCAATCCTAGTAAATTGTCAGAAGTTTGATGGTAAAGCAGTTTTTTACATAGTGACCCCAGCAATACTGTATGAGCTGTATGATGTCATCTGATACTTAACAGGATGAGAGTATCTTTCAGACCACACTTTGCTGAGCTCCTATGTTATATACTTAGGTGAAGAGAACTGTCTCTGCATGGCTGCTTCTTCCCTGATTAGACTGTGGAAATAACCAGGTAGGGCCACCTGGACATCCTCAATGATGAGCCTGTGCCTGGAGACGACTCCTTTGCTGGGTCAGCCTGTGTAATTCCACCTCAGACCCCTCCATGTAACTGCAGCTTCCTGCTGTTCCATCTGCCATTTGTAAAGCCTTTTATTTCTAGTTACTTAGGCAACAAGTGCTGCATTCCAGTAGGAAAGTGTTCTGTCTGCTATTCACTCCTTGCATGCTACTGTGCTCCAAAATACCAATGTGTTGTAATTCCTTCTTTTCCCCAGGTGCTTGCTGAGATGCTGCTGGGTGGCCAGCTCTACATGTCTCTGCATTTTCTTGCCCAACAACCCTCTCACCTCCAAGACTGCAGCTTTCTGTGGCTCTCTTGCAGTATGAGGGCCCTTCATCCTATCCCTGTAGTCGTGGCCATCCTCTGCCCATACCACAGGATGAGATCTAGGTATGCATCACCCCCTTGCAAGGCCATATCTATTTTTGAAACAAAAGAGAGTAGGAGGGGGCAGCCACAGCTCACACAGCCTCTGTCCTTACTGGCAGATTGTCAAAGCAGGTCTTCAAGGTGAACCCCAAAGCTTAGCTGCTTTCAGAGTGAATGTGTCCCTCTGTCTGACTTCCTTTGTGTACTGTGAGAGAATGCCACCCTTGCTAGGTGCTTTTTCCAGGACCAGCATGGGAAAGATGCTGCAGGACACATTGTAAAGCTTAATATACAAGGGAAGCCAATTTGGCCTGGGAGGGACCTAGGTGACAATCAAGAGGTGGCAGAGCTCTGTTCCTGTTCTTTACTGCTTCCATTTTCCAGTAACTCCTTTTACTGTCTGGCTTCATTTGAAGCAGCTGAGTCACTACAAGTTCCTGGTGCTTATAACCCAATGCAGACATACCTGGACTAGTTCAGCATGGAGCTAGGGTAAATCCAGCACAGTTTGTTAACTCTCCACCCCTGTAATGAGGACAGTGCTGTACTGCTTCTCACCAGAGCTGTCTCCAAGAGTAGTGTCAGTGAATGAAATCCCATGGGAGGATTACAGGAACATTGTCAGTATGTGCAGGGATGTGATGACGGAGCCCAAAGCCCACTTGGAATTGAGTCTGGCAGGGGATATCTAGGACAACAAGAAGGGCTTCTAGAAGTGCATCAGCAGCAAAAAGGAAGCTTAGGGAAAACTTGGGGTCACTGTTGAATCAGATGGATGTCCTGGTGGCAGAAGACAGAGAGAAGGAGGAATTACTGAGTTCCTTCTTTGCATTAGTCTCAACTGCTGAGATCAGCCCTCAGGGAAAACCCTGCCTAGGCCAAGCTATCCATACAGCTGGCTCAGTGCTGAAGAATTATTTATTCTGAGCAGGCACCTTGTCCTATTGCTGTCTGTTGGGCTGAGTTCAGCTTGTCACATTGTAGATCACGTCGGTTCCAGTCAGCGAGACAGTTTTAAAGTTACTATGCCACGAGGATGCCATCTGAGGGCCCCGAGTGAGAGGTTTGAGTGCCATAACCTGAGATAACTGTTGTACTTATTGCCTTCAGCTGTCTTTACTGTGCTGGAGAAGTTCCAACTTGCACAGGATGGCTTCTGTGGCTGTGTGTAATCCCCGATTGTCTGTAGTTCAGGGTTCTTTGAAAATGAACTGAAACTCAAGGAAAGTTATCTAAATATGCCCAGCTGTAAATTGCTTCTTAGTGATAGCACAAGTAGCTTGAGGTGTTCCTTAATGGGAAATGGAAAACTGAGAGAGAGGTGAAATAGGAAGAGGACAAGATCTCTTGCAGCCACCCAATTGTGATTCCAACTCCTAATTTCCCTCTTTTTCATTCCAGTCTGTTTTGGGAATATATTTTCCCTCACTACTTGTTTTTCAAGGTAGTTGCAGCCCTCAGGAGGTGATTCTGGCAATTCTCAGCTTAGGTGCAGTAATGCCTATCTAAACTGCCTTCCCTGGAATCTGTGGCAGTCAGTTCCCCCTGATGATGGAGAGGATACGCAGTGGTATACCACTCCTGAAATGTTTTTAGGCAATGAGGCCTAGTTCAGATGTGAATTACAGGGGTAACTTGGTGTGTCCCCAGAAAGTCTTTTACAGCTGTGCGCAGACTGGAAATTTGCTACAGCACGCTGGCAGATCTCACTCTAAGCTGCAGACACTGATTTTTGGGACTTGTCTTGCTTTTGTCCCATGGAGGTCTTGGAAATCTGGCCAATTTCCTGCAGACAAGGGAGCTTCTGCTTTGTCCTATCTAAATAAAAGTAATTGCCAGCTCCAGTTGTATCAACCTAACCAAGTTCATGGTAATGAGAGAGAAATTGCTTACACAGTGAGCATTTCTCTCTCAGTGCTACTGACAGATGATTTTACTGGGGCTAAAGCCGTAAGTTCTTATTACCATTGTTCAATTGTTACTTCAAAATTAAATTTGTCCCATTACACAGATAAATAATATACTTGAGCAGAGGCACATTGAGGAAAAATGTTGGTCATCTTCCCAGTTCATCTTGTTACAGTCTGTCACTTTATTTTCACTGGCTAAAGGACATGGTGGTAGTGGGTAATTTGTTACTTAGTTTTCAGTTTGCAAAGTCCCTAGGTAACTGATGTCAGTGTCAATCCTCATTAAGGGCCCACCAAAAAAAAAACAAAAAAAAACAAAAAACAAAAAAAAAAAAAAAAAAAAAAAACACAAAAAAACCCCTTAAGTTTCCAGGCATTTAAGCTTTTAAGAATTTCTTACTTGCTTTTACATTTCTATAGATAATTAATAAATTCCATAACTATCGTAAGCAAATAGTTCCTTAATTCATCTACAGTAAACTGTGTGCTTAAATAAAGCCAAGTGCAAACAAATTTTTGCAAGTGTAGTTTTGGTACTAGTAGCAAATCCTGTCACCAGTGTGAATAGGGAACAACTTGGCAGAAGTTCCTTGCTAGGAGGCATTTTTGGGTTGTATGTCCTCATATAAACTGAGTATGTCATTAGATTCGTGTGGTTTTGGCACCAGGGCAGGGATCCTTTGCATCTTCAGCCAGGCTTAATGTGCATTCCTTGCAACTGCTTTCAGTCTTGGCCTCATCACTTTATGAGCTGCTTTCCCATAGTGTGCTAGAGTGACATTTTTTAGCTGAGTACTCTAACAGTTATTGATGTGAAGTTCTTAGAGCCCATAAGCCTGCTTATTGGAAGTCACTTTCTTCTTCCTCAGACTCTCTCACTTGCCACCTTCTTTTTCATCAGTCTCCTTCTCAATTTGAGCTATTAAGTTTATCTTTATTTATTTAAAAATTATATAAATAAATGACAAACAGAAACAAGCAAAAAAGTACCCAGAAAATATTTGGTGAAGGTTTGGGGTTGTGTTGCCTTGTTCATATAAAAGTGATTTCCAATACAGCTGCTTTTTTTAGCTGCTGCATCTGTTTCTGCTTGAATTGTTCTTCTACAAATTTGGCAATGCATGAGAGGGAAAAAACACATATCAGCTATTTTTCACTTGTGCTGTAGGATTAATTTCTATTTGCCTAATCATAATACTTGCTGTTTGTGGGAACACATGGGCCTTAAATTAGGTGTGATGACTTCTTGCTCCAAAACTGTAATAGATTTTAATGTTAAACTTTGCAAAGAATGAAACAAAGATATCAAGAACAAGTAAGAGTGATTTCAAGTTCATAATACCTTCCATATGACTGCCAAATTGCTTGAAGATTAACTGTCAGCTCAACCTTCCTTTTCATTTTGAGGGCTATATATAATAGAAGTGGTTGTAAATTACTGCTGCTAGTGTAACTGCGGGGAGAATTTTCATCCGGGGCCATGTCTGACACAAAGTTCCTGGAAAAGACAGAGTGCACTGCAGGGTGGAAGAGAACACTCTTACTGCTGCAGAAAAAAAAAAAAATAAAAAGGGCTTACAGATTTTCTTTCATTATGTTGTTTATGCTGTTTCTGACAAGAATAATCTTGATCTGTAAAAGGACTCCCAGACTGAGAAATGACCACACTTGCCAGAAAGACACTAGAACCTTTCTGGGATTTTTTAAAAATAGTTTTTAATATTTATCTCTTTTGTGCAGACAAAAGGCAAGTATTTTTTGGTTTCTTGTTATTGCTGTTTTGTTTGGGTTTTTTCATTTTCAGTGGTGGTGATATTCTTAAATAGAAGTAGGTTGCTCTGTCTTCTCAGAGCTTTTGGTAGGAGTATACATTCTTATTTGGAAACACATTTTTGGGTTGGAATTTGAAGGTTTATGGAAGATGTTGTGGTGGTAATTTTGGTAACTTTTTTTCTAGAGAAGGCATCCATTAAACAGCAAACAAAAGCTGGACAAGCTGGTGGACTGAGATTGTGTTTTGTGTGCTTGATTTTAGTGTTTGTTCTCCCTTTTTAGTTCATTCAGGTTTTATTATTCTCTGCAGTGTGTCCCTTGGGCTCTGTTCCTTACACCAACTGGGTGGTTTTAGGAACTCTTACACACTGTATTTCCCAGTGATCATCAGTGTTTTATGGAAGTTAGGATTTAGCTCAGCACTTTGGACACTATCTCTTTCTCCTGCAAAAATTGAGGCAGTCCTGGCACACTTAAATACAATAGGTTTACTGCTGGTCCAATTTTGGGATGGTGGAACTACACCCTTTTCCTAACTGTCCTTAAACACCAAATTTTATGATTGTTAGGACCAAAATGTTGGGATGGGACTTACCTAGCAGATTCTCATAGAAGCTTGAATTTCTGTGGTGGTATAAAAACTGTCAGCCCAGAACCAAGTCCTCATAGTCACTAAACTTGCACACCTCCGAGGATAGGTGGTTAAAAGTTTTTAAAATGGTGAAAGTACTTGAGCCTGCCAAAGGGAGAAGAAACAGACAATGAGTGGCAGTAGGGGGAGTTTGTTAGAGAAGGGAACTCCAGGTCAGGGTGACCAGAGAGCCTGGACAGAACGTAGCAGATGTGATTCTGGGGAAAATGGCAATTGTAACTCAAAAACTAGCACTGGGATCTGCTAACAGTGTATGTGAGTTGCGGCCTACCATACAACTGTTAGTTAACACTTTTGGAGTGAATATTTCAGTTCTGGTGATTTATACATGGATGATAATTTCTCTCTTCTGGCCAGAGTACAGGTACAATAGGAGGAAGTCTGTGTGTCTGGAAACTTGATTCCCATTCCAGTTTCAAAAAACAACTAAATCAGGGGAAAGAAATGGTGAATGGATTAAAATTTCAAAGCTGTTTATCAGTTTTGACTTATAGGAAGCTGAAATTAAGTCTTATTCTGTCATTCTTGGTTTTCCTCTGGATAATTTCACCTAATTATTTCCAAGTCTTAGATGAAGTCAGAAGGAGATCAGGATTAGTTGCTTCACATAAGTAGATTCTTCTGCCTTCTGAAATAAGTATAGAATCACCAAACAGTCCCAGAAACTTCACTGGCATGATAAGCCCGAGGATACTGACTGTCTGGAAGGTATATGGGGAGGTAACACCCATCATATTCTTCGGATTTTGGGTTTGGGAGGCTTTTGTCAGATACGTAGCCCCCCTGCCTTATTCTTCTGAGTAGAAGATCCACCTCAGAGCATTGTATTTGGTCATCTACCATTTAAGATCATTCAGAAAATCAGTCTTGAAACTCTTTGCCACCTTTTGAGCAAGTTTCTTTCTGTCATATTTTGATTCTTTCCTACTTTGCTTCTTTGTTTCTTGGATACAATATACCACCTTTGTCTCCTTGATTTCCTGCTATACTCATACTCCTATCCAACTGTTTACCCCATGCAGTCCCAGTCAGAATTCTGATTGTCTCTGTTATGTTCTCCTGGGTTATTCTCCATGTTCCTGCTATTTGTGGGAAATCTTTAAGGACTTTCATCAGTTTGGCTGTTTAGTCTCCTGCATATTTCTTTCACCTGATTTTAATTTATCTTTTACTTCTCTCTAACCTAGGATTACAGTGTGTTATCAAGATCACATTATCCTTCTGTCTTCTCTGTAGACTTTTGTTCGTGGCCTTCAACAGATATTTAAGTTAATTCTTGTGCTAATCACAGAAGAAATAGATGCAAAAATAATAAACAAAAAGAGATTCTTGAGGGATTAACATTTTACTGGGAAAGGAATGGTGTGAGAGTTATACAAACACATTTCTGGCGTAAGTTTCTTAAAACAGAAGGGAACTTGCCAGGGAAAGTTGTATACGTGTTAATGTATAATCAATCAATGTATGCAATAAGGATCTTTTGGTTTTAATTTTGCTTGCTTGAAAAGTGACCAGCAGATTTTAGCTGGCTAAGACAGATTGCTTTGATAAATCTCTGGAAATTTTTTGGTATTTTTTGTCTCAGTTGCATTCTCTGGCAAGCATACAAAAGAGATGTCCCTTCTAACACCCAGTTCTCAGCTGCCTTTTGTATGTGGATAAGATTCTCTTTTCTGAATCTGCAAAACCTCTAAAATCTCCATTAAAATGCACTGTAAACCTCCTCTCTTTGGGAGTACCATGGATCTATGAAAAGACAACTATAAAAGCAAAGCCAGGATAAATAAACCTTATTCCAAATGAGTGTGGATTGGCAAGCTTAAGAATCATTAATTTTGCCTTAGTGAAAAAAGAGGAAGATGGAAATCCATAGGAGAGAATTAGGTTGGTTCAAGCAATACACCAGTGCTGTAACCCTACTCTAGACCTGTGTGCAATACACCCATAGGGAAATAAGGCCTTACTGCATGAAGATTTTATCAGCTTGTGTTTCTGTGACAGCCAGAGTGCTTGTGAATGGATAAAGACAGAAATAATTACTTGTGGCGTTCCAAATGACTGTCACTAAGATCTTTGTGCCATACCTATCTGGCCTCTATGTGGCACATATAACAAATGTATACCTATGAAAGAGGTACCTGTATTTTGAAAACTTCTTCTAGCAAAGAGGCTCCAGGGCATCATGGCTCCCCTCTAAAGCTCCTGGGGTGAGAACAAAAATTAAAATCTAGGTTTGACCCTTTTCTCCCCAGCCACAAAAAGAAAGTGAAGATCTGCTCACTCAATGCCTTGCTGCTGCTGTCAGTGCTTCTTGGTCCTGATGCAGGAAGCTGAGATGAGGAGGAGCCTCTCAGAACTCCAGGGACCCTTCTTTACTTGGTTAGTTTATTTATAAATGAAATATCTATTCAGTCAACTGGAGCAGTGCTAGATGAGGACATGAATTGTTAAGTTTGGAAAGAACTGAGAATCATTTGGTAAACCAGTGCTACCCAAAAAAAGTCCCAAGGTCATGCCTATTGGTAGGCAAGAGATGACTGAGTGAAGATTTGCGCTCCATAGTCTTTCACAAAGGACACCATGCTCCTCCACACCTGCAGCAATAGCTGAGGGCTGGGCAGGACAGGATGTGTTCCTGCAGAACAGAAAAACATCAGGAGTTTCCTGCTTTTCATGTGAGTATTGTAATTTTTGGTTATATCTAGCTCATAGACAAACGGGTTTATAAATTTCAAATGTGGTTGCTTCTGCATCAAGAGACCTTGAACTAGAGACTCTTAGGAATCTCCTTAGTCAAAACCATGTTTTGCTTATCCCAGAAAAAGTTGAATTTTTCTGTTCCCCATTACACCAATCTTCCACTTTCACCCTTGAATTAAGATGAAATTCAGGACTGTGGGTTGTTGTAAGTCCAGGAAACAGTGTTTCCAGGAAACAGAAGTCTTGGCTTCTGGCTAGAGAGCAGTCTATTTGCTTATTTAATTACATTGGGAGTGGATTTACTGGAAAGACTTGTATTTACTCCTAAGTTTTTGCTGAATGCTACTTCTAATGTGTTCCTGGAGGAAGGCAATTTACATTCAGATGCATGAATGGCACAGATTTTCTGCTTTAGCCTCCTGTTTCAGGTTCACTTTGCTGTGATGTGCCTGGCACAGTTAGATTCTCATTGTTTGTGTGAGTCAGTTTTTGATAGATCTTTATTTACTAAAAACCAGATCCAGTCTGGGATCTCAGCTTGCATACAACTCAATAAATGACCCTAAACAATACTTGTGCTTGTGTAAAACAGGGGTTAAAGGAATAGCAAAAGTAGAAATGTGTTTGAGACTCTGGGGAAGAAGGGGAATCCTAGCATCCCTTTCCTAATGATGTTTCTTTGACTCTTACTGACTTTAATGAAATATTTCTTCTTACATTTTAGTCTGTAGTCTCTCACCTATCTTAGAAATACTGGTGATATAGTGATTCTATTCTCATGTGATTCTAAATACATTATCTAAAAATTTTAACAGAACCTTTTTTGCTTAATCCGGTGCAGTTGAGAAATTAAAATCCACAAGCATTTCACTTTCCATATTTTTCTTACTGTTCTATTTATTTTTTTTAAATATCAGCTATAAGGACCAGAAAAAAAATAATTGTTTTTTCCTCAGTTTGACAACTCTTAATTCTATTTGTCTTCTTAAAATACATTCTTTTAAAATCTAATAGTTTGCTTTTCCATCATGGTATAATCAAATGCTTGAAGTCTGACATTAATGAAAAATAGTGGTTTCTTTCCTGAATTTGTGTTCAGTATTTAATATTGCATTATTTCTATTACTTCCACAACTAACAATAGTAGTAGTAGTAATAATAATGACAATTTTAGAGAGTTTAATCTGGTTTTAGCAGTTATTAATTATGTCAATTTTATTTTATCCCTTGTGAAAAAGTGAGCTGTATTGGTTTCTACGCAAATAGATGAGAGGGTAAAATATGCATTCAGGTTTTTTTTCCTGCTGAAAGGCATTCTCCCAAATATTTGCCCTGCAGTACACTGTCTTGTTATGCAAGCACATAATTTCTCAGATCTCTGATGGCTGCTGGAAGGGGATGTCTGCATCCCCTGAAGGGAGCAGAGCACTTTCCAGGAGCCACATGGCCACGTGGGAAGAGCCCCAGGCAAACTGCTTCCACTTTGTTAAACTCAGCCTGAAGGCAGCCAAGGTGGTTTCCAGCTCTGATGGGTGATGTCTCTGTGTGCCTGTTTGCACCATGAAGCTCACGGTGTTGGCAGTCTGGGGATGGTGTCATGCCTAAGAACCAGCCCTTGTACTCAGATACCTACTGCAGGCCTTCAAGATGAAGACTAGCCGTGCAATGTGAAACATCAAGATTGCTTTTTATAGCTGCTGGTACAGGTGCAGGCTGATCTGCACATTAGTCTTAACAGGGTGATCAGAGAAGCTGCCTTGGGACATCCAAGCTGCCAGGAGTACAGGGAGTGTACTGCCAGGAGTATGTGCAAGTGTGGACGTGAGCTTTCACAGCAGGCCATTAGTCACAGAATCACGCAATAAGCTGTGTGGGAAGGAACCCATCAGGATAATCGAGTCCAACTCCTGGCCCTGCATGGCACCATCCCCAAGAATCACACTGTGTGCCTAAGAGCATTGTCCAAATGCTGGGACCACTTTCCTGCAGAGCCCATTTCAGTGCTCAGACACTGTCTGTGTGAAGAACCTTTACCTAATAATCATTCTAAAGCTCCCCTGACACAACTTCAGCCCATTTCCTTGGGTACTGCCGCTGGTCACAACAGAGAACAGGTCAGTGCCTGCCACCTGCTTCCCCTCACAGGAATTTTTAACTGCAATGAGGTCTCCCCTCAGTCTCCTCAGACTGAACAGACCAAGTGAGCTCAGCTGTTCCTCACATGCTTCCCCTCCAGAACCCTCACCATCTTCGCAGCCTTCCTTTGGGCACTCTAATAGTTTAGTACCTTTTTTATGCTGTGGCACCCAGAACTGCCCCCAGCACTGGAGGTGAGGCTGCCCCAGCTCAGAGCAGAGCAGGACAATGCCCTCCCTTGCCCAGCTGACCATGCTGTGCCTGATGTCCCCCAGGACAGGGTTGATGACATGGCTAACCAGGAGCATGAATTGTGGTTGGCCCACTCTAACAGAAGGCTGTGATGCCAAAAACTACTGTTCCTGGCCAGCACTGAGGAGCACCAAGGCAGCAATTTGCAAAGATAAAATTAAAATTTGTGTATAGAAGAAGCTGATGAGCCAAGGTACAGTCTGATGACCTTTCCTGCAGTCTTTTACCAGGTCAGCAATTTCTAGGTGTGTATTTTGTTTGAGGCCTACACCATTTGGCAGTCTATTTCTGTTTAATTAGCTTCATGATTTAAAAGTATTTGTAGCCCCCTAATGAACTGGGAAAAAGCCAGCAGTTGTTAGCAGCTGGCTGGGATTTTAACAGCAGTCATGTGCATTTAACAGAACAGCAATAAAGTAGTGAGAAGAAAAGTCTGGCAGTTCTGCCAGGGGTCAGGACATGTGAGGGCTATCTCAGCTTTGTTAATGATCACCATGAGCACAGAACAGAATTTCAGCTAAAACAGCCTTGTTAAGTGACAGTGACAACAAAGGCTTTGACAGAAGGCCCTGCACCCTGTGAGGGGATTTGAACTAAGATGCTGGATGTGGACTGGAGCAGCTGAGGGTGTATTCCCATCGTATTTTCGACAACTCCCTGTCCCTGACAAAATTTTTGAGGGAAAATCTGTCAAAACCCTTAGGCATTAAGTAGCCCAGCAATATTATACGGCCCTGTGGAGTTTCACTGAGAGGTGGACAGGACTACTACTGGATGGTGGCAAATCTACTTGCTCTAGTAAATCTCCTTACAGCTCAGCCCTCTGAGCATGTTTTGCTCATCATCACTTCAACATTTTCCTAGACAAAGTGGCTGAGCCTGTATCCTGATTTCCCTGTGATACAGAGAAGGTGTCTGCCATTCTTTAATAACATGTGACCATACAGGTGACTATCTGCCACAGCTTCAGTCTGCTCCCTTGGATATTCCTCCTTCATATAGTGGTTCTCAGTTATTTCTGTGATGCAGATTTTTCACAGAATTATTTTGTCCCCTTCTGAAACCCCAGATCACCAGTCTGTTCCATCTCTCATGAAGATTTTTGGCACTAGTCTCTCAAAAGATATAATATATCCTTATAATTAAGACAGATATATTGAAATATAGCCTATAACACTTCATGCTTCATTTTAGCCAATCTGCAATTTAACAAAACTAAATACAGACTGCAGTCTCAGCATGCCCACTTTTTGTAGCCGACTTTCCTGTTTGGATTATATATTCCTAAATTTAGGGATAATTGAAAACAGTTACAATATTTCTGAATTTGTGCTTCAGTAATGACTACTTCAGGGGAAAAAAGCAGTATGTATGAAAGAAGCTATGTGTAGTCCAATGAAAATGCTGTTCAGATGCATAAAAGCCTCGTCTAGCTGAGGTATCTGCAGGAAGGTTGATGGCAGGGACTAAGAGCATTCTCTCAGATTATTCTAGCTCTTTAGGAAGCCCCATCTCTACTCTGGAGAAAGATTTATTTTTTTTTCCCATATCAAAGACATGAATTCTTTTGTGAGAGCTAGATTACACTTTGGATGTATGTGATAAAAGGTGAAGAGTTGCCTTGCTGTCTGTCAGTGCACCTTTGAGGCCAATATGAAGTATATCTGACTCTGGGTTTAGGTTTTTCAAGCTATAAATGATCTTCACATGTCCTTTTAACCCTTATTTGTAGGACATTCTGGTGCCTTTGAACAAAATTGTCTCTGGAGATCTGTGTACGTTTCCTTTTTCTATCTCAGGTGCTAATTATATTATATAGAGCCTCCTCACAGGATGCTTTATTTTTGGAGATAGATGGACTTCTTATGTTTTGTTTTAATCAGGTCAATATGCACATAATACCAGTGAGATTTTCTTTACTGTGGTATTTTTCAAATTCTCTGAAAAATCTCTCTGCAGCCGCTCTATAATACCCTGGTGTGGTTTTGTTATGAAAATGGTACTTAAAGGAAACAGAGCAAAAAATAACTACCTCACTGTGGGAATTTAAGTATGTGTCTTCTGGGTAGGCTTTCATAGTTCAAGCCAGGGTTTCTTAGGTCTCTTTCCTTGAATAACTTTCTGGAATTTGACATCAGGAGAGCCCCTTGTTAAGCCAAGGAAAGTATCATAAGAAATCAAAGCAATGTGTAGGGTTTTTAACATACAAGCTACTTCAAGAAAAGACATGTGAAAATTGAGAATTTATCAGTGCCTTTGATTTCCTGACAGTGTGATTGGGGATGCACCTCTCACCCACATGGAATGTCTCTCAGGTAAGGGAGATGTAGTGTTCTCGTCATAATTGAGACTGCTGCTTCTGATCACCTTATCTTTCCAACCACAATTAGAAAGTCAACCTTGAAGGATGACTACCCTCATGATCTCCAGGCGTGACAGTGGCTGCTGCTGTTTTGGTATGGGAATAATAGAGAATTTGCATTCTAATATCAAAACTAAGACACTGGTTATCTGCTTATTCCTCACTGCAACCAGAAATACCCTTCCTTGACCTTGCCTGTCTTCCAGTTATGAGGGGTCTGTGAGTCTTGAGGAAAGGAAAGCTGACCTGAAACTGATAACCTCTTTCAGTTGCCCACTTAATATTGCAAATAATCCTGCTAAAAGGATTGACAAATTTTTCATGCATTCAAGGATTTTTCTTCTCTACTGCTGCCACAGTTTGCATCCCTCCTCATTTGTTTATATCTCTGATTTGGAAACAGACTTCTTTAATGAGTGGGAAACTTTATCACCAGAGGATCTCTGTTTTGCTTCTCCACCTTTAATTGACTGTGGTTTTGTTTTTCCTTTTCCTGCCTTCTCCCATACTTAGTGGAGAACTTTCTGACAGTTCTTGACATAGATATCTGTATTTTGAAAGTAAGCTGAACTTTAAGAACTGTCTTTTGTCTTTCCATGAGGATAATCTAATCAACCTTGACTGCAGTTTTAGCCACAGTCCCTTCAAGTCAGTTGTGCTGTCTTTATATTTTCATTCATGATGTGTACTTCTGGTTTTCCTCTTCAGAATAGTGGCGACTGCCAACCAGTTTGTCTGAGCAGCTTCTGGGAGCGACAGCAGCAATGGAGAGGATATCTTAAACCACCAACAGCAAAAATTTTGCTTTATGTGGTCTAAATATCTTCCCCAGCTCCCTCAGGAACTCTTCCTTTGGGAAATGGTTCTTTGGCCTGTCTTTGGCCAAATGTATACACCAATTCTTTGCCCTCCCTTTCTTCCTATTTTCCTTCTAGAGAGAACTCTTGTATAAAAAGAAAATCCATGACAGTATATGAAACGCAAGGCTCCTCAACTTTGTGTAATGCTACTTCCTAGTCAGTTTTTGCAGGAACTGAAAGAGTTTTAAAAGCCCTCCTACAAGTTGTCAAAAATTACCTTACCTTCAAATAACATTTTGTGTGTGCTTGTATCATCCCTTATAAATCCAACATATCTGTTTGTAAATCCCTGTCTGTCCCCACTCAGAGTATTTCAGCTGTGTTGGAGCTTTGAACCACTCAGGTTTTTTTAGTTTACTTTAGTCTAACTAATTTGTGGCAGTCTGTAATCTCTTAAAAAGAGACAAGTTTCATTTCTGTACAGTAGAGCAGCTCACTCCAACTGCAATTTCTGTCAACCATCAAAAACACACACCCTCACAAATGTTACTTTTTGCTCTTTTATTTTTACTTGCCTCACAGGCAACAAGTCACAGTAACAACTCTTCTTTCCTGAAAATTACAGAGAGAAATACGATCTTAATGGGATTTAAAAACATAGTTAATATCTGCCCTGAAAATATCTTTCATCTGTTGTTGACTCTTCATGTATTGTTGATGCACATTCACAGCTGTTAATTCTGGGGGATAATTATGGTTCTGGAATGTGACTTAATAATTCTTCTATTAGTCTCAGTAATATATGGTGGGATGCAGAAATATTACGGTGGGTCAGCTTAAGCTTTTTTGTTACCAGTAGATAAACTGAAGTCCTTATGTGATACTCAAGAGTGTCAATGGTGGGTCGTCCTCACTGAACAAAACTGTTGAAATTGTAATAGCTTTGATAGAAAGCTCAAGCACTATATCAAACACAAAATCATTGTTTGCAAAAATGTTTATGTGTGTATAGACTAGGCAATGAGGAGCTGGAGAGAAGTGCCGTGGAAAGGCACCTGGGGTTCCTGGTCCATAGCAAGTTGACCATGAGTCAGCAGTGCCCTGGCAGCCAAGAGGGCCAACCCTGTCCTGGGGACATCAGGCACAGCATCACCAGCCAGGCAAGGGAAGGGATTGTCCTGCTCTGCTGTGAGCTGGGGCAGCCTCACCTCCAGTGCTGCAGGAAGTTTTGTGTGCTACAACACAAGAAAAACATTGAACTATTGGATAGTGTGCATAGGAGGGCCAGGAGGATGATGAAGACTCTGGAAAGGAAGCCATGTGAGGAGCAGCTGAAGTCACTTGTTCTGTTCAGCCTGGAGGAGACTGAGGGGAGACCTCACTGCAGTTGCAAATTCCTCACGTGTGGAACAGGAAGGACAGACACTGATTTTTTCTCTGTGGTGATCAGTGACAGGATCTAAAGGAATGGCCTGAAGTTGTGTCAGGAGAGGTTTAGGTTGGGTATTAGAAAAAGGTTCTTCACCCAGAGGGTGTTTGGGTGCTGGAACAGGCTCCCCAGGGGAGTGGTTACAGCACCAGACTGACAGAGTTCAAGAAGTGTTTGGACTCTGCTCTCAGGCACAGGGTGTGACTGTTGGGGATGGTGCTGTGCAGGGCCAGGAATTGGACTCGATGACCCTGATGGGTCCCTTCCAACTCAGCAGATTCTGTGATTCTATGATTATATTTTTTTGTCTTGCCATGAAAAAACCAATTATAACTGCAGACCAGTGGACAGAAGAGAAGCAAGCAGTCAAGCAAAGCAAGCATTAAGTGAAAATCCTGAGGGATGAAAGGGAACTTATAAAGAGAGGGGGTTGAGTTCATTGTCAGCTAGATGGAAGCTGAGCACAGTGAGCAAATAAGCTATCTCCTACTGTGTTCAGGGAAATAGATTTTCTAGTACACTCATTGTAAATAACAAGACCATATAAGAGACGTGCATCCTCTATATCAGCTTCTTTTTTAGAATAAAATGACATTTTGACCCTGAATTTCTGCTAGCTTCTTGGGTGAGAAGGGAGTAACAATATTTATGCCGAAACAATCTGGTTTTGATTTTAAATGTATTTACTGCAGGAAAATCTGACACCTTCTGATAAGCTGTTCAAATCATTACATCTCTTCACTGCTTAAAAATATGTACTGTAGTTATAGAATTTCAAAGGAAATTAAGAATGGCCTGAGGGAAGAACTGATGAGAAATCTGTAGTTAGCTGCATTTAGAAACAAATGAATCTTTGGAAGCCTTTTATTTTTTTGGCTACTCTTTGCCTTTTATGCTTGTATCTTTTTTTTCCCCAGGTTGTAACTCATTTTTTTTATTTTTTGGAAAGCATCATCTCTTTATTTGACAGGCTGCCACTCACACACCTTCCCCCAAAAAGTCAACCACTGACACTTTCTTCTTCATTCCTATTTGCAGCCAAAAATGTTTGGATTAAGCTTTTGACAGTAGTCAAGAAATTCTGAAGATGGTAGACACTTTCTTTGAAAGCAGTTATTTTTGTGATCCTGTTTATTTCTGTCTGAGCCTTGCTGAATAGTATCAGAATTCATTTTCATCACTGCCAAAATCTGAATTCTGGAGGTGTCACAAAGCAGACCTCTGATTGGAGTTTTATTTCCATGCTATTTGATTTCTGAAGTCATTCCAAGCACATTAAGATGGGGAAAGAACAAGCTGAAAGCTATAAACAGAGTAAGGAGAGGAAAATTGACACAGAAAGGAAAAATAGGAAAGAATTTTTTCTGTAAAATAGTAGAAACAGAGTGGATCTATTTGTCCTCATAAGATAGATGGTCTTTGCTTAGTGGTTGGTAAAAGATACTCCCGTCTTTTTTTTTTAATGTGTTTCTATTTTTGTATTTATAGATTATTTTGATCACCTTTACGTCTTATTTGCTTACTTTTCTGTCCCAGTCTCTCCTTTTTTGGGCAGGTTATTTTAGACACAGCTCTTCACTGCTGGCTTACTAGACTCTTAGCCTTTTGACAAGTTTTTCAAAGTCAAATAAATATTTATAGTGACTAAGACAATGCCACTGTGTGAGGTGGTTATGTTGCTTTTCTTCCTAGCTTGTAAATTACAGGTGGAGTGCATGCCTGTACTTTCCAGACTCACATTTGTGGTAATAAATGAGTATTAGTTGATTTGGGCTAGTCTTTTATCTATTCATGTTCCATTCTCTACAAAATTTAATTTAGAAACAGCTGTCCCAGGTTGTCACCTTGGCTAGTGCCCACTGTCAACCAGAAGCTGAAATTTTCCATCAGAACTTTGTTACATCTTTATAACATGACATGCTCTTATGGCTTAACCTCAGACAGCAACTAAGCCCCATGCAACCACTAGCTCACTTAGCTCCCAGTGGGATGGTGGAGAGAATTGGAAGGGTTAAAGTGAAAAAGAACTTGTGGGTGAATGATATAGGTAAAGCTTAAACAAGAAATTCCTTCACCATTTCCCATAGGAAGGCAGGTGTATGGCCACCCACAGGAAAGCACGGCTTCCTGGTTTCAGAAGACAAATGTCACTCCTCTGAACATCCCCTCCTTCCTCTCTTCTTCCCCCAGCTCTGTAGGCTGAGCATGATGTCATAGGGGCATGGAATGTGCCTTGGGTCAGTTGGGATCAGCTGTCCTGACTCTGTCCCCTCCCAGCTTCTTGTGCACCCCCAGCCTCTGCTGGTGGATGGAGTGAGAAGCTGAAGAGCCCTTGACTCAGCACGAACCAAAACAGCAGTGTGTCATGAGCATTATTCTCATATTAAAACCAAAACACAGTGCTATTCCAGTTGGTGGAAAGTAAATCTACTCTATCCCAGCTGAAACCTGGATATGTGCAAATGTCTTTATTTGGAGTGGAAGTAGCTCATGCATTTCCGAGGCCACACTCACAAAAGTATCAATGCCAGGGGTTTATTTCATTCATTGTTTTCCCATCTCAGTTCACTGTGCATTCCTTGCTCATTTTGTCTCTTCCTTCCCCCAGTCTGCCATCCCCCAGTCTGTTCCAGAAGCTGCGTTATCATGTCATCATGGTTGCTAATCTTTTCTTCTCGACCATCTGGAAGATAGGAGTTTTTTTGCTGAGTATCTAAACAAAACAGTCTCCTCGTCCTGCTGTCCCATCAGTGACATCTGAAGTGAAATCTTCATTGGTTTATCTTGGGCCTGATCCTACAGAGTAATATTAGTAAAGAATTTGGCCAATGCACTGAGGTTTGTGTGATGATTTTCTTTATTAAAAAACAACAACAACAACAACAACAAACAAAACCAAAACCAGACAAAACAAGGCAGGGGAGAGCAAACTTTTTCCAAGGGTGGTATGATAGGAGATTACTTGTCCCTTTCCAGTGAGATCCCGGTTGCAGTACTGTACTTAACCTTTTCCCAGCAGTATGACAAAGTAAATCGGAGGAGGTTCAGAATGCAACAATAGGAATAACAGAGTTTTAGAAGTCACTTACGAGGAAAACATAAGAAACTTTTTTTTAACCCCTTTCCCATCCAAAAAAGAGAAGCTTTTGGCCTCCAGTATAGCAAGGTCTGTCATAAGGAGGTCAGCAATTACTTGTCCTACAGGTTTGTGATCATAGGGGAAAAAACCCCAATGAGTTTGCAAGAAAGATTATCTCCCATATTAGAAAAACTGTATTTATAAAGAAATCAAGGTGGTGAAACAAACTGACTAGGAAGATTGTGAACTTGACTCCAGAAGAATAGGTGCAAGACAGTGTTGTCACAGATGCTCCAGGAGGTGTTTTCCTGCTTTGTGTCAGGGGACCATTTCCATCTCTGCAGTTCTGTGTGGGGAGCAGAGTGGTTACACTGAAGGAACCACACCAGTGGTTGCCATCAGCCAGTTCTTTGATCTGCAGGCAATTCCTCTCCTGTCTGAAGTTGATGGCAATACTGACAAGCTGCCATGAGCTCAGAATAGCCTCATTTCCCACACCAACATTAACAAGCTGCTGATCTCTCCTACCTGGAGTATCCCCTTACATTCTCTGCTCTCCAGTGGGTGCTGGGTTACTGCTAAGCAGACAAAAAAGTGCTGCTAGAGCAAAGAGCAGACTTGATTTTGTTACTCCTTCAGTAGTTAGCAGTCATCATCATTACCACAATACTGGGTGTCAACATGTAGCTCAGTCAATGAGGAACACTGAAATATGTTCTGGCCCACATTCAGGTGGAAGAAATGCTACCTTGGTCCCAGAGCCAACCATTAGGACAGAAAGACAGTGGTGGCATTCAGGCTGTCTGACACTCTGTTCCTGTGTTGCTGCCAAAGACATCCTGATACCATGACTTTAGCAAACCTTGTGAAGTCCTGAGATCACTGGTTCACTAATCTTTCTCTATGAATAAAACTCCCTGTTTCTCCCCAGGATTCATCCCTTTCTTTCTAATTTTTTTCCTGTCTCTGGTTGAAGGATAGAAGGATAGCATTGCAGAAAGATTTGCATTGGAGAAAGGGCTGAATCAAGTAGCCTTTTGTGGTTGTGGTTGTTTGTGTCTTGTTTTGGTAGTGGTTTTTTTTTTTAATAAGCAGTGAGTGGTCAGGAATTCATACCCCACTGTTGTGGTAAATATTAGGTCTCCATTTATTAAACATTGTCCCTCTGCTCTGTAACACTGCTTTGCTTAGGAATGGCACTGTTTGGATCCTGTTCCCCCTTGTTTGCTACTATTAAATCTGTTCTTCTAATGAAAGTAAGATTTTGTTATCTGCAGGCCTGAGGTGCTAACATTTCGCTTCTTTGTTTTTCTCAGGAAGGGATGAATGTGCATTTTTTTAGTTCCTAGCATTCATTACAAATTCTGTACCTGTACATTTTTCTGCTTCCCTGCTACTTATTTGAGCAGGATTGCTTTCCCTCAATGGACCCCACCCTCCAGAATGGGAAAGTGTAGGAGATAATCCATTACCTTACCTAGGGAACCTTCCAGCTCAAAAGCCAACCTGCTGGCAACCTACTCAATGTGTGCATTACTGTGCATGTGATGGATCATACATTCCTGGCTGGCTTACAGATGGACTGTTCCATTTGCCCTGTCTGCAGGCATGAGTGAGAGCTTCCTGCCATCAACTGTCTCAAAAAATCCTCCCTGTCACTTCGTTCAGGGAGAAATTTTTCACTGAGGGAAGCAGTGAAAACATGTGCGCTGCTTGAAGTGCCTGCTGCCTGTAAAGCATGACTTCCATAACAGATGAAATGAGGAGACAGTCCCAGCTCTGAGCTCCATGTCAAAAATACAGACACCAGAGCGGTCAAAGTGAGGGAGAAAGGTCAACAGCTAGGACAAGTGGATGAGGAGAGGGGAAGTGGGAAGTGTTGTGAACGTCTGTGGGAAGGGAAAAGTGGCAGAGATGCTTGAAGAAGAGAACTAAGAGAAGAACATGGGTGAAATCCAGTGAGATAAGGAGTAAAGAAACCCAAGGGACTGGCTGACACCTTGCAGCTGGATACATGGTATGCTGCCAGCTAAATTTATATATTTATTTATTATTTAAATCCTGTGTTGCTGTTTTCCCTATCCTGATATTTTCTTGGTGTAAACTCAAATTTTAGGACTATTCTTTGGGAAAAAGAATAAAATAGAAAAAGAAATTAAAATATGTTATTAGATGGAAAAAACTACCAGTGTTTCAAACCTTCTTTCATAGGTGAAAATGTTTAGAAGGAAGAATACTTTTCATCTGTCATTTAGATGCCGTGTTCACCTTATGCTACTTCCTTGAAAGTGGATCTCTAGCTAACCATTCATCACCTGCTTTCCTAGCATTCTTTCCAGTGTTTCTAAGCCTTGGCACTTTTCCATTTCTGTACTCTCATTTTAAAAAGTTACTTCTATTGTTACATATCCAGGATGGCAATCTTTCTGATACCAAACAGCAATATATTTTCAGGAACGACTGTTTAACTGCTTAAATAGCAACAGTTCATGTTTCACTATTGCTTTATAAAATGTTTTGTTAGCAGGTCTTCATGGCTGTTATTTTTGGAACAATCTAGAACACAATATTTGGGTGTTTGTCTTTTTCTTTGATGATTCTTTGAGTAGTTACAGAGTCTGCAAAACCCACATTAAAAACTGTAGCTAATGAAATGGAGAAAAGCAAGACTCTGAGGGTAAAAAGCAGAGCAGGTGAGCTGAGAGGCCAAGAAACTGGGTGGTTTGGCAAAGTAGCTTGACGGCTGGAAATTTCAAGACAAACTAGGAGGGGCTCTGGGATCTAGACATGCAGTCTGCACTAAATATCTTTGTCTCCTGTTCTCCCACCCTACAGATGAGTAATCTCCAGTGATGTCAGTGGGCGTTAACCTCATGTCCTGAGGGTAATAGTTTGGGCCCCGTAGTGTAAGTAATGCTTCATTTTCTCTTAAGCTGGAAAATCATCTGAGTTTCTCTTAAATGTTCCA
The DNA here is from genome assembly GCF_963662255.1 of Cinclus cinclus. Taxonomy (NCBI): domain Eukaryota; kingdom Metazoa; phylum Chordata; class Aves; order Passeriformes; family Cinclidae; genus Cinclus; species Cinclus cinclus. The sequence continues at coordinate 86,609,896 of NC_085046.1, read as the reverse complement.
CAAGGGAGCTGAGAGGGAGGAACAAAGGTTTAATATTCCTTTCTGGTTGCATCATTTGCGTGTTTTGCAGTTGAGCTGCAGAGTGCAAACACAGGTTTGGAATTGTTCAAATGACAAGAGTTATTGCTTAGCTTCTCAAATATTTTGGCTGTTTAGGTACTCAGTCAAGCTGCAGTTCTTCCCCCAACAAATGCACTCATTAGAGAGCAAATGGTAAAGAACACGAACAGCCTGAAGTTGAGTGACTGTGCTTTTGGCAGGGAGTTGCCAGCTGTTGTTGGAAACAAGTCCAGAATCTGTTGTGAGGATCTTCCTAAGCAAAGTGGACCTTCAAAAAAGTTATAAAAAGAATGCAGCAATTCAGAAGTGTTTACTAATAATGTTTATGCTATTTATATTGGAAAAAAGGTTAGTTCATAAACTACTTCTCACAATAAAGTTCCTTGCTCTGTACATAGATGCACACACAGAATCTGGGGGAAAAATAGGTGTCCTGATTCTTTAGGCTCATGAATCTTGAGAAAATCTAATTTTTAAAAAAGAAAAAAATGAAGTGTGTGCTCAGAGAACATGAAAGCTTAAAGACATTAAATTTTTATGAATTATGAAAATGGGCATTGCGCTGTAGGAAACATCCAAGGAAATTCTATAGCTTTCTAGAGGAAGTCTAGCACTGAGTGAGATGTTTTTCAGGTGTCTAAGAACCCATCCTTCATGTAAATGTTTAGTTTCACTTAAAAAGGAAGAAAGGGGAGGCTGGGAAAGATGGGAAGAAATGACTGGAAAAATGTTAACTTTGCAGATCCCAAGTGGAAGGAACAGAGAGGTAGAGAGTAATTTCAGAGTCATTTCACTTCCAGGAGCTGAAGCTCTGCCCTGTACTCTGAACATCAGCCCTGGCACATGCAGAGTGACATGCCACATAAAAATGAAATTAAGGAGAGCTCAGAGCAGCCCATTGCTCCCTCTTTTTCATTGAATGATCTTCTTAGCTGTCCTGCAGTTTTGGCTTGAGTTTACCAGCGCTCACTCTAAGTAGGAGTATTTCTCTTTGATGTGAGTAAAGCAGATCCATAGCCCATGCATACTGAAGTTTAATAAAATATATCCTTTATTCATAACTGCCTTTCCAGCACTGCTGCAGCAATTCAGATTTAATTTGTGGGTAGGAATGATTTACATGCAAAGAACAAGTACTTCAAAGTATGTGAAGATAAGAGACTTATGTAAAAATTAAGCGGTCTACAGTCCACAGGATAACTGTAGTAGCTTTTGCATCCCAGTCAGAAACCTCAGAGAGGTACCAAACTGAGAGAACACTCCAACTGGAACAGCACAAAACAGATCTTTAATGAAAGCAATTGAAATAACACTAAATAAACTGTTTTAATGGACTTCCAAAGAGATGTGTAAAAGCTGCTAGTAAAGTCAATTGAAGGCCTGTCACAGTGCCTCAAAAGTCCCTTCACATCCCTCCTGCTGGCAGCAGTTCAAGTCTCTTTACAGCACATTAGAGGTAAATGCAGCAGTATTATACCAGGCCCTTTGAAAAACTAATAAAAATATTCTCCCTGTGAGAGAAACCCACTGCTGCTAGCACAGGCACTGCGTGCCCTTTGGCCTGGGAGTCATTTGTTTCTTCAGCTGGGATAAAGAAATCTTTAATAATTCGCAAAGCTATTGTTAATAATTGTATTCCCTGCGCTTGCTTCCTAATAGCAAGAAACATCCATTAAAGTGTGCTGCTCAAAATCAGGCCTAAACCATACAGTTCAGTAAACTGAACTGTAAAAGTCCTTTTTCAAATTGTGGCCTGCATTGGGTAGGTTAAACTAGCTTACGCCAAGTAGCACTAACCTGCTGTGAGACCACGCTCAGAAGTTCTCATGCAGAAAGCTTTATTGCCTGACCAATGGTCTCGTGCTGTAGGAGGATGTGAACACGGGTGTAGTGTCTGAGGTGAAGTCCTCGTGGGTTTTTGGGTTTTTTTGTCAGTACCTGACCTGTGCCATAGGGAGGCTTCTGTGGAACCACAATGCAGCGAGATGCAGGGAGCAGTGCCTTTCCCCTGTGGTGATGGCTCACCTGGGAGACCACAGCTTCTGCAGCATCTGTAATGGGTGCCCTCCTTAAAAATTAACAGTAGATTGCCTCTGCTATGGCAACTGCTGTTTTTCCTTGCCGCATACCTAGACCTATAAAAAAACACTTATCTAATAAGATTTTTTTGTCCAGGCCCATAAAACCAACCTGGTAGCACTAAATCTTCTGTCTCCTGGGAGTGCTGGAAGCAGGTTCTGTGGCTGCTGAGAAGATGACCCCACACTAGGCATGAATGCAAAAGTTGTTGAAGGTGCATCTGTGTTACTGATATTGTGTCTGTATTGGATGCACAGTATGAGAAGATTCATGGTGTCATACAGAAGACTTTGAACTAATGAATGGAATTTGAGCAGAAGAACAAGAGCCCAATTTGCACAATATTTTAAACAAAAGGTTCTGCAAAAGAGTGGGGTTTTTAAATTTAATTTAATCACCTATATTTTACCTTTTATTTTAATATTTGTATTCTGATATGTGATAGCACAAATTACTTTTATTGATCTTAAGAAGAATGTTGGATAATTTCATTCCAAAACAACAACAAAAAAAGCATATTTTCTGCTAAATATTTTAATTTCTATCAGGGCAGCATTTTTTTATATACAGAGTAGTTCAGATGACAAGATTTCAGGTGGCCCTTTTGACAGTCATTTGGAACAGGTACTTCACCAAAAAGTTAAAGAACCTTGGAAAAAGTCTCCTTAAGTAAAGGCCAAAAAATTCCTTTCTGCCATAATTGCTGCATTCTGTACAATTCACTTATTTTCTGAAGAAATTATTCAAGTTACAGTACAGAAACATATTAAAGAATAATTTTTAAACTCTCCTTGTGAACCTATGCTCTGCTTAATACCATAAGCAGAGCTGCATACCCCTTGCAGGAAGCTAATATTAAGCTTCTCAAAGCTGAATTGTTTTCAGCCAGAAAGAAATGTGAAGACATTAGACATTAGGCCAAGCTAAAACCCAGGATAGTTGGACTTGTTATGAGATGAGGGGCATGGGAAGAGCATGCTGGTTTGTAGGTGTCCTGTGTAACATCTGACGTGTGTCTGGTGGCAGGGGATTAGTGTTTGTGATTCCAATAAAAAAGCTTATCTTTTAGTGGGGAAAAGAGAGACAATGTGGTGGCCAAAAGGATGGCAGGCATTGGGTTGCCCAGAGCCCTGCATAGCCACAGCATAACTTTCTCACGGGCTCTGGATTAGCAGGTTTGTACTGAGAAGAGTAAAATAATCAGTGTTTAGAGTAAAAGCATTCATCTCATGGCTGCTGCTGTTTTAGTTCAAAATTTGTATGCACACATGATTCTGTTTAGATCCAGACAGATGGAGAAAACTTTTAGCTGTCATTTTTGTTACATTTTAGACAATCAAAGTATCTCCCTGTGGCCTCTTCTGCAGCACCCAGCCTAGGATATGGATCACTAGTGGCACATAAAGATACATGCCTATGCTGCGTGATTCTGTATCTTTGTTTTTACTATCTGCCATAACCAGTAACAAAGAGATTTGTGCAGATGACTATCAATAGTCTCTGGAACGACACTGAAGCCCCAAGGTCCCAGTAAACCTGGTATCTCCCCTGGCAGGCTGGCTGAGTTTGAGCTGTGATCTGGTTTCCTCATCTCCAAGTGCACAACACATAAGCTGATTAATGGAGTGGATGGCATTGCTGCAGTCCCCCAAGGCCTGCACATTTTACATACACAACAGCTCCCCTCAACAGAAAGAGGGGGTAAGAAAAGACCACTAGACATCTGTTGTTTTTGTTTTGTAATGCCTTGGGTGGACAAACGCTGTTCCCCTCACCTTTGCAGTAATGTACAATTGTCCATTCAATTGTATTGCGATAAATTATGCCAGAGAAAAGAGGCATAAGACATCTGCACATTTGGAAATGGGGGATTAAATCATGGGAGTAGTTTAAAGACCTCAGTGTATGTTCCTGCTGATGCTGTATACTGTTTTTGGGCTGCATGTGGTGGCATCTGGATCTATAATTCATTGTGATCTTAAAAAGGGCAAGGGGATCTTCAAAACTATATGTGTTGAAGAAAATATCCCATAGTGGTGATGCAATTGCTCAGAAAAGACATCAGAAGATGCTTTTGTCTGTTTATCTCTGCATTAAAGATGAAAACAGGACAGAATTGAGTTAAAATTGGCAAAGGGACTGGAAGAGAGCAGATTTGGGCAAGGCTTTGGATGTCATTCTTTGGCTTTTTGCTGCTGGGTTGTGGGATCCTGCCATTGTGCTGCCTGGCACCTGGACATGGCACGTGTGTGGCAGGTGGGTACAAGTATGCTGTTACCCTGCCAGAGAGTTCTCAGTGCCTCTCCACTGCACCACTACATAAGCCCTGTGCTCTGGCAACCTCTCTTCCACGCAGAATGCTTTTGAGCTTCTCAGAATAATTGGATGGGAGGATTATGCGTTTAAGATGAACTTGGATTTGTTCCATTTGAACTGTAAACACAGGGTTTATTTAAATGTCCTATGTTGAAAAAGACCCATTACCTTGTAGCAATTGTACAAGCAAGTCCATACATGATAAAATATAAGAAAACTGAAGGAAGACTTAGATTATTTGTAGGCTCAGGTGATAAATAAAGTGAATAATTAAAAAAATGTATTTGGAAAACTTATTCTCAAATGCACCCTTTTTTTGCCTGTTCCTGGTAAAGTAAGTGTGAGAATAGTTCTTCCTGCTGTACTTCTCTCTTCTCTTTGATTTTTTCCCAGCCTCCTTTTCCTTGCAAAGTCTTTAAAGGATAAAGGCTGACACGTCCTTCCTTGACTCTTTAGATGTTGATTCCCCTTATACCTTTGCTTTGGTCATTTCAAACTTGAATTGCGCCTAAGGAAATGCCAAATGCCATGGAAACAAACTCAGCTCTCATGTAATGGGCTTGACCATTAGCCTCCTGTCTTACTGACTTTCAGCAAAAGGAATTGAGAACTTGAGCCATGACAAAGCTCCAAAGGCAGAAAAGAACAAATATTGAGGGAATTTTTAAGCATTATTCTGCTGACAACAAACGCAGTAAATAATAGAGGCAAAAGGTCTTCTATGACCTCAGCTGAGGAGACACCGGAAATGCCAGGTTAGATGAGTCCTGCTTGCTGCTTTCAAAACATTTTTTTTTTTACCCTAAGGAAAGGGATTTTGTTCTTCCAGAAATGCTCTAAACTTTTAATTTTTGTTTCCTTTCTGTTTGCTTTTATTTTACTCTTGGCCATCCAATACGCATGAGCAGCCACAACAGTTTTCGTGGAATCCCACTGACTCCTTGTTGACAACTGGGTAAAAGCTCCTTTTGGCCCTACAGCAGTACTAAATTAAATCATCCAGTATAAAGTTAAAAAACGTATTTACTGGTGACCTGTAGGTTAAAAAAATCATCTGTATGTTGCACATATGGTTAAGCTGTAAGTGCCTGAAAGCTGATAACAAGTAGTCATTAAAGAATGGGGGGAAGGATCAAATGGATGATCTAAAGTTTACAACCCATGATAAAGACTATAGGTGTTGAATGGGAACTTGCACTGTATTGTACATTACTACTTTATTAAACTTCTTGACAGAATTTTGATCAAGTTGATCAACAAAGACTAGCATCCTTTAGGTCATCTTTCAGAGACCTAAGTTCTTTTCTTTGTCTCTACGTAGCTTCACTCCCTTTTTCAGCCTTCACCTGATATTTCTCCCCTTTTTTGTGTATTTTGTTTGTGAGTATATTCCAGGTGCCCTGATTTTGAGCTCCTGTCCTTGCTCTTTGTGCAGGAGCAAGAATTTAATTATCTTTATCAGGAGAAAAATTATTTGAAGGCAGAAACATCTGGTTCTGCAGGAGTCAAAAAAATCTTGTAGAAGATATTCTGCCCATCCAGCTCAGAAGTGATTTTCTGTCTAAAAACTAATTTAGAAAAAAATCAAACATGATGTACTGAATTTTCATTAGAAGTGACACATGTCTTTGTGCAGTTCAAATCAGTAGTGTAGTGGAGTAAGTTGTTGCTTAAATAAACATCTCAGAGGAGAAGAAAGACAAATGTATTGTCTGCTTTCACAACTGCTTGAAGCCTGGGGCTTGTCCAGCTAAGTGATTGCTGGATGTGTTCTCTAACTAGATGTAGTATATGTGTGCTTGCTTAGTAGGTCACACAAATCTCTGTGGTGAAACTCTTTTCTCTTGTTTAAAGTGGATTGATTGGCATCGTTGCATGTTTAACACTGGAGATTAGAATGCCAAAGCCATCTTTTGGATTATGTTGGGAGACTTCAGCCCCTCCCAGGCTCTTATTTCATCCTACTAATGAAACTGTAGATTTTGAGGCCACTCTTCTAAATAGCTTTCCCACATCCCAGAGTACTATCTGACCTAGTCTACAGCATGGGGCCCTTATAGCCATCCTGCATTTTCATCAGGGCTCCATGATCACTAAACATTGACTCGGCAGAGAGATTGGTAAGAAATAATTCTTCTATCTCTTGGTTGAATATCTTGATTCAAAATGGATATAAAAGCCTATGTATCATATTGCCTGATACAGCTTTTCGGGAAATACTTAGATTTCTAGAGAAATATCACTCAGGGGTAGAAATCTCTAATTTTGATAATTTAGCATTTTGCTCAGTTGTGAGCTGCACTTTGATGAAGTAGCTATGGTTTCCCACTGTTGTAACAGAAAGGGAGCAGAGGATTTCTGCCAGGTGTCATACAATTAAAATCACTGTCCTGCCTTTTTGTCAACAAGATTAAAAGGAATAAACCTAGGAAACTGTAAGTTTATACGCTTAAGCAAATCCAATATTAAGCACAAGAACAACATATTAAATGGTTCTACTTCATTGAAATGAATGCTGGTTTTAAATGAATGCTGGTGATAGCAGCAAGTACATAAATGTCATATGAGGAATTATTATTTGGACCTTACAGAGCATTTTTCTCTGCTATCTTACTTCAAATACTCCTTCAACATACAGGTGGGAAACAAAAAAATACAATTAAGGCTTATAATACTTCCTTTAAAGTATGTCCTGGGAAGAGATACTGCCTTTAAAAAAGTCATGTGTACTTTCAGCTTCCACTAGGAACAAAAAGAGAAACATTCTGCCACTTCACTTATTTTCTTGTCCTACTCCAGTGGAAATAGTGTGTTGTGGGAAGATGAACAGCAGAAGCATCCTCTGCTTTCTGTACAGTATACTTAAGAGGAAAGAAGAACATGTCTGGGAAGGTACAGAATGAAGAAATGCTACAAAACTGGCAAATGGTGTAAAACCCCAGCATTTAAAAATGCATTTAAAGTAAGTTCTCTTTAATGTAGCATATAATCAACTTATGGAGTTTTATGCCAAAAGATGTCACTTAGCCAAATAGCAAGATTTAAAAAAAAAAATAAGCTCTTCTATAAAAAGTAGTAACAACTGAGGCTTTACTAGGTAGATCAAAACTTATAAGGATCCTGGCAAGTATTTGTTTTCAGAGCATAAACTGAAAAGATAGGCTTTTCTTCATTGTGTATTGTAGGTTTTAGATTTAATGAGAGGCTCAAGAATTTGACTGAGTCCAAAGACCCAGACCCTAAAGCACCAGCAGAAATCAGTATCACAAACTAGACCATGAACTGGTGGGGATAGTTGCTTTTTTACATGTGTTGTTCCCTCTTTTCCCCTAAGAAGTGGTTTGGTGGCAGAGGGCCATGGGATGGATAGAAATTGTACAAGTCGATAGTGGATCACTGAGAATTTCTGTCATTCGGTGTTTTAAAATTGACTGCAGCTTTCACTGGCTCACTGATTATTGATTGTTGGTGACTATCTGAAAACCCATCAAGCCAGCAGTAGTTACTGAGTGAATGATCTGGGTGAAGATGATCTACTACAAATACAACATGAACCTAAACTCTGTTTTGAATGCTACTTTCTAGATTGCAGAAACTTCTAAAGCCTGATCAGGTTCTAACCAGGCTAATTTCATTCTTCCTTTCTGATGTTCTATTTTGTGAGTTGAACCAGAGTGTATACACATCAGTGAAAGCTGTGAAGTGGGTCTGCTTTTACCTTTTCTATAAATTAATCTCACCAAGGACCAAAAAAAAAAAACCAAAAAACAAAAAAACTGAGAAACAAGCTTTTGTGAGAATGTCTGCTTCAGGAACGTGATTTCCAAAGAAGCTTCTTCCCTTACCTACTGTGACTTTGCAGCTGGTCTCATCTGCCAACATTTATTTTACTGAATACAGTGACTGTTTCTACTTGCTTCAAATTATGCCATGATTGTTCTGATGTGTAGGAAGGTCTTGCCATTGCTCCTAAGGCCTGTCTTCTTCTCTGCCTCTCCCAGGGGTTTCTCAGTATCATCTCTAACTTCAGGCTCCCAACTTGATGCTGCAGCTCTTTCCTTCCAAGTCACCCTGCAAGTTACAGTCTTCTCTCCCCTTTGCACACTCAATTACTTACCAAGGAGGGAGTAATCCAATGTCCTTTCAGCACAGCCTGCTGCTCTTAAGTGAAAAAAACACCCAAAGAGAGGAGAAAAAACCCCAACAAATTAAACAGATAACAAGTTTCTTTAGCACATAGCAGATTCTTAATTTCTTTTTGTTTTCCTCTGAATCTCACAGTAGCATTGCTGTGTTTTGAGAGCACGTATGACTTGTAGGTAGTGAGATACAGAAAAGAGATGCCTGACCTGCATGTTCTTGCCCAGGCTTGGGAGTGGAGGCAGAAAAGGCATAAAGAGTTCAGGCTTTTGTCTTGCTAAGAGGCCAAGCATGCTAGCTTAGTGCAGTACAGCAGTCATGTCAAGTCATCCCAGGTAAACCAGTATGTCAGCATCACACTCAATATTTAGACAAACTGGTTCAGCAGATTTTACTGAGCAGGAGGAGGGTGTCTCTGTACCCCTGCCTTCTGTGGTCTAAAAATAAGGCACATTAAAAATAAGAGTGCATGAATCTTAATCCATGCATTTTCAGTCATGTAAAAAATGTTGTGTATGGCTCATATTTATAGCATTTATGAGGAAAAGATGAATTATTTTTGCTGTAGTAAACTAGGCTAGAAGTAAAAGTAGTGGCTGGATCATGACCAACTTGAATTTTCCATGGTGTTTTCTGTATTAGCCAACATTTCATAGCAAGGCACCTTTAATTTAGAGGGACCGATGTTCACTTAGTATAGCTATATGGGTTGGCTCTAAGATTTATGGGGATCTTAAAGTGGTCTCTAGAAAAAGTCACACGTTAACTACCTGATAGTAAAAATGAAAATTTTTCTTAGGAGCATGTTCAGGCCAGCACAGCTCACTTTAAATTCATTTATATTGGAACTCCTTAATTTGACAAGGACAAAACATGCAACTGGTGAAGTAATGGAGATGAACTCTTTGGAAACTTTGTGTGATGAACAAGGATGGCATGTTGCACCCTAATATAGTCACATGCTTTTATGGGCAAATGGTACCTTCAGCAGAGTCCTATGCCAAATAAGTGCAAACCAAGTTTAGATTTGTTATGGATAGAAACTAATGGGACAATCTTTGTGTGCTTGCCTGTAGGATGGAAATTCTGATTTCACTCCCTCACCACCTTGTCTTTATGTCTTCTTCAAAGTTAATTTGGAGTTGCTGGATACAAGGAGGGATGACCCATTCTTTAATTACTCATTTATCTTGCTGTAAATTTGTGCTTATTAAGAACTAGAGGATAACATCTAAATATGACCCTGACTTTTGCACCGATTTCCTTTGTTTCTCTTTGTAAGCAGAGGTGAGCTTGCAGGGTGCTGTGAGGAGTTCTGAGATAATGTGCTTGTTTCTTCACTGCTCTTCCACCTGCTTCTAGAAGGATTGAATTAATGAGTATTTGAAGAACTGGTCAACTGAATAGTTAAGGCTGAATGTCAGGGTCCTTAAGGTATGAAAATCATGTCAACTATTCCTGGTAACAGAGTGCCATGATCCTGGTGGGCAGGGGAGAAAAGCTTGGAAAAGTGTTGAGGTACAGCTAAAAGTCACCTCCTCAAACTGCAGGCATAATCTGCAGCAAATGTGTGAAAAAGCAAACATAAATCATTCCTGTTGTTCTTGTCTCAGAAAAACGTGAGTGCTGTACAAAAGACAATGGACATGCTTGTAGCTGAATGCTTTATGGTACATATACTCTTATCTAGTATACCCACAGCATTCTGTATCTAGCATTATACAGATTTCTATATAATTATTTGTGAGAAACCTGCATCTTTAGAGAACTGCTATGATTTTACTGTGATGTGTTGCAGTAGATTAAAAAAATATTATTTATGTCATGGTAATACTTATTTTGTTGTTCACTTACAACAGCTATTCATTATACAGCTCAATGGACATGTACAAACTGAAACAAACCCATCTGCAAATTCACCGCAAATTTGAATCAAATTAGATTAAGGATTAACATTTTATGAAACTTTGAAAATTACATCATTTTTTTCAGTGTTTTCCTAACTTTATATTTGGCTCATTATGACTATGGAATGGCTTGTCCTAGAAATTTAAATTTATTTAATCTCTTGGTTTTGGCAAAGACTGATGTCTTGACTAGTTGCAGAGGCCTTGTTGGCAGAATTAATTAGCACTAATAGCATTAATAATATGGTCTCTTGCATACCTCAAGGGCATCGCAGTGCTGATGAATTCCACATGGTTCTAAAAAGGAATAAAGCGGTCAAGCAAATAAAAAGGCAGTATACAGCCTCACTCTTGCTTATCATTGACATACATTTCTTGAAAGCCAAAATCATAAACTATGTTTTCCGGAGCATAGCTCATTGGGAAATTTATGCTGACAAAATAGCTTTAGTGCATTCAAGGTGGCTACAGTGCATGGGCTCTTTAGTTATGATGAATGGATGAACTGAGGATTAGTGTTGCAAGAGCAGAGTCAAGGATGTGCAAACAACCTTAATCATGTTTCTTCTTGACTCATAGTATTTGAGTTCATGAGTAAGTGTGCAGATGAATGTTCCTTTATAAGATTGCTACATTTTTCTAAATATTTTCCCTTGAAGAGTATTTAAATTGACTGACAATTTTAGTAGCTTTTTTCTCTGCATTTATTCACATACAGGTGAAACAGAAAATGTATTAGCTCTTAGGATGCAATTCAGTCCCACTCTCTAACCCAGGGCATGCCCACTTGCTTTTCTGTGCATCCGTTTGTTCCATTTCTAACTTGCTTTACTATTTGATTATGAGGATTTATTCACCCACATCTAGACACCTCTTCAATACCCTGAACACAAGGGTACTGTAGCAGAGTAGATCAATGAAACATTTTAAATATATTTCGTTAGGTATTTCTGTGACAGGGCTTAAAGCTAATGCAATGCTATGAAGTCCTTAACAAGGAGAAAGACTTGTTCGTGGTGCCAGGCAACTCTGCTAGTAAGTCTGAAGTGTGACATAAGCAATTAGATGTTGCACAAGCAAGTAGGGTAAGTAGGGTATCTCTGGTTTAGAGAAGAATTGTTAAGGGTCTGCCCAATGTGCCAGGAGAGTTGTATAGATTTGGAACAACTCAGAGCTGTCTTGAAAGGAACAACTGGGAACTAATCTGATGGAATTGCTAAAGGCTGGTACAGGATAACTGCTGCACAATGTGTGGTGTAAGGAAGCAATTAAATATTTATAAAGGGTAGTCAGAGATGGAAATACTGGAATTCTAGTTACAGGACCAATAGACCCTACAATATGCAATTTAATTTTGATCATGCATGGCTGATCCAGAGTTGACCCTAGCTGCATGTATGGGTGAGCTGACAGATTTCTTCCTAAGGCCAAGAGGACTGCAAAAAGGCTCTGGAGCAGCCAGTTATAGTGTGTGGATCAGCTGTACCCTGACATGGTGTTATGGGTTAGTGGAAAGGTCAAAGAAAGGCCCTTGAAGATGCAGTGAGTGACAAGGATTGGAAGAACAACTCTAGTATACACATTTTTGCAGTACCATCCAGGTTTGGTTAAGTGTGAGAGAAAGAATAGTCTTCTGATGTGCTTCAATATGTGTTTTGTATTAACGAAAGAAGAATTTCTGCTCTTCTGCAAGTGTCTGGCCAGCTCAGATGTTAACTAGCCTGTGGGCTAGGAGGGCTAATATTTAATTCCAAAAAGGGAGTTTAATGAGCCTCATAGCTGCACTTGTGCAAAATCATATCTGAAATAAAAATTCTTAAATTTCACATGAACATATATCTTGATTTTTCTGATCCTAATTGAGGCATTTCAGACAGAAGCTTCTAAGGAACCACACACCATGTATACTCTTGTCTGTGCTCAAGTAAGTTTTGCAAGTGCAGGTTTTGCATCTTTTTTTGAGCCCAATTGTAAAACCTAAAATGCCAAGTGTACAATAACTCACATTTAGCAACAAACTATTTTAATTATGAGATATGGTTGTGACCTGATGAAGCATGGAAAAAAAATTTCATAGAAGGTCTCCAAAATATGATGTTATATTCTGTGGATCACTAAGCTACCAGCTATGCACAGTAGGAGGAAATTAATAGTCTTCTTTATGAAAAGAACTCAGGTCTGTTTATACTGTTTATTGGTGCTTTATGGGGATACATGTTTATTATCTGGCACTGGTCCTAGCTCTTGCTCAACTTACTCTGCTAATGGTGTTTTTCCTACCTACCCATGCAGTGAACTCAGTGCTAGAGTCAGTCAGTAAAACTGTTTCTACCTCATGCATCATCCTGAGAAGCAAAAGAGAGGGCTTCTAGCAAAGCAAAGTGTCATCAGCTAGGAGAGTGATATACAAAATATCTCCACAGTACAAAGCCCATATATGTCTAACCATCTCTGCACGAGTATCACTGAAAGAATATTGCAGGAAAGCAATGAGGCAGAGAGTGACCTTCTTACACCAGCTGAGAGCTGAGCCCACAGGCTTTTCTTTGTCATAACATTGTCAGCCACACAGTTCAGTGCCTTTCATCATGATTGATTAATCAGGTTCTAAGAAAAATTATATTAAGCCAGAAGTGGAGATTTCTGCTGTTGGTCTTGGTGGGGATTTTTTAGTATTACTACTTCAATCTATGTCCTCTGCAGGCTTTCATTGATGAAAACAGCCTTCATAGAATGGTAAAAACATAAGCACATCATAAGAATGTTTCAAAGTACCAAATGAGCAGCACATTTCTTCTGACAGCATCCTCAGAAGCTCTTAATCCATGCTGCCTGCTGTTCTGCATATTGGCTGTTACCTGGCAGGAGAGACCAGCTCCTGTTCCAAAGCACTGCGAGTGCTGTCCTCATCTGTGGCTGTCACTGGACAGTGCCTGGGCAGAACTGGTGGGGTGTCAGGTGGGGCCATATCCTTCCTGTTCAAAAATCATCCCTGCTGAGAGGTGTGCCAAGCCTCTGGAAGGAGTAGAATCCCCTGGCATTATCACTGGCTTGCTTTGGTTTAGGATTTCCCCTCTTCGTATGAGCAGTTTTGAATGGAATGACTTTCGGTGTATTGGATGGGTCTGTGGATCCATGGTTTATTCAAACATAACAGGCTCATGCCAGTGTTCTCAGTAGTAGTCTGGGGGAGCTGGTGAGGGAAGAGTCAACACTGTTCTCTGCTGTCCTTGAAATACTCTATGCTTTTTGGCAGTTTTATAAAGACAAGTTTTGCAAAGGTTAATTATTATCTTAAGTCACAGATCTGTCACTAAGGTGGGATCTTCCACTTGTGAAGAAAAGGGATGAGACTGCTGGGAATAGAATAAAAAGGCAGAGAAAAAATTCAGGTATCTGAATGCAGTCAGACCTCATGCAGCTGGGGAATGATCTTTGAAACCTTTTATTTCAATGGGATGACAAATCCAGAGAAGACAAAGAATTCGTTATTTTTTTTCTAAACAGTATCTATGTTATAGACTATCTTTTTTCTTTAGTTGTTCTTTTTTCCCCACATGTATGGCACCACTGGCATATAGTTTACCAGGAAATCAGCAAGTCAGGAAATGAGACATGTGGTATAGTTTCTGGAAATACTTCAGAGTAGAAGTTGAGGATGAGAGCATAATGTCAGCAAATTTTATGAAAATCTACAGCCTTCATGACTGATTTTGGTGGAATTTTTTTTTTAATTTGCAGAATTATTTCTAAGTACAAAGGCTAGTAACGCTTTATTTTTTTTAAAAAAAAGGGGTTATTCTTTAAATTTTGCCTGAAGTAGGCTGGCTCATCACCTGCTAGTTCTCTGTGTTTACCTGTCTGTTCCCACAAATCTGTCACCAACAACTGTGAAGGAAACACTTTACCTACTTGAGGATTCTGAAGGTCTGCCTGCTGCACTTTGGTCTCCAAAGTTCTTGCTAAATTATTCACATTGGTCTGAAGCCTACTGGTTTTGTTGTATTTCACATCCAAGGGTTGCAAGAAATATCCACTACTAAATTTCTAAGTATTTTTGCTGCATTGCCAGTCCTTGGCAATGACAGTCCTGAGGTTCTTGAAAGACTTCTTGGCAGAGCCTCTGTGCCTCTCCCAGTGCTGAGTGGAGGGTACAAGTGTTAGAAATCCCTTGGGGCAGTTCTGTTGTGAAATCCAGTGTGGTTCTCTTACCGTCTTCTCAGATGAATGATGTTAGCTAGTACCAGTGCACAAATCATGTCACTCACAATGACACTCAATGACTCACAATGACAATCCTTTGTAGGATCTCCTTCACCAACTCTTATGCTTTAAGTTAAATAGCCATTTATTACTGTATGGTGTACTTCCAACAGGTCTAATCCATATGGAAAAGAAATCCAGAAGAGAAAGTGCTTTCAGAGATGCTATTAATGGCTGTAGCATTTATTCTTCATCAGACCCTTAATTTAGCTTGACAAAACTTCTCTTGCTTTATTGATGACTCAGTTCTGTGCTGGTTTTGTGGCTTCTTGTAGCAGCTGGTGTATCAACCATTTAAGCATGCGCCCCCAGGCAGGAGAGAGACACAATCTACAAGTGCTAGGTCATGTGGGGGCATGTTGTAAAGGTTTCCATCTATTTAAATGGGAGCCAGACACACCTAAGTACTTAGGAAAAAAACATCTGGGCCTTACTTCTTAGTGTACCTATCCACACACTTGTTTTCCCTAAATCTTGAAAGAACAAGACAAGATCTGTGGATAAAGAAACGCTAGTGATGTATTTGGAACAAAAACAAAATATGACTGGCAATGACTATCTAATTGAGGGGACCTCATTTGTTACACAAGCGGCACAGGAGCTCATTGCAGCAAACTGTAAACTAATTGCTACCCTTGTGTAAAAATTAGAGGAATAATTAGGGCTTTGTTTTATTTTGGACACTTGTGCTTTTGTGTACTGAATTTGAGAGGGACTACCATGAGAAGGTCAAAAGATCGAGGGAGAAGCAGAAGCTTGGATGGAGAAATCTGTACTCTAAATTATGCATATGCTGGTGGAAGAGGACATTGCCAAAGTCTTAGATAATATAAGCTAGAATCCACAGTTGTATGGTTGGAATTTTTTTTTCTTTTGTGCTGAGTACTCTCTCTGTTGCCTCTAAAATATATTATGCCTTCAACAGAATGGCTGGGGATCCCTGCATAAAAGAAGGAAGCATTGGTGGGTAAGCCTTGCAGATTGCATGTATGGTTAGTTTTTATGGTTCTTGACCTAGGACTGATATTCCACCTCAGGAAGGGAAAGAGTCACAGCCCAAAACCACAGCAAACCAGAATAGAAACAGGTACAGGGTCTCAAGTCCCTCTATCTCATGACAGGTGGCTTCATGCAAGTATGCCTTGATGAAGACAGCAATTGCCTGTGCTGCCACATTCACCTCAGTCTCATGTTTAAATATTTTCTAGGCAGTTGTTTTTGCCAAGAGGAAGTTCTGTGCTTCATACTTGGATAAAATCTTCTAACTTTTCTTCAAGTTTTCTTTTTCTGCATAAATGTCTGGCCAAGACAGTTGTTTAACTGAGTAAATGGGAGGAAGAAGAAAACAAACCTCAGAGATACCAGTCACTCTCCAAGAAAAAAAATGTGATACTGCTGCAGTCTGGATGTTTCATTGAGATTTCCTCCAGCCCCCCTCAGGGCTGGAATCAGCTCAATTCAGCAGCCCTGCTGGCATTTTACTTGCTGCAGCTCGTTGCTGAATTGCACCTCACAAATTTCACATTCACCCCCCTGGAAGGTCTGCAAATGCTGACCAAGGTGATGAAAAGTTTTTATCAAGCCTAGGACAGACCAATTAACATTTGAAGCCTGTTTCAAATATGTGTTTCTGTTTTTCAGTGGAGTTGCTTTGGTACTGAGGAACTGAACTTCCCTTCTGAGGACTTCTCATGGGCACTATAGAGATTAAATTATATAGCCATATCTTTTGATCTGGAATCAAAATGCTTCTTAGCCTCTTAGTGTTCTGGACCTGAGAAGAGATTAAGGGAGTTTTGCTTTGGTCATTACATAACCAACAGTTGGCAAAGACGGCATTTATTTCTGGTGATTACACAGTAATTGCATTTAGCTGATTCCAAATAAAAAAAAAATTAATAGTTCTTTGCAACACTAATGAAAAAGTTAATAGTAATACTGTGTAATTTGCTTGTGATGAGAGTGTACACTGAGGGTCAGTTAGTGCTGCTGCTGCTCACTTGGGTTTTGGCTCATAAAAATGAAATGATATTACTATATTAAGTCTCATCTGGCTTTTAAGATTCATTGAGCTGGAATCTAGCCTCATTTCCCTTAAAATAATTACTGATAGTTGCATGGTTTTGTGACTCTAGTCAGGATCCATGCTGACATAACTGAGATCAGTTTCAAGCTCAAAGGTTTGCAATTACAGTGGGAAAGGATGTAGGAGTATTTGTGGTTGATTACTTAGTGCACGGGTTGTCATTGGCCTCTCTTTTGAGGCCGACAGTGACAGATTGCTCTGCCAGACCAGCTCGAGACTAAGTCAGAGAGCTTGGGCTTGCAGTGTTGGATTTCCCAAGGAAAAGGCTGGGTGGTATTGGCAAGGTTACTGCCCACTATTTCAATATCCATTCCTATCAGAGAGGTGACACTGAGAGACACTAACTGAGGTACAAACCACATTGAATACATAAAGCTTCTTTGACCCTGACTTGGTCTAATTTTGCATATGATGGAACATTTTGAGGACACTTTTTGTTTGCTTTACAACTTGTAAGAGAGCCTTGACAGAAATTATATTCTCCTTGTGTATACTTCTGAACAAAGATGTGGCAGAATGTCAGCATCCCAACAGGGTACTATCTGAACACAACAGAAAAGCAGTGTCTGGAAGGGATTCTGAGGACAAAAAGAGACTGAATGCAATTAAATTATAATAGGATGGTGATTAAAATTCCCCTGAGTTCTGAAATGAATATATAATGTAGTCCTAACCAAAGGCAAGTGTCCATTTTCTAAGACAATAGTTAAGACAGCTGAGTGAAAATGGGCCATTCCTGTCTCTGACTACCCTTGCAGACATGCATACCTGAGTGCGAATGAATCTTCTATCACCTTTCCAATTTTTGAAAAAAAATAGAAACAACAAACCCAAAAAAATACTGTCCTTATTATCAGTCCTGAGTTTCAGTGTTCTCTGTTTACTTGATGTAAATCCATAAAATAGAAGTAAATTGAGATGTCAATGTACATAAAAAAAGAGAAATCTAAATCTCTGAAGAAGAATTAAACTGTAAGATACCACAGGAATTTGTAAGTCTTTCAACACAGTAGAGCTGCATTTCTTTTCCAATACATTTTTATATTAGTTTTATTGGGAGAAAAAATAGTTAAAATAAGGCATTCTATTTCATGCAGCAAAGCTAGTGAGAAAAGATTTCACAGTGCTACAGCAATTTCTGATTCAAAATCCATAATGCTATGAGACATCTGGATACTTTTTTCCCCTCTAAATAGGTTGACCCATCTGCAGTTCTCTTGAGTGAAATTCTGGCTTCATTAAAATCAACAGCAAAATTCTTACTGACTTCTGTGGGCCAGGATTTTGTCTTGGCACACTTTCCTTAAGAACCTTTTGTCTTTCAGACCATTGCTCTGTGGAGCACTTAAACATATGGTTTCCTCTCAGAATGTCTATTTGTTAGCAGAAAAATGCTCATGAAAATATGTTCGTCATCAAGACACAGTAATACTAGCACCACTCAGAGACATCATCTGGGAGAAAATACATTTTGAGGGAAATGTTCCTATTTTATTTATTTTATCCTGTGAACATTTAGTCTGCTTGTAAGAATCCAGTGGGTGCACTTTTTCTTTAGATTTGCCTAGTAACTTTTCATCCCTGGCTTCCATGGAAGCAGGAGTGCTTTGATGAATATTGCTGTGGAGATAATTAATTCCAGTATTTCATCAGCTGTATATTATAAGTAGAATAAAGAAGGGAGGCTAAAGAATCAGAAAGTTAAGTAGCCAGATTAAAAGAATGTGGCACACAAAAAGATTGTGCTGCTACTGTAGTTCTTCCAAGGAAGAATTTAATTAGTTGCCTGTTCGCTACATGCTTTATTATGCTGTTCAGATTTATGAGGCAAAAAAGGTGAAAATTTATCTATTTGCTGCTTCTCTCAACATTCTGTCAAGAAGAGGGAACATTTAGGTCAAAAGTTACTGTTCTGCTGAAGAAAGGGAATTGCAGATTGCTGAGGGCATCTCATTAGCATCAGTATCTGCTTCTCTGCATGAGCGGCAATAAGTGGATGTCAGAGCTGAAGAAGAGATGAGAACATACTGCACCAAATATCATCTTCCCTGATGCAGCTTTTTACCTCTGGTGAAAGCCCAGTGATTTGTGGAACTTCCTCTCTGACAAGCTTTGTGCAGTTGCTTTGCAGTCCTTGCACTGGAGTGCTCAGGAGAACTCAGCGTGATGCAGAATTCTTAAATCCAAGGGCAGTCCCAGGCCTTGCTACAAGAGACTCAGTGTGAGACTTACCAGCTCTGTAAGCAGCATGAGCTGGTCACACAGCCAGGCACTGCAGGTCAGCAATGGTCAGTGGCAAGTACCTGGCTCAGGAATACAGTCAGAGCTGCTCTGAAGAAAAGCAGTTAATGCCATCAAAGGTCTACATGTTTAATTAAAAAATATATATCTATATGTAAGTATAGCCAAACAGGAAAATTTTGAATTGTGCATCTCTTGGAAGAAATGTGAATATTTTATTTAAATGAACAAAAACTGTAGTATTGATTTGGAAATGTAACTCCACATATTCCTTCTGTACGTACTGGCCTTTGTACTCAGCTGTCTGTGGTAGAAGGATTGGCTGCTGTAATTTGCATTCATCTCATTAGTTTGTTTATAGAATGCCCTGAAGAGAGAGTTTTTGTGGGAGTCAGTATGAGCAGATGGAAATAAGAGACCTAATAATAAAATGCGTGCTTAAGAATGGCATAAAATTTTACATGAAGGCAGAGAAAATTGAACATGGATCCCAGCTACTTTTAAGACAGGAAGAGTTGTACCTGTGTGAGGGGAAGAATTTGGCCCAGAGGATATTGCTAATTTGATTTTATGTACAAATACAGAGATGCTGGGAGCATACAGTATTGGTAATTAGGGCTTCAGGGTACTGGATATACTGCATAACTCCTCGGAGCTGTGGAGTGCATACATGCTGAAACCAAAAGTTAAAACAATGCAAGCCGCGAGAGAATTTGGGCAATCTACATTTCGCCTAATTCCATGTGAGAACATGCCACTTAAATGCTAAGAAGACACTCCCCTGATATTTCCATTAACTGAACCCAGTCTCTCAGGAGGACATGAATGGGAGGAGAAGGGTGTTCACTTTTCCTGTCTACAGTGAAGCATTTTCTCATACCTATGACTAAGGAGAGAATTTTGCAGCTGAGGCTGGTTTTCCTTTCTGTCTACTGCGTGTCTTAATACAGTGGTAGGAGCAAACACTGCTTATTTAGCCTGGGGAGAAAAGGGGGAAGGGAAGCTATGCATGTTGGCCCAGCGTCTACTGCAGATGTGAAAGGTAGAGTTGTGACTGTGAAATTTTTCCAAGGAGATTCAACCTGGTTTTGAGCATTTGTGTATTCACTCTAACTTCCTCTCAGATCAGTGATTGTGCAAGAGATGTGTTGTGTCCTGATCTCCTGGTCATCCTTTTTTTTTTTTTTGGTCCTGAGTTAATGCAGTCTGTGGCAAGTTGCTGCTGGTTATTTCAGTAGCTCCTTGGCTGCACTTTTCCTGAATCCTTCCTTGGCTCTTCCCATGCCTTTCTTACTGCCTGTACTGCCTGCACGTGCATGCAGATCATTGGAGATGGGACAAGTATGGACCCCCTAAATATTCAGAAGCTTTTAAGAGTCTCTTTGCACTTGTTTAAGATATCTTTGGTCTTCTCTGACACCAAAAGTAATGGATCTCAACTGTCTCAAACTAGTGTATTGCTCAGATGGCCTTGGTTTATCCTAAACAAGTTGTAGAGTTATAGCAGTAAACTCCAGACCAGATACAAACTGTTTGAACACAAAATTGAAGGATGTATGTGTATAAGAAGACAAACAGAAGAAAGTGTGTTCTAAAAATGTGTTAAACATCACTACATGCAGGCCTCTGGCCATATTTATATCCTGAGCTTTTGGACCTGAGCTGGGTCAGGGTGCTCAGCATGGGGAAGTGTCTGCCCTTTGGCATAAGCAGATTAGCTGATACACAGCCTGATATAAAAGAGGATAATACAGTCTATTCTTAGAGGTGGCATCCCCTTAAGAGTAAGAAAGATCCTTAATGGCTCATAAACAGCCAAACAAGATCTGCTTATGTGTGGCTCGTGTGGTTCACAGCACAGCTCATTCCTTAATAAACAAATTATCTCCTGGATACTTCACAACCCATTCAAGATTATTTATATCCTCTCCCACATAAGATTACAACATTTCCCTGATGGCAATTACAGCAAAGGCCTACCTGGAACAGCAGCATGAAAGAGTCTCTGATCTTTCATTTCACAGGCAGCAGCCAGAGACAAGGAGCAGAGCCAGCTAGCTGGTCCAGAGGAGTTGTCTCCCCCTGGACCACTGCACCTACTTTGAGAGGTTCTGTTTTTCACAGTGGTCTTCTGAACTGCACACACAAGCATGAAGGGGGCAAACCTGTCTGCTGCCAGACCTTGATCACAGGGAAATAGGAAGACTATTAAGAAATTGTACCTCTAGTGAATTTAAATATTATAAATATTGCATAAACCTGTTAGCTACCTCAGTTATTTATGAACTCAAAGGAGTTTAATTCCTGAAGCAGGAAGAACTCAAACCTCAAAGCTTTCTGCTCCTGAGCTCTCTGACTTGAGGTCATTGAATAATTGGCCTATCAATATTTCCTTTGGCTGCAGAATGTACATGCAAAGATCTAGTAGTCTTATCAGGGAGGACTTGTAGATAATGGCAGATGTGACTGGGTATTAAGTACACTTTTAAATACAGCTGGTGTCAGGCAAGCTTATATATATGAATTGTAGTTCAATGTTAGCTACAAATTTTGTGTGAAGAAATTAAAATGACAGTCAATTTCTGACAGTACTTTATGCAACAGCTAAACTGTAAAAGTACTCTTTAGGCCATTAAAGCTTTGTTTTGAGCTTTCCACTTCCTCAGACATTTCAGAATTGGGAATTTTACATTGTCTGCTCCAGCTATGGCTAGTCTTGAATTAAAAAAAAAAATAAAAATAAATGTGTTCTATGAGTCTATAACTCAGAGTCAGAAATGATGAAGTAGGCAAAGTAAAATTATTGGAAGATCTACCAAGACCTGTGTCAGGCATAAAACTGAATCTCAGATTCAAGAATCTTGTTTAACTATATGACCAGCTCTCCCATATGTTTTAAATAATTCTGAAAGCTGCTTTTTAAAAACTAACTTCAGAGTATTCTGCTTACTCTCTGGAATTCTTTATATGAAATTTGTTTCAAAAATATTGCTGTTTACAGAGAGAACCATATGGAAAGAGTTTCACACATTTTTTTTTCTGTATCTTAGCTGGGATTGCTTATTGTGAATTATGTTTTCAAAAAAATCCAATAAAAAACAGGCAAAACCCCAGCTCCTTTACAGTAGTAGCTGCTTCCAAATGAATGGATCTGATTTCCTTTCTAATATTTGCAGGGCAAGAAATGACTGTTCAGTTTGTCTTTCCTTCTGTTGAAGTTTATGAAGTCTAGCCATTCCAAAAGCAATGTTTCTCATTCTTTGAGTTACAAATCCTTACTGAACTTTCTAGTAGAGGTAATAGAATTTTATTCTCCATTCCATACTCTGCTTTTATCAGCTCTCACTCTGGAGCCATGACTTCTGTTTGGCAAGATCTTGCCCTTTTTTTCACCTTCAAGGAGGCACAAGGAGAAGGAGAATGAGCACCTAAACCCTCAGCTTATGTCTCCCAGCATCGTAACACATGGCTTTGTTATTCTTCCACAGCCTATATACAGCTGGCATCAGAGCCTGACCTCAGGTTGACTTTCAAGTTTACAATATTTATATCTAAAGAGGATGAATCAAAGTAAGATCTCAACATAAAAGTAGACCAGCTGCTGTAACCTAGAATGACTTCTGAGTATGCTGACTCACAGGGCACCCCATTAAGAACAACAGCTGAATGGATTTTTCTTGTTCTTAATTCGGCCTTACAAATTCTTTTTAGAGTTTTTTTTCCTTAAATTCTGTCTTCACAGTCAAGTTCTGTACTGTACTGTACTGTACTGTACCGATTTTAAAAAAAAGCCCAACCTCCAAAGTCAGCCAAAAGAAAGATAAAGGTATCTTTATTTCCTCTCCTTAAAAAATATATACATAAACACAGAGCTTTAGAATGTAACAAAGCAAACATTTTCAGCAGCAGGTAATGCCACTTGTAAAGTAGAGTAGGCCTTGTAATAAAGCTGGTTTTAAAAATTTTAAAATATGTAAACAAACTCAAACACCAAATCACTTTACCACTTATCTGTGCATTTTGCACCTATCCTGCTAGTCTGAGAAGTGCTTTTGTTGTGTTGTAGGAATTTGATGGGCTGGTCCCTGTGCAAGACTGTGATTCTCTCCAGTGTCTATCTTTGCTCCAGTGCAATGACTACACGGGGTCTGGTTCAGAATCCCAGTGGAGGTGCCCAGCACTGACTTGTTCACATGCACCAGTCAAGAGATTATTAAGTAGATCACTGTTTTGGGTCATTCATTTTCAGTGCATTTCTTTTGTGGAGCAAATGTGTAGGAGGTGAGGCTAAGCTGACTGAGAGAATGGAGATCCTAACACAGCACCTGGGATATGGAAAAGGAAGGTGGTTAATCTCCTGAACCACTGAACAAAGTGTGCCTGTGCTTTGTGCCCAGCAAGGCCTGCATCCCTTGAGACTGTTCACAAGCTTTGATCTGTGGCTTAGGCTGAGCTCATCTTAGGAGGCATTTGGAAAATCAAAGACTATTCTAACCAAATGATCTGTTGGAAGCCATGGAGTTACAAGTCAGTATCTTATGAGGTCAGCAGACTCAGAAACCTAGTAATGGCAGCCTTAGTTTAGAAACTTTAGTTATTTATATTTTTTTGCCACATTCTTGAGATGTCTTCTAAGGCAGAATATTTTTTGACAACAGGTATCACAACTTCACTGTGGTCAGAGGATCAGTTAAGAATGGGGAAGTCTGAGCTTAGTGCAATGCTCAGCCTATCTACTTCTATTAGCTGAGCAGTTCTTAGCTCTCATTATTAGACTGAGCATCTAGACAGATTTCATGGCTCTTGATGAGATTTCCTTCTTCAATTTAGATGATGTAGGGGATGTCGGAGATGTAACTATTGAACTCATAAGAAAACAATTTTTAAAATTGAAATAATTTAAATCAAACAGAGTTAGTGATTATGAAAAGTGTGATACATAGTGATATGAGAAATGAAAGGCAGTATGCTACCAAAACCATATTGGAGACTGAGGATTTCAAATGCTGTTTAAAAGTTATAGTCCTGGTGCTCACTCTTTAAGTGTATATTATAGAGTGTGTGTGCATAGGGCAATATATACTGAGAAGCAGGATATAAGTACTTCAGTAAAGTGGAATGAAAAAGTGACATTTGAAACTGCTTCACTTGCTGTCCCTGGGTTGATGTATGCTTCTGTAATAGAAAGTGCATACAAAGAAGTTCAGCATACAGCTTGCCCTGTAGTCCAAACTTGGCAGCTTACAACAGATTATATTTTTCATAAAACTTGAGGAAAAGTTGGGGCTTAGGTACAGGAACATCAGGAAATATCTAACTCATGAGTATGACTTAGAATACTTCAGCCAGCAGCAGAAATGGAGAACAGTTCAGAAGGAAATTCAAAATGAATGAGCTGCCAAAATGGAGAGGGAGGCTAAGGAGGGAAGCAATTTAAATAGATCAGGAGGATTATGCCAGAGTGAGGAAGGTATCTTTTAGACAGCAAAATGCTTTTTTTTTTCTCCTCCATTAGTTTTCTGCATTACAGTATCTCTTGTCAGCTAGTGAGGGGAGGAGGACATGGTAATGAAAATAGCTATTTTAGATTTCTTTTTTTCTCTTTAGGTGTTTGATTCCTGCAGCTTTGCCTGGCTCATGGAAATTGGTGCTGACAAGCTGAGCAACAATGAGAGAACAGGAGTTAATCTCCTGACTGACCTCTTAACTCAGGCATTGCCAATATAGAAATTAATTAGAGGTCTTTCAAGTAATTGGGATCCATTACTATTACTTAACAGACCACAGTGCACAGAAATCTTTCATTCTCTCTTGAACTAATAAGGTGTGTGTTCTTATAAATCATTTAAATGGCACCATAACTATACCCTGCATGTGCCAAATGGCTCTGGCTGAGGTGCCAGAGCTGTGCTGCCCGGGAGGCAATGGGAGCCTTCAGGGACCCAGCAGAGGCAGTGGGAGCTGGCACAGGCAGCGTGCCACTGGGGCTCTGGGCAGCCTTTTCGGTAGCATGGCTTTCACTAAAGCCTGTGGAGCCATAAAAATGCATTAGGCATGGGACGTGCCCCTGCCTTTGGCTGTGTTAGATAGCCACCGTGGTTGCCCCCATGCAAATGCCCCTCGGTTTCATGTGCAGGAAAACAGGCACTGCAAGCTGCTTCCTGTACATGTGCTTCCTGCCTTGGAGACTTTAGGAACAGTATAAATGACAACGTTTAGTAGTTAGACAGCACGTTTTACCTTCCAAGCTTCATGTGAACATTAAGTAGTAAACATGTTGCTGTAAATATGACAAATGGAGATGGAAATAGCATAGCTTGGGTGAAATTGGTAAGTGACTCAGCTAGAAACTTTCGTGACCAGAGAGATGATCCAAGCTCAAGCTGCACTGACTGAGAGGTATGCAAAATGGGATCCATAAAAAATAGCAGTCTGCTCCTTCTGCAGCTGGATGGTTTTTAATTCAGTGTCAGACTTTGCTCCCAAGTATGCTACTGATAGCTGGGGAGGACAGGAAAGGAATTTAGCTCTTGCTTCTTATTCATTCAGTGCTAGCAGTTCACTCAAATTCCTTGGAATGTCATTGTGGAACTTCCACTGCTAGGAACTGTGCCCCAGTAAGACGTCTGTGATTCTTTACCAGTTTTATGCAGCAGTAAGCTGTGGGAGACAAGAGCTGTATTTGCAATCAGTAGAACTGTAGAGTGGTGCCCACAGGCCTGAGCTGTGATTTGGAAGCAGTGTCACTGTGGCATCTGTAGAGCTTCAAAGGAGCTGCAAAACTGACTGGGGAAGTTCTGTGAATAATCAAATGGTCAACTCAGGCTGTGGCTGAACTTCTGTCAGCAGCTACCCTAGAGGGTTTAGAGCTGGCTTTGACATGTTTGCTTTGCATTGCATTTCCCTCTCAGGGAAATGATTCACACCAGACCTGGAGAACTTAATGAAGGTTGTAAATGCACAGTTTCCACATGTTTCAAGTGAACTTGGTGAATATTTGGAAGAGTATTCCACTGTAAACCTTTTGGGGTTTAAGAAGTAGGCAGACCACTGGAAATCTTCTGAATTAGCAAGAGTTGAAATTTGGGAAAACACCCAGGAAAAGGAATGTGTATGTCTACTCTGCTTTTTCCTTCCCTTGATAGTCCCTCATTACCATAAGTGTCTGAGTTAGGATGCTGCTTTACACAAAACTCTTGGTCTGAACTCTTATAGCCAGACTTTTCTTTTGGTGTCAAGGTATCCCCCTAGCAGTGAACTTACCTGTGAGAACCTGTCTAGTCCTCAGGTGACAACAACTGAGCTACTGGGGTCTTTTCAGCCATTCACATGCCAGAGGTGAGGAATGACAACTCTCTGTCCCTCCAAACTTACCAACTTTTATTCCCCAAGAACTCCCATTCAAAAGAGCATTAGAGATGTTGCTTACAAACAATTTGTAATGCCTTTGCCTATTGCTGGCTCCTATACATGTCTGGCATCATTGTTTATGTGCCTCTTGAACAACTCAACTGTAATCTAAAAGAGTGGGATTCAGAATAATATTAGTGGTTTGGTTTTTTTTTTTAGAAGATGCACTGGTGCACCTGAGGGACCAGAACTAGGGTGAGTGTAAGTTTTAGTTCCAGCTTTCAAGAATTTGACTAAAATACTGGTTACCTCCTTAAGATTTTAGAGGAATGGGGATCCGGCAGCTGTTTTTCCTGGGAATTATTTAGTGGCTGTTAACAGATTGTGTACAGCCATATTTGGGGGTTTTCTTGGATTTTTTTTTTTCTACAGATAACACTCATGTGTTTCTCCGGATCATTCATAAAATGCATTAAAAGCCATGCATCCAGGAGAGAAGCTGTGCAGGTTCCCCTCTGACACAGTCCTGCCTCATGGTTGTGTTTCCAGCTGGCTCTTGAGAACTTTGCTTAGTTGAGCTTTAATCAAAGTAGTGCCTTAATGTTTTGGGTTTATCCTTCAGTGTCATAATTCAGCTGAGGAACTTACTGAGGAAATATCATTAGAATTGGATTTATCAGATTTTAGGGTTTGTCACTGAGATCCTGGATCTCAGGAAGTTTACCTGGTGAAGATAGACATTTTTACCTCAAAACCATATTTCGTCACTGGCAAAGAAGATTTATATTTGTCCCCTATGTCTTAATAGCAAGTCCTTAATAATCAGGAAACAAGCACTTCAGGACTTCCTTCCTACAATCTCTGTTGATGGACCTGGTCTGTACTGTTTTGTTTCGTATGGAATTTCTAAATAGTCGTGGGGACAGAAAGCAATAGAGCAGAGGTTATTTCATAGGCTGGAGTTAAGATATTCTCCTGAGAAATAAAGGATGTGGGTTGAAGCCCTTCAAACCAAAGGGGAGATATCCCCAAACTACTTGGTATTTTTAAAAAGAGTTAAGGATAACTAATACATTTATATTGCCAGAAAAATCTTTTCAAAATTGAAAGCATTTGGCAGTGTCAACCCCAATACAAAATTTCAAAACAGCAGGGTTTTCTTCCCTCAGCAAATTTTGTAGATTTGTTTCTTTTTTACATAGTTCTGATGTGGAAATTGATCTAAGTGCTGAGTGAGTGGGAAATTCCTGTTACTATCCATTAGCATTTGATTGGTACATTTCTAAATAAATCCTCTACTCTTACAAATGATTCAGACTAATTAGTAGACAGGGAGTTTGAAAAGCAGATGTTATTTACAAAAAGCGAGAGACAGGAACTTATGGAGAATAGTTTGGAACCAAAGAATAGAGACAGAGAGACCAGCAAACAATCTGGTGGGGTTTTTTTCTTCTTCTACTAAATTTAGAAGGAAAAGCTGCATTTTTTTCCAGTGCTGTCAAAAGTGAAGTGCCTTATAAAATGGAAGAGATTTAAAGTAACTCACAAATAAATAGCTGCTGTAGCTAGAGGGAAGAAATTGCTTAGAAAAGGAAGAAAAAAATAATCCTGCAGTCTGAAAGAGACTTAGCTGAGTCTAAATATGAACTTTAAGGTTACTGAGACTTTTTCCTGAAATTGAACATCCAAACCGGTGGAAACCAGAAAAGGGAAATACACTTCAAATCCACAATGTAGTTAAGGTGTCATTTTAATTGAACACCATGAGTAGCAAATCAAAATCAGTAATTCAGATTTTTTCTGTAAACAGAAGCATTGAGTGATAATCCTCAATCTTTCTGATAACAAATTAAGATATTATTGAAAGATCTTTGCAGGAAAACATACAGATTAGATTTTGGAGTTGCCCTTTCTTTATCTGTCACAAGCATTTAAACAATTATTCTTTATCTAGGTATTTTTAATTTTGAATTTTTAAACTACAGCTTTTATTTCCACATCTTCTCAAGCTCTCAAAATTAGGAAGATGCAAGAGTAGCAGGATGGATGGATGGATGGATCTACCATAACAAAGCTGCAACAGAACCAAAAATTTGTGAGTCTTTCTGAACAAGGAACTGGGCAGATGCCTGATGAGACCGAGCTTGACTAGCTTAGAATTCTCTAGGTAGGAGAAAAAGCTTAGCTCTTGCAGTGAACCAAAACAAATTATCCCAAAATTATGCATTTCTTTATACTATGAAAACACATTGCTCAAGTTTTACAGAGGCATGAAAATTCCCTTGAACCATTAAATTATTTTCCTTCTGTCTTTCTCTCCATGTAAGTCCAAGTTTAAACTGATCAAGGTGGAAACCAGCCTGCATTCTCACCTCTTGATTGAAATGGAAGCATGAATGCACCTTAACCTTGAAATTCAGACAAGTCTCAATTAATTGAAGCTACAGACATGTATATTTATAGCAAAGGTCAGAAGATGAATTGTTAATACTCACCCATAATTAAAGAACCTGAGTTAAATTTGGTAAGGAAATATCATCTCCTGCCTTCCTGCAGCAGCTAAGCTTTATTGAAAAGCCTAATGCATTTCACTGAAAATTGTAGCTTGAAGCTTTGATTCATGTCCAAAGCTTAGCTTGCAATTAGCAGTCGTCAGATAATGTACTGAAAATCTTTCTAATAAAGCCACAGAGCTTGTTTTTTGTTGAAGACATTGAGTTGATAGAAGGCTGTTTTCCTCACTGCTGGATCTCTAACAAGCTGCATATGCCGAAAACACGTTGTTAATGAGACAAAATTGTTTACTTGCTCATTAAGGAACCATGAACTAATGACAGAGAACCAGCGATGTTACAGTGGAGTCAGTAACAATGGGCTCAGGATGTAAGAGCAATAAGTTTACAGTACACTGGGCTAGAGACAGGCCACCATGCAGATCATCAGACATGCTGGCTCATGAAAGACTTCTTTGATGGATTTCTGTAGTAGGTGGGTAGTTCGGATACAACAAGCGTGACCAAGGACTACTGGTGCAGGCTTGTAGGTCTATACAAAGCTACTGGAAGGAGAGGTGTCTTGTAGTTTTGTGATTCCTTTACAGGGCAGTTGAAGTACAAATAAAGCTGACTGAGAGCAAGCCCAAGTAGTAGACCCAAGATTATTTTTAGGACCTCAGATCTTGCCCTTTGTGAGAAGGAAAGCTTGTTTAGGCCCTGGTAGCTAACATGGTGGAGATTGCAACTTATTTTGTCTCCTTAAGAGAACCTGTACATCTATCCCACATCTCTGCCTCTCTGTGGCAGAAGAGTTTTCCTTCAGATTGCAGAAGCAGCATTGTGAAATTTTGTTTGATATCAAGGTTTACCCTTGAAATCTCTCCTCCTGTCTTCAACTATATCACTGTCTAGTAAGGTACTAACTCTCCTTGCAAACCTTCCTTCTGTGAAATCCAGGTCATAGTTATTATCTTAATAAATACTGAAGGGAGAAATGCTCCAGTGAGCAAATTATCAGAAAGATACAGAATCTGATTTGGCAAGTCTCCTTTGAAATTTATGGATTCCTTAAACTGGCCCTGGCAAGAATATTCAAAGTAAATACTCTCCAACAGGGAAAAAAAATACCTCTAATTTATCATTCTGTAATAATTTCAGTCAACAACTGTGACAGAATAATACTGAAAATTATTAACATTTCACATTCTACCAAACAAAACCATAAATTCCTCTGTCTGGAAAGAATAAGGCCATTCATAGGTGGGGAAATGGTCCTGTTGCATTTGCAGAACTTTGGGTGACCTGAAAAATGGCAGTACACACTGTTTAGTCGGATATTAATACAAAGCTATCAGAAAAGGACCACTTTGGATCAATGGGACAAGGTCAACTTTCGAGATTCAAGTGCCAGGATCTGCACTTGGGTCACAACAACCCTATGCAATGCTACAGGCTGGGACAAGAGAAGCTGGGAAGCTGCTCAGCAGGAAAGGACCTGTGGGTGCCTGTTGACAGCAGCTGTAGATGAGCCAGTATGTGCCTAGGTGGCCAAGAAGGCCAATGTCATCTTGGTGTGGCCAAAAGGAATAGGAAAGTGATCATCTCCCTGTATTTGGCACTGGTGAGGTCACACCTCAAACACTGTGTCCATTCTGAGCCTCTCACTCCAAAAAGGTCACTGAGGTCCTGGATTGTGTCTAGAGAAGGACAATGGAGCTGGTTAAGGGTTTACAGAGTAGGTCATATGAGTTGTGGCTGTGAGATCTGGAGTTGTTTAGCCTGAAGAAAAAGAGACAGGTTGGACATCAGGAAGAATATCTTCACCAAAAGGCAGTTAAGCATTGGAACTGACTTCCCAAGGAGGGGGTGCCATCACTATCCCTGGGAGGGCTCAAGAAACAACTGGACCTCACGCTCAGTGCCTGGGTCTACTTCACAAGGGGGTGATTGGTCAAAGATTTAACTTGATGAGTTTGGAGGTCTTTTTCAACCTAAATGATTCTGTGATTCTGTTGTTTCGTGGGCCCTTGAAAACAAAAGAACCTTTTGCAGTTGCTAACATTTGGTCATAGTGACTCACCATTCTTCTTTCATAGTGTTTCATACCAGTTATACAATTTTGCAGGTTCTCACCTTAAGGAAGCCTTTATTTCAAGTGATTTGCCTTACTGATTTTCCCCCAGACCCTACCAGGAAAGAAAGTAGGAACTTTGCATGGGTCCCCCTGGTACTAGGGGACAGTTACTAACACAATGTCAGTCCTGCATGGATGCCTGCTCAGCCACAGGGACATCAGCTGACCCAGTCCTTGGCCTGTGACAGAAGTGCATAGGTTATAATGCTACAGACAGCACAACCCAGGTGTTTGGTCCTTTAATGACACTCAGCTATGCTCTCATAACAGGGCAATATCGGGACCCTCTTTCTGTGATAGCTATGAAGTTTGATGTTCTATAGATTTGTGTCCTGGGAGCCTGTCTTGGTGGTAAAACCAGCACAGAGTCATATGGAACCCTCTGCCCTCTGGAATAACTCCTGCTTCCTCTTGGGACTTCCCAGCCATCTCTCATTTCTAAAATTTGTAACCTTCCAAAGTCCTGAATGTCACTTTCCACAATATCTGTGTTTTTTTTCATCTCTGCCCATTAATCTCTCTTTTTTTCTCCAGACATTCTGTGCAAGTATATGTGCAAACAATAGTTCTTCCCTGTGTTCCCTACATGTTTTTCGGTATGTACACTGATTAATTCTGTAAAGTGCTGGATTTTCTCCCTGTTATTGGGGACACAAATACATCTGGATTTCACAGAACTTGCAGAATTTTCATGTCTTCAGGAGCTCACCCATCTTCCCAATCTGATTGAGATTGACCAGTGGTATAAAAAAAAGTATCAGAAGAAGGGTCTTACAAACAATGTGACTGAAGAAACTTTTTTCCCTCAAGAAAACAGGCTAAAACTCAGGTACACAAAAGGCTTTGAGATGGCTTGTGAATAACAAAAATGCACACAGCATTCTGAGATGGACATCAAAAAAGCATAAGAACCATCTGACAGATTTCACTATCTAAAACAAACATATGAAATAAATATAAAATAAATTAGAAAACATTCTCCTTTTCCATTTACCTGTCAATTTCATGATCAGGGGGTACTAGTAAAGCCCTGCAGCCCTGATTGCACCTGTGTGATTCAAATAGTATCAGTTACAAACTGTATCTTAAAAATACAGGATTATGTGCGTTTGTAGATTGATAGACGTGAGAGTAGGAAATAGTGGAATGCTGGCACTGGGGATTCTTTTTCCCCTCCCATGAGCTTATGTTTTGAGTTTAAGCTGGAGAATTAAGAGGACAGAGGCCAAGACGGAAAAGTCAGTCCTTTCAAAGCAGTCAAGTTTCAGCTACAATCACAGAATGAGTAAATAGTCTATGCTCCTGAGATAATTTCCCACTCCTGGGAATGGGTGATGGGATACCACAAAAGCTAGGAAATTTTCTTGAGACATAAGTATTTTCTGCCATCAAGTTTCCAGAGGTGGTGAGGCCCATTAATTTTGATGTCCATCACAACAACAAAAAAAAATACTTGTTTCATCCTTTTTGAGGAAGAAACATAAAACCCACAGAAAAAAATAACATTAATAAGACTTTATTATGCACTAGAAGTGAAAGTTTGGCATATTAAATAAGTAGTATGTATTAGACAAGGTAAAAAATGGAGCCACACTTCCAGGAAGTCCCAGGTTTTTATGTGGTCTTTAATTTTTTTCATATCAAGGAGACAAATGACACATTTTTCTCAAAGCTTTGAAAGTTTCAGTTTTCATGAAGACAAATTGAGATAAATCTGGAAAATTATGTAACTCTGAAAGACCACTTACTAAAATGTTCCTGTCATTCACTGTAATATGGAGTGAGTCAACTTGTTCCAGACAGTGACCTTAACTTTTCCCATATTCCAGCAGATTTTGTACAATCCCAGGAGTGTAGGTACAGTCCTATATATGATTGCCATTCTGCGCCAGCACTCTGGTTGCTGGGAAAGTACTACTTACTGAATACTGTCTCTTTTAATTCTCTGTGTAAGAGCTAGAGGCAAACACTATCTAGTCTCTTGCAAAGAACCAATGAAATATGGTTTTATTTGTATTTGCAGAGACAACAAAATCAAAGATAGCAACTTGGAGGCTCCAACTGAGATGGTAATTAAGATAAAATGATGATGTTACTTGCATATCTTAAGAAGCCCAAAGGAATTAGCATATCTTCCAGGAAACTGAATTGGAAAAGAGATATTCTTTAAGAGTAAACATTAAAATATTGTATTTTTACCAAGTATGATGGAGAACTGATACATCTCTCCTGTGTTTGGGTAGATAACCTGGGTGAGTTAAGAGGAGCTGAGAAGAGTGTCTGCAGGGCAGCTGGGAAGTTAATGAATTAATTTAACCCATTTTCCTAACAATCTTTTTATAAAAATTGACTGTTTCTATTGTTGTCCAAAATTTTTAATACATCTCTTTATTTTAAACCATTCTGCTTTGTGCATAGGAGCTAACTATAAGAAGAAATAATTGTCTGAATTGTCCTTGAAGTCACTAACTGTACCTTTCTGTCTATTCCCTAAGAAGATGCCCTGGATTTAAAGACTATGTATTAGCACAAGTAATTCTCAGTATTTTCTGACACTGATGCTCCTTTCCTTCAACTCATTCTGATGGCTGACAGCCCATCTCATTCCCACCATTGCTATCCCACCAGCTTCTCTGGGAGTTCAGCATTACATTTGACCTGTTCTGCTTGTCTTTCTGGGCCTCTGATTTCTGAGCTGCAACATTTCCATCCACAAGAGTTCAGGTAGGGACTGAAGTAATTTGATACTTCTTCAAATTTAAACAGTTTCAAGTTGTCAGTTTTAGCCATTTGTCTTCAGGTGTGTTTTTCTGGATGCTTGTTTTTCACTTTTGGTTTTGCAGTATGGTCTTTGTAGAGTTTATTTTAAGCTTTCAGTGGAATAAAAGAACAGGAGGGAGCAGACCTGAGGAACAGGCACTTTGTGGCTAAGAAGCAATTTCCTTGTTATTTGAAAAAGTCTGCTTGGAATGGCTATGGGAGAGCTTACAGACAAAATGATTGTGCCCATTTTCTATGTGATAATTGCTGATGAGGAAGTCTTGGGGTCAGGGATTTAATTTCCTTTCCTCTGGTCTACATGGTCATTTCACAAGTGGTCTGTGAGAAGTCTGCACAAACATGCCCCAGCAGCATGTTAAGCTTTTAGGTGTGCTTCACTTCATGATATTGGAAATGCTCTGGAAAGAAGAGCCAGAGGGGTCTTGCTGCAGGCTCACTAGATGGGAAGAACAATGTCTGGTTTGAGACCAGGAGGACTTAAGACATCATGAGTGGGATGATTCCTTTCCTTTCCTTATCCCACTTCCCACCTCCTTCTCCCAGTTTGATACCGGTTTGACCCAGAGGAGATTTCTGTGACATTAAAAAGTTGCCAAAATATTTTATTTGGAAAAATTAATATATTTTGAGACTGAAACAATAACAGTACCTCATCAACAGTACCCCAGGACATGGCATCCTTTGGGGGGTTGACCCTGGATGGATGCCAGCTGCCCACCAAAGCTGCTTTATCATTCTTCCTCAAACTGGACAGGAAAGAGAAGATATAGTGAAAGGTTCATGAGTTAAGGGCAAGGAGAGATCACTCATCAAATGCCATCACAAGCAGAACAAACTGAACTTAGGGATATCAATTGAATTTATTACTACCAAAACCAGAGCAGGATAATGAGAAATAAAATAAATCTTAAAAATCACCTTGCCCCCATCCCTCCCTCCTTCCTGAACTCTATTTCCTCCCCCTCAGCAGTGCAGGAAGACAGCGAATGGGGGCTATGATCAGCTCGTTCAGGTTGTTTTTGCTGCTGCTTCCTTCTCAGGCAGAAGAGTCTGTCCCTGCTCCAGTGTGGGAGATAGTTCTCCATGAACTTCATCAATATGAGTCCTTTCTACAGGCCACAGCCCTTCACAAACTGCTGCAGCGTGAGTCACTCATCTATGGGGCGCAGTCCTTTGAGGACAGGCTGCTTCCCCACAGGGTCACAAGTCCTACCAAGAAACCTGCTCTCTCCATGGATCTGCAGGTCCTTGACAGGAGCCTTCTCCACCATTGGCCTCCCACAGGGCCACAGCCTCCTCTCAGGCACCCTCTTGCTCCAGCATGGGTCTCTTCCACAGGCTGTGGGTGGATCTCTGCATCCCTCCATGGGTTGCAGGGGCAGAGCTGCTTCACCTCAGGCTCCGTCATGGGCTGCAGGGGAATCTCCACTCTGGTGCCTGGAGCACCTCCTCCCATTCCTTCTCCACTGACCTTGATGTCTGCAGTGTTGTCTCACACGTTCTCACCCCACTCTTCTCTGGCTGCAATTACAACTCTGCAATAACTTTTCCCCTCCTCTTAAATCAGTTATCACAGAGGTGTTACCACTATCTCTGATTGGCCCAGCCATGGCCAGTGGTGGGTCCATCTTGGAGCCACCAGGATTGGCTCTGCTGGACATGGAGAAAGCTTCTGGCAGCTTCTACAGACGTCACCCCTGTAGCCCCCCACTACCAAACTTGACCATGCACACCCAGTACACATTCATTTCTGTAGCTGCTGCAGGTTTGACTCCCGAGTGTGTCACAGGATGAATCAATTCCTGTTACTGGCACTTACACTTTCCAGTCTGAATCATATTTTGCACCTCTGAGGTCTCACTGGGCAATCAGATGGAAAAGCATTGATGCATTAGCAACAGTAGAAGATCATGGAACTGAAAAACTCTGACCCATTTAGAAAAAATATAGCTTATGATTTATATACTTATAGCTTAGATAGGCCATCCCAAAAACAAAATGTGGGACCAAACTACCAGAATAAGGGGTATCCCTCAAACTATTTTTTCAGACACCCCTAGCAAGTTGCTCCAGCTCCTATGCACATTAGCTTGCCCTTAATATGATCCTTTTGCTCTCTACATCAACCTGCGCAGGGGACATGGGGAGGGAGGTGCTGAGCTCTTCTCTCCAGTAGCCAATGACAGGTAATGTTGGAATGGATCAAGGCTGTGACAGAAGAGATTTAGACTGGACATTAGGAAGCATTTCTTTGCTGAAAAAGTGTTCAAGCACTGCAGCAGTCTTCCAAGAGAGATGGTCAATGTCCCAAGCCTGTCAGTGTTTAGGAGACAGAGAGACTTAATAATGATCTTTTACTCTGGTCAGCTCTGAAGCTGTCAGACAGTTGAACAAGATGATCATTTTAGGTCACTTCCAACTGAAACAGTCTATTCTAGCCTAGTCTGTTCTATTCCTTACCAGTTAGCAGTTTTATGTGGAAATGGGCACAGAGCAGAATTTTAGATGTGGGTGTTTTTGGGTCATTAAATCATTCAAAAGAGATGTGGAAAACACTTCTCTGCTTACCCCAGTAGAGAGGATATAAGTCCCTTTGGCTCTGAGCACTGATGCAAAAGTTGGTGCAGGCCTTCAATCTGGACTTTGTGACCTATTTAAGAGTAGTCAAGGGTGCGAGAAATCTATCGCTCAGAACAAGTGATCATCCTTTCTGCTACCTATCTAAGCTGCAGACAAGCGGTACCATTTATCCAGTCAACAAAGGGTTTTCTGAGCTGATGAAAATCTTTGGCAACCTAACTTCCCAGCTGAAAACATCCAGTTCCCAGGAAGCTTATAGTGAGGTGTTGAGATCATTCATCAAGAAGGCAATTTGTTACCTGTAATCTGCAATAATCCAGAGCCCTGGAACTGGACAGCAGCAATACTGAAAGAGTTCTGTTGAAGCTTCCTAAGTACTGAGAAGAGGCTAAATCAGCCAAAGTAGCAAATCCCTATGGATTGGAGTGGAGACGAGTGGCAGCAATTAGAAGGTCATGATGACAACCCCTGAAGCATGCTGCACCACAGAGGAGCTGTGTCAGAGAGGCTGTTGCCATGACGTTTCTTTGGATAAACATCTGGAGTCCTTGGGTTTGCTGCCGCGGTGCTGCTCCAAGAGCCAAAAAAACTCTCTTACTACTTTAACTGAAACCCTGTTGCTTAAAGAGCATTCAGCCCCATCCCATCTGTGAAACCACTGCCTTGAATGAGTGTAGCATATTTGAGAGGAGGCATCTTTCAAATGGCTTTCAGTCATACTTGGAAAAGAAAAACGATATTGTGGTTTAATCTGAAGTGGGTATCCTTGTCCTTGGCTTCTAGAGACCATAATTTTGTCCTCTGGCAGGTCACTTTGGAACAGTCTGATTTTAGTGGCACATAAGCAAAACAACTGCCTTGGCCCCGAGACTGTGGGTGTGGGTGAGAAGCAGAACACATTATGCAGTAGACAGAGGGAAGGGCACAAGGCTGACTCTATGAACCTGCCTTTTATTTTGCTTTGAAAACTCCATTAAAAACAAAAATAAGAAAATAAAGCAATCATTGATCTCAGCTCCAGCCTCAAGAAGTGTACAACACTTTTTTCTGTGCTGTTTTAATATTGGAATATCAGCTGTAAAGTGACCTGTCCCAACTTTACAAGCACTAGACGTCTCTGAAAACTGCCTTCTGGGGATCGGGAGTCAAACAGTAATGCACATTTTATAGGAGGCACTTAATCTTCATCTTAAATGAGATTATGAGACCAAATTAATAGCTTCTAGTTAGAGTCCACTAATAATCTTAGTGGTGTGTGCCATGCAAGTTTTAATAGAGTTTTCTGGGAAGGACATGGCTCTGTTTGCCACATGTGAACTGCAATTCAGAGTTGCCTGTAGCTTTATCCCACTGGTATTCAAGCAGGAGTAAAGCTTTGTGTGTGCTCTAAGTGGATTTAATTCAGGTGTATTGGAGGAAAAGCTGAAGAGTAGAAGACCATCTACCATTAGAAGAGCAGTTTATCTTTCTCCTAAAATACTTTCTTTACTCAAAATTACTTTCACACAGGGAGTTCTGTGTTTCCATTGCACCTTTGGTATGTGTCTTTGATTTTATCAGCTTGTGTCTAATTTCTCTGTCAGGGTTTGACTACTCAACAGCTTTGAAAACAATTTTTAATATTGTGTATGAGTCACTGAATTGAAGGGAAGAGGATGAAAAGGAATAAGTGTGGAGAAAAAATGAGCTGTAAAATGTGAAAAGGGAGACATGCAGCAACCCAGGGGCTTCTCCTGGAATAGCGCTCAGGGGTCTGCAAGGACAGAGGTCAGTAGAGTGCTCTTTGTCATATCCTTGTCTAACAACACAGTTTATGGGAGCATCTGGATTTGGCAGCAGTCTTCTTGTCATTAAAGAATATTCGTCTGATGCATGGCATAATTTTCAAGGAAAGGAAGAAGACAACATTCACGAATAGTCAGCAAGTCTTGCTCCCAAGTTCCCACAACTGCAGCAATCCAAAAACTGGGAGCTCATATTCGTGAGAGAAGGTAACCCAAAATACTTCAAATTTCCTTTTTCTAGAGCAAAGTGAGGGTTTCTTCATCTTTGAAGATGTAGTGTATTCTGTGTGAAGGTGGTTCACCACTGCTTGTGGCTGGTTTTCTCTCATTCTAATCCATTTGGCCAAAACATGTTTTTGTCTTTCTTGCCTGCTTCGCATGCACTAAGACTAAATTCAAATCCTAACCCTGTTTCAATTAACCTCCACCACACCCATTCCTTTCCTTCTGGTTTGGTCACCAACGTTTTTGTCTTTAACCTTAAGGATCTTTTTACATATATTCATTGGTCACCTGTGTTCTTTCTCCTTGCAATGCTGGATCCCTTCAGATTCTGCCTCCTACCTTCTTGCCTTTTCCATTTTGCTGTGCTACTGGATGTAGATCAGACCCACTGGATGTATATTTATCCTATGTGTTATTATTTACATTGCTGCAAGCCGCCCCTTTGTTCTAAGATGACAATTCTGTGGGATTAAAGGGACCAAACTGCAGGGTGGTTTTCTGGACATTGTTAGCCCAACAAAAACATGGATTTAGAAACTTGGGTAGCAGAAAGCAGCTCATCATTGTACTGTGAGTTAAATCAACTGATCACAGTGATTCCTTAAAATTCCTTTAGGCTCTTGGATTTTGTTTATCTGTACAAGATGCATCAATGTGTTCTTCTGGTTGCAAAATGTCTCATCTCCAAACATGATGAAAAATTCCACTCTAAGCTCACAATAATTCTTCCTTAGTTGCAGAAAAGGTAAAGAGATGGCTACTACTACCAAGCAAGAAGTATTAATGTGTGTCTGAGGCAGAAGGATTGCACTTGTTTCCATGGACCTTGAGGGATCAATGGGAAAAAGTAGTTTAAAGACAGATGACAAGACTGAAAAAAAGCTAATTGCCTGAAGCAATTAAACTAAGCTAAAGATGTCCATTGTTGAAATTTTCATCCCAAGGAAATTTCACCCCAGGGAAACCTTAGTCCTTAGTATGTTTTTAAGGAGGGGAGAAACCTCCGGGGAAAAATTCATGGAGCAGTTTGGGAATCTTCATTCTAGTGAACTGCCAGGACCAGATGGTGTTCATCTCAAGCTGTGAGGGATCTCAGCTCCTAAACAGGAAAGCTTCTGACAAACACATACAATATATTCCTTAAAATAGGAGTTCTTCCTGGTTGCCATGAAAGTGTCACCAGGGAGCATCACTTTCAGAATGCTCTGAAGAGTGACCTCAGGATTTGCAGGTGAATGTGCAATAACCTCCATAGAGGGGAAGCATTTCAGGCCAGTCAAAACAGAAACATATGCTTAGAAAACCAGAATTACCTCATCTGACCAACAATATGGTTTCTGGTGAAAGCCCTCAGACAGTCTTTGAAGTTATTTGAAGGTCTTATTTAAAATAATGGGAAGAAAAGTCTGGCATATATCATCCAGGTTTCTTGGAGGTTTTGGTGATGTTTTTAACATAAAGTAATTTTTTTCTTGTTTTTTGTTCTGAATTAAGTATTGGCTAGGAATTAAATGTTTTAAGTCCAAGCTGTTTTTTGAAATGTAGGTCCCCTAGCATAGCATGCAAAGATCAGTGCTGGGATTGCCCTTGACCAGTTTTGTTGGTGATTTTAAGACTGAGTTGGAGGTGTGGTCATTGCATATCACTATCCATGTTAGGAAAACCTAGAGGAGCTTGCAAAATGTAGAAAGTCTTAATTCATTCCTACCACATTTTTCACTTCAGTAAACAAAATCATAGGTAATTTTTGACTTGTACACATACAGAATCCCGTACAATAGGAAGAATTTTTAATCTTTTATTTTTAACAGAAATGGCAACAAAAAACAAGGAAGTTTTTTTTCAGAAGCAGAGATTTAGGAGTGGTTATTTACAGCAGTTCAGTCTGCTACACCCAAGAAAAAAAGAGCAATGAGAAAGTCTTGCTTCAGGTCCCCAGGAAATTAAAGCTATAGTCACAAATAGCAGCAATTTGAATATCTTTAAAATGAATGAAACAAAATAATTCTGCAAAATTCAGTGCTAACAGCATATCATAAAAATTAATAGCTGCAAGACCTAAAGGATTAGATAATTTTGTTATCATTAACAGTTTTGCAGCAGACAAATGATATGTCAGACATCAGATCCTGGGTTATAAACTGCACTTCTGTGAAGTGAAATGAAGAAAAATACCTTCCTTAGAATTGTACAAAAAGAGAAGCGTAATTTTGTTGGACAGAAGTTATCTTCCTCTGATACAGGAGAGTGACCTGAACTGGTGAGTTAAAATACAACTTTGCTGTTGAATTCTGATGACCCATCTCAGACTTTTATATTTCTGAGGAAGGCAGTGCCTGTCTGTGGGTTTGCATTGTGTGTCTTTCCTCGTTAGACACTGGTACTTTATGGAGAATGTAACTTCAAATAAAGTCAAAGGAAATTGATGGCAATTTGAAATTTTGTCTGCCTTCTTTGCCCTTTTTATATTATATATAGTTTAAAAAAAGTAATTGCATTTTATGCTTTATGGCAATGATTTACATTTATGGCAATGTAGCCCACTTTGCTAAGTATTTTGATTGGGATCCCAAAAGTAAGCTGTATTTATTTCAGAGTCTGAAGGTCAATTTCAGCTTCATAATTTCACAATTTTCCAAGACACAGGATTGTATTTTAATATGTAATAGAAAATGTAAAAGTAGAGAAATTGCTTTTTAAAATTAAGTTGAAAAAAGAGAATAATTTATTTCAAACACGAAAGTCACCAATGTCACTGCCATTTGCTGTTGGGAGCCTGATTGCCCTTTTACTCAGGGAAGTTGGACTTCCCACTAGACTTCAACAAATATTAAATATTACATTTTTATTTTTTTTCCCTTTATTTCTTGAGACAGAATTGTAAGACATTTCATACCAGAAAAGAGGATTGATGTAGTAAAATATGAAGTGCTTAGTTAACACATGGTAACAGACATGTAACAATTAGTATCATTTTTCTGGTACTGAATTATAACTGCTGAGATCCAATAAAGACCTACTGGAACCACATCTTTAAACAGCAGATATAATTGCTGAAAGCACTTAAAAAGTTTATAAATGCATGATGTGTTATTATACAAACATTGGTATTTAGTCTTAGTTTAAAGTCACCTTTGAGAGCTCAGCAACATCTCTGTGTTTTTATATGCACGTGTATATGTATGATGTAAATACATTATATATGCACGTGTATATGTATATGGCAAATACACATTGTAAATACCACCACCCATGGTTTAAAGAAAAGGTTAGCAGGGGGGCTTACCCTTGAGATTTTAGGACTGAAAGAGTCACATTTTGAAGGAGAAATTCTAGCAAAATTATTTGCATGGGTGACGTGTGTACTCTGAACCTATACATGCAGTCTATTTTCTCTCTCAAGAAGTACCATTTCCCAAAAAAAAAAAAAAAGTAGTTGAGGACAAGAAAGTCTGCAAAGAACTTACAAACCATTAGTAACAAGTTAGGTGCTCGTGTGTGAAGAGCTCCTGGATTGTTCTGTCTGGATAGGTAGGAACACAGTGGTCTGAAGCAGCAGCAATCCCTGATGTGATCATGCATTAGCCAGTCTCTTGATGTCTGGGAAGAATAGCTAAGTAGTGAGCACAGACATAATTGTGCTGATATTTTTTTTTCCCCAAAAGCTTTACCTTCTAGAAATGAAAATCGCTTTCTCCACTCTGACCTAACAGAGTAAGAAATCCTTAATATTCAGTCTAAGCAACTAACCTGTCTTGGTGGCTAAATTAGAAATCTCTGCAAATAAATCATGTACTATGCTTAGAGCACTTCTGTCTGTCATGATCAAAAGTGTTGTGATAAAGGTAATGGATTGCCCCTCTTCACTCGCAGTAATCACTGGGAGCATCAGCAGCCACAGGACCTGATGTGACCAGTACAAATGCAAGCCCTGATGTAGTCGTGACTCTGCAAGGCTGATTTTCAGGCTTTGAGGAATAGTCTGTGTGGAGCAGTTGGTCTGAGGTCCTTGTTTTATTTTGAAATCCGCTCTGAAGTGCTGAGCATAGCTGACAAACGAGCTCGTACAAACTGGGTGTGGTTCTCCCGGGTTTGGGAAGAACAAGAGCGAAGTTCTCAGGGAAAAGTTTTTTTGGAGTGCTGAGTATCTATGACCCAGTAAATTATTTTCGCTGGTTTGTTTGGTGCCAAGGGTGCAGTAATGTGCAGCCAGAGTCAAGAAGACCTTGCTTGCCACAGATGAAAATGCCATGACTGGTTCTTTTTTGCTAAGATTTGCTCTGGGAGGCAGTGGGCTATTGTTACTCCACTTCACCTTTTTTTCTTGATCTCAGTCAGTTTGGGGGCAGAGAAGAAGACAAAGAATGAGAAAGGATAAGCAGAATGCAAGGAACAGGTTCAGTATTTACATAGCCAGGTTTATACCAGTAAAAGAGAGAGAGTCAAGTCATATATGTATGGCTCTGGATTCCTTCCAGAGGTTTCTGAAGACCACAAATGCTGTTGTTCACTGGCACAGCTGGGCCTCTGACAGGGAAGGGGGCAGGCAGAGGAGGGTGTGTGTGTGTTTGTCTTTCCATCCTCACTACAAAATATGGCTTCTTTCCTCTGCCATTGGCACTGCTTGCGACCATGTCTGTTTGCAAAATGACCATCTCCCCTGTGGAATGACGGGGTTGTTCAAATCCCAAGTTTGAAGGGATGGGCTACTTCATAACATTTATTTTTGTTTTGCTTTGTGTTTTGTTAAGGTTGGCTTTTTGGTGCCTGTGACTAAATGTTGTAAATACGTCTTTTGTTCCTGTAATGGCAATGTCTGAAATGTTCCCAGCTAATTTTTGTTTGCATATGACTATAGATTATTTTTTATTTCCTTCATTTGATAGCCTTTATAAGGGTCTGATATGATCTCAAGCTTTTCAAAAATGTTCTGTCATCCTACAAATAATCCCTAATAACTTTAGTGACTATTTAAAACATAATAGTTTACAGTACATTTAATAACTTATGAGAAGTAAAAGGTTCCTTTTGATTTGCCACTGCTATGCCCACAGGCAGGTTTTTCTAAGGATAGGTTAAACATGTGTGTATAAATATATATAATAGCTACATACACATTTCAGCAATAATTTTAAAAAATGAAACATTTATAGAGTTTGAGAAAAAAAAAAAACAACAGGCTTTTTCACACATAAAGCCTTCTTCAGACAAGCTGGTATTTTTCAAACTACTTTCTCATCGCTTCCCAGAGGACTTCCCAGGTCCTCTCAGTGCTCAGGGCATGGGAGCAGTGGTCTAGAAACAGTGGGATAAGGGCCAGGAAATATTGCATCTGCCATTGTTTCACTAAGAACCTGTGGGTGTATCACATTTTATGCCAAATCAGTTGGCAAAGGGACAATTTTTGCTTGCAACAATTGGCTGTGTGCAAATCAAACAGCTCATCCCCCTGTGCTCTCCTGTGCTAGGTGAGTTCACACGTGCCCAGTGGCTCACCTTGTCTCACTCACACGTGTTCTTCCCAGCACTCTCCACCTATGGCCTGGATTAAACCACTAAAGACAGGAATGGGCAGGCAGCAGTGTGTTGACTGGCTGGGCTCCAGGGGCCAGTCCTCATGGGAGGCAGTGCTTCATCAGGCTCCTCTGAGCCTTTTGGGGACACGTGTATTGTGGTACATGTTGAGTCAATACGTGGCTCATGTTAAGTCTACTCCTGTCTCCACTCCCAATCCCCTGTGTGACTCTG
Source organism: Cinclus cinclus (assembly GCF_963662255.1). Classification (NCBI taxonomy): domain Eukaryota; kingdom Metazoa; phylum Chordata; class Aves; order Passeriformes; family Cinclidae; genus Cinclus; species Cinclus cinclus. The sequence continues at coordinate 86,565,707 of NC_085046.1, read as the reverse complement.
TGGTGAGGAAGGTGGCAGGCCTTACCTTCTCTCTTTGCTCAGGTATCAACCCAGAGCTCAGAAAATGGGAGCAAATACTCCTATTAATGTCCTTGTGGGACTCCATCTTCCCTCAGGCAAAAATGTCCTTGCCTCATGTACGGGCTAAAGAAGCCTGGAGAAATTCAAGGTTGTCTAGCTATTAACTATTTCAGGGGAATCAGGATCTATTAACTATGTTGTCATTTTAAAATGGACAAAAAGAGAATTTGGATTTGTCTAAACAGTGTTTCTTTGTAAGAAAATCAGCCTGGGTGAAGCAGCATTGTTGCCCTTGCCCAGACACAATCAGGAGGGCTCAGAGAGGCTGGATTTTCTACCTGCTTTTACACCTGATAAGAAGAATCACTTCCTCTTTTAATAGCATTTTCCTACAAGGGTAGTGTGTACAACATTCCTGTTCTGCAGTAATGAAGTGGAATAGGCCATATCTGGATGGTTTTAATACATGCACACACACTAAAAGCAAACCCAAACCTAATGTTAATGAGAACACTGTGTTGAATGGAGGTCTGAGCTGCTCCAGGCCCTCCGATGAAATGAAAGTTGAACTTAATGTGATGAAATCTGCCTCAAAATCTCGGCAGAAACCCTTGTAGAGTCTTTGTTTTAGCAAATGGGGGAGAGATGGCTGAGATTACTAATGCCACTGTGCTCATCAAATCTTTTGTGGCCAGAGTGCACTGCACTGCAGAAACTTGTCTCATTCTTTGCTGCCCAAGTAACTGATTTGACATTCAACAACTCTTTGGGAGGAGGCAAGCTTAGAAACGGTGATTCCTGACAAGAGCTAAGCAGGATGATGAACAGCACTATCAGATATATGAAAAACACCAGGAAAATTGTTTTTGTGACTGTTTAGAATTTTGAGAAGTATTCCCATACCCATGCTCCACTGTATTTGTTCACCTTGCAAGACACTCTATTGGAGGCACACCTGCTTGCATCAGCTCTGTGGCACAGGTCCAGCTGAGACATGGAAGCACTGCTTCTCCTCTGTGAGAAAGGACAGCTGCTCCTGCAATCAGCCACACCTGGTCATTAGTGAGCAGTTTTGTAGCCATAACCACAAGGCACTGAAATTTACTTAGTGACTGCAATGTTTAATTTTACGTAGAACTGCTTCAAAGCTGGAAGTTCTGTGGTGCTTACTAGAACAGAGGTGATAACCTGAATTCTTGTGTTTCCAGAGAGGAGCACTTAGTGTGACACTAGAGTGTTAAAAGGCATAGAAGAAAGGGGAATTAAGAGAAGAAAGAACAGGAATGAAGTAAAGCATGATGAGTTTATCCCTGTATTACAGGCAAAGTTCATAAAATATTCAGCACTTGAACTCTGAGTATGTGGTCAGAATTTCCTCTCACTTCTGAATGACCTGCTGCACAAACATTGGCTTGTTGACGTATAATAGCTGCCTTCAAACAGGATATTATTCAGCACTCTAAAATAATCTAAAACTCATTTGAAATAGCCAGGTTAATCCCCATCATCTGCGAGTGAGGAATAAAAAATAAATTATTCACAACCCATTACTGCCCTAGTAAAGCACCACAGATTTTTGTGACTGTTAATGTGGCTGGAATCAATTAAACTGCTGTGCATTCTTTCAGAGTCATAAAGTATTTTTAAGGTTGGTTTTAAACATGGACCAATTAAGACATGTTTAGAAAATAAACCCATTAAAGACAAAAAGGGAAAATATTTCCATTTTAAAAAGAGGGTTTGGCTACAAGGGGTTTGCTTTTAGCTTAAATCATACCAAGTGAGCTGGTAGGAATGATGAGATGTGGATAGATTCACAAAGCTTATTGGAAAGAAGCAATTGCATCTGGTTAGTTTATATGATATAAAAGCAACATGGGTTATAGTTGTAGAGTACCAAAAACTTTCTCTTGCGAAAAAATATTGATTGGACTTATTTCATTTAAATCCTAATTATTTATCCTTAAAGACATGGCAAACAGAAAGGTTTTGGGGAGCAAACCAGCTATTTCTCTGTATTTTCCCTGCACTGTCATCAGGGCTGGATCACCCACAGTCAAGTTTTCCACCTGATTATCAAGTGCCTCTTACTTAATTAAGTGCCTCTTACTTAACCAACATAAACCCTTTAAAAGAGATGTCCTCCCTGCTTTTCTGTGTTTTTACAGTCTTTTGGAGGAAGGCAGAGCACAGAAGTGTGCTAGAAAAATATCTTCCTGAATAGGGAAGGCTGAAAGGTCAGTTATTCTCCTCCCCACAAAAAAGGGTGGAGATGTAGGGGTAAACAATTTGGTTTATAGTTAGAGTTAATAGAAGTTCACATTTTTATTTACTTTGAAATTTCCCCATTCCCCCCCCCCCCCCCCCCATTTACAGAGGTGACTGCACAAGCTAGCTGACCTCTCTGGAGGCCTTCTGGAGATCAGGTATCCTTGACAGTTTCAAGCCCTTTTTGGGGCACATTCCCTACTAAGGTGGATTTCACAGTTGCTGAGAAGGTCTCAGTGAAATCATCCTTTTGTTATGAGGGGGAAAATACTTCCTAGGCAGCCCTCTGAGGCTGCTAGGTCTGCTACTGGCTTTTCTCCACCAGTCCCGACCCTGCTGCTTCCATCTGTGCTCCAAAATGCACATTTTAAGAGGTGAAAGGGGATATTTGTGTCTGTGTATTTTGCTGACAGTGATCACGGTAACAGCTAATACCACAGCATTTAAAACACAATGATTCCAGTTCTACATTTAGCAGCCTTCAAAGACAATATTAGAATATTTCTTCTGCCAATCAAAAGAATATAAATTCTTGTCAGACGGCTTTGGAAGCAGGTGTGTAATGTGCTGGATCTGAAAATAAAGCATTTCATTTTCAGCCCAGTCTGCCAACAAAGCTGTGCTGAGCTTTTGCCAGTCCTTCATATCCCAAAAGGGTATTACACTGAGCTAGCAGTGGCCTGGAGGCCTTAGAGAAGGAAGGATTGAAACCAAAGAGACACTGACACTTTGCCTGACCCTGGCTCAATGGAGCAGCTAACATTGGCTAACCAATATCTGCAAATGGGCTCCTCTGGAGACCATTCTTGTTCCATGTATCTCATAAGATTATAACCACACCTAAACTAAACTAAAGCAAATTAGCTTTTTTGGAAACACTTTTGATCCACTCTTTTACCCTACAAAACCTTATTCCTGTTAATGCTGAGAGATGTCAGCAGCTGTCTGAGTGAGAGCTCTTGCTTATTTTCTTATTTATTCCTAAACATCTTGGCTTCCTTTGGTTGGTTTTGAGGGGGCAGAGGAAAGGAATGCTCACAGGCACCAAAGCACCTCAGTTTGTGAAAGGCCAAATCATTTCCATAACTTGGAGGAGCACAAATGAGGAGGATTGCTGTGGGGGAGAGGTTCTGGCCAGGTAGTCCATGTGCAACCAGAACAGAGTACAGACAGCAAGAAGACAAGAGAGAGCAGTGGTCAGTGCCATGAATGTTGGCCTTTTATGAGGGAGACTAGTGAATGGACTGAAAGGGAAAAGCAACGTGTTTTGTGATGGTGGGAGAGGCAGGATGCAGGTGAGCATAGAGGTGGTACCAAGGTGGGACTTTGGGGTAAGCAAGGGAAAGGGATATGAGGCAGGATTGTTTGATCAAGAAGGGGTGGTTTTCATTGAAAATGTTTGTCTTTTAGTTCTGTTAGAGCCAGGTCTTCCTAGTGGGTTTTAGCCTTAAAATTTCAAAGTTTTCCAATAGAATTCCCTAAGGAAGCTATCTCACAGAGACACCAAGGCTTCCTGATAGTGACACTCACCTGCCAGAACCCCTAGCTTCTGCATTTCCTCTCAGTGTGCTGGGCAGCTTATGCCATGCTCCTTACTTCAGAAAGACTTGATCCTTTTAAATGTGTCAAGCAAACAATCCTAGATCTGATAATCAATTATTGATCCCCTCGACCCATACTGCTTTTCTGCAATACATTATGGTGTTGCCCATAATATAAAACTGAAAAGTGGGTGTTGGTCTCTCAGTGCCTTGGCTCAGTCACTTTACCACAAGGAGCCCCTCTTGCACCAATCTGTGCTGATGGCTTCCAGGCAGGTGAAGTCCCTTCAACAGATAAAGTAACTTGGGAAGCTGAGTTTTAGCCCCTGTCTCTTATTAACAGAGCATGGCTAGAAGAAAGGCATGGTGTATTAGGACTGTGAACAGCTGGAGTTATAAGCAGCATAAATGATAAACTACACAGATGGATTAAAATGAAGTTTGCACTCATCTCCTTGCACAGTGCTCAAACACAGCTTAACTAGATCTTGAGGTGCCTGTCTATTCCCACAGCTTTTGCTTCCGGATCCTCTAGAACCTCAGTGCTGTACCCCTTCTGTCTGGGTGCAATAAATAACACTATTCTGGGACCTCTTTAGTTTTGGCACCTTCTTGAAATTTTCTTTTAATTTTGCATTCCTAATAGATTAGTCTTGCCATTACTTTTAACAATGTCTCCTGAAGACAAAATCTATGCTTTTATTAGGGTCTCTAATAGGATGACAACATCTTGCCAACTTAAAAACTCTTCTGTTTGTTAAGGGTTCTTCTGGCACAAACTCATTTTAATGAGTCGGGAGCATGGAGAGAATAGCAGCTGCAGAATTTTCTGTCAGCTGCAGAATGTCATTACAAAGACATGGTAGTGGATAAGGGCAACAAGAGTGGGAATTCCTGGATGGGGTCTTAACTCTTTCCAGACACCATATTACTAACAACTCCAGATTGCAGCAAATGCTTTAAGTGACATGTCTGATGCCACTGTGGTGAATGAAAGCAGATGAATCTGATCATAAAGCCATGTATCTGCTCCAGGAGGGTGACCAGAAACAGTAGGACTTCTTTCTATGCATGTTTTACTAGAAACAGACATCTAGTAAGGGTTTGGTGGTTTGGGGTTTTTCTTCTTAGCCAGGCATTATGAGTTAACAGCTGTTTTACAAGACTTGATTTAGGGGTTTTCTTAGGTTTTGTTTTGTTTTGTTTTGTTTTTGTGGGTTTGTTGTTGTTGTTGTTGTTGTTCTCTTTTTTTTTTTTTAATTTCAGCATGTTTCTCCTGTGCCTATGTAACTGAAGGGAAGAATGCAATGAAATCGACTTTCTAGAATGAATTTTTTAGGCTGAGAAACTCAGTGGATAGAAGAAGCACATGTGTGCTTGCTTGTACCTGGATACTAGATAAACCAATTCTCAGCTGGATCTGAGTAATAATTAAACCTATTGAATGATGGGCACTGGAATACATTGTGAACAGCCTCCTCATGACTACAGGTCACTTTCTCTTCTGATAGGTATGGCACCAAATCTCTATTGTAAGGACACAGGAATTCATTCAAATGATCAAGGAATTAACTTCTTTAAATTGATAAAATAAGCATGCTTTTAAAACTACACATGAGATGCTTCTGAATGCTGCCACTAAGCCTACAGACTGGGAAACGGGGAACATCTGATAGTTCATTAAAATGTCGAAAAAGGAAGAAGGGGGATGATAAAACAGGAAAAAGCAGGTCTACAGTTGTTTTGGTTAGCCCCTGGGCTGAAACTATTCAGTGTGTTGTTCAGAGAAAGTTTTCAAGGGAAGAATTGACCTCATTTGTGAACTCTGTGACCCTCAGTGATAATCACAGGGTTGTTGCATGAGACAAAACTGTTTGGTTTCTTTTTTTTTTTTTTTTGCAAAACAACACAAATGGTGATGTGTTGCTCCCTGAAGGATGAAGTGTTGCTAGAAGCACCTACCTGCATCACTGGATGGTGGAGTGAAGTAGAGTGAGTGGATTGGTGAGAGTATTGATGTAATATTCTTGTGTTTAAAATAAGAACTCATTCCTATGAGGATCTAAAACTATACGTTTTACCTTCCACAGTTCTTTGGTCTTAAAATTAAGCATGGCCTGCAATTTATAATTTATGGCCATGTTCCAATAAACAGTTAGCATTATTTATTCTAAACCCCAGGATTTAAAAGAAGAATATTAAAAGGGAGGATGGAGTCTCATAATTTTTTTTATTTCAGTGTCAGCTTTCATTAAAGTTACAAAGGTAGAGTTACAGTGTTCATTAAAAAAAAAAAAAAAAACAGGAAAGCAAATAAAAAAGTCAGGCCAGCCTTGTCTGTCCTAGGATTATATTTGTTTGTGTGTGTGTGTGTGTGTGTGTGTGTGTGTGTGTCTGTATCTATATAGACATATGTATGTTTGCAGTGAGTTGACCTTAATTTTACTTGTGCTTTTAAAATTTTCTCATCCTGATATCCCCCAAAGGCCAGGATTTCCAAAAAATTAAAACTACAAGTTTCTGATTGACTGCAGCTGTCTCTGCCTGCATTCAGGAGCAAAAGTACTCAACAGCAAGACACCTACCGTCTCCTTGTACCTGCCACACAAAAAGCTCCATGAGCTGGCAGAAACCCCTACAGTGTCTTTTTTTGCTCTCACAGTCTGGAGGGTGCTCTCAATTTCATAGTCAGAGTGAGAACCATAACCAACACATCTGCTCCTTAGGCTGACCTCTGTAAAACTAAGTTTTTATAAAGGAAAATTAAAGTGATCACATCGTTCTGAATATAGTGTGCCACTCTTTTGCTTCTACTCCATTGTAATTATGTGGGTGAGACTTATCTACTGTAAACTGCAGCTACTATGCTTCCCATAGTTTAAGGACAATTTAATCATTTATTGGTGTAATGGATCTTAAACAGAAGGTTCAGTCTTTTTTTGAAGCTTGGTAACACTGAGCAGTTTCATTTTCTGCTTTCAATTGTATGATTACTGCTCAAGTGCTTTTTTTGTGGGAAAATCTTCATCCCTTTTTATGTGATCATAGTACAAAGATCCTGGCCTATCATCAAGTTAATATATGAGAGATATGATTTCAGCTATATAATTTGTGTGCCTGAAGGAAATAATTTTCCTAGGAGTACCAGAGGCAGTTCTAAGCAGCCATACCTAAAGCTTACCTGCACTGTCTAATTTAAAGATAGAAGGCAGTTGATGGCAATTCACCCCTCAAAGCTGGTACTTCAAAGGACAGGGTGAAACCTTTTGGGTGAAAAGTCTCTCAGGTCTCATCCTTTTGTGTGATATTATGTGTTTATTCTTGAAATATGCTTTACTTTGTATGTATAAATATATGCAAGTTTGTATACATATATTTGCAATAAAAGATGTTTAAAAGGATGAAAGTCTATGGATTTCAGATAATGAAACTATAAGAGAACATATTACCCAGCAGTCATATTATCATCACCTCAAAATAAAAAAAAATAAAAGAAAACCAAGCAAAATGTTCCAAATATCTCTTGGTTTTGACTTAAAACCTAGCTCTGGAGTTTTTCAAAGACTTCTTGGAAAAAAACCCAAAACCCTGGTTCTAGCTTTTTACTCCTCTAGTAAGCTCTAATTTCTTCATAGTTTATCCTAAAGGGTAACTATAAGAGAGTGTCCACCATGCTCATTCTCTGGGAAAAGAGATCACTGCAACCTGAGCTTCCAGCCTCATCCTGTTCCCATATGCTGAGTATTGTGAAATGTGACAAGTACATTTACAGTGATTTTGAAGGGTGTGTAAATGAAATGAAGAAATAAATGTAGCAGCTGAATGAGTTCAGAGAAACAGCCCCACTAAAATGAACCCCTGCCCCAGTCTAGATTCAGACCTGCTTATAGTTGGGCCATGCAGGACCCCATCCCTGACTAAGGTTGTTGTTGCTCTTCTGTGACAAAAGTGCCCAAAGATCCACTCATAGAATGCAGAACACACTATTTAGGCTTAACCTACCCAGCCTAGGATCTGCAGCAACCTTGCCCTTCAAACTTTGGCTGCAGATGCTCCACAAGGACTTAGCTAGGTTGGGTGTGATGCTTGAGCTGGCCTGCTTGCCTGTGACCCATATAAACTGCAGTCTCAGCATTCCTGAAGCACACAAAGCTGGAAATCACTGTATCTGCTTCTAATGAATGTAGGCTCTGTCCACACTTGGCAGGTTTCTTTAGCTCTGCTGGTTAGACTAATAAAAGATATTATCTTGCTCTGTGAGTTTTACCTTGCTTATACCCTGAGATTATCACGGCTCTGCCACTTGGAGGTCAGACAGAGTAATTTTTTGAGATTAGGCAAAGCTACAGTGATATCAGAAGAAATAACCTGAGAATTATGTTCTTAAACCAACATAAAGCTTAAGATCAGAGATCGGGTAGTTGACAGGGCTTTGCAGTCCCTCAGGGTGCTCTGGTTTCATTTAGTGACACAATGCACTGCCAGAGGCTTTCTCCCAGTGAACTCCTTTGCATTCATGCTACGCAGTGTTTCTTCCTGAGGTGTGTGCTGTGCCTGGTCTTGGGCAGGAGCTGTTGTTTCTTTTATAAAAACCTGCCTATTTTTGCTGGACTTCGAAGCAAGCTTGTCTTAGAACAATACTGGCATGATCTTTTGAAAGAATTTCTGTAGACTGAAAGGAATTTTGAAAGAAATTGTGTGCCTTTGTTGTATGGATTTTACCTCTCTCTGCTTCCTAATTGCTAAATCATAATAATAGAGGCTTGTGTTTCACACTCTTCACTGACTCAGTCATATTTTCAAAAGCTATTTATTTTTAATATAAACAAATGAAACAACCTGCCTTGCCTTTTCATATCTACAATCCCCCCTCCTCTCCATGTTTGCAAAACACTTCAGCAGCCTAACAAAATACAGTGTGTGGTGTTTCCTGCTGTGACCCAAAATACCCACTCGTGCTCTAGCCCAGCCATGCAGGTTTGCTGCTTTTGGCTATGAGCAGTGAATGTTTTATGGCAGTTAACTATTATATTCCATAGACGCACATTATCCTCTCCACATACCCTGCCAAGGCAGTTTCCTCTTGCAAAACTTCCTTTGTCATTTTCCTACAGCTTTCCCATACTTTTTTTTTTTGTTTCCTCTTAACCAGCACAATTATCTGGTGTTTTGAAATGCAAAACCAACCCATTGCTTGTAAACATTTCTTTCTTTTTCCCTTCTGCTGCATCTCTGTTGGATTTGATGTTTGTAAATCCTCTTTTTCTATGTTTTATTTATCATAGGTAATTTCTGACACACCTGTAATTCTTGTGTCTTCCAGAACCATGAGCTATTTGTGCTATTATTGCACTGTGGTCTTGTTCAATACTTTTTTCATTTCTGTATTTGCCCACTTGATCTTTAGTAAGAAGCATTTCAAGCATTACAGTAATGATTGTGTTTAAATGCACAATATTATCTGACTTGGAAATTATTTGATTTCCAGGCATGTTCTTTTGTCAGGATGCATGTCTCAATATTCTGGTAAAAATCCTTATAGTACAATGTGTCATATAAATGGCATCCTGTTTTTTTCATCCCATGCCAATATTTGTTTTCTGTTATTAAAAAAAAAAAAAAACAACACAAAAAACCCTCAAAGAAAGCCAAAACCAGCTGTCAGTGCTTGCTTACTGCAAGTTAGTAGTAGTCAAACCGCATAGAGAGAAACAACTTGCATTTTCTGTTGTGAAGTTTTTGCAGGCATGCTCTCCTTTGAATTGAGTTAGGCAATGGAATGGGAATTGGTAACAAAATATTTTTTCCTATTATGGTGAATTGCAGAGGTCTAAGACATGTTCAGTCCTCTTCATGGGGAGGGGCGTGGGAGGACTGACCACAGACAGGAGAGCTGGAAATTGCCTGTGTGGAGTGGCACACTTTTCTTGAGGTAGTCAGACATCAGGTTTCACCAGTGTTTTCCTAATCCTCTCTCTTTTTTTTTTTTTAAATTATAGTTCTTTAAATTACCAAAACAAAATCCATGTCTCAAACTTTTCATGTATTACAAAGTTGCTGGAGCAGAGAGAATATATCAAGCATGTGTAATAAGAAAGGGGAGAGGGGAAGAAGAGTGAGACAGGTGTAATCACAAATACATTCCAAATTTTAATTTGGAATAATATTTTTATTAATACATTAAATACATAAAATATTCTGAAAATTTATAATAAGCATGCAGATTGAAAAGTCAAACCAGCTCATTACAAAAACTGAAATATTTTGTGAAACATGAGATTGAGTTTGTAAGTGGCGGGAAAGTTAATTTCATACCAATTTTCAATTGATTGCAGGGCAATGGTGTTACAAAGGCTGTAGATACAAGTAAAAAAATATTATATGGATGTTACACAGGTCAGAACTATTTTACTCATGATTTCTGAGCAGAAAACAGATCAGATTATAACACAAATGCCCTCCACAACTTCAGTTAGGTAGTAAAACCAGAGATCAAGGACAGGAATGCCTGAGTCCTGGCTATCTTACATCCTGTGCCATTTGTACTGGTGCTAAATCAGAATGAAAATGTGTCAGTTTGCATTATTCTGTCCACTTGTCTGAGTTGCAGCAAGTAACACAAGGTCTTTTACACCAGCAATTTCTACACGAGGCTTTCAGATTCATTGCACCTTTCCTGTAAATTGTGCTTAATCTTAGAAATGGGATCCTGGATTCTGGATCCCTGTCTCCAGAGTGGTGAAGTGCCCTAGTAAATAAAAATTAGAAGTCCCTGTTAATCAGTTTTGTCCATTCAGTTACATAGGCCAAGAGAAGGCAAAGTGAAATGGATTTCTTTTGATGTGTGTTGCAAAGCCCAGGCAGACATGCAAGGAAATTGAAGCCCTGCACTAGCAAAAATCGTTGCTTGTTTTACTGGGAGGAGAGGCAGAGGAGAGGCTTGCCATGCCAGCAGCATTGTGCTGTAGGGCCTCAGCAAGATCTGGGGTCACTGAGAAATTTGCAGAACTGAAAGTCAGCACATGCTCCCCCCTGTACTGTGGTGTTTATGTGTGGTGGGGATGACAGTGTCTGCACATACAGGCTGGTATACTGTGTCTGCTTGCCAGAAATCTAAAGGTTTTGTACTTCAAGGCTTCAAGGGTTTCATTCCAAATTACCATCTATGTATCTCAGGTCACAGTTTGCATTTATTGACAAACTCTTCTTGGGAGACCTGAGTGGAAACTGGAGGTGACTTGTGAGGACAAGAGTAGTTTGTCCTCACCAGACCCCAGGTCATGGGCAAGGCACAGGAGCAGATGCAGGCAGGCACAGCCTGGTCAGCCCTGCCTGCTCCTGAGTGACCAGACAACCAGCTTCCAGCTCCCTCCTCTTCTTCCTTTCATCACCCTGTGCTTCCATGGAAAAATAATTTCATGCAAATTTTAGAGGAACATTCAGTTAATCAAAACACAGCAGGCTGCCAGCGCAGCCTGAGCAGAACGGTGCTATCGCACACCATGGCACTTTCAATTCTGCTGCTTCATTCTCTTGACAGAGATATTAACAAAAAGAGGAAACAGGCTATTACCGTGACAAAGGCTTTGACAGCACAGGGAAAATGGCACGTTAACTCAGCATCAGGCAGGCTGAAGCTGGCTGGTAATAACCATGCTCCATTCATGGCACTCAAAACCTTTGTCACCGCTGTGTGGCTAGGTTTGTCTGCTGTGGAGCAGGGCACATTTTTCCATGCACTTTATCCACATTTTACTCACATGAGTACTCAGACATCGTAGCCAGATTCCCACTTTTAATAGAATGGGAAATTAAAGGATCATCTTTAGCCTCCTTTGTTTCAGGTCTCAAACCCTCTAAGTAACATCCACAGAAATCGGGAGGAAGCAAGTCAGAAGTTACACTCTATTTAATGGGAGGGCTCCTATTTTAAGGAGGAGGCAGCTTCCGCTGTACATGTAGAAGCACTCTCATCTGATTTTACTGCAAGCAGATGTTGGAGTGTGCTTGACTTGGAAAAACCCATGAGGCTCAGAATTAGCTACACTAATTGAGGTCATTTGGTAAACTGGGTGTATTTTAATTGCTTCAAGACCCAGTTTAAGGTTGCAACAAACAAGGATCAGTTTTATCTGGATCTCTAAGAAAGCTCTGGCCATTACTCTATTTGTTTCTCCCCATCTGAGACCATTAATGATCAGTGTTGGGGAGGCTGCTTTGTTTGGGTTAGGATTAGGTTTAGGGTGCTTTGTCTCTGCCAGTCCCATGCTATGGGTTGCTGCAGCAGTAGCACACCTGACATAGCGATCTGTCTGTCAAACCCCTGCAATTAAATTGATTACAAGATAAGCAATTACAGTTTTGGATGGTACTCTGGCCATTTTTGAGCTATGACTTCAGTTGCTGTTCTCTGGAATTTGATATTCAAAATAATTTTCCTGACCTCCTCCTTCAGAGCCTATCTACATCCTGAATTCCTTAAGCCACGAGCTGCCCCTCTTCCCACAGGAGTAATGGGCTGACTGTGTTCTTGATCAGTGTGAATAGTAACACAGAGACCAGCTTTGCATTAAGGTATAGCCTCTTCTCTTACATCTTGTAATATGAAAGGAAAAGATAGACAAGCCTTGGGATGTTTATCAAGTCTGACAAAGCAATAGTAAAAAAAAACCCAAAGATTTACAAGGTTATGATCATTGGAGGCTGTCCAGCTACCCAATCTTTTTAAGCGAATTTCCTGGAAAATAGAATAAATATAAGCAACTGGTAAATCTCTTTCTTTTCTCTTAGTAATAGAAGTTGGTTTAATTAAGTCAATCCAAGACCAAGCTGCTGGCCAGACCCCTCTTCCCCTTCCCCTTATTCCTGCTTTTACCACTGGGCAGGTACAGATGCAGGGATAGAAATCTTGAGATCTGGTTAAAGGAGCTGATCTGTCTCAAAACATATCCCTGGCCTCCAGCTGCTCATTCCTGACTCCAGAGTAGCCCTATGCTCAGGCTAGCTAAATATTTCTGTGTCCATCCAGTGGACCACATTAGGAAACGGATCCAGCTGAAGAATAAGCAGGGAAACATAATGCATTTTTCTCCCAGGTGAACCAGATTCTTAATTTGATATGCTGAGCTGCTGAGAAAGTGCAGTTAGGGGCAGAACAGAGGCCAGGGGCAGGAATGAGGTCATTAGAGATGAGGACTAAGTGAAGACATGTGGGTTGAGTTGTGTCCTTGGAGCTACAGGCAAATCTAGGCTGCAGGGGAAAGTAGGGCATTGCGACAGCTCTGGCTCATCCCAGGATGAGAGGGGACATTCCTACAGCAGCTCTGTGTGCAGACAAAAATCTCCTTGAAAGACCTAATAATAAATAGTTACAGACTTGGATTCCAGGTCCTCAGAACAACTCTGGATACAAACAGGGTGGTGGTGACATCAGTTAAGAGCTCTATATAACATCTCCTGTCTCCCTGTCACAGCCTGGGAATCACAGCTGTGGGATTGGTGTATTAGGACTCCTGCAAGGGGGGAGGACGTGCCATGGCTCCCAGCTGTGTTCAGACAGTGGCTTTTCTGCTGTCCCCAGGATGTGGTGGGGAGCTGCTGTTCCTTGCTTAGGCACACAACTCTTGGTTTCAGTGTGTTTTCTTATGCTGCAAAACAGATGGGAGAGAGGAAGAAGGTGATCAGATAAAGGTTTAGAAAACATAAGGAAGGTACAGGAACAATCTTTACTACAGATGGGAGCAAATGCTTTGACTGAAAGAGGAGTTTATATCTGGTATTAAGGTCTCATGTGGTTCCACAGGCTCCCCTCTGCCCCCAGGGTGCTGTGGGGCAGCACTGGGCAGCAGGAGTGGGTGTCCTCACAATCTTGGTTCCCCAAGGACATCCCAAGGTTTTCATCTGCTCTTGCAAGGAAATTTAGCTTGCAACATTTTTGAAAAAAATGAACCAAAAGGCTGAAAATTAGGTATTGCCTTCTTTAACAGCTGTGCTGGGTGCTGGTGTTGTCCTCTTATTATCAGCCTACTTCACCCCAGCACACCATCCAGCCTAACAATCAGGAACCTCCAGCTCCAGGTTTTGTAAAAAAACAAACCAACCAACCAAACAAACAAAACTTTTAAAGTTTTGTTTTGAATATCAATCCTAAGAAAAAGAAGCTTAACTCAGAGGTAGGTAATGTTAATGACTGTAAAATGACAGGAATAAAAATGTAGGAGCCCATAAGATGTATTTGAATGTGAATGTTTATCTGGAAAGTGAGTCAGGGTATTTTCCCAGACTGGTAAATTCAAGAGAAAACTAATAGCATTTTCATGTTATCTAGTATTTACCACAAAAATAAAATATAGCACAGACGATATTGACTGTTCAGAAATATAGATGCAGCCATCAATACAGGAATAAAAATTGGTAGGACACTTCTCTCTTCAAAGTAAACTTTAAGTGGCTGCAAAATTTTTAATGATGTTGACATTCAGATGGTCACAGTGAAGCTTCAGCACAAATGTCTTCTGGAGATGAATGAAGCTGCTTATGATTCAGAAATATTATTTCAGCATATGATAGGTGCTGTTTTCAGACACCACATCAATTACACCTTTTTCCATGATAAAGATTTTCCTCACAAGCAAAGCAGAAAGGTTATACAAACCATCAACCAAAAAAAGTCTTTATATTCTGAAAAAGAAATAATGTGTCAAATGAAAGAAAAAAAGTTTACTGAGGAATTTTATTTTACTGTGAAGGAAAGTTTTGGTTAGCTATAATAATTTCTCTGCTAGCAAATATATTCTTTCTGCTTTACAGCTGACACTGCCTCCTCTATTTTGCTTCTCTGACCTTCAACTTCCGACTTTGTCTGTATAGTTTTGCTTTCTTCTGCTCCAGGTTGTTGCAGAAATTGTGTGTCTGCTTATTTCTGGTTAGTAATCCTGTGCCATCTGGTGCATGTTTTATTTTTTATGTCTCTTATTGTCTGTTTCTTTATAAATAAGACAATTTGTAATTTAATCATACAAAACATAAACTCTGTGTGAGTCCAGAGGAGAGCACAGATGATCAACATAGGGCAGGAGCACCTCTCTTATGCAGACGGGCCAAGAGAGTTGGGGTTGTTCAGTCTGGAGAAAAGATGGTTCTGTCAAGGTCCTATACCATCTTCCAGTACCTAAAGAAGATATAAAGAGAGTTGGAGAGGAATTTTTAGCAAGGTTGTGCAGTGCTAGGACAAGGGGGAATGGCTTCAAACTGAAAGAGAGCTGCTTTAGATTGGATATTGGGAAGAAATTCTTTACTGTGTGCATGGTTAGACACTGGCTGAAACAGGTTTCCTAGAGAAGCTGTCGATGCACCATCCCTGAAAGTGTTCAAGGCCAAGTTGGATGGGACTTTGAGCAACCTGATTTAGTGGGTGGCATTCCTATCCTTGGCAGAGGGATTGGAACTAGTTGATCTTTTAAGATCCCCTCCTGCCGTTCTATGATTCTCACTCTGTGACTATGATTTCAAAGTTTTTGAAAGAAATTGCCCTGACAGCACTAAATATCCATTTGTCCTGCTCTGCTGGCTCAGGGTTACCAGTGCAGGAAGGTGTGAGGTTTCAGAAGAAAATACTGCCTGCAACCTCCACCCCAGCAGCCACTGCCAGAGGATTTTGAGATGCTCATTTTAGGTGTGTGCAGTAAAGCTAGTCTCCTAGCCTCCAAGAAACACTGTACATATGGTGTGAATATGGCCACGTTACAGTGGGAAAATGCATCTCCTTAGGATTGTTTGCCAAGACGCAAAGAGTTGTACAAAATTGCCAGAGCTGGCATCAGTGAGAAATCTTGCTTTGAAGTATGGCATGAAAACCTGCACTGAGCAGCCAGCCTATATGCATACCAGGGAATAAGGAATTAGGGTGCAATTTGGTTTGATTTGCCTTTTTCCAGATATTCTGTCTGGGGGTTTTTTACACAATCAGAGGATCTAAAAAGGGAATTGTATGCTGATGGTCAGGGAAGCCATCATTTACATGATTACTGAAATTATTTCTTCAACAGTTACTTATCTCACCAATTCATCATTGTTTAAATTTTAATTCAATTACAATATAACCTCTGGAAAACACTACTTGCATTTATAATTAATAGATTGTTATGGTCTGTATTTTAAAATTTGATAGACTTCCCTCAAACTCCATGAAGAAATGTTTCATGTGATCTCTTTCTGAATTCAAAACAGATGAAAATGGCCTGCTAGGTTTCATACAAGGAGGTTCATTTGTAGGGAGATGCAGATCCAGTTTGCTGTTTGCTGTCTAACACGATTTAGTCAGAGCAGCACAACCCTCCCCTTCTCTCCTGACAGCAATTCTCCCTCCAAAATGAGGTTCTGGCAGTCTGCTTTTGTACAAAGTAGACTCAAATGTAATTATGCTGCTATGACAACTTAGTCTTAGAGCAACTCACAGTCCTTTTTCTTCTCATCTTTGTAGTGCTGCTACAAGTAGAAAGTGATTCTGTTTTTTCTTCTTCCAGTATAAATAGAAACACAGTGAAGTCCAAGTTATAAGGTATAAGGTCAGGGTCAGTCCCAGTATATTAAACACTTGTCTCTTAAAAATAATGCAATGAAAAGAGGGAAAAAAGTGTAAAGTGCTCAGTCCCCCAGCTCTCTCTTAACTATGGCAATGTTAACCACCCTGTCCACACATCTGCATGGGAAAGGAAACTTTCTCTATTTGAATATCCACATGGAAAGAGAGCAGCCACTGCCACATCTCTCCCTGCCTCACCTTTCCTCAGGAATAAGCCACATGAATACCACAGAGCCCTTGGCTGCAGTGTTTAGTCCTTGCAAAAGAGTCTTGTCTGTGCTCCCATGTGGGCTGCTCCTGAGGCTGGGATGGCTTACAGCCAAAGTCACTGCCATGTGGGGATGGCAGCAAGGAAAGAAAACCCAAAGTACTCCTCTGGACATTGCACAGTGCCTCTGAAGGAAGGCAGACAAAGGAGCTGGGCTCTGCATGGGAAGAGCCAGTGAGGAGAAACTGGCTGGAAGGACCACACTGGTCACCCAGCTTACGAGAAGGATTGACTGTTCTGGTGGGAGAACATCACAGGAAATGCTTGACAGCTGAGGAGTGCTTTATAGAGAGTGGGCACACACCTTCTGTTCCCTCCTGCCTGTGTCCCTGTAGGGCTCTGAACTAGACATCTCCTGCACTGCAAGCAGAATCTCTCCTGTAGCAGGTTTCAGCTTCCCCTTAGACTTTCTCATCCAGCCTTTGAGGCAGGCAGTAGAAAGTGTCTTTCAAGGGTCACATCAAAATTTGGAGCATGGTGCAGGCACACTAAGGCAGAATGCCTCAGGCCAGGCCTGAGGGAAGAACATGTGGTTTCACCATCAAGATGTCTCCATTAATTACTACCAAAGCCATAGGTTTTCCATGTGTTTACCTTTGATGAGTTATGTCCTGCAAAAAATTGTAAGTGTAGCCAACATAACTTAATTCACAGTGACACCCAGGGAGCTGTGGAGAGGTGCCAGAGGTGTGATGGAGAGCATTTTAGTTTCATGTGGCTTCCTGAAGCTCCCTAGAGCACACTGAAAACAGTCCAGTCATTTTTTTTTCTTTTTATTTAAGGTAAAAAAATATTCCATTTCCAGCTGTGAAAGCAACTGCATAGGCCAGAACAGAAGGTGTTTGTGGTAAAAAGACACACAGGCTTAGCCAGACTATTTTTATTTATTTTTTTTTTCTCTCCCTGAATTCTCCAGGGAGGAGAGGTGCCAGCAGCAGAGGACAGGAGAGAGACCCAAAGATTCTAATTTATTTTCTTTCTGAGCTGATCTCTGGAAGAAGTAGGGGAAGAAGGGGACTTGATGTCCCCTCTGTCACGTAGGCTGAGACTTGAGGTCAGAAAAACACTGTTCCCAGTTGGTGTGACTGAGAGAGTCACCAGATCCCATGAAGGGCAGGAGGGAGGTCATGTCACTGCTTCTGAAACAGGTTCTTGTCTAGAAGCAGTGACCCAAACCATACAAGTATCAGTCCCTGAAGTCCCACGACCCTCGCCCCCATGGGCTTCTTCCTCTCCACTATGCAGTCACCTTGCAGTGGAGGTGGAATTCCTCAGCTTCTCCCTCCCCAAAGCACCCACCCAGAAGCTGCCAGGTCAGAACTGGGGGTAAACAGGGCAATCACCAGGGCCTTAGAGGAGAAGTCACTCCTCCAGCCACTTAGGGTGTCACAATAAAGCCTCAAAAACAAGCTAAGGAGTAGCGAGTGTTAATTTTTGAGCCTATGTAAACTGTGTGGATTGCCCCCTTGCCTGTGCAGGGCCATTTCTAAGTGTAGCCCTCCATATCTCTGGAGCAGAGATGGGACCTAATTCCCTGGACAAGGGAACTCTGATAGCCACAGTGGGTCTGGGCTTCTGTTATGCTCTCCCAGCCTGAGTGCTTGATTAGATTCTGGGTGATCCTGGGTGCTGCAGAACCTGTGCCCCCTTTCCTGGCTTCACCCTTCAGCAGTGTCTGTCAGCATGGGCATCACCTATAGCCATGGGTGGCCTGGTAACTCAGACACAGAAAAGCTGCTTTCAAAATGGCATCTGTCAGCCCTTTCTCCTCCCTTCCCTCAGAAAAAGATTAGACACCACTGCAGGTGTTTTTCCTGTCTCATTTTGACATCTTTGTGAAGTGACACTGTCACATATCTTTCCTATGAAGGAACATCTCCTTTTCCACTTGCTCCTTGACATTTCAGTGGATGAACTAAGAAGATGCTGGCCTCTATTTTAATGAGGTAAGACAGATTTCATGTACAGGATGGTCGCCCTAGAGCTCACTACAGCATATGAGAGATGTCTTTTCTGAAACACAGACCTAAATCCAGCACTTACAGCACAAATACTGTTTCTGTCTCAAACCCCACATTTGCTTCTGCATGTTTTCTGACCACACCTCCTGGCCCAGGTCTCACATTTGCTTTGGTGGGTGGCTCTTTGTCTTGCTTTCTTTGACTTCCCGTGTTTTGCAGACTAAGAGTTTGTCTGAGACACTTGTGAAAGCTGAGACTGATCCTTGACAAAGTAATATTGCTTGTGAGAATCATTCATGGCTGAGGGACGTGAATCTGGGAGGGGAACTTTCTGTGTTTCCATTGACCCACTGGTCAGATGGTTGACTGCTGCAGCCTGTCTGTTGTGGAGATTCCTGGGGAACCTTTCCTAGGGGAAGCCTTAATGCATCTCCATATGCACAGCAGCTGCTCTTCTCTAGGCAATCAGTGTTCCCAGACTGATTTTATATCATGTCCATTTTACTCCCAGCTTCCCTTCCCTCTTGCACATACTGCTCCCTACACCTCCCTATTGCCAAAGAGACATCACCACCCAACTTTGCCTCTCATCCTCTTTGTTCTCAGCTCTGAGGGTGCTTTCCACACAATCCGTGTGTATGTCCACTCTCTGTAGCAGGTCTCTGTCTGCTGTGCTGCAGCTGCAGGCAGAGCTGCACCTTAGCCCCACACATTGGCTGCTTCATCCTGTTCACATGAATGATTCCTCAGAAGTAAAGCTCCTGTTTTTGTCTGAGATTAGAATACCTGAGCATGTTCATTACTAAAGTGCACCACATTCACAAGAGGAAGAGACATTTGGAAGCTTTATGTTCTCACAGTCTTGATCCATCCACAGTCTTGTACCATCAATCATATCCCTGCAGAGTACAAAACAATGCCCAATGCTGTCTATTGTATTTACTTTTTGAAGATGTTAATGACTGTGGGAGCAAAATGAAGTGGTCCTTCCCTGAGGACATAATACCATTTTGTTCTGAGAGGCAGGTTATAGCAGATGGGATGTACGTGCACTTACTTTCTGTGTGCACTTCTCATTTCTCCTTTCCTGTTTTGTTTTTTTTTTTTCAGAAGCAAAGTTAGTAGTGACTCATACCAATTGATGGTTGACAGCAAGACAAATATTCTGTTTTGAGGGACTTGTAAGAGAAGAAATGGGAATCACACTCTTCCCTCCCTCTCTGCAAAATTAAGTCCCTCACGAAATGGTAACTTTCTTCCAGATGATTCTTATACTTACTGCTAACAGTAGCAATTTGTGATCAATGAAGTAAAAGTCAGCTGATCCAGCATCATAAAAAGAACCCAAAGCTCCCTGGAATTCTAGTTTAGTTTCCTTTGCTGGTTTTTATAGTACTTGGACAAATAGTGTTTCCTAGTTCTGATTCTGTATTAGATTCTATGGCTCTGTATTTCACAGCTACCAGTAAAGAGCAAGTGCTACAGTGATGGGAGCCATATAAGATAGATGATAAAAATATTGTTGCTGAGCGCTTCAGGGTGTACTTTGTGTGAGGAGACACTTAATCTAAAGAATAAGGGATTGTTAAATTTTACTATATAGCACATGCAATACTAGAATTTATTAGTCTATTGTTCAATACAGGAACTGATGTGCTGTTTTAAGTATTTTTTCAATCTGTGACATAAAAGAAGTTCCCAAACTTCCTGACTCAGTTTTCATGTTTGCAGTATATGAATGCTCTTGATATTAAGTGAAAGTGCAGTAAATTAAATAGCAGAATAAATATATAGCAACAGGTGGAACATGATTCCTATGTGTCTTTGAAAAGATTTGGGCTTTGCCCAGACTAATAAAGGACTGATTTCTAGTAAGGTAAGGGCAGAGAGCAGACATTGCTTACTCCCCACATGTTTGAGAATGTGCAGGAGAGCTGGTCAGGGTTATCTGTAGTGTGGCACTCTTCAAGCTGCCTGTAACCAATAGTTAATAACACACTATCGTGTGGATGTCCAAAGATGAGACAATTCAGTAACTCAATCTCAAAGGGCTGAGCAGTCATTATTTTCCATATACAACAATAATTAGCAGAAAATATTGACAACCTTTTTTTATATGTATGCCATCCAACACATTTTTGGATTTTTGCATTTACATTCTGTTTCTGTTTTAAATTGACAGGTTTAGCCCATAGCTGCTTTCAGCACACTAGGAGAAGAGAGTGCCATTTCTTTACCTCCCTGCTGTTTGAGGGAAAAGCAGTTGTTCTTTACACAAAGTCTCTATCAGTGGCAGCTTTTAAAGACTTCTTTGCGTGATGTCTGAATTTTTAAAAGTTTTGAAGTGCCAGGTTTTTCTGCATAAAAACTGCTTATCCCTCAATAGCAAAAACTTCAAAGTTTTCTGACAAACTTCAGACAGCACATAGACAGCCCCAATTTAAATAACTTGAGTTGCTTCTCTTGGCAAGTAGGGGATATTAAGGGCAAAATCCTACAGTGATGAAGATCATTGCGCTGAAGTCCCTCTCTGCTGTTGATCTCTCCATGTCTCCAGGCCCGACCAGCATTCCCCTGCCTTGCGGTGAGTGTGCAACTCCATTGTTCAGATCCATCTGCAGCAGCAGCAGCCTGTCCCTCTGTGCTCTCTACATGATGGAATTTGACTCAGCCAGGAGGTAGCCTGGTGCTTACACATGGCTGGTGGTTGTCTCACACTGCTTCATGCTAGTTTGCAGAGCAGAAGTGGCTACTTCACCCATTCTGGTGACTGACAGTAATTCATCCCTCCTCCCTCCTCCATGCCTCCAGAGTAGTAGAAGAGCACAGTCCATTTATTCTCTGTTAAATTTGCACAGGAGACAGAGAGATGCATTTTAATTATTTTAATCTGGACATGCGCAGCATAGAGGGACAGTGTATTGATTTTTCTATTTATTTTTTCCATCTCTGAATTAATAAAGCTCTTCCACTCAGCAGTTGCAGGCTCATAACCTCAGGCTCCCAAATATTTGTCGCTTCAGTTGACTCTTCCCTCCAACTTTCACCTACCTGTTTCGTATCTTCAGGATCGACCTTTACTGGAAATAATACTCAGAGACATAAAATGTAACATATACATTGATATCAACCCCCTGGTTTTTGGGATCTGAAAGGAGAAAGATGCTATGGCAACAGGGACCAGTAGCAGATGGGAAGCTGACCCCTGTGACTGCAGTGTGTACAAGATGCCTGAGATACCTTTGGGAATATAGACCTTAATGTCTGTGTAAATAGTCTGCTGCATCTCTGTCTGTCCGTACCTGGTTTCTACCAGAACAAGCAGAGACAACACAGGTCAGTAGTCATGGGAGAAGAATTTTTTTACTGAAGCATTTTTGGTTGCTAACACAATTCCCAGCAGCTGGTGCTGGTAAGACACAGGTGATCCTCCTGTGCCTTACCATCCTGTCAGCACTCAAGTTTGGATGCACACACAGGCCCTGGGTGCCAAACAAGCATCGTGGCCTCACTGCAAGCTGTTTGTCTCTATTTTAACATGGTGCAAACACTGGATGTCCAAGGAAATGGAAACTCTTCTCTAACAGCTGGCTTATTCTCAAAATACTGTTTGTATGGATCTCCATTTTAGAAACCATATTTTCACCTGACTCACAGGGAAGTCTGCTGCATTTTCACTGTAGATGAAATCAAGATAGGCAGCTTCACAAACCTCATCAAAGTTTTCCTTAGCAGGCAGACCAGGGCTATCACTGAACGCAGAAAATACTTTTTGGAAAGGAGCAAAAACACTGCGAGGCAAGGCACTAGAACAGGGTGCCCAGAGAAGTTGTAGATGCCCCATCTCTGGAAGGGTTCAAGGCCAGGCTGATGAAGCCCTGAACAACTTGATCTAGTGAAAGATGTTTCTGCTCATGGTTAGGGAGTTGGAACTAAATGATATTTAAGGTCTTTTCCAACCCAAACCATTATATGACATCTTCTGTTTTTTGTGCTAGTATTCCACATTGAAAATAGCTGATGGTCGGTCCCTGCCTGGGGTCTTTGGCCCCCTGCTAAGCTCCAGCAGCCTTCCTGCAAGCTGTTGCTTTAAAACTAGAAAAAAATAAGCAGCTGCAGCCTTTTAGGCTTATTTGGTAACAGCTGTTGCTTGCCACTGTGCTCTTTCTCATCTTGCAAGTATTCCTGTCCTTTTTTTTCCCCTTTTTGCTCCTTTCTTCTTTCATTTTCATGCCCTCTGTGATTTAAGAGAATTGGTCATGAGAAAAGGAGGACACAGAAACTTTCTTTCCAGCACCCATATGTGGCAGTGTGCTGGGAAACCTTCGTGAAGCCTTTCAGCCCTGTCAGAAGGTAAAGACTTGTAAAGAACCACTGTGCTTCTCTGTTTTGACTCCCTCCATCCTGTGCATGCCATGGGATCACTGGTATGAAGGTGGGTCCATGAGCAAAACCTTCTTCCCTCTGAGCAACCTGGTCTAGTGAAGAGGTCTCTGCCCATGGCAGGGGGATGGAACTAGATAATCTTAAGGGTCCTTTCCTTCTAAGATTTCTCCCCTCTTTCCTGGCAGCCCCGTATGTAGACAACCCTCAGCACAGCCATGCCAGTGCCAGCTCAGGGGAAATCTCTGCACTGGCAGAAGGTTCTTCAGTAGCTCCTTTCCTTGCCAAGCCCCAAAGTGTGCCAGTCACTGGTGGAAGCTAAGATTTTAAATGCTTTTCCTCTCTTTCTGCCAACACAACATATGAGATGGTTGTACTCCTTGTGATATTTTAGTCATTACCAAACATGTGCATGCTGTAAGAAAAATCCTGCATGGAAATGAGATGATGTGTAATGTATGCCTTCCTCTACAACACCTTTTAAATTATTTTTTGTTTTTATTCTTTTTAAGAAGTCTGTGGAACTGGAGCATTACATAGGAAGATAGGACAAGCTGAGAAGATCCAACTGAAAGGAAAATGTTAGAGTTTGTGGCTATCAGAGAAGAAGGCAAAAAGGTAGGATTGCACCCATGTGGTTGTTCATCTTTCCCCCACTCCTACTGACTCTAATGGAACTACTTGTGCTGTGCCCCTGCCTGTTGGACTCTAGCTTTCTAAAGGTGGAAGGGGACATTAAAAGACTCCAGAACTTCAGGGAGATGGAAGCCAGACTAAGGCAGACTTTAGCAAGCTTTTACTCAAAATGGTTTGGCTCCAGGAAAGCAAGTGAGGGCTTGTAGCGCTCTGCATGCAAGTTGGCCCTCTCCAACCCTGTGTCACTGTCTCTTTGAGACCAGCCCAGCTTCACCACCAGCTCACATATAAATATGTGAAAAAGAGCAAATCCTGCAATTTTTTGCTGAAGCAGCTACCTGCTTAGTGTTCAAAACAGTGGCTTTATTTCCATAATGTTAGATGGCAGCATCATAACCTTTAACAGCACATGAATCAAAAGTTGTCAGCTTTTCCTCTTCTGCCATGAGCCTTGTGATTCTTGCCATGTGTTTTATTTTCTTGTGGTTAGCCCAAGCTTGCTTGCAAATTTTTCTGGTTTAGAAATGTCCATCATTTCCTGTGGTCTTTAACAAGAGAGGAGTGCCAGCCAAGGCAGGCAGCCTCTCCACACAGCTCCTTGCTCATACACACTCAGGTTGCTCTTGGTAAACAAGGTCACTGCCTCCCCCTCTCTTGAAGCAAACTGCAACAAGACTCCGCTTTGTGCCCTTGTCCTGGCAGGAGGGGGAAACTGGGAGGCTTAAGGGGAAAACTGGATTGAAAATGTCAAAAAACAAACCAATCCCAAACTCCAAACAACCAAAAAGAGCTCCACAACTTTTTTCAGTTGTTGAAAAAGTCATATATATTTGTGTGGAAATTTTCCTATTACTGTTATTATTTCAGCTTGTAGTTGGCTATGGGAACATTTCCAAAGAAACCAGTACTCTGGGAAATCTTTTGTTTTCCAGAAAGGCTGTTATTCAAAAACAATTAACATAAAAACATTAAAATTGTCCAACTTCAGAGACAGAAAAATGGAGGAAGGAAACATGAGAGTGTGCGTGTTCATGCAGGAGGGAGTACCGCAGTCTGAGGTAATCTAAGAGGCAGAAGGAGGAGACAAGAGCACTTGGGTCAGCATAGGATGTGTACCATTGCCAAGGAGGGTTGGGATGGTGAGACCCCACACCTGTGGGATGCAGGAGCTGCGAGGTCAGCTGAGGGCAGCACAAGGCAAGGAGAGGTAGGGGGCCTGGGACAGCAGGAGTCCCAGGAGTGAGGGTAGAGATGCCCAAGTGTCTCTCCATTCTTCAGGCCTGCTATGAAATGTGTATTGTGTGTTTTGGCAGCTCTGAGTCGTGTTGTCTGAGGTGCAGCTGTTGTTTTAAGACCAGGCTTGTGCTTGGCAGCTCAGGGTAGGTCTCCCAAATCCCCTTGCTTCCCAGTGACAATGTTTGGTGAAGGCACTGAGAGCAGTAGTGTTGAGGGTTTTATTTTACATTTGTACTGTGCAAGTTTTTCCACCATTTCTCCAGTGGGTTTTGAACCAGCTGGCTGATTTCAGCCTCACTTGAGAGGGCAGAGGGTCACCAGATATTAAAGTACTCTCTGCTTGTGTGGAAATAGAGTTCGATCAGAGGGAGTTTCCAGATGCCCCAAGGCAGATCTCCCTGCCTTTTTCAAAAGATCACAACTGTTTTAAAGTGTGAACTGCACCATATGCAGCCTGAAGTGAGCTGTTTTCTCTTGCAAAGGGAGTGCTATAGCTATAAATGTACAGATTATCCTCTTAGGCCTTTTGATGTTCCTATCATCAGTTTTTCCTCCTCCTATGTTACCTCATCCCTGACCCTGCTCACATCCACATGTGTCAGTCTCAGCCAGACAGAAATGTGGAGATCTCAGTCCTCCTCAAGGGGGACCCAGGGGACTTGGGAGTCAGCCAGAGGTAACACACCAGGGAGGAGAGCCGTGGGAAGGAGAATCGGCATTAATATTGGGGAGTTTGAGTTCACTGTGACTGGGAGGCATGAACTGCAGTTGCTGGGGTAGAATGGAGGGATGCAGGAATAGATGAAATATCCCAGACTAGCTAGGATTCCCGAGATCAGTGACACTCAGAAGAGCCTACCTGTGTCCCAGAAGCAGAAATCCACAAAGACCTTTTTGATAAATAAAAGCCTGAAATGAAAAACTTGTTCTAAATTAGACAGTGGTCTCACACTCTGAAAAACCCAGAGAAGTGGGGCAAAAAGCATTACATAAAAAGGCAAAAAGCATGTGAACAAACAACAGGGCCTGCAGAGCAAAAACTTACTTCAAAAAAGGCTCAGGGCAGCATGTGGAAGGGGAGGAGGTGTCTGGGATTGTCCTTCTCTTGCCACACAGGGAAGATTTGCAGGTTTTCACGGCACTGTTTCTGTGCTGATGTTTTCCTGTAAGTCTTCCCTTCCACTCAAAGGGGGAAAAAAAGAAAACAACAACTTTTAATAGATCATCAGTAGCTGGTACAACAGTGTCCCCCCACTTCCATCCTTCTGTCTGTTTCAAGATCAAATTTAATTGAAACAAGATATTGTAGCCAGGATGAGTGTCTATAAATAGGTTCCAAATTGTCACCTTAAGAGCAACATGTGTGACCTAGTTCAAGCACTAATATGAAGAAAGAAAGATTGTTAAACACATAGTCCCATTAGACACAGGAAAGTCCCCTTGTAGATGGTTTCAATCTTTGGAAGATAGTTATTTACTCTGGTTCCAGCAAATGATAAGGTATTTTCAGCTTTGGTGCCCAGGAAATGCATGTTGATAATAGACTCCATTCATACTACATGTTGCATTGTCACTGAATTTATGGCACAGATAATATGCATGCTTACTAGTTTCTCCTTCTTTCACAATTTTCAAAGAGTTTATGTATTCTACTACCTGATATGCAGAAGAGATTTTGCTTGGATTTTTAACCAAATCTTCATTTGAAATATGTATTTTTTGATGATATAATAATCTATGTTGACCAAATGATTTATCTGAGAAAGCATTTAGCATATTTTAGAGGTTGTGAAACCCATGTAGGGTGTTTATACTTCCAGTTTCATTTATATAACATAGTATTTAAGTTATCTGAGCCCCCAGCAGATTACCTGTATAAGTAGCAAAGGCAGGCAGGATTCAGCTTTTGTTATCCAATCTCTTTTCAACGTATGAAATGCTTTTCCAACAGCTGGTTATGTAAAGCAAGGTTTATTGAGGTTATATTTTTCAGTACATGACTCTCAGCACTGCATATTTCTCATTTGTTATTTGCCTCCCTTTTTGAGGGCTTGTATGTATCATCCTTACAGCTGAAGTTCTGCAGCAGCCTGTGTATTTTGAGGAAAATATTCATTTGAAGCATAAATATGTTTTCACAATAAAAAAAATATGAAGCTGGGGTGGATTATATTTTAAGTATGCTCATGCAAGTTTAAATAAATGAAACATGGACTTTTAAACTTTATCCATATTCACTGAGCTTGATGCAGTATTCCTGTAGATAGTCAACACTCTGAGCCAGCTACCATTTAAACACTAATAACAATACTGTGTTTTCAGAGGTTTTATCAAAATGAGCTGCTCCTTATCTGTTCTGTGAAGCTATGGGAAATTATCCTATACAACAATGCTGGCTGCTTGCATGCATGCTGCAGAAATTTTCAAATCGTTTTTAATACTGGGCAATGTCCTGGTTGGAAAAAGACTTCCTCACTGAAACAGTGGTTAAGTATTGGAACAGAGTTCCCAGGGAAATGGTGGGGTCCCTGGAGTTATTCAGTAAAAAAGGAGATGTGGCACCTTGTGATATAGTTAAGGGGCAATGTGGCGCTCAGTCAAAGGTTGGACTTTATGATCTTGGAAATCTTTTCCAACCTTAATGATTCTATGAAATTGCTTGAAAGCAAAGTAGTTACTGCTTTGAGGTTAATAAACAGCATATTCACCAGTCATAAATGCAGACTACAGGCCTTAACAATCAAAATATAGGTGTCTTTTTGGCTTTTTTTTTTTTTTTGCTTTTATTAAGTAGATTTAGAAATACCACACCAATGGAAGCAGTGAGTTTTAGTATCCTAGGTAGTCTCTAGGAGGGGAGGTCACAGAGCTAGCATGACAAGATGAAATACAAAGTTGCCTCCAGCCACAGACAGCAAACACTTTGTTTTGATAAGGTTTTTGGGACAGGCTGACAGTTTAGTTCATTGACTTTGCTCTTGCTTGAATTTGGGTGTTAATCTTGTTATCTAATGAATACATTTTAGGATGTGTTTTAAATCTTGTTAGCCTGAATACTAGGGTGCACAAAAGCAGGATAAAGAAGTGGTAGAGGAGAAAGAGAGGTCCTCTGCCTACAAGCACATGGTATGTCTCCTCTCCTTCAAGCATTAAACACACATTCTTTAGCAGAAAAACATAGAAGACAGAAATCTCAGGAGACAACAGTGCCCCTGTTTGACTTTCTCTCCAGTTTGGAGACTTCCCTTTGGACACCACACCAAAGGGCCTCAGTTGCTTCCAGTTCATCATTGTTCTTTGTGGTGGCAAAAAGTCAGGAAGAGAAGAGAAGAGAAGAGAAGAGAAGAGAAGAGAAGAGAAGAGAAGAGAAGAGAAGAGAAGAGAAGAGAAGAGAAGAGAAGAGAAGAGAAGAGAAGAGAAGAGAAGAGAAGAGAAGAGAAGAGAAGAGAAGAGAAGAGAAGAGAAGAGAACTTTGAGCTAGGTGAGGTTTGCAGTTCCCAGCAACCAAGAAGGCCCTCGGGCCCCTGGACCCTCTTATGCCCCCTACACACCTAAGTGCTGTACTTAGCCAGCCACACTATGATATAAAGCAGACAGCCCCATTCAGTAAATATGTGAAGCAGTTTGAAGTATGTGCCATGTGCAAATAAGCATCTCTGTGAAACTTCAAGTTGGCATTTATGTTTCAAAGCAGTAAATTCACCTATTTGCACCTTTTGCAATAAAAAAATTCAAGGTATACATGTACAAGGAAGGATTTGGAGTAGATGTCTTGAGTAAAACATCATCTTGGAAGGTGTATCTGCAAGCACAGAAAGAACATGGGTGTTTTCAAAGTCTGAACTTCACATGTCCAGTGGTAAATTTTTCAGATAGTCCTGGCCTCTATAAGAATCTGGGTAGGGAATAGAAACCATATTGTTTAACACCAGAGACTGGTCACACAGTATATCTGAGTCCTGAACAAAAATGCTTGGAGATATTGGTACTGTTCAGCAACCCATAGGCAATAAATAAATTGATTGAACCTCTTCACCACATGGTTATAAGAAGAGACTATAAAAAACATTATCCATTTATGGTCATAAGTATCAAGTACAACAAATTGCACTTACTGAATACTTCAGTTACTGTACTTGGCAGTGAATTTGCTTTAACTCCAGGAGAGCATTACAAATAAAATCTTTAGAAGAGATGTGAACCAATTGTGGAATACTGAATTTTTTTTTTCCTCAGGCCATAGTCCTGTTCCCAGCCCCAGATTCACTGTGTCTATCAAGAGATGCATTCTATTAAAAAAACAGAATTTAAGCAGTTCCTAACTACGAAGGCAGCATAGCAGCTAAGATATTTAGGATGAAACCACCATGAGACAACTGCAGTTCTAGCAGGATTTGGCGCAAGGATCATGTGGGAAGCCTTTCCCCTGCCAGATCAGTGATGAAGAAGAGGCAGGGGGTGAAGGGGACACAAGTTCCAAGTTGTGAATCACCCCTTGTGTTGGCCAGAGAGCCTGCAGACAGAAATAGGAGAGAAGTGACCACTGAGGCTGAGCTCTGCAACCTTACTTCACCCATTCCCCACTTGGAAGAACTGTGCTTTGTTTCCCCTTTCTGAAATATGCCTTTTCATACAGCATTTGCCATCATTAATTGGAGCATCTCCCTCCTGCATCCTAATCAAACAGTGCTGGCAAAGAAGAATCAGTACTATGAGCAATGTCTGTCATGTACTGGCCAATTCAAGCCATGAATTGCTTGCCTCAGGTCTGGCAGGTAGGGGATCTCCATTTAATTTTATTCAGAATAAAATTCTTAATAGCAATGAAGCACGTGTAGAGCATTCAGAAAAGGAAAGAGCCCCTGTTGCTGACAGCTTAACTCAGTTTCTGCTTTTCCGTCAAATACATTTGTAACATTGACATTTTCTCCCATGGGAGGAAAATACCAGCAGGTAGAAGATGGCAGCAAACACATTAAAATTGGTGCTCCACCAAAAATCAAGAGGTGAAAAAGAGCTGAGAAACAGCTCTAAGTCAAAACTGCACACATGTAATGGTGCCCCACATCTTAGCAAGTATATATTTCAGTTAGGGAATTCCTGCTTCAGAGCACAGGTACTCTCTGCCAGATCCAAATGTCCTGCCACAGGAGTCAGGAGGGAGTGGGATTTTGGCCAAACCTGCAGTGGAAATGCATGTCAGCCAGAAAGTTCCTTCCAAGTCTGGGTTGTGATGTTCCCCAAATGTAGTACAGAAAGGAGATTTTGCTACCAAAAAAGTGTTGCTGGAAGCCTGGGCTGATTTATCAAGAAATGCACTTACAGAGTGAACCTCACTAGAATTTCATTCCGGCAAGGGCTCTGCTTTTCACCCTGTTTCCCGATCCCTAGAGAAACAACAGCAGAAAAAGCGGGAGCCTTTGCAGCGAGCCTGACCGGTGTCGCAAGAGATGGAGCTACCTGTGTGTGTGTGTGTGTGTGTGTGTGTGTGTGTGTGTGTGTGTCTCACTGTGCCCCGTCCAAGGCAAACAGCTCTCGCTTCCCGGAGGTCCCGGCCGGCGGGGAATGTCGCGGTGCGCCAGCGCCCGGAGCGGAAAGCGGCTGGAGCTGCGGGAGCGCTCGCTGTGCCCGGCGCGGCTGCGGGCGCTGCTCCCGGCAGCTCGGGAATGCAGGTGCCTCCGTCCTGAGCTCCGTGCCCAGCAGGGACGCACGGAAGCGGGGGAAGTGACGGGCTTTCTCCGGAAACTTATCTGTCTGGCAGATAGCGAGCCCAGCATCCGTGTGTTTGGGAGGTTCGGATGGAAGTGTCGCACCGCTGAATCAGCCCTTGGGCTCCGCAGCTGCTTGGCTTGGGGTGGGTTTGGCGGGCAGTCCTGCGTGAGCCTACTGGAAAAGTTCAAAGGGTATTTTCTCAGTTCTTCCCCCTTATACTAGCCCTGCCAAGGCAGCAAACCTCTGGTTCCTTTCTCAGAAACTAACTGAAGATTTGCTGCACTAAAACTTGGCCACCGTGGGAAAACAAACAAAAAAAAAAAAACAAAGATCCGTAAAATATAATGGTTACTAAAACAAAATGGCTTTTCTCTAGGAAAGAAAAATGTTGCAGATTGGATGACAGTCATGTTTCTTTCCTTTTCCTATTTTTCTCCCTCTTAATCATGCACATACATTTCTTCTGTGGTAGGGTTCCCATCACTGGAGTTTGAGGTAGCTTCCACTGCACATTGCTGTATTGGGACTGGGCTAGGACAGCAGGCAGCAAGCCAGCTTTCTGGGATAGAAGCATTCCCCCTGTATGGAGAGGGAGGAGAGAAGGACAATATGCCTCTGTACTTCTCTTGTCAGAATATAGCTGGTGGTTTAGATAATGATAATGTACAATGAAGAAGTGTGTGTGTCTTTTAATCTCAGACCATCAGTATGGTGTGTGTGAAATACTGGCTTTAATGAACTACGGTGCCTCTGAATGGAAGGTAAAAGATTTTGCAGTGCTTCTGCCTAGTCTCAGTTCTCTCAGCCTGGCTCCCTGCAGGATAACTTGTTTTAAGGTGGATTTATAAACCAAGATACCACCCGCTTCTTGCAAAGCTCAGTAGCTGCTTGATTGCTTTTTAGCATGAGAGTTCAGAAAAACATTCTTAAACCATGATGCCTCCAGAGGTTTGTGGTAAGAAAACAATGTTAATTTGCCCAGTCTAGAAGCAGAAAGATGAAAAAATAGTAAAGTACACTGTGTTCTTTGTTCAAAATACCTGAAATTAATGTCTTTGTTGGAGATAAGTGCCATAAATGGCTTTAACATTTCCAGGTTTTTCTCTCATTTTGGAGCAGTGCTGTACTGCTGCCACAGCACTGCTACACTACCCAGTACAATCTACCTATTTACACTTTTTAATGAGCAGTGACTCTACTGTAGCTGTTGCATTAGCTATGCATCCACGATTTATCGTGGTTTCCAAAGGAGTGTGTCATATCAGCTTCTAGAAAAGTTCAAGACAGCTGCCTGTGTCATGGAAAAATAAGACTTGATTAACAAAGGATGTAGGAAGCCAAAGTAAATACTAGAAATGTGTAAAGCAGTTATGGTGATGTAGATTAGTACATATGAAGGGATGTGTAAATCTGAGTACTTGACATGATTGATTCTTACGTCG
This sequence comes from Cinclus cinclus, assembly GCF_963662255.1. Classification (NCBI taxonomy): domain Eukaryota; kingdom Metazoa; phylum Chordata; class Aves; order Passeriformes; family Cinclidae; genus Cinclus; species Cinclus cinclus. Next base: position 86,533,656 of record NC_085046.1, on the reverse strand, counting down.
AAAGGGAAGTTGTGTTACTCTGTTTTTAGTTGGAAGTCCCTGCTGACAGCGTTGGACCTGTTTCAATGTCCCACTCAATTAAAAATCTCAAATATTGTGAGGATTTGGGCCTGCATTCCCATCTTTCTTGAATTTCAAATATGGAAGGACAGGTAACAAGAGAGAAAATGCTAAACTTTGAAAACTCTACCTGTCAGAAAAAAAGCACCTCTTAATTGAACCACATAACTTGTGTTTTAAAAAATCCCACCTTGAGAGGTAGATATGGTGGTAGCTTGGTGTCAGGACCATCTAGAAGGCAGGAGGAGAACTTTGTGAGCCTATGAGTCTTGCAGAGCCTTTCAGGTACTCTCACCTCTCTCACACATTGCAGACAAGCAGGCAAAAAACTGCAAGTTACTTAAATCAGTCACTGTGACACATCCAGTTAGCTTGGTTGTGAAGAGAGCACGAATTATGATAATCTACCCTGTCATTTAAAGATAAATGTTTTACAGCACAAATCCCGTTCTTATAAGTACATATTTAAAAGAAAGACTGTGCTTTGTTTGGAGTTTTTTAGTCTGCTTGGTTGGGGTTATTTGGTGAGGTATTTTGTTGGTGGTGGTTTTTTTAAACAGCAATTTTAGGACTTTCAGACTTGGTAAGAAATAGGTCCAAGTTGTGGTTAAATCCTGTAGACGATAGTCTTGCTGATCTCAGGATTTTCCAAATATTAAAATACATGTCTGCATTTCTCAAAACCCAACAAAACTTCAAAATCATTAGACCAATTTCACTTTTCCACAGATAACCAAGATGGCCATAAACTGCTTGAGTGTCCTGGTCCTGGAAAGATTTCTTATAATAGAATTATAGAATAATATATATTATATATATATAATAATAATGTATTTCTTATAATATGAATAGCTATTAGTGGCTTATTAACAATTTCAGGTTTATATTATATTATATTTTATTTATATTATATTTTATATTATATTTTAGCAAACAATATCAACGTTTATCCCCTAACTTTTGCTTAACTACAACAAATTATTTATAAGGTGCAACCCTATGTCATGCAGATGTTTTTCCAGTCATGTTGTTTATATAACAGGCACCATCAAAAATGTGATGTGGGGTGGTTCTGTATGGAGATGTGCATGAAGTCGGAGCAAAGAAAAATCACTCTTGTGATTGTGATCACTGTACCATCCCCAGCACTGCTTCCTACAGAGCCTGAGGCCAAAACTAGAAGTTGGTACATGTGGGCTGCATGGCTCCAGATGTGGGCTGGTCTAGATGAGAATTAGTTTTAGCAGAATCAAGTGGAAGTCCTTAACCTAGAGATAAGCCTGAAGTGCTCATGCACTATGAAATTTCTGGCAAAATCTTTACAATGTATCTATTTACACTCAGGATTTGTACATATGTTTGCACTCAGGGTGTGTAGGTATAGTTATAGTGTGACAAATATCCCTATCTACACAAGTTGGCAGGAAAAAATCAGAATAAGTACAAGAGCAGTAAAAGAACAGAATTAAGTGTCCATGTGTCATCTTGAGTGAAGTCTGGAGGGTTTCGGTGAGTACGTGTCTTTTTTTAAATTTACTTAAGATGGTTTAAGTTTCTCAAGTGGTAACTGCAAGCCTTGGGCAGTAGAAATACACTTGCTGAAGTATGCTTGTCCTGTATTAGGACAGCTGGCTGGCCTCATGGCAAGCCATTTTTTGTTTTCAGGTGAAGCTTCTGGCTTTGGGTCACCCTGGAATTTTTTTTTATCCTCTATGGAAGTCTGTCCTTTTTGGCAACATGGGCCATTATTTTTCCTCTTATAGTTTCAGCTTTTCTTCCTGCTTTTCACTTGGGAGTTTTCTTCTTCTAGTGGTCCTTTTCTCAGCAAGCAGTTTCTGCAGATTTGCAGGTGAATTCTAGTCATTTTGTATAAACCCCATCCTTTTGTTAAATTGGTCATATATTTTTCAGTTCTCATTCTTACAGTAAACATCATAGAATTGTGGTGGTTTGTGAAAGGTTTTGGCTGGTTGCTTGTTGGGTTTGTTGCAGCAGGGAGGGGAAGTGAGAGAGGGAGAGAATCACATCTCCCAGGGAAGGTGCTGTCACTAATTATGCCTTGGAGATTATTACCTCATGGCTCAGATATAATTAGTACTTGATCAAACTCATATGGTGCTATTTAGGACAAAAAAAAGCCTCTCTTCCTGTATGACCCAAAAAGACAGCTGTTACTTCAAACATTCATTTTTAGGGCTTCAGGAAACTGCATCTCTAATTCTTATAAGTCCCAACAGCCCCTGAACCCCTTCCAACAGCTACCATGCCTGCAGTCCTCCTCTTACCAAAACTTTGCCACCTATAACCATACAGATGTGCAAAGGAGTACTTTTGGGACATCTCTTATTTCTGGATTCTGGTTGTCTTTTGAGAACTCCTTAGAAATACATGTTGTAGAACAGGATTTTTAACCTTTTCCATGTCTTATATATGTCAAGTTGGCAAAAGCTGGAGGTAGAGGGTAGTGCAGCACAGATCAGGAAGGTAATGGGGACATGGCCTCACAGGCAGAGAAGTCCTGAGAGAATGATAAGACAACCCCTGTGTGATCTCGATTATTTTCTTTAGTCCTCTAGTGCTTATGTTTCACCACTTCAGATCCAGTGCTGGGAGAAATATCAGGTGCCTTCTGGTGACAAGAAATGTGTGTTGTATGAGCTCGTCAGATGATAAAGGTGTCGAGTCAAAATCCACTGAATTGGTAATACTAATTCCCAAATTTTCAGAGAGCTGCAGATCCCCAGTAGATTCTGGGCTGGAGTTTAGACAGCCTATGCCCAAACCTGCATTCCTCTATCCTCACACAGCTGCTACCTGGATAGGTTGGTGGTTACCAACCTATGTTAAGCTCTTACCTTTAAGCATGCCCAGAGGAATGTCAACCTCAGCAGAACTGAGCAGCTCAGTGCCAGGTCTGTGCCTCAGCAGCAGATGCAGTTCTTCCAGCCTGCATCTGCAAAAAAGCATTTGTAGGGCTACTGCCTTTGTTTGAAGTACAGCAGGGATCCTGCTGCAGCTGCTGCAGTTCCTGCTCTCCTTATCCCACCACCCAGGGTAAGGACACTTCCCTGCACCCAGCTTGGTCCTCTCATATGCGCTCAGTCTCTTCTTTCAGCTAACAGATTCAAAGAAGCTTTCCCACTCTCCAGGGCATGTCTGAACTTCCAGGGTTGTGTATAACTGTTTTGCAGTGGGAGCAATCCCAGTTCGCAGAGTTGCAGGGATTAATCAAGAATCTGTTGGGTGCAGTGAGCGGTGTACGTGTGTGAAAGGTGGAAGAGCAGGATTCCACTGCTTCTGCCAGAAATCATCCCTGTGGCTTATGCCTACTTTTTATGAAAGATATAAACAGATCTTGGGATGACAGTTACTGCCTAAAGGCTCTGTGTGTCCCAGTGGCATTGTATACAGGAAATGTACAGGAAGAATGGCATTTGCACTCTGTCACAGTGTGATGCTTCAGAAGGACATTTCAAGGTCCACAGAGAATTTGGCTTCCAATTCATTATTAAGTAAATTATACCCATGTGGAGAAAGCTGTTTCATGTGATTCAGGGCTGTGTTTCACAGTGGGGGTCAGTGTGCTGTTCCCAAGGGTTCAGGACGCATGGGCCAAACTTGTGGACGTGAAACACCTTGCACCACACTAAAATGGTGATAGTAATTCTCAGTTTATATATCTCATGGGAAGGGCTCACATAACACTGGAAAGGAGTTGCTGGTACTTATTTCTTAGTTCTCTGATTTTGTACAGCCTGGTAGAAGAGAGGAAGCATAACAAACAAATTCTTGGTTGTTAGAGGTCAGAAACATTTGATTATGCTTTATGACCAGTTTCAGTAATGTAAGCTACTTTATTTGAAGGAGAATAAGGTTAGTGCCTATTAGCTGCTGCCACTTGTGCACATGAGACTGATGTCAGCCATTGACTTCATATCACCAGCTATGACATATATACACCTTCTTGAAAGGCCCAGTTTGAAATGGTCATTTAATCTCTATTTATACTCTTTATTTCAAATTTTAAGGCCACCATAATACTGTATGTATTACTTCAGAGGATTACAGATCACACCACAGAGTGTTTTATAAATTATTTCTCTTCAACATAGCCTTATATTGCCAGGGGAATTGCTTCTACAGTCCCACTTCCACCTTAGTCTATGTCCAGATCTTGCTGAAATTCCTGAGATTCTTCTTTATTAAGGTTATTATCAGATCCCACACTGCCTCTGTTACAAGAACAGTATTTAGGCCCACAGACAATTTATTAGAAGATCCTTAATTCTGTCCTCTTTGATTGTCTTTATCCAATAGTCATTAAATTAGTGACCAGTCACACAGGATGTAGGCAATGTACATGTGTTTATGGTGTTATTTTAAAAACATTTCTCCATCCTGGGAGAAAAGAATCAAGAGAAGCTGCTGTTACCCAGGATATAAGTGGGATCACAGCAAAAATTCAAAAACTCCCTATTATGCTTGCTTGTGCAGTGCCCAGCTCATGCCAGTATCAGCCAAGCAGACCTGGTCTGCCTCTCTGCTCACAAGGGTTTATTGCTGTACATTTATCAGCTCTATACAGTGGCACTGAACGCACACACACCATTTATTTCAGTATGACAAGGTAGAAAACACTTTCTTCCCACGGGCAGGCAGCTGTCTTGAGAAATTTCAAAACCTGATTCTGAGAACTTGCTTGTGTATCATCTGCACTGAAACAGAAGTACCCACACAAGGGTACTATTCTCCAGTACTATAAACTGTGCTTTGGATTCAAGACTTGCTGAGAAAAGGGACACTATTCACATGGGCTCTGACTTGTAAATTAGTTCTTCACTTGAGGGATGAGCAGTTTTTACATCTCAGACTTGGGACACTGAGCAAGCTTCAGGCAGCCCATGAGCCAGATGCAGTTTTCTGGGGTGCAATGCTGTGTGTGCTGGAGTCGACTAGCAGAGCCACAGCAATCAGCATGCAATACCTGAGGGGAGCTCTTGCACAGAGGAGAACACACTGGTCAACAATAACCAGAGCCAGCCCCAGCTTACTGTCTAGTCTACTAGTTCTATGTTTTTTGTGTAGAGATTATTGATTTTAGACTAAAAATCAAGTGTCAAGAGACAGCAATGATCTGTACAAGTGACCTCATAAACCATGTGCAATTACACAGGCAGTACTAAACTACTACAGTAGTTTAAACAGTGTTTGTTAGTTGTTGTTATTACCTCTCCCAAGAGCTTAGTGCTATTGCTGTCTGTAGGCTGTGATTTACAGTAGTGTAATCACCTGAAAATACTGTGTTTGTTAAGCTTCTCAAGTAATACAAAAATGAGTCAAGCAATACTTACAGATACCAAATGGACTTAAAATGCTTTTCTTGCCTGAAGATGCATTATTTTATTATGTTCCACCTACCTACTCACCAACAGATGAAGTGGTCTTTTATTTGGAACACTTACTAAAAAAGGTAATTATAAAGGAATTTCTTTGACTTGTAATATTAGTGATACAACCATCATAATGTGAGTGAATGTTCAGTAACAATACAGAAACCACTCGACTCCTATTTAAAAGAGCAGTAAGTCAGGGTTTTCCTCCTGAAACCTGGCATCAAGTCTGTGAAACTCTCCTTTCTTGAATTCAGGAAGAAAAACTATGTGCTATTCGAGAATGAAAGCCACACATGTTGTTAGAGATTTATACAAGATTTATACAATAAAATCTATTGGTTAGTTTTCTAGTAATAAATTATTGTTGCATGAATTTATTAGAGGTTACTTAGCCCTTCCAGAAAATTATTGTAATCATGCTTTTCAAGCTTTTTTTCTTAACAGGGTAGACTTGGAAAGACCTTTTTAAGCTTATACCGGTTAATTTTTAGTCTGATGTTTTGTACCAGTAAAAAGCCCTCCCCTTTGCTTACTTTCATTTTCCTCTGTCAAAGGAGGTGAAGACCCATCTCCTTGAGCATGATTGCTACTCCCGTTCTCCACAGAAGCCCATATATAGCAATTCCATAGGGATCTAGAACACTATGATGGGAGAAAGCCAAGAAATACAGGACAGTGAAATGGAGGGGCTCCAAAACATGCTGGCCCAGTGCCTCTCTCAATTGAATTTTGCAGCTTTCTAGGATGTGAAGCCAAGGTCATTCCTACTTCAGATGCAGCAGAGGGGAGGGCTGGGGCAGGAAGTTTCCATGGGCACGCACCTGCTGTTTGAAACAGCAGTGAATAATCAAGGGAAGAGCCCTGGAGCTCCAGCACCCTGTTTTCCCTTCCTCTAAAGAGCATGGAGGCAGCAGCTGCGGCTGTTGATTGCTTCATTCCTCTCAGGGATCCCAGAAGACCTCTTCCCTTGGGAGCAGCTGGCTCCACAGCCCCTGACCCCTCGTGGCCCAGCCCCAGCTCAGCACAGCATCCTCCCAGCACCGGGGCTTAGACCACAACAGGCAGTTCAGCTACAGCACTTCTGTTGCCCTGGGGCAACAGTTGCTTGCTTTGTCCTGGCCTTCAGGGGCAAGCAGATCCACCCAAAGCTACTGCAGTCTTAAATAAAAACAGAAAACCCCACTGTAGGCCAGAGACAACTCCCCATCTCCAGTGTTTACTGGACCAGTGATGTGCGTTGGGCAGGAAGCTGCACAGGAAAACAGGAGCTTGGCCTCTGGGATAGGGCAAATGAGGCGTGGAAAGCTGCTTTCCACCTGCCAAAAAAAAAACCTGAGGCTAAAGCTTTGCCAGTTGGACCTTGAGAGCTGCTGGACAAGCTCTACTCTTATTGATGTCAGTGGGATTTCTGTGGGCACTCAGCAACTGGTGTGCTGCAAGCCCTTAGAGGGGATTGACAGGGAACACCACAAAGCAAATGTGTGCCAGGCTGAAGCCATCCATGCTCTGTGTGAAGTAATGCACTCAGGTGATGTTACCCAAACAATAATGGTTGTACTCTTAATAGATTAGTCCTCACCTTGACTGCTTGCTTTCTGCTTTAGAGATATGGCAGTGCTATTACCCAAAACACATTCTCCCCAAGACTGAAATGGTATTCATTGCTGCTTCTCTTTTCAAAAGCTATTTTGTCCTCTTTTCAATTTTAATTCAACTTATGTATGTTCATCTAGATAATATCCTGTAAGTACTTTTACATATAAATGTACTTCTCAAATTTTACTTCCTTTAAAGTTGTCAATAAAATATTTTAAAACTGCTCTATGGCACAGATAGGCTTTTCACTCATCCATGTTTTCTCTTAAATAAAGCAAGGGAGGTACTGCTCAGTTCTCTCATAGAAGGCACTGATGAGAGCAGCAGCTTCACGTGCTGTTTTTAAAAGGAACCAAGCAGGAATGAATACCAATGCACATGCTGGCCACTAGATCTGTTCTGTCCTCAGCTTTCTATTAAACGAAACTTGGTTTCATTGTTCTACATAGTAAACTGTTGCTGATTGATGTAATGCTGAATGGTGCTGGTGGCTGACTGATCACTCTTGGCTTGACCACTGAGTGGTCAAAACCTAGTAAGTAAAAATGAGGTACTACTGACTAGGAACAAAAGGCCAGTAAGGGATGAAACATGGAAGGGAATGAACAGGAATCTCCTAGCCATCATATGGATACAGAGCATTGACAGAAGAGTCACTGATGTTTTTGCCAAATTTAAGATGTATTTCCTTTTCTGATGCTGATTTATTCAGCGAGACACATAGATTTTGAAAACAGAATGCATAAATGCTGCATGGGAGAAATTAGCTGAGAAGCAACATCTTAATATGCACAGGAGTGCATGGAACACTTCTGACAGTGAAGGAGCCTGGGCTCCTACACAGTCATTCCCAAAGAATGTTAAAAATATTTGTGGGAGAGAACAATCTTGTGAAACCGATTTTTTGAGCTGCTGTCTGCTTATTTAAAACAAAAACTATCTTACAGCAGTTCTATGTGTTTCCTTTTCATATCAGTGTTAAGCTTATCTTATAATCACATATTCAATATGTAATGTAAGTTAAAAGTATCCATTATAAAACTCAGTGCAAAGAGAATATGGCTTGGATGCTTGCTGGCATGGAGAAAGATATCCTGTCTTATTTTTTTTGTACTGTGATACAGTTATAGCATTATGAGATATCTAGGGCTTTGAAGGGTCTATTGTAAGCATGTCAAAGACTTTTAGAATTTGTTTTTGGGAACATTAGATCACAAGAACTGAGGAATGAGTCCCACCAACTTTGATTAAACAATGTATCCCATTATTCCTTTTCCTGTTTTGGAGTTGAAATTAAACTAGCATTAATAACACTCTGGATACTTATTCTTTCAGTCAGAAAAAAATCATCTTAATTTTTATCATGTCTACAGAAAGATTCATTCAAAACACAGCTTAGACACTGAATAGTCACTGCTGTGTGCTGCTTGTGCAGGCAGAGAAGGGTGTGCCTACCACAAGATCCTGATGTTCACAGCGGAGCTTGCTGAGTCAGGAGTGCTGTCTCCTGATCAGCACCTCACCTCCCCAATGACCTGGGGAGCCCAGGACTAATAAAATATGGCACAAGTGTTCCATTTGGCAGTCTCGCACATGGGAAAAGAGCATTTCCACAGCAAGTGGTAACTTGTGCAATAGCCAATCCTAGTGCCACCGCTACAGGACTTTTGATGGAGTGTGAGAGTGAAGGGTGTGTGACTGGGGTCTAGGAACAGCTGAGCCTGAACTTGGAATCCACATTACAACCTAGGAAGAGTTTAAGGATGGGACAAAGACTTAGAGGTGGGAAAACAACAGCAGAAAGAAAGAGAGAGAGAGAGAGAGAGAAAGAAAGAAAGAAAGGAAGAAAGAGAGAGAGAGAAAGAAAGAAAGCAAGCCCTCTGCCTCTTTGGCCCTAGACTTAATTTCAGGAAGTCATGGTCATTCTTACCCTGGCATGTTGGCACGTACCTGTCAGCCACCCCCCAGCAAGAGTCCAAACTCTCTTCTAGTCTCCTTCTTCTAAAGTATGACAATGTTCTGTTGCTCTCAAGTCTCACGTATTCTTTTGGTGTCTCATGGTGCTAAGTTGAGTGTTCTAAGGTAGAAGGTCTTGCCTTGCTGAAGGCCATCTGGGTGTCAGAATGCCAATGGAGAGGTGGAACTCCTGCTTTTTACCATCTTTTTATAAAAGACTGGGAAATTAGTACTTTCTTCATACTAATTAGTACAAACACTGTAATCACTAGGAAAGGTAGAAGAATGGTCAGGTTGTGAAATGAAGCACTCATGATTAAGAGTTACATGGTGATTTGATTGGATCCTGTTACACATGTTCACTGATGAACATGTAACAAGCAATGTATTTTACAAGCAAGTTTGAGTCCAACTTTATTTATGTTGGCAGTTAATTCAATACAAACATTTGTGTCTTCATTTCCACAGTGCCACAGAACCCTGAAAAGTCATCACAACAGCAGCACTTGCTGGGTATTTTAGCTTCATTTTACAGGTCACACACATCATAGCCAAGTGGCAAGTACATCTGGTAAGGCAGGTTTAGACATTTGGAGATCTTGTTACCTTTTCCTAAATTCAAACGACAGTTTCTTCTGAGCCAGGGTAGTACATAAAATATACAGGGTGGAGATGAAATCCTGTCTTTACAGAAATTAATATAAATGAGACATTATAGAACAGATACATATCCTTAAGGTCTAAGTTATTCTGTTAACCAAACTAAATTGCTAACAAATTGGCAAACTAACAAATATCAGCATTTATGAAAATTAAATCCACATGTTCTTCAAAAGCATGTATCATCAACTACTTCCAGATGTAAAAATCCACAGATAGTTTTAGAGAATCTTAGTCCCACAGTGAGTTTCCATCATGATACTCCAAATGAGCACTGTTCACAAGCAATAAACAAGAATATTTAGTGTGTTCAGGAAACAATACTTGTTGCTTTCCTTAGAGCCAGGTATCCTGCAACCACATCTGAAGGGAGCATCCGAATGTAGGCAAATTCTTCGATAGTACTAAATCTTAGCTTGCTCTGTGGATCTGTGTAATTTGCCTGAAAAAGAAACAATGGTAGAGATATGATTCAAATAAAATTTCTAACCATAATAGTAAAAAAAGTATCTTAATTTCAAGACCACAAAACAGTGACTTTCTTTTCCCAATAACACCACTGCTGTACTACCATGTGGCCACGAGTCTGTCTTTTTTTCTTTCTCCTCATGTGAGAACTTATGTGAAGTTAACAGACCCCTGCAAAATCAGATTAGAAATGCATTAAACATAACAGAGGGCTGAAGTAAGTTTCCTATAAAACACAGCGCAAAAGAAATTCCTCAACTCTCTAAACTCACCCTAGCAACTCTGTGCCTTGTGCAGTCTCTGTCAAGGCAGCTCTCCAAAGAGTCAGGCTGCTGCCAATAAATTACCCACAAAGAGGCTGAATTATGGGTGCTCTGATAGCTTTGGACTGCCTTTCTCTTGCTGCATACAACTTAGCTTTTAATTTACTTTAAAGTGGTTGTTAAAGCTAGGGAGTCTCAGCTTATGGTTCTGTGACTGAACTGATAAGAGATTTGAACTCAGCACTGTGGTTTGCTCCAGATGCCTGCTTTCAGGATAGCAGCCTGGCCAGCTCACCCTGGGCTACGCTTGTATCCTCTGCTATATTTGGACCCAGGGTGCCTGGGAGTGGGGCCAGTTTCCTTCTATCCTCTCCACTTCCTTGTTGCTACAGAAACCTGGAGCTCAGCTAAGCTCTGGGGTAGGCCAGGAGGCTGCACTGGGAGAAGGCAGGCATAAGGGCACAGCCTCTCCACACTCAGCCTCCAGGACAATCCCTGCCTCTTCCACACTGGATTACCAATTGCCTGCCAAGGCTCCGAAAGTGTTTTCTATGCCTTTCTTTATCAAGAGATGGTGGCAGGCTGCAATGCACAGGCAGTTGAGATCCCTCAAGACATTGCTACTAAAAATAGGAAAGGCCAGGAAAAACTGGACACACAGTTTTACAGTTCAGAGCTCGATACATTTTCATCTTGGAAAGCACCTGCTGACCATGGTAACAATTCAGTCAATCATTTGGTCTGATATAACTTAGAAAATTTAGTGTTATTTGTAGTTTGATTTTCTTTCCAAGGAAATGCAGCCAAATCAAATGTAGTCAGCTAACAGTTCAAGCCATTAATTAAGCTTCAAACAAATGGAAAAGTTGGAACATTAGGAATAAATTTATCCCTGCTGGTAACTTCATGGTTACAGCAGGTATAAATTTACATTTATTTCATTCTTTACATCTGGCCTCATGTAAGAAAAAGCTAAGCAATTAGACTGCTTTTCAAATGTGCAGGCTTCCATAATAGAGTAACCAAGCAATATCTGAATTTGTATTGTGCACCAATCTAGGTTAAAAATATTATGGCATCTCTTCACTGTTCTGGTATATGTGTTGGGCTGTACTGTTTGCAGACACTAATATATGGTAACCAGCCATTCATGCCATGGCTTCCGCCTGAAAACAAACTTTACCAATACTCTAGCAATAATTAGAGATTAGAATATTAAGTTAAGATGAATTTGCAAAGAAAAAGCTCTGTTGTGTTTAAAAACCAAGTCAAAGGCCATGGAGACATGCTCTTAAAATACAATAAACTAGGTATCTCAATCTGTTTCTATAGTAACAGGGCTGATCCATTCTCAGAAAAGGAAGAGAAGTGTAAACATTTGAAGGTTTGGGTGATTTTTTATCTGCTTTACAATAAATTACTCTGTTTTTCAGTTTAAAATATCTAAATACTCATCTTGCAAGTTTGGAAATAATAGGTTTATTTTGCACTGTCAATACAGTAGATAATAGCTTTAGAATTCTAGGCTGCCTTATAAACATAAATTGGCTGCTCTGCTGAGACCACTGGTAAATTTAATTCCATCTGTGCTACACACAGAAAGAGAAGGGGATCAGTAGAATTTAATTGTGGCATATCATATAGGAGCAAGTATGCTGATTGAGAATGTTTTAATACACTTCTCTTTTTGTACCTAGTAGACAATTTAATTCTTCCCTAAATGGGTGATGCTAAGGAATTTTCTCCCCCTATGGGAAATCCAGTATTCCCACAGAAAATATATTCTTGCACAAATGCTTTTATATTTTACACAGAACATAGAGGGACATTTTTCTAATACAACATTTCTACAATATTCTATTGTCCCACATATCTTCCTACTAGGAAATGATCTTGAAAGCATGTTTAGTGCTTCCTATGAAACATTTCCAGCCTAGCAATTTAAAGGACACGCTGTCTCAGCTATTTTAATAAAAACAGGGTTTTTTTTTAATGTGGTAATTTTATCGTAGTCTGGAGGAACCCTGCAGGCCATGTAAAATAGGAAACTTGACTCACAATGCAATTAGAGGATGGAAAATTAAGGAAAAAAAGTGGAAAGAGAAGAAAAGAAAACGAAAGCAGTACTGAATGGATTTGCATAGAGAGTATCCATACTAAGCTAGAGTAGTTATAGTACATAAATGACTGATGGAAAAGAGGTGTTGGTAAAGAAAAGCTGAGGAACTGAGAGAATTTCCTAAGGTTTAAGTGACCCTTAAATGGTAGAGATGTGGTCTCCACTCCTATCTCTACCCTGCATCATCTGCTCACTATAGGTTCAATGATTAGTTTTGAAATACGTCAAAGGTTAGTGCTGGAAAGAGCATTATCTGGTTCCTTGGAGATGGGGCAGGAGTCTGCCTGGCTGGAGGGAATTACCCTCCCTGGGTTTGTGAACAGTCTCTTCCATTTGCTGTCTGCCAGTTCATCTGTGAGGGAGATGTTACTTTTCCACTCCCTCTTGAACACCAAGGGTTACCAGCCTTTATCTGAGCAACTCACTCCCTTTCAAAACCACATTCAGAGGCACAGGCTAGACACATGCCATCTCCTAGGTGCCTTATTTAAATGTGTTGCTTAAAAAATAAAGTCTAAGAAAACATATGCTACCAAATCAAGACCCATTTTCTGTCCTAATGAGGACTCTTGGCCTAATTCAGTGCACACAATGCAAGTTGGTATGCTAACCTGCATCAGCATAACAAGTATGTACATTTAAGGACATCTCCAGGAGGTGATATCAAGCCTCTGAAGGTGGGCTAGTACCCTATGGGTGAGAAACAGATTAAACTAGGGGAAGTGACACAGAAATACTGTGCAAGGTTCTTTGACATTACAAAGTTTTCATTATTGTAGCTACTTAGTGTAACCATTACTTAAGCATTCGTTCACTCCAAAATACAACATTCCCGTTCATTTCAATTTCAATTGTAAGGAATGCATAGGCTTCTACAAAATAAATCACTGGAGTCGGAAGGTGAGAATTGAAAAGATATGCTGCTACTACTACCTGTTCTAAGTAAAATTATTCATGTAACATAGGAACAGTTTCAACAGGAGACACAAAATTTTTGTTAGGCAGAATTCAATGACTTTGCTCCTGTTTTGTGCCAACAGAATCTTTGGGGAATTCAAGCACCAAATTATACCAAGACTTTCTGGAGCATGTGCAAGCCGTATCTAAGTCAAATGTGGTTTGCTGGTTTTTTTTTCCCCTTTAACAAAAACACATGAAAGAGCCCATCTGTGACACACAGGCTATACATCTGCCAAACTCCAACTTCCAGCTCTGAAGCACAGGGGTATTTGAAATTCTCAACAGTCTATGCCAAGTGTCTGTTTCAGGCTGATTTGTTTGAGGAAAAGTTTGAAAGCAAAAATAACAAGGGTTATTTGTTGGTTTTTTTTAACCTGGTGGAAAACAGGCCAGACAATAAAATTTTGCCTAATCTCATTATTGAGATTGCTGAGCCATCTTTCTAAAACTTCCTCTACAAGATACAATGAAATAAATCCACATCAGGCAAACAGCATGTAAAGTTTCAGTCAGTGTGGGTATACCTTGGCACAGTTAACAATCATGGAGAATGTGGACTACCAGCTTTCCCTGCAGTTATCTTAGGAATTAGAAATTATGGGCACCAATGTAGATTCTATGGGTGAGAAAGAGGTGTCATAGGAGTTATTTGGCAGGACAAGGTATTTAGTCTGTCCTGACATCTGTTAACAACCTAAGGAGTTTGTGATTTAGTGACAAGTATTTGGGTCCTAAATCACTGAATAATTATTAAGCCCAAATCTGAATAGGAACCTCAGCATATACATCTTTTATAAAACAAGGCACCAGCACTATTTCATAGTGGAATGTGAGATGCCAATTTTGAAGGGAAAAGAAGTACTTACTGGAAGTCCTGAGATGTCTGAATATTTCTTGGCAGGTTTAAAGGAGGGAGGAGCATCAATATTAAAATCTAGAGAGAAACAAAGGCATAAACTCAGTGTCTTTTATATATATATATATATATATATATATATATATATATATATATGAATATATATATATATTCTATAACATAAACCTACTCTCTGAGGTCTCTATTAACTAGCAACACTAAGGCAAAGAAATATGAAGCAGAATCACCTCTGAAAACATTTAGTCTGTTAGCACTGTAAATCACAGCCTGATCCTGCTCACCTATTAATAGAGTTCAGCAAGCAGAACTGCTCTCCCCAAAAGGAAAATGCCAGAGCCATTTGAAAAGTGTCCATTTCTTCCAAGTGTTAATGAATTCCCTTGCAGTCAGTCATGTGCAAAGAATAGCCATTATCAAATGCGTACTGTATGTTAAGACCATGAAACATTGTTCAAGATTGCAGCTCTGAAAAACTATAATCCAGAAAAGCAAAGTAATCTTTTAAATCAGTTAAATCTTTAAGCATGTACCACTTTAAGCCCAGTCAATGACCTAGAAAATTGTCTGAATGTTTAAACTGAGCCGAGGGTTGAAAATTGCTGTTCTTTGGTGCTTTTAAGTAGCAATTATCATTCATAAACATTTTTGAAGATACAGTTGGTATGCTTAAGTAGTTAAATCCTAGACTTTGGATGTTTACAAAAATACCTTGTACCTGACTAATTTCTCTCCTCTTTCCTGATCTCCCTTGCAAGTCATTCAGATCTATGTTCCATTCAAACACTCCATCCATATCAAATTTCTAAGTCATCATCTCATAATTCAGAAGACCCTAATGTCACAGACAGCTGGTTTTAAATATGAAACTGAGTTTCTTTTGCCATCTTCCTACAAAAAATCCTGTAAATTTCTGATTGCAAACAGAGCATAGTAGAAATAGCAACATCAGCAGATTGCCAGTTACAATGGCCAGGAACACACAGTAGTCTGCATTTTTCTGTAACAGTTGCATCTAAAACACTTCAAAAAATGGCAAGCTATTTTTGGATAAAGCATCAAGTCTGACAAAAAGTACATGCATATGCTCAGTTTTGAAATGCCTCCACTTGCTTAAATAAAATTTGAGGATTGCATTCTGCTGGCAGCTACGTTCAGTAGTATCCTACGTTACAGGCAGACTTGAGGACTCTAGATTAAGACCACTGCTGTAACTCTGTTCCTGTGGATGTAAGCAGCTAGGATTGCTAATCAGCACTGCTTATAGTGTAGTTTCAGCTGTGCTGCTCTAAAGAGAGGATGTAGGATTTAAATCTCCCAAGAATCTAGGATAAGGAGCTGGAGAGGAAGTTTGGGCTGAGGTCTAAGCTACTGCAGGTATGTGGCTTAGCAGAAACTATTTGAAAAGTGCTCAGATATAGCCAATCAAGCAGCAGCCACCCAACAAAAGACCTCTGGACTGTAAACAGAGGAGGAGGCACCTAACCAGTGAAAAGGTGACAGAAAACCTTATGGAAATAAGGGTTTCTGACTTGGTTTGGAAAAATACTTTTTCCTTACTAAACTCTCCCCCCAAATGTATTTGAACTTTGCCATGATACTCCAAATTGTTTGCTTCCCCCTACTTTCCACTTAGGACTGACAAGTATGATTGGAGTAATCTTAAATATACTACTGGACCCTGTTCAAGCAAGATACTGCATGCACTGATGAAATAATTTAGGTTAGTTTTAAAGAAAGTTATTTGTGTGGATTCTATTATTTATAAATACATGCAAAGCATCTAAGCAGCTTACAGCTAGGATCATTTAGTTGCCATGGCAATGCCCTTTCAGAAGCAAGAATTTGTTTTAGATTCTTCCACGTTCTGTTCTTCTTGCCAGCTGCTGCTCCACCAATGCTGGAGTGCTAGAATCAAAAATATGGTGTTTAGAGAAAAAATAAATAAAGAATGCTATTTCAGAGCATGACACTTCTAGTTCATAGTCTTTCTGATATGTCTCATCTTGTCATGAACCATTTGTTATTCTCACTTATTTCATCAACAGGCTACTATACTGTACACTTTAATCTTGGCTGCAAGCAAAAACAAAGCTTTTTGGACTGTGTCAAAGCTTCTATGTTTCTGATTAACTGAAGGAAATTAAAATCTGCTTTTTACATGGAAATAGAAAATCAATGTGGCTAGGCTTATCCTGAGATTACAGGAATCTGTATGTACTTCCCATCGTATTAGAATTTATTACTATGAAGTTGCTTCTAAAATTGTGATTATACAGCTAAATTTTCCCTCTCATTTTTATGGCAAATTATCTACAACTGCAGACAACACAACTGATCTTGCAAAATGTAATGAATACTATGAAACTTTCTGGAAATTTTATTTTTCTTTCAAAGTCTAGGAGACAGAATAATAGAAAAAGAGTAATAAATAGAATGTTGGCTGCCAAGACAATTTTGCATTTTGAAAGGAATACTAATGGAAGGCTTGCCACAGGTACTATAATAGCACTTGCAGTTATCAAATGTGATTGGTACAGAGCAATTTATTTATGTCCCTCCAGAGACAGAAGCTGCACAACATACTGTACTACTTCTAAATGATCAAAGGACACAGATTTACAGCTTAAGTTCAGGAAAAGAAAGTGTTCTTACAATTGTGAAGTTGCTATTTCTGTTAATAATTAGAACTTGTCCCATGAGTCTCACTGAAACTCGGTGAAGTTCTGTAAACACACTTCTGTTTTGAATGTTTATAACTTAACTAGTTAAATTGATGAGGATGACAGGAGGAAGGATTCAATGAGAAAGCTTTTTTTGTAGACATAAGATATATTCAGAAAAGATGACCATGAGCTGATGATATGCTGGGTTTTGGTGATGGATATCTGATTAAAATCACAGAAGCAAGTATTTGCTCTTAGGGTAACATCTTAGTCATCTAAAGATCTTTGTATAAGAGAGACTGCTACAGCATGAGATGAAACTACATGTACTTCCACACTACTAATTCAAATTCACTGCATAAAAATACAAACATATTACAAATGCAACATACATACATATACATATGAATATGAATGTATATTCATTTTCCCCAAGATCACTGCATAACGAATTTTTGTTCAATATTCTCAAAACCAACCTCTGTTTTTATATGTACTTACACCTCCTAAAAATGGGGCTGAGCATCACCTCACACACCTACAATGAAAAGGCAACAACTGCCAAGCACAATGAACCAAAGTACAGAGAAAGCTGAAGCTAGGACAAGTGGAACTACTGCTCTACAGCAGCCATTGATCTACACAAGTGTCAGAAAGTCTTTTTCCCCTTTGCCATTGCCAAAGGATCTAAACTTTCTGATTAGGAAAAGGTCAGTTCTTCCTCCTTATCTTCTCTTAAGTCTAACCGCTGCAGTGAGCTAATGGTTCAAACTTGGGCATACATATGAGAGATAGACACTATTTGACTTATTTTCTTCCTTTTAAGGAAAATTAGGAAAGATGAAAAAATACATCCAAATTGTTACCACCAGGTCATACCAATGAAATACTGATTAACACTCAATGCATTTCTTATCAAATTAGTTACACTGTTGGAGGGGACAATTTCATGGTTTTTATTATAACTGCCTATTATTTCTGCAGTAGTTGCCAAAGACCCTGTACATTCATTATTATTTCAAGCATGCAGACATTAGTATTGCCTCTTTGGAAATGGTGACATCCTTCTAGGTACTAAGGATCAGCTCAGGGCCTCATGGATATTTAAATCCTATGTGGAAACTACATGGGATGCCTCTGGCTACAAAAGGAGCTTTTGCAATAAGCTCCACTTCTCAAAGATGCTGGTGCTTGCTGGAGGATTAGTGAGCAAAGTATACGGTTGTTTGAATGCCCCTCTCGTGACTGAAGTTGTCCGAAAAGCACATGTAGAGCAACTCACATGTCAGAGATTAATTTCATACCCCCTGCCAAACCTGTGCTTAGTGAGCTGTGTGTTGCCCGATTACTCGTTATGTGCTGTGGGATATTGTATCTTGTTCATACAGAATGAAATCTCGGATAAAATCCTTCTTTCTAAATACTGGCTTAGGACCAGCAGTCTGAGAGGTTTGCTTGTCTAGAAAGCATTTGTACAGTGTGCCAATGAGCTGGCCTTGGCACAGCAAGATAAAAAGATATCAAAAACAAACCCAGCATTACTAACTTAATCTTCTTCACCTTCTCTCCTAGTTTAACCCTCAGAGGGTTAGGAGACTGCATTTCATCAGCTGTCAGTGTTTACATGACTCTGAATGCTAGGCCAAACTTCTAGGGAGCACAGAGCATTTTGCTTCTAAATCTAGCAATGGTTGGAAGAAGACACCACAAATCTGTTAAGAGTTTCAGGGACCAGAAGAGGAGCAAAATGCTATTTGCTAATGACTCTCTGGCTAATTTCTAGCTGAACTGCTTTGCAGCCTGCCTTGAGTAGGAATGGGAACGTTTTTCCTACATTTGTAGTATTAATTTTTCCTTTCTAGCTGTGGTAGTTTTTGAGATACCATATCATAAAACTTCCACGCTTACCTGCACCTATCATTTCTGTTCCAGAATTTAATATAACAGTTCTGCCTCTGGACCAGTGCCGTTTTCATGCTATAATACAGTGTGCACTTTAGACCGTAGCATGACATGGATTGAGGTGAATTTCTTAAGAACTGTCAACCTTTTATTTGGCTATTAAGCTTATTTTTTTAATATTTACACTAGGAACACGGTTAAATAGAATTCTAGTTAGTCTTTTATGGGAAAAGTTTGAAATTTCAAATTGTTAAAATAATATACTTACAATGAAGTTTGGGTCTTTAAATGGTAACGGCTTGGCAGTACTTTCCACTGATCCTGTGTTGGAGTCTGTGTTCAGAAATTTATTTTCACTCACAGCCTCTCCACCTGCACTCTGCAGAAAAAAATACAGTCTTACTGCTTGTTACCCTGAGCAGGTTTAACTGGAGATAGAGTCATCTGCTGTATTACCTACCTGTTGCCTTTTTAGCTTTCCTGTCTCTTTTGAATCTTTAAAGATGTTGTATGCCAAGAGTGGGTAAGCATGAAACAGAGTATTTCACAATCAATTTACAACTGACACACAAAAGGAAGGGAATAAAGTGCCCCTCTGAGTAAAAACTGCATAGGGCATATTGCAGTATTAATGAAAGCCACCTCATCTCACTTTATAAAGTGCAAGACAGCATGTGCAACCAAAACCAGAAGAAATGTACACTGGATCTGTTTTAGAATGTTCTGCAGAAAGCATTAACAAGAATATACAAAATTTATTAAAAGGCTTTTCATGAATTTTCTAAAGCAAAATTGATTAATCATTTTATTCTTCATCCTTGGTGCCAGCTGTGCTTGAGTGAGGACTGAGAAAAAATATTTTATTATATATTATTTTTATATGCAAGCTTCACAAAATCTACATGGGTGCTAGTTAGTATTTTCTAAGTTTTCTTTATGGTTTATTTATTTAGCAGGAAGAGCAGTCAGAAAAGATGTGACTAGAAAGCTAAAAAAGTTGTGTGTCAATCTAATCAATTTTCTGAGTTTATGCTTTCTTAAGAAATCTGTTAGTGGCCTATAAGTCTCCACATTACCAGAACTAGCCCATGCTACATATATAAATGTTTCTTTGAAATCCTCATCTACCCCGAAGTCAGTGCAAATTTTGCAACTGAGTTTGGTATTTTAGTCAATAGGAATTCATACCTCAATTTTTTATTTTTTTTTTTACCTTGGACTAAAACCTTTGCTAAAAGCTAAGCCAGTATTTTCTGAGCGTATGGTTAAAATGTTCTTTTCAGTTACATTTAGAGAGATAATACTTAGGGGGGAAAAAAGGTGTTTTCCTGTAAAAACCTTTTTGTGTTGCTACAATACTCATTTAAGTAGGAAAAAAAAAAAGGACTGCTATTATTTGTGGCTTATTGGAGTACCTCTACAAACCAGACTGTATAACAAGGCATATCCTTCTCCATGTGACTTCAAGGGAAGTGTTTTTACTTTTAATACATGCAAAAGTAATTACAGGATTAGGGACTAGGCAAGTTGAACTCTTCTTAGGGGAAATACTTCAGTCATTCTACAGTGCCTGTTTTCAACATAGCAAATAGCGGTCTTAAATACTGGAAGCAAAAAGTAAAAAAGCAATGTTTCTAGTACCTTACTAAAATAAAATATGAATAGAAATAATCTGTTTTCAAAACAACACAGTCCTCTGTAAGTTCATATTACTGAGGATAAGGCAATAATAACATCAGCAGAAGCAATACTAAAGCCTGTATCTTAAACTTGATTCTTCCACTGAGGACAGAAAACATTAAAAGGCAGTGACTGTCAGAGAAACAGGGCAAATGCAGATGGATGTTTAGAAACATGTACATTATGTGGCAGTGAGCAGAGAAAATATCTTCATCAATCCTGAGTAAAGTGGCTTTAGACACTGGGTTCCTAGGTTTCAAAGTATATTCTTGTACATGCATGCTTCCAGCACTTCACATTTCAGCAACAAACATTAGTCAGCTTTGAGAAAGACAAGCTTGAGAGACAAGATTATTTTTCATGAATTCATTATCTCTAATACTGCTCATTATCAGTGTAAATTCTCTTAAGTGGAAGAATCAGCACTCAGATTTATTCTTCAAAGCATTCTTGCCTTTTCTTTGGTACCATCTGGTTGGTTTTAAATCCAGTTCTATAGATAATTACTTTATCACTTTTGCCCTTTCAGTGATCTTCTCCTAAGTATTCTGGTTTCTGTGAAACAGGCTTTGAGTAATATTTCAACAATATCTCAAAACAGTAACTAGTACTTTGAGACTCAGCCAATAAAAATAGTTGAATAGTAATGGGGAAGAAACTTCTTTTATACACCTAGTATGTAATTTCTGCAGCTGGATATACTTACATACTACCCTCACTGCCTTCAGTGTTTTTTTCTGGGTGGATTCAGTGCTAATCTTGCTAGTCCAGTGGGAAGGAAAGTAAGGAATTGTTCCTGACAGGATAATTCCTGAATGTAAATACTACATGTAATTTATTTTCTGTACCAACTCCTAAGGGATTTCGGGTATTAGAGCTGCTAAGAGTTGGGCTAGTTCTCATTACAGGACAGATGTTGATTTTATTGGTGCCGGTATTCCTTGCATGGTGGCAGAGGCAGCAGGATCTAGAGCAGCAACTGCTTCTTTTTGGGTTTGTTGCCCATCAAGGCATTGGGTTCATGGGATCACCCAAGTCATCCTCCAGTGCCAGTGAGACATAATGCCAGCAGTAGCCTCTGGATCTGTCATGGACAGCTTGAGAGCAGCAGCTTCCTGTCCAAGGCAAAGGGTGAAGGGCTGTAAAGCAGTTTTCATACCACTGGGGCATGCAGATGATACCGTGATTTTGGAGCCCTGTGACAGACTGGGAAGCAAATAAGACTCATTATTATGATTCCCGTTAAATGCTGGGAACTGAGATAAAGGCATACTGTAGAGGCATGCCAGTTCCCTCATTCAGCACTGCTTGTACAAAAACTCTGATTTTTAGCAATGAGACCATGGCAGAGAGACACTCAGCTAATGTGCTTTTCTTTCTGGAAAAACATTAAAGAGTTGAGCAGAAGCACTGCTTCCCGAATAATGTGCTATTGCACAGAGGCATGAACTCTGCAGTACAGAGCTTTGAAAAGCTCTTCCTGTGCAGCCTGCAGAAGTCTCAGCTGATATCCTCTGCAGCTTTATAGCCACAAACTGCAAGTGCCTCCAGAATCTACAAATCTTTCTGGCCTATGTTCTAAACGTCAGGATTTAAAGCATAGGAAACACCATGCAATTTTTCAGGTTCGTTTTCTGGAAGTTTTTTAAAGGCAGGGGATACGCATCTACCTTTGTTCTGCAAAACACATGTTTCCTGAAAGTAAATAATACAGTGATAATACAAACCATTATTTACAGCCTGAAAAGAGATTCCTCAGTGAACAATTACTTCACAGTAAAGGTAATCTTTAACTTTTAACATCAGTTGAACAAATCTCTCTCAAATGTGCTTGCTTTCTTGGTCGTTTGGATTGGAAGACAGTTCATTCTTCACTGTTGTGTGTTGGGACAAACAAACAGGAAGAATTCAAATGCCCTTTGTAGTGCTGTTTAGTGACGGTGGTGTTGGTGTCGTGAGCATAGTGAGGAAGTGTCTGTCACCAGGGAACATGCTCTGCTCAATGTGTGCTGTAACCCCCAGTCACGTGTGGGGCAGCTTCCCCTTCCTGCCCAATCCACAGCCCATCCCCAGCACATTTTCCCTACCGAGCCACTCTCTTAGCGAACTCCTCACCCCCAGACTCCTGAGACAATCCCAAATGCTTTGCTGTGGGGCTAAAAAGAAGGTGCAACCTTTTTGAGTATTTCATGGGCTGAAATGTTCAAAAGCTTCTTTAAAGTTTCTTTTTAACTGATCTTGTAAACAATCTTTATGGGGAATTCAACATACACTTCAAGGAGAGAACAGCTTTTAACATGCATTTTATAACTAAATTGTGTATTTTAAATGGCAGTTTATGTAACTAGGGCTACAGGGAATTTGTGCTACAGTAGTCACTAAGCAGTATGTTTTTCTCCATATTCTGTTGAAGATTATAGCAACAAAGATTTTGCAGTGGCTTTACATTTACAGGGTACACCTCCACGGGAAAATGAAGACGTGACGTCAGTACAGCTGAACATGCTTATGCTAGTTTTACCTCAAATAAGGATAAAAACACTGCAGTAAAGACTGCAGCTAAGCCATCAGTAACTATCAGAAACTCATCAAAAACCTCTCCCAGCACCTCTTTCCGTGGCTATTAATCCCCACTGAAGTCCAAGTTGCCACTTCTTCTCATGTTACCCCTCTCTGTACTTCTCCTCATTCCTCTCCCAGTATCCCCAAGGCATTGAGCAGCCTTGACTGGAATGGCATGTATAAAAGTCACAGGCATCAGGTCAAATACTTCTTACAGGAGCACTTGTGCAATTTTATTCCTTCTGTAAAGTCGTGTTTATGTGCTTCAGCTGAATTTTAACTACAACCACAGTATGGCAAGCTGGCAACCTCTATCCCTCCTGGGACAGACGAGAGAAATAGCGAGGGGATGAGCTTCTATTTCTTTTCACAAGACCACCTATCAAGTATTCAGCGCATCCCTGCTGGGTGGAACACTGGCCCCCCTGTTATGTCCTAGGACTGGGTGACAGTTGCCCAAGGGAGGAAGATGGCAAAGGACTTGGTAGCAAAATTGTGAGAGAGAAAAACCTGCAGAAAGAACTTGAGAGTCCTAATAAGTTTATTTTAGGAGCAGCCAGGTCTGGAGAAGAGACCTGACCTAAGCTTTATGACCTTTACACTGGTTTCTTTTGAGTAAAGCCAAACCCCAGGAATGAGCCGAGTTTGGACTCTGCTGTATACACTGTCTGTACTGGGAGAAAACAGACTGGGAGGCTGCCTATTCACATACTGCTTTCAGTATTAGGTTTTGGTAGATCTATTAATTTTTGTATGTATTTTGTTCCAAATTCCCTACCGCAGATGTTTTCACATGATTTCCAAAGACTGCGCCATCTGTCTGGTTTTATTTAGAGAGGACAAGCAAAACTTGTAGACGATGGAACATGAGTTCTTTCTTTTGGCTATTTCTAGGTGGAATCAGCATTGTGTGGTTTGGGATGGGTGTCTGCAATGGCACTAAATACCAGGTGAAATTTGCTTATTATAAAAGTGCTTATTTCACTCATAATTTCCTTTTTTTTTTTTTTAATTCCCCTAGCAAGGATTAAAACTGTGCAACATTTAAAACATTATGTGCAACATAAAATTTCTTACCTATTTACTTTCAGATTATATTATATAACATTTTTTTATTATTTTAGACTAATAGGGTTTTACTATGTATTAAAGAACACATGAAAATATGAAACAAAGATGTACATATGTGCATTTCTGGCATCCTGTCACTGCATACCATGGAGCTCATGGCTTAGGAAAAAAATTGATTTGCACAACACTGAAAGTATACTATAACCATCAGTTTCATTAGGTGTTAACAGTTTTACTGTTAACTGTTTTACTGTTTCGTTTTGCTAAAACAAAATTTAAAACCAGAAAGTAACTGAACAGTGTGTTGGTAGATCAAAACTTAAATGCACAAATAAATTCTATGAAAACTGGAAAGGGAGTTTCTAATTTAAGAATGAAAAAACAATACTGGAAATATTGATTCTCTCTGTTTTCTGCAAATCATTCATTTGTTAGTTTTGACAATATATTGAGTACAGGAATTGCAGACAAAGGTGATTGCACATGTTGTGTTTTGGTTTGGTTTTGTTTCTGCATTCAGTATTTCTGAAATGCTGGCTTTGTCTTATAGTGATGATGAGGGTGGTGTATGTCACTATTGAAAAGAAGTAATTAGAGGGGTCTGGCCCCAAGCAACCAATTTACTGAGGAACCCACTTGTCTTCAACCTTTCTACATGAAATTCAAAAAAAAAGTTTAAATTATTTTTACTTTATTTTGGCAGCTGATTTTCATAATCACAATACTACTACAATGTTGCTTTAACTCAGCTTCAGTAATGGTGCGTGTCTAATTATTCCTGTAGAAGGTTACTTCTAAAGCAGCAATATCCAACTTGTAGCAACTTACTTGGCTTTTAGTTATGTGTTAAGTTCTGTGATATCCTGACAGCTGTGGCATGCAGCCAGGGAAGAAAAGGGTGATTTATACAATCAATGGATAATACCTGTATTTTCACTAGCAGACAATTACAGTGAGTGAGAATGCCATGTGGAAACAGAGCAAGAATGTCAGTAGAAGACAGCAGCGATGATATGAGCAGACTTTTTAAAATTGGGAGTAGATCCTGAATGTCAGCTATTTAACGGAATGCCAGCTAATACTGCTCATACTGGAACATATATTAAGCTGTTTGATTAATATATTAGCTCTCACTATAACAAGGCTGGCCTGGGCCCTTGCACATTCTGAATATTTAAATCATTTAACTTTGCATGATGACATGACAGGGGCCATTAAAACTTGAACACATACCCTCTGGCAGACAATAATGCAGCTCTTTACATTGATGGGAATAATTCACTGAGAAAGGTGTCAGAAATAGAAGTGTTCAAGCTCAAGTTAAAATGATGGTTTAAAAGTTTCTTACTGCCAACATTATAACCACGGTACATTTCTGAAAGCAAACTTACAGAAGACTCAGTAACAATGCAGGACTGAAGAAACAGCACTGTCTAGAACAATATTAACCCTATCCATGTCTATATACAATATTAACCCTAACCCATGTGACAGAAAGGTTTGCTGAAAAGACTTTTTCAGTAAGATGCATAAACATGTCTTCCTCATTTGGCTGTGTTTTATTAGTTATTGGATTCAGCAGGAAAAACTTTTTCCCTTTTCCTTTCCACTCACTAAAATGAAGCCCAGTACAATTTCCCCAGCCTCTTCTGTCTCAGCATTTGGGTACATGGTAGTATTTTAGTAATGTTCTCCCTTCACAGAAGGTCCTACCTTATTTTGGCATAGGACAAAAAATAATTCAGCTTAAAAATGTCCAAATGCCAAGAAAGAAAAATACCCCTAATCTTGCATATTCACAGCAAATTTTGTTCCACAGGGCACTGAAAAATTCAATTTACTTTTAAAAACCAAAAATCCTGAGTAGTATCCAGCCATTAAGTACAGTGCAGATCATTGTCCTCAATTTCAAGCAGCTACTAGGGTTGGCAAGTCATTTATGTATACAGTTTAAATTGGGAGTAAATCCATTTAAGTCAGTGGGCTTTATCACTGTCAACTCATCTTAAAAGACAAAGGTCCTGGTAGAGGTTTTTGCTTCCACTGACATCACAAGTAAATGTCCCAACGGCCTGACAATAAAAATATTTTTGCTTAAATTACCACATTGTCCTCAGATGCTACTGCTGTTTTCACTTACAATGAAAGCTGAAAGAGGGTTGTTAAAAACAAACAACACAAAGCTCAAAATTAGATCGTTAGACTATTATAGTAATATTTTAGAATTCCAAGTACATGTATCACTAAATGCACTTCTTATAACCATTTACCAGAGGACTTCTGAGTCACACGTCAAACTACTTACCTGTACAAGACTTAGAAAACCTGCCTTTCCCAAAGCAGTGGTTCTTTCCCTCTGACTTGATGAGTATTTCCACTGAGCATCAAGAGTTAATCAACTCTGTAAATTAACTCCAAACATATGACTAAAATTTAGATATAATCTCTGCTGTTGGGTATATAAGACTATGGGGGAAGGTGTTTGAAGCAGGACATGGAAAAGGCTTCAAATGCAATTTAAATAAATAAAGATAATACATAAAGACACATAAGCTACCCAGATAGCAATCTTGACATGCTTTCGAACTTCTGCTGTTCTGAGTCGAGTTAAACATCTCACATTCCAACTTCCTCAGAAAGGCTGAATAAAATTTTACTCATGCACTAAAAGATTGGACTGTCACAAAGTGATGGATGGCTTTTCTATGCTCTCTGTAGGGCATTTCAATACCATAGACTCCAAGTACTCTTGATTAAAAGGCGACATTCTCATTTAGGGTCCTGTCAGTGCCTGAGCTTCAAACCATTATCATTCACCTGCACTGGTGGGTCCAGTGACAAAATACTTACCAAAATGTATAAAATACTAATTACTTTAGTCACTTTGATAGAGGTATAAAACACCCTAATGCAAAGCTCTATTATGATGTGTGAGGGTTAGAATTCAAAATTAAAAATGCAACCAAAGGGAGAATAAGATTTTAATTACATTCCCTACCTCTCAAGTATTTCTTAAAAACCTGGGGGAAAACGACATAGCAATTTCATGACACAAGATCTCCTTTCATAATGGTACTGCTCGCTTCAAAACAAAACAAAACAAAACAAAAAACCTCAAGTTCACTTTCTTCACTTAAAAATTATTAAACAGTCAAACACAGAAAAAAGATGAACAAGCCTCAGTAAAAAGCTTGGATTTATTCTCAAGAGATTTCAAATGCCAAACATGTTTTCCCATTTAAAGACTTTTAAGTGCTGTGATAGGCAAAGTTTTATATCTTACAGATATTTAAAGGAAAAAAAAATTACTATTTCCTGTGGGGAAAAGCCTCAAATAAAATGTAATTGGGACACAACTGTGAACAGCTTCACACTATCCCAGAAAAGCTTGGTTTAATTTGCATTTGCCACAGAGCTCCCTTCGGCTTAAATAATTGCAAGGGATCTTTCACTTTTAGATTTCATTTGGTGGATTGGGATTACTCCTTGTTTATAAAGTTTGACAGTATTCTTTATTAGGAAAATTGTAACTTGAACAAATTCATACGCATAAACTGAATGGCATTGCCAAAGTGGCCCAAGAGCTAAAAGTTTCAGCGTATTTAGAATCCAAAAGCATATGTTGGGTCATACTTTCATCAAGGGTAAAAGTGAGCTTAGCTAACAGAATATTTTGATCCCTCTAAATAAAATGTCTCCTAAATTGATGGACTTTAAGACTGAAAATGGATGGACGCATACCAGCAAAAATACCGGGGAAAAAAGACTACAGTAAATCACAATTGAATTTTCATAAAAAAACTGCCAGTATGTTCCTTTCTCTATCAGAAAAAAATCATTCAAGGACTTCAGCTAAACTGCATCTTAAAGTTTAAAATACATCATTTGATACAGAACAGTTAAGGTCAAAGTACTTCTGGAGAAAAGAGTGGAGGATTACAATATGCTCATGTGCCATTAACATTGTAATGCTGCTCAGGGAGCATACCAGAATCCCTGTGCTGAGTAACAGCCTTCAGCCAAGGCAGGAGAAGGATCCAAGTCCATTCATCTACACATGACTGAATCAAGGACAAGGAAAGCAAAAAGTTATTGGCTCCTGTGATTGATGGGAGACTAATTTCATTCTGAAAAAAAGAAAAAAACAAACAAAAAAAAACAACACAACAAAAAAAACCACAAAAAACCCACAAAACCTCAGTTTCCTGAGTGTAGCTTATTCTGTCGAACATTATCCATTTGGATGGGAAATAACACTTGAGTAACAAAGAAAAACAAAACATTTCTTCAAGGAAAGGCTATTAAATAGTTTCAGCTGAAAACAGGGTGCATCTTTCAGTGCTCCTACTCTATCTATTTTGCTTAGGAAAAAACACACCTGAAGTAGAAGAGTTAAATTCTAAAATGTTATGGACTACCAGGTAAACCAATACAGAAAACACCCCTTTATTTTGCATTTTCTCTATTTTTTGCACATTTTAGCACTTGATTCTGTCTTTCTTGTAATTTTAAGTACATAAAAATTCTAGTTTTATTTCATTTCTGCTAACCACACTACTTCTGCCACGGTGCATTGCAGTCTAAAGTTACTTAGAAGAAGGTTTTTCCATTTGTGCACAGGTACTTAAGACTGCCATACTGAAACACCATGTCAGAAAGACAAAGGTTAGGTACACTGACCTATGAAACATTGCAATGCTACAGGAACTGAGAATAAAAACATTCTTTGTTCAAACCTTCAAAAGTTATTAAAAGCATAAGGTATCAGAGAGCAGTAATTTTATCAGGTGCTCCAAAGATCTTCTAAAGAATAGAAACTATACCTTAGATTTTAAAATTTTTCAAGCTAAATCTGTCATCTTTATTGTTTGTCTCATATTATGGGACAAAATAAATCTGGTTGCACATTCCCTGAATACTGCATTCACTTTCCTTTATCTAGTAAACCCACTGCCAACCATTCCAACCTTGAATAGCACACCAGTCTCCCATACTCAGCAAAATTGTAGGTACATTATCCTATGGATAAGTACATTTTAACTGGTTAATGAAAAAAAATTCCTGACAACTTAATGAAAATAAACATATGGCAAATTCTAATTTAGATGAAAATTAGGTAATATAAATATCTCTTGAAGGCTATTTTGAGGCAGCTCAGGAGGAAAAGGGAAGAGAGAATTGTATGGTAGAGCTAATTTGAAGGCAAATTTCTGAAATATTTCTGCAGAAACATTTGTACAAGTAGGTGGTTGTTTACTCAGCTATGCAAGTTCTATGGCACTTCACCCCAATACCGTATATTGAAGTTGAGGAACTGCAGCAGATCTGAAAAGTGCCAGACAGTTCCGTGTTTTCAAATAAACTTCTATCCCAACTGCCTTTTTCGCCTGAAATAGAGCAGAACTATTAAAAGATTTGATTTGCCACTACTTTAGAATTAGTGAAGTTTTGGTATCATATTTACAATTGTAGGTGAGAGGGAAACATAATATTTAACGTTTTGAGGTGGGTTTAACAGGATCCTATTTTAAAGACATTTCACACAATGAATTATTCAGCAAATAAAATACCTTTTGGGCAGATAAAAAAAAGAGGACAAGGATAAAAAGGGCAAGTCTGTATCTGTAATAAAAGGCAATTCTGGCTGCGACAAGTAGGTTTAACAAAAATTCAGGTGAAAATGAAAATTCTCACTTGAGAACCATTCAAGGTCATTAATGTGAGACTCAAACTAGCACTTCTAGTTCTAGACTGTGTAAATAAAGATAATCAACTCAAAGAATAAGGTCTTTCCAGATTACTACTTTGGTTTGAGGAGCCTGAATGTAATGTGCATACATCAAGGAAAAATGGCCCTCTTCTATTCCAGTTTGTTGACTTTAACAGCTAACTTTGCTCTCGGAACATTGTCCAGTCCTTTCAAGGGAAGAGCAGTTCTACTAAAACATTACCATTGTTACAGTATAGGGAGACTGAATACTGTTGGAATGTAGTAATTGACATTTGTGGTAATTTTCATGTTTGAACCTGCCTAGGACAGGACTGTAGGACTGTTTGTTCAGGGAGAGGACACACCCATCTTAGTCACATAATGAGACGTTTGAAGTTGACACAGTCACACTGAATCACTGAGGCTGGAAGGGGTATCAGGAGGTCACCAGCTCACCTCCTGCTCAAAGCAGGGTCAAAACTGACCTTGGACTAGATTCCTGGGGCTTTGCCCCAGAAGGGGCCAAACACTTCCAAGCACAGAGGTTGCACAGCTCTCCATGCAGCTCTCAGTCTCCCTGGCTAGAAATCAGTATCTTATAAAATAGAAGATACTGGTTCTAGTGACAAGAAGCTCTTTTGGTCATAAGTGGTCATACAACTCACATTAATTACTGTCCTAATTCCTGCATGCTCCAATTCAGCAGTATTTTGCTGTAGTCCTGATGGTTTCAGGGCATAAATGTAACAAAGTTTTTAGACAGAGGAGTCATCTTTTATTAAATGTACCTGTTTATCTGGAAAATTAAGACAAGCTTCTGGATGGACTGCATACCAATACACCAGAGACTCAACAGAAAGACTTTTATGGCATATAACTTTCACACAGTTTCCTAGAGGGCTTTAACTCCCTCCATCTTTATCCTAAATGATGAGTGTTTTCACAGTACTTTCTCCCTTGCCTGATGAATATCCCCTATACCCCTGAGATGCCAATAACCTTTTCTTCAAATACAGTCTCCTTGATTCATATCTAACCGAACTCTAAACAGTAGTTCTGCATTTAGCTTGGGAAGTTGCTGTTTCACTTTCAAATATGAAAAAATACCTAGATGCCTGTAATTTGATTAGTTTTCCAGCTGTACTGCTTAAGTGGCACTAGTCATACCTGTAAACCTTGTCTAATTTATGCAGAAACTATCATAGGTGTCTCAGGCTTTCCTGCCTTTCTTCTTGTTCTTTCATTAACTCAGAAAAGTAAAAATCTGAGGAAGAAATAAATATGGCTGTCATGATAAGCACACTGCATCCTTAAGAACACTGGGGTAAGTAAAGCTACACACATGTCAATAGTCCAAGGGCAGAAACTCAAAAACCAAAGTTGCTTAAAACTGTTTAGAAGGTTTCACCTCTAGACTTGTGGATGTTTGCAAAATGAGCTATTTTTTTTAATTACATCAGATTTTATGTAGTACACATATTAGGTAGGTTGTACACAGAAGCATGGAATTTTGTGTGTTTACTGAAAATTAAGGACATATAATACACAACAAATCATATTTCTCTGACTAATAAATGATAAAAAGGCAAATATACTAGGAGTCTCTTTTCATGTGGTAAGTCCCAGCAATGTCCTAGAATTCCTTTTATAAAAGAAATATTCTCTTTTAGTTCTCAAAAACTCTTCTTGTCCACAGCAGGGTATTTTAATCAGCAAGATTTTCTTCCTGAGTCAGCCAGTACTTACATCCTGGGGCAGGACAATTACAAGACATATAGCCACAGATATTCACCCCTTCCAAAATGATAACCTCTGCCTACAGTATAAGTATGTATTACTCATAAAACAGTTTCCTTCTATTCATTTCAAATTTGTTTCTTGAATTAACAGTATTGCATTTTTATTACAACATAAACATCTTATTAGATGGCAAAACTATTCACTTTTTATCTAGAGTTTAGAAGGAAAAGTATTTCAAATCCCTATTCCCACAACTGCGTATTTTGTATTAAAATTATCGTAAAGCAAAACATGTAACAAATAAAGACCTAAAATACATAAGTAGACGATTCTGATAATCATGTTCATTACCAAACTGTGGATTTGTTCTCTTTGGAACAGAGAGAAAACCTCCATCCTTGGCTCCTACACAACCTGTCCACACTCCCACATCAGACCTGCTTTTAGCCCAGTGGTTAGGGTGTGCTTGGGAACAAGAGGGTTTGAATCCCCTCAGGCAGTGGCAGAAACGGGTAATTTCAAGTGGAGGGCAGATTAAGCAGTTGTAAGGACAGATGATATAACAAGCAGGCATCAGGGCATAAGCGAGCTCCTACTTTTGAAAAAAAGGACTTAATACTTGCTTTCAAAAAAGGCAGATGTTCATGACTCTAAATCCAAAGTAGAACAAGTTGCCTAAATCTTCAGGGAGAAGTAAAATTAGGACCAGTACATATTTCTTGATAGCTTATTTTGGTGGCATCTCACTTAGTAGAATCAGCTAGAAGGACTTGGAGGCTGACAGACAAGCAATGACAGCTGAAGCTGTTACTTTCCAGGCCCTCCCACAGGCAGGGACGCTGGGTCGAGCATTTCATTTAGTCTGTTACAATCAACTAATGAAATCTGGAATTAAGAGTATGTAAGCTCATGAAGTAGGTGGCTTCAGTGGAAAAGTGGCTTTCCTTGCCACTTGCTCGTGCCCCTTCCTTGTTCTACACACCAGAACTGTGAGACTTCCCTGTGAATCAGACCAGTTCACCAGCACAGCTGGAGGCAATGCAGCTTCCAGGAGAGGGGGAATGTTTGGCAAGTCCTGACTGCTTACCTCCATCAGTGGGAACAGGTCTGGGGAGAGCCAAAGCTGGCATGATGTAGGCAGCAGGAGCATGCAGCTGAGACTTGTGGAGGTGGATAAGAGGGAGGAAGACAGGAGGAGTCTGGGACTCCAGTAATGAGAAACTAATCCATTTGCCTAATTGAGCCCCTTAAAATTGCAGGTGTGTTTTGCAGTGAGGCAAGACACTCTATTTATGGATATGAATTCTTGTATCAGGGCCAGGCACACTTCACAACACAGTGTGTCTGTCACAGCTTTTATGGCTTTCTGCAGGTTTAAAGAAACAACCAATTTCTACATTCTGTTTTCTTGGAATGTTTGAAAAATATGTTCACAACTGTCCCTGGCTAATAAATTAATGTTTATATTAGCCTTTCTAAACCAAAATAAACACACTGAATAAATGAATATAATATATAATTGATACAACTACCAATGCCTTGCTACAGCAAGAATTGAAGTTACTACCAAACACAATTATTGCACTTTAGAAAAATGTGATAAACAGTCTAACACCTCTTCAAATCTGCAACATCTAGACAGTTAAGTTATTGCAAATTTTCTTTTGTTAACCTAAATTTTTTACAGCACTAACTGGATTCTGAGATCACTTTTGAGGGGTACTACCTCTCAGAGAATATTTCAAGCTAAAGTACATGTATGTTTTAGACTGTTCTTTCTCCTTCAAAAAATAACCTATCCTATTTATCTCCTTATTAGAGAAGTGGTGAACCATCTTTATTAAGTCTCCTAAATTTCCTGCATGTTTATTATGAATCCTGAAACTAAGTGTGATCATAGTAAGACTCCATTTTCCATTAGCTAAAGGAGAGATTAAAATTGTCTGTTAGGATAAGTTTAGAAGGGTAAAAAAATCATGACACCAGCAGACTGATGCCCATAGTAAAAGGCAACACACATATGCTTTGCCTTTCTACAACATAACACATCTGTGTTTACTCTAAAACTAAAATCTATTCACATTTGTTTGGGGGAGGTAGGTAATTCTCTGAGATTGACATAGTCTGGTTTAGAAATTCACATACTTTTATGATTGCAGATCATGTGAAGCCTTCAAAATGTGATAAATGTCAAGCAAAGTTAATTCTTAGCTCTGCTTTGACAGTTTCCATTTTAACCTAGATTGCTCTATAAAAGCAATTCCCTTTTTAGAATAAAGCTAATCTTAAAACACATATAAATTTTGCCAGATTTCTGTAGAAAATCTGTTTTTTGTCTTTTAATTACCATTTTTCCCCATCAGGGACTGGAGGGATTCTGGTTCTTTAACAGATTTAACTTCAAATGTGCAAGTGACAAAAACTGGTGCATCGGGATAATCCATTTTCTCCTTAGCAGACTTCATGAAAATAAGATGTATTTTGGGAAGAGTATTCCATCTATTCACTATCAGCTTTGTTGCATAAAGTATCATTGTGGTGTAGAGTCTGAAAGGATTAGATAAAAGCGGTGACCCTCTGAGAGCTTCATTCCAAGAACTGCAGGTCTGGGGGGAATTTTCAGTGCTCTGTGGTCTGGTGACATGCATTGTGATGCCAGAGTACGTTAACATGTGTGGGATAGCTCTGCCAATTGAACTGCTACCTGCTAAAACTCTTGTTAAGACACGACAATTTGTTTTGAACTGGCTGCTAGTTTTGTAAGAGCCAAAACTCTTGGATAGGGTTTGGTATAATTGTGCAAGTTGCTGAACTCGAAAAGCTCACTCACCTTAGCAGCTTTTATCAGTAACTAGCAATCACCTGCAATGTATCATGGTATCTATATTTTATTCAATGGAAGTGTCATTTAAATCAATTTAATTAGGTTTGAATTAACAACGCGTGGGAACACGTATCTTTTAAAGATATAATTCCAGGCAAGCAGTAGCTTTAGACTGGAACTGCTTCACTGGTTAAATTAATGCATTTTTTGTTACTGGTACAATCTTATAGGATGAGAGAGTTTTTAAAACAAAAAGTGTAGTCTAGAGCACAATGACATGATAGCTTTTTCATAAACTGGCAAATAGATATGTACTTATATCTCCCTACTAGTATGCTGTGTCAGGTTCCTTCTGTCTTTCAGGGCAGGTGGATTGGTGAGAAATGCTACTTGTTTATTAAATTTCCAACTACAAAAGAGAATCATGCTTTTCTGTAGCAGAAAGTCTAATATGGAATAATAGTAAAATAACTAGAATAAGTTTGGTGTCATACTGATTGCAGTAAACAAGGTCCCAAGTGGTAAGTAGGTAATTCTTAATTTTCAGTCTGAAACTTGTCATACTGTGCCACACTGAAGGAGGTCCTCTAAGAGGTTGTCCCAGAACATGGTGACAGCAGCAGCTCAGCTCAGTAGCTGTAATGGTATTTGCTGATTCTGTAGTTAAACTCATTCACCCTAACCTCGATTTTCAGGAACTAACAGCCAGAACAAATGGGCTCTTTAAAGAAAGTTATTTTTAAATTGATTTGATGGTTTCCTACTAAGAGTACTAGGCTTGGTAAAATAGCGTAACAGGAGAACTGATTAAATTTCCTGATGTTTAGGGTTAAAATTTGTGCTGTTGATGTGCAAAGATAAGCTCCCTGCCTTTAGTGGGCAGCTGTTGAGTACGTAACAGTAACCATGTTAATATGTATATATTTAAGAACACTTATTGAACTTACAGCTGTCTATCAGAACTGTGAAATCTGCTAATCTTCAGTTTATGAGATAAAAGCATCATAATATAGATACATCTAAAATAAAAATGAAGTTCTAATTGTATCAGAGTCACTATTTTTGTGTGGTGTATTAGAGGAGTTTATTTAACTTTTAACATTTTATTTTCTAACATTGTTGTATAGTTTTTGCTTTTAAGTGTAGAATGAGAAATACAGAAAACATTAAGCAGACATACCAGCAGCACTGCTGCAATAATAATAATAATTATAGATAAAATCAATATAAACACTTCACCGGTTTTAAGTCAGAAGTTATTTCACAAATAATGTAAGAAAATTTAGGTTTATCATATTATTTAGCATATTTTCTCTCTTTAATTTTTCATATGATAAAATCAGAAACTTTTTTTCCAAATCATTCTCCTATCTTATTGCAAATTCTGACTTTAAAGATTTTTAGCTGTCATGGAAAAGCATTTTACTTCATTACTTACATCTTGATCTAGAATACATTCTTTTAAAAGCTTCTTCTTGCACTGTAATTTATAAAAATAATGGTGTGAACATAAAGGTAGAGCAACTGGTGGCATTTTAAGATCAGTATCAAAGATTCTGTCCCAGGTTAAGTGATAGCAATTAATGAGACGAGACCTGAAAACAAGGCTGCACAAGAGCCAGGGATGGAGCTGAATCAGCAGCTACTGGGAACCACTGGGCAAGGATATCTAAGGGAATGGTGCTGTGTAAATCTCTACACAGCACTGGTTTTGACACATTAATTTAATATACATAAAATCCTTTGCTACATGGCTGTAGCAAAGACCGAGGTATTTAGCACAACAGCATGGGAGGAATAATTGTGTAATGTTGATGAAAGTGAAGTAATCAATTTGCAATCATGCTTTCCTGTAAACTCACTTTTAATATTATATTTGGTAAATACAGGCATTATGTCCAAAAAGCATGTGTCTCTCTCTGTAGACATGACTGACAAGCCCTATGAGCAATGTGCTTGCAAAACAAATATGACTCAATACCTTTGGGTTGGTAACTCACACAAATCACACAGAATGTTCTGAGTTGGATGGGACTGACAAGGATCATCAATTCCAGCTCTCAAGTGAATGGCCCTTATGGGAATTGAACCCACAACCTTGGTGTTATTAGCACAATGCTCTAAAAAGATGAAAGATGAAGATGAAGAATGTTTTTTGGTAATGTTCCTAAGGTGTTTCTTAGAGAAAGTAGCAATTAACATGTTGGAGAAACAAAATCAGAATAGAGTTTATAAAAATATGTATGCTGTGTGATAATTGCGCCTTCTTGTAGGATATACACAGTTACTCAAACTAATTGATAACATTGCCATGCTTTAGCAAATTTGTTATATAAAAAAGTGAACACATTCTAGAAATTTACAGTTTTACAATACCAACATGTGTTTCAGGGTGAGCATTGTGACAGCTGCTTGTTACGTAGAGCACATGAGAGAAAAACTAAGTATGCAATTTGCACAGCTAACCAAAAATTCCTTGTGAAATTGTTTAATTTCACAAAGACAGAATCAGAGACATGGGCATGTTCACAGTTGGCACAATATTAAGTGTATTTTCACGTAGGTCAGCACAAGGTTCTCTCAAGAAGTTACTACTTAATACAACGGGGGGGGGGGTCCCCAGATCTAAGATGACCCCTGCAGGGAGCTTTAAACTTCCAGCAGGGATTCTCTTACCTGCAGTTTGCTAGTTAACCAAGGAAATAATGTCAGTTTACTTAAAACACAAATAATTTAATGCTGAGCTATGGCATGATAAATTCTGGTGAGCTATGATGTAATCAACATTTGTAACTCAAAACACGCAGACCCCCTATTTCATTTCTGTTTGAACTGGCTTGCTCCAGAGATAGCCAGCAACACTGAATGAGATTGCTAGAATGAGCTGTTTCTTGTCTCATTCCTGAGGTTA
The DNA here is from genome assembly GCF_963662255.1 of Cinclus cinclus. Classification (NCBI taxonomy): domain Eukaryota; kingdom Metazoa; phylum Chordata; class Aves; order Passeriformes; family Cinclidae; genus Cinclus; species Cinclus cinclus. Next base: position 86,496,241 of record NC_085046.1, on the reverse strand, counting down.
CACATTTTCTGAGGCATTTTTTTCTTTTCCTTGTGGGATTGATCGTCAGCACTACTGAAGTCAATGAATGCGTACAATGACTTGATGTAGTGTTGAGAAATTACTTCTTTCTCCACTGAAATGACTTGTGAGAATTACGAAAACTGTTTATCACACACTGTTTGTTGAAACTCAATTTGAATAAGAAATCATGGATTGTCTCATAACACTGGAAGCTGTCCACAAGCTTAAGTTTGGTGTAAACTTTGGATAATGGTTTTAGAGACTGAAGGGTGTGGGGAAGTCTTTCAAGTGTAAATTATTTTATACACATTTAAGTTATATATCAATATATTATGCTTTATATCTGCATACACACACACATGCACAGAGCAGACCACTCCACACTGGAAAATCCAGATCATGATCTCTATTATCACACCTTTAAAAAGTTGTCAAACATGACCATGTCAGGCAGTAATTTTCCACAGTTGTGGTGCAGTTTGTTAGCAACATTAAGCACTATGGTGTGTACTCTACCCTAGGACAAGCCCAACAGAAAAGAAACCATGTAATTGCCACAGGGTGAAAACAAGAGCATCATTCAAACGAGGAAGAGTTTGTGTCTGTGCTCTTGTGCATGAACAATGGCTTTTATTTGCCTGGAGAGAAGATTGCTGAAAAATGCATAAGCACTCCCCTGACCTGCTGGCTCATGTGAAAACAAGCAACCTAACTGGCAGTAGGGCAGACTTTGTAGCTATTCTGCTGTTATAGCTCATGAAATATTACTGAGAGGAATCATTTCTAGGGGGAAGTAAGAAGTCTACCATTTCCAAGACATAACAGCATCTAAAGTCTACACAGATGTCATGTACATGCTGACTCTGAACATCTTCCAGGACTTAATTTTGGAGCATGAGATGCCACCTCATCATCAAGAGGCAGTTGAAGAACAGGATGGTTTGAGTGATTGCTTTTTCCTGTAATGGTGTGATCTACACCTCATCAAGAGTCAGATGACATCAAGTGGGGATGGGTGCTGATGTGACACAATGCAGAAAATGAGGGTGCACCACCCACTGGGAATGAGGGTTGGAGTTCAGGACAAACTGACATTAATAGCCCTTCTCCCTCCCTGATCAACCCTGGTCACCAAAACTCAGGCTCTGAGGTTGCATCTTCATTTCACATGTAAATCTATCCATCTATCGATCTATCTTCTATCACTGAGAGAAGGCCACTTGCGCTGCGCACAGCAGATCGAGAAGCTGTTGAATTGTGCTGTGTCCAGCACTAGCCCCTCCTCAGCTGCCTCACACTGAAATCGGCATCACGCAGGGTCAGAGATTCGTGACTCTGGAGGTACACAGGGACTCAGGCACGGCACAACCTCGCGAACACAGCTGCTGCTGGAGGCGAGCGCAGAACAGTGAGCTGCGGGGCGGCTCAGTCCGGAAGTGTCACCACACACCGGTGTCACCACACACGCTATCTCGGTGGTCACAAACACAGCTTCCACGGCATCCCGGATAAGCTTTGCCTCATCCGGCCGCACACCCGGCCCGGGAAGGGAGGAGAACGACGCCACCGGTCCAGCTGGGCACATGGACGGGAGGGGACACAACATCCACGCTGCAGTGGGATGAAGGAATGCCCGACAATCCCGGCCTCTGAAGGGCCCCGCCCGCGCGCGGGACACCACAGGGGGCTTGGCAGCTTCCAGCGGGAAGGGGAGGAGACAGGGGGCCGGGGAAGGCGGGCGGGAGGTGGCGGCGTGTCCCGGGATGCCCGCGGGACCGGGCCAGTCCCGGCGGCAGGACACGCTCCCAGCACGGCGGCAAGGGCGGGGAAAGGCAGCTCGCTACCGCGCATGTGCGCCGGCCGCCCCCTTCTCACCATTACCTGCGAGCCGCCAGGCGCCTTCTTCTTCTTGGCGGGGCCGGTGCCCGGGCTCGCCGGGCGCTTCTTGCCGCGGGACGCGGCGCCTGCGGGGGACGAGGCGGCGGCGGGGGCCAGGCTCGCCATGCCGCCCCGCTCCGCGCTCGGGCCGGGAGCGCTCCCTTACCCCGGCGGCTGTGGCCGTGCTGAGGCCGCGCATGCGCAGTGGCGGCGGCGCGGCCCCGCCACCCGCGGCCAGGCCTGGTCGGGGAGGCCCGGGGCGAGCGGGTCTGAGCCGGAGCTTGTGAGGCTTCGAGCCTGGAGCGGCCGCCCCTGGGGCGAGACTTGTAGGAAGCAGCTCTGCCGCCTGCTCGTTGCCCCGCGGTGTTGTGGGCCCCTTTTTAGAAAGCTGGCTGCGGTGGCAGCCTCGGCCCCGGCGTAGCCCGTGTGCGTGGGAGGTAGCAAAGTGTGTCGAGGTCTGGGGTTTTGCACCGTAGAGGGTGAGCGGGACTGGAAAAGGAGCTGGGTCTGAGTTATGTACAGCACAGAGGCCTTTGCAGTAGTTTGGGAGGTGCGCAGTAAAAAGCCGTGGGAGCAGCTGAACACGGGCTGTAATTTGGGACGTGGGGCCCTGTCCCCGTGCCGTGCCACGCCAGCTCTGCGTGCTCCATGCAAACACCGCGCTGTGCCGGCGGGCAGGCGCTGTCTTAAGCCTGCGCAAGGTGAGATAAAGTTTACGTGGAAGACCTTCATACGACGAGAATGGTGTGCAAGTCTCAGATGTGTCCGTTTTTTTCCAGTTGCCTCAATAAAATGTGGAGAGGGGTTTAGGTGCTCCCTTCAGCTGTCCGATGGTGAGCTCTGACAAGCCGAGCCGGCGCTCAGTGTAATCGGCCGCGCTGAGTTGCAACAGCTCCCTGAAAGGAGGCTGTATTGAGGTGGGGTCTGTCTGTTCCACCGTGACTGCAGAGAGAAGACTAGAGGACGTGGCCTTAAAGTGAGACAGGGGAGATTGAGATGAGTTATTAGAGGGGAAAAAAATTTTCTGTTTTGGCGGTCAGGCATTGGAATAGTCTTCCCAGGGAGTTGGTGGAGTCACCATCCCTGGAGGTATTTAAGCAGTGCTTGGATCTAGCACTGGGTGATATTGTTTAGGAGTTGCGGAGAGAGTGCCTGTTGACAGTTAGACTTAATGATATAAAGCATCTTTTCCAACGTTGACAATGCTATGATTCTAACTGTGTAACCTTTCAAAATGCAAGTTACTGCAGTTAACATTAGAAATGTCAGACTATAACTACAGCTGGCTGATACTGATTACCTGTCTGGGTAGTTCATACTTCTAAAGATTTGGTTGCTTCTACGATGTTTTGGCATGGCTAGTGGCCTGGTCCAGTGATTTTTCCTCTTTTTGGGATCTGGTATAATTTTGTACTGGAGAAACATACCAGAATAGATTTGAGGGGATCTGGACTGTGCTCTAAAGAGTTTTCACAGTCCTCTCTCTTACTGCGCTGTTTCACACCATGCCCCAGAGAAGTGGTTGGTGATGAGGTGACATTGCACAGTTAATGCAAGTGCTTAATGACTGAGAAAACTTCTGAGCTTTGTGCTTGCATGCATCTGCATTCTACATGCTGGTCAACTTATTGCCATGTTTGAGCTATTTCTGTGCAGTGCCAGTCTGCTAGGTTTCCAGCTGCATGTGATCCTGTCCCAGCACATGCCTTGTGGAGAGGCAGAGGTCCAAGAAGTTGATATTCAGGCATAAAAATTAGGTCACGTTTATAGACGGTGCTGTAATGAGGACTGAGCTTGGGCACAGTAGGGGTGCCAGGCAGTGCTGTGTAAAACAAAAACTTTGAAGGTGGCCTGAAAGAGAGTTGAAGACAAAAGCCTGGACTTCCAGGCTGTATTCCAGGCACCTGTGTATGTAGCAGAAAAGCAGGACAAGATTTGCTTTCCAGGGGGATAAGTAGGGCCGTGTACATGCATCCAAGTCCTATATTCTCCTTCCCAACTCCAGTTGCCATCTTTCTGTCTGAGCACACAGGCTGCCAGCAGTACCACAAAGCCGACTGGTAAACTGGATTGCATTTGCCCTTAGTGAGTGTTTCAGGTTTGTGTGTGCTCTGCAGTTTGTGTTACTTCCTGCTTCAATTGACAGCATGCTCAAAATGGTGACCTGAGTGTGGAATTAGCAGGGGCACTGGGAATCGCAGGGGACTTATGTCCCTTGGTAAAGCCAGATCTGCTTTGTTGTGTGCTCAAAACGTTGATCTTGTTTTAGTCAGCCTTTTCTTGTTCCCAGGGCTGGATCCCATCCCTTTCCCACGCACATGTGTGCTCAGCTCCCAGGCATGCCCAATTAAATAGGAAGCATACCTTATCACAGGGATGTTTTTACTGAGAGGAGCATCTTTAGTGCAGGTGAATCATGCAGAGACTTAACATGCTGCATCAGTGAAAGTTTTTAAATAGTGCTTAGCCAGGTATTTTCTTATCTGTACCCATTTTTATCAATCGGTTTACTAAAAAATCAGAAGGCCCATGTGTATTGCAGCAATATTAAGTGCAACAGAATTTTACACAGTACTAAATGCTTTACAGAATCACAGAATGGGTCAGGCTGAAGGACCCCAGTGGGTCATCTGGCTCAAGCAGGGTCATCCCAGAAACATGGCACAGGACTGTGTCCAGGTAGTTCTTGACTATCTCCAGTGAGGGAGACCCCACACCCTCTCTGGGCACCCTGTTCCAGTGCTTGGGCACCTGCACAGTAAAGTTCTTCCTCATAGTCAAGTGGAACTTCCTGTGCATCAGTTTCTCACTGTTACCTCTTATGTATTGCTCAGCAACTCTGAGCAGAGCCTGGATCCATCTTCTTGTCACCCTCCCTTCAGATACTGACGGGCATTGATGAGGTCCCTTCTCAGCTGTGTCTTCTCAAGGCTAGACAGGCCAAGTTCCCTCAGCCTTTCCTCATAAGAGGGATGTTGATCCACTCCAAGGGCTCCATGTCTCTCTTGTACTGAGGGGCCAAGAACTGGACACAGCACTCCAGAGGCAGCCTTTGTGTAGGGCTGAGTAGAATGGTAGGATTACCTCCCTTGACCTGCTGGCAGTGCTCTTCCTAATGTGCCCCTCAGGATCTTGTTGGCCTTCTTGGCCATGGCTCATGGAGAGCTCGCTCATGCTCAGACTGTTGTCTGCCAGGACCCCCAGGTCATTCTCCACAGAGCAGCTTTCCAGCAGCTCAGCCCCCTGCCTGTTCTGGTGCCTGGGGTTATTCCTCCCCGAGTGCAGGACCCAGACTACTTTTGTTGAATTTCAGAAAGTTCTCTGCCTATGTCTCCATCCTGTCAAGTTCCCTCTGAAGGGCTGCAGCCCTCTGGGATATTGCCCACTCCTCACAGCTTTGTGTCAGGGAATTTGCTGAGGAGGCCTCTCTCTCTTCATCTGAGTCATTGATGAACAAGTTAAACAATACTGGGCTCGTTATTGAACCCTGGGGGACACCAGGCCTTCAGCTGGATGCTGTGCCACTAATTATGATGCTCTGGGATCTGTTCAGCCAGTTCTGAGTCTTCGCTTACAGTCTTACATTTACACTGACTTACACAGTCCTCAAACCTCATTTACAATCCTGAAACACCCATAACTCAGAGAAATAGGAACAATGGCAATGTAAACAGTGACCATGTCTGTGGGGGATGAGTAATAGAATTAGGGATGAGAGAAGGGCTGTGGAGTTGCATGGTACTTTGTACCCGCTCCTTTGAGTGGCTGTTCAGCCTTGCTGAAAATGAAGAGGTGTTTTTCTGCTGAATAAATGTCATCTGTATCTTGCTGGGTTCCTGTTACAAAAATAAGCAGTCGTTGTGGGAAACAGACAAGGGCTCACTTGAACAAGTGCAAATTGTAATTCCTAAACCTGGCTAGGTGCAACAAGGCTCTTCCTGCTTTTAATTTTGAACCTGGCTTGAGTTGAATACTTTTCCTTTACTGGTACAGCAAGGTATATTTATATATGCTACCTTGCTAATAAGAAAATTTAATACAGCTCAGCAACAACTGCATGCTTTTTGATGTGAGCACCCACCAACCTCCCTGTTTATAATAGTCTTAGGGAGCTGGTACTTTTTTTTGTAGTAATATTTGGGGGAAAATGCAGTTATCTCCTGAATTAGGGAAGAATATCTCAGGCTCCTATCCCAGATTTGTGAGGAGAGGTTTTGGCTTTTTTGTTTGGTTGGGTTTTCAGTTTTTTTATTTGTTTGTTTTACCTTTTGGCTGGATGAAAATTGACCATGACAATTTTTTCATCATGCATAGGGAATTAGTACATTGTGAAGAGTGGTGGGTGCCTCACGATCCAAGATTCAATTTCTTTCATGGAGGAAGAAAGTGCTGGGAGAAAAAAAAAAATGTTTGGAAAGCCAGCAGAAATCTATTGAGCATGAGTTAGGATAAGCAGAGTGGAGAGAGCAAGGTCCCCAGGAGCTGTGTGAGTCAGAGCTGCTCCCTGCCCCAGCCCCAAGTGCAGCGTCCCAGCAAGTGGAGAGCTGTGCCTGCTCTCTTCCTACCTGTAAGCTGGCCCAGTGGAGTGGCTGCTTGTGGCGGGAGGCCTTCTGACTGACACATTCAGGCTGCCTGGGAGGAAATGTGCTGGATGCTTTCAGTCCAAATGCATGGGTGTTCTTCTGCTCCATTAAAAGGAAAAGGCTAGCATTTGTAACTGTGTATTTATTTTATTTCAAGCTTTGAACTTAAATCTCTCTCAGTACCCAACTTACATCTTTCCTGGCTGTTAAGCTTTCAATATAGCTATTATTCTTATTTCTGTACTACAGAAAAATGGGTGGCTTAAAAATGAAATTGTGGCTTTACTCATTGGCTATACTGCAGTTTTTAAGATTATCAAGTAGCTAAAATTATGCAAGAGAATATGTATAATCCCTCTGTATATAACTGAATTAGAATGAAGACCCTGTTTTTTTGGGAGGTGTTTTTTTGTACCTATGAAATAGTGGTTACCTTTTACTGGACGGTAGGTTGAAATGAAGATAGGAAGCTGTAGCAATTAAGAAATAGCTCCTAGTGATGGTTCCATAGTGATTTGTACTATTACAATTTCCTGGCAACAGTATCCAACACGCTCAGACAAGTTTTCTGTTAATTTAGCCATTTTTAGCAGTGTTGTACAGGTGCAATTTGTGCTATAATTTGTAAGGTTTTAACTCCTCAAGAAGACTTGAGTTGTAGTAAAAACAAAAGCAGCAATAGGTTTTTTTCTTTTTTTTTCCCATTTTGGTTGTGTATGTGTCTACTGGGTGTCATTTGAATTTTCATAGAGGCTCTGGAAAAAGGAAGGATTGAAGTTCTTGTATTCACTGCTCTGTCAGGTAAAAAGCAATGGTTTCCTGCAGGGTAGCTTGTGGGGTCTTGGTGGTGTTTGGTACCTTATTCTTTAAAAGTACTTGGAGGCTTTGATGACTTTTCAGAGCTTGCAATGTGAACTCTTCTGATTTGCATTTGTTCCCTGCAATTTGCAGCTGCAGGCACTGCACCAGCTTTGTTTAAATATAATGCCAAATGCCTTTAAAATAGGTATTTGAACTGTGGATTATGGAGACTACTTTGGTAATATTAAAGGCCTTTTTACTGCACACATCAAATAGCTGACATACAATGCAATCTTCCTGAAGCCGTTTCTATATTCTTAGTAACACAAAAAGAGAAGCAGGATCTTTAGAAATGCCTTTTGTGATTTTCCTGATAGCCTCTTCTCAAAGTTTATTTTAAAATGTGGCAAATTTGACACATCAGAAATGAGCAGTAAAAGTCAAAATGCTGTTCTGTTTGCAGTTTAGTTGTACTTGAATTTTTGCTAGTAATTTAAGTCAAGTCATGTTGGTAACAAACCGGCTACTTCTCAGTGCTGTTATTTGAAGTGTGGACTACTGACCAAAAATTGTATTCATGGTACTCCTGGCAGGTTTTATCAAAATACTGTGAAGCATGTAAATCCAACCCAAAACATTTTGTTAAATTCAGATTTCACTATGGTAAAATAGAGGTTTAGGCTAGGGAAAAAAAGTTGCATGTAGCATTTGACTTTGATTTTAAACATTATTCTGTTTGCATACAGTATGAAAGGAAGAAACAGGCCATTGTGCAAGTTAATGGAATCCTGTATTCTGGATATCCCACATAATTAATTATTATGCAATATTTTGTATATTTAGGTACTGTCTCAAAATATTTATTAATTAGTTTATCATATTAAATTTAATCTTTTTGAAAGTGAAAATGGGTTAAGAATTTCCCTATTTAGTTTGCATTCAGAGTCTGATGAATGTTTTCTGCCGTTATTCATGTGAACAATTTCTTGATTTCCGAAATGCTCAGCTGAGAAAGATAGATAAAAATGTCATGATACTCATTTGCATAATCTTTAACGTTGTGACTACCTTGAAAATGCTGTGGGTTTATAGACTGAAAAATATGTGTATTAGCTGAATAAGTAATCTGATTAATGAACATAAAATCTTGGTGGGATGGCTATTAGTTTGCAGGCAATCTGGAGACTAAGCATGGTTATATAATTAATTTATTAATAATTCTAAGGAATAAATTCACAGAAATAAAAACATCCCATTGAATTCATTACCAGAACAGGGATTGAAGTCACTGAATAAATTGCTCAGAGGGATTAGCTCATGTGTCTCTGCTTGTTACAACAAGTCTTCTGGTGCTATAGCACTCTTAATTCTATAGTAACTTTGGATTTGCCTGTACATTAAGCCTGCAGTAGTTTTATTGCAACTGGGATACAAATTTGAATAAGTCAGTAATTCGAACAGCATCTCTAACTGTTAGTGGGCAGTCTGTGGGTGTTACTTGCTTTTCTCCCTGTTAATTCACAATGCAAGAAAAAAAAACCTCAAAAGGTGAAGGTGCACAATTTAACCACAGTCTGACATCTGCTTGATGACATCTTGACTTCAGTGGTTATTTGTCAGTCTCACTTGTTTTTTGCCTAAATGCTAGCTAGGATTTCAAGTACTAGATGAACTACTCTAGTGTGTGATGAACTAGTCAGACAGTGCCCAGTGTCTGCTCTGAGTTGCTACTGTGCATACCAGATGATTGGATGGACAAAAAAGACCTAATTAAATGTGCAGATATTCAAGAGGAGCCAAATTAGAGCATAAGATTAGAATTTAGAGAAAATGTTTCTGAGCTTCTCTCTTTTTTCTGTTTTTTAAAAAAATATATATGTAAATAAATCAGCACAGACAAGCAGAAATTTGCACATAAATTTCTATAGACAGTGATTTTAAAAGTCTCACCTGTTGATCCTGGGAAATCCTTACAGTTCATGTGAAGTAGCAAATTGATACTGCTTAGTGTCAGTGTAAAGCTAAAATTCCTAAAAACATTGTCTCTTCTTTAGTAGAAACTGTTCTGTGTGAAAGAAAAAAAATGAAATTGATTTGAACTACAGAAATCATGGGCTGGGGTAAAAATGAGTGGATAACAATTGCAGTAGAAGGCATTGCAGAGCCTGGGTGATTTATGAGCTGGCTGTGAATCAGCAGGATTGCAGTGCCCTGAAACACACACGTCACGCAAGCAGGAAGCCTGCAAGGCACACTCAGTATTATTCCCATCGTTTGTCAAAGGTTTGGTTAGGCTCAATTTGAATGCTATGTCTACCTCTGGGCACTGCACCTCTGGGCTCTCTCCAAATCTTTCCCATCCTGGAGAGAAGAGGGTCCTCTGAGCTCTAGGGAATGCGGTCTATGAAGAGTGTTTGAGAATTTGGGTTATCTATGTGACATAAGGATAAGGAGGAGACGGGTACTGGAGGAGATTCCTGCGGCAAAGGAAGAGCTGTTCTCTGTGCCTGTTGTAGGTGGACTCAGTTTATTATGTCCTCTAGGTCATTCTTTATATACTAAACAGACTTAACACAGTTTTGGGTTTGTGTGGTTTTTGTGGGCTTTATTTAGGTTTGTTTTGTTTTTAATAATAATGTTCCTACTAGAAGAATCTGACTTGTTACTTTCTGTGATGCACTCAAGTGGGAATATGTAGAGGAAATTTTGGTATTTGCAAGGAACAATTATTGTTTTTTTTTTTCTTTCCATGATAAGGTGACGACAATTTGAGAGGGCTTGGGTTTTCTTTCTAGGTTTTGGTAGATAAGTCCAAGGATATGAAAGGCCACTGCAAAAGGGGAGGGACCATCTCTCTCTCTATAACAATGAAGAAATAAAGGGATTAACTTTGCACCAAGGAAAATTCAGGTTGTATTACAAAGAGATTTTTTTCAGAAAAGGCCTACTTTACACTAGAATAGCTTGCTTTTGAAGGTTTTGAAGAACAGGTTAGACATCTGCCACAGGAGATCATGCACAACTGATTCTACCCAGAGACAGGAGAGTAGATTAGATGACCTCTCAAGAATTTTTTGCAGCTCTGTTTTCTGTGATTCTGTCAGTCCTCTGGTTATTCATTAAAGGCATGTGTTTTCACACAGAGCAGTGAGAATGTGAGGCTGGCTGAACAGGGTCAGACTGTTTAACCCAGTGCACCATCCCAGTGGGATCTGAAAGCAGATGTGCAGGAATACTGTACAAACAGGGTGACTACATGGGATGATACTTTCTCTGTAGATGGTTTCTGTGTATTGAGTAGCTTTTGCTAGATTCCAGTTCTTGGAATTTATCTGGTGCCCCTTGAACAAGTCTGAGGTTTTGGTGAGCATGGTATTCCACAACCAGAAGCTCTTGCAACTTCATCACTTAGGTGAAAACCTTTCTCTTGGTTTTGAACCTGACTCCCTTTTAGCTTCCTTTGGTGTTCCTTGGCTCTAATTCTTTTAGATAGACATTATAGATCTGTCCACTGCAACTAAAGACTTTATCAACACTTACATTATTAGTTCTTAAACATTTCTAGTTCTTGATTCAAAAACTCTAGCTTACGTAGCTATTTATGATATGGTAGATGATGCTTGGATTTTCTTTCTTGGCCTTTTTAGAACATTCTGACTCTACATCCTTTCAGATAGAGGGCACAAAAGTAATATAGAAATTAAGATGCAGTCACTGTATTGTATAGGTAGCAAAGAGATGTTCTTTGTTTTATTCTCAATTACTTTTCAAATTAGTTTGTTTTTTTTTTTTCTTTTTGTGATGTTGTTGAGCACTAAGCTTATGTTTCCGTAATCTGCTGTCCTAACCTCAAGGCCTTTCTTCCTGAGTAATACTGGTCAGCTCATTGTATATTTGAAATTTGGAAAGCTTTATTTTCCTGTAAACATTTATCTCTAGCTAATTTCCTGTTCGGAATTATTGCTGAATTTCTAAGTCATATAAGGTTTGTATGTGGCTCTTCATTATAAACCCTTACCTTCATCACTCTAAATAATGAAGTAGCATCAGCAACTTTTGCCACCTTGCTACATCTCCTTTTCTGGCTTTCTTATAAATACAACGAGCAGCACAAGTTCCAGTATAGACTTCTGTGAGGACTGTTTACGTCCCTCTTATAGGTGATTTTACTCTATTTTTGAAAAATTCTTCATCTGTGCAAGAGCCTTCATTATTTTTTGGTAGGTCCTTAGCTTCCTTAAGCCTTCTGGAAATCCTGATAGATTTTATCATCTGGATTTCCACTGCCCATGTGCATTTGGGAATAAAATTAAGACAGTAATAGAAAACAATGTGATTTTCTTAGACATGAGAAACTATTCTCAAAACCAAATACAAATTGTTGGTTTAGTCACACTGTCATGTTCTAAGTTCTGACACATGGCCTTTCTGTGCTTTTTAATGCGCAGAATACAATGATTTAATCATTTCTGTCTTGATATTTTTTTAATACTGGCATTATAAATGGATGCATTTTACTGCTTGAAGAAAGATTTTGATGAAGATGGTTGTTAGCTGAGTGCTGTTGAGTATGTCATGTTGTACAATAAAAAATTTGCAAAGCAGTTTCAATCTTTTCAGTACTAATCATGCCTATTGAAGCAAACTACATTTTTTTTCTTAGTCCTGTTTGGTGTTGTGTTATTGCTGAGATTATTGACGAAAATAGATGTATTGTCTTTTATATTTTATAATTTGTAGTTGAATATCACTCAGCAAATGGAGGGAGGAAAAAGTAGCCTCAAATCAGGGTTGTGCTCTACTGGTCATGTCCATTGCTCTGGATTTGGTAAAAAGGCTGAGTTTACTGGCCTGTATTAGGTGGATATATACAGCCCTTTGCCAGCAAGAAATGTCACTGATTATATCATAATATGAGCAAGCTAAGATCTCTGGCCCTTTAATGGAAAAGAGCCCATCATTAAAAATGTAATGGATATTTTCAGGTAATTAAAACTTATGAATCTGAGTACTTTTCAAGGTTTTTCCCTTCCCCCAGTTCCTTCCTTCCTCCAGCACACTTCTGGCATGGGAATGTGTTATTTCCTATAGCAAATATTGAGGGCTGATATGAACAGAAGATGTTGTCTTGATTACCTTTCATCTTTTATGATTGAAAATGTTTTCTGCATGTTTTTTTATTAAATAAAAATCCAAACAACAAACAAAAAAACCAGCCAAGAAATATTTAAATTCCTCTCTTGAAGTGTTTAAAGGAATTTGTCTTCTCCAGCTAAGGATCTGAGAATGCATATAATTATATATAATAATTTCACCACTGTCAGGTTAGATTGATTTTTAGTCACTTTTGTGCAGATTAGATTCAACTCAGGTGCTCATACTGAAAGGAGGTGCATTAATCTGCAGTGACGTTCAGTCTCTCCCAATTAGTAAGTTCTAAGAGATGTTAGATAATGCAAGTTTGGTGATGTGAAGCATTTTTTGTTCTGCCACGGATTTAGTAAATTTAAGGAGGTTTAGGTCTTCAAAGGCAACTATCAGCAACTTAAGTGTTTGGCCTACAAAAAAAAAAAAGAATGAAAAATTAATAGGAGTATATTTCTGACAGATTCAAAGCCTGGAGACAAATTATGGTGCTTAAACTGAGACTTTGAGGGACACTGTAAAAAAACCCAACAAAACATTTCTGTAATGTAAGGCTGTAACACATCTTTGTGCAATCAAAAGGTATCTTAAAATTTTGTTTGGTGTGTTTAATTTTTTAATGTGCATAAGTTTGCATAGTGGTTTCCCTAATGCTACATAACCTTGTTTTCCAGCATGGATGTGTTTCTGTGTAGTATTGAAGGTCACATATTAATTTCTTCAAACTGCATGTGGTCAGACTGTAATTTTAATTATTTGCAAGGCTGTGGTACATTGGCATTATAGAAGCAAACAGTGAAGGACGAAGTACTGAAAAATGAAGTGTGAATAACTGACATTGCAATGTGTGCATGTCGTCTGATTTGGCAGAATTAATGCTGGCAAGGCTGTGCTGTAGCTCAGAGTATATATGTGTTGCTTAATTATCTCAGTTACTGAATATGCTTATTGCATAATCTGGGGTAGGAGTAATTGAGTCCATTACTGTACATAAACAATTGCCAATTTATAGTACTTCAGAAAAAATTCTTGACTGTAAACAGATGTTACAGAATCTAAAATATTGATGCTATTTTGCTTTTGCCATGATGAAATATTAAGTGATTTTCTAAATGTGTGCTCTGCCAATGCTTGTTGAAAATTGATGGTATTTTTTTAATGTTTCTTGGAGAAAAGAGTCTAATTATTTCCCCTTTCCACTCTTGCCTTAATTTTTGAATGAGTTATTAGTTTATTTTTATTTGTTTCATGTTGGTGTTAGCTAATGCCAATAAGCCATTTCTTTTTACTAACTTAAGACAGGTTTTTGATTAAATGAGAGCAATATGAGATGTGATTTTAACTGATGAAGTGATGATGATTTTTTAGGCAGGTGGGCAGTTTTCAGTCTCCTGTTTGAAAAGATGCAAGTCCATTGTATTTCAGGAATATTTGCATAAATCCCAAATTTTTGTTCAAACAAACAAAATACCCAACCTGGTAGGAGTTTAGTATGAATACCAGAAACTAGTTTTAACAGCCTGGCAAGATGTAAGGTTTTTCCTGTAGATCATAATACCTTGTAATTTTAAGGTTTAAATTCTTAAATTTTGCCAGAATGTTAATGTGCCTAGTCCCAAAGCAGTGGTCAATATCCACTTTCCCACTTTCATATGATTCTGATTGTTTCAAATTGTATATTAAGTTGAAAAGAGGGAATTTTGCTACATCTAAAACCATACGTAGAAGAAAGAAGCTTGGTTGGGTGGGCTTTGGGTTTTGTGTTGTTTGAAGTTTTTTCCCTTTATTGGTGATCATGAAATATCTACTGCTTTAAAATATGTAACTCCTGCATCAGCATGTACACCACAATCTTGTCTGTGTGATTTCTGTTTGGATGGAGCAAGGCCTGGTCTGATTCCTCTTGGAAGCAGAGGAAAACTCTCCATTGACCATAGCAGGAGCTAGAATTCCTGCAGAAAGAGGAGTAAGTCCATGTACTTAAGATGATATTCCTCTAAAACTGGAAGTGGAAGCTCTGATGTCTTATGAGAATGAAGTTGCAACCTGTGTGAAAGTTAATTTCTAACTGCCCCTTTGCTTTCTTGACTTATGAATTCTTGGTACACTATATGCCATACAGCAGTGATAGATTAGTTTTTAATATATATATAAATATAGAGATACTTCCATATTATGTTACTGGAAGTCACATACCCAGACAATTATTTATTTAAAAAAAACCCAGAAACATCTATATATACACATATTTAGATGTATGAATGTGTGTGTATAAGAAGACAACAGAGAGCTCTTCTATTATTATTAAAACTTTGCTATAGAGTACACTAAGTGAGTACATGCCTCCTGTTATGCATAATTATTCTCCCAGTCTCAAGGGGAAGTTTTGTATCTTATGTCTACAATATGAAACTGATCTCACAAATACTCAGCCCAGAAGTGTTCATTTAATCTTGGAAGTAGTCCCACTGAATTTAATGAGCCCTTAGATGGTAAATTCTTTGGGGCTCTTATTTTCCTTTGTGCCTTATTCAATGGTAAGAACAATCTCCATTAGCTTTTACATTAGCTTCTACTGTTACTTACAGCAAAGTGCTTTTAGGTTTTGGCTTGAAAATGTTAATTGAAACACATAGGCACAAAAACTCTGAGGCAAACTACAACAATTAAATTAGAATTATTCCAAAATCACATTTAAAGAATCTGAGTTGAACTTCTGAAATTTCAAAAGGTATGTTTTTGAGTGCTGCTCCAGGAGTAATCTCATTTTGCCATCTTTGTGCCTTTTGAGAGAAAAAGGATTTTAGACCTTGGATAGTAAGATTCCAGCCTACTGATGTACCTTGACAGTCAAGGTAACTTTGGCTTCTCTGAAACTGGGAGTAAGTGTAGAAGATCACAGCTTTTGTTAAATCTGATGCTGGCAGCCAAAGATACATGCTTTTACCCATCAGTGTTCCATTCCAGCTAACAACTTTCTTCCAAGTGACTCCACTGGCCCTGGTTGAGCCTTCTTTTTTTTCATGCTTCCCAAATCACATGAATAAAATAAGTTTTCTGCAGGCTGGGTTGGCTCAGCAGAATCGCTGTGGTCTGACCATATGATAAGCTGTATGTAAAGCAAAAGCTCATTCTAGATAATTGACACTTCTTTTTTTTTTTTTTTTTTTCCCTTCCCAGATGGTTTCAATCTTTGCTTTCAGAGCAGGGGGTAATTAAACCTTGACAGCAGAGACTTTCGAAAACTTTGCAAGTTTATAAACTTTGTAATCTTTTTCATGCAGTTAGAGCAGCATTTCTATTCCAGCAGTGTAAAACTATGTCCCCACAATGACCAGACCTCGGTTATGAGGCTGCAGTGCATGATCATATTCCTTTAGGACTACGCTTTGAAAAAATTAATGGGAAATTGTGCATGGTTTCTTAGGTATTTTTGCCTTGAGGATTACTCTGCTAGCATCTGCTGTCTTCTCTTTTGAGAAAAAAGAGTGGGGTAGGAAATGGGAGGATGAGGGAGCAGTAATAAATACAAATATACGGCAATAAAGCCATTACGTTATGAGAAAATTAGGTGAGATGAGTTGGTTTGTGTATTGTTTTTTACTTTAAATCTGTATTTGAAAGGCACATTATTTACTGCATTGGTTTTCATGTTAAAAAAAATGGTATTCTGGCTCAGTAGTGCTGTCAAGAAATACAGTAGGTCCCACCTCATTAAGTACTATATTTTTCTTCTCCATCTGTCTAGAACAGCAGGAAAACTTGTTTTCAAATAGAAAAATAATCAGTTATGTCAATTTCCATTCTTTACCTCAGTGTCTGTGTATCTCAAAAAATTTGTTTGAATTTGAATAGGGAAGTGTCTCTAGATCAACAATCCTAATAAAGACACTTTTCAGAAGATCAGGGTTTGTTGTTTGGTAGCAAGGTGATCAGCTATGAGAGCACAAGCAAAAAAAAAATAGTCACAGGCTGGTTTGGGTTGGAAGGGACCTTGAAGATCAGCTAATTCCAACCCCTGTGCCTTCCATTAGAGCAGGTTGCTTTTACTGGACATGTGAGGGAAGGCAAATCTGCCCATTTAATAAAAATAGAAACTCTGGCTGACTGACAGCATAGGTGAAAGAATTTTGAAAGGGAGGTATTTCCTACTCTGTTTGAATATATGACCAGGAGTTCATCACTGTTTGGATATTAGAAGCAGCCCAGCACTTGTGCCTAAAAAGTGTGTTTTACATGGGAGCAAACAACTATACCATATACAGCAGAATGCCCTGGAGGTTTTTTGAATCATTACAGACAGTACTGTTCAGATTAAGGGCCTGATCCACCATAAGAAAAGGGTAATACTGGCCACTTGCTTAGCTGATAGACAGAAGCATGCTGGAGTTGCTGGCTTTACTACTGGAACTAAGAGAAAAACGCTCCAAAAGCCATCAAGAAAAGGCAGTAGCAAAAATATCAAAACATTGGCTATGTTTTCGGGTAATGGCTTTCACCACAATGCAGCTCTTTGGGAATTCCAGTGTTCTTCAGGTTAAAGTGATTTTCCTCATGAGACTCCTATCTGTACCATCTCCTTATTCTCTGCAGCAGCCACTCACAGGTCCTGCAAGAAATCAATTTTAAGCCTGTATTGTCTTTCTGAAGAATACTTCCAAAGACTGAATGAGGAGCTCTGATTAAACCTTTTGCTTTCAGAGGCCTCAGATCATCCTGATAATGTTCAGCTAGTTGGAGAAGTGATACTGATTGAACAAAACAGTGTTAACTTCAAAAGGTCACTCCTTTTCAAAGTCAGGGAGAGTGGCCATCGGCAGAAGTTGGCTGCAGATGAGTTGAAGTCCTACATCAAAGGTTGGGTAGAAATTTGTATTTTGCATGAGAGGATACCACAGTGTAACTGTGTGAAAGAGTATTGTTTGCAATAAAAAAGTTAACTTTTAAGAAGTAAATAAATACAGGTTTAGAAAATGGCAAATAGGCTAGAATAATGTAGAATAATGTATTCTCTCAATCCTAAAATATTTACATCCTTAGTTCTGTTGTAGACACAAAAGGTAAGAGACCCCAGTGAGTTAACAAAAGAAATAAGCCTGCAAATCAATTTCAGACAAGAGACATAAGTTACAGATTTGCCACTGGATGATGTTTAACAATCTGAGAGTAATGAAGGGAATTTTCAGGAAGAATAATTTACGTGTTCTGGGATATGCATGTGTTGAGGACGATGTCATACCCTGAAAGAATAACTATGCAGACCATAAATAGTCTTTCAGCTAGAGATGTAATACTTGCATTGCAAGATGGGGGTGTATTTTAGAAGAAAATGTTTTTCTCTTCATCCAAAGAAGGATACTTAAAATCATAATGTAAGTTTTCTTGTTAAAACTCTGTTGTACAGTAATACATTGTAATTAAAAGTGAGATGCACATAACAAAATAGAAGCATGACTTAATAATGTAGCCCAGGAATGGGAGGCAGGGTGAGACCTTGAATCCTTGTGGCACTATGCCATTGACTTGCTTTGCAGCCTGAGGCGAGACCCCAGTTTGCCTCCTGAGAAGCAGAGAGGGAGGTCACAGAGTTGCACCCTGCACTACAGGGTCACATGAAGTGTAGCTAGGATTCAGTGTGGTATCTCCTGGCCTTGGTACAAGTGTAGCTGTCTGTGTAGAAGGAATGGGACTAAGGCAGTTGCATCTGCAAAAGCTGAGGGAACCTCAGGTTAAAAGCATGAAAGATGTGAATGTTTACTCACCTAGAGCCTTCACTAACCAGTGTCAATGCTCCCAATATTTAATAAAACTCAGATCTTGTGTGCATTCAGATGAGTAGCAAAAAGTTAGACGTTGTTTAGATGCAAAGGTGCAACTTTAAAACTGTACTTTAGAAATTATAGTATCACGCTTACTCCCGACTCTGATTAGCCCCAGAACTAGTACAGGACAACTGGAATGCAGTTAATAACCCTGAGCAGGTTCTATTTTACCTTTCATGGCCATAGCCCTTGCTGCATCATTCTGTTGACTGCATCAGACTGACAAGTTCACACAAAGGTGGTTGGATTTTGAAACGGTTCAAAAAGGAAATGTCATATTCTTGCACTGTCTTTGACTTTCTTCCATTGTCTCGTTTCCATAGCAAGCTTCACTATCCCACTGGGACTTGTGGTATTTGGGCATTGTATTAAGCACTTTATCTAAGCTCTCTGGAAATACCTACTTACTGAGCTGTACTTACATACATCTGCTCGCTTATTATACTGGAAAGCTCATGGACTTTTCCCCCTTGCATTATGGGAAGCTGTCTCAGAAATGGTACTCTGGAGAATTAAGCCTTCTTCTGGAAAAGACTGGAGGAAAAGAAAGGTATGAAAATAGATTCATATAGAATTAAACACATTAGTGCTGCTCTGTTGATTCTAGACTATATGCTTGTTTTCTCATAATTTCCTAAAGGTATAGCTCATTGCTTGCACATGTTTGTTACATTTGAGGAAAAGATCTTTCTTACTATCCACCTCTGCTAGGGTTTATGATATATAATTTTTAAGTATGATATATAACTATTTAATACATAATTTCTGAAAATAGTGTGGTTTAATTTAGTGTCATATTTGGCTGGGGGGATATAGGGGAGGTTTTTGTGGCTGTATTGTGTAATAGGGATGAAAACATAGCCTTTCTCTTGGATCCACAAGATTACTTTCCAGGTAGAACTGTTTTCATCATGTAAAGGATGAGTTAAAAAATGCAGGCAAGCCACAAGGTGGGAAGAAGCACATCAGGCAAACCTTTCTTACATTGTCTGTACCAAGCAGTGCTGCTTTGGCTGTGGCAGCTGCTGTAGCTCTAGGGCTGCAACAGCAGCTGCCAAGTACTGCCTTGAGGCCCTGGATTTTTTTTTCTCTAATCCCTCCATCCTGGGCTTGTGCTCAACCACAGTGCACTCTGTTCCTGTACAGGATTTAGGAATTGGGCAGTAAGCATCAAAATAGCTCCAGGTGCAGGGATTTTCATCTACCTTGTCTAAAATCAGTGCAAGCCTGGAAGGGAGGCCGTACATGTACTAAGATTAAAGATCATTACTACACAGCAAGACAGAAGAAAACATGTTAGAATGCCCTTATCACTTAAACATATCCTGAGCCAAATATTTTATATTTGTTTATACTTTGATATTGCAGGGTAGAAGGATTTAATAATAAGAATGTAGTGGTAAAAATTTAGACATCTTCCTAATTCTTGGAAATTGTTAACAGAAATCTGAGTGATGAGTTATTTCTTGGTTATACAGAGAAACATCTTTATACTTTGGACAAATTATTTGATCCACATAGATATCATCCACTGTTTCCAGAAATCAAGCCTCTAGGAAAGGTATGCGATATCCCATGGTCTAGGAATGATCATAATGGAGAAACTGAATTAAGACATTGAGGTGATTTTTGCCAGAAGCTTGCTTGTCTACAAAGCTCACCTGCAGCAATAGCATATTGTCAGTACATTTCAGTTAGGCATGTACTTCAGGAGAGCCCTAGCTAAGGAGTCTCTTCAGGGTCATTGCCTCTGCAGAATCCTACAAGTTGTGGAAAACAAGTGAACTGCAAATCACCTTTGTTTTGAAAAGAGAAAGGAAACCCAAGTTCAGCTGGTAGCTGAGGAGGTATCACCACATGTTTGTAGTGGCCTTCGTAATCTTTTCCAGGGTACTTATTTTGAGAGATGTCAGAGAGGATACAAAGTTAGACACACCTTTGGTCTGTCCCAAACTATCCATTGGTGCAGGTGTAGCTCATTTGCAATGCCATTTAGGTAAATGGTAAATGTAAGGAAATAATTGAATTGCTGTGGGTATTAATCATTTTAAAAACCCAGCTGAGACATCAAACTGGAATCTAGTTTTGGTGTGGAGTACTTTACTGAAAATAACATGTTGGAATGCTAGTCAGTGCACACTTTAGGAATACCAGACTAATGGAAAACTTACTCATCTTAAGGGCTTCTTCTACCTGAAAAGTGAGTGGTAAGTAGTGTATTTTTATCACATCAGTCCAGTTCCTTTATCTGACAGTAATTTATTCTGATGCTTGTAACAAAAAAAAAAAAAAAAAAAAAAAAAGAAATGTTCCTGCTTTCTTCTGCTGCTTGTGCTTAACAAGCCGTATATATAACAAATAGTGTTTTTTCTAACACAACTGTTTATTAAGTTCCAATCATTGCCTTCACTAGAAAGCTGCTGAAGGCAAATGGACTATTCAGTTGTCACTGAAGGCATAATTTAATGATGCAGTGCATCTCTACACTGATGAATTCAGCCTTTTTATTCTGCTTAATCTATGATGTGTGAAGCAGACAGTAACTTCGCCTTGCAGACCTGTCTGTAGGAAGCCCATTTCCTCTCCTTTGCTCTTCTGTATGTGATAAACAGAGCCTATTTATTAAAGGAGCCATCAAGGTACAAAGAAGCCTCGGGTGCCACTTTTACAGTCCCTTTTCAGAAGGTACCTTCTCCTTCAAGCAATTGATTTCCAAGTGGCCTCAAGCATTCCCTACAAAATTGCCTTGTTTCATTTTTGGCAAAAAAATTATACTGCTGACCCACTATGTGAACAGCTATTGTAAATAGTGAAGGATAGATGGAAGCATTTGGGTGAGAAATCTGTGACAGGCTTTTATGTGAAAACATTTAGTATCTGCTCTCACTTTAATCGCTTATTATTTTTAAGTCAGTGACGAAAACATCATGCTGAAATAGGAACACTGGGATCCCATCTGCAGGGAGAGCTGTTGGTGTTAGAAAGACCTTACTATCCTCTAGATGAGACAGTGTATCAGGCAAACATATTAGTTGCTACTTTTACTGTTGTTTTTTAAGGCTGCCCCTGAAAAGGGGCTTTAGCCGGGCTTATGAACTTTCAAATGGCTGCAGAAAAGTATATCTTGCCTTTGTTTATCCATAACATAAAGTTATTGTGGTAAAAAATAAAATAGTGACCTCATCTTTTAGAAGTTTACAATATCTTTATATTGCTCTCAGGCTGCCTATATTCTTCTTGGGAGAAAGCACATTCATATTTCTTCCAGAATGAGACCACTTTCTAAAGCCTGAAGCTGTTTGTGATAAATCTTCAGTCCTTTTGGTCACATGTATATTTGAATGAAATCTAATAGTTATTTTTCTTTGGTCTTTTGAACAGTCACACTTTTTAGCTGTGGATTAAGTATTTTATAGTATATTGAAACATTGCTGTGACAGAAATGTCCTAGAAACACAAGACTCACCTTTTTTTCCTGTTACAGAACTTAAAAATAAGTATCAAACCAAATTAACATATATGGCGTAACAACAGGCTGTGTAAGAGTGATAAATATGTTCCAGGTTTAATGTAGATGGAAATGGAAGCACTTTCATACTTGCCAGAACCTTTTAACAATGTTTTGAAAACTGGTATTTATGTTCTTTGAAATGTTTATATCTAGGAGCAACCTCCTACTTTTGCAAACTTGGTTTGAATCCTCTTCGACCTCTCACAACCAAACTGACGAATATACTGATATACTCTGATGTTGTCTGAAAGCTCGTTTTCACCACAGAATGGGTTTGAAAGGGATCACAGTGAGTCGTCTGGTTCAACCTCCCAGCTCAAGCAGGGTCATCCTAGAGCACACGGCATGGGATTGTGTCCAGATAGTTCTTGAGTATCTCCAGTAAGGAAGACTCCAACCTCTAAGGGCAACTTATTCAATAGGAGAGTTAAAAAAAATTAAAAACTTAAGGACTGGTATGTGAGAAACTATCCCCCAATGAGGAACTAACAGTCTGAAGATGTTACCCTCCGGTTGTTTCCTCTACTAGGCCTAATAGGAAAGGTATAGTTTCAGTTAAGAAGGATTTTAGAAATATTGGCCAAAAAAAGTTGCAAAAGTCACCACCAGCATGCTCTTTTATCAAAAGCTTTCCTTAATGATTCATGTTCTCCTGCAACTCCTGACCCTTCCGTGATACAATATTGCTGCAAAGATGTCAGGAGCACCCAGTGGCTGCTATGCAGCTTGCACATATCGCCAAATTATTTAATAATTATTAGGCTGTCAAACCCACATGATATCTTTAGGGCTAGGCTCACTCAGTCCAGTTTTGCAGGCCCAGTCTCGCTGTTTTTCTGTCCTTAATTTTCTCCTCAGGTACAGGACGGTGTCCTAGTTCCAGTCCAATATAGGGGAAAGAATTCTGTGAAGAAGACCTGTTCTCTCTCTAGTCCTTCCCAGCAAAGGAGCAAAGCAGACAAGGACTGTGCACTCATGGGCTCAGGGAGAATTCCTAGGAAGTGAGAGTGGAGGGACCTTTGCACTCCTCACCTTGGGAGGTGAGATTGTTCTTACCCTCCCACTGGGTGTCAGTACAGATCCCAGCTTCTCCCTCCTTCCATCATTAGAAGTTGGGTGAGATCAGATCCAGCTGGGAGGTAGGACTGGGTTAGTCAAAGACTAGCTCTTGTGATGCTGTCTCTTTCTTTTTGCCATTTGCTCCAAAGGATGTTTTAATTGATACCAAGAAAAATTCACTCAGTACAGCCAAAGTTCTTTTAGAGCAAATTAATTATCTGAGTGAGCAGTACAGAGATTACCTCCTCCTGTTGTTTGGTTTTGAGCAAAGAGATTTACCCACCTTTATTCACTGCATATCATGGGAACAAATGGAGGGCATAAAGCACTTTGTTCTTGCTCAAGCTCAAGGAGAAAAGAAAAAAAAAGTTACGTTTATAAGACAGAAGCTAGGGATTCTGGAGTAGAAGTTGTGTATGACTGCCTCTCAGATGGTGCTCCATTTCAGGAAAATTGGTGAAAGGACATTTGTTGGCAAATTGCCGTTTTTGGGTTATTGAAAGTAGCAAGTTGAAAAACAGAGCAGATGAGGATGTGTGGGATCCCAACTGACCATAAGAAATCAGATTGCACTCTTTAAAAGAAAAATGATTACCAGACATATTAAACTTTAATCTTATTTGCAGTTAGTAGCCCCAAAGAGAATGCTTTGTTGGAGACCTTCCAAGAACAGCTATTTCAGACAGCTTATAAAGGAGAGACGATGCAATGGAAATAATGCAAATACAGTTCAACTTTTGCTGTAATAAAGTTAGTTTATGACACCCTTTGTAACAATAAATGCCAATTTACTCATTGGTAATTAGTTCTGATAAAACAAACTCTTCCCCAAATTTGATGTGAAGACAGTATTTACATATTTCTTCCTTTTGACAACACAAACTGTATCTGGCACATAAATATACTTTTTATTTCTAAGGTTTCTAAGCACGATCTAAATACTGAATGAATGCAAAATGACCTCCATTAAGTTACTGCCTGTTTGCATTCAGTTCAAATGGGATGCTGCCTTAGACGCAGCAAAACCCTGGCACTGTAACCTCCTTCAGCTAGGGAGTATTTTAATCCCAGTTCTGTAAGGATTCTTTGGCAAGGCTGCTCTTGGCTGTTGTCCTCAGGACACTTAAGTCATGCTGCTGATGTGAACTATAGTTATATGTGCCTTGCTGGTGGGGTCTGGTCACTGCTTCCATTTACCTTGTAGGCAGTCTGAACTTCAGTTCCTCATCTGGCAGCTTTGGCATTTGCCATGGTCAGTTCCCCTCCGTGCAGATGTAGGTTGGCTGCAGATACAGGGTGGATACCTATGCAGGGAACTGTGCCTGTTAGTGCCTGGGGTGGTACAAATACGTGGAGGGACTCCTCTACTGTTTTCCTTAGACCTGGTATTTTGTGGGGTTCTGAGGACATCAGAGGAGTGGCGCATCTTGGGTAAGCATGTAGCCGAAGTAAGAAAAAATACTCAAAAAAGTTTTTTCTTACTTTCCTCCAGGCAATTCTGCAGTGTGTAGGTTAGAGGAACTTGAGAGTCTCATGAAATCAAAAGGCTGGCATTGACTGGAATTACAAACTACCACAAAGATTTTTTAAAACTATTTATTTGTTCTCATGACTTAAAGATGTAATTTTTTTTTTAATGTTTATTTACAGAGTTTAGTGAATTCATGTCACTTCTTAAAATGTCTCTGGCTGGATCTAGACATCTCACATTGACTTTTTCTTTTAATGAAATTAATAGCATTTTTTGCTAAGTGAGTTTCCTGGACTTGGCTGCAATGCAATAGAATAGGTAATTGAGGTGTCATAAAGGAATTCCACCAGAGGAACTTGGGATACATCTGTTGCATCATCAATCATAACATAACAAGTTAAATCAAACTGAGTTAATCATAACACAACACATCTGCTTGCATACAACAGGTCGTTAAAAAAAATAGTGTAAATTTAAAGCACTTAAAGCACACTTTTTTTTCTTTTTTTCTTTTTTTTTTTCCCATAGGAAAGCCTGATACTTCTTGTATTATCAATCTGTGTATAAGTACACACATATTTAGACCCCAGTTTAAAAATGCTAAATGGAGGCAGTTCAACAGCTCCTGCATGCTTTACCTCTCACAGGGAAGCTACCTGTCACAGTGCACACATTCCTTGGTGGATGAATCAGCTGAGCAATACAGCAAAGCTCAAACATTTAAGTTGTTTAAGCACACAAGGAATCCCATTCAGCTCACCGAAGGTGAACATATGTGAGAACCCTCCACTGGGCAAAGAATGCCTCCTTGTCCTACTGTTTATGCATTGGCTAGCTTGGTATTTTCACAGCAATGTTCACTCTGTCACCTGACTACACCTTTAGGCATTTTCCAAATTTCTTTCTTTCTTTCTTTCTTTCTTTCTTTCTTTCTTTCTTTCTTTCTTTCTTTCTTTCTTTCTTTCTTTCTTTCTCTTTCTTTCTTTCTTTCTTTCTTTCTTTCTTTCTTTCTTTCTTTCTTTCTTTCTTTCTTTCTTTCTTTCTTTCTTTCTTTCTTTCTTTCTTTCTTTCTTTCTTTCTTTCTTTCTTTCTTTCTTTCTTTTCAAACTATTTCAGTCACTGTTAGTCAGATCCCCTTTTAGTGTAATCCTCAGTGCAGTCTGGTTTTCTCAGGAATCCATTCTGCACTTTTGACTCTTCCCCAGTGCGGGGAGAAAAGGCAGATGACTTAAAGTACAGCCACCATGCTGCTGCCTGTGCTCTACTGCTTAAAGAGGTTGGGCCTGAAATAGCTTCAAAATATTCATCGAAATATATGGAGAAAAAGAGTCCTCTATGCTACCTCGCAAACTAAGTGCTCATCCTCAGTAGATGTGTATGTGTACATGAGAATTCCGAACTCGCTGGTTTTGTCTGAAGAAAAAGCATCTCGAATGGCTGGAAAACCTAAGTGCCTTTGAAAAGCTCTAAGTTACTTTGGAGGGCAGCAAGAGCAAGTAACACCTGTATGTTGCAAAGAAAAAAAAAAACAACAAAACAAAAAAAACCTCCTGGGGTTAAATAAAATGAAAACACCATAGGGCAGCTTCAAGGGTGTTGTGGATAAAGGGCTAGAACCAGTCAGTGACTGAGGTGAAAGGTCTTTAAAGAGGGAAATAAATGGAAGCACCAGCAAAATTCCCCCCAAAATTATGAGGCATCAGTATGACATGTGTTCAGCATTCACCTACCTTTGTCTGCACACTTTTTATTTTCTTTTACTGTTGAAGTTCTATCTTGAATATAGGGTTTCTGCCAAGAAACTTGTTAAAAATGTTTATAATGAGCACAGCATGGTTTTTGGATTCTGTAAACAAATATCTCTTTAAAGTCATATATCATTTCAGAGACAGGATTCACTCCTCAAGGAAACCAAATGTTTTCTTCACTGAAACTTTGGGAGTTAGACTTTCTAAAGAGGACATACAAACTTTGATCTATAAATTTTAAGAAGCTGATTTTAAGACTAGGGAGAAGATAAAATGCTTCACAGAATTCAAGTGTCGGAATATATCTTGGTGTGTGTGTGTGTGAAGTGATTTTCTAGTTGTATGGAATAATCTTAGAACACAAACGCGGTCCTAGGGCACATATGTAGTATTTTGATCCTCCCTAGCCCAGAGGCCACTGCTAAAATGAGGCTTGTAGCAGTCTAACGATCCAGTGCAACATTTGTTTCAGCTATGCGTCCCAACATCGCTGCTGGGGCACCACGTTGACGGCGCACAAGCTATGCCAAAGGCGCCGGTGGCCCAGCAAGGAGCTGGGAGCTGCTGCTGACCCCCATCACAAGTCATACATAGGAAGGACGAGCCGCGCCGTCCCCGCTCGTTCTCACGGACCAGACCTACTTTTAAAGCACACGTTAAAGCGCGGATGCAGCAGGTACCAGCGCAGCAGGGATGATACAGGAAAACACCACACCTGCTCACCGGCTACAAAGCCTGCACGCCACGGAGGGCCGCCCCCCGGCTGGCAGCAAAGGATCCGCAGCACGCAGGGCCGCGCTCGAAGCGCCGCACGACCCCCTCATCCAGGGACCCCCGGTCGATACGTGTTGCACTAGAACCCGCCCTCGCCCGCGGCAGGCGGGCACCGAGCTTTGCTGCACCGAGGTGGGCGGCGGTCCCAGCCCGCGCCGGGCACCCGCACGCCCGCGCCAGCGCCCCCCGGCCCGGGTACCGACAGCCCCGCCGCGGCGACCCCCACACATCCGGGGCACCGGCGGGGCGGAGCGGGGCCGCGCGGGGCGGTCACCGCCCCTTCCCTGATCCCGCCTCTCCGCGCCGCCGCCGGCGATGGAGACGCGGCGCTGAGCGGGGCTCGGGCGGTAGCGGTGGTGCGCGGGAGAGCGGGCGGAGGCGCCGCCGCCGGCGGCAGCAGCGGGAGCGGCGGAGCGCGGGGCATGCGGAGCGGGCGCTGCCGGGGGGCTGCAGCTGCGGGCTCCGAAGCGCCGAGGGAGGCGGTGGCGGCTCCCCCGCGGGGCTCCGTGTGACCGCGCCGCTGCGCCCGGAGCGCGGCTCCCGGCAGCCGCAGCAAGAGCGGGGCCGAGGAGGCGGCGGTGCAGCGCTGCTCTCCCGGCCGCGAAGGGAGGCGGCGAGCGGAGGCGCCGGCTCCCCGTGGCCGTAGCGGCAGCCCGGCAGCGCAGCGGCAGCGGCGGCCGCGCCTCAACTTGGTGCGAGGCAGCGGCCGCCGCGACGAGCGGGCGGAGCGCGGCTCGTCCCCGTCCCCGCCGCCGCCCGGAGGATTTACCCTGCGGGACTCTTCTGCTTGGGCGCCCGGTGACAGGCGCGGCAGCGGCGGGGCTGGCGGCGCCCCTCGCCTTGCCCCGACGTCCGCCCGGCAGCGACGGAGAGAGGAGGGCCGAGGTGAGTGCGGGCTCCGGGCGCCTCGGGTTCCGCTTCCCCCCGCGCCGCTCCCGGCCGCGCTGGGGCTCGAGGGAAGGGAAGCGCCAAGTTCAGGCAGCGCCGGGCTTCTCCCCTCTCCGGCCGCCTGCGGGAGAGCCGTCGCCTCGGCCGGCCGCCACTTCCTCCGAGCGGGGTGACCCGGCCGCGGTGCCCGCTCGGGGGCAGCCGGCGCGGGGGACGGGCACAAGCAGCCTGCGGCTGTCTTCCGGCGGCTCCCCGAGGTGTTCGTGCTGGGGAGAGGGTTGTGGGGCGTGGGGCCGGGGACGTCCTGTTGCTGCTTCCAGGGGTCGGGAGCTGCTGTGTGTCTGCAGCCTCCGGCAGCGTGGCTGTGTGTGCGTGCAGGGGGGGAGTGCCAGGGCATCATCGTCGGCTCTACCTCTTCACCGCTGTCACATCAAGTTCGTTTAGTTGGTGTTTATTACGTAACATGTGACTAATATATTAGAGTTTATCTTATCTGCTGGGGTCTGGATCAACCTTATTTTATCGCATTTTAATTCATAAAGCTGAAGAGGATCGGGGAAGCTCTCGTTCTAATTGTTTGCCTAATGGAACTTGGTTTTCATGTGACTTTGGCCGTGTTAACAGAGGGTTACTACCTCCTTCCACCCTAGGAAAGCAGAAGTGCGTGTCTTCTGCCCCCTCTTCCTCCGCGCGCCCTCCCCCCTCCCCCCCCATGTCATTAAGCATGGGTAAGTTTCTTTAGGTCCCACTTGTTTTTAGTAGATTCTGGAACCTGGCACTTCATGAACTTACAGCATGAGATATTGAAATAGGAACTGAATTTTCTGCAGTAGCTGCTGAGAGAAATAACTTTCATGGCGATGAACAGGAGTGAAGCAGGCAGCCTCTTAGGTTTATATGATGCTGGCACTACATGAACTGTAAACGAACATAGCCAACAGCTGTGCAAACCAAAACTATGTAACTAACCATGTATTATTATACATTACTGCTCTCAAATTCATTCCTTTGCAAAGATATTGAAGATCATGCTACCCCGAGTACTTGGAACACCACAGAACTCGTTTTTTCTTGTAAATACAAAGAATTACTTTATCTTGAAGAGAGCACTTCACTTTCTAGTGCCAGCTTCATCGTTTTCTGTGACTTGGAATCGTGTCTGTGTCCTCCTGTGATGCTGGCCTTTTTTAAGTGGCATTGCTGGCACTTTGAATTTGTTTGCTGCATTTTCTCAGGCTTACCTGTGAAACAGGAACGTAAACCCCAGACAATTTTTGACAGTAAGGAAATTGTGGTAGTATGGTCATCCTCAGAAAAATGATACAAATGTTACTGGGCAAGGATACCACACACGAGTCACCCTTGAGATCAAGGTGATAAGGACAGCACATGGACTATTACTGGATAATGTCTGTCTGTTCAGAACTGTAAGCTGCATGAAGGAGTATACCTAATTCTTACAGGAATAGGGCAGTTCAAATACACTAATGAAAGTCATGAAAATGCTTTGAAAACACCATGTGATAGTCATTTCTTAGCCTAGTGGTGAGGTGGTACTGTTTCACTTTTAAACAAAAGATTTATTCCTCCCCTGTCATCATCTCAAAGTGAATTTGTTCAAATGAGTTTGGGAATAAGCTGTACAGAAAAAGAATGGAGGTAATTTAGAATAAATTTCAATACCAAATTGCTGCTTTAGGGAAATAGTATCCTGCTGTCCTTTTGTTGCATGTGTGTTGATCCTATATGTAAGCTGTAAGCTTGTTAAATATTTTTCTTTATCACTGAAAGAGTGTAATCTTTGTCTTTGAGGAACAAAACGTAGCTCCAGGGTCACTCATCTAAAAATAAAGTACTTCCAAATACTTAAATATTTTGAATGCAGTTTGCATCATGTTTTGTTCAAGAGACAAGACATTCTTGACAGATTTTACATTTTATATTTTTAGTGATTTTTTTTTTTTTCCGTTTTAGGGCATATGGTGCCGCACTGTCCATGTAGCACAAAAGTTTGATTCTCAGGACCAAAATGGTGTGGTCTTTGGCTCTTCAGTCTTCCCCAGCCTGTGTCTTTAGATGTCTTCTCATGGAAGTGCAGGGACCATCTCTAGATTCAAGCTGAGCTGGATCAGGAGCTGTCATTGCTTATAAAGGAAAGAAATAGCCTACAAATTCAAATAAAATTATTTTTGTGTGTAAGGTGCATCAAAATACATTTTAATAGTTGTAGTGGTGCAACTTAAAATTGTGATGTTTGGTACTTAACCAATCACTTAATTATGAATTTTGGAGTTCTTTTATCTGTCTTAAATTATAACCAAAATCTGGAAGTATGTGGTGCTGTCCTTCAGGCCAAGTTCTAGTGCATCATTTGCATTTCAGTGTTGCTCTTTGATCTTTAAAGTTTGTTTTGAAGGAGGGGGTTTTGGTGCCCCCTCCTCCTTTTAAAGGTCATTGTGTTGATTTTAGTATTGAAATTGTGACACTGGGATTTATCTGGAGTTCAACTGGATGAATAACTTATGACAGATATAAGAAGTGTTAAAGAAGGCAAATGATGGATACTTCTGTAATGGTACATGTCTTGCACCAGTATTTAATAGAAGTAGGCTTGGATCACTACATGGGATATTCTTCATCCCAGTCCTTTTTTTCTGTCCTCCTTTGAATATTGACAGATTGTTTATTATAAAGATGCCCTAGACATAAGTGAATATTCAATTATGTATTATATAAAAGAAGAGTATCTCTGGACTGTATACTTCCTGCTTTCACTGAACAGCATGTCAATTTTGAGGTATAAATTTTTTCCCTTCTGTTTACATTTAGTCTTGTTATAACTGTGTTTTTTCATGCTTTATCTTCTGAACCTTTTTGTTGGATTTCTAATTCTTTACCTAATCTAATGCTGCAGCAGCCTTTTTCAGGTCATTAAGAGTGAAGCACTAGTTTTATATGAAGGTAGTTTTTCTAGTGCTTGCCACTGCTGCTTTTGAATCTTGATACTTTTAATTATCAGCAACAATGTTCTCATATTGAGCTGAGATCTTCCATGAGTTCCACAGGGATGCTTGTAATCCTCTTGTTTGTACTAGCATACTTAATTTAGAGGGTTGCTGACCATACTAGTAATTATTTAACTTTCAGTGGCACTTCTTCTGCATTTATTAACATTGACTTTTATGTGCAAGTGTATTATCTGTCCATCATAGTTGATTAGCTTCCAGTTGGTTACATTTTTTGGACTTATGTACTTTACTAACCTATATAACTGCTAACTTTTCTACTTTTTTTTTTTTTCAGCTCACTTATTAAGGCCTGTAAATGTTGGTAGCTTTATGGATCCTTGAAGCATCCTGCTGTTCACCTTTTGCCGTGCTGAAGTTTGATTACATATTCCCAGTTCAAACTTTCTGTTTCTTAGCTGGGAATAAAATACTTAAAGGAAAATATAACTGAAATCTTGAAAATGTATCTGTAGTGTTGAAATCATGGCTTGTACTCAACTGTTAGCACTGGGTCTGTTCCTGATAGAAGTATTCTAAATTTAGCATCCCCAAATAAAATGTTTTAACTGCATGCTTGTCATAAAAGGGCTTTGATGCCGTCTTCCACTAATTCTGGCAAAGCATTTTTCCCCTTTACAGTCTTTCTAGAGAGCTTAATCCATTATGTGTAATCAGCCCATTGTAAAAATCAATGGAATTGATATACTTTTAGCTAATGTATTAAAGAGCTGGCTAACTGCTCTATTATTCACTTTTTGATTACTTAAATACAATTTTGCAGTATGAAATATGAAGGTTCTTTAGGGCCATGGGAAGCTTGTGACTTTGAGCACTGAATAAATTATCTCATACATGTGCTGTTGTAGTAATTCCCAACTCATGGAGGCATTCTTACCATTGGGTTCACATAAAGGTCTTTCTATAAGCCACAAAAGAGAATTAGGTAGAATTCTGAAACCCTGCACTGTGCATGCTACTGAGTGATGGTTTCTAGTTCCTTACTGGAAAAGCGATTTTGATTCCTGCTTTGACCAATGGAGCTGAACAGTCAGCATGGAAAAGGTATGTTTAGCTCATAACCTCAGTTGTCTCTGAAAGCAAATGCGCTTGGAGACTTGGTTAGTTGAGAAAAGGTACCCTTGGCAAGTTAGTCTTTTGATACCATTTACCAACCTTGCTATTGTGATCCAGAGCTTTATTTCCAGTTATTAAAAAAACCCTGCCACAACATTTTTTTAAATGAATTGACTTCAAAACAGGTTTCTTTCTATTTCCAAAGTATTTGATTTTGTTACTGTAGTGGTCAGTTTAATTTCTTTGGAATTAAAAAGTTATCCTCAAGAGTAAGAGCTTTGTAATGGTGCCTTTTTGTTGGAATCAGTGTTTTATGACCACAGCAGCTCTCATCGGTAGTTTCAGCTCATGAGTTTCTCCTCTACTGTCAGAATACGAGAATTAAGAGAGGTGCGCAGGTAGGAGTTTGAGCACTGCTTATGTTGTTTTGCTGTTCTGTGTAATCCTATGGTCTTCTAGACTTTTGTGTTTGTTCTCCCATGAGAAGGTACTGCTAGAGAAGAACAGTATAACACAGCAGCAGTTTGCTCCTGTAGATGTTCAGTCTCTGGGACCGGCTCATGTAAAGCTGCTGTGAAATTCATCCTTAGTTAAGGAGTGAGGTGTTTTCATTTTTAAATTTTTTTTTCCTTGTGCCATGCTGGTATCAACTTTCAGAAATGTTACTGTTTTAGAGAACTTAACCAAAAGATAAGCCAGTTCAGTGTTTTGCTGTCAATCTGAAAAAACATTAGTATCCTTTGGAGGCAGAATGTGTGAAGTGTTTTTTTGTTCCTTAATTCTCGTCTTGCTTTATAAGATTTTGTCCTGTAAGTGCCATGCCACTGTAATATTGTAATTCTTTTGGAAAGTTTTACTTTGTTTTCACTAGTACTAATATTGGTTAAGTTGTGCAAGTGGTAGAATCTCTAGGAATTACATTTTTTTAATTGGGATTTCTTACTGTAGACAGTGTTTTTGTACAAGTAATATTTCTTTGTAATGGCATGCAGTACTATTTTCATGTTGAGTTCCAATATATCTTCCTGTAACAGGAATGTTATAAATGTATAAATGAAGTCACACGACAAAATTTGTCATCCTGGTTATGTGGAACAATTGAGTCAGAATGATATTCAGCATCTAAGTTGCTTGTGAGAACTTGTTTCAGGCAAGTGAGAGGGTATGTCATGTTCTTTGACTTTTTATTTTTACAGTGCATTAGGACAGACCCCAGAGTTTCAGCTGGTGCTTCCTGTCAGCCACAGGAATGATGAAAATAACAGTGTGTGTACATATCTCTCAATAAGTAGTTTGACAGAAGGCAGAAATACTCGTCTGATTTCACAGGCACCATTGACAAAGGCCAACAGAACCTGAAGAACTTGAATCCCAATCTGTTTATTTTTCCATAGCCACAGGTCATTGTTATTTTACCTCTTTTTCATGCCTTTTAAACCTGCACTCAGTATGCTAGCAGCACTTTAGTGCAAATTGTGAATGATAATTAGAATTATGCTAACAATTAAAAGGAAGGTGATAATGCCAGGGTTCTTCCAGGGAGAAGGAAACAAATTTTGGGGTTGGGCTTTTGGCTGTGTTGTTTTTTTGTTTCGTTTTTTTTTTTAAGGTTTTGTTAGCTTGTTTTGTTTTGGATTTTTTTATTTGTTTTCAGATGTCTGTGAGGAATAAACCAGGGGATGGGAATACCGGTAAAAGGTTGGAATTAATTATCAGTATATATAGAGATATTTAAAAGTTCTTATTGCACATGTGAATGATGAAGCTGACTGAAAAATGGAAAGAAAAAATGATCAAATGACCATGCGTGTCTATAAAGAAAAAGAGGCATTTCGTATTGGTCTAAATTACAGAATATGCTGAGTTGGAAAGGACCTACAATAATATTTGGGTCTAACTCCTGCCCCTGCATAGAACCATCCCCAAGGATGTCCACCATGGCCTCCATGTGCCTGAGAGCACTGTTCAAACACTTCCAGAACCTGGTCAGGCTGATTGACCCCTCCTCTGGGGAGCCCAGGCACATCCAGTGCCTGACTACTGTCTGTGTGAAGAACCTTTTCCTCATGACCAACCTAGACCTCCCCAGACAGAGCTTCAGGCCATTCCCTTAGGTCCTGTCACTGGTCACCACAGAGCAGAGATCAGTGCCTGTCCCTTCCCTGCCCCTCACAAGGAATTTTTAACTGTGGTGAGGTTTCCCCTCAGTCTCCTCCAGGCTGAACAGACCTCAGCCACTCCTCACTTGCCTTCTCCTCAGGACTCTTCACCATCTTTGTTGTCCTCCTTTGGACATTCTCTAATAGTTTAGTATCTTTCTTTCCTTGTGGTGCCCAAAACTGCACACAGTGTTCAAGGTGAGGCTTCCCAAGAGCAGGACAATCCCCTCCCTTGACCAGGCGTCTCCATAACAGTGTTCAAAAATGAGTTTAACTACCATGGCCAGGGTGAGCAAGGGCTAAGATCAAGCATAAAGCTGCCTCTCACCCCAACCCAAAATGGGTAACAAGTAGATGTAATATCATGAGGTCACTTCTTAACTTTGTTAGGTGTTACTTGGGAAAAAAAAAAAAAAAAAAAACCCAGAGAAAACAAACCACATGTACAATAGGCTTCCAAATCTTCTGATGGCCCAAATGCATATTAGTTGTGGGTGAAAAAATAAGATTGATCAGAGTTGTCTTTTCACTCAGTGACATTCATCAGTTTGATTACCTCTATGAATAATTTAGCATTAAGAACAGGCCAGGCTCTTATGTGCATATCCTGTTCATTATGTTTCTGCATTAAATACATTCAGTTGAGAACGTTCACTGATGGAGCACTTTTAAAGTATCTTTAAGGACTCATTTAGGTTAAAATTAAACTAATGGATTTATTTAATTTTCAGTTCTTTATGTACTCAGGGTAATTGGGATTGATACACTTTTCAAACACAGAAGCTGAAACCTGATTTTAGGTCCAAACCTCAGCTTTACTATTGTTTCTAGACAATACTTTTGTTAGGAATTATTTATGTTTCTCCTGATTGGAGTATTAATTTGGATGTTCAGTTTGTGAGTTTGCCATAAAGAAATTAAGTATGCATTTTCACATAACTTGTTTTTTTTCAAATGACTTTGTGGTTTTAAAGGCTACTGTCTATAGTGTTGTGGACATAAAAAAACAGATATCTGCTATCTTTATCTTGGAAAAATGGTTGGAGACAGTACACCAGAACAGTCCTGCCCCAAAGTGATACTTGAATAACAGCTCTACTTAGAATAGCAAATAATACCCCCACCCCTGCTAGCAGTGTGTAACTTTGTTCACCCCTTTTCCAG
Source organism: Cinclus cinclus (assembly GCF_963662255.1). Lineage (NCBI taxonomy): Eukaryota > Metazoa > Chordata > Aves > Passeriformes > Cinclidae > Cinclus > Cinclus cinclus. The sequence continues at coordinate 86,461,153 of NC_085046.1, read as the reverse complement.
TATATTCTTACAATTTTTTTCTTCAGGACTTGCTGAAGTTTCAGAAAGCTAGATACTTAAATTAGTAATAATTTAGTAAACTTGCTTTATTTTCAAGTTCTCAAGCTAGTGTGGATGTATACACATCATACAAAAAATAATAATTTTCCTAGCATGCAGCAGATGTATTATGATTTAAATATATTTATTTTAAATATATATTTCAAGAAAAAAGAAACTCATTCCTTAAGGCCCTCAGTCTGCAAAGTATGGTTATAAAGTTGAAGAACTTTTTCAGGCAGGTGTTTCTAAATATTTGATTTTGACAATTATTTTTGTGAACTGACAGTCTCAGAAATGGCATGAAAAATATAAAGTTGTTCAATAACTTTAGGGAGTAGAAAAGCACAGTACCACCTCCATGAGCCTTAATGCAGGTCAGAAATCCTCTCTTTGTACCTTCTTAGAATCTCTGAGAGGCCTTTAGGTTCTTACTGGGACTTGCTCCTTGTTCTAGAGCTCTGTGTGTATAAGCAGGGTTACAGATATGATAGGAAAGTCCAGTAAGTTAAACATACATTTGCTTCAGACTTTGCTTTAATCTAATTATCTGTCCTCTTACAAGAACAGCTTGGTAATCTTTTGGAAATGTGGTCTTATATAGCTGTGAAAAAAACAACTCCAAGCTGTTCAGTGGTCCCTTTCCTGCATCTTCTACTGTGGTTTAATTGGGCACTGAAGTGAACACGGAGCACAATTTGGCATGAAGGATGCTCAGGAATTCTTAATTCTTTGTCAAGTTCCCTGCTAAAACAGAACAGAGTGGGACAGCTGCTGCTGTGTTAGATGGTATGCTCATCAAAAACATTTTAGTTGGTTGGTTGGGTTTTTCTTAGCATCACATTGGTGTTACCACATGGTACTACAGGTTTTATGAACATTAGAATAAAATAATTTAAAATTGTATAGATCAACATCATCCTTAAGAACATCTTAGCCTATACAGAGTTCTAGAAGTAAGTGACTGATAATCTAGCCTTCAAAACAATTTATGTGATGAGAGCTTAAAATTATTCTCAGTATAGCTTTAGGAAAAATAGTGTTCATTATAGGTTTTGTGTGTTCTAAAATATGTATTTGATGTTTGGCTGTGAATAGAGTCTTTGAATTGCTGGGAGCTGCATTAATATTTTATCAAGTCTAAAGCTGTGTTTTGGTAGTTAAAATACTACTTGGTTGTACAAAATGTTAAAGAAGAGAAAAGCATTGGTACTATGACTGTCCAGTAGCACTAACAGACTCCTGCAGAAAATATTAAGCAATCCATCAACTCTTTTAAAAGTGCAGTTGGAAGGTACTTAAATGTGGTACATCAGGCATCTGAAGAAAATCTTAACTTGGATATTTGAAAGGCATGTGGTACAGCCTTTTTTTTTTGATATTACAAATTCAAATGCTACTTCATAACGTTATTATCATTATTCTGCTATGGTGGCATGTCATCAAATGAAAAAGTGTTTAAAAAACATGAAGAATTCTAGGAGTCTAGTGAGCTACCAGAGCTGGTTAAAACATTTTAAAGCAATTGATACATTATGTATGCAGACTCAGCACAAAACTTTTTTTCTCTAGCAAACTATACTTGCCAGTTTCTAGATCTAATTTTGTGCTGCAGTTCTGAATCATAAAATCTTTATACCTGCTGTAGTTAATTTAAGAAAAATTATGGTAACCAATACCCACAGGAAACAAAAGTAATCTTGGGTATTGAATTTGTTAAATCTTTAGAAAAAGAAACCCTATAAAACCATTAAACCAACCCTCTTGTTACTAGACATTATTTATTTTCTTTCCTTTCTTCCTCGTGTTTCTTTCTTTTAGTTGGTTTTGGATCTTGCAGAGCTGTCAAATCACATCTTTTATTCTGTCTTTCCATGTCCAGGAAAACTAATCACTCTTCTGCAAGCAGTTAATGTTTGAAATCTGCTGTGTGCAAGAAACAAATTGACCAAATCTCTGCTGGGATCTGATTCATGAAAGTACAACAATATGTAATTTTCTTGCTTTGGATCATATCAAAGCTTTCTTATGCAGTTTTGGACCATTGTGACTATTCATTCTTTTGCCCAAATTGTGCTTTCCCAAACACAGTAGGAGCTTCTAAGTGTTTGAAACAATGGTTTCTCTATATTTTGTGATTGTTATGTATATTTGAGAGGCATCTAAGGACTTCTTTTTAAACCACTTTTTCCTCTGTGTGGAAAACGTCATAAACATCTTGCCTTTTGCCAGGAAAACAATGCCTTTTTTGTTTGTTTGTTTGTTTGTTTGTTTGTTTTTTTATAGCATACCTCATGTTATTTGCAGTAGAGTTGAATAGCAGTGAGTTGTGGTCACTAGTTTGCACTTATCTGCCGGTTTGGATCACAAGCCTTTTTAATCCAAGAATCCACAATGGAGTGACTTTTAAGGTGAACAGATTTCCTTTATGACACTTCTTTGCAGAAGACTTAAATACCATGCACATCAGGCACTTATTTCCAAATCAGATATCTGCCCTTGCTATATTCATAGCTAAATTTTCAACTCCATGGCTGTAAAAATATTTGAAACCAACTTTTTTACAACCAAACCATCTTTTACTGCAGAGGCTAATGGAATGATTCACTACTGCTTCCGTCAGCAGGGATGAGCTGTATGGTATATTTCTATGGAGAAAACCCAAGAGGAATTTCTAAGTGACTGTTTGCTTCTTCATCTGTCACTTGTAAAATGCTGGCTAATTGCTAGTTTAAAACAGCTTATATCAATTATTGTTGTAGCACACCACCTTAAGTTTCCATGATTTGTGGTTTCTCCATTTCTTCCATTTGTCTGGATATGTGATGAGTGGTTGGGTGTAATCATTAATTTTATTCAGAAGGATGTGGTAATGATTCAAGAATGAGAGTGTAGAAATGTATCCAAAGGAAGACAAAAATAATAGAAATTGCTAGTAATTTGGGGGTTTTGATACATGGTTTCACATGTCTTAGAGATCTGGCTGTCTGAAAGTGAAGCTCAGTATTTTCCAGAAAATCATCACTTTTAGTGTAACTCAAGTATTCAAATTAAAAATAAAAGGAAATTACCTCAAAGTCAGCTAACTGAGAATGTTCATTTTACTGTACTGGTGCTTGGAGAGTATCCAGAAAAGATGTAAGGTCTTGTATTTTCCTTTGCATGTGAGTTATTGATATAATTTAATTTACTAGAGATATTTCAATGTAGTTTGAAAAACTTAATGAATTTCTTTAGGTTTTAACCATTTATCCAACTGTTACATAAAAAGTAAACTAGGATACGTTAGGGAAGAGGGTCAAGGCTTTAAGAGCAAAGTGAAGACTGGTGTATTTGAAGTAGATTGAAGTCTAGTTATGGTTAGGCTTATTGAAGAGGAAATCATCACAATGGCCCAACTGACAAACACTGTGTTTAAAATTTCCATAGCCAAGCCTTGGGTTTGAGGAAAGGAGTTTAGCTCTTTTGGTGGTGGCTGGAACTGGAGAAGTTTAGCCAGTCTTATGCATACTTATTGAAGAATTATCTTCCTTTTCCAGAAGGCATTTGTTTCAGATGGAGGGGTAAAAAGCCAAAAATATTTATAGAAACTTGAATGTTTATGGAGGAACATAAATGAAAAGCCTCCAAGCTTATGAAGTCAACTGTGTGTAGACTAGGGAAAATAAAACACTTCTATGTTAAAACTGTGTATTTGTCTGAAAATCTTTGTATCCACTGTGACTGAAGGTTTATGAAGGAAATACTGTTTTCTGTTCAGCTTCAAGAAGAAAGCTTAAGATGTATATTTTTTTTTTAACTTTGATCTTTCAAGGGAGAGGAAAGTTAGGGACAAAAATTTAATACACAAAGGGAATGCACAAATCTTGAAAACTTTTGGCTTTGCCTGTATATGTGTGGATCAAATGTCCAGACTTAAGTGATGGGAGGGGCGTTTCCCTGGGTGTACCAACACTGGCTGGGATTCTGTTCCCTGCCCACAGTTTGTCAGTCTGGTTTCTGATCCTATGTCAAATGTGGTGACATTGGCATGTGGTAGTCCTTTCTGTAAAAGCTAATAGTGTTTTTACTTCAAGATTGCCTCAGTCAGGCAACAAAAATAATTTTAGCTGGAGAGGAAGCCTTTTCAAGACAGTTTGATGTCCTGCTCTGTTCACTCTCAGCCCTCCCTCATTCTTACCCTCTGCCCCCACCACCCTCCTACTCCAATTTGTAGATGGCTTTTAGTAATACTTGATGGGCAAAAATCCCCAAAATAGTGAATTGACACAATTTTTGGAGAAAATGGAAGAAAGACAACAAAACATGTTGTTTTCTAGCCTGCCAGTTCAGCAGTAAGCCTTGCTGTTGACTGGACAGATGGAATACCTGAACCTTGGAACAAACCCTGGCATCTGATACCCCTTGATGATTTAGTAATTAAGAGACATAGGGAGGATGTTATAGTATTATGAGGGGAATGGACATTTTGGAGGTGGAGGAATAAAGGAGAGCTTGTAAGGGGCAGCAGTAGCAGAAAGGTGCTGAGGTTATTGTTGTCTGTGGAAGATAAACCCAAAAGTTCTACTTGTCATGATTTATTTCTAAGCATCAACATTCTTTTTTTGTTTTGTTTTTTTTTTTTTCCCAGTGTGCTGTGGCTGGTGCTGCAGCTGGTCCTTTTAAATTATAAAAACATATCCAGCTGTTGCTACAGGGTAGTTTATTAGGAGAGCATACTGGTAAACACTAAACCACTCTGCTTACATTAATGAGTGGTTGATCATATTTCTTCTCCCTGAAACAAAGTTTCTGCAGTTTGCTGAGGAAATGTTTGGTCCTAATATATGGAAAGAGTTATTTTCATATCTTTTTTTCATAATGGGAATAGTTGAAAGCTGTGTGTAGAAGAGACAATTAGCTGATAAAGTGACTATTTTGTAAGTATGACATCTCCTGTTCCTCTGTTGGAAAACCAAAGAGAAGCATGGGAGAGCAGACTATAGACTAGATGAGAAGATTCATGTATTGCTTATACATGTAAAGTATATAAGATAATGTAATTAAGGAGAGTGATAACCTAGGTTATTTGCTTTCTGAGTTGCATGAGGAAAAGGAAGAAAAAAAATCTTAATTTATTGTCTTTGTGCTAATATTTCCTGCACTAGAATTAAACTGGGTACCTTATTCTTATTGGGAAAACTTATTAAGATTTCTTTCTTAACTGTGACAGCTACTTGCAGAGAAGAGTGGTATGAGAACATTAATAAAACAACTTTCTGAAGTTCAAAAATTGAATAAAAGAACTTTCAAATTCAGTTGCTAGATATTTAGTTATTACCTTGTTTCTTTGGTTGACATGTTTTCTACACTGTAGTGTCATAGCAAACATTAAGAAAGACTTCGCATATTGCAAAGAATAATATAAACAATATTCTTGTCTTTCTGAATGAATGTTAGTAGCTGTTATGTCTTTTAAAGACTTGACTGTTGCTAAAGTGAAGTTTTAGTGTAAGAATGGATGTATTTTTAACATTGCTGTCTCCTATAGTTTCATTCCAATTTTTACCTGAATTATCTGCTTTTTGTAAATGTAATAGATAATAACAACTTTCTTGGCACAAACCAGTGTAATCAGGAAAGGAGTTGGTTACTTCAAACCTTGAAATTACTATAACCTAAGAAAAAGTGTAGGTTGTCTTAAGGTAAGTTGTGACTATTTTTTATCTCTTGGTAATGGTATCTGAATTATATGTTTATCTTGGTCTTTCAAACAGGGATTACACGGCATGTTAGCAAAAAAAAAAAAAAAATCCAAATAGCACATAATATAAAAACATCCTGCTACACTCAAATTTCCTGTCATTCTGGTGATATTCATGAGTCACTGACATACATTTCAAAACATTATAAGTAAATCACTGGGTCATGATACTGAAAAATTGTACTGTCGGCTCCTCAGCTTGGAATTATTTCAGTAAGTATATACCTTGTAAATAGTTAAAGGCTAGACCTCTGCTTTAAAAAATAATCCAAAATCTGATAATGAGACATTGCTTTGTGGAAAACTATTGCAGAAGTAGATTGCCTCAAAGAGCAAATATTTGAGATTGAGGAGAAATTTGGATTGGATGGCATGAGTGCTGCTACTGAGCATCTTTTAGCAGATAAAAGTAGTTTCCATTGTGTCAGAATTAGGCAGGTGTTCATCAGGGGCTCAAAATAAAGGCAGCCAGGTACTGGGCAACATGAAACCTGTAGGAAAAGGGAACAGAAAAGTTGCAAGTGAGAATAAAATGTATTGCTCTAGAAGATAACAAATTATTTCAATGGCTAAATAATATTTCATTATTTCTTTTGTCAAATAGTGATGTTACAGAAGTATAGCAAGGTACTTAGTATAAGAGGTGGCAAATCCTGAACTGTGAAGGGAATGTGGAAGTGTTGACTGGGGACAATTTACCTATTGACAGGCAAAAATTTTGACTAGCATGGTTTGCCTGTCTAGCTAATTTCACATAAGAAAAAAATCAGTTTGACCTTCTTCCTTCCTTCTCCTCTTGACTCTGACAAGGGCAATATTTGCTCTTGACATAGGATTCAGTTTCCTGAAAAATACCAGTGGGATCTTTGCAAGATCTGGGATAGGTTTATATGCCCCAATAAAGTATAGAATAGGCATATTCCCTGTTTTCATTTACAGCATAGGGCATACCAATATATTCCTGGTGTGTGTTGGAATAATTGTTGGGGAGGTGGGAAAGACAGTATATGTATTTGGATAAGACATGGTGTTTCTTGAGCAAAAAGTTACGTGGTATTCCAAGCTGTGGACCATACATAAGTTAGATGTATATGTTCTTTAAATACTTGTAATTTCCTTTTACATTCATGTGCAGAAGATAACACTGAACTGTAAGTATTTTACAAACATTTTCCCATATTCATTCTTGACGAATAAGCAGAATGTCATAATGGTTTGGAAAATCAAATTTAATTTTCCAATCTGTACATAATTTTCCCATTAATATGGACGGTTGATAAGGCTTTTGCTGAAAGGATTGTATTTAAGTCTTCATATTTTTATTTAGAGTTTATTTAGAACTTGCTTTCTGGAAGTGTGCAACACTTTTTGTGACAAATCTAAGAGCAATGCTGACAAATCACTGGTTTGAGCATTCTTGGTCTGTAGAACACTTCAGCTTGCAAAGCAAATAGCCATTCTCAGCATTTACTATTCTTTTGAAGCTCGTGAAGCACTTGAACTACTACTTATAAGTTGGTTCTTCTTAATTTTATATCAAAGTATTTTGAAGCTAAATGTTCATTTAATATCATGGAAACCCAGCTTAGGAATTTTGACAAATGGATGATCTGCTTTGGTGGGAGGCCTCACAGTGAAGAATTTGCAAGCCCGAGGTTTTCAGTTGCAGAGGATGTTTTAGAAATGCTGTTTGAGCTGGAACTCAGCTTTCTCTGGTTTAGTTAGTGGTGATGAGTTGAATTTGAGTCTTGAAATAGCATAGTACATTTCCTAACTTATACAAAAAGGTTAGTTGATACTTTCCACCTGAGCCAACATTGAGGAGTCATTTGCCAAGTATATAACTTTGTCAAACAGTTGAGCTGAGAGCTGTATGACTTGGGAGGCTTTGTTTTGGCCTCTCATGAGGTTGGCAGAAGTGTTGAGAGCTCCCTGCTTGTTTTGCTGCATGGCAAGTTAAACATTTTGGGAGAAGTGGTTTAAGACAATATAGTGCTTCCAAACGTTTTCCCCATGTTTCTAAAGGAATAAAAATAATTCAGTGTTGATTGAAGAAAAGTAGTACAATATTTTTTTTATTGCTTTTCATTTAATTGTATTTTTAAAAGGTACCTTCTTTCATTTTGATGCTTGCTGAAACGTTCTTAAGCATCGCAGACCCACTTATATAATAGCAAGTTTCAGGTTTCATAGTCATAGTTCTCAGTATCCTGATTTTCCCTTCAATATAGCAGGGGCCTAGCCTACTTGTTGCACTATTTTAGCTTAAGTAATTTTGGTTTTAGGGGCTGATTGGAAACTTAAACATTCTGCGTGTTTTCATAATGCTACCTAGTTTTTGATGTACACTAGAATGAGCCCCTATATAGAAGATTACTGTTTCATCTCTTTCTGGAATATTAAAGGAAGAATTCCTCAACCCTGAATCAGTCAGGTGTTTAGGGAAGTAACTCGTGTCTTTCCAGTTACTGAAGATGCTAAATGGCCAAATTCATATCTGAATAACTGATGGAGATTTCCAGTAATGAAACTTTCTCATTCCCTGAAGCATTCTGCCAAATATCAAATTAATAATCCTTTCCTCATGGTGTTATGATGTAATTAACAATGTTTGTGGCCCAGCTGCTAAAGAGCTGGTAAAAATGAGGTGAAAAACTGATACAGAATAACTGAAAAACACTACAGAACTGGAGAAAATAAAAGACGTAATTGCCACATAATAGGCATGTTGAGATTTAGTGTAAGAACAGTGGCAACACTCAAAATTTAAGAATTAGGTTCTTAGCTTCATGTCTGCCCCTGCTGCTGAAGTAAAGTCTTTTCATGGGCGTTCTTTCCCTTCCTTAGACAAGGAGTGTGAGGGTAGAGCAAATGCTTATGGAGTAGGGATATTATTATGCAGTCCTTGAACTGCAGTGCTGATTTTCAGCGGTTTTTTTTTCTCACTTGTTTTAAGCATGATATGTATGTAAACTGCATACCTTGTTTCCTGCATACTGAAGTATCTTTTGGGCTTGTGCTTGTAAAAAGATGCTGCAAACAGCTGACTGACTCAGCAATTAGTAAATCAAATGAAGTGGGATATTTCTAGGAAGAAACCTGAAGGTTTGCAGCATGATTTGGGAAACTGTGGGCTGAATTGCTGCATTGCCAAAGGCTGCATTAGAACAGCAGTGCTTTTTTTAGAAAAGCTAATTCATTGGGTTATTGTCGCAGTTTCCTCATCCTTGTTTTGACAGTGTTAATGGCTCTAAGGATGCTGTTTCAACTACCTGAAAGTAGTTACTGACTTAACAAAAAAGGGACAAGAAAAAATTGGGATCTGTATTACTAACTGAAACCATTGTTTTGGAAACTTGATCACGTAATGTTTCCTGTGTTCCTCCGTGGTAAACAACACTTCCTGAATTAGGGACTATTATCTCACCTGAAGCCAGAAAAAGTTTGCTTTATTTTACTAAGAAGAAAGGAATATTTTGTTGCTGTTGTTGTTCAAAGTGATCTTGCTACTCTTGCAAGTGAGAAATGATAGTCATTTGTCAGCTCAGCCAAATTTCAGATACTGTTGCAAGCACCAGAGCTTTGCCTGGAGGCAGATGCATATACCCGAAACTAGAATTTCTGTGGGAGGGTTAGTATTTGTGCATGAAGACATATGCTCAGCCAAGCAGTTTGTTGGTTTGGGTATGTTTTTTTTTCCTGTTGACACTGACAGACAGTCTTACTGAAAAGCTTTAAATCTGGCAGAAGGCAGAAAACCATTCGCTTTTCCCTATTTATTTCCCTCACCACAAAATTTTATTTTTAAATAGAACGTTAATGTTTTCAAATGACTGCCTAGGCCAGGCTTTATTTTTTTTTTCTGTTTCCTAGGGGAGGTTGTCTGTGTTACTTTTGTGCCCTAGGGTAACTTGTTTTCTGAAGGTTTACTTTTGTGTACTGTAAGCTTAACTGTTCCCTGAGTTAAAGTCCTCCTAATAAGCAATGTGTTATTTTGGACTTTGGACTTTGTTACACTTGCTCATCTCTTAAACAGCTGTCTCTAATGGGGGCTAATATTTTTATGTGTGATAAGACTTAGTAAAAGCTTGTGGACAAGAATACATTTTTTCTCATTTTCCTCTTTGATTAACAAGTGCTAATTACATAGTGCAAGAAACTACTTCCTGTTAGATTTGTGAGGGGTTTTTATAGTTTCATTTGGCTCCTAAGTTGGTAAATATATAAACAGCCTTTTTTAGCTCTGTATGCAGCCACAAATGATTTAATTTAGAAATCTAATATTTATATTTCTTTTGCAATGAAGCTATAGAGGGGAATAGATGTAGCCTGTCTCAAGCCAGAGTGCTGCAAGAGATGATGTCTCAGTGTCCAAAGAGACACCATTAGATGTGTGGAGTAGTGGTTTTGCTTTGGGAATTTTCTACCAGTTAGCACTTTGTTTATTATCTTTGTGAGAAAATATAAATATCATTGATGTCCTTTGTAAATGTTGAGAAGCATTGTGTAAATGTGACATTTGCTTTTGCAAATTTACCAGTTGATTTATTTCAAGTACTGCCTCTTGTGAATGGCAAGTCTTTGGATCTTGCTTAGTTGCCTCCCCCTCCCACTTTTCTCACTCTAAGTGATGTGCTATAATTCCTCCTATAACACTCTGTGTGTGTGAACTCAAAAAATCTACGCCTTTGATTAGAAGTAGAACAATTCTGTAGTTCTCTTTCTCTGCATACAGGATAAGGCTGTTCTAACTTTATTGTCCCGCAGTTGTGAGCACTTGCAAACTGATTTCTTGGCCCATGAAAGGCAGAGGTTGTGGTCTTTCAATCACCATTAAAACAGTGTATTTGAATGTCTGTACCTTTGCTTTCCTCTTATCGTCTCTGAGGTAATGGGAAATATTTTTAGTTATTTCACTCTGTAGTTCCCTTAGTAATTATCAGTGGAAATGAATAAAATGGGTATGGGAATAACTCACATACATTTTTTTTCCCTAAACTCTGTTCTCTTATGCCATCCACACCCGTAAGCTTTACTACTATCTGGTTGTTTTACATCAGATCAGAGAGGTCACAGATTATTCATTTGAATATTAAACCTAGAATAAAGCAGGCAGCTCTCTTGAAGCCCTCTACGTGCTGTTGAAAAAAGCATTGATCATAGGGCATGCAATTTTATAGAATGTAAAATTTATGAGGGCAGCTGTCATTGATTTTAATGTAGTTATGTATTTAGCTATTTTGCATTCATTATTAAATAGGATGTTTTTACACAGTAGGTCTGGAAACATTTAGTCTTTTCTCATGAGTTAGGGGAAACTAGAAAATGTTAAAGCCCATCTTTCTCAGCTGAAGGCACCCTTGTTAATACATTTGCCAGTGTTAATATCAATTTTTCTAGCAAAGAACAGTATTCTGAAAATGGACAGGAAGCCACATTTATAAAAAACAAGTGAAGAAATTCACATTGTGTATGTGGCTATGCAGGTGCACACTCATGGGTAGCTGGGGTTACTGCTGGTTTGTACCCTGGAGGGGCTGATGCTTCTGCCTGGTTGCTGCTGCTTGGTCTAAGGCTGTTGCCATACTCATGTTTTTGGAGGAAGATGACTTGATCTGTTAGAGTAAGTGATAACGATCTGATGTCTCCTGAGCCTCGTGTGACTTGCAGGGAAGAGTTGCTGGTGAGGTCCAAAGTCAGTGCTTTTTACTCGGGAAATGTGCTGTCTGTAGTGTTGGGGATGTGCTTCTGCTGCTGGTCCCACCTGAGCTCTTCCCAGCAAGGGGTGAGAGGACAGGACTGGAGTTGAAATTGGATAGGAAGGTGGAGTTTTTAGAGCAAAGTACAGCTCAGTCTTTGTTTTCATAACCTATTACAATGGAATCATTACTGGAAAACTACACTCTTTATAAACAAACAATGCAAACAAAAACTTTTGTTGACACAAACATTAATTATTTTTGACTTCTGGATTCCTTCATAGTGAATGTTTTGTCAGTGGAAGGAGCTGAGAGGTGTCTAATGCATTTTCCACTGTGGCTCACATCCTCCATACACACCAGTGCTGGTTGCTTTGCATACTTGTGAAACAATGAGGGTAGTGTTTCCTGGTGGCTGTAGAGAAGGTGCAGAGGGTGTCTGCCAGCTCTCAGCAGTCAACACACAACTCTTTGTTGATAGTCTCACTGGAGGCAAGCATGCCTGCATTGATGCTCTGTGCTCCTACTTAAAGCTAATATAAGTTAATGCTATCAAAATAAACTGGTTTTGCTGATTGTCTAATTAATGTTTTTGAATCAGGATAGTTAAGAAAGATTTCTATCATCTTCACAAACCTGCAGTGCTTCTTCTGATTTGAAAATAATTTGGGGTTTTTTTTTTGGTGGTTTGTTGTTTTTGTTTGTTTTTTTTTTTTTTTTTAGTTTGTTTTGTTTTTTGGGTTTTGTTTTTGTTTTTTTGGTTTTTTTTTAGTTGAACAATTCTGTGTAGGTAGTTTGAATTATAAAAAAGCTATTTCTTACAGTCCAAAGGGACTTAGTAATGATGCTGAATATGACAGTATACCCTTCAATGGTAAGAGCAGTAGACTGTCTTGTATTTCTATTTTTTTCTGGTGCTTTCTAGCAGTGTAGTACTCTCAAGCAGCATGAAAATGAGTTTTTCAGTAGTCTTGATTTTGGGGTACAGGCTGGGGTGCATTTTACAGTTGACTTCTAAAAATCATGTTTACTTCAAAATACCTCTGTGGGTTCAATCACTTGTGGTCCCTTGCATACACTGCTTGTGTTGCTTTGAGTCCCTGTCTCCATGGGCAGCAGGGGGGCTGTGAGAGGAAGGTGCTGCTGCATTGTTTGCATGGCTGAGCGTGCCAGAATCATTGCTTGGTGGATGAACAACCTGCTAGTGAAGGCCAAGAAAACTAGTGACATAGACTTTAGATGTCAGTCTGACCAAAGCAACTGTTACCTTTACAGTTTTTTCCTAAGTTTTGGGGAGATAATATGATAGGAGTGTGTACTTAACAGCTGTTAAACATAGTACTTGTCTATATGGTTTTGCTGATTCTAATATAAATGATGCCTTTTTTTTTTTTTTCCCTGACAAATTGCATGCAGGGAAGAAAAAAAATCTTTGGATTGTATCTGTTTAGACAGATTTACTCAAAAGATTTTTTTTTTTTCCCTTGCTGTCTTTCTGTATAAGATAAAGCAACGGAGACTTCTGGAACAAAACTATGGTTGTTTTGCTGTACACTGGGGGTTTTTTATGTATTTTTGGTCACTTCAGGAATAACAGGAGGATGATGGGGTTTTCTCAGTGTTACAAATCTGTTTTCTTCAGAGTTTAATGGCACCCTAATATTGCTTTTCTGTTCAGTCAGAAAAGCTTTAATGCTTTTCTGTTCAGTCTCTTGCACTGATTTTTCTGACCTTGTGCAGGGTCATACCACTGTATTGAGCTGATAGAAAAAAAAGTTGATGCGATGGAGTTGAGTCCATATTTTATGGCATGTGCATGATTTTGTGTATGTAGGGAAGTGATTCACTGAATACAAAAGAAATTTCACAGACTACAAAGGTAATGTATGGCTATAAAATCATACAGTCAATCTGTGTTATATTTAGGAAGAGAGGAAAGTGGTAACTGGGGTGTGACAAGTAGGGATAGCTATTTCGTTGGGCATAGATAGCTCTGCATGATTGTTCCTGTTTTTAACATTAAATGTGTCAGAAGGAAGTTCTCTGCATAATAGGAATGCAAATATTGAGACTATTCAGTATGGCCACTTGCTTGAATATGAGACAGCTATATTTTGCACTCTACAAATGTTGTGGCTGTGAATCTGGGCAGCATATTAGACTGACTGACTAAAATTTGTTTTAGCTGTTGATGTTTTAGTTGTTGCTAAGTAAAACTTGCTCCAAGGCAAGGAACTTTTAGTGCCTCACACTCTTGATGGTGAGGGGAGGGGGTGTGCAAAAAGCTGTGAAGGGAGCATGGTCTGTTCAGCTAACCCAAAATGGCCAAAGTAATATTCCATACCACAAAACATCATGCCCAATATATAAGCAGGAGCTGGGGGGGTGGGGGATTGGCCTGGGATACAAATGCAGGTTGTGTGGGGAGTGTTTTTGGATGAGAAGCTCAGCATGCCCCAGCAGTGCGCAGTCACAGCCCAGAAGGATGGGCTGCATCCCAAGCAGCGTGGCCAGCAGGGCAGGGGCGTGGGGGATTCTGCTGTGCTCTGGTGAGCCCCCACCTGCAGTGCAGTGTCCAGCTCTGGGCCTCCAGCAAAGAAAGCATGTGCACCTGCTGGAGTGAGTCCAGAGGAAGGACACCAAGATGATCAGAGGGCTGGAGAATGTCTCCTGTGCAGACAGGCTGAGAAATTTAGGGCTGTTCTTCCTGGAGAAGAGAGGGTTCCAGGGAGACCTTCAACCTTCTAGTACCTAAAGGGAGCTCAAAGAGAGCTGGGGAGGGACTTTTTACATGGACATATAATTACAGGACAATGGGTAATGGCTTTAAGCTCAAAGGGGGTAGATACAGGTTAGATACAAAAATAACTTTATTGTGGGGGTGCTGAAACATGAAAACAAGTTGCCCAGAGATGTTATGGATGCCCAGTCCCTGGAATTACTCAAAGCCAGATTGGATGGGGCTTTCAGCTACCTGTTCTGGTGGAAGGTGTCTCTACCTGTGGTGGGAGGCTGGAACTGGATGATCTCTAAGGTTCCTTCCAATCCAAACCATTCCATGATTCTGTCAAGATCAGAAATGCATAATCAAGGTGATGTAATATCCTCTGTAACAGGAAGCTTGTGGACTGGAGAAGGCCACGTGTGATACTGTTGCAGAGCAAGCTAAGGAAATATGGCCTAGATAAAAAAAAAGCTATTTTAGGATCTGTGTAAACTCATTAGGTTAACAGTAGCCAGAGGTTTTTTTCAGTAGTTCTCTTTCAGCAAGGAAAGCATATTGTATGGGATTTTGTGTAATTGTTTCGGATAACTTTTCTTGTTCATACTGGCTAATTAGCATATGGGTTTGAAATCTAAAGACAAGAAGTGTTTGGGAATAAATGCAGCTACACAAAGGTGGGGTGTCAATTCAGAAAAATCTTAAATGACGGAAAGGTGCCCTGGGAGAATAGGATTTGTTTTAGAGCAGAAAGTGGAATTCTTTATATTTAGGTAAAAATAAAATGGAGAACATCTATTAAGTTCCTCCTGCCACCCCATTGTTCACCATGGATTATAAAATGAGAAGTGACATGCAGTACAGTTGACAAAAAAGAGGTGTGTGCATGTATTGGCATGACTAATTGGTAGTATAATCTGGAAGACGTGGAGTTGAACCTTTTGCTTTGTTCTGTGTTGTGAAATTTAAGTACTGTATCTGTTTTGGCCATTGTACTTCAAGAACGATATAGGCACACTTAATTTGCCTCAGGAGTGTAATGACTGATGATTTAGAAAAAGTGCTATGCGTAGAAGCAATGATTGAATTGGCATTTGTGTAACCCAAAGAAGAAATCAAGGGAAGCCATAAGCTTTTAAGTGTGTGGAAGCTCACTACAAGTAAGTGAACATATGCCCTTGGTAGCTGTGCCTTGTTTGCTAATGGCAACATGGGCCATTCCCTGTGTGTCCTCCTCTCATTGTTTGGCTTTTGATTTTGTGTTTTATAAGCACTATTTTCAGTCACTGTCTGGACAGCACTGAACAAAGAGCCTGAATCTTAGGATTCTTTGAAGAAATATATAAATTAGTAAAATCATTATGGTAGGGATCTTCATCTAACCAGACAGATGTAGAAAGAGATAGAGCAGATGGAAGAAAATTTGCTCTCAGACTTGCCAGCCACTTGGCTAGTGACAGATGTTTCCCCATCGGTAGAAATGGATTGTGTTCTCTACCCACCTTTGTAAGGCACCTGAGTTTTAGTGAAGAAAAGTGCCACACAAAAGGCTAATTTAACGTAAGCAGACTCATGTATTTTTTTTTGTTTGTAGTGCATATTACAGTGCAGTGTGTAGAGCCTAGTCAGATATATAATGGAAATCTTTTTGACCTCCTGAAGGCAATGGCTAATTTGTTTTGATAAAGGAGGTTGAGTCTCTTCAGAATTATGTCATAATCTCTTATATTAACATGTTCAGAAAGGAAACAAACATAATTTAGGTTAGGTTTCCTGTTAGATAGGTCTTGGACCATATTTTTCTGGAACGTCCCTATTTTTTTCAGATTTGATATCGTTTTGAGGAAATCTTTAGCCAGTTCTGTTAATAATCAGACTTTAAGCCAAGACATTTTCCCCTTCTACTTTGGTATGCAAAAAAAAGGGGAACTGCCAAATATTAGACTTATTTTACCCACTTCAGTATTTGGGTAATAATTAATAATTAGGTGGTTGACAAACACCTTTTCTATCACTGCCAACCATACTGTCAGGTTTCCGTGGTATCAACCTCTTTTTTTTTTTTTTTTCATCTCCGTTATACAAAGTTTTTCATCTTATAGAAACCTAGAGGTAACAGTTTAAACAAGCAGAGCAAGAAACTTGAGTAACTTAGTAGATATAATAGGGCAAGTGCAAGATACAAGCTTGAATATATATGGCAAATATTACCCAAGTGTAGACAAATTTCAATTGTATTAAAAATTGAACAAATCTCTCTTGAATGTTAAGAGACATTCTTTACTTTTCAGCTGCTTAGAATTTCCTTCAGACATTGCTGTATTAACTGGGCAGAGAATTGAAGGAATTCATTCATTATTGCTAAAGTTATAACGAATATGACTTGGAAAGGCTCTGGCATAATTTTTCAGGTGTCGCTTTTATTTTTTTCTAGAAGTGAAGAACGTTGCTTCTTAAGTGTCAAGTCTGTGTTACTGTAATAACACTTTTTTTTTTTTTTTTACGAAAGCTGTCATAAATGCTAGTGTTTAACTTATGGGTGAGGGATGAAAGAAAGTAAAAACCCCTACGTCTATAAACTAGATTACGTATAGGAAGATTTAGTCCAAAAAAGTGATCATCTGGGGAGCTGCTCATGTGAATGTGTGCTGTTTTTTGAGGAGGCTGTTTTCTTGCCTTTTTGAGAACAATTCATAGTTTGTTGTGCTAACTATTCATGATTGGATAGAGGACGACATATATAGAACTCAAAAATAGATAACAGCTTATTTGGGAGGACAGGCAGTCCTCCCACTTAAATCATATCATCTGGAAGGCTAAAAAATGTTGATGACTTGTTCCACCTCTCTACTCTTCCCTGCATATGTTGTTTTCCTCACAAGCATAGTTCACTGTCTCTTTTTAGAAACAGTGTTTGACTCCTTCTCCCTTGCATGGGATTTCAGATTTTGAAATCTTAAATGGGAAACTTTCCTTCCCTTCCACCTCAAGCTCTGCCAGAATTGAGCTAGGAACTTATCTGAATTTCTGTTTTTCCTCTAGGACAGCCTTAAGACCTTGCTGGTGGAATACCTCTTTTGCTTCTACGTGCATGTGGGAATGGCCTAAGCCAGTCTGTTGCTCTATGGTTCCTGCCACAGGTGCTCTACAGCAATGTGTCAGGATTTTGCCACCAGTGCTAGTGGACCATCCAGATGGCTGTAAACCTGCAGAGGAGGTGAGTACAAAATGTGTTCCAGGATTTTTTGGTGCTTTGGTCAGGTCTGTCTGCTTTGGGTTTGTTTCAGAACAAAGGGAGCACTTAATGACTGCATGTGTACTTTGTCACTGTATTGCACTGGGTTTGTGTGACAAGGTTTTTCCTAGTAGCTTAGTTATAGAGGCATCTTCTCTGAGAAGCTGCTAGAACCTTCTGTGTCCAATGGAACCAATGCCAGCCATCTCCCAGAGGGACCTGCCACGGAGTTTCTGGGGTATTGTGTAGGAAACCCATGCTAGACCAGTGTGTTCCTGAAAGACTGCACCCTATGGAAGGGACCCATGTTGGAGCAGTTCATGAAGAACTGCAGCTCATGGTAAGGACTCAGGTTGGAGAAGTTTGTGAAGGGCTGCTTCCTGTGGGAGCAGGGAAGAAATGTTGAGTAATCCTCACCCTGTGGAGGAAGGAGAGGCAGAGCCAGAATGTGATGAACTGAGTGTAACCCTCATACCCTGATCCCCTGTGCTGCTAGGGTGGAGGAGAAAGTTGACAAAACTGGGAGTAAAATTGAGCCTGGGAAGATGGGAGGGGTGGGAGGAAGGTTTTTTAAAGATTTGATTTTATTTCTCATCCTACTCTGATTTGATTGGTAATAATCTGAACCTTGTTTCCCCATCCTGAGTCTGTTTTGCCTATGATGGTGAGAGATTTCTCACTGCCCTTATCTTGACCCACAAACCCTTTGTTATATTTTCTTTCCCTTGTCCACCTGAGGAGGGATGTGACAGTGACTTTGGGCACCTGGAATCCAGCCAGGGTCAATACTCCACATGCATATTCCATATTTTACTGTTCCTTCAGCATCCTCTTCGACCAGTTCAGTAGTCTGCAGTTATTAAACAAGTATCCGTAAGAATCCCTTTAGATATTAGTGCAGACCTAATTAAACTGTTACTGTGTTTTTCTCTGAGTATTGGGAAGCATAATATCCAAGGGGATTAAGGACCTCATTATTAGTTTTCCTAAATTGACCTTTATCCTCTCCCTATATCTTGAAAAGAGCTATTAGTCCAGTGAACTGGAATTCAGATCAACTTTCCATCCAGATGACCTAAGAAAGCTTGAGTTTTATTTTATGTGTTTCTACAATAAACAGTGCCCTTAAAGCATCCTTGTCAGACATAAAAAGATGATTTATTAAACTGCCACTACGTAGTCATTGGCTGTGCAGTGAGGTGTTTAACAACTGAACATTTGTGAAGCCTTCTCTGTATGTGCATCTCCTATGCTTTTTTTTAAGCTTGATTGAAGCAAAATGGAGAAGCAAAGTTTAATGGGATGGACAGGCAAAAATGTGGTATGACAGGTCCATTTCCTTTGTCAGGTTTAACACAAGTTTAACCAGTGCAGTTGAATTTAGTGTGTTACATGGTGTCCTGCCCTTGGAATCACTGGTATTGACCTTTTGTGCTAATTTTTCATCCTGATTTTTTTTCTTTCCTGAGTCCTATAGCAGTTTTCATAGATGAGTTTTCACCGACTGCATTCTGAAGGACTCTCTGGGTCCAATTCTGAAGTTCAGGTTCAGCATGGTAAAATGCAAAGTGTGTTTCATGTTTGAGTGGTTCCTTTTCCTATCAACATCAAAAGATCTAACATGTAGTCTTAAATTCAGTCCTTGAAAGGTATAACTGGAACAAGTATCAGTTTAGAGGAGAGGATAAAAAGTATATCCAAATTTGCTACCTAATACTCTTTAGTGTAGTAGAGGCTGCTAAGAAAAAAATCTAGGATTAAAAAAAAAAAAGCTTTTTTTTTTTATTTTATTCTTTTGACCACTCAAGTGATATCTTCTCAGATGTTTTTTTCATGGTAGCCCAGTCACCTCTTCTGTGGTTGCTGACTAATGTTGACTTTAATGAGATCACAGATTTGAGTAGAAATAACTTCTTTTTTGGAGAATACCTGATTGGTCTGAGTCTGCACTGAGAGACTGATGTGGCTGAATAAACACAATTCTTGATTATTTTTCACTTGTGTCTGTTCTCTGATTAAGTTTCTTCATTGCTGTGTAGATATTTGCTGGTAGAGCAGAAGGCTGGCATGTTGGAGTAGTAGCTACTTACACAGTAATAGTGTGCTGATAAATCTTGGACCATGGTCTGGCTTCTAAGGCATATCTACTCTCTCTTCTTGTAAAGATTCTAGAGCTTTCGGACAAGATGAAAAAATCTTTCAGAAAAGGTTTTGAAGAGTCATTTTAAATGCCTTGGAGCGCAGAATTTTAGAAGACGTTTTTAAAAAATCATTTTAAAAAAGATTATTTAATTTAAATGTTAACCATGATTTATTTCTCAAATTCTGTGATTTTCAATTAATATATAGTTGAATTTTCAAAACAGTTCCACCATATTCCTTTCTTTAATATTTTCTGACAGACTGATTTTTTTTATTTTTATGGTGACCTGTTTGTCTCTTGGCTTCTATTCAGGAATTAATTTTGAATTTGTAAAAAGGCTCAAGTTTTGTATCTTCAAACATCATTTGATGTCAAATTAAATACACTAGCTGTTTTTTCATGGAGTGCCTGACAGTTTCTGGGGAAAAAAAAACAAAACAACAAAGTAAAAAGCACCAAAGTATTTGAAAAAATTTAAGCAATTCGCTGAAGTCTGATGCATACCTGCCATACTGAATGTTCTGCTGATTGTTTTCCCTATGCAACTATGCAGAAAATTGTTATTCATCACACTTAAACGTAACTGGGGAAAATGGACTCTTTTACAAAAGAAGCTTTCTGCCTCAAATTGCATATCACACTCTTCAGATTTCTCTGGACTTCTGTACAGCACAACAAATTTAAAAAAATCTAAGTTTTTTCTTTTTTTCTCCTTACTGATGCATTTTCTGTATCTTGATATGGCTATTTTATTTTAATTTATCGAACTGGGGTGAAAATTTACAAGGTCGACCAGATGAAAAGCATGTTTTGGAATCACTAGCTTTAAGAGTAGAGTCTTGAAATTTAATGTCTGAACAAATCTGCCATCTTTCTAAGAAATATTTAAGAAACAAAAAGAAATATTTAAGAAATAAAATTCAGCGACATTTGAAAAGCACTTATTACGGAATAATGTAGCATTTTCTTTTGAAAATGGGCTTGTTTAAATAATTTTCATGATCTATGTGAAAACTATTTTTAAGTTTTATTGGGTTTTTTTGTTTTTCTAGCATTTTCTCCCTTAAATAAACTCAAAGCATGGTCAGTTTATTCTTTTATTTTGAAAAAAAAGTGCAGATTTTTGAAGCTGCTAACAAAATAAGACTTGAGTTTTCTGTGGAACTCAATTTATCTTTTCTATAGTGATGCTCTTGACCAAATATGAACTTGAATGTAAATTTTTATATTTTTCAATGCAGTCGAAGTATGGGAGTAAGTACGTGCATGATCCATTAAAACCTCTGTGATTTGGACCTTATTTGTCTACTTTTACAGTTTTGCAGAAACATATTTAATGGATGGGTGGATACTGTGTGCCCCAGGCTTTTTGAATCATATGGGCTGCTATATATTTCCTTAATAGGTGGTATCTTCTGTCACTTTCTCCTCCTCTTCTTCTACAGTCTTGAGTCCAGCAGTAGCAGATAGTTTTCCATCCTGTCTCTACATTACCTGTTATCTTATTTTTTTTTTGTATGGTAGCAAACTAGGAGGTGCAGATGTAGGAGCAATGGGGTAGGAAGGATCATCTATCTGCTTGCAGGGATCTGAATTGGTCATAGCTGCTCCCTGTCAGAGTTAGGGATAATTAGGATTGATTTGCTTGCTTGAATAATAAAGGGAAAAAGGCACTGAAAAGGAAAGGGAGACTAGAACTCTGTGGTGAGAATGTCTCGGTGTGAAACCAGCCTTTGCAAGTCTTTGTTTAAAATTGGCAGTACTGACACCTCTGCGAATTCTCTGGTGATGTCAGGCATCACAGGTCAGCATATAAACCTCTGTAGCTCATCTGAAGACTGAGTTCTAGAGTTTAAGCTCAGTTCCTGTGGCAATATCAGTACCAGTGCTGAAGACCAAGATGCCGCATGGACAAAGATCCAGGACTCTAGTCTTGAAGAGCCATTGCTGTATCAGTCTGCTTGGAAAGTGTTCTAGCAACTTCTCCCTGTTGGTTTCTTCTTGCCTTGTCCAGTCTTGAAAATGTTCTCAAGTTCGAAAAGATTTCCAGAACTGTGTGTTTATTATTCTGTCATTTAGTTTTTAATCTGAGAGTTCTTTTCTTCTTGTTTACCTCTTAAGTGAAGAACCCAAAATATGGATATTGCCTACTTTGGAAATAAACTTTACAATTTATGAATCTTATGGTTGACGAAAATCTCATGGTTGTTCTTTTTATACCATGTGTGCATTTGCATGGATTAGCAATTAAAACAAAGGATTTAAAAGTGTGGTATTTCTCAAATTGGTGTTGTCAGTTATCTGTGAAAAGACAGAATTACAAAAAACTGCATCTAAAACAAGTGAGTCTAAGGGAGAAAGGAAAGGATGGATGTGAAGAATCTTCTCTTTAGTGCAGTCTGTGTGTTAATTAAGTACAAAACAGTTGTTAGCAGCAGAAGTTACCTGCTGAGCACACAGCTTTGTGATGTGAGAACAAGCTTGTCTGGGAATGTATGCTTAAAAGCTATATAGCCTTGCTTAATAAATACAGCCTTTTTGCTCTCTAGGTAGACTTTTTATTTGCCTGTAGATATAAAGCAAAGGACCACAAGTTTTTTTTGGAAGAAACATTGCAAAAATTTCATATATCCTAAAATTTGACAGTGCTAGCTTTTATTTTTTTTTTCTCTGTATCTGATCTTTTCTTTCTAGAGAAAGAGAAATACACATACGTTCTGAATTTTTTTGTTGTCTTGTGTTTTTTTTTTTTCGTTGCTACACTTTTGTGGATGGAGATCTGGTGTTTTCTCTGTGTTTCTAAGTGTTTAGCGCTGCAAAACTGGTGACTTATTTTGATTAGAATTTGGGTGTTTCCCTAGACATGATGAGGTGTGGTACTTTTTGATTTTTATTTTACACTGTCTGCAGTTCCACTTTTAAAGGAATGGGAAGTAGAACTTGTTAACTTGTTTGAATTCTTTGCCATTCTTCATTCTAATTGCAATATCATTCTTCATTTTACTTGTGGTAGTAGAACCCACCGTGTGTTAAGTGATTGTCACCAGTATGTTTTCAAATTATATATCCCAATTCTTCAAGTCTTCACAACTAGTCATGTGTTATCCTTTCAGCAGTTTAACTTGATATCTGCCTGTATTTGATTTTTCATCAAGTTCTGCTGTTACTCTAGGCAGAATTCAGCCAGCTTCTCTATGATAAAGACCCTATAGCCCTGGCATGTATGATGAATTTTTCTTTACCTGTGCTTTTTTCATAGCTTTTCTTCTAAAACACTATTTTGAATTTTTTCTACATATCCTGATGGCAGACAAAAAATATTCCTCAAAGTCACTTGGTATTTCTTCAATTATCCCTGCTGGATTTTTAATCTACAGTGGAAAGTTCTCAGGATTAGAGGTTTCTGCACTGACTTGCATAAGGATGATTGAATCTATTCACTGCAATTTATCCAATGTTTCCAGAAATCTCTTCTATAATATTTTTTTTCTCTAGTTAGCTGACTCTACTTTTCTTTAAATCAAATTATTGTCCATTAATGATTCATCCTTAATGATGGCTATTTGCCTGTGCAATTTTCTGCCATCTTTAAAAGTGATTGAAGAATTAATGAACAATTTTATTCCACTCTAGCTTGTGGCTTTGATACATACCTAAAAAATAATTAGAAGCTTTATGGAGATTTCTTATTTTTGAACGTTTGAGACTTAGCTTGAAAAATTTAATAATTTCTTACAACCTGAAAGGAAGGTGTCAAGGATGTCTTGTGTAAGATTCATTCACTTGGTTGTTCAGAGCCTGCATAGGTTTTTTATCTGAAAAATATGTAGCTCATTTTGTGATGGTGAATTCACCTGACCTTCAAGTAGTGAAAGATTTCTCCTTGAAGTTTGTAATTCTTTCATACTGATGCTTGAGTTTCTAGTTCTCTTCTAACTTAATAGCAGAATAGAGAGTAAATTTGAAATCCTTTTTCCTGTTCATCACTATTTTCAAGAAGAATTTGCTTATTTCCTCAAAATACTTCAAAAGCAAATGCTACCTGACATTTTTGAGTGTAGACATGTGCAGACTGAAGAGAGTATAATCTGCAAAAAACTCTATTATTTGACACATTTGTTTGAAGAGTGACCTATTGATAAGGATAGTATCCATTTTAGTTCAGTCTCACCTGGTAAATTCTGAGTTTGCTGTTGGACATTTTAATTTAGAACTTTTAAATCATTTTGTAAGTCAGTTTGGCTTTCTGAACCATGCAGAAACATTGTAAAGGAAGATGGAAAATATGAGCATTGAGAACATGAAACAGCTTACTGTAGTTTTACTTCCACATAGTCTAATCTAGTGCATATAATTTCTTAAAGATGTTTTTTCACAATATGAATTTTTTTTCAGAATTTTAACTTTAAAAGAAGTCCTATCAGGTAACCTATTCTATTTACAGTTAACCTGGAACTTGCCAAGTTATTTAAATTAAATTTTGGAAATGTATGAATTCTTGATTATTAGAAATTACTGACTGCTTGCATGCTTTGTTTCTTATGCAACCTGTGCCTTGTAAGGCCACATGCTTTTGGCTAGAAGCCTTCACACTGTGTTGCATCTTGTCACAAGACTGAGGACCTAAAATGTGCAGGTGTTTACAGCTTACCCTTGCAGACAGCTAATAGTGTACTGATAGCCTGGTGTCTGCTACTGTGACACTACTCCACTGCAATATAGGTTTTGGGTAGTTCAGCTTTTAATTCCTTAGAAGACCATTTAGCTCCAATTGGGAGCTTAAAATTACTTAGTTTAAAGCTGTTTCTTCTGAGTAATGGTAAACTTGCACAGTCTGTACTTCACATGACAAATTGTTTCTCTTGAGGAAATGGAGGTCCTCACCTAGAACACCTGTGTTGATGTGACCTCAATTTTTCTCTAAAAGTCCTGTAGTGCTGGGGTTGAAAGACCAGCTAACAGAGCTCTTCAGGGAGTTATTAAAGACTGCAGTCAGTTTATAGCTCTGGGATGCTGATCGGCAGGAGTGTTGTTGTGAAAAAGCTAAGTGCTGGGTCGCCATCTGTGAATCTTCCAAAAAGAAAAACTACTCCAGTGGTTCTAGTCCACTTCAGCCTTCTAGGCTGCTGTGAAGGGTAGCAGAAGGCTCAAATAGATCTTTCTGATGCATCTTCAGCCATTAATTATTGCATGTCAAGGGTTTATGAGCTTAGTGTTTAAATCACCTCTTGCTGTTGTTAACAACAAAAGCTTTTCACTCATGAATTGCTTATTGTCTTCATGCTGCCTCTGATACTCAGTGATGAAAATACTGCCTGTATTCTCAAGCTGGCTGTTTCTCTTAGTCAAGCACCCTTGGTAGCCCTCCCAGAGTGTGCATGCATGGTAGCTATGGCTTGGAAGAGGGATGTTTGCTCTCTGTCAGCATCTGAGGTGTCAGTAACCCAATTTAAGACTGTAATTGTTTCAGGAAAAGAAGTAGCTGTCTTTTGGCTTATAAATCTCCTTCCCAAAAAGGATTGCCTATTCTGCACCTGTCACAAGAGGCAATTCTGCTATTCAGTCTAAGAGGGAAAAGATTTGAATAGTAGTGATTTCAACTTACTTGCCAGGACTGTAACAGCCAGTAACTTAATGCCCATGCAAACACCTACTTCTCTTTGCTTCAGGGTGTTATATATCTGTAAATTCGTTTTCTTATGTGTTGCAGTTAACCTGGGCTAATGATGTACTCAAAATATTTGAAGCAGTTCTGTAAAAAGATATATGGTTGTTTTTTGTTATTGGATTGGCAGTATTAAGTAATGTATTCTGATTTGCCACTGGACATAATGGAAGTATATTTTCAATTTTAGAGCGGTGGAGTGAATGGGAATGTGTGGAGAATCCCTGAATGAGGTATCTGGTTTTAGATAATTTTTATTCAACCTGTAGAACAACAGAGAAATGAAGTTGTTGCCTCAGACATTTGAAATCTACTTCAAAGTCACAGAATAGACATTTAGTGAATCTCAGCTGGTTATATGACAGCAGTAGGGTTTGTACTTTTATTGTGTTCTTAATTTTCAACTTTTAGCTATCCTCTTGAGCTCCTGCAGTATTTGCAGTGATATTCTGATTGGGAATATTTCATCTCCCTCCTGGATCAATTTATTCCTTTTCATGCATAGCAAGAATTGCTGTGAAAAAAAGACTGCAAATCCAAAATCTGTGCTTTGAATTGGTTTGAACTTTTATTATTTGATTAAAATATTGTTCATCTGGTCCTTTGAAACCTTTCCCGCTGCAGTTTCTTCCTGCAAGACAGGGTTTTCTTGAAGTCAATCTAAAGAGGTCTGGCTATGGCTACGAAGAAGTGTAAATTATGTGATTTCAAAGGCTTGCATTTGAGCAACTGTATAAATAATATTTTGTTCCATTCTCAAAAATGCTGTATTGAGGGAATTTGTCATGTTTACGAATTCATTTGAGAAACCATGAAGCACTGATTGCGAAATTATAAACTGTTTTCAGAAATTCAATGACTATAGTTGTTTCTGAAAACTATAGGTACCAAAATAGCATTGTATCTTCAATTAACTTTTTTGCACTAACTGAAAGAATTTGTTTTAAAAGCCAAACTTTTTAAAACCAATTTTTTTTCAATTCAGAAATGTTATTTCCTTACTATGTAGAAATATTTAAACCTAATCATAAAAGTTTAGAGGTTAAGTAAACACTTCTTGGGTGAGAAGGTACCTTCCGACCCGAAGTATTCTATGATTCTGTGATTCCAAATAGAGAGAATCAGAGGTTCAAGGATGCAGTCAAATAGGTTCCATGCAACTATATACAGTTTGACAGAATTGTGGTTGGAGTGCATAACTATTGTTGGTTTTGGTATTGCTTTTCTATGCCATGAGAGATTTTAACCTCACAAGAGCTTTTTCTTTTGTAAGTATAATGATGCATACTATTAATTTGTAGGAAAGGAAGTATGAACCAGTAGGCTCTGCCTTTGTGATTGAAGTTCATCCTTGTTTTTCAACTGTTGCCAGCTGCTTCTGTATTTGTCATTCTGCCTTTATTCCAAGGCCCACCATTTTTAGAAACATAACTGATATTTTTTTCAAATAGTCAATTAAAAAACAGACTTAGGGATTTAAAAATTGCTTCAGAGTTAAAAGTGTAGTCTTCCTACTCAGAACGAGAAGAGAAATTTATTTTACTGACCTACATTTCTCAGATTTTTCTGAAGTGCAGGTTTGCTTTTAATGAATTGTTTTCATACTGTTCAGACTAGTATGAGCTGCTTTCTCTCATCACCTCCTCAGAACTTACTTGCTGAATTGTACCGAGCAGATGAATACCAAAACTTTTTCAAAATCCATCAAATGAGTATAGCTCCATGAAATATTCTTCTCTTATATTAACTTCTGAGAAGAAGAGCACTGACATCCTCAAACTCTTTAGTATTATTTTAAAGGTTGAAATTTACTGGATGCATTTGTGTTACTGTGAAAAGGATGAAGAGTAACCCGTTTTCCACAGGTGATGGGCTGACCTAATTTAAATGGCTTTTTATCATTTGCTTTCATGGCATTGAAAGGTAGTGCTTTGTTTATCCCCAGACTGACCTGTTTACTGATGTTCTGATGGTAATGAGTTTTCTGCAAACAAGCACTGGAACCAATTTAGAGCATGAGCAAGTAAAAAAGAAAAACAAAAAACATCAGCCCAGTAGCAAAAGTAGTTCTGAAACCTGACTGTAGTGTTGGCATCACTTCTCTTTTCAAATATGGGTGTAACCAATAGGATTGGCCTCAATTATAGTTCAGAGATACAGAGTTGTAGATAATGCTCACAACAATTTGCATTGGCTCCATTTTTTTAAGTTTGCTCAAAACTCCATACCCATGCCTTATATGTTACCTTACAATAAGCCAGTTTTTTTCTCTCATTACTAAGTAGACTGAGAAGCTGAAAATTTGGTTTTGTGGGGGCCATCAATCTTTCCTTAGATGCTGTTCAGTTAGTAATTTTCCATTTGGTTTGAATTTATATTAATAGCTTAAACATAGCAAATGTTGTGTCAGGAATTTGATGAGCCCTTATTTTGTGCCATCTTCTGTTTATTCATAACTGAAATTCTGGTAAACAAACTTTATATCAGTTTTGTCTGGTTACGTGCTGCAGCCAGTGTAGAATCCTGACTTAGCTGAATAACAGCAATGAAGTCCTTTGTCAAGTCTGCTACAGAGTCGTATTGAAGACTGATCACTAGTATAAACAGAGATAAAATTGATCCAAAGACAAAAATGACTGAGTATCTGCATGCTATTCTGAAAGAGTAAGTTTTCTTTTCCATGCCAACTGTGTTTGTAAAGGAGGTTGTTAAGTGAAACAATGCTCTTTATATGAGCAGTAATTTTAAAGATGACCTTTTCCTATGGTGTCAAATGTATCATGGATTGTGTTGCAGGGAAGAAAAATTCACTTGACCTTCAGAAATAACAAGACTTGAATGTACCAATTTTTCCTCTTTTCACTTTATTCTTGATAAAGTACACCCTTTGTTCCTACCATTTGAAAGGTGTTTTTAATGCTCCTATTTCTTCCATAGTATAAGGGTTTTGAAATCTTTAACCCAGTATTTTGAAGGGATGGAAAATACTTGGTTTTGCAAAAATCATCAATTCTATTACATTACTCTGTAGGTAAATGCAATTATTAAGCCTATGCATTTGGGGATTATTTCTGTGGCTGGTTTATAGATGCAGTTGACCTTGTTTGCCATAAGAACACACTGCTGATTCATTTTGAATTGGCTCTCGGTCTCCAAAGGTTTCTTCCTGCAGAGCAGCTTCCTAGCATGGTAGTACCCAAACTATATAGATAATAATTGTAGAATCATAAAATGGTTTGGGTTGGAAGGAACTTCAAAGGTCATATTCCAGTTCCAAGCCCCTGCTATAGGCAGGGATGCCACTAGCTAGATCAAGTTGCTCAGGGCCTCATCCAACTTGGCCTTTAAGAACAGGAATTTGTACTTTTTAGTTACTGTTCTTTTGAGGTTTTAACCTGCCTGTTTTTTCTAGCTTTTGGGTGTTCCTTGAACTGGCCACCCAGACCCATTCCTGCATGTTGTTTCAGGGTATTGTCTGCATGTTCCAGCCCAGCTGGGTGTCACCAGGAACCTTGCTGAGCATGTTTTCAGTCCTATGCCTCAGCTTCCCAGTAAAGACACTAACAAATACCAGCTCCAGTTTTGGCCTCAGCTGCCACTGGTGGCTGTCTGTCAGCTGGATTTTGTAGGGCTGCTCAGAACCCATAAAAGCCTGGTGGTCCAGCTAGCAGTCCACCCCCCTGATAACCCACTTCTTTAGATTAAATCTCACTAAATTCTGAGAAAGTACTCTGGAAGACTGTCACAGTCCCTGTTGAAGTTAATGCAAATGCCATTCACTGCTCTTCCCCTGTTCACCAAATCAGTGCTCTCCTTGAACTGAGCTGCCAAATTGTTCAAATATGGTATGGATTTGGTGTAGCTGTACTGCCTGTTCCCCTTTTGGTTTTTGTGTTGTGGTGATCTGGTTGGATTTGAGTTACTTTATTTTGTTGATTGTTTTTTGGTTTGGTTTGGGGTTTTGTGTGTTTGTATGCAAGATTTCTTACATAACCTTGCAAGGATTGAAGTGAGACTAACTTAGCAGACGGTTCTCCAGATTCTCTTTTCCTACTTGATGATAACTTTTTTCCTAACCTTGAGGATTGGGAAACTCTGGATCACCATTTCAGACCTTTCACAGATGATAGAGAATGGCCCTACAGTAAGACCAGCCTGTTCCTTCAGAACCCTCAGACACTGCCCTTCCAGTGCCATGGAGTTGCACATGTCCCAGTGGTTTAAGAGATCCCTGACCCGGTCTGTGTGTCCTGCATGTGAAGTTTCATTCTTGCAGGCTCTGCCACTAGGCTCCAATAACAGAGAAGGTGAAAAAGGCACTGAGTATCTTACCTTAAGGTGCCATTGCTGCTTTTGCTTTATTCCAACTTGTACTCCTGGATTATCTGAGAAAATCAAGAAAATCTTCACATGCTCAGGAAATGTAATTCAGGTGCATCCATCAGTTTTTCAGCAGCATCCCATGTGGTGTCATTGTTTTGGAAGGGCACATCCACAGGCTTTCCTTCTGTTGCTGCAAGTTTTTAATTTCCTGGATTTGTCTTTCTCAGCCCACTTCTTGAGATTCTCCTTCTACTTATCATTTGAGTGCACTGCTTAGCTGTCTCTTCTATTTTTACATCATGGGGCTCAGACTGGTGGCAATTCAGGGTCTCAGTTGAGATGCATCCACCTGCTGTTTGTCCTTGCTCACTTTGCTCCATAGCCTCTTCCACTGAGGAAGCAGCACTCAGGCAGAGCATTCCTCCCATGTTTGAGGCCACCATCAACTCTCCAGCAGCAGAGGGAGAAACCAAGCATACAGCCCAAGCCCTGGATGGCAGAGCCCTCTTCCCAGAGCTCTGGGTCAAGGCTGTGGTATGCTAAGAGTAGTTGCTTCATTAGAGTTTCTGAGCCCCTCTGCTTCCCTGCTGTGCTGGGGAAGCAGACAGGGGGAGAGCTGTCATAAAAGCAGTGGTAAAAATGCAGTGTAATTCATGAGGTGGTAGGCTGCCCAAGGGAATGAGAGCCTTCTTCTAAAGGTACAGGGAAGGGCCTTATTGGTGGAAAACAGTGTGTGATGAACTTTCGCATCGCTGTCTTTTCATCGTTCCCTGAACCCTCAAAAGATTCAAAGAATTTGCAAAATGTCTTTTTGACATTTCACTGAACTGACACAGGAATTTTCTTTTGTTAGAGGTAGATACACTGCCAGACTATGCATTCTAAAACACTTGATATATTTGGTATTTTTATGGACAGCAAATCTAGATTGTGGTTCTTTTGGTGTCTTGCTAATTTGAGGACCCCAAAGCACTGTGCTTCTATGTGTTTTACGCTGTTTTACAGCCTGATGTCTTAACAAGACGGAACTTCAAGAAGTGTGAACTTAAAAGAATTGTTAGGCTTTTCTTTCAAAACACGTATTTTATTAGCATTTGTGTTCTTCAAGTACAAGCAGGGTACTGAAAGTGTGACTTGATTCTTTGCCAAATCATTTCTATGGTGTCCCAGTTTGGACGAAAAGAAGCCTATTGTATGAAGAGTTTAAGGTCAGTCATGCACTATGTCAGACAAATTTTGTCTGTATACAGTATTTGTTTCTGCCAATGGTTGATATGCATATCTAGGGCAGAGAATAGGGGAAACAGGAATGGTACTTCCTTGCTCCTCTCCTGGAATGCAGTGAGTTGAAGTTCACAGTCAGGGACTGCCCGAAGTAGGGGTGAGGACTTGGTATTTAATAGGTGGTGAAGAGACTTGCAGCGCTGGCAGGGATGGTGGCAGGCTGCTCCCCTGGATGAGTATACACTGGAGGGAATACATTCCTTTTCTGGGTTTTAACTTTTTGCTGCTAAATTTGCTTGGCTTCTGCCAATGCAAGAAGAAGGAGTAAAAGGCATCAGCTGATCTCTATTTACCATCTCCATTCAGCTTTTGATTTTATAGACCTGCCACTTGATTTGGGTTACATCGTTTCCAGCCAGGAAAAATGCTGCTTTCATCTTATAATTAAGCTGCTCTTTGTTGTGTTCATTCTTTTGCACTTCTCACTTGTTCCTTCTAATCCTTCTATATCCTTTTTGAAATGACAAGACTGGATGTTCACACAGCACTCAAGATGAGAAAGCAGATACTGTGTAATGGAATAGGGATGGTTTGGTTTCTGTTTTCTACATAGTAGTCTGTAACAGATTTATTTTTCTTTCACTGCTGCTGATGGTTTTACAGAACTTCATAGTACAACTCTCAAGATCCAGAGTTCAGGTCTATCCTCCAGTCTATTAAAAAAAAAAAAAAGACTAACAAAAACCAAACAAAAAACCCCCAACTAAACAACCCCTGGGATTTTTTTAAATAATGTATGTCACTTAATGTTTCATTGTGGTAATTTAATATTTTACTTTATCATCAAGTCGTTAGTTATAGATACTTCTGCAGTTCCTAATTTTTTACAGTCATCCCTGTGCACCAGAACTGCGGAGATGCCAGTTGGGATTCCAAACAAAATTCCTTCTTGGCATATGATGTGCACCTGTGCAGGAAGCAGAGGGTTTTACACCCTTCTAGCCTTGTGCAAGTGGAAAGCCACAGGCTCCAAACCTGTGTGACTTCAGTGTAAAGGGGTACAATGAGATAGGAATGTGTCTGCTGCCAATAAGAAAAAATAAGCTGTATTTAGGAAAGGGATGTCATGGTATTTTCCCTTAAGAAGGGTTGTGGGGGCAGAGGCAGGGGTCAAATTATGGCAATGAAACACTAAAGGAAGTGCAGTCTTAAGTGATGCAGGCTTTTAATGAGGTTTTTGCATAGTCACAGCTGATAGGCTTTAACCCCCGCTGGCATCCAAGCCCCATGCAGCAGCTATTCACTCACTCCTCACTGCCCCAATGGGATTGAGGAGAGAATGGGAGGAATAAAAAGGAGTTGAGTTAAAGCAAAATCTGCCTAAACAAGTAAAACAAAACTAAGAGTTCATTCTCCATTTCCCATGGACAAGCAGATGTTCAGCCATCCCCAGGAAAGCAGGGCTCCATCACATGCTATGATTGCTTGGGAAGATGAAAGCCATCACTCCAAATGTCCTCTCCTTCTTTTTTCTTGCCCCAGCTTTGTATGCTGAGCTTTATATGATTCCATATGTTATGGAATATCTTTGAGTCAGTTGAGATCAGCTGTGCCTGTTGTGTCCTCTCCAATCATTCTCACTGGTGGGGTGGGGTGAAGAGCAGGAAAAGCCTCAACTGTGTGTAAGCACTGATCAGCAGTGACAAAAACATGCCTGAATTATCAATGCTCTTTCCAGCACAAGTCCTAAACATGGTCTCTGCTGGTTGCAGTGAAGGAAATTACCTCAGTTCAAACCAGCACAAAGGCTTGTGATTCAAGTTCCCCTTTCAAAAAATTCCCCAGTTTTCACTGAAAGCATGCAAGAAAAACTTAGTGTATGTAATTTGTAAAATCCTAGCATGTCTTTGCGGTCTCCTTATTTTATTTCCTTCATTTTCTATTTGGAGAGTGTCTACAAATCTGGTTTTAACTAGTATGGTGTTCCCACTGGTAAACATTTCAGGAGTACATTGTCTTGAAATATGTCAGTGGTGGTTAAAAAAGTAATTAAAAATTAAACCCCTGCATATTTTTTAGTATGAAGAAGCTCAAAGCTCTTCTTTATTCTGCCCTACCAGTTGTGGAAATATGCAGTCTTTGTAATGAAATCTGTAATTTGAGCAGGGCAAAAGAGAATTTCCAAGGTTAGCATTCTAGAATTGTAATGTATAGACATTGAAAAACGTATAAAGGTTTGCTCTATAATAAGACATTAAGTTAATAAGGGCAGTTTAAATTTCAGAATTGCCAGCTTAAGCTTTGAATACCTAGTAAATTGTCATGGCGGGTTATGGGTACTTTGTTAACCTTACCTACTGTTTAATTTTATCAAAAGGGTGTTTATTTTTGGTTGGCTGAAAGTAAAGCATTTGTCTTTGTGATGAATGTGAAATATGCCATTAGATTCTGTGTAAAATTCTGGCATTTGTAGGCTAGCACTCCTAGTGATGGACCCAGAATGTCAGTGTGTGCTACATGGGAGAAGCATGAGAAATATTAGCCATGGGATTCACACAGTAAAGATTGGCATCTTATTTCCCAAGATGCTCCTGGTTTTCATTCATTTAGGTTGTCCTGGTTTCCAGGGGATCCAGAGACTTTCTTCTAATGGCATTAGATGTGCTTACCTTCTTTTTCAGTGGCTCAGCAGAGGACTGTTTCAGTCACTCATTTTAATGTTTCAGGTGATGAATGTTAATATAATAAAGGACTAGAATAATGCTGCTATAACTGATCCCATTCCCTTATCTCACTGAAATACATAGGGCATTCATTTTCTTGCATACAGCATAAGGTAATTAAATTATTGTCTTTAAAATGGAGTTAAAATTTCTGCTTTTAGCATCTGTCCTCAGGTAAACTTTGTGACTTTTTCCTTTTTTTCTTCTTTTATTTTCCAGATATAGAACGTGGTCTCTCAAACTGGATTAAAAAAGGCTGTGATATTTTTATTTATACTTTTTTTATTTTTGTATTTGACTTAAAGTGCCATGAAAAAATTTGCATATTGCAAGGTGGTCCTTGCCACCTCTTTGGTTTGGGTCCTTCTGGATATGTTTCTATTGCTGTACTTCAGTGAATGCAATAAATGTGATGAGAAAAAGGAACGTGGCCTGCCAGCTGGAGATGGTAAGTTGTCTGCCTGAGTATTCTTTCAATTATGCTCCTTTAAAACTACGCTCTTTTTAAAGATTTGAGATTTTTCTTTTTCCTCAACAATGTAGCACTGTGTCAGCATTCAGGTGTCACAGAATGTTACCTGCTTCTTTGAATGACTAGGGAATTACCATGTTGCCTGAGATGTATGTTGTAGACTTTAATCACTTCAGATGCAGAATTTTAAGCACTAAAAATGTCTATGAAGCAACCCTAAAAACTATGCAACAACCCTAAAAACTATGCAACAAGAAGTGCAGAAATGTAAGCCATGTTAACGCAGTCTAAATCATTTCTGAAATTTCCATGAGTGAGGAAGAAAAGCCACTAATAACATCATTAGACCTGCTAGTAAAACAAACTAAACCAGCAACCAAGCTCACTTGTCCCCCTGCCCCTGCAAGAAAAAACTTCAACCAACCAAATTGAAAAACACCCCCTGCCCCACAACCCACCTAACCCAAAATTTGGACAAGGACTATAGCAATAAGGCACAGTAAATATTGTAATGAAAAAGTTTATGATAATAGAATGAACTTGGATGTAAAAGTGATAAATAGGAGCACATGCTTATGTATATAACTTTTATGTGAGTGCTGTAGTATTCAATACTAAAGGTTTTCAGATAAACTTTCAGTTTTGTTATTGCTATCTTAGTTTTTGAATACCGATTAGATGAGCTGAGTGTGGGGTTGTTTTGTTTTGGGCTTTTTTTGACAGCAGTACTATTGATGTTGCCAACTTTATTTTTAGGAAGTCAGCACAGTTGATCACATGGGAGAAAGGATTAGTGGAGGGAGATTTCTCATCTCTGCAATGTCTCAGCACATGTATTTAGAACTGCAGGCAGCTGCTGCCTCCAGTTTGTTTGTGAAACATTAATTTAGTAGTTTGGTGTCTCTCCCACTGAAAAGGCTGTGTCTGTGTTTCACTGCTGATATTGGACACCTGTTCAGTGATGATAATTGTGAAGTCCAATCAGTTAATTGTACTCAAGGTTATTGCTTTCCATCACAAAAAAGTTTTTCACCTGTTGACATCTGGTATGAACCTTGACGTTCCTGGGAAATTTTCAGAAGTATTTTAAGAATAATGTTGCTCTGTTACAAAATAACGCTGGGGAGATATTTAGAAAATGTCAGATTTGGTTTACTTGTTATCTTTCCCTGTGATAAAAACAAGCCAATGAATCTCCACAGAAAGCACTGTATAGGATGTAGAATTTCTGTGCTCAGCACCTCTGGACTTCTGTTTTTGACACTGCATGTGAACATTTTACAGGGGTTCTAATCCACCTGAATTTTGCAGAAATAACTTAAATTTTCTATTGCTTGCATTGCATTTTTTTTGGTTTCTTGTTCAGTAAGCAGAAAGGAAAGTGGCAAGAAAATTAATTAGGCTCATGTAGTTGAGTTCTGAGTTTCTGTAGAAACTTGGTCTTTTTTTGTCCTTTTTTTTTTTTTTCCCCCCTGTAGTTTGGAAATTCTTATATGGAAAGACAATGACTGATGTGTTGTTATGTAAGAATAGATTCACTTTCTACCTTCCCATAAAGCAGATAACTTATGCCAGCAAACAGCAGGTGAAGTCAATATCTATCAACTTAGTGTGATGTATTCATAATGTTGAAATTTCAGATGACTTTACACATGAAGTCATTTGGGGGAACCTTCAGGTGAGGGAAAGTCTTCAGTTTTGACAGATGAGTATTTTGACCTTCCCTGTGCAACACTAATTTTACTTAGTTGAGTGCAGTCTTCATTCTGACCTTTACCCAAACCTGTGTGTGTTAAAATTCTTGATGTATTTTTGGTATCTTATAGTTGGCTGGTAAACAAGCAAACGAAAAACCATGCAAACAAAACCTTGTCTATGGTAAATTTTTTGTGTTTGTTTTGTTTCTTTGTTTGTTTTGAACAGCTGATTTGTAGCATGTTATGCACAGGAATAGGTCTGCTAGAAACCTTGGTTGACCCTGAGACATTTGCTTTTAACCAAGCTGCATGCCTGATCATAGATATTTTTACTTATTCCAGTAGTTTACTGGCTTGGAATCTGTAGTGGATTTATTCCTGGTCAGAGTGCCTGAACTCTTCTCAGGTAACATTGAGGCTATTTTGTCTGTGAAGCTTTTATCAAAATCTGCTTTTTCACTTCACTTCTTCTCTGCTCTTAATTTCCATAATTCAATTAGTTTTCTTGATTCAGCATAAATTATGCTAGTGTTCTGAATTTAATAGTCTCTTGTCCATGTCACTCTGGTGTATAGCTTCTCTTTGCAATTCATGGAAGAATTCCATGGCATTTAGTGAACTTACTCAACACAGGAGTAAGTTTTACGAAGTAGTTTGTTTTAGGTTGTGCATGTCTGATTGGAAAAATAAGTCTTTAGCTATTTCAGCAGGAGCAAAGGATCTTGAGGATGACTTTGGACAGGGCTTTCATGAAGTTAGAAGGATGTTTTCCATATGCCTTTAATACAGAAAATGGAAGGATTTTATTTTTATAAAATTAGGCAAGAGCCAGAGCCAAAATTTCCTTTGGGAAAAATTTTTCTCTTTGGTATTGATGGCATAAGATACTGCCATCTTAAATCAGGAACTTCAGGTTACATGTCTGATATTGGATTTTAGTTATACTGCTGTAATATTTTTAAAATTGCTCAATATAAGGAGTAGTGGAGGAATGTGCAACTGTGGAAAACTCGGTGTACGTGGTTAGGGGGAACTGTAAAATGAGTGAGATGAAAGCCTTGGTGTCTGCTGTGACAGAGCTTGAGGGCTGGGAGTTGAAATGACACAAGTGTGGAGTTGAGGGGACAAAAGGTGAGGTAGAAAAGGGACAGGCCACTAGCTGGATAGGAAGACAGCTGAGGTGGAGATGCCTTGGGAAAAGGGGGCCTGGCATTGGGTCTGGCGAGTACAAGACTGAGGGGCTGGGAGAAAACTGGGGGAAGCTCTGTCCTAGTGCTCAGCTCTGAAGTTGCCTCACCTACTCTGACGTGGGTGGTGCACACCCCTTATCCAAAATGCCATACTGTTCTTCCTATTGCCACATCTTCAGGGTGGTGCTTCCCTTTTTGTAATTCCCAATGAGTACTCAGTAAAATTCACAAAGAGTGATTAATTGTTGTCTATGGAAGGCTGTTGCTGTAAGTTGAAATGTTGCTATGAATTGGAAAGAAAATCACTTAACCTTAGTAAGCATCATCCATGTTATGTAGTATTTTTTTTCCAAATCTAAAATTCTTAGGATACTTGATAGTTATTACTGGAAACAATAATATTGTTTTCATGTGGGCATTGGCATTATAATTTATATTTTACAGAGTGAAATAGAGCTTACTTAATAACTGTAAACAAGTTCCAGACTTAGAGAGGGTTCAATTAGGGACCATTTTTGTAAATAAAATATACCTAGGTAGAACCACGGTTATATTAATAAATAAAGATTTGTGTGTGTGTGTGTGTAGCTCTGTCTTATTTCTGTAAGAACCCTGTATTTCATCTCTGAGGTCTTGACTTAAATGAAGATGAAACGAGTAATTCTTAACACCCAGTTATAGGCTTTTTAAAGGTCTGATTGCAAAAAAACTTTCAGCCTTGGCACCTGTGGTTTCTAAATAAACTTTCAGATTCATCCTCTTTCCCTTTTATTTTCCTACCTCGAGGTGCATTCCCCTTGTGTAATGATTAGAAGCCCTGGGCACTGGGGAATCTTTCAGAATTAGGATTGGTGAATTGCAAGTCATGTAATCTCAGCTCCTTGCTCTTTACAATCTTTTCCTGGAGCAATGACAAAGTTAAACTAGGACCAGCCATTTTTGTAAATTGCCAATCAAGACCTTGAATTCTGAATTTTGAGCTCTGATAAAGACAGAATATCTGAATTGTGTCTTGGTTCTGAATAATGTCATCTGCATGAAAAAATCCTAAGAAGAAAAGTGAGCAATTTCAAGATTTAATTGTTGAAAGTGTGAATAATTTCTCATAAATCACTCTTGTTCTATTAAGGTTGAGGTGTGTGCAAGAGACAGAGCTGCTCTGAACTTTTACCTGACCAAGCAGCTTTCTTGCTATTATGGTGATGCCTCCAAAGGTGACTGGACTTTACATTGGTCAGTTTACATTAGAGACATCTCACCAGAAGAATCCACCCCTTTTTCCTGCTTTAGATGGTCTTAGATTTTGAAGTATCTGGTTTTCATCAGGCATATTGCCTGGTAAAAAGAAATTTGTAGTCTACAGACATGAAGAATTCCTTATTTTTTTAATGAAGATCTGGAAGAGATCAAGCCTTCTTTGAAACTAATGGTTTACCGATACAAATAAGAAATATCTGGAAATGCATTACTAGATTTCTTATTTAATCAGGTGGTGATTCAGTCATTCATTTAGTTCTGAAACCTGTATCTATGAATTTGATTTCTGTTTCTTAGAACAACACCATCAGTACATATAGTCCTTCAAAGGAATTTTTAGAATTTTATTTAACTGACAAAAGTACTGTGGTTTGAATTCGTAACAATGCACGTATTAGTCATTTTGGGAGAACATTGTTGGTTTATCTTTATGTGAGAAGTATGTGCTTTTGTGGGAAAACAGATAACCATAAAAAAAACCAAAGAGAAGAGAGTTCTCAGAAACCTGAGGGAAGATGGTTAACTTTTCTTGAAAAGTCATTGACCTGCCTGTGCCCAACTTGACTGTGTCTGCATTTAGTGAGTTGCACAAAATATCTGAATCTACTTAGTTGTTGCTGAATTTTTCTGCAAGGAGAATGAGGTACTGAGGTAAAATGTGTTATCAAGCAGTATGTATTTATTAATGAAAATTAAAAATTCAACCGATGAATTTGTGGAATTTGCACAACAGTATACAAGTGACTGATGTGCTAAACTCTCATCTTAACAGGAAGATCTGCAAATGTGAGAGATGAGCTTTTGGCTAATTATTCAGTTTAACTGGTTTAGTAAAAGTTAAGAAACCGAAAGTGCAAATGAAACAGGACTTTTTTTTTTTCCTTCTAAATGGGTAATTTGGTAGAATAAGACAATCACTTCAGAAGTCTGAAAAACATGCTGCATACAACTATATTCTGATAGGGTTTTTAAAATTGTTTTAGGTGTGTGGACACCCATTGTGTAATCATTTTCTGTCTAAGTGTGAACCTATGTACTCATTGCTACACACTTAAGAAAAATTGCTGTGATAGCTCACATAATAGTGCCAAGCTGAATGTATAAAATTAAGCCCAAATAATTACTATATTGTATACCATAATTTTAAGCTAATTACCCCCCAGAAGGCACAAATTCTAGTTTAAAAGGTTACGCAACTGCAAGTCAGAAGGTTTTGATGCAGGTTGGAACCATACCTTGTGACGAGGCAAAGATGCAAAGCAAACTGCTGGCTCAGCTTAGCCCATGGCTGAAACGAGCACCTTGGCCCATCTGTTCAGGATCTGCTCGAGCACACTTAGTCCATCCATTTTCAGTGGATGAGTGGCTGGCTGGCAGCTTCTAGGGGGTTTTATTGCTCAATTGGCAATCAAGGAGAGTTTGGTAAAAAAAAAAGTACCCTTGTGATGGGAGGATCTTCTTGCTAAACTCTCCTGTGTGAATGCAACTAATGCAATCACTTCAGCTACTTGAAAATGAAAGTTTTTCAAGGAGCACGTTGTGCTTTTTACCAGCTAATGCTAAATGCAGACCAGCAAAAAAGCCTAATTTATTAGTAATATATATTTAAGTCTTAGTGTTTCAGCAAGGATGGAAGGCTCAGGCCTTGTTCTAAAAGTAAAAATAATTTTTATTCTTGACATGGCTGCTTATTCTCTAGCTAAGGTTTAATTACACTGTGCTATCTTAGATGCAAATTAAAAACAATTTGAAGCTAGGATTGTTTATGGGGGATTTGGTGTCTTTATTTTAAAATACTTTCTGTTCCTCTGTTTAAATCTTAAATTGCTATTTTTTGTGAATTAACACTTTTGCTGAATTTGTAGAGCAGTAATATACCTCAAATTCAGTATTTGAGCATTTCTGTTCAAAGAAAAGCAAATGGAACATGTAAAGAAAATGTAACTTTTTAAAAATCTGTTCTGATTTTTTTTTTTGTTTTTGGTTTAAACCCATAGATAATTCAATAATTTTCCACTACAGGAACTCTATAAAGTCAATTTTGATGTAATGGTGGATAGAAATAAATCCCTATTGGTTTTTTACATTAATTGTGGTGTGTAAGAAAAGCACTTAAGTATTTCTGTTAAACTCCCAAATGTGAAGATTGGTTTACACTTTTAAAACCTGGTGGGATTAGGACTATTCTAAATGTGAGCACTCCTACAGTGTGAATTAATGCATAAACAAACAAAAACAAGTTTAAAAGTAGTTAGTAACATTTTATTTTTTCTAAGTTCCAGAACCCATACAAAAACCACATGAAGGACCTGGAGAGATGGGGAAGCCCGTGGTCATTCCAAAAGAGGAGCAAGAGAAAATGAAAGAAATGTTTAAAATTAATCAATTTAATTTAATGGCAAGTGAAATGATTGCACTCAACAGATCTTTACCTGATGTCAGGTTAGAAGGGTAAGTACTTTTCCTTTTATTTAAAGTGTACTCTCTTTAAATGAAGAATATGCAAAGACTAATCCAAAACAACAGTACAGGTCTCTAAGATATTACTGTTCAAACAAACAGTTGGAGAATTTCCTGTATATAAGATACTTATTTGTAAAATAAGATGGACCAGCAGAAACCGGTTTTCTTCAGTGTTATTTAGCTTTTGAATCTGGTTACAAGTATGAAGTCTGTTCAGGGAATAGAAATTAATTTGGTTGAAGGAAAGTTAAGCATTGGCATTTTGGAAAAAATCACTTTTTTAAAAACCTCATGCCCTGGTTGTAATGAGGCAAACTAAAATTCTGCATTATATAAACTAAAAGAGATTGGGTGATGAGAGAAATACTTCAAAAATTTTCTTACCTAATGAAATGTGCAAAGCCTCATTTAGACTGCATTATAATGCTTTCTAATATCCATCTGGTTTGTTTTTGATCTTGCCTCTAGAATATTGATCCTTTCAGAGCTATTTGAGTCATAAGTAATTAAAAAGAAAATTGTAGCCTCATTTTCACAAAAAATAAGATTGCTTTACTCTCCTGGGACTACTCTGACAGGATAGCTGATGACTCCCCCCACCTCAACCCTTCTTCTTTATGAAAGGGACATTCAGGTTGAATAAAAATTAGGAAACAAAATTTTTCTGATTATCTATGTTCTCTTGCAAGAATCATACGATACAGAAACTCCATTTCTTTAGAAGCTCTGCTTTTCTGCTGTATGCACAAGGCCTAGCTCCTGGATGCATTTATTTTCATCTCCTACCTCAGAAGATAATATTAGCAGAGTGAGACGAAGCTCTTGCTTCTTTTCATTTTTAATGAGTGATAAAGAGCTGGTTTGTAGGTGCCTTCATGTGTTGTGATGAAAGTGATTCTGTGAGTTCCTGGTGGTGCTGATGTTCTTGATGCGTTGCTGGTGTTTTTAATAATGAAGGCATATTTTTCAAAGTACTGTTTCACAAGATTGAAATAATGTAGGGTTTAATGGATTTTCAAATATAAAAACATACATTTGAGGATCCAAAATGTTGACTTAATTGTAACCTTTGTGAGGTCTAGACTTTGAATTAGACAAAAATGGAAAAAGAAATTGTTATAAACTATTAAAAAATATTACCTAGGCATCACTCAAGTTTGCAGGCAATTGAAATTGCAATTTTTCAAAGTCCAGTTTTGCTAAACAGAAATTTTTCTTTCACATTTGGCTATGCTCCACAGTTATTGTGTTTCACAGTGAGACATGTGCTATAACTTTTGTATGCTGCATTTGCCTCTCTTTTCCATTTTGTCTGGATACAATACTCTCACTAAACTCCA
This sequence comes from Cinclus cinclus, assembly GCF_963662255.1. Classification (NCBI taxonomy): domain Eukaryota; kingdom Metazoa; phylum Chordata; class Aves; order Passeriformes; family Cinclidae; genus Cinclus; species Cinclus cinclus. Next base: position 86,419,218 of record NC_085046.1, on the reverse strand, counting down.
TGTGTGCAAGTGGAATCTTGGTATAAAATTTTAGGTATAGTCTCAGGACAGAGTTGGATTTTTCTGTTCTTGTAAATTCCTGCCGAAATTTTAACATTTATATGTGTACGCATTTGTAGTAGTTTTTGAGAGAAAACTTCTTTCCAAAAATATCCTCTACCTGTCATCTTTTCAACGTCTACATTATAAGGTTGTGCTAATTAAGAAGTCGTGGAGTATGTTAACAGTTCTCTGGAAAATTTGAGAACAATACTATGGTTACAATGCAAGGGTATCTTAATCTGTATCTGTGGATCAGTATTACTCTACCAGAACACTGTAACCATTTTCAGAGTTGTGAACACTATAAATATACTCTGGTGTTGTGTGTATGTCTAATGAAACTATTTATCTCATTAGTCAAAACACTCCAAAGTCAGAAACACTCTGGGCTGCGTTAGTGGAATTACTTCTATTATAACTTGTTCTGTGTCCCTGGTAATATGGAAATAGTTTGTGGAGACGAGAATGGGCAATTTTTAATCATTCCTTACCACATGTATGTGCCTACAGCACAGCTGCCAGTAGCACTTTCAATCAAGGTTTTGAAAAAGCAGGATATGTTCAAAGGCACGTTTAGCTGTTCAACCATGTAATTATTTTCTTCACAAGTTTTGTGGGTTGCTTCCTTTAATGTGGTGTGGCGGGAAGAAGTGATTATTTCAAGTCCTCTAATTCTCCAGCATGTCAGTTTATCTGAAGTACAGAAGCCTGCAGAGGTTTTGCCTAACAGTTAATCATCAGAAAGCTGGTTGAATTAAGAGTGCCAGGACCAATTTGCCACATTTATTTAATGGGAATGGCATGGCGTGTCAGCTGGAGAGCAGTTTTGAAGTAGATTGCTTTTATCCTTCGATTAATTTCTAGTTCTGCCAAACTCCTGTCACCTGTGCAAAGACTAGTGTGTTGGTCCTGGAGTGCTCGTAGGTTAATCTCTGCAGATGATCCACCCTGGCAACCCTGTTTCTGTTTTGGCCAAGAAATTTTTTTCCTTACTAGAAGAACAAAAATGTAAGCTTCTTTAATAACTTCTAGGCACTTTTCCAGCTAAGGGAACTCCTCAGTATAAGACATCTACAGAAACTGGCATCTCTGTTCTGCCAAGTGTGCCCCAGTTGCATTTACAGGTTTATATCTATCGTTATTATTTGGCAAAAACTACTGATACACACAGACACCTATAAAATCATTGACATGTGCTTGAATTGCTGGTCACTTTGTGTCTGTATCTGGGACCCATTGCTCTACTTCTCTTTATCCCAGCTGACTGTGATTTGCTCAGCAGAAAAAGCTAAACCAGAAGAAATTTTTTTAGCCTGGATACTTCCCTGAGTCTGGACTGGGATATGTTAATGCAACAAACTAATATAATGGACAAGGGTACAACCTCTGGAGGAAAGCTGTTGCAGGGGAAGAAGCAGCTGTGCATACCAGATTGGTTTTAAGTTGTTAATAGAATTATTCTTGCAAGCATGTCTTATTGTAGCTTGTGAATCAATCATCAAAGTGGGAGTTGATTCACAGTTGCCAGGAAAATACGCTGCTGTGGGCTTGACATGACAGCAAAGAGTAAAAGATGGATGATCAGGAATACTAGAGTCTTACCTTGATTTGGCTGAAGATGAGGGAGGCAATGAATAAAATAGGTACCAGTGAATAAAGTACATGTTCAGCTGTGCCTGTATGCCCTAGATTGGTGTTCAGGCTGGAAAATTAGGGGTTTGAAAGCATGAAATTCGCACATGTTGTATGACTTGGTTTGGCTCTCAGTGCTGTTGGAGGTGACTTCAGAAAGTGCTTTGCAAAATCAAGAATGAGTATTGTGTTCTAAGACTGACCTTTCCAGCCTGAACTCATTAGTTAACAATTTGTGGAATATATAAAACTTTTAAGTCGACGTTTGTTCCCTGTTGTGAGAGTTTAAACCAAATTCTGGGATTTTTTTTTTCACTTAAAAAGAGCTGTTTCAAATACTCTATTTTTCCAGGCACAAGCAATCAAGTCTTCAAACAATGAAGGCTTAGATGCGACAGAATGATTTTGTGTTCATGTAGGCTCTGGTCCCCACTGGAGCTTGTGATGCAGTGCTAGCAGGGTGTCGTATTTTGCAGGTTGATATTTCTTGGAAAGGTGATGGGCTTCCCCAAGTAGCTCTGCAGCAAGCAGGAATATCCACGCTCCTTGCTGATCCCTCAGCAACATTTTCTCCAAGGATACAGGTTCTTTACAATTTGGCATAGAAGATCTTCCTTTTCCTTTTTTCCAGTTGGTATAATTTTGCCAGAATTAAGGATATCAGGCATCTTATTTTACCTCAGTTCTGGATAGAGTCTGTGGTCTTTTAACTGTCATTTTGTCAAACTATCTGTTTGTACTGGCATTTTGAGTGCTATAAATCATGTTGATGTGTAATCAGAGTTTTTAGCCAGATGACCTTACATATTTTGAGTCAACTGTGCTTAAATCCATACAAATTGCAGCTTCAGCCACTACATGGAAAAAAAGAAAGTTGTGTATCTCTGAGATCTTCATTAATGTTGTCAGATGGTTATTATTGAAGGGTTTTTTTCTGGATCAAAGTACTCTGCTGAGTTCCTGCTGCCAAGCTTACTTCCACAACTGGGAGAAAGTAGACCATTTTCCAGGTTAAAAGTAATTCTTATAAGTTACATGTTTGTTGTGCAGTTTGTGGCAATTTTGCTGGTCTTCTTTTTGAGTAAATCTAGTAAAATAGTAATTCTGACTGATTCCATCATGTCTTTGGTTAGAAAGAACAGAATTTCGATTTAGGCACTGTTAATTAGGTAATACAATATAATATTTTTCAGTTACCCCAATCTGGCTTTCATATCTGTGCTTCAAAAATGCAATGTCGATTTCAAGTATGACATATGCACGTGAGAATACGTTGGAATTTGGATTTTTAGCTTGTCAAATAGAATTTATTTGCTCTATAATTTAGGATATTATAGTTGAATCAAAATACAGCACATCCATAAGATCAACACAATCTCAATGTGAGGAAAATAGCTTGAGTAGAACTATTCATAGTAGAAAAAATGAAGGCACACATGCAAGAGCTTGCTCTTGGAACTCAAATGTGATATTCCAATAGGGTTTTTTAAGAGAGTCAAGGTATTTGCTTCTATATGTGCTTGTGAAAGTGTGCTCTCTACTTAGTTATTTTAATTCAGGAGAATAGCTAAGGGGTAATTTTATACTACATATAATTTGGTGTAAATGTGCACTGCAGATGAAAGTTTTCTCATCACTTCTGTTGATACTAATCTGATGACTGTGTGGCCTGCATGTTCACTGTCTGGATGGACACCAAGCAGTGGAAAAAATTATAGTTTGTTGATTCAGCAAACTGAAGCAACACGCACAGCAGCCATATGACCACCAGATCTGGTGGGAAGAAGGGGATGGGACAAAACTGTAGTGACGAAAGGCAGGTTTACTGCTGTTGGCCGCAGCCCACAGTCACACTGGATTATGTGGAATGTGGTGGGGAGAAAAGCTTTCTTACAGAACCTCAGCGTTAAAATCCCCATAAGGCCATGGGGACTTAAATAGCTCCATAAATTGTGATATACTTTGTGAACTTTGGGTATTCATTTAGCTAAGGTCATAGTAATGTAAAGACAATAAAAAAAGGGCAAAGTTGTCAACATAAGTGGTGGAAGACTCGGGAACTTTTGACTCATGCTAGAAATCCAGGCTGTTAATTAACCCTGCATCTGTAAAGAAAATCTGCTGACCTCATCACCAGCAATGTAACTTTGAGAAATGTCATGAAAGTCTGAAAGCATGTGAGGTATTAAAGACTTTACCATTCTTTCAAGCAGGAATGTTTTTTCATCTGGCTTTTGTGGTGCCTATAGCTTGTTACTGGCCCCTTGTAGAATCAATGTTTGGAATTGTTCACATTGATTTAGTGAGTTGGCTGAAATAAATTCCCTATAAACCTTTTCCCTAGAGAAAGCTTAGAGGGGAGGAAGTAACATTAAAAATCAGCTTACTTCCTGTAAATTGTTTTTTTGGGGGGCGGGTAGAGTGGGTTATACTACACACACATACACACAGATATAGATGTAGATAGATATATATACCCAGATGTATATGTGCACAAACACTTGGCAGTCTCGTTCTCAGTTGCATTCCTATTCATGCTCATCCATTTTGGATGAGCTGCCATATCCTGAAATTTATTCAGAATATTAGGTCAGGTATGAAAAATAATTGGTCTAGAGATTATAAGGTTGAATTTCAGTCTCTGAGGATAGAATTGGTTTTGCTTCTGTCAAGAGATGCTTTTCTGCGATCACATTCAGGATAAGGAAAATAGCTACTATTGCAGCAACTATAATTGCAGCTATTATTATTTTTGTGAAGTTCTGCTTGAATTTTGTGACCACAATGGTTTTAAGAACCATTTTGGATTTTGTTTTCAGGGTTTAAGAAGATTTCTACTTGACTCATGAGATAATGCGACCTTTCTTATATCCAAATCTTTGAGATCAGAAGAAAGGAAAATTTCATACTCTTGATGTCAGGTAAATTATGCAATACTATTGAAGGCAGATATTAAGCAGGCTGCATTGAAATGTTTAAATAAGGATAAGGGATTTGCCTGCATCCAGGATACCTGTTCAGAAAGAATAATTGAAGTTGTGATATGAATTACAGAAAATAAGGCCTCTTCCTAAAATGAGTTGTTCTGAATTGATTGAAAGAAGATTCAGGGTAGTGTGAAATTCTGTTGCAACCTTATCTGCAGCACTTTCTTTTTGTTCAGTTGCAAGTTAAAACTGTGGTTGTATGCAAAGTCTGAGTAGTGAAATGTGATTTGGCATGTTACAGTAGCTAGTGATCCCATATCTCTCTGAATTGCTTTTAGTTCTTTTAGCTGTTTTGCTTCTGTATGAAAATCAGATCTTTATTGAGCTTGATTGTCTTCAATTTAGGAGCTTGGAGTGTTCTTAAAATTTATGTAAAAAGCCAATTCATTAGCACCTCCTCTTAAATGATATTATGAGGCTGCTGCTTACACTCAGTGATCTTTGTAGATCTCTTCCAACTCAGGCTATTCTGTGATTCTGTGATCCAGGAAAGACTAAGTCAGTGTTTACCAGAACAACACCATGTGACTTGAGTCCTGGTGGTTCTTGATGTAGTGTTTTGACATTTTCTCTGACACCCTGCTACAGGGCGTTCTCCCTTGATGGAAATGTAGGTCAGTCTCACCAGCTTCAGGGTGGCTCTCAGAGCCTTATTTCAAAACTTGTTTTCACCTGTGATTTAAGTAGAGGAGGTTTTTTTTTTTTTTTTTTTTTTTGTTGAGCATAGCTGTGCCTCAGCTCTGTAACATTAACTTTATTGTAGCTATAACTTAAGGCATATGAACAGGTAAGCAGGGGAATACTGACATTTTATAGCACAGCAGTGATATTCATCAGATATCAGTAATTAAACATGAAGTTTCATGAAGGGAGTTCATATTTTCTGATTTTATTTTCTATTGATCTGGAATTAACTTTTCTAACCTCAAAGGAAAATAAATGTGTGTTTTCAAGTCAAAGGATACTGATGCTTACTTTCCAGAGACTCTCAATATATTTTAATACTGAAATGTGTGTTGTTTGTACTGCCTCAGTAATATTAAACAAATTTATTACAGAGGCTGTGCTGTGTAGTATTTCCTCAATACTTCAGCTCTAACCTGATTTTCAGCAAGACTTGGATTACTCCTATGTGTCATTGTCAAATTTAAGTCCTGAGATGCAGTTTATTTATAACTGCAGTTTTTATTTATAACTGTTGTTTGTAGTATGCAAGATAAAAGATTGTACTAAATTTGTAAGATGACTAAACATGCTTCTCTTCCTGTCCCAGTCTGTTGCTAGTTCAGCTTTCAAAAAATGCTTTGGCACTGTGTTATCGTACTACACATACGAGCACCAATCTGAGCTCCACTGGGATTTCCCAACTGAGCTGCTCAGAGCACAGGAGACACTTGTACTCCATCTCTGTCCTTTATCAGAGTGCTCTGGGCTGTGTGCACTGGGCTAGAAAACAAGGACTGTGTACATGTTTTACTGCTGTTAATGTTTTTGAGCCATTGTAAATTATTGCTCATGACTTGTTCCGTTGAAAGGCTGATGGAATATGGGAATAAAACAGGAAACAAGTAGAGCAAATCATGGCTCAGGTAGTGTTTGACTCTTAATTTTCATGATTAGGTAAGTATCAGTGGCCTTATTCTGTACAATCCATACTTAAAAAAAAAAGTTCCAATGTATGTCTTGGTCTCTCATTTCTCCTCTGTGGAGAAAAACATTGGCAGCGTCAGAAGGGGTAGAAATCTGCCCTGTAGTACTTTAGAAATTTAGCATTTATTTCTAATGCAGATTATAATTGTGGCCTCATCTTTCTAGAAAATTATCTAAAATTTATCTAATGTTTTGCCTCAGTAAATGAGTTTTTCCTCATTGTGTCTCACTGCATAAGCATTATGGTAGTCTATAACTGATTTCCTACAAGACTTTGCTTGTAGCTTTGTTTGGGGTGTGATTTTTTTAGCCTATGAAAATGTGTTTAAGGCCTATCCAAATAGTAAATCCTTGTTTTTCACTTTCAGAAATGGTTTAGCATGCCTTTGAAAAGTGTGCAGAGATCACTACTAACATTGTAAATATATGTCTTTCAAGATTGGCCAACATTACATACGTAGCACTCAATCTTTGGTATCAGAAATAATTGCTAAGTAAATTGATCCATGAATGGAATTTTATAATATTGATAAAATGTCAAGTGCTATTCTATAATAAGATGGCTGCACAGTTGCAGGGTCTTTCTAATGTAATATTTTGAATATTTGTCCAAGACCCAGTAGGAAACTGAGAGGCAGCATGAGGACAGCACAGGTGATGTCCTAAGTTACTGCATGCCTGGCTGTGGCTAGAATGGGTAGCTTTTCTATTTCTGAATTAAACACTGAAGAGAGCAGAGAGGTATCAGAAGAATTTCACTTTCTGATTAATTCAATTGAAGCATCTTGTAGAATCATCTGGTAGATTTCTTCTGCCCTTGTAGTGGCAAAGTACATTTGTTCCCTTACTCCCTCACTGGTGTGAGAGAAGAGAGGCTTCCAGTTCTGTCAGATGTGGAGAAGGATTGAGAGTGCATGGTTGTGATGTTGTAGAAAGTGCAAAATGAATAGTTGTCTTCTTTGCCTGCAAGTTCATGCTGAAGCAACAATTAAACTCTGAGATTTAATGGCTTAATTTTATTTGGACATAATTGCCTTACTTGTTGTGTCTTCTGGTTATTTTTATAATGTCTCCTGTGGACTATTTGTACTCTGGTCTGAAAGAGAATGTAGGAAAACAGTTTATTCAGAGGCTCTTCAGATGCATTAGGAGTAGCATCAGGTAGTTTTCAAGTGGTTATACTTAATCCATTGAATAAAATTATCTTAGTTTTTTTTTTTTTCCTGAACATCTCCCTGAGTAAAACCTGCAGAGCTTCTATGAAAGATTCAATTTATACCATCACAAAGAGTCACAATAATGGACAGGCAAAACAAAACTCATTGTAGCTTTTTGCCTTTAATTTAAAAAGCTTTTATAATGGATTAAAAACTTTGAATTCTGGCTACAGAGTGTAAGGGACAATAACACGTATTTATTTTGCTGTCATTGTTCTTCTTTAGCAGTGTTACAGATAAATGTTAGAATCTGTCCATCTTTCTTTGCTTTTAGTCCATTAAACTTGATTTCAAGGTGTAAAGTATTCTGACTTCTAACACTTCCCTGTGTTCTTGATGAGATGTGGACTGTATAGTTGTAATGAACTGGGCCAAACTATTCTCACAGAATCATAGAATCTTGGGATGATACGGTTTGGGTTGGATGGAACCTTAAAGATCATCTAGTTCCAACCCCGCTGCTGTGGGCAGGGACATTTTCTCCTGGACCAGGTTGCTGAAAGTCCCATCCAGGCTGGCTGTGAACACTTCCAAGGTCATCCACAAGCTGGACAACCTGTTCCTATGTCTCATCACCCTCACAGTAAAGGATTTATTCCTATTATCTAGTCTAAACTGACCCTATTTCAGACATTTAAACCCTTAAAGCCGTTCTCCCTTGTCATGTCATTACAGACCTTTGTAAAAAGTCCCTCTCTAGTTCGTTTATACCCCCTTTAGGTCCTGGAAGGTTCTATAAGGTTTCTCCAGGCTGATCAGCCCCAGTTCTCTCAGCCTGTCTGCATAGGAGAGGTGCCCTCAGATAATCTTTGTGGCTTTCTTCTGGACTTGCTCCAAGGAGTGCATGTCCTTATGTTGAAGGCCCCAGACCAGAATGAAGTAGTCAATATTCCTAATATATGATGCAAGATTTCAAAAGGATTAATTTCTGTAAAGAGTAAGTGTGACCATCTTACAAAGGTCAGAGTAATGTCTTTACAGCTGTGTGTTTGTGTGTTTTAGCTAGGTGCTAAACTTAATTGTTTTTTCTCACATCTGATATTGATGAGGCATTAAAAATATTTGACAATTTAAATTCTATTTCCTATGTAATTTTCCACTTTATTTCTGTTGTGGTTTGACCCCAGCTGGCAACCAAGCCCCATGCAGCCACTTGCTCACTGCCCCCACAGTGAGCTGGGGGAGATAATCAGAAGGGTAGAAGTGAAAAAAACTTATGGGTTGAGATATTCAGTTTAATCAGGAAAGCAAAAGCCACATACACAAGGAATTCATGCACCACTGCCAATGGGCAGGCAGGTGTTCAGCCATCTCCAGGAAAGCAGGGCTACATCACCTGTGACAGTGATTTGGGAAGACAAATGTCATCACTCTGACCATATTTTAATAATCTGGCCTATTCTTTTTCTGTGTCTTTAGGTAATAGGACAGAAGCCTCTGTATTTAAAATATATGAAGTTTTTGGGGAGTTCCCATAATCTAAATAATATATGGAGTTGCATTAGCTGAGAGTTTGCATAGTGAATGCTTTAGATTAAGGAAAGGATGATACATTGTATGAGGAGTAGACATTCTCAGCTGCTGTTTGGAGTCTTCATTAAATTACTGGAGATGGTATGCCTTCCTAATGTTAAGCACTCAATTTTAAAACTGTTTGAGGCATGATCCAACAAAAGGAACATAATGTATTAGTAGCTCATTAAAATTCAAATTGTCCTTAATTCATAGCCTGTGTGTCATACCCCTCATGGCTTTATTCTGCTTCTAATGTTGCATAACTTGGTTGAAGCTAATGCTTTATTTTACATTCTCCTTTCTGGGGTAATTTGTTTTCAAATTAAAGACAAAAAGAATTCTTAATTTAAATGTTTGTTAATAGAATAAAACATGAGGTTTCCTTAGAAGGCTAATGTCTAATCATGGGCATCAAGTGTTCTATTTTATTTGTCTTATGTTCTGCAGCATTATATTCCTGGGGGGGAAGGAGTTACCAGTGTTTTCAAGATTAAAAACAGGAGGTTTTATTTGTATGCATTCATAGCAATTTGTACAGATATAGCTAAAAGGTATATATAGAAGCGCAGGTGAAAGGAATATTAAAAACCACCTCTCATACTTTCAACCCTTTCATTTGTCTTGCCTGCATCAATGAATCTTCTCAGAATAATTTTATACCAAACACTTCATTAAGAATAGCATTAAAAAATGCCAAGCCTTTTTTTGTTTTTTATGAAACCACAGCTGTGTTACAGGGCCTGGCAGCCTTTTATGTGTTGGTAAACAAGTGCCATGGGTTAAACCCAGCCAGCAACCAAGTGCCAGTGTAGGGTCACTCCTAAACTGCAGCCCCAGGAAGGGCTGATCTCTGGGGGTGAGAATAGACACATTCCATTATGGCAGGGTGGAGAGTCACCTTCTGCAGAACAGAGCAGGAGGAATGCCTTGCAGTGGGGAAGGGGGGTCCCCAAAAAATTCCTGTAAGCCTTCTTCCTTTTAACTAAAAAGTTCCCCCGCAACAATAAATCTTTTGATATATTTAGACTTTAGACAGTGTAATGTTGTATAAACATTGTAGTCCCTGGTCACTTGGCTGACGTTTATATCGGTTCATTGATTTGAGCTCAGTAAAATAAAATCTTCTGTAAAAGCAAGATAAAGGGCAAGGCTGAAGATGAGAGATTTCATACTACAATGGTAGATCAGGTGGCTATCCCAGCATGATATTCCTGGTGAATGACACATTGTTACTGCTTTTCATAGAGAACTGGCTTCTCTCTACTTGTTAACAAATATTCTTCCAAAAAGTAGAGGAGCAATTGGCAGATTTGTATTACTATTGTAGCTCAAGGTCTACAATCAGAGACTTATTTTCTGGTCTAGGGATCAGTGCAGCAGAAGGAATAAAACATTTTGGGTTTTAAGTAGCAAAGTAGACTGAACAAGTGGCAAACATGGGCATAAAATTATTTGGCTTATGATTGAATTTTTCATCTGAAATTTGCAGTGTTTTTGTGAAAAGGTATTTTATTTTTCAAGGGATACCAAAGAAGTAGCTTTTTCAGTTGTCATGCTTTGCAATTTTTTCTTACATGTGAAATAAATCAGTATAATGTAGTGATAACAAGCTTTCCCTAAAGATTTTATAATGTTCAGTTCAGTGTGATGAATAATTAAGTTAGGCATATTTGTATAATAAGTAGGTAAAGCATTGAAGGCAGATAGTGCCTGATCTGACTGCTTCAATTCTCAGAAATGATTTCACAGAAGCCCTTCCAGGTATTTTTTTAATTTGTACCTGGACTTACTGATCCTTTCTGAGATGCTTGTGCACACTGGGCTTTTGTCACCACCTCAGAGCTGAAATGCTGGTTTGCTTTGAGAGCTGCTCTGAGAAGAGCTCTAACTAAACGAATTATCCAGCAAATAAAATGTTGATGTTGGGAGCCTAGTTCTGGCTGGCATTCCTGGTGTAACTGTTTGGCATGGTGTTGGATGCAGACACCATGATCCTGTTGTATTTGTGGGCTGTTCCTTAAGCATTGCTTTTTTATACTTAGGGTAGAGGATATGCACTCTGTGCTTTTCAAGCCTTTGGACACTGCTGCTGTTAGAATACTTGTTAAGGTGTTTTTGTAGCATTTAGATCAGGTTACATTACAGTGAAGTGACTCAACAATTTGGGATCTAATAAAAGCTATTTTCTTGGAATGGAGCTCTGTTGAATACATTTCTTTTTCCACCTCGGTGTTTTCCTTTTGTTTGAGATCTGCATATATCTCTTTAATTTTGATTCTTAAAGGATTAATAACATCAAATCTTACATAAGTAACTGTGTCATTTTTAAATATGCAGGAGGTGCAGATCTGTGCAGAGAACACTTACATTTGTGTGGTTATTTTTTACAGTAGAATTGGGGTTTTTTTCAGACTTGTGATCGGTACTTTGTGTACAGTGTATTGATTTTTATAAGATAATGAAGGCATAATTTGTTTTAAAACAGCATTCCAGAATTAAAAAATTTGACCGTATGTGGGGTTATTTGAAGTGTATATCATATTTTATGTAAATGTCCTACATATGCTGTTAGAAGAGCTAAACCTATGATTTTCCATGCTAACTTTGAAAAGTGAGTATAATTCTCATTTAATCTGATGAACTTTATAGCACTTTGAGCATGTATAAAATGTGCACTGTGCATTCCTTTGTCACACACTGCATAAAATCCATATATCAGAGACGTTAGCGGCGACGTTCAAGTGAGAAACCTCAGGTTTGCCGCTCTAACTGAAGGCTTGATCTTTACGAACACCCACTTTAATTTGGTTTGTAGGTGTAAGACGAAGGTGTACGCAGACAACCTCCCCACGACGAGCGTTGTCATCGTGTTCCACAACGAGGCGTGGAGCACGCTGCTGCGGACCGTGCACAGCGTGATAAACCGCTCCCCGCGGCACATGCTGGAGGAGATCGTCCTGGTCGATGATGCCAGTGAAAGAGGTAAGGACAGCAACCCTGCACAACTCGCTGCTCTTTGCATTTCAGAAACTGACTCGGTGTGGGCTTAGCCCTCCTTAGCAAAACAGCCCCAGGGGCGGGGGAAGACAGAGGGAGCAATATGAATGAAATACGGATGGATCATTCTGCACTGAAAGCTGGTGTAGCTTCATCTGTCTGGTTTCTTTTCCATTGGCAGCGTGGACTTTGAGTTTGCAGCAAAGGGGGTTTATTCTATTACAGTTTAAGTGTTTTGCATTTAGCATTTTAGCACGTTCATACAGCTTGAGGGCGTTTTATACTTGAATCACCTGCTGAATAATAGTAAAGGTAATGTTGCACACATTTAAATTTACTATCACTGACACTGTTTGGCTTGGTGTTTAGAGGGATCAATTTTGATTATTCATTTCATGGGAAGTTAAAATTCAGTTTCTGTGCTGCTAGAGGTTCCATTTCTTAATAAGTAGTGCTCCAGATGAAAACTCCATGCTACAGAATGAAACTTGCAGTGTATAATTAGCAAAATATTTGAAGCTGATTTTTTTTGGTGAAAAATATAATAAAATTATTTAGATTCTAATCTTCATAGTATTTCTAAATTGCAGCATATTAGAAATGAAAATAGCATTCTGTATAATACTTAACATTTAATTTTGGTTCATAGTTGATATTTGGCTTGTTCTTTTTATAATATTTCTAAGTGATATGGGTTATGAAGTACTTTTTCTTCCTTGTGTTGGTGAATGGAGGTGGGAGGGTTGTATAGGTTTACTAAATAAAACATGTCTATATTTTTATATTGATCCACCCTTTTTCCCCTTCTGTTTCTATGTTGAAAGTTTTCTACTGGAACCAATGGCTAGTAGGCCACTAGAGAAAAACTCTTGACAGTCACCCGTTGTAGGCCGTTGCAGGTATCAGAAGGAATTCCCATGTGTCAGACATAGAAGTGTTTTACAGCATGCTGACATCTCAGCCTGTTGTTTCTCATTCCAGTGATGCAAAATCCATGTTTTGTTGCCTATGGTAATTCCAGCTTCAGAGGAAGATGTCTGACTGTTGTCCAGATGACAGGATCTGCCCAAGATCTGTGTGTATGACAAGGGACTCTGGATTTGTGCTAAGTAGACCCATGATGCATGGGTTACAGTGGCTAACAGGGCATGGTTAGGAACCTTCCGTGGTTAACAGGACCTTTTGTAGCTGAAGAGCATCAGAACTGGATTTTTGCTCTACCACTGAGTTGCTCCTTCAGGTTATGTGTGTGTGCACGATGCCTGGTGCATTAGCTGGCCTGTCCCATGCTGGGTAGGTGTGGAGCAGCCGAGGACAGATCCCATCAGCCATCTGCGCTCTCACCGCTCTGCTTTCCTGACTAGGCTTGTGTTTGCACTTGCCTCTTCTCCTCTCCTCTCTTGGCCACTCTCACTTGCTTTTGCTTTTCCTTTTTTACCTAACTCTAAGTGCTTCAGCTAATTCCAGTGCAATTTGGATGAAGGAACAGAAGTATTAAATGCAATTACATACCAGCAGCAGAAGAGAAACGCCTGTGCAAAGTGCCACAGAAACGTTTCTGATTCAATAAGAGGCATGATCAACTTTTGCTTTTACAAAGGCACGACATCAAATTTTTGCTTTTTGCACTTGTGGGTAATTTGTAATTATTTGTTGTAGTTTTTTAACCTTTATGGAAAAATTCTACATTTTATTTGTCAAAACAGTTCTTGGCACTAATTAAAATCAGTGCTAATTATTATTTGTGACAGGTTAGCTTTCAGCATGACCTAGAAATAAAGAGCAAGCTATTATTAGAATATGTAGACATTGTATTACTTACGTTTTGCCACTTCAGTTTCTGTTTTAGAAAAAAATCAATTTCAACATAGCATTAAGTTGTCCTCACTATGAATCATAGAATTATAGTCCACTTAAAAAAGCGTGTGGCTTTTTCTAGATAAATTTTCTGTTTCTGGGCTTGGTAATAAAAACACATTAACTTAATTCCTGGCTGAATGATAGAGCATTTCATACTTTCTTTGGTGGTGTTACTGAACCTGTTCCAGCATTTCTTTTTGAAGCCTGTGATTTTCATTTCAGATCACTTAGGGATCTTTTATTTGTTGTTATATTCAGCAATTACTGAGAGTGGTGTTTTTTGTTCTGTTTTCCAAGAACTTGTTATGGTTCCATCAAGCATGCTTTTACATTAAACAAAACAGAAGAGTATGATGCCTGAAGATGTGGAGGGTTTGTGTTTGCTACTTAAGCATTCTGTTTGTGTTGAATTCAAACAGCGTGCTTTTCCAGAAAAGGACAATGTTCAGCCTGAGTCTTGTATATTGAATTATAACATCAGAGTCATTTTAATTGGAATAAAATAAGCATTCATTCTGCCTGAAGCACACTTTGTACCTGCTAGAGTCACGCTCTTGGAGGAAGGAATTTGCATGATGGCATGCCTTTATTTACACCCAAAAGAAAAGCATTGGAGAGAAACAAGACATATCCGTATCATCGTTCTCTAGTTACTGATCAGAATTTCAACTTTAGTTTTTAAGTATTTATCTTTGATAACTAGTTTGAAACAGTTAACAGGAGAAATCACAATTAGGTGGTACCTCAGAATAGGTCAGCACCCAATAGCCAAGTGCAGTAGGCAGGTTCTATCAGGACAGACCACATCCACAGAACTTAGCTACAGAGATACAGGTCACAGCAATGTGACTGCAACTAAATCCTGCTAACAATACTTACAAAAATATTCATGCTTCTTGAAAAAACATGTTTAAATGCTTATTAAAATTATAAACCTGTGTTTTATTGTAGTTTAATTTAAAAAAGCAAAAAGGTTTGAAATCTAATTTTTCACTCATATTCATATCAGTGTGACTTGGTAAGAGAATTGGCAGGGTATTTTTCAACTAATGCACTTAGTTGACTTGAAGTGAATATATTTGCTCTTTTGGCTTCCTTAGTTCTACTACTTCCACAGAAGATGCTCAGTCCTAGGTAAAACTATGCACCATTTTGATAGAGAAAAGGCTTGAAAAGAATATCCACCACAAAAATTTATAGTTACACCTATGAAACAAAATGAAATCTTATTGTTCCAAATTAGAAGTATTGTGGAGATGTTTGGGGTTTTTATAATATTATCAAATCTCACTCTGTTGGAATTGTATGAAGCAATGCTAAAAATTAGTCAGCTCTAATCCTGGGTCACTTATAAGCAGTTGACTCTATAATGCATAAAACTTCTCATCTCAGTGTTCAGTATTGAATTTAGTATGACCAGTAGGTTTGTAGTAAAAAAATCATCTCTGTGGCTTTATCCTGATGCTTCTTATAGGCCAAAATGTATTACATTCATTAAAAGATTATTCAAGGTTTTTTTTTTTTTCTATACGGGAAAAAATCAAGCCTTACCTTATAAGAAACAATTATTAGTTTCTGGATGCATGACTAATCAAAAAAGCTAGTTACTTGAACAAAGGGAGCAATTTGTAAGGGATTTTGATTGCTCTTAGAGAGGGTACTCTGGAGGGAAAACAGCTGCTTAGATTTGAGCATTTTACCCTAATTGCTGATAAGAAAGGAACTTCAGAAATCTCGATGCCTGAATTATTTACTATGCTTTTATAGGGATGAGATATCAAGCTTTATCTTTTCTGCATATTATGCTGAAGCTCTAGTGATATTTTAAGGACACAGTTCTTGGAGGTCTATCATGATGTTTCGTTTCTGGGAATATTCCCTTCTGAAGTTTTGAACAAGGTGATAGTTCATAAGAATGTTCTTATGGACATGGTTAAATATGGGAAAAGGACTGTTCTTAACCTTTTTCCCTCTGTAGTGAAAACACTGCACACATCTCTCATACTTTCTTAGAGAAAAAAATTAAAGTACTTGATAATTTGAAATTTTAAATCCTTTACTGAGACAATGTTAGTAGGACTCCAGATTTTCATATGCAATATATTGAGCATGACTTTCTGTAATGTAAGTTAGTGTTCTATGCAAATTCTTGACTGGCTGCAGTTGTATTGTTGCAATCTTTCTCTCTTCCCCCTGCCAGAATTTTACTGTTCCGTTAATGTAACTACATTCAAGAATCAGTGTCACAGCCCATATTCATTCATTTAAGTTTAAAGTAGATGGAACTACGTTAAAAGCTTATCAGTACTCCACCTGAAATGTGCAAAGAAACATGTTCATTTGTATGACTTGCTGATCAGATGGTGAGCATAGAGAGAAATGCTGCATGCTCTCTTTGTGTGTATCATGTATACATTCAAGCTATGAAGATTGCCACGATACTAGTTCTTTTAAATTAGTGACTTTGGAAAGCTACACTGGTACAGACTTAGTCATGATCTCTGTGCTCAACCCCAAAAGCCTTGCAAAATGTTCAGACATGTACACTTGGATTGTACTAAGAAACATGTATTAATTTGAGTCTCTGTTCAAATGCAAAATAAGAACTAACTTGCTTTGAGTTTCTCTGGAGGTAAATATTTAGATTTATCAAACACTTATGTACTTTTAGCATGGTTTAGCTCTCAAGACATGTCAGAACTTATTTCTGTGGGTTTTAGTGGCAGTCCAGCAGTGAACAGGAAAAAAAAATGAGAAGGCAATTAGAGCTCATGCATCTGAAGAAGTAGTAAGGAATGATAATCACCTTCAAGTCAGCCCTGCCTCTTGAGGTTTACAAAAGTTACTAACAGTTCATGCTGAGCTTTCCCCCACCACCCCTCCAGTGTCACACTTACTTTTGTATGAGGTACTTTCTACCTTATGTGAAATCCTGCTACAGGCTGTGCACTGTTGTAGTACAACATTCAACTGCCATGTGCTTTGAGTGTCCAATCTAATATTCTGTAGCTGTGCAATAAGACTATTTTGCCTTTTTTACACATTTAGAGACTGTGAGTTATTGCAGAAGTCTGTTTCTTGAACAGTCCATTGCATTGTCCATCACGTATTTGTTCTTCCTTTGGCATCAATCATCACAACCCAATAGCACGTTTTAGTACAAGTAATTTTGAGTTTCTGGGTGTATGGTAATGGACTGTTGTATTTTGAATAACTTGTCCTTCATAATTCATGCTACATTGGTGTTACAGATTCTCATTTATATGTAGCTTATTTTATATATTTTTAGGTGTTGTAGTAATAATGTAATAAAGAAAATATTAGCCAGGAAACCCTAGAGAAAGTACAACTGAAAAATCAGTTTGATTATGTTTTAAACTTCTCACAAAGAAATTATCTGGAAGTTGCATTACTGTAGGAGGCAATTCATTATATTCAGCTAGTCAAACCATTTCTGTATTTCCTTGGTAGAGAAGTGTTATGTCCAAGAGCACTTATGCATGTTTTTGAAAATAAGTATCAGATCTTCTCTGCCGCAAAAACTTGTGAATCCTGTCTGGGTTTTGTGTAAGCATTCTACCCTCTCTTCCTTTTTGTATTTTCTATAATGAGGAAATAAAGAGGAGAAAAAACTTTCTGTACTATCGAGGGAAACACTTGGGAGATGTGGAAAGGAGTATTGTGAAGTGTAGAAGAAACTAGCTGAGAAAGTGGGAAAAGGATAGACAAGAGCAGGGGAGATATGTCTTAATTCAAGTCTCATCATTAAAAAAAAAAAAGCTGAACTACATAGCTAACAGTTTTGATTGTTTTGATCATACTTTACAGACTTCTTGAAAAGACCACTGGAGAGTTATGTGAAAAAATTAAAAGTACCTGTTCATGTGATTCGAATGGAACAGCGTTCTGGATTGATTAGAGCGAGATTAAAGGGGGCTGCTGCTTCTAAAGGCCAGGTCATCACCTTCTTAGATGCTCATTGTGAATGTACAGTAGGCTGGCTTGAACCTCTGCTGGCAAGGATCAAAGCTGACAGGTAATTATCCTTCTATTCACCCATGCTGGTTTCTTCAGTTATTAAGAAATTTTCCAAGTATTACAAGATATGGTACAAGCAAATATCTACTTTCTGAAGAGCTGAATAAATTCTTACTGGTCTAAGGAGAAAAGGCTAATTTTGTTAAACTTTTAAAAGTAAAACTTGGTTTCAAGCAAAGTCTATATTGGGATGCATGGAATAATGTGTTAAATAGCAGGAGCAATGAATAAAATTGAGGAATTAGAGAAAATTGAGGCCTTCAGTCTTGCAGCTTGGCCTAATTCTTCATGAATTTGGGAAGATGTTCTTGAGAAAGAAGTCAAGCCCGGATCTCATGTAGCACCAACATTGTGAACAAGAGCTTCTTTTCAGGCTTTCATTGTGATTTCTTTATTACATAATGGTTTTTATTGTGGAAATCTGGGCTGTGTCTTTGTCTTCTGGGATGTATTTTCTAAAGTTAGAATAATTACTGGAATCATGCTGATCTATGTTATATACGCAATGGAAATTGTATTGGGGACAAAAGTGAGACAATTGTCTGCTTTATAAAATATTCATACATCTGAACAGGAGGTATAGTTGTGCACTAGTCTGTTAGTAGGCAATTTATTAAATAGAATAAAATATCGTGCTAGAGATCCCTAGGTTTTTTATTGTTATAGATAAAGATCACACTTCAAATCAGATGTTACAAAATATAGTGTTGCATGGTGAATAAGCTACAATTTAATGAAGAATCTTTGTTCAGCACTGTGCAAAGACAAATTAAACCTTGTTATCATTAATCAGGTTTTGTGAGACTACAATACATACCTTGTTGCAATTTGTGCAAGTATCTTAAGTCCTTTGAATTAAGTTGCAAGCAATCTCTGGATCTTTTTACAGAGCTTCCCATGAGAGGAAGCCTGCTTTGAGCATGGTTCCTTAAGTTTCTGCAAGATGATTAGAACAGGTTTCTGTGATAATATGTATTAATAACATCAGGACAGTGGACAATGAGGCCGCTTTCTGTCAACTATGGTGCAGTAGTTGTACGTTGCTAACAATTAATATCACCTCTTAGTCCTGAGGATGTATAAAAATACTTACTCAGGGTTAATATCCAAGTTTTAATTTCAAAACAGGCAAGTTACTTTGACCGCTCAACTGGAAACAAGAACCTCTTGTTTTCTGTCTAATCACTGTGTAGCAGTGACTAAGTTGGGATCATTATTTCTGTCTGCAGAGGGATGAATACTTATGCCAAAATAATTATGCTAAAATTGTATGAGATTTTCAATTAGCAAGACAGAATTTTAGTATGTTTCCTGTTAATAATTTATTGAATAATGTTGTTAAGAGATGGTATTATAAAAATTTCAACTGTATGTGTTAAAAACAATATTTTAAAAAAAAACCACCTTTTTTATCCTTTTGATTAATAGATTTTAATAATTTAAAATTTAACAATTTTACTTGTTTTCTTTTCCTAGGAGGACAGTAGTGTGTCCCATCATTGATGTAATCAGTGATGACACCTTCGAATACATGGCAGGTTCTGACATGACCTATGGAGGATTCAACTGGAAGTTGAATTTTCGTTGGTACCCTGTTCCTCAGAGAGAGATGGATCGACGGAAAGGAGACCGAACCCTCCCTGTTAGGTAATGAGAAATTATTAAATGGCTTGAAATCTTTGTCTGATATTTGCTCTTTATGATAAACTTGAAAGTAAGTACTTAAGGTTGTTAAGTACTTAGTCAAACATTGTAGCATCGTTTTTTGTCTGGCTGAAGGGACAACACAGAAGTTCTTGCATGGAACCATGGGTTGTTTTTTGGTAACTTTTGGTAGCAATAAAGGAATCAATCACTTTGTTGCTTTGGAAATATTTTTCAGTTCTATGTTAATTACTGTAGAATTACTTTTTCAAATAGCACTTCTAATAATGCACAGGTTTTTAACAAAGCTTTTTCTAGTTTTTTAATTGAATTACTTTTATCTTTTATTATAACAAAGTGAACTGTATTTCATAAATATGCATTTATTTTTGGTATATGCATGTGTATATTTATATTTGTGTATGTGCATTTATATGCAAACTTTAAGTCTTAAAATTGGGGGTGGGAGGTGAATTTATGCTTGGATGTCATGTAGTTTCATGAGAAAGGTAGTGAGAAAGATAGCTTGTGTGCAATGTGTACCTTTTAACAATTACAAATGTACATTTTCTGTCCTTACTTTTCTGAAAACTGGGCATTGTTTACTTAGAGTAAAGTTCAGGATCTGGCCTTAGCTGGTTTTTGTTTGTCTTTAGTTTAAGAAATTAGGAGGTCTTCTCAGGGTGTGGCTAATTGTAATCTTCTCTTCCCTCTGTTTCTTTATGGTGGAGGAAAAGACATATAAGTTTTTAGTTAGCTTGTGAGCTAGCTTGTATTTTATATGTCTTCCAGAAAAAGCCCTAAACATTTCAGGAAAATAGCTAGTGATAGAAAATAATTTATGCTAAAAGTGTAAATAATTGAACTACAAAGTTATGTCATTGGCCAAACATGTAATTAATTTACTGTATACTTGTTATCTAAAAAAGTTCCAATGTTCAATGGGAGATGTTTCTAAAGCTCTGAGAAACTACTAGCCAAGTTTTATTTTTTTGTACCAATAGAGAATCTGCAAGGAAAATCTGGTTGTAACCCTGACTGTACAATTTTCTTGTATGAAGCAATAAAAGTGAAAGCAAACAGGCTGTTTAATGACTTCCCAAAACTGTTTCAAGAACAGTAGCCTGAAGTATCATTTTTTTGGTGTGAAGCTATTATCTTTTTTAGGAGTTAGCATTGGAGGCAAAAATCTTTCTCAGGAATGACAGCAGCTTTCTAGGGACTGTTACTCTATCCAGACACCAGTTTGAAGTGAGAAAATAAGGAGAACTGCCACTACCTAATTCCATATCTGGAAAAATTTGAGCTAGCAAGTACACAAACAGTAACATAGTTTGAAGGGAAGCTTACTGAGAAGGAATGTGTTAGGAACTTAGGCAATAAACAGCTATTTTTTCAGTGTAAGTGTGAAATTTACCCAAGTATGTTTTTATAGTGACTGATGTGATTTTTTTTTTCTTCCCCCCAGGACACCTACAATGGCAGGAGGCCTTTTTTCAATAGACAGAGATTACTTTCAGGAAATTGGAACATATGATGCTGGAATGGATATTTGGGGTGGAGAAAACTTAGAAATTTCCTTCAGGGTAGGTAAAAATCTGCAGTGCTTCATTAATCATTAATTTATTAATCAGGACAGTGCATCTGGAGTCCTGTAAAACACAGATTTGCCACCTGCACCAGTGTCCTCTTCTGCTGCAGCTGGCACTTCCTTTCCCTGTTAAGTTCCTCCAGCAGAGATACACAAAGACTGTATCTGTCAGTAAAAAGTGAATGGTGAATTGTTGGTAGAGCTTTGTGATTAAAAGATTAGCATGATTATTCTGAAGAATGAGTGTTTGTGTTAAAAGGAATTCAGGTAGAAAAGCTGTTGGGGAAGCATCAGTTACAGGCGATGTCGCCAGTGCATCGTTTAATGTGCCAGTGAAATGTGAGCACCTCTGTTACAAAGCCTTTCTTCTTGCTCCTTAATAACACAATGATTTAATGTGTTCATTTGGTTGTGGACTTAACCAGTCTTATTCTCATTTTTGTTCCTACTAAATAGCACCATTTCCTTTCATTTTAGTTATTAGCAAAAAGTGTGTAGGTGGGGTTTCTTCTGAAGTACTTCAGCTTTCTGAATCTGCCATTTTTCAAGGTCCAAGTTAAAACTGAAAGTATTTTCAGAGACTTGGGAAGTGTATGGGTTCTTTTACATGGTAGTTCTCTTTTATAATGGACTATTTTAGACACCTGTTAGTTCCTGTGATTCATGTGAGCCTTTTCCTTCCTTTGTGGTCAGCTTGCCCCATCCTTTAGAGTAATGTCTGGGTGATGTGGTATTGCTCTGGGGGCTGAAGTACTTTCATATGCTGCCTTGCTTGGGCTTGTGAGCATCTTTAGCAGTTGAGCAGGAAAAAGCATGCAGTTCTCTTCCGTGCAGTATGCATTTGTTCTAGACCTCAGCTAATGTTTTTTCCTCACCTTGAACTGAAGCAACTGATTAATGTTTTAGAACTTCTTTTAGCAGTTTGTAACTATGCAATAATTGTTCTATTGCTTCCAGATCTGGCAGTGTGGTGGCACTTTGGAAATTGTAACTTGTTCACATGTTGGGCACGTGTTCAGAAAAGCAACACCATACACTTTCCCAGGAGGTACAGGGCAGATAATCAACAAAAATAACAGGCGGCTCGCAGAAGTCTGGATGGATGAATTCAAAAACTTTTTCTATATTATTTCCCCAGGTGAGCAGGTATTTGCTTATGAGAAATACTTATTAAGAATTAAAATGTTGCTACTACTGGGAAATGACGTGAGTATTTATATAAAAATGTTATTGCTTTGAAGTTTGGTAAGACAGAACTCTTTTAAAGGTGTACAAAAAGTAAGGTCTAAATGAAAAATAAATTTTTTAGCCAGAGTTGTGCCCTGAAGGGGTTTTAGTTTGCTTGCTTTTTAACATGAGCATGATTTATGAATGAGCTTCTAGTGCAATAGAATTGAAGCTCAGTGGAACATCAAAGAGCTCAGCTGTAATACTGGAAATTAGCCATCCAAAGTCATATTGTAATGTGCTGAATTTTGGGCTCTGGCTTTCATGTTGAAAGTTCCACATTGAATGCATCAGAAATTATTTAAGTGAAACCCAGAAGTAGGAGTGGCAAAAGTTAATATCTTCTGTCTTGGTAGAATTTGTTCTTTGCTACCTAGAGTATATGGGCAAGTTGCCAATATAATTGACTCTGATGATATTTATTATGTTTCTTTATGTGAGTGTTAGCAAAACAAGAGGATGTAAAATATGAAATTTTCACATGAACTCATATTTTCTGAAAAAAAAACCTAGGAGAATGAGAGGAAGCCTGGGAAATATTGAATTATTACTTTCAATTTTATTTTTACTGTTATATAAAAAGACAAAGAAACTACAGGTAGCAACAGCCAACCTTTCTAAATACTTGTACTATTAGACTTTATGTACTAAGTGGTGGTTTTATATTCCACATCTGCTTTTCCAAAGAAATTTCTTTGAAACTAGTATTTCATTATGACCTGCTTATTAAACCTACATTACTCTTGACATTTAAAAGCTGTAATACAATGTAATATGAGTCTGAACAGTGTCAGATTTAGAATATGTGTTTTATAGATGCTTGTGAGAGCAACTGACAGTGCAGATTTATGGTGGTTTTGTCTTAAAAGAATGCTTTACTCAAATGAGACTGTGTAAGACTTTAAAAAAAGTCTTGCTACTATTCAAAGCTTTTTAGGTGAAATCAGGAGCTGACAGCTTCTTGTTATTGTAATTTTGTATTGTTGTGTAATTAATACAGCATTATGAATTCAAACATGAACATTCATAAATATTCAGAAAAGTTGTATATAAATAGGTGCAGTCTTTTTTGGTTAAGATTGCTCTTATGCATCCATGTCAAGCTGGATTTTAAAATATAAGAAGTTGCAGGAAGACTTAATTGCAAAAAAGAACCAAATTCTTTTAAAAATGTAAATTACTGATAAGCCATGATAAGGCTCTGTTACATTATATATCACCTCTATATTCCTTCCAGTTTGTGCAGTAAGTGTAAGCTACAAAAGGAATTACACTCCTTGAATTTGGTAGGATTGGGTTTTTTAATAGGACTTTCATAGCACTGAAGTATTGTAGAATGTGCATGCATTCTCCAAAGAAGGTAAAAATTCTGAAATTGTGAAAGTAAGTTAAGAAATTATCTGTAACTGCTCTGTATATTTTCTTTCCTTTCAAAAGAAGCATGTCTGCATGATTTGTATGCTAATGGCCTGAGTGATTGCTGGATAGGGATGTGCTCTAACCAAGCTTCTCATGGAGCATCTGCACCTGCCTCCTGTCACACTCTTGTTTGTGTCCCTGTGACTGTATTGACCATGCACTGAAGTTCGATGCCAGAGTTTTCAAGTGGCTAGAGAGTAGGATAATATTGTATCTGAGTAAGTTGGGTTATTCTGAAATTGATTTGTTGCCTGGGGCTGTGAGGAGAATGCCCAGTACTGTGGGTCATTCTTTAGCTCTGATGAAAACCAATGAACACACAAATCTACTCAGAGCCACTCATATGTCCCAAATCCACATAAGTTGTGATAGTATATGTTAACGAACAAGTACTGTTATTTTGGGAAGTTCGCATACACCTTATTCTTGTAATTCTGATGTCTCCAGTCTTAGCTGAGACTGTGATTTTACCCACTGACAACAAATAGCATCTGTACAGGGTTTCAGTAAGTCTCTTGTGAGCACTGGTTGTGAGCATTGGTTGTGCAACTCAGTGAGTCTCTGCTAGCTTGGCTCACTTAGCTTTTCCAGGTATCCTTCTAATATAAAAATTTAAATGTATAGTTCTTACAGAATGCTGGTGTAGTAATCCTCAGGCAGAACAGTGTGCAGCCTGTGAAACTGTTAGTGCAAATGTGTACTTTCAGTATTACTGTGGCAGTGTCACAAGTCCTTGCAAGGAGCGAGGTGAGGATTCTGAGGCTGATGCTGGTTTGCAAGCCTTGGGTGAATGAGGAAAACAAGCAATTCTCTGTGCACCCAGGATTTTTCTCACTAGTTGATATGGATGCAAAAAATTGGATTTTGAAGGAGATAATATACTGACAAGTACCACTGAGCCTAGCTAACAAGACACTTGTTTCTTCTTTTATGTTTTCTTTTCTGTTCCCCTAAGATAGTGAATCACTGAGGGATTCATCCAGGAGAACAAATGTAAGATTCTCAGGTAGCTTTCCCACTTCATGTAATCTGTGTTGTCTGGGTAAAGAAGTCTTGCTGCTTGCATGATGGGAACTCAAGAGACTTTTTACTATTGATGTAATGTAGTTAAATGGAAAGCTGCCCTTTTTAAAAGTAAGCCTGTAATCCTTTCCTTCTTTTATAAGTGTAGCCCAGTAGAAACTGCTACTTGTCTGCTTTAAGCTTGTGTGCATTTTAGAAGGCATCCCTCTGCTTAGGAGTGGTTAGGTACAGATGGAGGTTGGGCAGAACTAAGAACCAAGCCTGCCTCTTTGCAGGCAGCAGCTCTTCTCCCCAGCAGCACAGGCACTGGCTGCAGGCATTTCTCATTAGCTGCTAACTTTCCTCACAGTCATGTGTTACACCAGGGCCCCATTTCCCAGACCATTTTCTCTTTGGCTTTCAGAAAACAAATTCAGCATGTGAATAATCTGTTTCCTGGCTCCAGATGTTCTTTCTGTGGACTCTGCCACTTCTTTATTTCTAGTACTGGTCATTCATCACTTTCTCCAGGCTAAAAGATTAGGACTCTGTTGTCCAAGATGAGGAGGCTTCAGGAGATGGTGATGGCCGTCTCACAGTTTGCTGTGAGGGGAGTGCCTTGCTTTTCATGGCAGGTGTGTTAGTATGGCAGGTGATAGGGCTTCACTTCCCCTCACTTGCTGATTCTTCATCTGCATCAGCTGCTGCTGTGACTTGCTGCATTTGCAAGGGTTGTTTGTCCTGTGGTCTGACTCCCTGGGGTTAAGTTAGAATCTGTGTCAGCACAGGAGGTGCACCAGGAATCTGAAGGTGAGCAAGGGAATGCTGCCCCTTTGGCAGCAGTAGCTGCAAAGCATTAAGCTGGTCAGCTTTGCTCCAAAGGGTATATTCTGAGTTATGTTTTGGAATGTACCCAGCAGGTGTATTGTCCTGGGACTAAATGGGCAGGCAGAAAGCCTGAAAAGACAGCCCTGTGGAATTAACCTAAGCAGGAGTCATCTAGACAGAGACAGGGGTGTGTAATCCTGAAAGGTGGATCCGCAGGCCTTGCTTCTAATCACTGCATTCCCTGGTCTCTAGCCAGGCACAGTAGGTCAAGGTTCAGTGTGTAGAGACTGGAAATGGCAAACATTATTTATGATTGATAGGAAGGACAGAGGAGGGACCGAGTCCACATCTTGCAGTGTAGCTAAGCCTATGTTCAAAGCACATACTAAATGTTTCCAGGTGCTTTTATGTTCAGCTACTACTCCCTATTAGCATTAATTTGGAATGCAAAGAATGTAGCTATTCGAATTGATTTTAAATTATTATTGCTTTTGGAGTTTCATAATACTACGTAAAAACAAGTTAGATTATTTTTATCAGAAGCCTGGATTTAGATGAAACAGTTTTCATACTCTGCTTTTGAAAATGACTGAGAAATTTATAATCATGATAATAACAACATGCTATTTTTTATTCAAAGGAGTTTAGCATAAATATATTGCCACACATTAAGCTTGGACAAGGAAATCTTCAGCTCTTGAAATTTTGAGGATGGCACAACTGTTGCAACATGGCTGGTGCTGGTGTGGTTATGATTTTTAAGTAGATGTTTTTTGCATTACCAATATTTATATTTTGTGTATGTCTTTGAGCATGTATGTGGAAAAAAAGCATGTGATTGTCCCACAGCTAACAGCAAGCTGAGTGACAAATAGAATCATCAGAGAAGCCCAAACTTTTAAATGTTGGGGACTGAGAGGTTGAGGAAAAGTATAGTTCTGGTCAAACAAAGACAACAGTAGCAAGGTTTCTTAAATACCATTTCTGATTTTTGTGATGTGGATGCCCCATCCCTGAAAATGTTCCAGGTCAGGTTAGATGCATCTCTGAGCAGCCTGGTATGGAGGAAGGTGTCCCTGCCCATGGCAGAGGGGTTTGAATGAGATGATCCTGAAGTCCCTTAGAACCCAAACCATCCTGGTTTGGGAGGTTATATGATTCTTTCCTATTTTGTTATTTTTTTTTTTTTGGTTAATTGTCCAAAAGTTTGAAAAGACAAGTGGACATGACTGTTTTTTTCACGATGCACATACCTTTGGAATATGGGATAATTGTTTCCTCAGAGGAAATCTGATCTAATTTGTGTTTTGCAGTTTTATTTTTCTTTTGTTTTTTTAGCTGACCCTTTGAAAGAATGTCCAAAACCCCCTAGAAGCTTATATGCCACTTTTGTAGATATACATATACATTTTACTGGTCTATGGAAGAAATAATGATTTAACTTTTGCTGCAGTTTTCCTTGTTTTCTTCCATTCTTTTTCCCTCCAAAAGAAATTCCCCATAAGTAACTGAGACTGCACTGGTTAGAAATACTCAAGCTGGTTTAGAGTAAAATCAATAAGGTACCAGAAATCTTGGAAACAGAATAATTCAGCCTTACTGGAGGACACCCCTAAGGCAGCTCCACCTGTTCTGCTCTTGGGTCCATCTGCTAACCTGCTGCCAACTGTAGTCTTTGTTCATGGTTTGGTGCAGACCGGACTTCAGAGAGGATTTTTAAAAAACCTTTCGGAATAAAAATGGTTTAATGGAATACAACATAACAGAGAAAAATCAGCTGGCAAATTTTTTTGTGTGTGTGTGGTGACATTAAAACTACTTTAAGAAACAGCTTGCTTCTATGCTGTTAAGTCTCACTTTACATTTAATTATTTATGGATGTGAATTCAATTCTTATTGCCATTCAGTGATGTGATGAAGCCTTAACAGTGCTGTTTGCAGGAGGTCAGGGTAACATGTGAGTGAGTATGTTTTGAGTGTTGCATCAGCTGCTTTTTCATCACTGAAAAATGAAAAATCCAGTACTTAGCTGTGGTCAGAGCCTTTCTGTTCTTGCATTAGCTTTTGACAGAGTGTTGCTTTTCTTGTAGAGCAAATATTTGCTTTCATGAAGATAGAGCAGCATTCTGTGGCTGTGTTGTTTGGTTGGTTTTTGGTTTTTGGTTTGGGTTTTTGTTCTGTGGGGGTTTTGTTTGTCTGTTTGTTTGTTTTTTAATTTGTCTTGTATTTCTTGGTTCTGGGATTTCTTTTGTGACTTGAAAGCCCAGACAGAAGTTTTCTGAGATTCTGTACAAACAAGATTTCCTTTGCTTTCATTCCCTTACCGGTACAGTTTTCCAATATACTTTTTATGATAAAGTGTTTAATTAAAAAAAAAAAGCAAACAAAAAAAAAAAGGACTAAAACCTGGAAAACATTTTTTTATTCTTTCTGGAATATTTAAATTGTGTTTTACGTTGGCATTTAGAGACAGTTAGCTAAAGTTTGAACCAATTATCTTGTCTCACTTGAGTAGAAAGACACCATCTGCTGGCAAGTCCATTTAATACACAATATGCCAGCTCAGAAATGTCTCAAACTCTTTCCAAGGTCAAGAATTTTAGAGGTAACTCATAGTCCTCCAAGTGGAGGGATTTCTGAAAAATATGTGCACCTGGAGATCTGTAGCATGGTGGCCAGCTGAGCCATACTGGTAGTCTGTTAGGAGAATTTAAATTGCTGGAGCCAGTTTTTGATTTTTTTTTTTTTAACTTGGGTTTTTTGGTAGTGTACTGCATTTGACCTCTGTGATATGGAGTGTGGTGTGGGAAATAGAAAAAAAGACATGATGCTTAAAAAGTAGAAATTATCCTACTATTATTATTGGAATATTAATTATGATAGTTCTGAATTTGGGTGAAGCAAAAATATCTACTGTTCATGCACAACATCCTCAACCCATCTGCAGATGGGACTCGCACAAATTAGTTTTCAAAAGGAATTAAAGCAACCATAAAGGAGTGGAAAGATACAGGAAGAAGGAGCACTTTGATAAATGAGGAGCAAAGGAATAAAAAGGCAAGCAAACTACCACGAAAAAATGATAACAGTCATAATGGTGAACATACTTCCTGCAAATGCTGCGGTTATATTGAACAAATGCTGAATTATTTAAGGTTTAGTGCTCTGTATGAAGGCTGCTTTATGCCTGCTTCTTTGTGCAGTTAGATAGATGATGAAGAGTCCAGCAGGTGGTACCTGGCTTACAGAAATAAATTAAATTGGAATTCTGCTTGCTCCACAGAAGAAGACTGCTGTGTTATGCTGCATAGATACACACTCCAGTTACCACTGGGGGATAGAATGGCATCAGTGACTAAAAAGGTTTCAGCCTTTCTCCTCTATTAACTTAGCAAGCAATTACATTCAAGTTGTTCCACAAACTTTTGGTAAGAAATTGTGATGCACAGCCCAGGTGTAGCGATTCTGTCTGTTGTGGAAAAAGAAGTCACAGGTCTTGACAGACATGTTCTCTCTGAGTATAAACAACATAATTCTATATTAAGCAAAAACCCCTTTGTATAGAGGTGGCTTTTTAAAGAGAAAACCTTTCATGGAAGTATACTGATGGGTTTTCTTATGAAGTGGAAGTAATGGTATTTGTTGTCAGCCATTGAATACAACTTTGTTTTATTTTCAGGAGTTACTAAAGTTGATTATGGGGACATATCATCACGACTTGGGCTAAGGCGCAAGCTCCAGTGCAAGCCTTTCTCCTGGTACCTGGAGAATGTTTATCCTGATTCCCAAATTCCACGCCACTACTTTTCTCTGGGAGAGGTAAGATTTTATCTTTCATATTAGTCTTCCCTATGTAATGCACATTGTGCAGCAAGTTGCGTTTTGGACTGAGTTGTGCAAGCAAGTTGTCTCCAGCAAAGTTCAAGTATCTTGTACCTTTGTTTCTGTCATGTGTAGAAGGACAAATCTGACTTATCAGTGGGGCACACAACTGAACTTCGGTATACATTACCATAATTTGAATGTTTTCCTTTTTTCTACTACAGTACAAACTGCCATATAAATGGCTTTAGAAATATTCCTTCAGAAATGTAGCTGTGCATAACTTTCTATATAGGGTTCTCTACACAGAGTTCGAGTGAACTTTTGCTTGAAAGCTATACTAGGTCAAGCAAGGTCTCTGCCTAAAAGCTGTTCTGGACTTTACCCCCAGAACCCTCACCAGTGACCACCAAATTCTAGCGACCCCTAAGCCTTGCTGGGCATTACTCTTTTTTCTTAAACCTTTTAAAGTGTAGAAACAGTACAGATGATGCTGTCCTAAATAAGTAGGCATCCTCTCCTCTACAAGTCAAGTTGAACTAAATATCAAGTTTTCTGTAGAGTGATTTTCTACCGTTTGATTTTAAAAGAAACTCTTATAGCAGAGTGTGCTTCTTCATGACTATCAAGAGACTTCCCTGCTTATTATATAGTGATATAGGGATTAATACTTTTGAAGGTTTTGGGCTGCAGACTCAATTGTGTCCATTCTGTTGTAGCTGAGTCTTTGAGCAAAAAGTGCCCCCAAGGTGGAAGGATCCCCCAAAGAAAGCAAAGAAACAATCATGCTTCTGTAACCTGTAGCTTGAACATTGCTTGAGAGTTTGAGTCTTGGGCAGTGATGCCTCATGGCTAATATGGGTCATTTATTTTACGTAACCTCTGGTGTATGGAGAGAACTGGTGCCACTGTGGTTTGATGTGGACCAAATTCTCTCACAAAAATATCAACCTTTGGTGATGTGCTCTTTCCCTCCTAGATAAGAAATGTGGAGACTAATCAATGTCTGGATAACATGGCAAGAAAAGAAAATGAGAAAGTTGGAATCTTTAACTGCCATGGAATGGGTGGCAATCAGGTGACAATTTTTCAAAAGGAATTTTCTTAGTTTATTGAGTTATTTGAGACACTACTGCTCATTGGGACATTTCTTAGGTGTTTTCAGTAGTTATCTTCAAAATGTACTTAGGAAACCCTCATTAAAGAAAATGTCTGTGAGAGGGAAATGCAAGAGAAGATTTGGTGGTTGTTTCTGCTTGTATGTTTTTCAGGCCTGATTGCACTATATTTTAGATCTAGTTTAAAGTCAAAAACAAAATTATGGGAGGAAAATACTGCTAGGAGCTAGACTTCCTGTAGGTTCTTTGGAAATGCATTCTGCTTAGAACTCCTGATTGGCATTGTTACTTTTAAAAAAAGAAAAATAAACATGTCCGTGCCTGAAATTATTATATATTTTTATATTATAATGTCTTTTTAATGCATCTTTTTCTGGGTGTCAGTTGTGGGATTTAATTTTCATCTGCTTTTTTTGTTCTACTTTCTTAATGATTCTTGATAAATTCACATAAACAGAGATTACCTAAGCAATCTTCAATTCAAAAAAAGTCTTTTTTTACTGAACAGCTTGTGATTGTGTTTATATTTGTTTCACCCACTGCAAAAAAAGAAAAAGAAAAAAATTAAAAATCTTTCTATGCCTTGCTATTATGAAGGGAACAGAAAGCTAAAGAAAAAGAAAATGTGGGAATAAATAAAGTAATGCACAAATGTTCCCCTTTCCCCTCACTCCAGGAATCTTTCAGTTGAAGCGGTTCTTTTTCAGTTCCTCTCATTCTTTTTCTGTGTAGGTTTTCTCATATACTGCCAACAAAGAAATTCGAACAGATGACTTGTGTTTAGATGTATCCAAACTTAATGGCCCAGTAACAATGCTCAAGTGCCACCATCTAAAAGGAAATCAGCTTTGGGAATATGATCCAGTGGTAAGTCTTCTAATGACTTTTGACTGCAAAATGAGGCAACTTTGCCTTTTACATGAGCCTACAGAGCAACATATTCCAGTGTGGGGCCACTGCTGAGCAGACAAAACAGGAAACAAAGTCAGGATTATGATCTCTCTGTTAATAATTCACTGTGTAGTCACACAGTGGGCATCTGTGTTGATTTAATAAACTGCCTGGTGATTTTTTGGGGAGCTTTTGGAAGAACATCTTGCATGTGCTTAGGGACCCTCTGGAGAAATATTGTTTGACAGTGTAGTGTTGTGTTAGAATCAGATCAAAAGTGGGGAAGTATTCCAGGTATCTATTGGACTTATAAAAAATAAGAGTAATGATGTGGTGACAAATGTAGCAGTTGGTGTCTTGTCTTGCACAAAGTTAAAAGGAAATACTTCTCTAGTTAAAAAATAAGCGTTGCAAACTTACAGAGATGATTTTACATTTCTAATCATATTATGTCTAAGGTATAGATGCTTAAAACACCTTTATTTAAATCATGCTCTTTCTTCACAAATGGTTAGGAAAAAAGCAGTTCTCAAGCTTGTTAATTTAAAATTGGTTATTACAAAAGACAGTTGTGAGACAATTTGTGGATGAAGAATCTTGCCAGTATTTGCAATGACTATTTTTTAAAAGAACTTTCAGATATTTAGCTACTAAAAAGTCATTCTACTAATTAAAAAGCAAGGTGAGGGTTATTTCTAAATACACTTGCTATCGACTTCAGTAGCTGAGGTGTTAACAAAGCCTGCAGCCTTTTAGACCATGAGCAAGTATGTGTGAATGATGATTTTGTGATTAGGATGGCAGTTTATGTGGAAGACAGTGGATCCATGCTAGGATTTCTGCACGTAGCTAGCAACTGTTGATAGGACACTAAAGAAAGCTGAGCACTTGCAGGATTAAATTAGTCTTGGGAACCATTCATTCTTGGTTTTAATGTAGTTAGTCTGCCTGACTTAAGCAAATAATATGAATAATATTACCACCTACAGTGACTTGCCAAAGAGCAAGTGCTTTTCATTAGGCTTCTACCTTATCAGTGATAAGAAAAATGCATCTTCAGACACTTAATTGCAATGATCTGTCTTGCAGTGATTGTCATAGACTTCCCCTCTGTTGATCCTCAGCCATAAATTTGGTTATATGTGGTTTTTCTCTTTATTTTGTCAGCAGAAAATCCAGGCATGTTCTTTGGAACATAACTGAAAGCTGCCTAGTAAAGCACCAAAAAAAGTTATAGGACACTTAAAAAGAACTCCTGCCCACATAGCTGAGTGATTTTTTTTTTAAATTCCTGTGTTGTTTTTTTTTTTTCTTTCTGCCTCTGTTCAATTCCCTCCTTCATTCTTCAGCACCTCCATGAGTGCAGGAGTTTGACATGCTCAAGTTTTTGAATTTGATTTTTTTTTTTTTATTACCCTTTGCTGCTTGTGCACACAAGGCCACGACTTCTCAATCATTCGAGTGTGCTGGCTGAGCTGCTGAATGAGAAAAGAAATGTGGGCAGTAAGCCTGTGGTACCACGGGCAAGTTGGTGCACTGAGGAGTATCCGTAGTACAGTGGCAGGAAATGCAACTTCTGAGGATCCCTTCTCCATGAGGGTAGTGCTGAGGTGTAGACAGAGTGGTTTACCAAAGCTTGCACAAGTGAGATTAGTAGGTATTGCAAAAGGTATACACTTACGTGAAGTTGCACATACTTTTCATAAAAGAGCATACTTTTAAAGAAGAGCCCCAAAAGTGCTGGAAAATACATAGTGTAAGGTCAGTATTGTGTCCCCAGCTGAGGAAGAAAAAGTACTTTTGAAAACATTTTCAATGTGTTCATTCTGATCTGATAAAAGCTGCTATCATAACTAATAACTGAAGTTATATATCTTGTAATTTGTAATCTTGTAAATCATATGACCTGTCATTTCTAACTCTTCAAAGATCCCTAGCTGTACAGCCCTATTTAAAGAATGATGGATGTTGCTTGACAAAAAACATAATTTACAAGTTAAGACTATTTTGTTTTTCATAAAGCACTGCTTTTAGTATCTACAATGTCATATAGCATATTTAAGTGTTTATTAGGATTGGGATCTGCAGTCAATAACCACAGGGTCTTGTCTAGTTCCTACTTACCTGTGGAAAAGTTTTGATGCCAACTAGAAATTTTTTGTTACCTTATGCCTGGTGATTTTTATAAAGCTAATTTCTTTTTATTTTTTCTTCAAGAAATTAACCCTGTTGCATGTGAACAGTAACCAGTGCCTGGACAAAGCCACTGAAGAGGACAGCCAGGTACCCAGCATCAGAGACTGCACCGGCAGCCGCTCCCAGCAGTGGCTGCTCCGCAATGTCACCCTTCCAGAAATATTCTGAGAGGTTCTAAAGAAAAGCAAGGATTGACTGGGCTACCTCGGCTGATACTTTGGCTACGCTGTTAAGTAGCAACAGAAGAAACTTCTGCTCGGCAGAATCCACAGTTCCTGCAGCTTCTCAGTATCTGTGAACCAGCCTTCCTGTACAAGGATGTGAAACTACCACATTTAGCAGTGAAACTGTGCCCACTGATGTTTACAAGATCGAAAGAGTTTCTTCCAGCAAATAATTTAGAGAACCTTTGGACAGTGGAAACATAATCAATGAAATAGTCTCTCTGAAGAGCTACATATCGTTTTAGTTTGCTTGCACATCAGTAACCTCTGCTGAAAGTGCTGTTGTAATGAAGAAAGTTTCAAGAATTCTTTTTTTCCTGGTTAGCAGTGGTAACCAGACTACTAAATATAGATCCACAAATAAATAAAAGAGAGAGCTGGAAACCAGATTCAGTATCATGACATGAGAATTCTGTGGTTTAAAAGCAAAAAGTAAACAGGGTTTAGTGAAACTAAATCAAAACTATGAAAAGTACAATTTGTTATAGTGAAGTATCAAATTTATATGTAGATTTTATACCTCAGTGGGGGAAAATAACCAAGTCAAAAGGCAATTGTTTCTCTTTTTCAATTGTGTGATAGTCCATAAATACCTTTTTATTTTCCTGGTGAGTCTAAAATTATTTTGGGCGCAAACAAAATGAGGATAAGAATAAACTGAGGTCTTGAATGTCTGATCCACTTTTCTTTTAATTTTAATTTCTTGGCTGTTGGAATTGTATCTTTTTATTACTGTCTGAAAACTGGAGGTTAACATGCTGTCTAACTTTTTTTGGTTTTTTTTTTTTCCCAGACCTGCCATTTCAATTTATACTTTGGTCAGTCAGCTTATGGACTTTCATGGCCAAACAAAAGATTTAAGTACACTTTGAAATTAAATTAACTTCAGTATGCTTTAGCGCCCAAGACTTGTACTACTGTACTACAATTTTGTTTTCATAGCAATAAATCTTTTTTTCCTTGTTTGATTTCAGTCATCAGAAAGCCAGAAGAAAAGACACATGATTTGGGTTGAAAAAGATTGGCAAAACTGAAGGTTTTCTGGAATCCTTTTTCACTTCATATTCAGATGTGCTTCATTGTCAAGTGCATATTTAGATTAGATTCTGAATTGTAATGTTGATCTGCTGCTTTTTTCTAATAAAACCTAAAGAAAAATAGTGAAATTGGCATGGTTTTTAAAGTTAACATAGCCAAAAGCAATATGACTATGTCATTACATTGGTCTGCATTTTTTAACTGAATTGCTTTGTTTTGTTAAGAAAACTTTGTGTGGGCTGATCTTGAAAATGAGCCACTCGATGCTCAGAGTATATATTGAATTTTCTTTTGGAAAGAAAAATGAGATTTGCTTAATGGAGAGGATATTTTTATGATAAATGTCATTGTTTGGCCAACTGTCCTGTAAAGCAAATTAAACCTAGACTCATGTAAAAGCCGTGTGAAATTATATTTGGCTGTTAAGGCCATTTTAGATTTGCTATCCCAAGTTGCTGTTGTCAGTGTTATTTCCATTATTTCTGCAGCAGTACACAAGAGTTTCCATAAAGAAAGCAGGGGAAAGGTTAACAAATTGTACTATTACATTGCTACTTTAAAAATATATGGGATGAGAAAATGTGGGTTTAATATTACATAAAACACCCAGATATCTAGCTATCTTTTATTGACCCCTTTATTTGGATAGCCCTGCAAATCTTATGAGATTGAAGTGGATTTATGAAAGTAAATTATGATAAATATATTGAAGTGCCAAGATGACTTAAAGAAAAGGGAAAAGTCCATCTTAATGGTTATGTGAGAAATATGAGAAGACTTATTCCTTTCTTATGGTCAATGAAGAGGACAAGGTGGGTGTCTTTTTTTTTTTATTTTAGCAAACTAGCAGTTGTTAGGGCATGTGTGTGTGGTGGTGCCTAAGAATGTGGTATCTTTTACTTCAGAAACAATTTCCCAAACACAAAACATCCTTTTAAAAACATTTCCAGCAGAGAGGCTCTAAATCAGAGTTGGGAAAGCTTTCATGGAATGAGAAGCAGGGGCATCAGAAATGCAGTGGGAAAGTCCTATAAGTTTTAAAAATTTCTTAATTTGTTTCAGGTTTCATATGTGCACAGCACGTCACTGAACAGACAAAACACTTTTTCACATTGTATTTACAGCTCTTATGCTCCCTGCTTTGATATCCTGTTAACGAAACTGAAGTGCCATGGCTTGGGAGGTAACTAAACTTGTAGGCAGGCCTCAATGTTACTGTGATTCTATCTACCCTTCTTAGTTCAACAAGTCATTTTACACGTTGCTCACATAAAAGTGCAGTACAAATAATTGCATAACTTAAAATGCATGTATCAAGTTGTCAGCAAGCTGAAGGAGCAATCAAATTTCCAGCCTGTATTTTGCCAGTTCTTACCTGCTGAGTATGGGAAGGGGAAGCAGCAAACCAAAGAGTGGCTGCAGCCCCAACGTGTTTGGCTCCAAACCCCTTATCCCAGCCAGTCCCATGGTGGATAACTGGAGCTGGTTAGAGGCAGTGGGCTATGCTTAGCCTGGCCATGTCACCATGGCATGTGCCCAGCAGCTGTGCAGTGTTGGTGGACAGCACAGGACTTCTGCAAAAAAATCCCTGCACCCATGTGCATTTGAAAAATTCTGTCGTATTAAGCACTTTTCAAACACAGCTACAGAGCAGCTTCCCAGGGTTATCTTAGAGCTTCTCTTGCCACAGAAGCTCATGTCACCAGAACTCCCTGCTGAAAGTGATCTTCCTTAGAATTCTGCTCAGCTGTAGTCATCCAGCAGTGGTCTTGCACTTACAGGCTCTTATAGTGCTTCTGTATACCAGCTTTGAGTAGGAAAATTTGAGTTGGTTCTATCAGTTAGAGACATAATTAATTCCTTTCCATCTAGTCTGTCTTCATGTACTTGAGCCTTCAGATAGAATTTTAAGAACCTCTGTATGTATTTTTATTTAACCCATTCAGAAAAAAAACAAATCATTGCCTTTATTATGTAACATAGCTGTGTTATGAGGTGCATGAATAATTTCCAGTAAAAATCCCACTTTCGTTCCTCAGCATTTATTGCTGTTCAGATCAGATGTAGGAGGTGGGGAAAAAAACACCAGTGCTGTCTTATTTGACCTTGATAGCAAATAGTTGCATGGTAGTGAGAAAAAAATCAGTAGCTATACTTGGAAGAGAATTGGTAAACTCTCTTGTTGTCCATTGTCTCTCCTGTGCTCACTGTATTTAACATAAGTTTCCTATGCATGCTCAAAAGGCAGTGTTCTGCTCTCCATCTCTTTTCATTTGTCTGTTTGAAGACATGTATTGAGAAACACCAGTGTCTTTTAACTGAAGTAAATTACACATTATCATACAAACTTTAGGTAACTAACTGTGCCAGGTCTGACTAGGTCATCTTGAGTCTCTTCAGATACTGAAAGTCACAAAAGTTGTCTGTATGTACGTATGACTATGACTGTTGTCTCAAATTATCAGTTTGTTTTATCAGTATTAAGTTGCATTTTAGTAGCATCATTTTTAGGGTAGTTCCCTTCAAAGGGACTTGGCAGCCACTTTTCTTTTTATCACAGCAATGGTTCTCATCTGAGATATGTACTGTAAGCAAAAGAGAGAATCTGTGTTACAAGTCAGAAACAAAATTAAAATTATAATTTTTAATTCTTGCTTGTAGTTCAAGTGATGTAGCACATTCAGAGAGATGAGCAAAACACTGGCAGATTTATTCTGCTATATTTCCCCTTCAAGGTAAGTAAGGAGATATGCAAATGTACTTCAGAAGATTAACTAAGAAATAGTAACGCAGAGCTTTCCTTCACTTCATTAACTATTCCTTCATGCTTTCAAATGAAGAAATGCAGGAAAACAAGTGCTGCAGAAGGAATTTTGGTAGCTTTAGGAGACTTTTGTCTGATTGAACTAAATTATAAACAATAGAGATTTAGGGTAAGAGAAGAATGTGCGAAGTTAAAAACTTGCACGGTGTCAGACTGCTGTTTGCTCTCAGTTCTATTGTAGTGTTTCTTACAGTGGTTTTAAAGTATTTCTCAGGTTTGCATCTTAGGCTATCCACTGATGATTGAGAATTGTTCAGCTAAGCAGTTGTGATATGTGAAGGTGGTGAGCATGGTGTTCAGTACTTTGAACAACAAAATAGTACTTTTATGTAGTAAGTTTCTCATTCAGAAACCAACTGGCACATAACTAATAGGTTATCTAAAGACTAGAAATTATGACATTGAGATGTAAACTAATCCACTACATTGTTCACTTATTTTCTTTTTGAATCTTGGAGGATGTTTTTGTAGCATTTTGCTTGCATTTCATGCAGTGTCACCTGATCCTTACCTTGCCAGGCCATTCATCTTGGTGATGCTGCTCCATATCAGAACTGAATTCTTAGATGAAACTAAACTGCTACTTCTGACAACAAACCAAGTAATTGTCATAGCACTGGTTCAGGGCGTAGACAGTGACCTGCATCTGAAACAATCATGACTGGTTTCCTCAAATAGTAAAACATCTAGAACTTCCTAGAGTTTTAAATGCATCTTATTTCTATCTTCCAGTGGATGGATGTCAGTAGGAGTTCTGATAACTCTGATTATTTTGATGTCTGTCTCATTTTCATCACCTTTCCCCGAGTCTTTTTTTTTTTCTTTTTTTTATTTCTGAGGTTGGATTGTAGCTTTTAGGATGGTGATGTGGACATATATATTGCCTTAGAGATGTGCATTATTTCTGTGTTATTCGTTAGGCATTCAAATAGTGCAGTAAGTAAATGTTTTCAGGAAATGATCCTCAGTGGCATTTTAGTCTTCCAAATATTTATCTTATTATACAGGGCTATAGAAGTAATTTTTTGTTCCATTTTGCATTTAGTCGAATTTATAGATTTTTGCTTTCTTTCCACGTATGCTGTTTAGTTGCCTAGGGTTGGTTATTTTGCTGTTTTAATTAACCTGGGACTTCTTCAGTACTTAATGATACTGATTCAATCACACATTTTGAACATTCCCACTTTTGCTTTTCTCTTGGGTTGGAACAGACCTGGGCAGGTCATCTGGTCTAAACCTTTGCAAAAGCAGGGCTGACTTCAAAGTTAGATCAAATTGCTCAGGACCTCGCTCAGTTGGCTTCTCCATGTCTTGAAGGATACAACCTTCTGGCCAGCCTGTCTGTGTCTGACACCTCTCATGATGAATCCTCCACTTCCCCACCAATACCTACTCAAAATTTCCTTTCCTGCAACTTTTCTGTGCCTTTCACTGTGCATTTCAAAGTGAATCATAAATATTTATTTTTCAGATACTGTTTGCTCTGTCATTTTCCTCCTTCTGGGACTGTAACCAGTTGGCTGTATATAGGTCATATACTGAGAGTGAACTGCTATAAAACAGGCTAAACCAGTCTCTTTCAAGAGACTTCACCACTACTTCCTGTAAATTCTAGAATTATGCCTTCCCTACAAATCTAACATTGGCAAACAGAGGCACCTATCCTGTGAAGTGGTCCAAGAAAAACTGTTGGGTCCATGTCCAGTCCACAGGAAGTGGGAAAGAAGCCCAGCCATTATTGCTGTGGTGACTTCAGAACTGGAAATATTCAGACCAAAGAACTTGAGAGTAAGTTTTGTAGTTGCCTTGGCTGCCTGATGAGCTCTGGATTGTTTCAGAGCAAAACCCTTGTTTCAAGTTCAGTGAAAATAGGAAGAATTTTCTAGCTACTGTTTTCTCTCCTGGTTCTCATGTTCATTAATTGATTAATCAGGGTATCTGAGTTTCTAGTGGATCTTTTTGGTCTGAAAATATTTTCAGGTAGATAACCAGATTAGCAAAACAGTGTTTTCAGTCTAGTCCAGTTAGATAGATGCAGCTCAAATGACCAGTTCTGGTGGTAAGTATTCCAGGATCTTGGGATCAGCTGTCACTATAGATAATTGCTGTAATAAGGTAAGTGATGGCTTGTTGAATGGCAGTAACCCTTTGCTTGTGCTTTCTCCTGTACTCATTTGAAATGCTGTACTCAGGGAGGTGCTGGGAGTGGGAGTGTCATTTCCATTGCCCAGAATAAACAACCTCTCCCTGTGTGAAATGATGAAAGAAATGTATGCTTGAGGCAGTGAGATCAAGTTGCATATATAGTTCCATTTAAATGTGGCTGTACTTACATTGTGAATGAACTGGAAACAAACCTCAAACCCCAAAATCCTCTCTCACATTCCCAGATGCTGAAAACCACAGGAACTGACTGAATTACCCATACTTAGGGCATGCTTGAATGTAGTAGCTCTCAGAATCGCCCTTTGTAGTCAAAGCCAATCATTATACTCATCTGGCCTGGTTTGTGGTGGTTTTTTTTGGTTTTGTTTTGTTTTGTTTCTATTTTCTTTGGTTTTTTTTGTTGTTGTTGTTTTTTTGTGATCTTGAATGTGAATTACTGGATGAAAACAGAATTATTCAATTACAGATTGTGCATATGTGCGTATTTATGTGAAGTAGTTCAGAAAAGCATGTTTAACTACTTCAATTAGAACTAAAGTTGAACCCGGCAGCAGGAGCACATACACCCAATCTACATCAAGAGGCTGTTGTACAACTTTGTTAAATGTAGGTGTTCTTAGCCCTGCCTGTTTCGTTTGGTACAGAAATTGATCAGTGCCACCTCAACCCTGCTCAGTCAAGTCCCTGGTGTGAGGAAACACTTCATTTTTCTCATTCCTTTCCACAGCTCTGGGCTGCCACTAGGCATCACGTGCCATTTCCACTTTTATGCCGTGTACTTTTGCCTTGAAAAAAATGCATTTCAACCCTATGCAACAGTGCTGGAATGTAACTTGGAGGAAATTGTATCTTCTCAGTCACTGCTTTCATAGAAACCAGATCCATAAGGTCTGGGTTTTTTCTAACTATGGTCTTGCAAGGGCTGGGTCTCCTGGATAGAGTGGTAGAATGGGTAGAGATCAGTCTCCTGCTTTGTTCCTGGACGCTTCAGTCTAATTGGATCAATGCTCTTCCATCCTTACGCAGGCTTCAGAATCCATGTAAGTATAATCCATTAACTCTGTTGGGTGCCTGAAGTCAGATTTATGACAAATAAATCTGGAGTGGTCTTAAACGATCACTGACATTGTTAAATTATTTTCTTCAGGTTCCCAAAATTCCCACCCCTCTGCACTTGGTCATCGTAGAAGAGGTTTTTTTCCTTTACCAGGTCAGTATCTGGAGATGACTCTTCAATAATGCTCAGGCGTTGGCATTTTAGAACTCTGGTTCATCCAGTTCAGCTGATCTGGTCTGCTCTGCAGCTGGTTTTAGAAACCACCGACCTGAGAGCCCCTCTCTGTCTCTGCCAGTGTGGTGCTACCTCTGAGCAATGTGGACATCATGGACAGGTCAGAATATTCTGGACAGTAAACAAGCAATGCCTTTGGCATGGTGCAACTGACAGCTGGTGTAATATCCACAACACTGCGAGCCCTTGTGCTTTGGTGTAGAAGCAGTTGACTATTGCTGTCTTGGTGCTCTGAGCCTCAGATTTGCTTCTGACTCATTTACTGCATACTCTGAATATTCTGGTTCAGGTCACTGTATCGTGTGGGAAATATCAGAGGAATATATAATGGACTTTACTCCAGACATGGGGTTATTCGAGTCTGCCTGTTAATTGTGTGTATGACTTGGACACCAGCAAAACACAATAATTGTTCTCATCCTGTCAGTGAAGCATGGGAAATTAAAAAAGACATCCATTAGATGTGATTCTGGCTGTAGGACTGAAAAGGCTGATGTACAAGGTTCCTTCATTTTTCAAAGAGGTGACAGAACTAGAGCCATAGTCATGATGGCAGTGTGGTTTGGTGGGGAGTCTGGTGATAGTGGGAATGCCTTTACCACTCTCCCAAAGCTGTTCAGTGCTGTTGTCCCTTCTTCCAGACCTTCTTTTGGAGAACTGTGGAGCACTGTGCCAAAGAGTTCTCCAGTGCTTTATCCCAGGCATGGATGTGAGGCAACTCTTCAGATCAAACATCTCTTCTGTCCTGCAAAATACTCTCTCAACAGCAGAAGCAATTGTACTACCTAGAGATATTTATGATTTTTCATGAGTTGTTCTAATAGTCCTTAATATTGCTGGTTAGAGCAGTAGAATTGGAAGAGGCTGTAGTTTGTCCTGTTTTGTGGACATCATTAACGTAAGGAGTTTTATTTTGTGGTTTTTTGGGGTTTTGTATATTGTCACACTTTGATGTGTTAACATTCCATGACATTACATTTCCATTGTAAATTTTTTCCTGTAGTCTTCTGAGGTCCATCCACCCTAATTGTTACGTAAAGGTACCTGTTTTTTTCATTAAACCCTGAACGACAAAAGCTGTGCTTCTCAGTATTACCGTAGACAGTTTTGCTTTAGTTAATGTTGTGAATCTTTAGTTTTGTTAGTCCAACTAATGTTGTTTGTAGTTTTAGCTGTCAAAACTAGTAGGAGCAGCCGCCTCAGTGTCCTCCACCTTTGTGGAGTTCTTCTCTGCAGTTCTATTATCACTGAGTTTTTACTGTGTTCTTCCTGCCCCTTCTCAAGCAGGTGATGTGAGGACGTAGGGCTGACGTGTCAGCAAGGTGTTTGTGAGAAGTGTCCCCTGACAAGCAGCTATCGATGTGTTGGGCACATCATGTTAGTACCATAGGTGGTTCCATACGTATTTCTTTTGAAAATAGAGTAGTTTAAAACCCACAAGTGGAATTAATACACTTGTATTTGCTCATTTTCCTCTCTCGCTTTCCATGAGAATCCTTACTATTTGA
Organism: Cinclus cinclus; assembly: GCF_963662255.1. NCBI lineage: Eukaryota > Metazoa > Chordata > Aves > Passeriformes > Cinclidae > Cinclus > Cinclus cinclus. The sequence goes on along the minus strand of NC_085046.1, from coordinate 86,376,491 downwards.
GGCTAGGAAGAAACTTAGATGGTGTGAGGCACAATTGTACCCCAAATACAATTGCAGAGTAAAAGTTACTTTTCCCACTAGGGATACTAGAAATAAAGAATGGTGGTATGTGTGCAACCAAAATGTAAACTGCAGCTTGGAGAAACCCAGTTTGAGGTAATCTCACTGTATGCAAACTTTTGTATATATATATTTTTTTTTAAGCTGATGAAGTGAGCTTTGACTTCTGACTGTCTTGATCATTCAGAGCATGAAGCTTATTGAAAGCTAAGCTGTTGCAAAAGGCTAATGAAGTGATTGTTCCTGCATCCTGTGGATGTAGTTTGATGACTGTAAAGTTCAGCTCAATTTTTTTAGGATGTGCCTGGAATAGGAATGTTAAATAGCTAAAATGGATTTAATACAGCTGTATATAATCAAGGAGAGTATAAGTAGAAGCTCATATTCTACCTGATATTGTTCAGATTAAAATGTAAAGGGGTAAAAGTGACTTGTTGCTCACTGACGCATAAAAATGGAAGGGAAAAAAAAAAGAAAAAAGTCAAAAAAGCTGCAGCCCTGCTAGTTGCAATACTATATTTCAAATTTTGGCAGTTATGGGGATGGTAAAAAAAACCAAATAACTCAATAAACAATTGCTTCTCTGATTTCCTGAAAGATTACTATCTAATGTTTCCCTAGTTACTGAAAGCAGGAATTTTCTCTTATAAAGTCCAAGTTGCTGTATCTTCTTAACCAGTTTTTGCTGTCTCTGCAACCACTGCAAATGAGAAATGTTTTGGGTCAGCACAGGGGCAAGTTGTGCCTTCCCAGGAGTCATTCTGTTGGTTTAAGTAACTTGCAATGGATATATATAGCTGAGTCCTAGGAAAAAGCAAATTATTTTTCTGAAAGTTAGGAGAGCTAAAAAGTGTATCTGATACGTAATGGAAAAAAAAGATGTCTTCACAAATTTGAGCTACACTTAAACCGTTATTTTACAATCCTTTCTCTGAAACAAGTGACTGGTCTCAAGCTCAGGTGCTTCCTACAGACAGGTTACTAATGCCTGTCACCTCTGTGTGGAACTACCAGCTCAGTGACATGTTCTACAGCAGATGCATGGGGAACTTCTGCTTTGGGCTGCAGAGCACAGCCCAGAGATGTGGACTCCCCAGGTTTGTGGTAACCACAGAGACAGCTTATTAAGAGACAAGATAAGAGATCTATTAAAATGTGATGACAGCTGGAAACCAACATGAAATATTGTGTACTGTAAAGGCTCCCTCTGAAGATTTTCTCATCCTGACTCCTTGTCACTCGCATGGCATCACTTGTGTCTGCTTCACAGGAGGGATTTCTGGATATCCTGAAAGAAGTGGGCAGGGTGAGGCTTGGGCAGTGTATTTCTAAGGGTCAAAGCAGCACCAGCTCCAGGACTGGAATTTTGGTGACAGGGCACACCAGTGCAGTTGTCTGCTTCACAGGAGGGATTTCTGGATATCCTGAAAGAAGTGGGCAGGGTGAGGCTTGGGCAGTGTATTTCTAAGGGTCAAAGCAGCACCAGCTCCAGGACTGGAATTTTGGTGACAGGGCACACCAGTGCAGTTGCTCCATGCCCTGTTCAATTCTCATTCACAAAAGAATACCATCGTTCTCATCTCATTGAAAAGACTCTGCTCATCTTCCTGTCCCTTTTCCTGTGCATGTGTAGAATAGGGTTATTTTTAAAGAAAAGGAGGCCTTGCTTAGCATTCAAAGGATGTTGTCAGATTCCCTTTTCATGAAAAGGGAGTGTGCAGGTATGGGGAAGCAGAAAGTCTTAAGATAATGTGTTTAGACTTAATGTCTCTGGTGAATTGCATGGGAAGTCCTGCTAGTCAGGATTCCGCAACTGTCAGCATGAGTATCTAGTTCACAGGAAAAAAAATAATACATAAAGCAATTTTTAAAAGAAAAAAACCCAACAAACAAACACTTCTGGTGTTGAGATGGCTGAGTATTTTGAAATCTTTACCCTTAAGGAAGAATGCATAACACACAATTTTGCAAAAGAATTGGCAAAATATTTTGATGATGACAGCTAAACTAGCACACTTTTGCCTCTTTGGGGGTCTATTCTCCTTTTGTTAACACTGCACCATGTATTTTCACTTTGTTTTTCCCTTCCCCCCTTGTCCTGAAGGCCAAAAATATAACTGTGGTTACATCCCAGGTGTAATGCTGGAGCAGAGCAGGAGACAGGCAGGTGTGGTGTCTTGCTGCTCTGTGGTTGCTCTGTGCTTTCCTGGGTTGTAATTATTCCTGCAATTGTTCCTCCTGCCATTTCCACTGCTGCAGCCACTTTGTGTGGCTTTTCCCTCACCAAATCAAAGCAACCACCCCCCCTTCTCTTCCTGAACTCAAACCAGGTACAAAAGACTGCATCAAATTTCAGAACCTTCCCTACACAGTGTGTATCTCACTGACTTTATTTCCTCTCTGCTTTCCCTTCCTGTTGCAGAATATTTTGAATTTGCAGAGTATTTTGAATCTAGAGTCTGAGCCCTGACAATCGATGCCCATGACCTCATTTGACTTCCTTTCTGACTGAATCAGCTAAAGCCTGGGCTGCTGTGCCTGCCTTTGGCCACTCAGCCCCTGCCATTCTTGCCACCTTCCTCAAGCCACACACATTGCCTTGGATAACTTGCCTGCTCTTGGCATGAATGGATTTTGTTGCACCTACCTGTAGGGCACGACCCTTTTCAAAGTGGCAGCTTAAAGCTATGGCAAAGGCAAAATTGGTTGGTACCAGGATTGGTTCCACATGGCATACGAATTCCACATTGGTTTTTGACAATGTTTTAAAGGTGTAAAAACAAAAACTCAACAGCTGTTTCTTTAGTTTTGTGCTGTGAAGGGTACTGGGGATCTGAGCAGAGGCTGTCAACCATCAGCAAGGCTTTGGTTGAGCTAGAAGAAACTATGAAAAGCTGACTTAAAATCAGGGAACACTGACCAGCCAAAACTACATCTCCTTCTATAGCAACCTCCTCACTCTTGAGCTGAATTTTCAGTTCTCCCAAGATTTTTTTTTTCTTTTCTCTGTAATGAAAACCTTCCAGAAAACTTGTGGGCACTGCAAGCAAAATCTTTTGTGTAGCAACACGGGATTAAGTCTTAGAGAAAACCAATAAACAATTTTCTTAAACATATTTGAAGTGTTTGTATTGGACCACTTTTTTGGCACCTTCTTTATTTCTTGTTAAGGCCAGGAGCATCAGTTACTGTGAGTACAACTGTGCAAGGCCACAGGCAGCTGCTAAATCATATGAAAGAAATGAAAACCTCTTTTCTGGACCTAACAGTGCTGTAAATTGTGTGATCAGAAATTTTTGGAACTTGTAGGGTTAGCAGTAATAATCAGCAGTCCTGTCAAACTTTGTCATAGCTAGCTTAAAATGCAGGGGGAAGCATGGAATTACACCTATCCAAAGCAGTCTGCTTTGGGGCCTTTCCAAAAGCAGAGGAATACAAAGAATGAGAAAGCAAATCTTGCATGCTTATATCAAACAGCTTTCTAGCTGTCACTGAAATATTTGCAGCTGCCCATGTGAACCCAACTTGCCATTGGCACCACATTTTGATTCAGTGCACGATGGTTAAAATTTTTGCAACAGTTATGCATGGTTTTTGTTTAGTTTGTAGATTTTTGGTTTGACAGACGGCAAGTGCCATAATTTAAAGAGCAGAGGTGGATTCAGTTTTTAATTTTCACTACTGATAAATTATCTCTCCTGTGCTTTACTGAGTAAGTAAATTGAAAGTATTTATGAAATCCCCCCGTCCTTATTTTTTTTTTCCCAGCTGAGGGTTAAGAATGCAAGAATTTCCCTGTGATTAAAAATAAATAAACCCTAATGTGCTTATTTGATTTTCAGCTTAGCTACATAGGCCTGAACTTCATTGCTGGAGATCAGGGTGAGTGCAAGTACTGTGCTTTAACTCTCAGTCTGGTTTGTTTTAAAACCAAAGAAGAAGTTTGCAGACTCTTGTGTCATTTTCACCCTGATCTTAAGGATGAAAATGATGGTGGTTCCTGAGAATTTTTCTTTCTGTACTTACAGTTTACTGTGCTTCAAGAATAGGCCTAGAATTGGTTTAAACTTTAATATCACTCAGCTGAAGTAGGCAAGTTTTCAATTATTTCCAATAAACTGAGAATGTTGAAAAGAGAGAGGAGAGATTTTGAATAAAATATAATGGCCTGCTTTTAATATATAAATAAGAGTGCTGCTCTGAACCTGTAAGTGAAGGTTACAGAAAAACCTCTGAAAAGGACTTTGGTTTTCTACTGTGACACAGCAGGACCCATTGCCTGATGCACAGCTCTACCAGAAAAGCTTCTGTGGGCTATAAATGTCATCCTCTGCAACTGTGCCATGTGCTGAAGACTTAAGATGGAGAAACTGTTTCAAACGACAAGTATGACTTTTTTTAAACTTCGATCAGGCATATGCAGGAAGTTCCTGAGCTGAGTTTGGATCACAGCAGAGTTCAAGCAGAAAATTGAGGGGGAAGGTGCTGAGCATGTGGCTGTGCTATCAGCCTCTAGTGCATTCAGGGCCACACAAGTAGCACAAGTGTTTCTTCTTCCTGCTTCCACTTTCTTAACTGTGGACATGTGGATCCAGTGCTGTAGCTTTGGTTTAAGTAGGTAGTTTAAAATAATTACATTTCAGAGACCATTACTTGGTATTTTTTGCTCTTGTTCATGTCACACATTGGTCATATGCTAGAAATTCAGGCTTTGTATAGAAATAATCAGAGTGCTATAGCTATGTTCTTATTTGGACGAGTTTCTGTTATTTTTTATACATCTAGTTCTGTCAAAAAAGAAAAAGAGAGAGATTACAGTAGTATTTGGGGTAGTTCATTCTCAGAAGCCACCCATAGCACAGCTAACTTCAGTGAAAGCCTGACCACCAGCTACCAAATAAACTTGCATTATTGTTCCTCTGTTTAAGCAGCACTTCCAGAGGACTTTTCCTTCATTTATCTGCATTGTGCTGATACCAGCAGTTCTCTCCGTGTGAGCCTCCTGAGCTCTGCCAGGCAATGTTTCCATCACACTGCAGAAGGTTTTGCATGAGGGGTTTGGCCAGGGAATATGTCAGTGCTGCCCCCGAGCAGGCAGTATGTTTTAGCCAGCTCTTTTCTCCCTCCTTAACCTATCTCCTCTCTTTTCTTACAAGGAAGAAAACATTGCCCAATACGAAGATGAAGTGTAAACAAAATTGTTATACTGGGGCTTTGAAGGATGGGTAGTTAGGCTGGCTCCTGAGGGAGCCACAACACATCCATCCTTTCCCAGCTAAACCCAACTTTGCTGTGATACAACACCAGCTCTCAAGTCTGCATCTTGTTTTACTAGTGGTGTTCACATCATTTGCAAGTTGCTTCAGGTGGCTGCCTGGGCTTGTAAGCAAAACAAACTTACCTGTTTATTGTAGCACTCTCAAGACACTTTTTAAATCTGCTTTGGTTTTGGTGGAGGCCTTTTGGGGGAGCAGGAGTTCTGTCCTCATCCTCTCTTGGCATCCTCCTGCCCTGGAACTGAGGGTGGCTGTTGTCTCCCAGTGCACACTCCTCTGAGTGGCAAGCTGCTGGGATGACTGCTGTCTGAAGCCCCTGGTGTCACCAGAGGATGTGGGCTTGTGTTGCAGAAAGTAGAGATGGGATCTAGAACCAAAAATTTTGGTAGAGCTTTCTATGAAGATTTATCTGTCTCTTACATGTCCATAAAATCTAGCTGCTCTAATACCAGCTTTCAGCACCACAGCCACCCTCTTCTTGACATTAAAACACCTTTTTACCAGAAATCTGTTATATTGTAGATCTTTAAATTTAGATCAATTCTGAACATACTTTAGCCTAACATCCATTATCAGTTGCTAAAGCTGCCTTGGGTTGTGTTTGCACTGGGTTTTTGCTTTTTTTTTTTTTTGGTGTGTGTGCTTCCTTATATTTTAACCAAATGACGTGTTCATTCTAGAAGGAAAATATTTAGAGGGTAAAGCTTTGCAGGATATAATTTTGTATTGTCATAATTTCAGGGTTTATATATTTGAATAATTGGAACTTTTCTTCTGTGCTGCAGCAATGAGAAGGTATTCCCATCCTTTATCCTGTAAAGGTAAGGTATGGTTTTCCTGAGCACTGATACAAATATTCTCTTCTTCATTAATATTGATGATGGTGCAATCATCAGCATCAAGTTTCCTTTCTTCTGTTACAGGACAGACTCTTCACAATAAACCCTGACTCCCTGACAAATTTCCAGAGCTTGGAACTTCTTTTTCCTTTTAATATTGTTGTTTCTGACAGCTGACGTGTAATTGTGTAATGGTGTCCAGGTGAAACTTAATAATATCATTTGCTTTTCAGAGTGCTTTGCAGCAGGCTATGGACAGATTGTCAGCTCCCCTTAGCTAGCAGTGCTTGAGGTGATCATTTCTGTCCACAATGTGTTTGCCAAAAATGAAGCAATCCATTGCATGCCTTTTTTTTTTTTCCCCTCTATGTAGTAATATTGTTTTGACCTGTGGAGATTAGGACAGTTTGCTTGACTGGTTTTAAGCTCAGCATGGCTTCCTGCTGCAGGACTTTGGAGACAGACACTCCTGACTGCAGCATCAGACCTCTGCTCCAGGTAGTGTGCAATCTTCAGGAGCCAAACTGATTTATCCAGGGATAAGTACAGGTCTCCCCTAGGGCTGCTGCTTTGGGCTCCCATTGCAGTCTGATTCCTTTTCAGGCACTGATAGTGTCACAGAGGCTGGTCAAGATCCTCCCTGGATCTGTCATAAACTCAAAAATGTGTTGTTATCTCATCCCAGCCCCTTCTTATTACCTTCCTCTTCCTGCCTCATCTGGCAGTTGCTAAGGGTACCATGCACATCGCTTTGCCAAATGACTGAGCTCCTCTTCATTGCTGCTAGCAAGTTGCCACCTCATTTGCTGCTTAAATATTTCCATTCCAGTAGGTCTCTACGTACTCAATACATTCAACGTATAATACATTCATACGTACCATAACATTCAACTCCTTCAGTCTTCCAGGTGTGTGTAAACCCAAATTATTCTTTCCATCAGCTCTTCTTGGGGCCTGACATTTGAGAACTGCAGAGGGCATAAAGTGCTTGGACACATGGCTTTGGTGTCCAGAGTGCTGGTCCCAGGGCGACACACAAGTGGCTGAAAATGCATTTCTGTCTGATGGACCCCCTTGCTCAAATCAGGCCTCTAGCAGCCAAACCACTGCTTGTGGACTCACCCCTCTATATCCATGGATTCAGCTGCTGCTCTTTGAGAGGAATATGGTGGGAGCAGTATTTATTTTGCAAGCACCAAAACCATTTTTGTGTGCAATAAAGTGTAACAAGTAGTTACAGCAGAAAATAGCTGTAGAACCCTTTTTAGTATAAGCCTCTGTATGCATTTTAAATATGCCTATATACATGTAAAAACAGTGACAGTATATTAACATGTGTCTACATGGTATTTTAGGTGGAATATTTTAGAGAGGGTTTATGGTCTGTGGATGACATTTTACAGTTGGAAAAAGACAATTAAGTCACAGTCCACACTTATTGATGAAAATTGTTTGCTGGTAGGTGAAGTTATTTTTAGGGTATTGATAAATGACCTGCAAAATGAGGCACATCCAAACAGGTAAACTGATGTGTATGGATGTGTTTAGTCTTTGTTAGTCCACTTGTATGTGGGTGACATTAAATGGCACCTTTGTGTTCAGTTGCTGTTGCACCCACAGGTATAGAAGCAGATTGAGTGTAATCTCTTTGTCATTTACTTTGTTAATTGGCTGTTAATCAATGCACTGTGTGTATTTGGTTCATCTGTGGGGTTTAGCAGTGACATTTTATGTGTTTGGCAAAGCAAGGTGCATTGTTTTGAAGAGCCAGCTGTCCTCTGAGGCTTGCTGGCCCAGCTGTGACCCACACTGGGTGCTGCAGGGTCCAGCTGGGTGCCAAGGCAGCAGCCAGGACAGGCAGAAAATAGCCTCTGCTTGGGGGCTGGCATCTTTTGCCCATGAACTTCTGTCTTTTAGCAGCTGAAAATCACCCATCACAGACCTTTTTCTCTAGGAGTGTCTTTTCCACCAAACTGATAGATTTGGGGTGGGTTTTTTTTGTTTTTGTTTTTTTTTTTTTTTCCCCTATCTCTCCAGGCAGATCTGAGGTTTTTTACAGAAGATAAAAGATTTATAAATTTTGGTTTATCATACCTGGGGAATACAAGGCACGAACTTAATTTCTCAAAGTTTGGGTTAGGACAGCGTGATATCAGTAGGGAGCTGTGAAAGATCACCAGTCTTTGGGAAGGAAAGATGCTCCTGTGTTTTCCACAGTGATGGTGAGGGGACAATAAGATGAAGGAACTTATACGGTTCTCTGGGTACTAGCAGCAATAAAGGACTCTATAGATGAACAGACTTATTTACAGCATTGAAGCCCTTTTTGTGTCTCCTGAGCTTCACTTCAGGTTGTGTGCAACTTGCAGTAAAGGAATTGTTTTGACAAGGGATAAATATGATCTCTTGGCAATCTCTCTACGTAGTCCCTGTCAGTAAAGGTTTCAAGGCACCTCCATGATCCATTAGCCTTCTTTCTGCCTTGCTCTCCTTCTCCACACTCTGATATTTGCAGCTGCTTCCATGCAACTGATTTGTTGGTGGGATATAAGGAGTCAGGAAGTGGGAGTACCCTGAAGTGAAGGCATAAGGATGGCCAACAGGCTTAACACTTTGCTTGGCTTGGACCTCAGAATGCTTTTTGTTTTCTCTGTTTCTGTAGAAAAGATGGGGAGTCAGGAATGGTGTTATAACTTTCTCTGGATTATAAATGGTTCTTAAAAAATCAGAAAAGCAAAGTCCTGTCTTAAATCAGGTTTGTTTTGATACTAGCTTCCTGGTGTTTGTTCTTTTTCCACATGTTTAAATTCAGATGTTTATTGGGTCAAACTGAAATCGCACCTTCCCTTTGCTGCCCTTCTTGCCTGATTTCATCAGTATCACAACCTCAGAAGACACACTATCTCCTGGAGGTAAGCACTGGTAGGACCTGAGTGGTGGTGTCCTCCTTATTGTACCCTGAAGCCCTGGAGCTGCAGCTCCTTCTGGTTCTATGCCAGAGGTGACTGCATGTGTCATAAACCACACTGCTCTGATTCAGGGGCTGTTGCCAGGGTTCAGCAGAAAGACTCCAGCTGAAGGAGCAGTTACTGAAACCCACTGGGGGACAAAATTAAAATGAGAAAGTCACCTGTTGCTTTCAATACTGTGTGATTGCAGGGATGTGTAAAGAGGAAAGATACTTAATTAAAAGCTTTCAGAAGTCTTAATGAAATCAAATGTCTAATCCTAGCAGCAGAGCTGCTTTTGACTAGATAAGGCATATTGGCCTCACATGAATGAAGAGAAGGAACTCAGTTGAAAATCAGCTCTGGTTTTACATTGAATGAAAGTCTCCAGAGGTGGGAAGGGGTTTGAATAATAACAACATTCAAAAATAGCCATAGCTTTTGAAAGTGCAGTTGTATTATGAAAGCATAGTTTGGATTATACTGCCTCTGTCAGTGCAATGTCCAGATGTAAAGTCAAAACCTGTCAGCAGGTGAAGCAGGTGGTTTTCTCAAATGCACATTGTCTGCTTCACGTGGGGATGGATGGACAGACAGATGGATGGTTGTGCTCATCAGTCCACATTTCTGCTTAGCTGTTGTGCAGTCCCCACATTTTCTCTCCTTTCCTCCTCCTCAAGCAACCTCCATGAGTCTGATTTTTGTTCTTTGAATGTTGGCAAAAATAAGTTATAGGTGGAAAAAACAAAAATAGTAATTTCTTTGCCCATTTTACTTGACATTCTGCTGTCTCAGGCCTTAATCTGCAGTTTACAAATTCTTCACTCTGCCTGGGTATTCCTTCACTTGGCTGGAAGTGCATGTTCATATAACCTGTCAAGTATTAGCACAAGTCCTTCAGAAGGTAAGAGCATAAAAGGGCAAAGGAAGCTTACCAAAGTGGGAAAAAGTACCTATAGGAAACGACAAAAAAGGCAGACATATCAGTAGCAGGTATAGTGTCATACTTTTAGCTCCGTTTTGTTTAAACCAACCAGATTTTAAGTTCGTTTCTTCTGAACTGGTAATGTGCAGCACACTGGAAGTAACATAATATACACGTATCACACAGATTTCTGCAGCAGCCAATATTGCTCTCATATTTATGGATAAAATTAACAGTAGTCATATATTGGTGGAATTAGTCCATAGAGGCAATTTTTTTTTTCTTTTCTGTTGAAGTAGTTCAGAACTTAGATCAGAGCAATCCCATTTCTCCAGAAGTTGTGGGTGGTGGCAGAGCACAGGAGATCACAGAGAAGCAGAAACACACTGCATCCTTCAGGTCTGTGTTCTACTGAGTAGCTGTTGTTAAAAACAAACCAAAGGAAAAAAGCTCCAGAGATCAGGAGCAGTGTTGACCTGTGTATGTGCAAGTCCCTTGCTTCCTGACTTCATTTTTTTTGTGGATGAGAGGAACAGCCTCCCTCTTTCTCCATGTATGCCCCTATCTTGTAAGTCATGTCTAATGTGGGTGCTTCATCTGTGGAAACACAGGTACCAGGAAGAGATAATACTCTGAGTTCATGAATTGCATTAAGAGAATGTCTTACAGCTAACTGCTCTGGTGTGGTATGATGGATAGACAGAAAGTTTCTTAAAGTTTGAGGTTTGCTCAGTTTCATGGTAGAAGGAGAGGTACTCCAGAGTTTCAGCTGGGCACCTCCAAGGGCATGGAGGGCATATGGGTCTCTTCTCTCATCAAGAAAGGAGCAAAGGTTAGAAGCAGACACCAGACATGACTCATATTTTTGTAGATGAAGTGGAGAGGAATAACCAAAAAATCTGGAAGGAGCTGGTATTGCAACACAGGCTTCTAAAAGTAGTTGTTAATCAGAGCTAATCTGTTTAAGGAAGTAAAATGATGAAAATACCCTTGGCTTGTGGATGGAAAATGTCTGTTAACACAGTTGTAACTCTCTTTTTAAAATTTAACCATTCACACTCTTCAACCCCCACCCCTCACCCCCAACAGAATCCGTGGATCAAAGGAGCAGAAAGTTGTGGCTCAGCCTCACTGCTGCTGAGGCTTTGAAAGAGCAAGTGAGCTGTCAGGATGTTGCAGTGCATAACCACATCAAAAAGCTGTGATGATATTAACAGATCCTTTCTATCTAGGTTTCAAGGTAAGTATTTTCCAGGGTTTATCTAGGATGGCACTGGGCACCACCCTGTTTTGACCTGTTCCTTCCTTCATCTCCTAAGAAATTCCTCAGAAAGTATCTTGGCTGCTGAGTAAAGGGGAATTTGTGTAATTCCTTAAAGGGAAATTATAATAGTGCTCCCACAGAAATGCATCACTGTGTTAAGGAGGTGCAGTGGGTTTTAGGTAATTGTTAACTAATGAAAAAAACTTCTTGGAATGCAACAGACTTGGTGGGAGGTTATTTGTTTGTTTGTGGGGTTTTTTTTTGCTGTTTTTGTGTCTCCTTCTCCCACTTCCACACACCCTGCAAAAGACACAAGTTCATATGGAATAAAAGTTGCCTGTGTTTTGGAGAAAGGTTACTGCTTCTGGAACTAAGTATCAATACAATTTTATGTGTAGGCAGTACATGTCATTACTATTTCAGATGGTTGAGGAGTAGCTGTTGCTATCTCTAACTCTCTATACTGAAGTTACAAAACAGGCCTAAAGGTGCAAGACATTACTTGAGTCTTAATGTCAATTTAGCAGAATCACAGGGGTGATTATTTGTGTTGTAATGAGAAACAGGTTTCGTAAATGGATTATGTGTGTAATTCTAGCTCCGACTTTTGAGATTTAATGCTTGTGTGCTTTCTTGCCAGCCTCTCCTCAAAATTCCTTACTGATATATGTTGTTAGCAAATTGTAGGTTGGCATACATAAATTACACCTAGAAAATTTCTGCAACCCTCACTGTCTCTGGGATAACAAAACCAAAGCCAGTAGTTTCCAGTTCACCTATCTGAATTATAGAAGACTGAGCTGCTTACCAGGTGTCTGAGAACAAGACACTTCAGTGAGCAGAGTGTAATATAGCATGATCCTTACAAATAGAGTTACCAAGAAGTTCTTGAAGGTTTTACCAGCCCTCTTAGTGTCTTCTTAGTGCCAGATGTCCCTTTTCCCATCAGTAACCTGGGAATTCTGCCTTCCAGTACTTGCAAGGGTCAGTGTTTCCCTCATTGTTATCTTTGATGTTATCAGCAGACATATCAGGGCATAGTTAAAGTTCTTTACCGTGACAAGAATTACCTTCCAATTGAAAACTGACATAGGAGAGTTTTAATAAACCATTGCAAATAGTCCCTCCATTCAGTTTTGTTCATTCTCTGTTACAGACTCAGTGTAAACAGATGAACATGTTACTGCATTGTTTTGGCATTTTGCTGGAAGAGTTGAATATGCAGGGGCTTTTACTGTAGTCTGCATTTCTCACTGTTTAAAATATGTGATGTAAAGGCAGGGATCTTAGAAAATATTTTACAGATACTTATAAGAGGGAACACTGCTCTTGAGAGTTTCTCTATCCTGCTCTCTCAAACAGTTCTCTAAATCAAGAAAACAAAAAAGCTCAGTTAAACCTTGATATGGACCAGTGGATTGAATCCCAGTTTGTTGATGGCTCTTTCCCAAATGATGTGTTGTTTTCCTTTTCTCTGCCCTAAAATGAGAAGTTGAGATGCTGTATTTTTAGGATCTTGACAGAAATAAGTGTGGCTCCACCTTATTCCATTAGAGTGAAATGCACTATTAACAGCATAGTCCTTGTATTTTGGCAAGCAACACAAAAGGTAAAGTTTGCATTCAGACTTTTCTTAAGATCTGATGAGTTCCACTCTGTGCCATGAATGATGGAACTAGATTATCCAGTCAAAATTGTAGTTCTCTGAAGTCTTTGAGGCCTTAGAGTGAATCTCCTTACCAAGCAGATTTTAATCAATCTCAGCCTTTAGTTACTGCATTCCCAACACGCTGCATTTGTGGTATGTGGGAGTTTATGCTGGTTCTGTGGCATAGAAGCCTCATTTGAAGATGATTGCTAAACTCATAGATTTTAATGGTAACAGGAGGGGCTGTTTAAGGAGATTATGTAAGCCCTCCCTCTGGTATTGGTCCAAACTCTTTGTAGTTCTGTAGTTATCCAAAATCTCCATCGCAAAAATTATGCAGAACTCAACTTTGCACTGTTCTTTAAGAAATCATTTATATACTGTCTGTGAATTTGTTTAATTACTTTTTTAGCTGGCCGGTACTATTGACATCCACAATCTCCTGTGGCAGCAAGTCACAGAAGCTCACTACCTTCTGTGTAAGGAATAATCTTTCAGCTTTTTAAAGCTAGTTTCCAGACAGTTTCCTTGAGTGTCATCCAGTTCCTGCAGTATGGGGTTTGGTGAACAATGATTTGGCAGTCAGCATGGCCACCAGATGTCAAATTATGTCATGATATTGATATTGCACTGTATATTCCCCAGCTTTTCCCTTTGGAAGTAGAGGAGTCTCAGTCCCTTACAATTTCTATTTTTGGGCAGTTGCACTGTCCCCTTAATCACATTAGTTACATTTCTTTGTACTTTCTTTATTATGACCTTCTTGAGATGCAGAGACCCAAGACACACACCATTTTCAGGATATAGGCTGACAACTTCTTATGTGGTGGTAAAATGTTCCTTTCTGTCTCGTTCTTGTTACCCTGACTGATGATGCCCAACATGTTCTTTTCCTTCTCTCTGATGAGAAGTTGCTGAGTTGGAACCTGAGAGCTGTCAATGATCACCCCAAGATCTCTTTTTCTCAGTTTTAACTGCCCTTTCCAAACTTCACATCCTGTAGGCACAGGTGAGCTATTTTTCTTTGGGTGTATTTCCTTGCTTTCCTTGACACTAAATCTGACCTGCTATCTTTTTGCTTGTTCAGCTCTCCTGAGCTGATAAAGTTCAGCATGGCATGTGGATCAGAGTCTGTAAACAGGAGAAACTGCCAATGAAGTGAGTAGATAAAGGAATTGCAAAATGTTAGTTCTGAGTGTTGACAAACATGCCAATTGAGTCTGTGCATCAGCTGTGCTTGAGAAGCACTGGTGGTTGGGTACCACACCTGGGTTTGTCACAGAGGTCAAGCATAAATAACCCTGTCCAGTAGATAGGGAGAGCTGTGATCCAGAACCAAGGAGTACAAGAGGTCCCAAGCTGCATCTAGCTGCCAGCCCTAAGATTCACTGGCTTCATTATGTACCTTCTGGAAATTAAAATGATTTTTAAAATAATTGACCTAAATGCAGTTGCAGTAAATCTGCAAATCTACCTGCTTCTTAAGCTTGGGCGATTATGGCCGCACCATTAATTTCAGAGCTAGCAGTAGACTAATGAGGTAAATTATCCAGTTGGTCTCATGTGACTGCAGGGACCACCCTGACACAGCAGACAGCTTTCTTACTTTCCCTAGTGTCTATACAAGAGCAGAGCTGAAAGTCTGGCTTTGGTATCTCTGCCTTGCACACAGTCTGCAGGGTGATGCTGCTTGTATCAATGAGTCCTCAGAAAACTGGCTGTCATTGGAATAAATCAAACAAAATATAGCTATTGCAAATACGTTAGAAAACATTTACTGTTTAAAGAAAAAATATTTGGTGGATATTGTGGACCAGTGTTGGGAGGTTTTGGAGGTGTACATGCTGTCTCTACACATTCTAATGCCAGGTGCTACAATGTGCTAGTGTGTGAGATTTACTTTAAATGGTGTCTTAATAAACAGCAGGTGATTAGGCAAGACCTGTGATATGTAAAGAAGAATCAACCTTTTGTTTGCAGTTGCTGTAGTGCTGAAAATCACAGGCTTGGCTGTGGGTAGAAGAACATGCAGACACCAAACTCAGATTTGCATTGCCAAAACCTAAAACCAATGTCATGGCACTTAAATGCATGTTGAAATCCCCATTTGCAAACTCCCTTTCTAAAGGAAGCTTTAGAG
Organism: Cinclus cinclus; assembly: GCF_963662255.1. Lineage (NCBI taxonomy): Eukaryota > Metazoa > Chordata > Aves > Passeriformes > Cinclidae > Cinclus > Cinclus cinclus. Next base: position 86,361,391 of record NC_085046.1, on the reverse strand, counting down.
GGCAAGCTAGGAACCGCAGGGCAGTGAGTCTGACTCTCAGCAGCAGTAAGATGATAGAGCTGATAGTAAGGCACACGAGCACTGGTCAGGTAGGTATAAACACAGCCTGTGAGAAGCAGCACAGCTATTTTAAAGGGCAACCCTACCAGTGTAGCTTCCTGGGTCCTACTGCAACCTCCTGGTGGTGGTGTCACTCAGTGTGTCGATAAGTAGGGCCCAGGAGGAGGTCATATGTGAATTTTCAAATAGCATTAGGTGAGGGTTCACACCAGAGATTAGTAAAAAACTAAGTTGCTGTGGGACTGGAGGAAAGACTTGGTAATCTTTTTTTTTTTTTTTTTTTTTTTTTAATAGACAGCTGTTTAGCGGATGAGATGCTCTCCATTCAAATTTCAGATGCTTTGAAAATGAAGTAGAGTCTAGTCCAGGGCCACAATGAAAATTCACATTTTTAGTTTTCCTGTGAGACAAAATACTTAATGAATGTGGTGTGGGACAGGGTTTTGGGTGAACAACCACTGCATGCAATGTCATCAGTGGTGAGTCTGTGACCTGTTCCTTCCAGGACTTTAAGGGCATATGAAATCAGAAGGAAATTGATGGCCCATGGACACACAGAAGCCAAGCACATAAAAAAATGAATGGGTTTAGGCTGTTGGCCACTCACAGCTGATGCTGACCATGCCACCCAACCCATCTGTGAAACAGAGGGATGAGACACTGCAACTGAGCTATCAGTTGAAAAGATGTAAAAGAGAACACAATTTCCTTTCTTTTATTTCCCCTTCCACTAAAAGAAACCCCTTCCTGGCCATTATTCAGACTCTCATTCCTCCAAATAGCATTAATACAAGTATTTCTGAGATCGGAAAAGGTGTGTATGAAACTTCAGCCTTGAGGAAAGATGCTATGTGCAAGTGGAAATTATTTTTTGCATTGGAAATGTTTGTTCAACCCTAATGGTATTCACCGATCCCATGAAACAAAGCAGGGAGAAAGAGCAAAGCTGAGTGAATCCAACACAAGTTTTGCCTGTAGGGTTTTTTTTATCCCCTCTCTTATTCAGAGTTGAATTTGATCCATTTTCTTTTATTTGCTGTAGAATAACAATGATCCTCTGCTCCCCCAACAGTAAACATTGCAGGCTGTGAACATCAGGGTTCAGCAAGCAAACTTTGAAAAATCCCTTTGCAGGGTAAATGTCAGGCTGTTGTTCAATTAATTATTTTTAAAAGTGAATTCACATGCAGCAGTGACCTTTAGCTGTGCTCCACACACACCGCTGCTTTTTATGATCTCATTTGGTGTTTCATTTCTTGGGCTAATATGAGAGGCTGGTGGCCTGCATAGCAGCAGAAGAGATGCCTGCAATGCTGGGGTGGGGGGTGAGATGCTGCCTTCAGCTTGCTGGTTTGGGAGATGGGGAAGGGGATCAGAGAGAGACCCAAACTTTAGAGGGAAATCTACTCTGAATCTACTCTCCCTCTCCACCTGAGACATGCTGGGACCACCTTGGTCTGAGTCACCTGGGCTTGGGAAGGGGGTGAAATGGCTGATCCCACATGGTATCTTGCCCCCTTCTCACTGGTGGTATCTTCTGTCACAAACACAGAATTCACAGCTGGGGCTTAAATGCTGAAAGAGACAAAAAAATGATGGGGTTTGGAGTCCTGTAAATGAGACTGGGCTGTCTTGACCTCTCCATCTGGCAAGGTTTGCTGTCTCACCTGGTGTCACTTCAACACTTAAATGAGAAAATAACAATTCCTCCTCGCAGGTGGACTGAGAATGGCTATCTTGACAGGAGGCATACATGGGCATCCCAAGGGAGCAAGCAACCAGCTGGGAATGAGTGCTTTGGTTTTGTAAGTTTTCTCACAAAGGTCTGGATTTGCCAGTCCTGAGAATATGTATCCAGAAGCAATAACAACATTCACCTGGAAAAAATCTACTTGAATAAAATTAATGGGAAAGACCAGTGATGGGGTCTAAAGTAATTCCAGAGAGGTTTAGGACTCTTGCTTGCTGTGCAAGAAAATAATCAAATCATCTTCCCCTTGCACTACAGCTGCTCTCCTGAACTCAAAAGCTTAAAGAATATCATACCTCCCTGGAAGCAGGAAAAAGAAGTTTTTGTTGTTTTTTTTTAAACTCCTGAATTTAATTCAGAAGGTGATGTTAATAACATTTTGGTATCTTCTCACAGATGCATGGAAGATCACCAGCCATTGTGAGAGAGAATAATGGCAGGAACCTGGACTGACCTATTACGCAGATGGGGAAGTGCTGGAGCTCCAAGCTGCTGCCATGCACTGGCTGGAGACCCTGCAGACTTGTGGTTTCTTAAGTCCATTGGAGATTTACACAACTGACACCCTTGCTTGGCTGTTTGAATTTCCCAGATTCTACCAGCTTCACGCTTTGTTTCTGTTTTTCTAGGAGGTAGAGATTTTTTTTCTGTCTAAGTATCACACTTCAGCAAATAGTGTTTAATGCTATGAAAACTCTCTACCTTTAGTTTTCTGAAGCATTATTATGTTTTCTAAGACAAGCTTAAATGTGAGGTTCTATATAAAACAATTTCTGTTTCTTTTCCCCCTCTGCTCTCTTTCATTCTCATGTTCTATATTGTTTATATTATGGACACAGGTCCTAGTATTTAACTGTGCAAGCAAAAAACAGAGGAAGCACATTCAGATGTATATATGCTCTTTCATCATATTTAGCCCTAGTGTTCAGCTGTTCCTTGCTTGTGGCATGTATATTCTGATATTCCTTAATCCACTTAAAAAAACTCCAACCAAAATAGTGTAAATACTCAAATAATATAATTGCCCTATTTCTTGCCATTTGCACTGAAGAGAAAAAGGAAAACAAATTGCTAGTAAAAAAAAAAGCAAAACTTGCAGAAGGAGAAGAGTTGGAAAAGGTTTTCCTGCTGATGATGAACTAGACCTTGTGTATATGTGTGTGTATATATATATATGCCAGATACAGTAACTGTCTTTGTGATTTTTCAAGGATCCTCAGTATAGAATTGTTCAATATTCACTTATAATTTATTCTCTTTTAAGACTGAGGCAAATTCAGATTAAGATTCGCTGATGTGTTTAAAATGCTAAAAGGGCAATTTTCTCATTTATATTAGACTTGTGCTTAAATTTGTGTGTGTCGGCTCAGGACTTGGGTTTGCCCTCCTGTGAAGAGGAGACCTGCATCTCTTCGTGGCATGATCATTATTTTGGCTCCCAAGTTAGGCTCTCTTTAGTAAAACCACTACTGGCTTTCTGGCAGGTAAAAATCATGAATGTACCAGAGGGCAGCTGGGGGTGGATGGGAGCTAAGGGCCTCAAAGCAGATGCCTGTGAGAAAACTTCCACCTCGTGTGTGCAGTCCTTCCTGACCTACTGAGCCTGACGACAGCATTCCCTCTTCCACTGCTTTTGTGGTCATGCAATATCATCAAGGGCAGAAAATAACTGTTTTACCAGCTATTAAGGATGATAGTGGAAAAGGTTTGTGGCCAATACTTGTTTTGATTTTTTTTAATTGAAGAGTAGAGAAGATCCTTGTATTAAAAGATACTTAGTATGCAGAGCATCAGTGCCTGGGTGCATTTCCTTTCATTAGCCTTCCTGGAAGCACTTTCCATGACTAATGTGACCCTTTTATACAGAGTGGGGTCATGCAGTTTGTACCCCCTGGCAGCACCTGTTTTCTGAAGCAGTGCCACAGCAGCTGTTGCCAGAAGGATGAAGGGGGCTGAGGTGGTGAGGCTGAAGGAATTGGGGCTCATCTCCCCAGGGGTCAGGCAAGAAGGGGGGAAAAAAATCTCATAAGTAACAACAGCAAGCTGACTAGCTTAGGGAAAATGTCCAGTTCATATTCATCTTTGTAGAAAGAGGGCCCATTTTCTAGAAGGTGATACCAAGAGGAAGCCAAAACATCTCTGCTTCAGAGGCAAGATTTGGCTCCCCACCATGCCGTCCCTGCAGACATGCTCCTCTGGGTGTCTGGCTGATGAAGTGTGCTAGACAGAAAAAACAAACTCCTATTGTCTGCCACAAATTTCACCTGGAGATCACTACAATACCTTGATTTTCTGTGCTTTCAATGTGGCATTCAAAACCTACATTGGCCTCAGAAGAGCGCGCAGACTCTGAGGTAGAGCTCCAATGCATCTTGTCCCAATGTTTTTGTAGAGCCTCAAACACATAGTGCAGTGTATCCTCAGCCTGAGCTTTCTCCTAATTGGACTGGTCCTTGGTCTGCTTTCAGAAACGTCATTAAGGTAATTCATTAATTTTAAATGACCATTGTCCCTTTTTGCTTATCGAAGCTATCAGAAAAGCATGTCTCTGCTATTGATACATAGCCTTGAAAGGTAAAGGTTTTGTCTCAGGGTTACTCCTCTTGGATGCTGCATGGACAGTGCTGAAGTGCAGCCCTTCACAGAAGTTTTTCAGTCAGTGCCAGAAATAACACTTTTCTTCAGGTCAGAACACATTTTAAAATTAAAATTCCGCCTCATTAGTTGGTCACTGGGGTTGTGCTCGTGCACAAAGACTAACTACTGATGTGGATATGAAGAAAAGAGCCTCTGGACAGATTAATGCTGGTTGTAGAGCAAAATCAGAATGTCTAACACAGTGATTTCCTTGTCCTGTGATGTTTTTCTTAAAGACCATCTTCAACAAAGGAGGGTCTGAGAATGCCCACTGAGTCTGGAAGCAGGGAGGGATATAGGTCTAGGTTAACTATGCACACTTGGAGAAGACAGACAAGAAGCCAGACATGACATCATGATAAACTGAATGTAACAAGGGTTTCCAGTGGTATTAATATTAGATGATAATGTTGGAGTGCAGCTGGTAATTAGACAGGACAGCTGCCAAGGCCAGTCATTAGCAATGTTGATCTACTCACTTGAAAACCAGAGAAAAGGCATTGCAAATGTTTCTCTGTCACTTTTGTTTTGGCTGTAATGGATACGACAGCTCATTGCAGGTAGAAAGTTCACCTTCCTGCATAACAGCCTTGGACTGTTTGAGTTGCCACAGGATGTTCTTATTTCTTACTTGTTGTGTTTGGCCCAGAACTGTAAATCACAAACACCAGGCTGTGTAATTCTGACTTTTATTACATTAATGTATTTTAAGAGCAGGAAATCTATAGACTCTTGGCTCAGTGCAGCAGAAGCAGAGCATGGTGGGTACTCTGTGGTCAGGAATGTTCTCAGAAATATGCTCTTGCTGAAAAGGTGACCTCAAGATAATCTTTGCTTGGCTTCTGGGCTGGGGAAGGAAGGACATCTCAACTTCTCACCACAGGTGTGAGCTGGGAATGTGTTCTGGGAGGATAAGGAATTTGTTCCCCAAGCATAAGGAGGGAGGAAGGGAAGAGTGATTAAAAAAAAAGAGATGTTAACTTCAGTGCTGAGACCAGCCTGTGGATGCAGGATTCTCTTTGCACAGAGTCATTGCAATACTCTTCATTGCATAACATCAACAGCATAGCTGAGATACCAGTGGAAGGATCCTGATTCCCCACCCTGGTGTCTTTTCTACTGAGCCCCAGCAGAAGCTTAAGCTCTACCTGCAACATCTCAGGGGAAAAAAAAATCCCCAAAACTACATTTGTAGCTGCACTGAAGTGTTTCCTTAGTCTCTTTCCAGGCATTAAGTAATTTTAAATAAACCTCATGTGTTTTGGGAAGCTCCCTCCAGCCCCACTGAATGTCCATTATATCCCAGCATGCAAAATTGATCTGCATGTTGTCAGAGACTGGAAATGGTGATCTGTTTTGAGACATCTTGGGGCTTGGGATGAGTGGCAGGAGGTGGGTCAGTTCCTTGCTCTGGTGAGGTGGTGCCCTGCTCCAGACCCCCCAGCCCCACAGTGTCTGTCAAACACAGCACACGGTGGCAGCCCCAGTGTCACCTGCCCCAACCCTCAAGAGGCTAAGAGATGAGAAATCCCTCCTGGGAAGAAGGTCAGGATGGGCCTGACCAGAAGGCAAATACATTGTTCTTTAACCCTACCTTCATCTTGGAGTTTTTTATTGCTGCAACCATCTTTCTGTTTTTCTCCCTTTCTTCTTTTAACTCTCTTCTCATGGAATGTAGCATCAAATGGTTTTAAAGGTTTTCTGTGTTCAGTATTCTAAGTCTATGCTGTGATAAATTATATTACGTTGTATTTACTCTTTTGTCAATGTTCATTAATTTTCTATTGCTTGCCATATAGTTTGCCATAAAATTTTTTGTGTGTTTTTGCCTCTTGAGAATATTTGGTTGGAACTTCCTAGTTTGTCTACCCAGAGCAAAAGAACATTTAGCCCTAGGTTTGAGTGACCAGCATGTAACACATGTGCAGCAGAAAAATTCCTCAGACTTGTGGCTAGCTATCATCAGAATCCATGTTATAAGTGCAGGTGAACTCACTAATGATCATGGTCTTCTCCCTTGAGTATGTAATTTTCCACTCTGCTTTTACACAGCTATTTCAATATGGGGAGAGGGAAATCAGAGAAACGAGACTGCAAAGCACTTGGTCTGCAGGGCCAGGACTGCTCTATTCATTTAGGGTAGCCTCTGGGCGAGACTTTATATTGCTGTACCTGGAGAAAAAAATTCTTCCCCGTGTGAACAGTCTAACCTGAGAGAGCCCTGTCGGTGGCATTCAATGGGCTGTGTTACATCTGTGAAGCTGCCGGTGAAAACAAATATTTGCAGGGGACAGGTCAACAAGCATCCATCTTTCTAAAGGCATAACAAGTGGATTGCTCCTTTATTTTATTGCTTCTGACTATCCTACCCTGAATATACTTCTTGCCTTCAACTGTGAAAGTGTGCTGGAGAGTCTTGAACATGAGAGTCATGTTACAGCTCTTGATCCTTCTCATCCGTGAGTTCCCTGCCTGCTCAGGAATGCCTCAGGTAAGTAGTGCTGAGCTGCTGGGGCAATTATATCACTGAGATGCCTTTTAGCCTTTCTTTTAGCTATCATACACTGGGAGAATTACACCAAACCAGGTCATAATAGAAATGTTTTGAAATGGAAGTCGAGATAAGAGAGACGTGCTTTAGTAAAAGTGAAAGTGGAGATGGAGTGGTTCGAGGGGGAGATTTGAACTGCGTCTCCAGGTTCAGCCTCTGAAGAGGAAAGGCAGCGGAAGCTAATGCAGTGAAATGAGCTGTAACAAAGCCACACCAGGAGTTATTCAGCTGTTCACAAGAATTTTAGAAGAACTGTAATTGGGAAATGATGTGAATATCAAACAAAATGTCACTTCACTGGAAGCCTTGAAAAGAGGGGGAAATAAAAGAAAATGAAGAAAAAAAACCTGCATTACATGTCACCCTCTTAGACACACTCTGAAAGAGTTCCCTGCTCTCCACTCAGACCTTTTGGCACGCTATTGTGTGGCATTGTGTATTTCTGTGTGGGGTGCTTCTCCTTGAAAGAAATTAAAATGATGGGAAAGCTGGCATGTCACATCAAATAACATCACATGTTTTTCTGTTGAAGAGGGGGAAAAAAAGGAAGGAGTACTATGCTGAGTTCCAAGAAAATAATACTGAGGAAATGAGTGCAGCAACCGGTTCAGATCCTGTCCCTGTAAAATAGCAGCCATGCCAGAGCAGAGAAACAAGCTCTGTGTCCTGGCAGGGTTCAGAAGCAGGTTTGAATTTCTTCTGCATGCTATTTGCTGGTGACCTGCAGACCAGATTGTCCACATTGCTGATCTCTCCCAGCTGCCCATAATGATTTTTTAGTTCTAATATTAGAGGTTTTTTTTCCAAAATTTGGAATGTGTGAAAAAACATCAGGATTGTTCACTACCATTTCTGTTCTTGCTAACTAATATTAACTTTTTCCTTCTAAATTCCCTGTCTGCCATTCTTATCTGGGAATAAGCTATCTTGAAAGCACTTTGGCCCTGGGAATAAGCTATCTTGAAAGCACTTTGGCCCTTTCTTCTTCATCATTATCCTTCACAGGCAGAGAGCACCACTGGGTTGAGTCCTCTGGGCCCCTTGATGTTCTCCTCAGCACTTGCAGAAGAATTGTCCTTTGGATGAACTGCAGCTTCTTTTTAATTTAGTGTAAGTTTTTTGTCTGGAAACACCAAGAAAACACCTGCTGCATGTAGAAACATAAGGACCCTGTGGGCCATTGAGCCCACTGCATGCCTGGAGAGAGGAGGAGGACTAGGACAAGATTTTCTTTGAGGTTTACCAGAGTGAAAAAATCCTCTTTTCTCCTGAAAGGAGAAGATGACAGCACTGTGGAGAAATTACCCATCAAGGAGACAAGAAGAGCACTCTGATTTTGATTAGACAGAATTTCTCAGTAGCCTCACAGTGCTCCTTCTCATCTCAGATATTCTGCAACCAGGAACTTTAAAATGAGGTTAATATGGGTTTTGCATGCTTTGCTTGCTGGGGCTATATGGAGAAAACGGGATAATACAAGGCACTGCAGTAAGACAGCTGTCTGATAATAGATACAGTATAATATAATGCACATAATTATATATACTTTAAATGCATTAGTAATAGATACCACATATTTAGCAATGTTGTTATGCATCTGTCATGATTTGATAGGAAACCCTTCAGGCAAATATTCTTAAAGGCCTGATGAAACAGATACGTTGATTTCTATCTATCTATATCTATGTAAATTGTGGTGATTTCAATGGAAATTTCCCAACTTGTTTTTTAAATAATGCTTCATACAGTAAGCATAAGAAAAATCCTGTCTTGGAGCATCACAGGAAAACAACAAAACGTTAATCCCTGTTGCATGTTTTCCTCACCTTCATGTCTTCACTGTAGAGCTGGGAGACACTTGCCAGCTTCAAAAGGAGGAAAAAAGTAAATTCTCTCTTTTGCTATGAATATCACAAAATGAGGTCTGATAGTAAGATTTTAGATTTCTGGTCAATATCTTCTTTGAACGTATACTTGGGATTTTTGAAGTTTGGTTGGGTTTTTTTGATTTTTTATTTGTCTGGTGCTGTTTCTAGTCAGTGAACCATCATCTCTAAAGGCAACTCCTCTCCCCCCCTCCCCCTTCTCCCACCAGACTATGATGTATCAGAATAAAATACACGTGCAAGCACAGGTCCACGGGCAAGTGAGTGTCTGTATAGCCTTGAGGCAAGGCTGGTAGAGACCTCTTGGTTGAGCCCAAGCAGTAGTTACCAGCTGCCATGTCAGAGGGTGGCTGGGCAGGGGTCCCTGTGCCCCACCATGTGCCCCTCAAGCACACAGGGAGGGTGGAGAGGTGACAGGAGGAGATTTGGGCAGTCAACACTGTGGGCACTTTACTCCCAAAGAGCCAAGCCCAGTCAAATGGTGCTGAAGAACCACTTCAGGTTTAAAAGGCCTAGAGCCATAATTTATTTGGGGAAGCTGCTACTGCAAAAAGAAAGCAATAGGCAACTCAGCACTAAGAGCCAGTCTCATGCAACCTCTTAGCAGAATGTTTTGGTATTTGCATATTTCTCCTTGGTCGCTTTCCCATTCGGAAGGATACATGAAGCAATGAAGATGATTTGTAGCCTATTCTTATTCCTCCTACAGAGAATAAGTGTTGCTTTCAAGTCTGAGCAGGAGCAGGTCTTGTATCTCCCTCAGCTGTACAGCGCTCAATTGTTTTTCTCCCCTTACTTAAGGATCTCACAGAGGCACACCTCAGGTGTGCTTGTGCTTTTATCTTTGGTCTCTGTTATTAACGGGTCTAATAGCTAACATTCTTTTGAATAAGACCTTATTAATCAAAGACTGTCTGCTCTAGTCAAGGTCTAATGGTATTTTAAAGCTTTTCTTCCAAGGGCAGTGCTTTGCCTGTGAGTCGTTAACCAAAGGTTTCCCCGGGGCTCTCTAGCGTGTTGTCAAGCACTGCCCCTTCCCCTTGCAGGGCTTGCTGCTTTTTGGTGGATCTGACATGCAAAGGGAAAAATCAAACTAATATATGAGCTCTGTGTTTAAGTTAAATAACAGTGCTGTTGCTATTCTGAATTCGGTAGTGTTCCCTGAAATAATTTCCTGGGAAAGGGTTTGGCAGACTTTACTTTCCATTTCATACATATATGAGCTGTTCTTGCTGCTTTGGAGTGACTGAATGGAGGAGGTTTGCACACTGCGGTGGGCTTTTGATTTCCTTTTCTATTCTATTCCTGCTTTATTTCCCCCATTAAAAAAAAAAACCCATAAAACAGTATTAATTCACTTGAAAAGCACTGTGGTTTTTTTTTTCTCATTCTCTGTTATGCTATACAGAGTTATACCATCAAATATTACCCTTCTGTGGGACTCCTTTCTAGCTGGCTGTGTGGCAATGCAACTGAGGGCTTGGGAAATACCAGCAAGTAACTCTTGATGTTACCACAGTGTTCTGAAAAGCTTGTATTAGGATAAAGTGATTTTCAGCTACGTTTAGCTGCAATGCAAAGCGAAAAAGAAGGCTTGGAGTATGAGCAAAGAGTCCCTGATGGTTTTGTTCTTGTGCATCATATGTGCTGGGGTCAGAAACTGTTCAGTTTTCAGTGCTACTGTAATGGCTCCCTCTAGTAATGCATTGTATGTTATTACAAATTGAATGGCAGCACTTGCACTTGTGAATTGAAGCTTTGCACAGCCCTGGTAGCAAATTCAGCTACTTCATATTCCTGTTGAAAAAGCCTGATGTGGTGGTGGGGGGAGCCCAGGTCAGCAGATTTCACCTGCGGGGAAGGGCAAGAAGCCAGTTTTTGGGGAAAGCAGGGGAGGTGGGGAGCAGCAAGGGTCTGATGGTGAATGCAGCAGGTTACCTTTTGTCATCTGGGTCGCTTCACTCAGCTGGTACCTTGGAGAAGGAGACCTGAAACCAGGGAGTGAAAGGATTGATCTTTTAGCAGCTTGTTTCCTATCTTCTTACAGTGGGGCCTGTAGTTATCATATGGTGACTCCTCCTGCCCCCTGCTCCGTCTGGCATTCCCAAAAGTGCTACTTCCCAGACCGGTGCAGCTGGACAGCACTCGGCATTACACCGGGCATCTTGCTGTAGGAGACAAAGCCCTGCCTTTGAATGCCCATAGAAAGACACTGGAAATAGCTGGAAGCATCCCAGGACAAACAGATGAAGGGACTGTGCAGACCTAGGGGTAATATTATAAGATGATTGACCGTATTTATCCAAGGTATGAAAAGTGCTATTATTCCCAAACCAAGAGGTAACCTGAGGAAACTGCAGCTGTCAGGGAGGAGCAAATCAAATGGGCTCTCCTCTTCTTTATGCCATGACAAAATGTGCCAGGGGCTTTGGGAGCAAATAGAAGGTAGGGCCCTGAGGTGAACAGCTAACAATTTAAGACTAGACCAAACAGTGTGTGTTTGCAGGTAGCAGTCTGCAGTTTAGGGAAAGGGGAGGGGAGATTAGAGAGGAGATAATCTACACTCCCTAAGGGATAGCACACAGGCTAGCCAGATCAGATGGTTCAGCTATCACAATAAATCCATTTGCTGTCTATCTGGATTCCTGTGTGCATTTTTGGGGTGGGTACTGCCTTTGCTTCTGGAGCAGTGTGACCCTCAAACACCCCTGTTTTACACCATGCTTGGAGGTGGGGCAGCTCTGAGTGCTTCTCTCAGCTTCCTGATGAGAAAATGCCATAGACTCTGACCCTGAGGGAGCCTGGAGCAATGCAGAAAATGTTAAGGCCTGAGTCTCTGATCTAGAAAATGCTTCCTATCACCTTATTTTTTTGAATAATACTTGCATATTTAAAAAAACTGATTTTGACTGCAATGTTTGATCTTGTAGCTGAGGTCAATCTTCTGGTGTTTTTTGCTAGGATCTCAAGTCACCCCTGGAGCTGGGTCATTCAGGCAGATCACAAGTAGAACAATGTTGCCTGTGTTCAGCTAACCTGGTATAATGATACAAGCTCTGACCTGTAATGCAATGCAATATCCTGCAGCCGAGAGATTTTTATGCTGGTGCAGTTGAATCAATAAACTTGGTAAGTTAGGCTGGTACAGATATTTTTAATTGCACTCCCTACAGACAGCCTCACAGTTCCAATGTCTAATCAGAACTGCGAACTATTCAGAGGAGTTTTCTTTGCAAATAGGGTTATGAGTAATCAATAGCTGGGTGTTTGTGTGTGTGCTCAAATACTCATTTAGTAATTCTGGCCTGTGAATGCATTCATTAACCTGACTGCCTGATGTTACCTCAGCCTCCCTCCCCTCTTCAGAGACAGGAAAAAGAAATGCATTCATTGATTATGCTGCTTTAATTTATTTGCCTAGTTCTAATCTCTGCACAAGATAAGACTGCTGAGAATTGTCAAATTGTGTGCTTTGGAGAATTGAAAAGGACATTTCCTCTCTATTTCCTACATTATATAATAATGCAAGATCCACAGTAGCATTTTTGCTCTCTATGCAAAATACTAGTTAATGGATATAGCTTTTAGTGTCACTGTTTTGTGCTAGTGTGTCCCTTCATTTATGCACAGAGAAATTAAATAGATAGTTAATACCAATGGAATACAACTGGACTTTGAGTAAACAAACAGAATTACCTATCAGCCCTTGACTTGGGGTCCTGATTAAATAAAAACAGATTGGTCCTGTTTGATGTATGTCATTTTGACTGTGTCATTTTTATGCTGAAGGTTTATTTAATTACAGTTGTTTTAATTCTGTCTCCTGTGAGTTATTGCTGTATTCCTCTCCCATAACTCCCTAGTCCAATGTTGTCTCTCAATGACAGATTGCTCTCTGCTTGATGTGCCTGTTGCTTACTCGTGAGAGTAGGAAAACCTGTGCAGCAGGACTGCTCTTTGGTGGGTGTTGGGGGTGGTCTTTGTTATCAGTCCTACAGGAGCTGTTGGTAAGGCAGCTGCTGGCTTTCACGTGAAGCGGGTTCTGGTTTTATTTCAGCAGTGGGAAAGGGAGACAACCCTATTAGTGCTGCAGGTGCAGAGCTGTAGGTGGGTGTGGATCTAATAACTTGCTGAGCTTCTGTGCTGGAGTGTGGCATGACACCCTCACCAGGAGCCACGGCCAGCCAAAGGCTTACACTGCAGAGGATGAATTACAGAGAAAGAGACAAATTGCAAGAGAGAAAGAGAAATGTGAGCAAAGAGAAGGAGATGAAGTGATGGGAATGTACAGATGGAGAGAGGAAGGAGCAGCAGCAAAGGCAGCAAGTAGGGAAAAAGAAGTAACCTTCCATGACCTCAATACTCCCAACAACATGGAGTACCCCAGGGCTACAACCTTGGCATGCACATGGCTCCAGGAGATGAAGACGTGGAGGCAGCACTGGACTCCATCCTTCCTTGGAGGATGATTTGGCACTCATTTCACTGTGGGGAGCATTGTGGTGTGGCTGGAGAGCTTCCCCCTCCCACCCTGGCTGCACCATGTAACAGCTACAAATTGTCCATAAGGGCACTGTTGTTGTGTCTCAGCTTATTCCTGCAAAAACCTGTTCCTGACCTGGCTATGAATAGGCCCTGTTCCTAACCTTCCCTGACATTGGGGTGTTCCTAAATCCCAAGGGGTCTTGGGCTCAAGTCTGGGTCAGGAGGAAAGGGCAGGGTCTTAGTGCATGGTGGAGTCATAAAAGTGTCCCCCAGATCATTTTTCTGTCTCCTTATTGTAGACGCCTCTCATCATTCCCCTTGTTTTTTTCCCACATGGATCTGAGTTGTGTTTCCTCTCGGGAAAGGATGAGGACTGTCTGTTTCTGAAGTGGTGGAACAGTGCTGCACATAGTGCTGGTGGGACCTGGGAGCCTTTCATCAGGTTGGGTCCATCTGGAGAGTTAACGGGAGGTTCTGCTTAACCTTACAACCCAGGGAAGGGACTTTCTGCTCTGAACTGGTGAGGAAAATGGTGAGGAAGTTGAAATACTCACAGGACCTCTTGCCTTATCCCCCAGGTCATGAACTGCCCAGGGTTAGGACAATAGGGGCCTTCATTTCTGGTTGACTTCAGTGCTCAGATAAAAGTAGAGAAGTGCTACACTACTGTGACGTGGGAGATTTATTTGTCAGAAGTGTCCTGGGTATTTCTCATCAAATCTTAAGTCACATCAACAGACCTAAAATTATTTGTGGATTTTGTTTTTTTTCCTAAGTGGGGGTAGAGTAAAAATCAAAGCAGAAATAATGTCTCCCTGCCAACACTTGCTGTGGTCAGCCCAGGTGCATGATTCTGAATGGACTGATGGCTATGGTATGTGACAACCCCTTGTATCCTCAGAATGGCTGTGTGCTCTGGGGAAACACAGCTTCCTCCTGAAGGCCATCAGAAAGGAAAGGGGAAAGAGAGGGGGAGTGTTGCAAACACCATTTACATATCTGGGAGATGAGCTCATCCTCTTCTGTGCAGGTGGGAATCGAGAGGATCCATGAAAAAAAAATAAATTCAATTAATCTTTTCTGAAAGGTAAAAAAAGCACTGCTTGCCTCTGGTAATGGGCTTAGAGGAGGAGGAAGCTGGGTTGCTAATGCACTGCAAGTGTGTAAACATCTCTCTGGTTTGTAAATGCTGTTTCTTTCTTTAAAGCTAAACCTGCAAAATTTCCATACCTCTGAGTTTCTATCTTCCTGACCAAGGTGTGTGACTTCTGCTCATCAATTTCCACTTCCACCTGATAGATACCTGATAGATACCCCTTACATTTGGGATAATGCACCACACACCACCAGCTAGACACTTACCTAAGGAAGGAAATTGTTTAGTCTATGGAGTAGCTCCTCTATTTCCCTCTAATTGCAGCAATTCTGTATTGGACAGATGGCCAGGTCTCTGCATCGTGTCAGAGAAGTTCTGCATATTTGTCTGTGCACCAAACTTTATTACAGCATTTCCAGACACATTTATTTTAAGTTAACTTCGACCACTCTGCTGCTGCATCAGAATAAGACATCTTCACAGCAGCACCTCCTGCTTACCCACCCTGTCTGTAAAAATCCTTCCTGCTCCTCCTCAAGCACACTTTGCTTGATGTTTTACTCCCATCTAGTGCTTTTTATTAAAACTGCTGGTGCTGTTCCTGACATGACACTAGTCTGAGCTGATCAAACATCACCATATTTCTAACCTAGGTGTTCACCAAATTTCTTTCCATCTGGCTATGAAAATCCACAGCTCTTTGATCCTTGCTGGTGTAGTGGAGGTACAAGAATGAGTGAGATCCTTGCAGACTTTTGCTTCTGCAAAAAGACTTTTGTGTCTTTCGTGTACAAGACACTTCTTTCATGATTGTTTTCTTCTCAGACAAATCTTGACACTTATGTTTGTTTGAAGCAGGTTTCTTAAATGCATTCCTGTTGATTTTGATGGGAATGGGAAGGCTGCTATACTAAATATGAATGGTGTACTTCAGTGGTCCATATTGGGACCAGTGTTATTTAATATCTCCATTAATGACATAGAGGTATCAAGTGCACCCTTGACAAATTTGCAGATCACACTAAGCTGGGTGGTGCAGTTTTCACACCTGAAGGATGGGATGGCATCCAGAGGGGCCTACATAGGCACAAGAAGTGGCCCATGGTAATCTCATGGGGTTTAACCAGACCAAGTTCAAGGTGCTGTCGGGGAAATGCCCAGTATCAGCACAGGCTGGGGGTTGAACAGATCCAGAGCCGCCCTGCCCAGAAGGACTTGGGGGTGCTGCTGGGTGAAAAGCCAGCAACATGCACTCAGCCCAGAAAGCCAAACATGTCCTGGGCTGCACCCAAAACAGCATGGCCAGCAGGTGAGGGAGGTGACAGATATCCCATGTGCCTACATCACTACAGGCAGTGGGAGAGCCCCAGGCCAAATGAGCTGCTTGGCCCTGAGGAAGCTGGTCTGTCTGTCTGTCTGTCTGTGCATTCAGTGTGAGACTTATATGAATAAAAACCCTGAACTCTTTCAGGGAGTAGCTGATGACCAGAGATGGGTCACCCTCTTCAGGTGAGGCTGTCAGGGTTTTCTGTTGGTAGCACCCTATGTGGGAGGGAGGTGAGCATCCAGGGCAATGAGGTGCTGGCATGGTCCCAGTTGTGTGTTATTTGTGTGCTGTTAGTTCCTTGCTGTAACTGTGGTTTGCTCTTGATACAATGGTTAGCACGTTAATAAAAGAGCATTAGAGGAGGTGACCATGTGGTGGAGAGCCTGGCAATAGAACCAGACTCCTCAGGTGGAGGATGCTGTGTTCTGAAGCAAAACAGCTTCATGTGGGTTAGTGCTGTCTTGGTGCAGATCCTGCATAAATCCTATCTGGGCTGTGCTGCCCAAGTACTGACAGTCTTCCAGCCTGGATTCCTCTGTACTCTGTTCTCTCCCACTGTTTGTTTACTTCCTACTGTTTGTTTTCTTCCCCAGCAGGGCTTATGGAGCAGGCTGAACATGCAGTAACCTGGTGTCTCCAAATTTCTCTGACATCTCCACTGTGGTCGCTGATAATTGTGCTGGTCTCCTTGGTGTTGAACTTTCAGTCATGCTGAAAATAAATGGTTCCTTGTTTTGCACCCATTGCTGAACTGCACTGAGAGGTTTTGCTTTTCCTACTGAGTTTCTGCAGTCTGTTGCTCACTTTCTGTCCCTTGTGCTGCTTGTATCACCAGTTGTTCCAATTGGCTGGATTGATCCAACCTCTGTTTTTTTGCTTAGATAGCAGCTGTTTGTGCTGAGTGCTTTGTTCCTCTTTGGCACCCTCAAAGACCCCTTCTGATACCAAAACCTCAAGCTGACTTCCACCTCTGGGTGCTGCTACTGCGCTGACCCTAGTTTTTCTCCTCATCTTCCTTTTTCTTCTCCACGTTCCCATTTCATTTGTCTTCCAGCAGGATACACCCTGCTCTGTTTTCATTCCCCTATTCTTCCAATGAATATCTAGACAAAGCTGTTTTGCTCTCTACATAGTATGATGTGGACTGCTCTCTTTTTTTTTTACCTTTCCTTCCCTCTCTTCATGGTCAGTTAAACTGCATCAATGAAACTTCAACTCTATTCCATCTAGGAGCAGAGACCATATTGCTTAAAGCTATAAAGTTCCGTGTTTACTTAGCATAACAAAGATAGTTTTTGCAAGTAGGTGGTGAGACTGCAGAATAAGAGTACTTCCAGCAGCTGAAAATGCACAAAGGCAGGAAAAAATATTAAGGAATGTTTATAGGCAGGTAAATATCAAATACAATGCACTGATTAATATTCCAGTGCCATGGACTTTGATAAACTGGTTTTTTTGCCATTCTGCAGGTTTTATTTTTAACAGATGGGAGAGAAAAACAACATTTGGTCTAGAGCCTCTGTCTGTCTGAGTGAGGTTTTGCTCATTTTGGGGGCTGCAGCTATTCTAAGCATGGCAACTTGATTTAATTAGCTGACTAGGATCCTGCTTTGTCAGTGTTTTTTTGTTATTGTTGCTTTGTTGATTTTTTTTCTTGTTGACTTTTATTTTTTTGCCTAAATGCACTTTTGCAAAACTGACAGTACCCAGAGCTCCCAGACTTCCCTGGCCAAGTTTCTATCTGAAATGTGCAAACAGAATAGCTGACAAAATAATACACATGTCCATGCTGGAAACCTCTCCCTTCCCTTTTTTAGGGAAAATTGAATATCTATTGATTCATCGTTTCTACCAGATGGGGAGCACAGCAGTAATTCCTTTGTGTTTTTGAAAGCAGTATCTTTCACAGAGTTTGCTTTGGTTGACAAGTTATTTTCCCTCTGATTTGAATCCGTCTTTAATGTGTTCTGTTGGAGTATTGACTACAAGAACAGACAAGCTCTGATTACAGCTCTTGCATGGCTGCCAAGGTCCTGCAACGAGCAGGGAGCTGATTTAATCTGTTCCCCTTGAAAGCTGAAGACTTCCTAAGGATGGAATAAAAGCTCTAGGTCCATTAAGCAGAGATTGTGATGCCTAGGAGAGATGCAAAGTCAGTCAGGCTAGAAAACAATGCTACGTCCTTCGTGCATATTTGAGTGTGGCACCATAAAAGGGCTCATGCCAAGTCCATCTGAAGTGTTTGAGGACAGCCTTACTGAAAATGGTCTGTTGTCTTAAATAGGAGTTCCAATTACAGCACAAATCCACATTATAAGTCCTCCTTTTTGAACATGGTGCTGAACAAAGTTTATGGGGAAGAAGACAGGGGAATTAACTTGAGCTTACTAATTTTATATTACATCACTGTTGCAATATCAGCATCTCTCCAAGTATGTGGAGTAGATACCCACATGGAGTGTTGAACCAAAGGAATGGTTTTGGGAACCTGTCTGGCCAGCTCTCCCAAGCCTTGTGTGACACATGTCCCTGAATGTCTGTCTTTTCTGTTGGCTGGGTTCAATCTCATTTGAAATGGACAGCAAAGTCCCTGTTGACAATCTGGGACCAACCAATGAAAAAAGAATAAATCAAGAAGGTTTCACCAGTGCTTCAGTGTATGTGATTGCTGGCCAACAGGTGTTTTCAAATCGGCTGCCACAGATGTTTCGCTTTCTTAGTGCTGTCAAAGGCAAATGAGAGCAGGCAGAAGCAGTTACTGATCCTAGGAGGAGAAGAAACTTTATGGGATATGTCTCAAATTCTGAATTGTTTTGTTCATTTGCTTTTCAGTTTTCTGATTAATTTATATAAGGTTAAAAGTTGTTAGAAAATTCAAGCAAAGCAGAATTTTTGTCCAGCAGTTTTCCCCTCTGTATATTCCAGATATGCCCCCTCTTCTCTGAAGTGTTACCAATATAGAAACCAAGGAAGCAGGTTGCTGGATGACGAGCAGGTTTTCTACAGGAATTGGAGCCACTTGTGTGAACAGTGAGAGCTACAACAGCGCTGAACCTGGGGAGAAGGTCATAGCAGTCCCACAGCCATATATTGCTCATTTAGTAGCTTCAGATACAGCCATCCTGTCTGCACTGCAGTTTTTTAATGCACTTGAAAACTATCATTGCATATATTTGTGTATACTTACACGTTATGTGAGCATATGCCTTGTTTTCTGAGCACGGGGCATTTATTGCCTGGACTCATGTTCTTGATGGCAAAAGTATCTGAAATCCACTGCCAACATCTGGCTGGTACCAGGAGCACAAGATGCTCACTGTCAAGTGTGTGAATTGCCCCCTTAGCTCCAGCACAAAACTCTTTCTGCTCACAGCACCTTTGTGCAGGAGAGGGGTCATGCATGTTCCAGTTCTTTTCTGCACATACACACTCTGGGTGACTCTTTAAAAACCCAAGTATCTCCTCCTACATGTGCACAAATGAGGATGGGAAGAATCTTTTGGGCTCAAACACAACATCCTGGGAGTTAGGTCAGATAAATATAATATAACGGTAACTTGGCCCTTTGTATACACAGTAATTAGACTTTAATTAAAATATCATGTTCTGTTATTTTTCTGCAGACAGCTGCCTCAGAAGGTGCCCAAGAGAAGAGCAGAAGAAACTAATGAGAAAGAGCAGGACTGTGTAGTGAAAGCACTTTCCATCTGGAGAACTCTGGCTTTGCTCACTGGAAAAGGCTGCAAATGCATAATGAATGAGGCAGGATGCTGCAGAAAGACATAAAATGGTCTCAGAGGGGATGCTTGACGCCTCTGTGGAGAACTAGGTTCTACAGCTTGCTCAGCCACACACTTTGTCTCTCTCCAATAAACAGAAAAATTGACCATAAAGTGCATGATTCTTATTTTCTTGATGTCCAAGGTAAGACTTACAGGAGTTTTGGGGCTTTTTTTAAGAAGAGGTAACAGCAGAGGCAGTTGGTGGGACCTTTGTCTGGTTGCTGAGCTGCAAGAAAGCTCAGTACTCTGGAAAATGGGGGTCTCAATCTCATTTTTCAAAATTTGCAGGTGCTATTGCTAGGCCTGGACTTAAATTTTCCCATCTCTTAGTCCCCTGTTGGTAAACTGAGGAAAGTAATTCTTAGATATCTTAAACATGCAACAAGGAATTCTTAGTATTTGTGGAGTACAAGATACTGCAGTAGGAATAACTGGAAGGAAAGCACGGGTTTTTTTTCTGAGGCAGGATTTAGATGATGTAAAGTAAATAAAGATAAGGGATGTGTATTATAATAGCAGAGCAGAAATAAATAAAAATATTTAACCGCTCACTGAGGAAGACAGGGCCTTTTTATATAAATATCATCTATAATCAGGTAATTAAAGACTGTATTTTAACTCCATGCTGAAGTAAGGAAGCTGTGTGGGTGGTTTTAGCTCTTACATTCCTTAGTCACTGAGTTTCTGCTTTAATAGGTAGATTTTAGATGTAGTTGTGTTTGTAATGGCATGGTAATAACTTCCATAACATAAGCTTTACATTGCATTAAAAGCACACATCTTACTTTATGCAGCTCAGTAAACAAAATAATCCACTTCTCTTACTGACACTCATCTCCTTCCTACATCCGTCTCTCTGTCACCCCTGTGCTCTCTGGGACGAAACAAGTTGGTCAGAGTCATGGGTTTCCTGCAGCTCTATCCAACACCAGTTTATCCAGCTGGCACTTGAGCCTCCCCTCACTGCCTTTGGACCTGCACAGCCCCTCACAACAAATGTCAGCTGACAGTTTCAGAGCTGATGCTTCACTTGCCAGCCCTGCTCTCTCCCCAGCTTTTGAAGCCTCCATGGCATCCAAGGTGTGCACTGGCATGTCTTCACTGAACTTGATGTCTATCAAGTCAGTACTGAGTACTGGCATTGATTATTTTATTATTTTATTTTTGCTCTTCACCAAGTGCTCCTGAATTCTCCAGTTTAATTTCACTTCATAGGAATTCGTGTTTATTTTGTGTCATGTTCTTGGCATGCATTACCTTTGTCCAGCTGTAGTTTGTTACAATGACACATGCTTTCTCTTTCTTTCTTTTGCAGGGTATAAGGGGTGATGAGTAACAATGCTGGCCACTCGCCAGCACCCCACTATTGTCCTTTTCAAGGCCATGGAGCTGTGTGCCCCTGCAGAAGGGAGTGGTGCTAACTGCAGGAAACCTGAAGCCAGGGTATATTTTACAGCAAGCCACTTAAAATGCAGGATCATAAGAAATGTTTGCATTTTAAAATGTTTTATCTTATGTTTTAAGGACAGTGTTTCTGGCAGGGGAAAAATATATATAAGGGCATTAAGTTGCTTTCTTTGCAGGCAATTATACAATGAAGCCAGTATGAGGCATTTAAATAATTGTAACAGATGTTTATTGCCTAGTGCAGTTTACTGCATCCTATTATTCCCTTTACATACAGGAGAGAAGAACACATGACAAACTATACCGTAAAAGAAATTCTTTTTTCACAGCAATGTGGCTGTTTCTCTGACTTCTTAATTGAATCACCTTGGGAACGAGTTGGTAATAAATAGCATTTGGAGAGCAGGCAAGTGACTAACTGCCTGAAGGAGCAGCAGCAACTGGTGTGCAAAGACCTGGGGCTGGCGGTAAATACCTGTGAGTAAACAAACTGCAGTGGGATTGCTCCAGGAGTGATGCTTGGCTCACTCTCATTAAGCATTTCAGTGCCTCTCAAGGCTGTGTGCTTCTGGAGACTCTCCTTGCCTGAAATCCATTTTGTGCGCTCCATTGAGAGAGGAAAAATAAGATTCTAGGTCCTTAGATGGACTTTTGATAGGACATTTGTAATCCCATGTTACTACAAACCTGCTATGCGGCTTTATTTCCTTCTCCCCACCCCAATGAGGTATGAAAATATTTCGGTCTGCACAAGATGTCACATCCAGTGTAGGGTAGATGTCCTCAGCCAGGCCAAAAGTGCACAGAACCCCACTGCCTGTGATGACCTCTGGCAATAGCCTCTGAGGGATGACAAGGAAATTATGAAGGACAAGTCTGTGTGTGTAATTTCCCTCAAATACTCTCCAAATATTTATTTTGCAGAACCAGATATATTTTCTGTGTTTAATAATGTATTGTTTTGACCAGGTAATTAATCTGTATATTTATCAGGGATGCTTTTTCATCCATTCCTCCCTTGAAGAATGTCCTGCAGATGTTTAATGTTCAGAGCAGTCTGTGTAAGGCGGTAGGATAGTAAATGCTCTAGGTAAGCTTATAAGCTTCCTCATCTAGTAAAAAAAAAGGCTCTACCTTCTCAAAACAAATAAAAAATCTTCATTGAATCCCCTCCCAATCCCAAGCCCCAAAAGTCCTGTAGATATTTTAACTCTTGCCTAGTATCCCTCTTTTTGTCTTATCCCTGGCTTTGACTAAAATTTGAGGGTTTTTTCACTGTGTATTTATTTTCAACTTTCTTGCTCAGTTCAGCCTAAGCTCTTTTGTGATTTCAGGTCAAATTTGGCAAAATTTGAGAATTTTCAAGAATCTAAAATAATTTATATTTCAGGGGGTTTTTTTTTCAGGAAAATTTCAATGTTTTTAGCACACATAATATTTGGACAGCAAGTTTTGATGCTGTAAATCATGAAAGAAAGAAAACCTTTGTTTCCCCAGTGCCCTTTGCAGAGAGGAAAGTGGTGCAAACCGTTTCTTCCTCACTCCTTTTTCCTTCCATTTTTCTTCCTTTGCCACGTTTGGTTTGCCATTTTGACTCCGACACCCTTTTAAACCCTGCTCATTTCTCATTATCTGCAGCTCCATGTTATGCTAAAACTTACTCTATATGTTGCCTTTTATGTGTGTTAGATCCTGTGTCTTGTTCTTTTCCTCTCCCCTAGAATGAGTTTTCTCCAGCCCTGGGTCTTCACTTCTTTTACTGGCTATCATTGAGTTGTTTACAGCTGCGGGATCTCCAGGTCGTCTGTGTCCCTTCTGTCATCACCCCGTGCCAGCACCCCTCTGTTGCCCCTCTCAAGGCCTCTGTCCTCTCCAGCGCATCTTTACCTTAGAGTGGTACGTGTCTCGCTCTTTATAGAAAAACTTCTTGTTGCTGCGAACTGTCTAAAATTGCTCTTGCATCACGGCAAGGTAAAGAGAAGTGAAGCAAATTATCATCAGAGAAACTGCCGTTACAGATGGACGGAGCTTTGATGATGTTGCTGGATTGCTCTGGTCTGCTGGTACCTGCCCTTTCCTGGTACAGCATTTCATCCCCAGGAAGCTGCTGTTACACGCCTGACCTTCACAGGGGTCTGCAGCAGAGACACGCCTGGGTGGAATGACGGTAGGGCAAGGAGGAGGGGGGAGCAGAGGAGAACCAGCCCTAGCTGCAGGATGTGGATCAGTGCCTCTGCTTCTGAGGGTTATCAGGAGCTTTTATGAAAAGTCCTGTCAGTTTGTCAGAAACCCTTCAGCAGGTTTTGATCTGCAGCTTGTCCTGGCAATGTAAGTGGGCAGCAGATGATAACTGAACTGGGAGTGCTTAAAGTTTCTTTTCTCTCTCTCTCTTGATTATTGAAAGAAGCCTTCACTGGAAAAGCTGAGTCACTTCCCAGATGTCTTTGGAAAGACCACATTCTTTTCTTAAAGCTAAAGAAATCCCAGTGTAATATCTCAGCTCTGATTTGGGGTCACTGCTGGGTGAGCCACCGGACTTCCTTTAGAAACAGAAACCACCTCACATAAATAAGGATGACAGAAAAAGGACTGATTGAGACTGACAGAATAATTTAGAGAGGAATCATCTATTTAAGGATGAGGACAACCTGAAAGGTCTCCATTTGGAGGTTGCCTACACCTGCCTGTGCAGCTCTGAAGGAGATTCTCTTCATTGGAGAGTCTTGCCCGTAGCTTCTTTGGATCCATCAAGCAAGAGCCTTACCTACCTCTGTATCTCTGGATCATCCCCAGAAACAGCATGACACCTCATGGAGAGGTGAGTGGTGTATGCAGGTCTCACTTGTGCTGAAATCAGAGCAAATGTTCATGCAGTGGTGGAGCCTGGAGTCTTGTTCAGAGCAATTAGGTGAGCCCTGGTCTCACCTTGTCTGACCAAGCTTAGTGGTGGCACGGTCTTTACCCTTGGTTTTTTCAACTCCAACTTTCCCATAACTTGCTAAAACCAGCCTTCTGTCATTTCTCTCCTAAGTGAAACTCTTAGCAACAGGCTTTTAGTATGTTAGAAAGCAATAATCAAATCAGTCTGCCTTCTCATTGAAGCAGAACAAATCCATGGCTGTGTTCCCAGCTGTAAACAAAGGTAAACAGATGTGGGACTGTGGTCATCTCCTTCCCAGCAGGAGGGATTATCAGGAAGACTCCATAAATAATGAAAATGTAAATGGGGCATAAAATTCATTTTTAGATGAAACTGGAAGCCCTTTGTACACCCCTATCCAGTTTAGGTAGAGAACCATGCCTGGCTCACCTTAGAAAATTAATTTTCTTCTTGGTGAATATTTTAACACTTTGAATTCTCAAGAATTCCCCTGCCATATTTGATTGTTTGTTCTTCTTTTGTTTTGTTTGCTGGCTACTTAAAATGAAGAGGTTTTCTTACCAACGATTACCTTTTTCCTTTTCATTTTTTAAAGAGTTTATTTTTTTTCCTATTTAGAATGCTTCTGACTCTGCCAGATCCCTCAGCTGCACACTATCCCCTTTTCCAGATTGTATCTCAACCTTGTAGGCACCAACTCATGCTTATATTTGTGTTTTCACAAGCAGTATCAGACTAGCAGCCAAGAGGAAAATAGAAAATAATATAAATTTGAGGCCAATACAGCTGCATTCTCACTTCATGTCTCATCACTGGACATAGAAAATGGTATGTGTTATTATTCCCTGTGTACATTGTTATAATCATTGACATTTGCAGAATGTTTTAGAGACTGAGCCTGTCTTCAGGGAAAAAAGCACCAACAAAACAGAACAACCTACCCTCCTGCTACACCTCCAGTCCCTACACAAAATCTGTTGTGGTGGATATTGAAATAATGACTGCCTTCAAATCAGGGAGGGGCTGTGCTGTGGCTGAAGTGCTGCTGGCTGCCAAAAGCCTCTCTGGAGAGTGTCTCCAGAGCCTCTGTGTATATTGTGGGTCCCCTCTGGAGTTAGGAGGTCTGGGAGCTAACTGGGTTTCCCTCACCTGCACAAATTACACAGTCTCTTGTTTGGGATGGGGAGACTGCCTGAGTTCCTATTCCTGAGCTTTAGATGAAAATCTTGTCAAACTGGGGATGCTTCTGCCACATGTCAACATAGCAGTAGATTTCTTTCTTTCTTTAACTGAAAATGGTACCAGGGAACTCCTCATGACTGAAGGCAGATCCCAGCACATGTCAGGCTAGCCTTCAGGAGAAACCTCTGCTGGAAGCCAAGCACTGAGCCAAGCAGTTAATGTGCTTTAAAAACAAGCCCTTGAAATGTATTTAGTCTGCATTCAGTATTGCCATAGCATGAGGTCCTAGCTTTTTGTGAAAGGAGAAAGTAAAACTGCACAGAAAAGCTTGGTAAAGGCACCTAGACTAGATGCAGCTGTTGTGAACTTACTGAAATTTGTTGGGGGATGATGAAATAGCAGCCAAAAGACTACCCCATCATATGGCTCCTTTATAAAAATAAAACTTAGAAGTGAGGTTTCCTCTTTCCCTTGAGCGAGGGGGGTTTCCACTTGCTTGGAGGGTCAGCAGTGGGGCTTGCTGCTCACAGGTTCCCCTCCCGTGGGCACAGGAAGCTCCCTCCCTGAGCCAACAGGACAGCAGGCATCACAGGAATTCTCAGACATGGTTTGTGTGTGCCCAGAGGTGCATCCTCCTTGTCGTGGCCACAAACACCACTGCTGGCCATCAGCCTGCCCCAAGAGCATTCCCCGCAGCTCCAGCAGTTAGAACCTCTCATAATCCGCAAGATGAGAAGCATTACTGCCACATTTCTGCTGCAGCATTATGGATTATAGCAATCCTGTCCCTTAGGAAATAGTTCCAAATTTATTTTCTTTCAAAATGGACAGTAAACTAGAGAATTGTGAGTATTCCTGCAAAATGCAAATTAAAGAAAAAGCACTTTGGAAGTCCCCATGAGTTTTGACAAGATCAAGTTGCTCAGTTTTTGTTCCTTTTTTGGTCATGTCCAAATAATAAATGACATAATGCTTTGTAAAATGGATATGCACAATTTTAAAGTATGACAGCAGGCAGAATGTAGCCCAATAATCTGATTAATCCAAATTATATATTTAAATATTACTGAAACAAACTGTGCACTTGAAACTGCACCCCTATCCAAGTGTCCTTTTTTCAAACTTATTTGAAGGTAACATTCCTGTGAAAATATCTGCCTTAAAAAAAGTCCTTTTTTGAGAAATCTTGTCTCATTTGCTTAAGCATCCATAGTACACTATATTTTAAATTTCACCCTTACAAAAACTGGTGAGGATGCTGCTCCTGTAGGAGACATTCCCTCTCATGACTGACTAGGGAAACTTTTTCTTTGGAATGGGGAGAAAATAAAAACCAGTTTGATCCAGACCAAAATGACAAAGTTTTATTTTAATCCTAATGAACTGTAAACCATTGATTGCAGCTTGGAACAAAAGAAGTGCTCTTTCAAATAATTGAATTTTATTTCTATTCTGAGTATCCCTTGGCAAAACCATGACAAATGCAGCAAATGCTGGGTTTAGACACGTGTAGCAGGTTGTTGTGTGTTATGATTGCCTCTCCACCCATATAAATGAATGTGAAGTTGCCTCTTCCGGTGCTTAGAGCATTTGGAGAACCCCTCATGAGTTTAACCTCATCTTTCATGGGAGAACATTTGCACCCTCAGTTCCCTGGAGACTTCCCTAGCAAACACCATGAACCAGACAGTATCCTGGGATGGAGAAATGCCATCTCTCCAGCTGATAGTTTCCAGTATCTGTAAAGCAGTTTAATGTTTATTGGAACAAAGTCTGGAACATAAGGGTTTCTCCTCTGAGCCGAGTGCCCTCACCAGATGACAGCAGATCTGGTTCATTGAATGTTTTAGTCTTTGTGGAAATCATATCGATTCCACCAGGAGGAGAAAATGATGTAAATTTACCCTTTAGTGCCCAGAGCTGTGCTGGTAATGTTGCTCTCTTGAAAAGCTCTGGTCCAGGTCCCCTCCTCTACTCTGGTAGACAGGAAACCAGATTTGGGGTAATTCAGGTGTTACATTTCGTATTTTTTTTATTCATACGGGCAGTATGGGAGGGACAAAAAGACTCCCTGATATTTTTAAGGGAGAAGCAGGAGATTTAGAATATTGCAGCGCTGGCAAGTATTTGATCTACATGTAGTCCACAGGGATTTATCCTTCCCTTGGATGCAGAGACACAGTAGAACTCCCATCAAGGTGCATGAGTCCTAAACCCTTTCTTTCTACATTTCTGCCTTGGCTGATGCCTGGATAAGCCAATCTCTGCAGTCTTTTTAAGTGATGTGATGAAGAGGATGATAAAGTAAGGTTTGGTGCCAGAAAGAAGAACAGGTAAGTGCTGATTTAATGTCCCAGGCCTTCTCATTTTGAGTCACAGGAAGAGAAAGTGGAGAGGAGAGTTGTTTCCCAAGGATGAAGAGTCATGGTGCTGGTGCTGGTGCTGGTGCTGGAGGGGAGTTGCTGACTGGAGTGAGGCTGATGGCTAATGACTGGCATAAGGGACTGAATAGATCAGACTGGTGTTCTGTACACACTGATAAATTTCCAGGGAGCTGACCTGCATTGTCCTGTGCAATTTCTTTAGTTTCTGTCTTAGGAGATCTGGAGGGAGAGAGACAAATTATTTGTTTGTATTAATAAAAGCTTATTATAGTACTGTGGATTTACACACTGCTTTGCAAACTTATCTGTGTTCCTTACCCTCTAAGTCTTTCATAGAAAATCCATTGAATAAACTCAATTAATTATTTGGAATGGAACAGTAGTGAGATGGGAACCATCTATCCTGTCCTTAGAAGTGATTTTACAGCTACATGAGGTGAATTTGAAGCATTATGCTTATTTGCTTGTGTGCCTAAAAAGCTGAGTTTTTGGTTTGCTTTCTTACCTTTGTCATGATTTTTTTTTGTGCCAGAAGCTGCACTGTTGTCAGGAATTGGCCCCTGATCTGTCTGACCAGTAGGTCAAGTAATTTTTTTTCCTGCATATAAAAATGCCTTTCTTGTCTACACTCTTCTTGTTAGTATCTCATATGAGAGAAGCACCAGCCGCTTGCTCAGTTTCCTGTTTGGACTCAGACTTCCTTCTTATTCTGACTCAGATTAAGAGAAACACCTCCAGCACCTCTGTGTGCCCAATCCCTGGATGTTGCCAGCCTGTGGATTTGAAGGTGGTGGAGCGATGATCAGGGATTTGAAGTGGGCCTCGCCTTTTCCCTGGGATCCCCTGGGATGCGAAGGCTGCTGGATGGGAAGTTTGGCAGGAGGAGCTTGTGCAGTCTCCAGCCCTCATTCTCTGCCCTCCCACCTGCTGTTCTGCTGTGTGGCCTTGCCTTCCAGCTATAAAAAAGGGCTGATCATCCTCTCTCCTCCCTGCTTGCCAGCAGTGCTGGAGTGCAAAATTTGGCTAAGCACCATGACAAACCTTTACTGTAGCCAAGCAGGGAGGAGAGGACCTAGCAGATGTACTCTACTGCAGGATTCAATTATGCCATCCTCAGGAGCACAGGAAAACAAAGGCCTAACACTGAATTTTAAGAAGTGGTTTTTTAAAGCCTTTGTAAGGCTGTTGCCCTTGACCACCTCCTGCTTGGATGGTGCCAAGGAAGGGTGTCCCTGTACTATGCAGAGACCATGGTTGAATATTAAGGTCCTCAGCAGCATTAAGCTAGTTAGATCCCCAGATGTAACTGCAGAGCAGTCATGCTGTAAGAAACCTGGACCTGGCTTGCCTTCTTACAGAGGCCTTTGCTACACCTTAAATAGAGACAAAAAGATTTGTGTCCACTTAGGGGAAAGGCGTGTTAGCTTGGGCCCAGCTTTGTAACAAGCTGCTCCCAAATCTGGGTCATGTTCTGATCCAGCAGCTAACTTTGTATTTGGAGCCCACCTGTAGCATTAATGGAAGTGTTTCATTTAAAACAGCATGGAACTGGCTAGCAATGGTTGTGAGAAACATCTCGTGCTGTTAGCAGCCACTGGATCTGCTGGGAAGGGATTAATTCTGCTGACTCTGGGAGGCAGGGAGTTCATTGCTTTTCTGAAGGAGGGAAGTAACAGGGGAGGGGAGTTGGCAGACAGACAGAGACGAAAATCTCATATGTGAACTCAGACCCTCTTGGGTTAGCAGTGTGGTTGCAGGGATGGGAGGATTTGGGCACATGCTGGCTGGGGCTGGGCACAAACAGGAATTTAGAGTCACCACCACCCACAGCCAGCATTTGAGTTCTGTGTCCAGTCCTGATGCTCCAAAGACACCTCAAGCCCAGTGTCTGCCCAGTTAGCAGAACTAGTAGTCCAGGTGTGGGTGAGCTCTGTGGGACCCCTGACCTGGACTTGTGCCTGCCCACCTGATGCAGTGCTAGCAGGCTTGCTGGTCCTGATGCAGGTGTGAGCTGAGACATGGTGCTATGAACAGCAGCAGCAGCTAATGTTCCATCCTTGTCTTCTCCTCCTGATGTGGTGGCCCTTGAATTTGAACCAAAACTTCTGTAAAGATATTGACTTTTTTTTTTTAAACTCTGTCACTCTAAAAGATTTTATATCACTGTGACTTATATAAATTGGGAGGTATATCTTCCTGGTGCTCTTTCTTTTCTGTCTTTAGGGCTTTTAGAGATACATTACAGCCAAAAAGAAAGAAAATGAGAGACAGACATTAATTTACAGGAAAAAGAGGTCACCAGAAACCTGACCTCACATCTATCAGGTGCGTTTTCTGAGTCCAGGGAATCTCTGCAACAAACAGAATGGCTAAAGCAAATTCACCCTCAATTGCTGCTTGTTTGCTTGTAAAACCAGGAACCAGCTCCAGAACTGTGTAGCAAGAGATCCAAAATGCACTTTTTTGAAGAGGGCTCTCTCCAGGTACATGCTGTTCAGTGAGTTTTCACTCATGGCTTCAGCATGCATGAGTTCCAACCCCTGCAGAGGTCAGTCCAAATGCTGCCCCATGTGCAAGGGGGGCTCATGGAGCAAATATTGCCTGAGCGCTTGGGGTGAAATTTTCTGGGATGGTTGGGTCTCTCACATGCCTTTCTTGTAACCTCTTTGAGTTTAAACCCTTGAATATGTGAGAGCAAAGAGAGACTGTGCATTCAAAATTACTGAAGAGGCTCCCCATAGTCAAATGCTGGACTTTCTGTCTCTCTCATTGGCAAAGAGGTTACCCTTGCTATGTAGTCAAAAATTGATCCAGAGGGAAGCATTTACCCCCCTTTGACTGTTCAGTACTTGGTCCCTAGATGATCTGGTTGATATACAGTGTGCTGTGTCTTTTATTAGGTGAAAAAGTACCCACTGAGGCATAGTATCATTTCCAAGGGTGACCTTGTGACAGCGCGTGGCAGCAGTGCACATAAAAATGATAAAAGCCTGGCCAAAATCCCCGGCTGCATAGGTTGAAAAGGTGGCTCAGAAACTGTTGATGGATGGGTTAGATGAACTGATATGCCTTGGTTCAGAGGTTCACTCTTTTTTTAAAACAAAAAAGGCAAATCAGGGAGAGAAATGAATGGATATGAGCACACACAGAATCAAGGGAAAGGCAAATGCAGCAGACAGAGAGGGAAGAGTGGGGAAAGGTTTGGGTTTTTTAAAATACAGCATTCATCGTGAGGAAACATGGCCAGACTGAGGTGGCATTTTGTTTTATACTGCAGAGGGAAACTGGAGTGTAGACCATACTAAGTTGCACATGAGTTTCTTTGCCACTATTAAGTTCTCTCTCTCTATTTCACTTGGTTATTTGTGGTGTGTGTTGGTAGTGAGTTTTCAGGCAGTGTAGATAATTTATCACATTGATTTTTCTTCCTCACCTTTTTTATTTTTTGGTGGGTGGTGGCCGGAGGGGCAATAGGAAAGGTTTCTGTGTATTATAATAGAAAGCAGAGTGGTTGATAACAACCTGCTGGGTTTAGTGTCCGCTGTGCAGGAGAGGCACTGGAACCAGAACTTGGAAATCAAATATCTTGAACTGCAGGGCAGCCGAGGGTCTGCATCTGAATCTGCCATTCAGGACCATTTCTACTGCCCAATACAGGAATAAAAAATTGAACGCGAGCTTCCCAGGACTGTATACATCACAGCTCAAGACAAGGAATATCATAACTTGATGTATTCAATGATTGATGTGATCATGGCCAGTGTAACAGAACTGATTGTTTTTGCAGCTATCATTGCAGTGGGAGTATAGAAGTAACATTTTTTGTTCTGCACCGCTTCGGTTTTCGTGCCCTGCTCTGCCAATAAAGAGATATTATCGGTGAAGAGTGGAGAAAAGGGTTTTAAGCAGTCAAGGGAAGAGAGAAGAGATTAATATTTCTGCCCAGAAGCTGGAGATGAAAAGGGAGAGTTGTGCCCATGACAAACATTACCTTGAGTCACTCACCACTGACAAATGGGTTTGTGGACCAGAAAGTGTCATTTCTCCCTGGGGAAGAGTGGCTTAGATGGGAGAATGGTGGAAAGGAGTTTAAGTGGATTTGCTTTAGTTAACTTTCAAGGAGGTGGTATCTGCTAGCATGTTGGGAAACAGAAACGTAACCTTCCATTCTGCAGACTGTATGATGTCCCTTTGAGGGTGCAGGAAATAGTGGAAAAGAAGTGACCCTCACTGGAAGTGTTTATTTATTGTCAGCATTTGGCAAACTTCCGCATCTAATAATTCTCTCTGAGTTTGTTGCTGGCAATGATGTGACTTCCTTGCAATCTTTGTTGCCTTATCATTCCCTAGTACACCCTGGGCAACAAAAGTGCTGTCCATAGACAAAGTGTTCATCCAAAAGTCATGTCAGTGCATTGTCAGTTGCACTGGAGCTGTGCCATGTTGGTTCAACGTGGGCTTGGTGGCTTCAGCTTGCATTGCATTCCTGCATCTACTTGTGTTTTCACTTCTCTGCTCTGGGGTGTAGGATATCCATATTCATCATCTATATAATCTGCTCTGGGGTGTAGGATATCCATATTCATCATCTTTATAACTTGGGGTTATGCATGCCACTGTTTAGGGTCAATCTTTATAGTGTCCTCTGGCACCATGAAGCAGGTGAACTCTGGGATAAGCCATCCTTACCTGATTTTGTGTGCAGTGAAATGATGATGAAAAAAGGGGTTGAAGTGTGAAAGGCAGAAGGACAGCAGCAGTAAGCAGAGGGCTTGCTGCTGGGGAAGTTCATGCCTCTGCCCTGCCAGCCAGGAGATTGTTCCAGCACCCTGGGCAAAGTGGCACATGTGGGACCCTATAGCTAAGGCCATCTCTGTTCCTGAGAGCTCAGGAGTGCTGCTGGCTCCAAGGCAGTTGTGCTGGAGAGTGAAGTTGCGAATTCAGGGGGCTGGGAAGGGAAATGTCTGAGGGTGGCATGGCAGCAAGCATAGCTGTCAGGTTAGCTAGAGTAATGACATGATCCTATGAATATTTACTTTCAACTATTTATAGGGCCATGTGTTAGATGTTCTTTATGGTTATTTTAGTAGAATTAATGCTTAGGGGATATTCTCCATGAAAAATATTTCCTGTGAGTGAATCAAATCAAATAAATAAATTTGCTGCTTGTCATAAAATAGAAAAGGTGCACTTAATTTTCCAGCTAGGGTGACATCATTTCTGTGGAGATGCTAGTAAAATATTCCTAGTGCATACATTGCTTTGAAATGAAAATAAATAGAATATAAGGTATTTTGAGTGCAATGAAAAAGTTACTGTGAAGGCTGAAAAGACACATGTACCTTCTGACTTTGAATTTTATTTCAGTTTTGGAATTGTCTGGATTATATACAGCTACCTCAATCAAAAACTGTTGCAGAGTAATTAGCATTTCTATGTACATATGCCAAGGAGGTTGAGGACAATAAGAATTCAGATACTGAAATGAAAGCCATCCCTTAAGAAAACGTTAAGTCCATTACTTGGTACAATTGGCACTACTGCAAAAAAAAAATGAACTGCTAAATGAATATTTATTATGGACAAGGAAAGGTGCTTTTTCATACATTTGGGAGTCACAGTAAGAATGAAATTCTGTTTTGAAAGTAGCTAATGAAAATTCTGGAGAGCCATTGCTAACACCAACCATCTTAAATTTTACATGACCAGATAAGTTTCACTTAGGAGTTCAGAAAATATTTACATAAGAGGATCGCACATTGTTTGTGAGCAAACTGTGAAGAGCACATCAGAGAAAGGTGTGGTCAGACATTCATTTGTTTGTATGAGATTGTACCAATTTTTTTAAAAGATACTTTGAAATCACAGGTGAATAAAGTTTGATTTGCCTCGCAATAAATATGGTCTAAAAAGAAAAAGAATCAGAGGAGAAGAGAAACAGGAAGACAATTGATACCTTTCAATATTGTTTTTGTGGAAAACAGGCCCTGTGGAACTTAGTCTTTTGATGTGATTATAATTTCATTGATGATGCCCACATGATGTGCTTCTCATCATGTGTTAGGCATCAGACTCAGTGTCACAGAAGATTCTAATTGAAGGTTAGTAGTGGATAAACTAAAAGTAGCACATTTTAGATGGATTAAGCCATCTCACCAATAAATCTCAAATAGGGAGCCCCAAGGGTTCCCCAGGGGCCACTTCTTGGCTCAGTTCCTTTTGTATTCCTCCAGTTTTTCATAAGAATATATAAACTCATTGTTAATAAAGTTTGTGGATGACATAAAGGTGAAAAATAAGGACAGTCTAGTTCTACAGACTGAACTGAATTACTTGAGAAGGCTGGACTTTGCTGTGCAAAATCCTTTTCAATATCTTCAGATTCAAGGTCATGCATCCCAGAACTGGAGATTTTAGAATACACCTACAGGAGTCGAGGCTGCTTCCTGATAGATAGCATGTGTGAAGAAGACACATGGTAGATAACCCATCAGCCCCTGTTGGGATCCTCCTGCTGAAAGCTGCTTTGACTGAGAAAATTAAGAGACCTAGTCCCTATTAAAAGTGTCATCTGCAGTATCAGCAACATGGTGGAAATCTGTGAACAGTTCCTGGAAAATTCTGGTGAAGCAGGAGTGATTGATAAAGAAAATGACAAGGACTGGCTAAAACTTGAATTATACTCAGTTATTGTTTCTCTTTTGTTAGTTCATATTTTTGCCCATCTTATTTAACGTGCCTGTTGGGCAGTGGAGAGGACAAAATTAATCTTGGATTTAACATTGTTAGCTTATTTGTTGTTCAGCAATGGATAAATACAATTCCTATATCTAATTCTAAGTCTCCATGACTGTACACAAAATTATTCTTTTTATCTCTAGCCTCTCTCTGTAATACCTACTTTGTCCCTCTTTTCTAAGGGACATCTGGGCCCAGATGTCTCTATCTGCTATGGAGTAGCTGAAAGTCCAAACCCTCCCAAACAACCAACAGGAGTTTTGATGCCTGTCATAACCTGCTGAGGAGGTTTGCTTCACAAAGTCTACTGGATCATAAGAACTAGAGATGGGACAAAAAAGAGAAAGGATGCAACATCCAGCTGAATTGCAGAGATCTCCACAGGTACCAGTGGAAACTACACAATTGTTGTCCCTTCAGTGCTTCTGTTATATATGACCTGAACCCAGAGCAGCCTATGAACAAGCAAGAAAAATCAGAGCTGCAGCAAGATCTGAGTGTCTTTACAACCCACTGGTGACTTGTGATGCTGTCTCGATGAGGAGAGGTCTGGTACAGCAGCAATGCACCCAGGACAGCACCAGTAGAGCTGGTGATGCTAGGTCCCAGAGGAGTTTGGTCCGTATGTTATGCTCAAGTGCAGAGCAAGAGAAAGAACAGCTGCTCTGGTCATTTAAGGGCATGGGGGAAACAGCACAAATGGGAGAGGGTCTCTATGTCCCTAAGAAAGAAGATGAATAAAAATGGTTTTCATTAAGAGTAAAGAAGAATAAAATTAATATGATGAAGAATAGCAGAGATATAAGACAGGACAACACTTCTATTTTCCCTGTTTCGTAAAGTGAGAATGATAAGACTAAGGAGGTGGAATTCAGTAGTCGCAAAATGGAATACTGACTTTCTCTGCCTGCTTATAAGTGAACTATAGAGCAGCTTGCCAAAGTATGAATACTGAAATACTTTAATAAGCTTTTAGGTTGAATTATTATGCTAATTACTGTAATTTGTGCCACATTCTCTTGATATCTTTTATGTCTGCCTACCAAGAACATCCAGAGCAATCATAATGACCATTGTTAAAAACATGGAGGGATGGACAGATCTTTTAAGCCTCCTGCTTCTGAGCTTAAATTAGTCTTCAGCTACCAGAGATAGTGTGGAGCAGAATATGGCTCACAGGAAAACTGGGGTGTGATAATGTGCAGGCCATGGGTGGAGTCAAGGTATGGGACTGTTTCATCTTGGTTCTGGTTTAGTGACTTCAGTTCTTAGTTTTGGACTTGCCTTGGTGATTTCTGATTCCTCGTGTAGTGTAAAGTGCCACCGGGCTTTTGGCTTCAGCTATGTTACTGCCTGACACCATGCTTTGCCTAGACATAAATGTATCAATATAGTAATTACCCCTGCTGCATTGGTCAAACATATGATCCTTTTTCCTGATACCCTGAAAGAGTTTGCACTTACGGGGAATCTCTCATTGTCTTTCCATCTGAAAAGAAAAGAAAATCTTACATCTGGAGTCTAGGAAAAAGGTGCTTCTTTCTGGTTGGGTTTCTCTTTTCAACTGAAATTGAATAGGCATCCTGTGAGCAAACAGGCAGAGGATTTTGGTCCTGCTGTGCAAGTCTTACTCTTCAGGTGCTCACTAGTAATTTTCAAGCACTTCTGAATATCTTCTGGCATGTGAGCTCTCTCTTCTCTGGATGATTTTTTGTTTGAATCCTTGTATTGTGCAAATGTTCTTGCAGGTGGCAGGCATGTTGCAGATAAACCGTTTGATCCTTCAGAATCACCAACTTCTTGTAATAATGTTTTCCAGCTTTGTAAATGTTACCCCCAACACATACAGCATCTTGTTACTCTCAGATCTCTGTCCTTACTCCTTAATTTCAAACAGCATCACCTTCCCTGTCTCTCAATGTGCTGCACCACATTTCCCCAAGAAAAAGAGAATCTTCTTGAAATGATCACTAGATGGCTACACTACCGCACAGGATTTCACAGCTCTGCTTTTCCAGACCTTCAGACCATTTCTCTCAGCCCTCTAGTTCACAATATCTTCGGTCTGAATTGCATTTCAGCCACAAAATGCAATTTCCATATCTTCAATTTTCTTCTCAGCAGGTAGCAATATAACTCCACACCGTTCAAATTTATTGTACAAAGAAGTCACTGGGGCTTAAACGGCATCTAACCTCTGAAGCATCTGGTATTGTCCAGGATTGGAAACAGGATCCTGGACTGCGTGCCCTTTTAGTTTGATCCAATAGAGCAACTCCTGTATTTTTGGAGTCTGTGCAGAAAGCCTTTGGAGTCAATTTGGCGCAACCTAGTGTGTCTATTGACCTGGCTATGGCTGAGCAGCTTCAAAAGCCCAGAGATTTGGGATGAGCATCAGTCCATGACTCAAACGTTCACCAGTCACCACTACAGTTTCAGAGGATTGAAGGGAGTTTCAGAAGGAGGGGGAAAATTGTGCTTATTTTCCTGTTGTAAGCAGGAGTAGACCTTAGGAACAAGAAGTGGCAAATACTAGAGCAGTGTTAGCCTTCCTCACTACCTTTTTTCTGCCTTTCATTTAAATCGAAGACTAATGCAAATGTTAAACTTTCCAACAGAAATAATTTCTTGCAATAGTTGCCAGGAGGGACCTAAAAAAGACACAGCAGCGTTATTTTTTGTCATATATATTTGTGTTCAGATTCATGCAAATAGAAACGCATTCCTCCTCAGCTGAAAGTCCCTTTTTTTGT
This sequence comes from Cinclus cinclus, assembly GCF_963662255.1. Classification (NCBI taxonomy): domain Eukaryota; kingdom Metazoa; phylum Chordata; class Aves; order Passeriformes; family Cinclidae; genus Cinclus; species Cinclus cinclus. The sequence continues at coordinate 86,324,472 of NC_085046.1, read as the reverse complement.
TTGTGCCTTTACACAAATCCTCCCACGTTCTTGTGAGTGGTTACACTAATGACATTTATGTAATATCACTGGTTGTTTACAGCTGCGTAGTCTGAACGTGAGACTGGATATAAATAATGTGATCATCGTCTCCTGCGAGCTGGAGAAATGTTATCTGTGTTTTACAGATGGGGGAATTGAGGTAAATGGGGGTAAGTGAAATGAAGTGAATAACTGCTCTCGCCTGCAAGCTGTGGCACCTTGCTACGTTCATGAGGGATGCAGGATGTGGACAGACAGTCAGCCAGCCCTGGGATGCCAGCAGGCACTCGATGGTGCCAGCAGCTGTGCTATCACAGGGGTGGGAAAACAGGGCCAGGGAACATTTTGCAGAGGGGTGAAAAGGCACATTTTGAGAGAAACAGCTGGCTAAGGAATAAGATGTGTGGTGTGCAATGGCACCCCCACAAGGGGCCAGAAGGGTCTAAAGGGACTAGAATTTTTCAAATTAGTTTTGTGCTGGCTGCTCTGGAAACACGACATGAAAACCAGGGTTATAGATGCATTTATCTTAGCATATTTTCAATGGGAGTCCACAAAGGAGGAGAAGCATCAGAAGAGAATTAGTAGAGCTCAGGCTGGGTCACCCCTGCCACATGGCTGTTTGGAGCTCAGGGAGGGTGGCCTTTCCTCCCTGCCAGGCTGCTCTGGCTGAGTACCATGGAGGTGATTGCTGCTCACCAGTAGCCCCGGAGGCAGCTTAAAAGGAACAAAATAAACCTGGATGGTTTACCTGTGAGCTCCCCATAGAGAATAAAACTCCCCATTTGGCAAAAATTCAGCCTGCTGTAGAAGGTAAATTGAAAATGCAAAACCCCTTCTTAAGTGCAGATGAGCTCTAAACTGTATATTCCTAACAGAACATCTCAGCTCTTTTCTCTGAGTGGGCTGGACACAGGGATGCCATTCCTTTGGCTCTAGAAAGTGTCTCAGTCATTTCAGAGGTGAGACAATTTGGAAGATGAACTTCAAGTTGGCATGAGATGATTTGCTCCCAAATTTTCAGATAAATACTAAAAACACTATGGTTGGTGTAATTATCAGATATAAAAATGTATGCATGAGAGTTCCTGGGAAACACGGTGAGTTTTTAGGTGAAAGCCAGTATTAATTTCAGATAGTAATCTATAGTGACAACACTCTGTTTACAGGGAGCTGCTTTGCAGTCTGTGCTATTGAAATTTAGAGGTAAAGGAAGGTATTGATGGGAGCCAGTATCTCCAATACAGACATCCCAGCAAAATTGCAGATACAGTGATCAACCTTGCAGCAATCATTTTATTTTGTAAGCACAAAGCTATGAATCAAGAGTGGCTAATGAGACACCAGTTAAAATAATAGGACTATGGCAGAACTGTATGGACTGCTTTAGACAACAGCATGTAATTTTGGAAATGGAGTTGGCACTTCTTTGAAGGGAAAGGGTTTAAAGGCAAAGTGGTTCCTTCTGAATCCTCTACTTGGCTGTTGTAAAAATACTAATGTGTTGGCAGCGAGGATGGCTGCTTGGCTTCCACTTTTTCTATAATTTTCTGCTCTGACCCCATATCAGCTGTCAGGATGCCCAGTGAATAGGTTACATTAAAACCCTACACACCATTTTGCAAGTAACAAGAATCCCCAGTGACTTGAGGAGCACTGTGTGGGTCTTCTAAGAGACCGAGGGCTACAAAGGCTCCCCCTATTTGCCTCAAGGAGACAGCAAACACAAGCAAAGTTCTGACATTGCTAAGGCAGCATATGCAGCACTGTTCTCTGCTCCACAGCTTTTCTTAAGGATTTCTTTTCCACAAGGAGACAAATAGTTTTGGCTTTCCTTTATGCAAGAGCAGAGGAGAAAATGATCTGGGCTAGGAACGTGGCCCAAGCCTCTAATAACTCCTTGTTGCCTCTGGGGCTGCTCTACACTGGGATTTTTCCCAGCAATTCTGCCCTTTCACAATTCACAGGATACGCCTCAGCTCACAAACCATTTTGCTGAGAGGTTAAAGCCAGCTCTGGACCACAAAAGTTGTGGGCAATCATCTGTGCAGGAACGTGCTCGTCCCTGAGGCCCTAAACCTGACCTTCCCTCCTGGAGCAAACAGCTCCAAGGAGGAGGATGCTTACCCTTGCCCCTGCAGTGGGACAAACACTATCCCAGAACAGGGGCTGGGCAGTACTCCAATTATCTCAGGGAGCAAAAATTTAGTTTTTAGTCTCTATTCCACCCCAGAGCTGCCTGTGGATTTCTTACAGCAGCAACTTGGCCTCAAAAACTGCCAATGCGTAACACAGCGTTTCATGTACTGCACACCAGACAATTACTGTGGGAAGGCTGCTTTGGATAAGCAGAGTTGCTTATGCAAATGTTACCACAGTGGTCAGCTTTCTAGCCAGAAACAGCTCCTTCCTTGTCCTGTGTTAGGCTTTTCCATCCAAATCTCAGGCACTTGTTTTATTGGGGTTTAACTTTATTCAGCCTCCATTTTGAGATTAACAAGAAAGTTAATGACAAGATTAAATAATTTTCCTTCTGTTTTTTACTACCCAAACTAGAGATAAAAGAGGCACTGAATGTGCACAAACATATGATGCAGCCTCTCCCATGATTGTGCTTAAACCCCACTTGAAAGAGAGATTTTGGAGCCATAAAATACTTTTATCTGTAGGATTGAAATTGGGTTAGCAATTTCCTCAAAGAACAGAAGAAAACTGAATGCTCTGGGTCATGCAGTGAGCTTGCATGCCTTTGAAGTAGTCTTTTTAAAATTAATGTCCCAATGCAGAGTTAAACTTGCTGCTATTTTTTTTTTCCTTTTCTGACACTAAGAGGTCATTGGAGTCACTAAGGTTATTTTTTTATTTGTTGGATAACCAAAGGATGGTGATGGGGAGCTGGGAAGTGCACGGTTCCCCACCAGCACCAGGGAGTGAGTTTCAGAGGAGCAATCCCATGTGCTCATGCAGACTTTGGTTATGCGTGAGCTGCTCCTGATTCTGGCCACAGTCACTGTCACTGCCGCAGATTTATGTTGTGCTTTCTCTGCTCATTACAATTTTCCAAGAGGAAAAGGCATTCATCAGCTCTGACATCAGACAAAACCTTATGAGGGCTGTTACCCAAGTCTGATGAGAGCCCCAAGAAAAGTGTTGCAACTCTCTCTGCCAGCATGGGCCATGGAAATGTGTAAAGGAGCTTGAGGCTCGAAGTAATTACAAGCAGGAAACAATTAGCTCCAGTTTCCATGAGGCAATGTGGTCTAATGACTTAACTCTGAACTGGTGGGCAGGACTCCTAGATCAGAGCTTGGTCCTGCTAATAGCTGTGGGCAAGTGATTTAAATCTGTATTTTGATCTCTTTGAGAAGGGAATGTAACAGCTATGACTTCTGGAGTGAATGGGTACTGGGATCTGATCTCCTTCCCTTATTGGAGGGGTGTGCTAGTGAAAGACAGCAGAAGATGAGCCTTTGAATATTGTAGACAGCTCCTGAGAGAACCCAGAAGTGAAAAATACTGAAAATCAAATGCATTCAGCAATACTTGGAGATAATGATTTTTAGCAGAGATACAGCATTTTGACCCAGGTAACTTCTTCTTTACCTGTTATTTGTCCTCTAATGTTTGTATTTCAACCCCTCTGTGTCAAAGTCAGCTCATGATATGCCCATGTGCAGTACTTGCTACTGTGTACTGAGCTTGTACTGTACTGTCATGTAGTTAATAATTGGTTTTCTTGTCCATGCTCTGTCAGATGACTCTGGACTGCCTGGTCTTATTTGTGCTGCCACTACTCTGACGTGGCATTCTTTTGTTTTTTCTCATTTTCACCTGCACCGCATTCCAAGTAAGCTGTTATGTATAACTGAGATAGAGCAGGGGTTATCATTGCTTTCCTCTCAATACACAGACGCATTCTGACACCTCCTAATTCTCAAGGCCAGGATGTCAATAAAAATTGGAAACACTGTGGCATCATCATATCTCACCTTAAACATAATCCTAACGGGGTCTGTGCCCTTGGGTAGAGGAGTTTTTATTACTGTGTTCCGTGGTTTTATAATGGTGTATGAGGATTGTGCTGTCAATACCTAGCTATAACCTCTGCCTGCTGTACGGATTGTTCTGCCCTTAACTGCTGCTCTCCAGCCCTGAGCCCTCAATTTTAAATCTGTGTGAGAAATAATGTGCTTTTGCAAAATTAAGTCTTATATTCCTCTCATTATTAATCATCCCTTCCCTGGCAGGTCCTGATTGTGGCTTCATGTTGCATTAGCATAAATGCAGTGCTTGAGATCCACCCCCACCTTGTCCTTTTCTTTCTCTGATTCCTTTTCTAACTAGAAGGCTAAGAGGGGCCATTCAGTCAGAAGGTGGCAGGTGTGAAGTGGTGGAGTTTAGCAGGAGGGGAAAAAAAAAGCAGAAAAGACTCCATGAACAATGTGTTTATTAGACTGTTTCATGCTAAGAGGGAAGAAAGCAGTTTTCAGAGAATGGAGAAAAAAAATTACAGAGCTGTGTGACTGGAGGTGAATTCAGATCGAGGTTAGGTAACTTCACAGTGTTTCTTGGGTGTTTTGGTTTTTTCCTTCCCTGACTCAGGACAGCACTTGAAGAAAAGTCAACAGATAAGAGAGCAATAGGCCTAAACCTGAATCCTGGTCTTAATTTACTGAAGCCCTGGGGAGCTCAGATCTTGCTCCATGCCCAAACATTGCATGTCATGGCCAGAGCAGAGATAGTTTGGATTTCCTCCCTGCCAGTTTTCACCAGCAAAAATAGCAAAAAGAAACATGAAGAGTCATGGTAATAAGCTGGATGACAACATCATTGCACCATCTCAGGTGATGCCAGGCAACCTGGGGGCACTAAGTTTGTGATGGCATCCCATCCAAAACTGCGCTACACCAGTCTCTCTCTCTGTGGGCTGCTTGTCTCCAGCCTGGTCTACGACCTTTTCTCCTGGATGGATCTTGGACACACAGTGCTGTAGGATCCAACTCCAGCCCTGTCTGCAGCTGCTCCTAGCTGGACCTGGACCAGGTCTTGTATTGCTGTTTCACAAGTGTATTTATCACAAGTTTTCAAGGAAAAACTTCAGCAACTTTTGCCTGATTTCCTTATTCTTTTTTGTTTCATTTTCCTAGAGGAAAAAACAACAAACATCAAAAAAATCCCAAATCCAACAAACCAACCAAAAAAAAAAAACAAAACCAACCAGCTTCCCCTCCAAATAAAGAAAGAAAAACAAAAAAGCATCAATAAACAAGGAAAGGGGGAATTGTGATGAAAAGAAAATTGGTTTGGTTGGGAAGAGAAAGGGAGAGCATAACTACTACTGTTGTTTTGCTGTATCTTTTCTAAAAAAAAAAAAAAAAAATATGAAAGACAGCCAAACCCTACACCTACCCAGAAAATAATCTATATTGCTTTAAAATGTACATTTGGCAAAAGCTTTAGTTTTCATCAGTTCCTTTATTGAAAGATGGAGTCTGCTGTTATAAGCCTATTTTCTGGTATGATAGGCTTGAAATAGGGATGGAAAGTCATATTACCATTTGATAAATTAAAATCTTAGAGATGGAATAATGATGTATGTGTAAAAGTCATGAGAGTCTTAGAAAATATTAAGAGTTTAGCTATTCTAGCCTGCAGCTTGGAACAGTTTTTGTTAGTCTAAAACTGGGAATAAAAATGCTTTTTTCAAGGGTGATTTGTTTGCTGCATGCTTGGTGGCTAGTTCTGTCTTTTTGGTTTATTGGACTTTATAGAGTCTATTGGAATTTTTTTAAACTTTCATTTTCCTTGGAATCTTTCTTCCTTTTATTTCTATTAGCAATAGTGCATTACCTTAGTGTGATGTAGTACTTTTTATTACATAGCCATATTATCTTTTGTATGACAATATTATTTGTTTGTCACAGGCTGCTGTAAGTCTTGGGTCTGAGGTCTCCTAGCTCTACTCCTGCAAGTGTGAACATGTAGAGGATGGGCTTGTTATGCAGAGTCCATGATCCAGACAGGGAAGAGAGAGGAAGGGGCAGCCCTGGGAAGTGAAGGCCTTGTCTGCAGCCAGTACTGTGGGTCAGTGTCAATAGCTGAACAAATCTGGAGCTGTGCCATTTGGACACAACATTTATCATCACATGGGACTTGCTCCACAGTCAGGAACAATCCGGTGGCTAAGTCAATCCTGAACTGACTGAACTGAAGAAAAACTACTTTTCTGTATGGATTAAAAAAATATATGTTTTAACATAAAATTTCTGCTATATTTAACACACCTGATAGCCTTCACCTTGATGAATTGTGAATGTATTGTATGTTGGAGGGTAATGGTGAGTTGGCCTGAAATGAGCTCTCTCTAAGCGTGGTTGCAACCAGTCTCAGTTGCACAAAGCTCTTGGGACAGCCAGCCCAGGTGTCTGAGCTGAGGCAGGAACACTTTACTGCAGTATGGGCACAGTCCATGCATCTTCAAGGGCTTGTGGAGGGTTTAACTAAACTATCCAAGCCCTGAGCAGGAAAAAATTACATTCTATCAAGGATTATCAGTTAAACTCTCAGTGGCTTCTTGCTCATCACTTTGTTATTTTCAGAGATGAGGTCAAGAGGAACAATGAAGTGTGATGAGAGAATAATCCATTTGCTTCTGCTAAAATATGCCTAATGGAGCAAAAGGGAAATGGGCTATTCTAAAGATAGGGAAATAACCTAGGAAAAGAAAGATGGTTTCATAAATACTATTGCTGAGGAAGCAGAAACTGTATTATTAAAATAATTATTCTTTTGACCTCTAAATAATTCCAAGTCTATAAAAGGTAGAATTTTGTCAATAAATGAGTGTCATTAAGATAGATCCATACAGAAAAATAGATCATAAATCAAAAGGAGGAGGGCTGCTGTATTACAGCACAGCTACAAATTGCTGTTCTGCTCATTTCTGCATTGTTAGCAACCTGCTGATAAATATGAAATGGGCACAAAATGTCTGTAGCTATTTCATCAGCAAAATGGTGCAGCTTTTGAAAATAGATGGAGCAGGTGGCATTAGCTGAACACAGGCCTGGAAGAAAAGACAGTTTAAGTCTCATCTTTCATGAGGGTCCCCATAGAACACTGAATTATTTCCATTGAACTTATTTTCATTGCACCTTGCTTCTAGGAGCACACCAGTGAGAGCTCATTAGAGTTAAGTGGCAAAGCATGGTGGTGGTGGTGATGTCCTTCAAATGTTGCACCTGACTAACTCCAGGATCTCCAGGGGCAAACTGGGTGCTTAGGGGCAGAACTAGAATGTTCAGGGGTGATAAATCTCTAAGTGGGGAAAAAATGGAAGAGACTATACCTCAGTACATACACTGCTTCAAGCCTCTTTTTCAGAGTTTAGAAAACAAGGCAGGAGGTGGGAAGCTACCCTAATGAACATTCTCAGACTGTTGCTCCTATCTTATCTAACATCTGTTGAACAATATATAACATAACATGCCAGCTCAGAAGGTAAAAGAAAGTAATTTTGCTAAGGGAAAGTCAGAGATGAGGCAGAAAAATAGTGTGCAGAGCTCATGGAACAGACAGGAAGGAGGGAGACTAGAAAACCTCTGACATGATTGAATTCTAGTGTCCAGCCTAGGCTCAGGGACACTGAGGGCACATGAGCTTACAAGCAGGCATTTTTCCACAGCTGACAGTGACAGAGGGGCGGATGTCTTGCAGTGTGCTGCTTCTCTCTGGAACTCAAACCCAAGTAGCACTGCAGTTAACGAGGCAGTGGCTAGTGCTGGATGATGTTCTGGCCTCCTGCCTTGAACATCCTGACCTCTATCCTGTCCCAGTTCTCCTGCTGGCCTTGTGTAGAAGAGGTGGCCAATTACACTTGCATGGGGCAGAGGGAAGGAGGACCCAGCTAGCAGCAGGGTGCTGGGGGAAGAGGTACTGCCATGGTCATGGGCGGATGGTAAGAGAAGAGGTGAGGCTAGGGGCAGAAAGGGATATGTGATGCACAGCCTGGGGGTCACAGTGGGAAGCGGTTGAGAGGTTCTGAGGTGGCAGGGAATGAGGACAAACAAAAAATGTGCCCAAAGGAGAACTAATGTACTTTGTTTTGCAAAGACCTTGGCCTAGAGAAAAGTATGGCTTTCCCCTAGCCTGCCAGACTACATTTGTCCAATGATTTGGGACCAGAGCACAGCAGAAAGATAAAGATGATATCACCTTCCATTATTAAATCCTGATGGAGGATTTCTTAAATGCAGTCGGTTCAGACAAATGTGTTATTTTTTCTCTTGATGTGCGAGATAGTGAAAAAGTAGGACTTTCTCTTCCGAGTTTAGATTGTGGTTTGTCACTGATTAGAGGAAACAGAACTCTGCACTCAGTGGCTCTGAGCCATCTTCATGAAGCTGGTGCAGTAAACACACTCTGACAGTAGGAATTAATGTTATAATCATATCAGGACTGTGAACCATAACTTGTTGATGAAGTTGTGAGAAGTGCACTTACTAGATATAGAATGTATGCAGAGCATTTGATGCATTAAATGTCAGATCCCCACAGCCTACATTCCAGAAATAAAAAAAGGATAATTAATTTCCATACATCTTGGCACACTCCATTAGAACAGTGACAGCAGAAGCAAATGTTTTTACAAGTAGTTGCTGAAAAACTCTATTGAATTTTGGGAATAAGAACAGAAATTCAGGGTCAGTCTAAAAGTTTATCTCACTCAGTATTTTCTCTCTATAATGACTAGTGGCATAGATTTAAAGGAAACATGAGAAATGAGGGAGCACAGGGTGATTTTTCCTTGGTCTTGTCCTACCTTTCTAGCAGTCTGTGGTTCATGGGCTTCATGTATTTTCATCACATATTTAAGAGACTGTGTTGAACCTATTTTTTTATTTGTCTAACCATTTTATTTTTAACCTAGTTTTATTTTTGGTGTCGGCAATGTCTCAGATCACTGAGTTTCACACTTATGTATACATGTGTGAAAGAGCAATTCCTTGTGTCTCTTTTTAAACCTGCCACCTGATAATTTCCCCAGTTCCCTCCTACTCCTTCCATGGTGATATATTATGAAATTGAATAACAGTCCTTTGTTCACCTTCTCCAGACTGCCTGTTAAGACCTTGAGCTAGTTTATTTCCAAGTTGAAATGCTGTACTCTAATGTACCATGTCCTCTCCTCTGGCTCATCACAACATGACATTTCAGTACTTCTGTGGCAAGCAAGAGCTGTACTTCAAACCCATTTCTTCCCAGAACTGCTCCCACCTGATAGACAGCAGTCACTCCCATTTGCACCACCAGTTGGTTCCCTTCCTACAAGCACCAGCTGGAGATGGTTGTCTTGATCTTGCCTGGCAACACATCTACCTTTCTGGACAAGGCTTTTCACTTAGGATCCCCTTATTCTTCACTTGGGTTCTTTTGAAGCAGAGGAGGTTCTCTGCACCTACCCCCTCCCCCCCCCCCCCCCCTTTATTTTAGAGACTCCTGGAACCTCTTTTTCTTGAACATGAGCAAATGCAAAACAGTATTGTGTAAGCAAGGCATTTATTCTACTTTCTCATTTCAGCCTCTGAAGAATGACTGAAGTCAGCACAGCTGTGCTAACTTGCCTCAGGAAAGGTTACAGAAAAGAGGGAGGAATGTAAAAGAAAGCACAGAGATATTGGTAATGAACATATAAAAATATAAACATATAAAAATCTAGACATTTTCCTGGCTCAGGAAATTCCTGAAGCATGTATAATGCATGGGATAGTGCTTGGGGGAAGTTTAGACACCAGTTCCTAAACTCTTCTCTAAATGAAAACTTTTGAAAACTAATTGGAGATAAAGTATTAGGCTAAATGGACTTTTGATCCCACCTACTGCATCTGGTTTTACTCTTAAGACATGGATAGATCATATAAGTCATGTTGAGCAGATGGGCCATTGCACTGGGGTGGATGCAGCCCTGCTGGGTACAGATGGGGGGTGAGGGTGTTAGGGAGGGAGTGAGGATGCTGGGACCTTTCCCTCCTCTAGGAAAGCTGTGTTAGCATGGTAAAACACCTGTCTACATATGGGATATATTTCCTGCTGAGGTTTTCACTGAGATGGTTTTTGGCCCCAGTGGTCCCCAGAACCAATTGAATTCTTCCCTTTGAAGCTAGAGCAGTTTCTTCTGTTGCATTTGGGCACCATGTAAGGGAGAGGGGGACAGGCTGAACCTCAGCGTGGTGCTGCAGGACTTGCTGCTGATCTGCTCCTCAAAAGCCTTGCCCCACTTCTCTTCTTGCTTGTAAATGTGGATAAGCCTGCTCGAGCTGGAAAATCTGAAGAACTCACACTGAGGGGCATGAAATCTGTTTCAAAAACTTCTCTTCTTGCAGAAAATCCCCAAAATATGGCTAATGATTCTTCTGGAACTTATTTAAATACAGATTTTCAAGAACATAGAAACACTCCTTGGGCTCTTAAAACAAGTACCTCTGACATCTTTCTAAGTGTTTTTCTCACTGAATCCCTTGTGATTTCAAGAAGTTTAACAAATAGCCTCTGTGTCTGAGGCTCATTCAAATGTTGCTTGATCACGGTATTCATTAACCTTTTAAAGACAGAATTAAAATATAAAGCCACAGTCTACTCTTACTGTTCCAGGTTTTGTATTGTGGTACTGGATGAATGGTAGCAGGAACCATTTTACTTCATGGGGATAGGTAAGTGTCTCATTTGAATTGAATGACAACAAAAAGTTTTGTGATGGACTCTTCACATACTTCAACATTATATTTGTATTTGTACAAATAGTACATTTGTAGCATTGCAAAGATAAAGCATTAAAAATAAGCAAGAGAAAAATCTGTGCTTACATACTGAACACAGAATGTATGGGCAAAAATATCTAGAAAGGGTGATTATTATTTCAGGGTCAGGCTTCTCTGTTTGTTTTGCAAGGGTTAATTACTAGTGAAAAAATTAATTGGTGTTATTAGAATTTTTATAAACTATGAAAGGTGGTGGAAGTGTGGGGCAGAGAAGCAGGAGCGGGGGGAATGTATAATTACATTACTGAAACTCTTTTTGCAAGTATTAGCAACTCAGTAAGCAATCAAACCTCTGAACTGGGTCCTGAACTTTGAAGGTTTTTGAACCTGTGTAGGTTTCTGTGAGTGAGCAAATACACCTGAGGTTGTGTTGTGTTGTAAATTATGTCTGAAAATGGTGTTCCTCTCTGTGCACATTACAGCTTGAGCAGATGTAACTTTTCAGGTGTGTTTCACAGCATAAAACATGTCAAAGCCTGCCTCATGCACCTTGTCAAGGGGTTTCCTTGGTGACTGCTGGTGGACGCCTTTGTTCCAGTGTCAGAAATAATTGTCTATAATATATATAATATATAATTATTTATATTATAATATATATATTATATGTATAATAATGGTCTATCTTACCATCACACCTCTGTGGTACAGAACTGAAAGCCATTAACAGGACAAACTGGGAACTTTGCTAGATTCTGCCTTGTAACACACTTCACTTAGAAACATTAAATTAATCAGCTTAAATGTTCCCATTTGAGTTGTATGTTCTGTGGGAACCTCATTGAATTGCAGAAGTTGAAGCAGCACCTTGCTTTTCTTGACCTTCAGACTATTTTGAAAAGCCATCCTTCCCGTGAATTTAATCTTTCTAGTCTTCTGTGTTTAGCTATGGGAATATTTAAGCTTACAGGTAGCTTATTCTTAAACTATAGACATATTTGGGGCACTAGAGAAAATGTCAAGTTGTTTGAGATACAGTATGTATCCTTGTGAACTCCTCCTTTGACTGGTTGTTAGAGCTGTTCCTTGCCTTCTCATACAATAGGCACAGCTATTCCAAGATTCAGCTTCAAGACAAATTAACTGGCATTGGAAATGACATTTCCTTTGTGTTCAATTACATCCCTTTTTGTTCATGTACATGGTACCGTGGAAGTTGCTAAGGTATCTTTTGTGCCAGAAATTACTACACAGAGTAGCTTATCCTGGTGTACCTTGACTGGTGTCAGTGCAGTTGAGCTGGAAATTAGTATGATGCATTATATTCCTTTCTATAAGTGATGGAGCAAGGCTTTGCTCCAGACATGCTTAAGTGATGGAGCAAATATCTCAGCTGTGCTCTGCTGTTGCTGCATGTTGCTCACGCTGTGGTAGGAAGGGATGGTGCTCACAGCCAGGGCCTTGACTCTGTGCTGTGCAGAACCATCACACGCTGCTCACTGTGTGGGTCTCCATAGCATTTTCCTGGAGCCAGGATTATTTGCCATTTGCATCTTTCTAGCTCACGGAAGGTGCTTTGCAGCCATTCTTGTGCACCTGGGGCTAGTGCCAGCAGAAAGCCATTCAGGTGGATTTCTTCTTAAATGAACTATTGTGCATACATACCTTGGTAGCAGCTCATGTCAGTAGTGGATTCGAGTAGTGGATTAGAGGGCACAGGGCACGTAAAGACTCTCTCTCTCAAATGCCTTCTCTGCAGGTGATTAATGAAGTATGAGAGACTGATTGGAAAGCCTGTAAACTGCCTTTTTCTTTTAGTCCTTTCCTACCTCCCCCTGCTGCCAGCATGTTTTCCTGCATTTCTTTCTGAAAGATTAGTTATTCATGACCTGCAGTCTTTAGGTTTTTCAGAAACATTTGGCAGAAAGATGAACACCTGTAAGGAGCAGCTGTGGGACAAACTCAGCCATCAGGAAAGAAGCATTGAGAGGACTGCTGCAGGATTTTCTTTTTTGTTTTTTTTCTTTTCTTACATTTTTTTTGTCTTCCCAGCATGCTTGCGCAAATGCTTTCTACATCTAAGGCATCACAAGTCAAATTTTGGCTGATGTTTTTCTAACGCCCATATGGGACACTAGCACAAGGCCATTTATTGCTCAAAGGAGCTGAATAACTCAGTCTCATTCCTGTTCTTTGGCCACTGAGGGAAACTGCCCCCATCCATGTTCTCAGCTGTGAGTTTATAGGTGGATGGCCTCATATTATTCCGTGTTTATATGTGGATAAAAATTTCTGAACACTTCAGTTTTTGGTCTGAAAGAGTCAATATATATAGCCTGATATTAAAACATGTTTAATGATTTTTCACACAGGTACCTGCAGAAAAATATTGAACATCTATATTCTAAAAAGTTATCTTTTAGATATTTAAGGCAACAAACAACTGTACTACAAATTAGGAGACTTTGTGAAAAATGAGTACCTCATTTGGACTCTGTATAGATCTTGTACCTGGGTTAGGACAATCCCAGGCAAAAATACAGGCTGGGCAGAGAATGGACTGAAAGCAGCCCCGAGGAGAAAGTTTTGGAAGTGTTGGTGAATGAGCTCTGTAGAGCATCTGGCAATGTGCACCAGCAGCCCAGAAGACCAGCTGTGTTCTGGGCTGCATCTGAAGAGTGTGGCCAGCAGGGCGAGGGAGGGGGTTCTGCCCCTCTGCTCTGCTCGGCTCTGCTCTGGTGAGACCCATCTGGAGTGCTGTGTCCAGCTCTGAATCAGAATAAAAAGGACATGGACCTGTTAGAAGAAGTCCAAATGAGGCCACAAAGATGATCAGAGGGATGGAGAATCTTTCTTTTGAAGCCAGACTGAGAGAGCTGGGCTTGTTCAGCTTGGGGAAGAGCAGACTTCCTCTGAGAGACTTTACAGCTGACTTCCAGAACCTAAAGGAGACCTGCAAGAAAGCTGGAGAGAGACTTTTCAGAAGGGTATGTAGTGTTAGGACAGGGGGGAATATCTATAAATTGAAAGAGGGTAGGTTTGGGTTTGGACTTGATATTGAGAAGAAACTCCTTACTGTGAGTGTGGTAAAACACTGAAACAGGTTGCCCAGAGAAGCTACAGATGTCCCATCCCTGGAAGTATTTAAGGTCAGGTTTTATGGGGCTTTGAGTAACCTGTTCTAGTGAAATTGTCCCTGTCCATAGTGGGGGTTTTGGAAGGAGATCATCTTTAGGGTTCCTCCCAATCCAAACCATTTTATGATTGTATAGAACACTGTTTTACTTTTGTAAAGTTGGAGAAGGGACACCAAATTCTGTCTCTCCCTCCAGAGCAAGACCCTCTCACAGATCATGACCCCAATTCCTCTAGCTAGAAGATGGTGTCTGTATCAGAAATGCTTCAGGACTTCTTTCTGTAAGAGCCACATCACAAATGACAAAGCACCAGGCTGCCACTGAACACTAGTACAAACAGGGAGAGCAGCTGACTGGCAGAAGAATTTGACTTTCCCCTCCCAGCCCCCTTCCCTCCCCTGCAGTATACAGCATATATTTACATTTGCTTTAGACAAAGTTTGTTTATCCATTCAGGAAACACAAATAATTTCTCTGTTGTAGTTACCCCTTCACCAGGCTATTTTCCCTGTTTTCTGGATAAGTGGAGCTCATGGAAATCCAGGTATCCCATTAGTACTGGCTTCTGCCTTGGAGTACTCAACTTGTTGCTGTTGATACTCTTCATGTTTTGATCCATTTATATCGTCTATGTGATCAACTGCTCAGTTCTGCTCTCTGTTAAGAGGATTTTTTTTTTATTTATTAACTCATTTATAGTCCAAGTAGCCCCAAGTCTACAGTGAAGATATTTTGCCATTAGAATATTTCTAAAAAAACTTTTTCAATTATTAGGGATATTTAACTTTATTTGAGCAGCTGTAGTACTGACGTGACTGGGGTTCAAAAGTGTATATTTGGCATAAAGTCATCCTCCTTTAATTGCAAATTATTGTAAATCTAGCCTTCATAAAGCCACAAAGCAAGAAGATGTCAAAGACTATTACACTGTGGTGTGTTAGATTGGTGTGTGAAACATTCAGTAAAGGCTCATCTCAATTATAGCCGGGCAATAGACAGCTTGTGTTTTTTTAAATGGCTGGAAGGGGAGTTGGGGATGGCAATTAATACCCCGTTCACTATCTTCCTATAGCATGGTCCAAACATCTTGTCTCACTGATGGAAAATATATGTTCTTGTTTGCTCTGATTCAAACAACTTAAACAACAAGGCATAGAGTGGCTTGAAAAGTAAATGAAACTGAGAGTGGGGGATAAATACAGACAAGCAAGAGAAATTGTGTCTGCATTTATGTGTGTCCCACTTCAACTTTGTGTTACAATTGACATAAAAGAAATACCAAGGTGCTTTACAAATACGAGCAGAGCTACCTAGCTATGTCTTTTTTTTTAATCTGGAAATACTTTGCCACAATACTGAGCTTGTATTAGACCAACTAGATGTTTATCACCTTTAAAAACCTGGTGGAGGTGAGATGGATGAAAAACAGCTGGAGGCCATGAAGTGTTAAAAATGTAATTACCTTAATGATGTGGCAGATATTTAAGATATTTGTTTTCTCTCTGATTTGGCAAAGCTGTGTATTTGGTCTTTCAGAACATGCATTTTTTTCCTCAACAAAACTGGGAGAGTTTGGAGTTACAAATAAGTGCATCCCTTTTCCTTATTAAATATGATATTTTTTTAATAACCTGTTTATAAAAGTTTGAGAATTTTTCAGCCTCTTTCACACCTTTTTGAAGGTGGTGTGTTTATTTAAAGAATGAAGGTCCTCCTTTTGTCTATGTGATGTGGAAATTTAATTGAAAATTATAAGTTTGAATACTTCTAAATCTTACCTTCATAATCAGCTTGCAGGTCTCCATGTTAACTTTCCTGACTGAAATTATTTTATCCAAGTAGTTAAATGCAGGCCTGCTTGAACTGTTTTTTAAACTTTTCCTAGATATGTTTTATTTCAAAGCAGGATGGAAATTTCTCAAGACCGAAACTTTCTCCAGTTTTTGATTAATATCCCCTTAAAAATTGCAAATTTCAGCAAAAACATTCTTTCTACACCCCATTTCAAATGTTCCTTTTGAATTTTTCTGTGCAAAAGCATGTTTCTTTTATTTGCAAGTCAGCTTTGCTTCAAAGGCTGTAGGAGAACAACTCAGAAGCCATGGTTCTGTGTGTTGGTCAGCAGATTTGCGTAACAGGAACTTTGCCAACCTGAGGCAAAGATTTTTCTTCTTTAGAGTTATGAAGCACATTAGATACTCATGGGGTTTTTGCCCTAGAAAGTGTGTGTATGTCTAAGTGTGAAAGAAGACTAATTGAATGTCAGAGATTGGGTCAGGCTATGGTAGTTCCAGTCTTGCAATGTCAATTCAGAAAATTATACCCCTAAACAGCAGAAAGGTGTGAAGGATGGGAGGCAGAGGTTGTGCCAAAGGGAAACGTGCAGCTATGTCCCACCTGCTCTTGCCCCATGGTGCCTCCATGAAGGAAGAGCTCTTCCACACCTTCCTTCAGCTTGTTACCTTAGCTCCCGTTTCAGGACACAGTGTCCTCAGAGTGGCGTGAAACCAGAGAGGAATATGGTAAGTGAAAAACACTCAATGCTTCTAAATTACCTTTGTTACTGTACTGTTAACTTGGCAACAAAATGAATTTGGAATAGATCCTGGAGTTTTTAATTGCTTGAGGCAGTCACGTTGGTTATTGAGTCACCAGGGAGGATTCGGCTGAGGGAATCATACAGCAATGAGGGGATGCAAATCCATCACTGGTAGGTGTGAAATAATTCTTGTGTATAAAACATTCATTACTTTCCTTTGGGTGTTACTGCCAAAGTCATCACCATAAACTCAGTGGACACAGGGTAGTGTTTCTGATATGTTGCTGCTTGTTATAAAGAGGTGTAGGAGGGTCAACAAACTCTCAACATGGTGAAGTATATGCCCTCAAGGATGGTCGCTATATATAGGAGGAAGGGAAATTAGCAACTGATTAATGAACTGACAGTGTACCTGTCAATAAGGGAAACAAGACTCAGGTGTCTAAATCTGCTATATGATGCCAGTTCTGAAAGTATGAGCAATTTTACCAATAACCATGTTAAGAGAGGGTCTGGTCTCTTGTGTTATGGAGCTTGTACAGCTGTAGAGCACATTTAGAGCAAAATCTCTCTACAAGAGGGAGACAAGACTTTTCAAGGACTGCATTAGACAGAGGACAATGCTAGATACATAATTTGAGAGGTATTACATAAGCCATCAAAATAAATGGATAAATGCATTTACAGAAAGACACCCTAAGCATTATCACTTTTAAGTGTCTGCCACTTGGCAAGCTATTGGTCTCTATTTTCTTTTTCTTTTGTGAAAAGCATGAAAACTCATCTCAGTTTGCACTTGCTATAAATTGGAGCTGTTCTGTGAAAACAAGAGGGTCTCAAGCAATTTACAACAGCTGAGGAACTGTGTTTTAGATAAGAAGACAACCTCAGAAAACCTCTGAGGGCAAGAATAAGCAGTCTCCACCTCTTCCTGCAAGGGCCGTGAGTTTGTGGAATACACTGGAGTGTCAGTGTCCCTGACCCACACCTCCTTTTCCTAGTTTGAATGTGAGATGAGGTATTCCAGCTTTTCAACTTTTCCAATGCCCCAGGTTTTTCACAAGAACCATCTCAGTAAATGAGATTATCCCAAGGCAGTAACGCAACCCTGTGTGATCTGTCTGAACCAATGCACCAGGCACACTTCACATGACAGTCAGTCGTGAAGTAGTTGTAGTTGAGAATTATAAGGGCATTGCTAAGATATGCAGAGATGCAGTTAGAAAAGCAAAAGCTCTTGTCCACTTGAAATTGGCCAGAGGTGCAAGAACCTACAATAATGAGTTCTTAAAGTATGTAGACGACAAGGATAAACACAAGGAAATTATTGGCCTGCTGTCAAACAAGAGAGGTGAACTAGCTCCCAAAAATGCTGAAAAGGTTCTCAGCACATTCTCCATCTCTGGCTTTACCAGCACTATTGTTTCAGTAACAAAAATCCAGGTTGATGCAAACACAGACGTACCATCAGTTGAAGAAGATTTGGTGGGTGAACAAGGAACTTGATAGGCCCTGATGCTATCCATCTAAGGGTGTTATCCAACCAGCGGGCTGGTTGACATAATTATGATGTCACTCGCCATAATCCTTGAAGAATCTGGAGACAGGAAGAAGGCTGATATCATCCATATCTACCAGATAGTTTTAAAGGAGGATCCAGGCATTTATAGATCCATCAGTCTTACCTGAGTCCCTGGGAGAGCTATGGAATGAATCAAAAAAATCACAGAATCCTTATGGTTGGAAGGGACCTCTGGAGATTGTCCAGTCCAGCCCCCTGCCAAGGCAGGGTCAGATAGAGCAGGTTACACGGGAATGTGTCCAGGTGGGTTTTGAATGGCTCTGGAAAGGAAGATTCCACATCCTCCCTGGGCAGCCTATTTCAGTGCTCTGCAGCCCTCAACGTAAAGTTTTAATTTATGGCCATTGTTCCTCATCCTGGCTCTGGGTGCCTTTGAAAAGAGTCTGTCACCATCCCCTTGACACCCACCTTTGTGATATTTAAATGTATTAATGAGATCCCCTACCAAAGTCACAAATATTATCCGCATAGAAGAGAGCCTGACATATGAGAAAAGGCTGAGAGAACTGGGTTTGTTCAGCCTTGAGAAAAGAAGGCTTAGGGAGACCTTGTCACCATATTTCAGCATATAAAAGCTACAAAGAAAATGTACACTCTCTTTTTTACAAGGAGTCACACAGAAAAGATGGGAGGTAATGAATATAAGAAACTTCTGGGGATGTTCTGATTAGACACAAGAGGAATATTTGTCACAATGAAAACAATCAGCCATTGGAATAACCTCCCCAGGCAAGTGGTGGATTCCTGAGCACTGGACACTTTTAAGATTTGGCTGGACAGGATGCTGAGCTATCTTATCTAGATCATGCTGCTTACCATCATTCTGCCAAGAAAGGCTGGACCAGATAATCCTTGAGGTCCCCTTTCAACCTGGTATTCTACGAATAACAGCAATTTATTTTTAGAAAATTAAGTGGGTGTTCCAGGCAGCAGTCCTGGTATCCTCAGGAGTTAGCTCCAATTTAATGTGAACAGTCCCAGCTGGAGAGCCCTTGCTTAGAAAAGTCCCTTCTCTGTAGGCATCTTGACATGCACAGGCAACTTTTTGTACCTTTTTTAGGGCAAGTGACTTTTAAAATGCAATATGCATGAGAAAGCGAGAGAGATGAAAGCTGAATTGTAAAGAAGGAGGAGATCCTCAAGGCCCCTGTGGTGACGTAGGAAAGAATTTACAAGGTCATATTGGACCTACTTTAAAATGTGCTGATGTAGAGGGGATGCTGGGAACTTTTGGGGCCAACTGGGAATTGACTCACTTGTTCCTGCCTGCTGCTGCCTCTGCCTGTGAGTAATGTTTGCAGATTACCTTTTTCTTCTTTAAGCAGCTGGAACGCCTGATGCTGACTCATCTCGAGGGGACAGACATGTAAGCCAGATTGAAGCCAGGGGTGATCTTGCTTCCATGCATGGGGTTTTGTTTTTCATTGTCTGATTAGGATCACAGCCACATCAAAAGAATTGGAGAAAAAAAGAAGGTATGGTATTTGCCCTTCAGGAAAGGCCTTTAGGAATTTTAGCTCTACCTGTGGCAGGCGGAAGGTGGTAAAATTTACAACTGGATGAGCCAATTCATTTCTTTCCCCCTCAGTTCCCCCCCTTGCCATTCCCACACTTGTCTGAGCTCTTTCTGTAAGGAAAAGATAGGGGAAGGTGACTGCGACAGATGAAAGTGATGTTAGTTATGTCAGTTGCTGTTGGAAATGGAGCAGAGGAATCCGCCTGCTAAGAAATACAGCCAGAAAATAATCTGTCCCAAAGAGTTACTGCAGTCTCTGCACAGGGCACCTGAAGAAGCTTTTGAAGGACATCTTTTTTCTTATTACAGTAATATTTTTCAGGTTCACAAGGTGAGCACTCTATATGGGATGCAGCTGGCTACAGTGATTAATGGTTCTTTCTGCTAAGAGTTCCTCTGCAGACCCTTTGGCATTTCATGTATTCAGAAAAGCTTATTTCCACTTAACTGCAGTCTCTCTTCGCAGCTCAGCATCCATTTGGACCCTTATAAAGTATATCTGCATGCTAGTTAATCTCTGCTGCTGGCAAAAGTTCTGCCTATGCAGCATGCTGCTGCTTCCTCTTCCCTTGCCCCAGGCTTAAGATGGTATCTTCTTACTAACATAGTCTAACTATATCAGCCTATAAAATCTACTTTTGAAAATTATATATTGAAAGCCATTTCCTCTGAAGCACTTGTTTGTTTTCATCTTAGAAAGGAAGTGTCATTTGCCAATTTGATACGGTGTTCTTCAGGTGCCTTAAAGAGATACATATTTTCTTCCTACATATACCTAACATGCTTTGCACCAGGCAGGGAAGCGGTTTAATACAATAATACCCTAAATGTGATCCCTTGTACAGCAACATCAGATTCTAAAGTGGAGACAGACAAGCAAGTGCAAGAAGAAGGCACAGCCTGCTGCCAAGCAAGAGGTGAGGAGTTTCTCTGCCATGTGATTTTTTCTGGAAGTGACTATTAGAAACCTGCAGAACTTGATAGGAGAGGCTTTGAAAGCACTAAAGCTGTCCTTTATCTGTTTTGCCTCTCTTGAATGCTCCTCTTGTAGTGCTTTTTGTCCCTGCTGTTCTGACTGCCATTCAAGCTGTGAGACCTGTGGAAGAGGGGCTGTTCAGGACATTACCCTCAAGGTGCCTTTTGAAGAAAAAGCAGTTGCTGGAACTGTGGGCACAGGAAAATGTCTTGTGGCTGATAAAGAGAGTGATCTTCTGGTGGTAGGTAGGTGGTAGAGATGGCAGCTTGAACAACTGGGTCAGTAACTTGAGTTAGAACAAAGAGTCTCCGTAGCACCACAGTGATCAAGAGGTAGCTGAAACAGTCAGTCATCCTTTGGATTTACATACCATTGTTATTCTCACTGTGTCATGGGTTTTTGCTTGCTTAGTGGCACAGGCAGGGTCACAGAAAATTGGAGTCATATATTTCCTTCCCTTCCTGAGTACAACTCTGCCACTTCATCTCATAGGAATTGTTTCCAATAGTCTTTCCTCTGTGATCGTTCCTGCTGCCTGCTCTGCAGCTACTAAAAGATGTGCCAAATGGTACTGTTTTCCATTTTTTGCCATTTTTCCAGTATTATGTCGAGGCATGATCACACTTCTCCATGATGAGTTCTCTGCTAATTTGGGATTGACCACAAAAGCACTGCCCACTCAGGCTGTGTTTTCATTATAAATTACTCTCTTTTCCAAACTCTCTGTGGATTGCTCCAGGCTAACTTCTCTGTCTCACTCTGCTTCTGACCTACCATACAGCTAAATTTGGCTGGTGAGGGTTCTGTTTTCTCTCAAATCTATGCCAACTTGCATTGTCTGCATTCAAACCTCAGCTGAAATATTTCCTCACTTCTGCTGCCTAATTCATCACTTCTTCCCTTGGTTATTATTATTACTATTAGAGTGACTAGTGTATTGCATGTTTCTTTCATCTCTGCTGTCTTACTCTATAGGTAAATCAATTGAAGGTGAGTAATGCAGAGGCAGTGAGCATGCTGGCTATTTGGAGTTTGAAGATAGTGTATTCCAGAAGCATTAATACTTGCTAAACACAGGACTGGTGTGCTAAGGTACAGCTCTGAACACTTTCAGGCTTTAAGGATGGCTAAGGGTTGAGTTTGGTGTCACATAACTAGGATGAGGAAGATGCTTAATGCTCCAAATGAGACACGAGTTCACCCCAGATTCAGAATCCTTTGACCTAGGGTTTAATTAATAGTTTGTTTAGTTCATAATTGTTTGTTGGAGCTTTGTTGGGTGACACTTTAGAGATCTCTCCTGGAAATTACCTTTGCAACCATTTGCACTAGCGTGTGTCTTTTGCACAAACACAGCAGAAATGCTCCGATGTTGGATATCTGTGTTATGGGGAGCCAGAGGAGGGTAACAGACCTGTCAGATCTGACAAAATTTGTGGCAGAATAGGCAAGTCCAACACATCCTTCAAATCACACCTTACAGACTGCAGTGCCTTTGTGTATGTTGCTGCTGAGAGGGGCATAGCTAGAGAGATGAAGTGGGGAAGAAGGTTTCCTCCCACTACTTTCACTTCTGTATAGAGAAGGCCAAGAATGAACCAGACAAAAATGAGACATGTTTGCAAACACTTTGCAGGCTTTGAAACCATAGAGTGCCTTTTTTTGTGTGCACGCACCTTTTCAGACATAGTTGTTGTGTGGAGGTGAGGCATTGCTCATTCGAACCAGGATGGAAATTTCAGTCCAATGGCTGGAATTCACATAACTGTCAAAGCTAAATGAGTCTGGAGCAAAAGAAAAGGGGGCTTCAGAAGATTAAATCTGGAAGCAAGCATCACTACATGTTTCAGGCTTTAAATAGTGAGTCATGAATGCTAAAGACTTGAAGGTAACAGCATAGCATGCACTTTATCAAAAAATAAACAATTTAACTCACTGAGCACATTTATAGAGGTCTCGTTCTTCTCCCACGCTTGGCTTCCAGGCAGATGCAGAACTACTTGTATAAGGAAGAACTTTCCTGTAGGACAGAGAGTCATGAAATGGCTAACACTGAGAGCAGATATTATTGCAGAGGTGCTCTACAATGAATCCACAATTATTCTCTACAG
The DNA here is from genome assembly GCF_963662255.1 of Cinclus cinclus. Taxonomy (NCBI): domain Eukaryota; kingdom Metazoa; phylum Chordata; class Aves; order Passeriformes; family Cinclidae; genus Cinclus; species Cinclus cinclus. The sequence continues at coordinate 86,301,836 of NC_085046.1, read as the reverse complement.
TCAGCTCTTGAGAGTGCATTTACTCCCACAGTGTATTTGAGAGCCAAGTAAAGAAATGTGTGTTAAGGTGAAAAGGAGCCCCACTGTGCATACAGCAGAGCACCTTCATCCACACTGTCTTCTGTAGCACAGGATGAGAGGAGCACAAATGGGTCCCAGCACACCTGTGCCTGCACACACTTCCCAAAATCTCATACCATGAGGTCCCCAGGGCTTCCAAGCATGAGGCATGGTTTTCAGATTCAACTACTTATATATATTTCTGAGTTATTCTCTAATTGGGTTAAGCATTTTCCATCTTACCACAAAGCAAGGATTTATCACATCCAGAGCCCTGGTGAGTAGTATTAAAAATAACAGGAGTGACAAACACTGGTCTAGGTTAGCTCCTAGGTTGCAAAGATTGCACTTCCAAGTCTTCCAAGACTTCCTGCTTATGGGATGGGAGAAAGTGGGCCATTGCTGGAGTGTAGTAGAAGGAGGAAGAGCTGTGGGAAATCTAAGATCACTGGGCTTCAGCAAGAAGCACTGTCAGTCCTCCCACTGCAGTGTCTGTACTGGCTTTTAGTACTGTAGGAGACACCTGGATTCCCCCACAGCCCCAGTGCTCCTGGAGGTTGACATTAAACACCTGTTCAGGTCCCTGTCTTCCCTACAGCATCCCTTGTGTTGTGATTTGAAAGTCAGCTCCAAAGATAAGGCTGTGTGATTAGTGTGTCTTTAAACCAAAGTGTATCTTAATCAGTCTGATTTACTGTCTGATTCAGCACATTAGCTGCAGCTTCCTAAGCTCCGTGGTGTAATGAATATGCATACATACAACAGTTGCAATTAGCAGGCAGCCACTGCTGGGGAAAACAAGCTACCCAGGGCCTAATTCTGCCTTTCCCATACTGACTTCAGTGGGACATTAGCTTAAAGGCAAGCCCCTGGATCCATCCTAAAAAGCAATGGTTAATAGCGCCCCCCCCCCCCCCCCCCCGTTTCAAAAACCTATTAAAATAGCAGGGTTTGTGTCAATTCTAATTTTATCTGAATGAGTTTGCCTATTCCTCAGTGACCCAGGCAGGCAAATTGAAAGTACAAAGCACACACAGTACAGTACAGTACCTACGTCAGTGTTTGTTTCAGGACTGGTCATTTGGGTAAGCTGTCTTCTCTTAATGAAAGAAATAGAATTAATTAGCAAACTTCAAGAAGGTAAAAGGGTTAAGCCTTTCCTTTGGGATTCCCAGTAGATAAGTTCAGCACTATGTAATTGACATGAGAATTTATGAGGCAGAGTTTACTGGAGTAACTAGGAAAAATATGCACAATTAAAATTATATTTCTATTCTTGTCCTTCAGCTTAACCCCTTGGTGCACCATAAGCTGAAATGTTTGTGGGTTTGTGTTTTTATTTCCCAGAGGCTTTTCAGACAGCCTAATGCAAAATTGAAGCTATGATTGGTATATTTAAGCCCTGGGTTTAAGTTCTGCTCACAGACGACACAGTGATTTGCAAAGAAACACTTTCACACAGTTATTTCATAAAAACCATTTATATTTAATATAAATCTGTCAAACATTCAAAACCATATGTGAAGTAATTTAAAATGCTTACAGAGTCATAGAACACTGTGCTTTATTGCATTCAGAAGCAGAAAAAAGGGCAAAACCTGCAGCAACAAAAATCTGAGCTCAAGCTTACCCAAAACTGAAAAAGATGAAGGGATCCTGTTGCTCTGTACATACAGGAGAGGGAACTGAATTGGACCCCTCCAAGCATGGGAAGAGGAAGCAGGGGTCTGCTTCTTCTCTGCATGTGGCTTTTGCTCTCCTGTTCCACCCACACCAACCTCATCCTCTGAAGCTGTGCATGGATTTGGGCCATTGAGATTTGGAGAGGCTGCTGACCTCTTAGGAAATGAATTCCTGTCCCTGCATCAAAATAATGGTTCTGTTTCCTCTGGTGCTTGTCCTGAACAGAAGCTGCTAAGGGCCAAGTAATAAGCTCTTCGCAGAGCATGAGACCAGCTTCTTTTCCTTTCCTTGGAAGAGGTACTAGGTGTTCCCAGGAGAAGGGGAAAATGGTGGTTCCTCCCAGCATACTAATGTATCTGAAGATGGCCAAGGAAAAGAGAGGAAGTAGTGCAAGTGCTGTCTCACCTAAATATCTTATCCCATTTACCTCCAAACTTTCCAGCAGTATTGCACATTGTCATCAAATCTGACTTGTGAAAATTCAAGAGGACAGGTTTAACTGTTGCAAAGCTAAATAGTGATAGGGAGAAAAGATCCGGTTTATAATGACAGGATAATTTCTACTTAACTGTGGTGATATTAGATCCCTTCTACATGTGCTGAGTCACTGCTTGCATTTTTTTTATTTATTTTAATAAAAGGCAATAGCTACATCTGTTTACAAATTAATAAAAATTTGTTGCATTCATAGAATCGCTTAGGTTGGAAGGGGCTTTTAAAAGTCATCTAGTACAACCTCCCCACAATGAGCAGGGAAATCTTCAATTAGAACTGATTGCTCAGCGTCCCATCCAACCTGACCTTGAGTGTTTCCAGGGATGGGACATGTCTCTGAGACACCTGTACTAATGTCTCACAACCCTCATTGTCATAATCAAAATCATCCCTCTTTTAGTCTAAAACCCTTTGTCTTATCTTAAGATTGGTTCAGTCTTTTTTCCAGGCCCCCTTTCCATTCTGGAAGGCCACTCTATGGTCTCCCCAGAGCCTTTCTTCTCCAGACTGGATAAACCAAATGGTCTCAGCCTTTCTTCAGAGAGGAGGTATTCAATCCCTCCAATTTTGTGTCATATTTCTGATGCACAAATAGAGCTGGTGGGAATTTGCCTGCATGTCATATGGAATTGAGAATCGCACAGGAACTTCAGGGCCAATCCTGATGCCTGCTGTAGTGAATTGGTGCTCTTTCTGTGGGGATACACAAGGGCTGGGGAGCAATAAGCTCAATCTCTGTTGGGTTAGCCCTTTAGTGATGTGTATGGGACCTTGGTGTATCACAGGTAAACTCACCTTGTCATGAGCTCTGGTCATGTCCAACACCATAACACAAAAGATAGAAAGTTGGACAGTGGGAAATAAACAGGACCAAAATCAACAGTATAGGTTGGAAGGAGAAGGAATAGAGCATTGAAATGGGTATGCACATGAAAATTGCACCCTAAAATTCTGACCTGTCTTCCACCAATTAAGTACTTGTATTTCTATTCACACACAACACCATGTATTTGGCCTGGATGTTGGTAGGACAGTAGAAGGAGAAATTTCTTGTCCCTGATTCAAGACATTGTCTTATATTTAGCTTAAAGAAATGTAGTTTGTGGAAAGGGATATATTGTAAGGAATACACTGAATTAATTCCTGAAGGGCAGAGGGAGAGAATGAAAAGAGATGGCTAATGCATACAGCTTAAGAAGGAGAGTTATTTGGCAGATGCAGACTCCTGGTCAATTTGTGCTCTCAAGTAGATGCTGAGATGTCAACTAGAGGGGAGAGAGAGAGAGGAAGGGAATTTAGCTTCATGATTGTGCATAAAAATAACATTAAAGCTGTCCTATAACCCTCTCCTATCCATCTCCTCCAAAATGTAAGTCTGAGTGGTTTGCAAAATCCTTTCAAATGAGCCTACCCTGGTTCAAACACTGGGAAGTGCATTGTGACAGGCTCTTAACAGCAGTAGGCACCATATGTAACTGTTGCTGCTCTTTGTGGATGTGCCCTGCATACATATGCTCAGCAATGAAACATGTGTATGGCGAGTGAATGAAAAGCAGTCCGTGAACCCGCTCCCTTTCTGTTTGCTCTGTGTGAGGCAAGTGGATTTATGCCTATCATGTGCACATACATCATGAGTGTGAGAAACAATCAGCTGGAGCATTTGAAGGCTGTTTTGTGGACTGCCTGCCTGATTCCCTGAGGTGTGCCTTGCAAATTTTCTTCTCCTTTTAGAAAGAATATTTTTCGGTTTTTTAATTGCTTTGGTTTCTCAAAAAAACCCAAAACCCCAGCACATATGAAAAGCATTTTTGTTCTAAAAAAGCATAGTTGCCAATGCAATGTGGGGAAATGAACCTCAAAATTGTTTCCAATTCTGATAGTGGTTTTGAGTGTGGGGAGGGTAGTTTGTGTCTCAAAGGCCTTCCTTACAGTTGCTGCACAGTTCATCCCAGGGTGCCATGTGATTGTGGAGCCAAACTCTATGGATGACCAGTTGGGGAATGGTCCTGGCCATCTACAGGAGAGGTCAGACCCAGCAGGAATCTCGAGTAGATATTGATGGCATGCTCCATCTTCCAATCTTTGCAAAGACCCTTTTGGGAATTAACACCACTCTTGCTGAACAGAGTGGCTTGCTCCTCCTTCCTACCAACCCTGCACAGTGAGTGACTCACTTGTGCTAGCCAGGAGTTTCCCCACCATTGTCTGCAGAGACACATTATCCTCATTTCATAGTCAGCAGCAGCAGCAGTACTGCCACTATTCCCTGGTACAGAACAAGCGACTCCCCTGGGAAAGTCAGTCAGTTTAATCCATTTCATCCTTAAGGAAAATGGGACCCCAGAGGCAGCGTGTGACTTGCCCGGTTGGTGTGGCAAATCCTTAGTGGCACTTGGAGTCTGCGAGAGCTGAGCTGGTGGATGTTTCTTCTCAGCACTGATTGTGCATTGATCAGCAGGGCCCGACTCACCTCACCAGAGTAATTGTTACCTACGCCTGCGTGGCTGGCTGCTCTCTGTGCTCCTGCATGCTCCCTGTGCATACATATTGCCTGATGAATGCACACCCTGTTGAGTGTTATTGCTTTCTTAATGTGCTGCAATTTCCCCCCCAATATTCTAACCGAGAATGATTGTTGCTGTAGAACATCCTCCCTCCAGTTGCCGCAACCCATGTTTATTTACAGGAGCACATTTTGTATCGGCTGTCGCTCTGCTCTCACTGAAATAGAAGTTTCAAGTTCACGGAACAATAAAAGATATAAATTACCTATCATAATTAACTGAACAGCATGAGTAGGCCTTCAGACACCAGACTTTGTTATGCCCTAATTATACACTGCACACACAAGAGCTTAAGCACCTCTGCCTGTCTGTCTGTGCTGGGGACTGGGCACTGCCTGATCTCAGCCCAGCAGGCAGCTCTTGGTGCCACAGTCCCAGCTGGTGCCAGGTTATGCATGAACGAGAGCTTGCCCATGCTATCCTTCTTTTATTGCCATCCTGCACCATCCTCTTTGGACCCCATGGGCAGACCCAGGAGGGAAGGAGAAGGAAGTGTCATTTTCTTTGAATGGCAGCGTTATTTTCCAGCCTGTGAAGCTTTGTCAAGAAATCCTGGCTGCCTCTGAGATTTATCTGCTAGCCCTCTCCACAGGTTTCAAGTAGCTGAGAAAATTGTTCTTTTGGAGAGGATGGGACAATTACCTGCTGGAGTCCTCTGCAGCCTCCTACCTGGGGCTGTGTCACACATCCGCTTCACGTGTTTGCCCATACTGTGCTCAGCATCCAGAGTCTGGTTGTGGACATCACCCATTACTGCCCTTTAGAGACTCCTGCAAGCCTCATTTCTCTGTGTCTGCTTGATGTGCTGGTTCGAAGGAGCTGAGCTGGGCCTCCATGGGTCAGGGGCAGTGTTTAACCTGCTGGCAAGCACTGGTGTGCCTGCAGTTAGCTCAGCCCTTCGTCATTTTGTCAGGACGTGATTCTTGATAGACCCCAGAGGAGAGAGAGAGCATTGCTCATTTTTAGGTGAGGGCAGTCAATAAGTCTCTGGAAGGAGAGTTAAAACTTATGTCTTGCTCAAGTTATTGGCTGAAGAAAGTTAGAGGCAGAAGGTTTGATTGACTGCAGGTGAGGAAATGTTTATGTGCACAGCCACCATGTATTTCCACATCAGGAGCATCCTCAGGAAAGGTCACTGTGCTTAGGAGCTGAATCCTTGCCAGGAGGCTTTACAGGTGCTCAGACAGCTTGTTAACAGCAGGAAACGCAGGGAGTGTGAGCCCTTTGGTGGCTCATTAAAAGTCCAGGTGGATGTGTAAACTTGGGTCTGTGCTCTTTCTGACACCTGATTTTGGTTTTTAAAATGTGTGATCTGTGTTTAAATCTGAGTAATGTGAATCTTTCTTTCTTTCTGCTTGAACACTTGATTTTTTTGCTATGAGATGGTGCCAAAGTAATGGACCCAAAGCTAAGAGCTCCATGTCAAGCTGTGAGGCAGCCCTTACAGAGACAAGATATTTCACTGCTCTTATGCCTACCCAGCCAAGCCAACACCATACTCTAGGATGTTGAACACTGTGACTGTGAAGAGGTTTCTTGATAAAACTTCACAGTTAAATTTAGAAATTATAATTCATGAATTATGATTTGTGTTGAATAGGGGTTTCCTGGCATACAGTATGGAGACATGGAGAGAGAGCATGAACTTTTGGCACAGTCCAGAAAGGTCATGAGAAAGTTCAGTCTGTCCAAGTCTTTCACAGAACAGCTATCACTTTTGATACATTTTTTTTATTGGAGAAAATATGGCACATTTATTATACTTCTGGGGTTTATGATACTGTATTATTTTATTGTTTTATATTAGTACTTCATAGTGAAATGTTTTGACATTATTGAAACAAATTATTATTTTCTTGCTGGAGAAAACAACTAGTGAAATAATATGTTCTGAGAGCCCAAAAATGATTTTTTATTCAGCTTTGGCATTTCATGGAAAATCTGAGAGTGCTGCTTTTCAGAAAAAAAATCACACTTCATCTATTGGAATTCCTGACCAGAGCTACTGTAAGATTGTACTACATTAACCCTGAAAGGATTAACAAGCTTTTAAATCAAAGCTGACTGAATAAATTGTAATGAATAATTTACTCAATTAATTTCTTTTCAGTTTTCTCTTTACCAGTTTGTCTATTAATACATTGTGGCTAATTTAGTTATTGTTTGAAATATTTTACTAATAATTTCTGTAAACTATCTGATCGGAAAAAAATACTAAATTTAACAAAATGTTTTATGATAATGGAGAATTTGAAGGGGAGTTTTATAGTACATAGGATGTAGATATTCTTGGACTGCTTCTTGCAAAAAGTAGACTATTATCTGCAACTCACAGGTGCTTGAAATAATTTCTATTTTGACATTTCCTGTTTTCATTGCTATTTGTACATATAAGAAAAATAATATGTAAGAGAGTCTCAAGTTATCGGTGGGTGTTCAAAAACAAGTCATGGGATGCATTTGATATTCAAATTTTCTTGAATTTTATTTGCATTCATAAGATACATAGCCTCTGTTTCCATTCTCTGACTGGATGATCTCAACGTTCCAGATTATTTTCTTATGTGACTATTAAATTACATTTTAAGTCTCAATGTCCAAGAACATCCTAGAATGTTTCAAGGAAAGTTTCTGCCCTAAAGCCACTCATAGGTGGTTTTGCTGTCAGTAAAAATTGATGCAGAAAGGGTGGGGTTTTTTAGTATATCAGGTCTGGAAAGATTTCATATTTCATTTTTCTAGCCCACTAGGCTCTTTGTTTTGTTTTGAGGCATGGGGTGGGTTTTTTTTGTTTGTTTGTTTGTTTTGTTGGGGTTGTTTTCTTTTTGGGTTTTTTTGTTTGGGTTTTTTGTTTTTTGGGTTTTTTTTTGAGAGATGTCCCTGCTCACCTCCTTCACTGCACTGGAAAACCTCCTTCAAGCTTGTCCCTCACAGCAGTGGAGAAGTCACCCACAGCAGGGTGAGCCTGTTGTGCCACCAGCAGTGTTGGTAAGGAGCATTCCCAGTCTTCAATCTCCAGTCATAGCCCATAGCACTATTTGGGCTGTGTTCCACTGAGGAGACAGTTGCATGGTAAAATTTTATACATATATAAATATGTACACACACACACACACATATATATATGTACAGGAAGCAGAAAGAACTTGCTTCCTTTGTGTCTCAGTGTTGAATTGGTGGTGTGGCACTTTCCTTGCTCGGCCTTTTGGAGGGTTAGCAGGCAGTGGGAGGGTGACAGTGAAGGAAAAGTGCTTTCTGCATGGTGGTCATCAGCATCTGACAAATGAACGTGAAGCTTTCTAAGGCTCTATCTTGCTTCCTTATTTCCATTTGGTTGCATGAAATGATATTGCATTTTTACTATCTACACAGATTTTTGATTAATTAATAACTCGGCATTACATTAAAATCTAATTTTAATTGGAATTTTTCTAGAAGCTAAAATAATTATTCTCCCGTCTTTTCCCATCTTTCTGCCACTGATGCGAGTAGGAACTGCTCTCTATAATGCTGTAGCCTATTCCCACACAGCTGAAAATGGTAGCATGACTCACTGGAGAACAGGGATGAGCTGCAGTGTCCCTGCTGAGGGTCACTCCACTGCTTCTATGCCTAGAATACTTTTGTATCACTTGGTATCCTCCCTCTGTTGCAGCTTCCCCCCACTCTTTGAAACAAAAACATTTGCCTTACTAAGACAACTTTTTCCATTTGCAATCAAACTTTAACTGCAACAGTGATGGGATTGTGTCCAGAGAAGACTCCTCTCAGGCAGGTCAGGGACAAGGGCCAGAGCCAGAATAACTCCAGGAACAAGACTTCACAGACCACTCTGTGTGAGGTGCTCACCTGTGCAACTGCTTCAGCAATAACATTTCCTCCTTGGGAATGCTGAGATTTTCAAACATAAACTAAAACTGGGTGACACTGTGCCTAAGAAGCAGCTTTGCATCTGACCTACGGCACTCAGACCCAGGGGAGACTCAGCTATGTGTATATAATGTGTTTAAGGGCAAAATATTTGCCTTGGGAAAGGCTCTCTTTTTTCCATCATGTTTGATAGAGGATAAATATAGCTTCCAGCTGTGGCCTTCTTGAGCAAAAGACCATCCTGAACACACAGATGCCTGTGCAGGTGTTTCAATTGATTTTGAAGGGGCCAAGGCATTCCCTCTTTCTCTGTCTAATTTGTCTGGGCAGGACTCCATGCACCCTTGGCACTAATTCAATGAGAAAGAACAGTGTGCATTAGTAAAAAGAGACTTTAGCATGCTCTTGTCAGTGCCAATGTGAAGGCAATTTAAGCAATTTTGACTTAAGAAATGGCTAACAACCTATTCACATACCAGTATGATGGTTTGGGAAAAGTTAGCATTTTCAGAGTGATTAATAAAAACTCACCTCTCATTTGGATCTTAATTAATTCCTCTGTTACAGGAACTACAGCTTTTGCTATTAACTGAAAGTGGTCTGATCTTCAAATAAAATGGCACATACCTTAGAAGGAGAAATATTCCAGAGCCTGTTGGTATCGTGGCACCATCTCTATGTGCTTTTCAGGCATTTGCACATTTCTCGACTGCCAGTTCTGATAAAGACCTTACTCTGAGCAAAATCTGGTACTTAACAACTCTGGGTTATTCAGCAGTTGCCTTGTGCAGTATGACTGATGCAGCCCATAACAGTGGACATTGACTGTGCTCTGGTCATCTTAAATTACTCATTTTTGTAAAGAGTTTAGGCTTACTCCTGATAATCTTTTCCAGTTTCGGATTGAAATGCATTTCTTCAAAGCTTTTCAGTTGCCTAGAGCTCTTTGATTTATTAATATAACATAATAAACAAAGAAATTCAGGACATTCCTTCTAACACCATCAAAGCATTTAATAAGAAATGAAAGAGGATTTCTTTTGTTTCTACAATTATGACTATTGAAGCAAGCTGTAGTAGTGAACATTCTTTGGTTTTTGATAATTTTGTTACTTGGGAGCAGCTTAGACTACTGTGCATACAGTTACACCCCGTTATCACAGGAGAACATAAGGCAGTGAATACCACATGAGCAGCAGTCTCACGCGGGCGGGGAGGAAACTGATTTTTGTGGGTAAAGTATTCAATTAGGACATTAGAAATATCTGGCTAATGTACATCCCTCAGCTATATGGGTTTTTTTGGGTCCTTGGAGCTGTTTTTAAGGGGTGAATCTTCAAAGACATTTAGGCATCCAGCTCTCATGGGATTAAGAGGGGCTTCACTGATTTTGTGAGCTTTGTCTTTCTGTGTCTGGTTTCCACCAGGTGATGATGCTTCTTTCATATCCTGTGTATTGCAATTGCAAGCTTTGGACAAAAAGCACTGTCAGTGTGTGTCGTTTATTCAATTGTCAAAATGGAGCCAGGGACCAAATATATATGGAGACTGAGCAAGGATTATACCGTACTGCACGGGTGGGTGTATGTGTGCATGTATTCATGTGCACACCATCTCTCCAGTAACCTTTTCTGTGCCTTTCTAGCTTTGTTAGTGTCAAGGTAAAAATGCTTTTCTACCTTTCCTGTTTTCTTAAATGGCTTTTCTGACTTCCCATTCTTCATTTTTCTTCTGATTTGAATCTAAACTATGAAGGAAGATGAACATCAGACTTGCTGGAGAGCATCACTCCTGTGAATAAGAGCTATGTTGAAAGATGTTTCAATTATCCACAGAAACAAGCACTTTTAAAACAGTTAGATCTGCCTCCCTTATGGATTGGACTTCTCGTTTTGCATTATATCACACTGTAAAATATGCAAAACATACAAAGGGCAAATTGGAGTGCTATGAATATTCTTCTGACTATGTGCAATCTACTATATTATACAACATGAAATTTGCTAAAAAGTTAAGACAAAAAATTATTTCAAATCGGGAGGACAGAATGACGGAAGTGTCATATGACTGTATGGAAAGACTATGTCTGCATATTTTAATCACAGCTTTTCCCCAGTTTGCTTTTAAAATGAAATTCTGGAAAATTTTAGGCAATTCCGCACAGCCCTTTGGTTTTGATAGAACCACAACAACAGAATCTGGTTCCATAAAACTTTTCTCAATGAAATCTTTGTAAAACCTTTAATTAAAACACACTGTCTCTGCTAGTGCAACAGGAAATCAGATAACAAAGCAACAGCACCTAGTATGGCATCCTCTAGATGAAATAATTTCCTATTTCATTTACAGTCTTAACAAATGCTTCACTTTCTCTTCATTAAGTCCATATGCATCTCTCTTTGTCCTGGAGATAATGTAACTGCTGGCACTGCAGGCTGTGCTTATGCAATTGTTATTTTTAAGGCCATAAAGCACATGACACAGTGTTGTAGGAGCTGCTGTAATGAAATCAACAGCACTGTCACTGCACTCACAATCATTTACACCACAGACTGATCCAACTGCTGGCACCAAGTAATATCTGCTTTGAAATTCAGAGGAGAGGCCATCAAATTCTTCCAGAATTCCACATCATGAAAGAAGAAGCCAGTAGCCCCAATTACTTTTCTTCTGTACATAATATTGGTCTCAGTATTTTAATTACCAGAGAAAAGAGAAAGTATGTCCAGCCCACCTAACATCTAAGTAGCCAGTGGGAAAAATAAAATCCTGCCAAAGTTTAATACTCTGAAAAACTGTGTCTTATTTCTCTTTGTGTCCTGATCCTGTTTGCAGTCAATGTGTTCACATAAGAGTGAAAAGGAGATTTCAATCAACAGTTTATGCAGCATGTCCAGTTTTCATACATTCATGTGTGGTACAATTGGTTTCTCCGTGACATACACTTTATTAACTTTTTCATGCTGGGATTGCATTGAAGTGATGCTGCTTTTGCCCCCAGGAGTCACATCAGGTGACAGGTTTTCGAACTGCAATTTACAGAAATGGTCTCCTGCAGATGTCCTGAGGAGGATAAGGATCTCATAGAGAGTGGAGAAACTGTCCCTGCCACTTAGAGAGGTAGTGTGTCATGGTTCGTGAGCAATATCAATCTCGTGGGCCCTTTAAAGCCATTTCCATTTTTATACATTCTTTACCACTCTCATCATTTTTTGTACTTTTCAGCAGCTCTGCAGGGCTATGAAGACCCAGGGATTTCTTTCTCAGTTGCATCCATTTCAGCTTCACTGCTCCTCTGTAAAACTTTGTCTCTTCTCCTGGGAGTCAGCAAACTGAGCATAGAGCAACCAGGAAGGGCAGCAAGGAAAATGGAGCAGGGAAGTAAAAGGCAGAATGACCAGCCAAGGCAAGGAGCCAGTGTTTCTGTCCAGGCTGGCCAGAGGGCCAGCTCTGAGATGAAAGACAAAGGCAGAGGTTGATCAGCCTATGGTGAAAAAGAGGTAAATAGTAGCAACATTTTCCTTAACTAGGGAACTGGTCAAAAGCCTGCTTAGTTCAGCGGAAAAAGGCTTCCACTGAGATTAGTAAATTTTAGATCTGTCCTCCAAATGTGTTCTTTCTTTTGTAACTAAAATAACTTTTGTTTGCTGCTTCCTGTTCATCTCAGCATCACAGATCCCATGATTCTGGTACGGAAGAAGTGGACTTACTCATGACTAACAGGTGGAATAGTGGCAAGGAATCTTCTACTCCATAATATGGCCTGTAAAGCTCTTATTTCTAGTAAAAATGTGAGGGGAAGAAAAAATCCAGAGTGGTTTTCAATCTCTTGGTGAGCTTCCAAAACAGCATGATGCAGCAAATCCCCAGCTTGGTGGCTGCAAATGAAGCGCTGTTCATTTGGAAACATCATGAAACAGGAGCCCAGAGCTTTATTATTGACACTCTGGAAGTCAAAATGATGAAATGAACTGCTGGCTTTCGTTATCACTCCACCAATGCAATTCCTGCAACAACCTTTGTTAAGGAAATGGATATTTAGCCTCCAAGCTCCCTTCTGAGGTCTCATGAAATATTGTGTGCATTAAGCAAAAGGATTGCAGAATTGTAGCTGCTTACTGCTGCTTCTTTGGTCCAATCATCACTAGGAATATTATTTTTAAGAGGGATGATTTGAGCCATGAGGTTTACATCTGACTCAAGGCTTCAGTGAGTAGGAGCCAGTGAGTAGGACCATTCATCAAAGTCCAGATCTGAGTCTCTTCACCAGCTGTTGCAGTGTCCCAGACCATGCTCACCCAGGGCTGGAGCTGTGCTCTTGAGTCTTGCCCACCAGTACCCAGCACATTTTCAATGTCTCTGTGCTTCTGAGCAGTAACAATGCTCCCAATTACTAACAATAAAAGAAAGGGTCAGGAGTGCTTACTTTGATGCTCTGTCCACATGTTTTTATGTATCTAGAGTTTTTATGTAGATAGTGGCAGAAAGCTGAAGGAAACCCACAGGTCTTTTTCTACAAAGTGAGAAATTGCAGAGAGTAAGTCTAGGGAGTGCATTAAAAGAACATAAAACAGAACAAAACCCTATTACCCACAAAATACTGTCCATCTTTGTCCTGACCATAGAGAAGTGAACCAAATATCTCTCTTTTTTTTCCAGCGACAGATGTTTTGATCATGATCAACAGCTAGTGCTTTACAATGCTCAAAGATATAGCTGGGCATGGAACAGCTGGAGAAACCAAGGGAGACACCGGGACTGCATTGCCACATCCCTGCAGGAGATTCCTATTGCATAAAATATTCCAATGATCAAGCAGCACTTGCCAACTTGTCAGCCTGAGGGAGAGCTCTGTGAGCGAAAGGCAAGCACTGTTCTCCTGGAACCAAAGCTGCAGGTAAATAGGCACTGCTGATCTGCCACCTGTGGCACTGCTGGGCATGGTGTGATGCTGAAGACAATGAGGTCATGCTTTTAGCTATTCATGGGCACTTTTACTCATATTTTACATGTTTTTGTTTCCATTCTCCTACTTGTCTAGCCCTCCCTCACAGTAAACCACTGCTGCTTGGTGTATGCCAGAGGGAGCAGTCTGTTTCAATTACCATGGCAGCACTACACCTCTGCTGATAACAAATAACCATTGTGCTCCTGGCCCCAGGAAAAGGCACTATTGGGAATTCTGCCTCTGGTTTTCAGGCAACAGTTCAATCTCCTAATTTATTTTCATTATTCAAAATTTCACCTGTGCCCTCTCAGTTTTCTCTGCCATCTCGAGTCCCAAAGAAGAAGGTGTTGATCCTAAGTCTTTAAGGATCCCAGATTTTCAGGGAGTAAAATGGGGCTTCACGTATACCAGGATGAATAGGAGCATCAAAATTTAGCCCACCTTCATATTAGTCAAATATGGTAGCAGTTCACTGGAGACCGTCTTCAGTGCAAGATGAGCAAAGCCTCACCATAACCTAGGAAGGAAAGAGATCTTCTGACTCCTCTATGTACAGTCAGGACAGTAAGAGGTGAGGTGACCTGCCCAGGGCACCAGGCAACAGGGCCAGAAATTGAAAGCCATCTCCTCACTGCCGGGCCCACATCTTCATCTTTCTGCATGTAGGTCATCTTTCTGTCATCTCAGATTAAATGGTTGAGCATGACAGGTCAGCGTGAGCAGAGGTATAAAATAACACAAGCAAATGTCTGTTGTTAGGTTTACCAGCATGTGCTCAAAGCTATACTTACCAGATATCCTGTGTTAGGATTTCCCTGGATCACTGGCCATAATTCTTCATGTGCCAGCCTGTAATTTCTGAAAACACTACTTTTGCTTCTATTTTTAAGTCCTCTTTCCTATCATTTTCTTCATGGTTATCAGGGCTGGGTAGTTCTGTAAGAGCTAAGTCAGAGTGAGAGAAAACAGCAGTATGGGAGAAAAACTGCAGTGATGGCAATCTTCAAAAGATTTGGAGGTTCAGGCAGAGGTGTAATCTTATCTGAACCTCTTTGGTGTGGAAATTGATATGGAATTTCATGAAAAACCTCGACTTTCTTGTAAGACATCTGGCAGATCAGAGCTTCAGCTCAGTTTGAAGTAACTTGAGAATGACCATTCCTGCACTGTTTCCATATTTTGTCTTCCTGTCCATGGCAAATGAGAAGTGGCAGAAGCACATCATGGTTTTTAGTATGTGGGGCAGGCTCTCTGTCTCCCCATCCTCTGTCCTTTGTGATCAACATGTTTAAGGGCCCAGCTTGAAAACAACAAAATTCCCTGCCAGCCAAAGTGTCCTTTTTAAGATTTACAAGAATGTTTTTGGAGGTCGGGAGAGGAAGTATGCAAAGGTAAATAATTATTTTATGTGAGCAGGCTGATTTGTATGGGGGCCACTGGATCAACTGGAAGCCTTACGATGCAGAGGTGCTATCAGGGCAAAAACTAATGTGAAACTGTGCGGCATAAATTCCCCCTGACATACATCCCATGCCACTTCAGAGAAATTGATAGCTTGCATGGATGGTAAAAAGAATACAGATTTTGGGGTTTTGTTTTTATGCAAGGCTACAAATTCCTGGCACTGTGATTGTTGCCCTTGATATGAAAGTTGCATGTTATGATTCAGTGGTTTTAGCTCTCCTAGAAAAAGCTAATTAATCAGTGATTTTACATGTGTATAATTATTCTGCTGGAAATCTCAATCCATTTTTTTTAATGTGACAGTCAATAGTTAGAGGGCTGTCAAGTCCATTCATTATAAAACCCTGTTGTCAAGAGTACATAACCAGGCTGTAAACACTTGTTCTAATCTAAAAAAATTGCACAAAGTCTGATAAAGGAGGTAAATTTAAATAATGATGGGGGGAAAAAAGAGAAAAATCCGTATGGTTGTTTTTAGCAACATGTCCCTTACTGAAAGAAGTATGAGGCACCCAGCTCTGCAGGCTCGGGATGAGCACAAAGCTACAATGCTCCTCTCCTTTCTTCCAGCAGAGGGAAAGAAAAGGCTGCTGTTATTCCCTCCTTCAGATACTGCAGATGGTTTTCTGTCCCAGGCAAACAGCAGTGCAGTTCCTGATGCCAAAGTCTGCACTCCAGGCAGAGGTTTCTGTGCCACGAATGCCTTTCCAGCAGGTGTCTTTAATCAAATCCAGGTCTACTCTCTACTTTGTACAAAAGGTGTAATTTTGATACATGAGAGGTTCCATTAAACAATGTCATAGTTCCTTCTGCTCTGAAACTTTGCAGTAAGGTAATACAAACCAAGCCCTGTACCAGGTTCTGGCAGGGAGGCAGCTGCAGCAGGAAATGCCATGAATTTGTGCCAGAGCTGGCACTGGAACTTCCCTTGCTGTCACACCATTCCTTGTGGATGGGTTTGGTTGGAGGAGCCCAGCGTATTTCCGAGATCACTGTCCTTGGCTGTCTGGGCAGGCAGCCTGTGGCTGCATGCAGAGATAAAACAGGAACATGAGCTGGGATGAGGAGAGTGGCCTCTTTGAAGCATGTTGGTATGTGCATGGATCTGCCTACAATCTGGGGCAATTTTTGAAGTTCTCAGGACTGTCTCCACAGCTCTGAGACTTACATTAATTTTCTAGCAGTCTTGTGTGTTGCTCTGTGGAGAAACTGTTGCTTGGATGGATAAGGAGGCCAGGATGATAAAACATTTGAGTCCCATCCAGAAGTGGGAATATGGAAGAGCTCAGTCCCTAAGCCCTGAACACCTCCACCTCCAGTGCTTTGTATGGCAGAGAGTAGTCATGCTGAAAATAACTTTCCCAATTTAGACAGAGAAGTCTCTGGTGTGGCCCCTTACTTTGAGAAATTAGGCACAAGAGGAACAAGTCAAGTGAGGGGAAATCTTTGCTTTCACAGCATGCTGTTTCTGACAGGTGTGGGGCTGTGTGTGTCTGCTCAGTAACCACAAAGATGGTTTAGTGCAAATCATTAGACATTTCAATACAGCATTGTTACGGCTGGAGAAATACCTTTTGCAGAACTGGATCATTGCAATTGCATAGGCAGTTAATGATAGTATTTTTAAATGACCAGTGGTTCCAAACGGAGTAATAAAGCACATCAACAAATAGTTAAGGAAACACCCATATTTATGAGCCCCAGCTAAAGCCCCAGCTGCATATCTCCATGGCACACTGTGCCCCCAGGAGCTGTGCAAATGGAAAGCAGGACAAAGCAGCCTTCTCTAGAAAGGCACTGAATTAAAATCTCCCTGAAAGTTTCTTGCTTCTTTCTGTGGATGTTTCTGCTTTATGAAACAGAATATGAGGACGAAAATAATTCAGACTCATCCAGGATATCTAAAGGATGGGCTTGAATGCAGTGTCAGGACACATTATGGGCTATAGGGATGCTCTAGAGCTTGAAGGCAATGTTTCTTGAAACCCCCAGATATGCAGCAGAAGAGGGGGGAGACCTTCAGTACCTCCCCCCAGTCCTTGAGCTCCACCAAGGTAATGACTGTATATAGTCACCACAGGCTGTGGCCAAAATGTTGGTCAGTTTGTAGCACGCAGTGCCTGGGAGAGCTGCAGAACCACACAGTCTGGAGAGAAGGGCTTTAGGGACATCTCACCTCCAGGCAGAGCCTGCTGAAGTCAGACCTGGGTTTATCCAGTCAGGCACTGGAAACCTTCAAGGATAGAGCCTGCACAACCTTTTTGGGTAATCTGCACCAAAGTCTGACTGTCTCATGGTGGAAAAATTTCTCCTTACAGCCTGTCTAGACACCTCCTTATTCTTTTTATGGCCACTGTCCTGTTCTGTGATCACACATCTCAGTGAAGAGGCTGCTTCCATCTTCTCAATAAACTCTGTAAGTACTGGCAGGCTGCTGGTAGCTTGTTTTTTTTTTTTTATCTCTGACATTAAGGAACTTTGTTTCCTCAGCCTTATCTCACACAGGAAGAAGGATCTTGGTGGCCCTCAACTTAGTTCATACTGTTCGTCAACATCCTTGTGTCTGGGGACACAAAACTGGACATAATAATTGCCACGTAGCCTGACCAGTGCCAGCTAAAGAGGAGTGAAATTGCATTGTTATTCACCATTCTAAATTTAAAGAAAATCTAGTAGGAAATATTTTTAGTCCTTTGTGATTTAGAATTTAGCTCAAACCTAAAATCAGAGTGAAGCCCAAAAGAGTCCATGAACTACTTTTTTTCTTTAAAAAAAAAAAAACATTCCTCAAAGCAATGCTAATAAAAAATTGCTGAAGATGTAAAAAGGATTCAAAATCATAGTAGTTCATTGACTGCAATTAAAAAATTCTTATCTTTCATTTCAGCACTGCTGGTTCTTTTGTACATCAGAGACCGTGGAGCTGAGCAGGCATTGCAGGTAATGATAGCAGCTCTGAGCTATTTTGGGGTCAGGAATTCTTGCCTCAGGACATTTGAGGGAAGGAAGCAGCCAGCTCAGAAAGGCATGAAGAAATAGGATGGCCTAGGGATTTCCAGACTAGGACTCTGAAGAGTGCTATATTGCTAACAGAATAGTACCTTTCCAAGCAGGGTATTAAACATAGTGATACTAGGCTTCTAATTCACCTTGGTGAGTTGGAAGGCTTCCTTGGGTAGCTGCTGAAGCCTCTCACTGGCACCTGAGACTGCTTCCTCAGAAATGGCAGACTGTGGCAGAGTCAGTAATAACTCACAGACCAGTAGAAATATTAATATATTTTAATATATGTGTATTTGAAAAATGCCACTGGTGAATGGCCAAAGCTGAAAGATTCTGACTTTATTACCCAGACTTTCTGTGAGGTTTTTATCTTTTAATCCTCCAGGCAATAATTCCCCCATCCCTTTGCTCCTAAAATCAGATTTAATTTTTTTTTTTTTTTTGAGAATAAATTGCTGTAAATCTTTGGAGAGTCCTCAGAAATGTGATAGCTGCTGTGTCAGGCATTTTGGTTGAAGAAATTCTGCAGCTGAGTTGATGGAAAATAACCTATTGCTTGATTTTATTAACCATTGCCTGATTATTTTTTCCCTAAGAGGCTGGAACTATAACTGGTCACAAGTTAATGTTTCATCTAGGCAGAGATTAAGCCAAAAAAAGTGTCAAAAGTAAATCAGTAACCCCCAGGGACAATGTTACCTTAATATTGTTGAAGGATTTGAATATATTTTGTGGGATGGCGTTTTTGCTTCCCATTCTCACTCCTTTGTGTTGAATGCAGATAGGTTATATGAACATTTCTTTAACTCACAGCAACATTCTGAATCTAAAATGAAGCATTTCAAAATTTAAAAAAGGCGCAGTCAGAAAGACTGAGACAGCAAACAACCCTCCCAGAGAATGTTGTTTGGAAGTTGTATTATTAGAGGTGCTGGAGCTGAGAGAGGAAAGCGTGTGCACAAAATTCCCTGTGTCACTAAATATGACTCTCAAAACCTCATAATATCTTCTGTAAAAGCTACCATCCTGTCAAACATTTTTGCAGTTGATCTCTTTGTGGCTGAAACTATAAAGAAAGCTCAAATAAAGTCACAACTATTTTTGGTATAAAAAAGCCACATCCTTTTCCTTTTGTCTCCTTGTTCTAAACCCCTGGCTGTACAGCATTTGATCAAGTCTTCAAAAAGACAAAACAAAATTTTCCCTCAGGCATAGAGCAGTCTTGGGAAGTTTTGGCTCAAGACACAGATATTTCTGCAAAAATGAAAATAAGATCTTGGAATCAGAATCCTTCAGCAACCATAACTCTGCATTGATATGGTGGTTTTAGTTACATCTAGAAAAGCTGGGGTATTGATAATATCACTGGAAGACTGAAATGCGGCTGGGAGTTGTGATGAGGACAGGGGACCCTGAAGAAGCACAGCTGCTTTTCCACCTCCATGTCAGGATACAGCCATGCAGCAGCAGGCAGGCAGAATGAGGTTCTTTTGAGTCTTGTGTAGCCTCCCTGGCAAATCCTCTTCTGAAGGGAAATGCCAGAGAGTGAATGCAGCTAGAGTGCTCTTTCTTAACATCATCCAGGCACAGCTCCCAGTGCTGAATTCTGAGCTGATGTTTAGCCATCAAAAAATATTTCATACCTGCCTTGACCTGTTTAGCAGTAGGTAATCAGGCAGCCTGCTGTTTCTGTGTGTGAATGTGAGCCCACACCTCTTTTGCACAGTTACCTGCTAATAATCAGACCTGAGCTGGCAGCACGAGGTCATTAATGGTTATTACGTTTTTTGTCAACTCTGGTCTCTGTCTGATTTAAATCAGGGGTTTAGAAATGATAACTGGCCACCTATATGACCTTCTGCCAAGCAGTTATATCAGTATTTAATATATCAGATTTTTCCAGCCATATATGTTCCCTCATTTCTATGTAATTCTGACACTATTTTCTCACCATTGTCTACCTATAATTTTCTTCAATAAACTGGCAGAATTACTATGTCGCTCTTTTTCAAGGCTTGAGTATGCATTCTTCAAACAGATGTTAAGCATTAAAAATAGCAAGGAGTAATGATAAATAATTGGGATGATCTGAGTGAGAGATGGCAAGAAATGAAGGAAATAATTTAAGGGGGAAAATTCTATTACCATCAGTAAGAAAAAGTAAAGTTAGAAAATAATTGCATCAGCTGTGTTTAGTATTCTTGAGGGGACTCCCAACCCTGAACCCCAATCCCAGGGACACATCCGACCTTTTGTTAATTAACATCTATGTCAGATAAGGCTGTGGAGATTATATAGTCCATAGGGAAATCTCAAAGGTAATTTTTTCTTATGTATATAAAATGTTGAAGTCATTCAGGTTTAGAAGTAGGCATGCATGGCTTAAATCTGTGTCACTCCCCTTTTCTCTAAGCTGTGGTGCCTGATCTTTGCTTTTGTAAGGAGCACAACAAAATCTCACTCTTTGCTTTTCCATTTTGTGTGGAGGTATTTGGGCGGTAGTAAACTCATAATTTTTGTCTCTGTGCCAGAAATGGAGCTACGGCATCAGAAAAAGTGATTGTATGTGAGCAGCTCCCAGTAACCATTCTGCAATTTTCTCTGTATAGGACATGCAGAGGATGGCACAATTGAAGTCTTGTAGCACAGCAAAGCTGTAAAATGAAACTTTAATGTCATAGTCTCTCCTCAAATGCTGTTTCTTGACACCTTATTCATTTTTGCCTTTTTTATTTTGGACCCTCTCTAGTTTTTCTAATTAGGTTTTCTGGTATTTAATGAGGGTTCTCAGTGTGGGTTCCCCTGCCCCAACATGGAGCAGGTGAGAAAGTCCATCACTCCTCTTCACTATGATCTACAGCTTTATCCATAATTTACAAGCAGTGAACAGTTTGCTGTCCAGTTTTGTTCTTCCTGAGTGCCTGACATTTATTTTGGGTTTCTCCTTCTTGAAACACTTTGTTTTGTATTGTTAGGATGGGTTAGCGCAAGTTTTGTTTTACATTGAATTTCCTTTTGTTACTTCTCACTTGTAATTCTCTAGATACATAAAGTATTGCTGTATTTTTGCCCTTTTTCATCTGTTCCTGAGTGTGCACTTTGCAACATCTTTTGCATTTCTAATGAGTATTACTCAGAGTCAAAACTGGAAGGAGCCCTATGAACATCTTGCTCCTGCTACCTCATCAGTCTCTCTGCTGCAGTTTTGTGCAGGGCTCCTTATCACTCTCCCTTCTGCTGTTGCTCTTCCTGTAGGTCTTTATTAAGCAAATTGTTTATGCTCTTTGGTGAACTTTGTGAATGCAAACAAGCCTGTCCTTTCATGCAGTGGTTGCTCAAAATTGACTTGGAAAGATTTAAGCATGCACTTAAGTGTTGCTGAAGGGAGGCTTCTGTTCCGATTTAATTACTTTTATCTCTTACCTTTTGATTCTAGTCTTCTATGTATAAAACATCAATAACTCCCTCTAGAATAGATTCTTTCTTTATCCCACGTCACTTGTTGCTCATGTTTCCAATGGCTTCTTGAAGTTTTCTAATAGCTCTTTTTGTACTGCTGGGTCGATTATTTTACTGGAGATTGAAGATAAAAGTGCTGGGCAGTAATTGCCAAGATCATTCTTCCTTCTGTGTAAATCAATACCATATTTGCTTTATTTCCAGCCTTTGGGACTTCCATAGTTCTCCATGACTTTCAAAAATAATTGCCAGTGGTTCAGTAACTTAATTGGCTAATTCCCTCATCACCTGAGGATGAGTGCAACCCGACCAACTGATTTGTATGGTGGATATTCAAAATTTCCAACTGTTCCTGCAACCTGCACTACAATAACGGTTATTTTGATAGGATTTTCATTATTTCCCAATTGTAACATCCTTTTCTTTCTGTTTTGTTTGGGGAAAAAAATAAGGGGTTATTCGCCTTGAAAGAAATACTGGGTTTTTTTCATTTTCCTCTCACTTATTAATGAAACTACTTTCTGGCTGACTTTCCTTCCCCTACAGGACATTTGTGAAAGCCATTCTTATTCCCCAGTACTGCTTGGGTTAGCATGAATTCAGCTAGGTTTCTCCTGTCTTTGTCATTACTCTTTTCTCCTATTTTCTCCAATTTATCTTCTATTTGCTGCTGCTCCTTTCTGGGTTCTGTTACCTCTGAGCAAAGCAGCTTGCACTGCTGTCACTGACCTATTCCTATAAATAATTGGAAACATAGCTGGGCCAGAAGGATCCAATCCATTACCAAATTCTCTCCCATTTTTCCCTCACTGACCTGGTGTCCTCTCATACCTGGAATTTTTTGCTCTCTTTTATTTGTCAGCAACAGAAAAAGAATAGCTTTAGAGGGATATTTATGATTATCTTTCCAAGATACTTCTCTTCCCAAGAGAGACATAATAGGCAGGTGCCAAGATTAAGCAAGCCCTGTGTCTCTGGTTTCCCCGAGGTCACAGCAGAGACCCTCCCTGGAGGTGGCTGGCCATTTTCTCTGTAATTTGTCACTGCAACTTCAGCCAGTGTGTGATGTTCAAGCCCAGAGCGCTTTTGTTGATGTCTCTCTCTCTCATGCACTTGTAAGGGCACTGACTTACATGACCTAGCAGGACTTTTCCATCTTTAACTTTTTGAAATGGTTTACCTTTCACAGCAGTGCTCTCTGAGTCTTTCATTTCTTGGTTGTTTCTTTTTTCCCAGAGGCTCAGTTTTATATCTCTCAGGTCTCAAAATGCCCTCACTTTAATAAATGATGGCATTTTACAAGCTGTGCTTTGGATGCTATTCTTGTTGTGCTTGAAGAATTTCTGAATAGATAATTGTCAAAAACTCTTCCCAGATTTAGGGCAGATTTTTTTCCTGTCACTGTGGTACCAGCTTTCAAACTCATCTCTGCAGCTCTTAGAGTGGGTCATCATGTTGTCCTCAGAGTAATGTAATGTAATGTAATGTGGTGTGTCAGGCAGCTCACACAATCTGTTTCTCATTTGAAGCTGCTGCTATCCCCAAAACTACGATTTTAAGGAGGAAAATTGGTTATTCTCTTCTTTGATGTTGTTTCATGTTCATATGTGTCTATTTTACCCAATTTCCTCATGGTGAAGGCTGGCTTTTTTGCTCCAGTGGCCAGATACTTGGACATAAAAATATGCCACCACCTCTTGCCTTAGAGAGAGTGCAGGAAACAGGCCTAAGGGAGACCACCATTATTTTCTTGCTTAGCTTTTCTACCACAGGCATTTATTATCATGTTCCTGGCTTCCCACTGATTGTCTATGATACAGTCTTCTGAAAACATATGGATAAGTCTTTAGAAACAAATTACAGGAAATATTAAAAGTACTATCTTGTTACTAAATTCATAATTATCCTTCTTTGAAGAGTACCTCATAAAGACCAAACATGATACCACAGATGGTGTAGTTGGAAACAAGGTGGTTAATTAAAATTAAAAAAAAAAAAAAGAAGTAAAAAGAAAAAAAAGGAAAATAACCCCTCACCATTTAATTTGTACACTCTCTTGATTTTTCTGCATAACCACTATCACCCTGCTACTCCAGGAGCCTCATGCCTTCCTCACCAAATTTCTGCATAATGCAGGTTGTGCATCTTGCTCTGACAGAAGCTGTTCATGTCCCCAGCTTTCCATGCTCACAGATGTTTCATTTCAGATTGTTTAAATTTCATCAGCACTTGAAAGAGGAAGGTGAATGTTTCAGGACCCTGGTAAAGGGATGGCAGTGACTGTCCCTGGTCATACTGCCCAGTCTCTGCTTGTCATCTCTTTTGTGAGCAGGGCTCCATTCACATTAGGTGGCCATCTGTGTTGCCCTGAACAAAAGTGGACAAATTTGGCCTCTTCTTCCTTGCATGATTGAAAATATTTTTATTTTATGGAGGAAATACACACCAAACCCCAAAAACACTAATGAAGGTCCAGCTTGTTAACACAGTAGGTGACTTGCTGTAGTCAGTGGCAGCATCTTTTTCTTCCAGGCAATTTGCTTTCAGAACTTTGTTCTTTATTCCCTGCTGTCTTTTAGCATCAAGAATAGAGTCCCAATTAATATTTGCCATGTTGCCTCACACTCAGCCATCAGTCAGGCTTGAAAATTCCCCATTCTTTAGGCACTCACATTTGAATTGTACGAGATGTTGTGCAGGACGGCCAAGGGAAAGGAAGGTCCTCAAAAGCTAATAGCAAACTGAGAACAAGCAAACACTGCTTTTGGGTAAATACCTAGGAGGACACACCATTGTCATGGAGGCTGAGGTTTGCCTCTGTGTGCGGAGTTTTCAAAGACACACCTGGCATTAATTTCTAGGTCTAGTGTCTTTGATGTTGAAAGGACAATGAAAAAATGCAAAGAAAATTTACAAACAAACAAAAAAAAAAAGGGACAATATGAACACAAAAGCCATCATCCTCCAAGCGTTCGCTTATCCAGCAGAATGTTAGGAGGTGGCTTGAACATGTTCCCTCAATAACTATTTGAGGAGAAAGCTGATAGGAGAGGGATCTTAAATTCAGCACATAGTGTTGTTAAGCTGTCCCGTCAGACATGGGAAGTGCATGGCTGAAGCCTCTGTCCCAGTCTTAGCTGGACTGATGGCTCACAGGAGGGCTGTGAAGATCCCAGGGGACTGCTCCTGGTCACACTGCACCTGACAGGCAGATGTGCACCCTCCTATAGGTCACAGCAGTGGAGGAGGTGGACGTGTTTTGCCAGCACCAAACTGGTTATTGGCTGTTTTCCCTTAGACATTGCCATCCATTTGAGAGTTCCTCCACAAACAACCAAATTTGCAGCTCGGGGGGATGCATTCATTCAGCATTTACTCACTGATGCTGGGTCTGTTTGCCTTTCAGTCTATAACACACAGAATTGTGTCATATTTAATTTTGTCCCACTTATGCCCACATTCCCAAATCTTGTAGCTATGGACTGCCTGAAAGATAACAATTCCACACCAGATGTAGGTGTTTTGCTAAGACTAATGATGAAAGCAGGCAAGCCCTGGTTGTTCAGACTTTGCTCTAGTCCTGTTATTTAATGTGAATCTTCCTCTTTATCTGCTCAAAAATTGTTTTCTGCTGCAACACTGTTCAGAAAATAATTTCTTATGCTTTCTGTCTCACAGTAGGTTATATGGCTGCATTTGTTTTCAGTCTCAGTCTGATTGCAAATTTAAAATATGGTTCTTTGTTCTTTTCAAACAAAGAAAAAGCCCCTCTGAGCAGAATTTGAAAATAGAGGTCTGTCTTCTTTTAAAGATGGTTTTGAGGTTTTGCAGGTTTTGAGCTGTATAGGAAAACATTAACTGGAAAGTTCCTTTTTTTACTGGCTCTAGAACCTTGGCAAGAGCTTGTGGCTCCTCTTAGTCTAGGTAATAAGCAATATTAATAGAGATAATGACATTTTAAATGTTTAAAATAGATTCTGTGACAATGTGTTGGTCAAATCTGATATAATCTGGTCTAATGCAGCCTTAATTTTCAAGCTGTATAAAAATACACTTTTGAGATGACATGCCAGTCTGAGATAATCTTCCTGCACAATGAGTTAAGAAATTTAGTCTTTTCTAAATGTCAGTAACTGAATTTATAATTTATAATTTTATCTCAGAATTTGGACACATCAGAAGAGTAACCAATAAGAGCATGCACCCCAAGAGCACAGGACCTGCTAGCATGTAATTTTAGGTGCTTCAAACACCAGATATTAGAGAGTTTCCCAAACTTGAAATTTAATATTTTCTAATTTTTCAAAATCAGATGTTTGATAGGTCCTAATTAAACAGCCAGAACATGTAGACCTCTGCAGAAACTCAGTCCTCCAGGACTGGAACAAGTTGTGTGGTTTTGTTTAAACAGCATGACAATATCTGGCATGCACTTGCCAACAAACCCAATGCATAAGAAGTCCCAGTTATTTTATTTCTTGGCCTAGCAGTTTCCAATATGCCCAGCAGAGAGCTCTTTGTCTCTAAAACTCTCTATTTCTAAGGAATATGCCCCAGGAAACCTAAGCATGAAGAAAGGATGTATGAGATAGGAAAGGCAAACTATGATATAGCAATGTCCCAGACCTGGCTTAAGCCAGCAAAAAGGACCTCACTGAGTTATCATTTTCTCACCTCTGATCTAGACTCCATGCCTTTAACAATTAGAACTTTAGATGAACAGGGGCCACTGAAATCTGGAGGTTCAAGGATAATAAAGGATATTAACTAAAGTCAGCTGAAAGCTGCAACTGTGTCTGATAAATTTTCTATTACTAAGGTTTCCTTTTTTTTTTTTTTTTTTTTTTTTAGTTTGTTTGGGGTTTTTTGTTTTTGTTTTTAATGTTAGCACAGGGCTCAGGTCTTGGTGATTCACATTTATAAATAATTCTCATTTTATTTACCAGAAAAAATTCTGAGGAATATCTTGGATGCTTGCTGCAGAGATTCTTTCCTGGCTGCCAATACAAAGCTGCAGGTAATGAAAAGTTCCTAGCCAAACATTCTATAAAAATGAAATGAAAGAAAAATCTCCAAGTCGTGAAAGTTTACATGTAAAGTATAACTCTAATCTTAAATATTTCTCCTAATCTGTCCCTAATTCCTGGATTTAATTTGCTTAGCTTGCCAAAAAAAAAAAAAAAATTAGATGTTTCTCTGCAAATAATGATGAATTATTCATTTCACTTCTTGCTTATAAGTCGTTCACAGACCTATATTTATGAAGACATTTGTAGTCTCTAGCAATCTTTAGTCTCTCCTTGCTGGGAAGACCAACCCAATATTACTCAGCAAATTTTCCACAGACTTCATTGATCCATTCTTTATGCTGAGCAGGCCACAAGTGGTCACCTAAATTTCAGTGTGTGATCTCAGATTGCCAAATGGGCAGTGGCTGGTTTTGATAAAGGATAGCTCTTAAGGAAAGGTATTTCTCATGTGCAAGTATTCTGGCTCCTACATAAATGGAGGATATGCAAAAAACAGCTCAAAGCTCTCTTAGTATCCATATGCCAAAGCCCAGTCATTCAGGGGCTACTGTAGAGTAGAGAGAAAGCTGCAGGGAGTTGAAGAATTCCCTGAGTTCACTCCCATTGTGCTCCAGTCCTGTTCTCCATTTCTGGCCAAGGAAGAAGCCCAGGAGAGCAAATGGATGCTCAGTCTCTTTCTGCTTGCTTGCTCTAGAGCCTGTTGGGAAGTGATTCAGCTGAATGCTGCCATGACAATTCTCATTATCAACTTTACACAGTACACTAGCAAGTTAGCTTTCTTATGGAAAACCTTACTTTACCACTTTTTATCCGTCTCACCCACGGTCTCTGCCTGAAGGCTGTGATTCTCTCTGAAACATATCAGTTTGGTTCCCTGGCCAACTGAGAAAGTTAATTAGCTGTTTTCTGCCTTTCTTTGCTTACGTCTTTCTCTGTGACAGAGTGAACAAATCTGCAGCCAGAATTTGGATGCCTAAGTGATAACATTAGCATCGCTGTGCTGCCAGCCATCTCTGCAATAATGCTTCTCCACACATAAGCAGGTTGGCCACTGAAACATGAGCTTTGTCTTATTCCCTCCTTGATCCCACCTAAACCTTAAAAGCTGCAGAAGACCCTGAAAAACAGTTCTCCCCAGTTCAGAGTCATGCAGAGCTCCCTGTGCACATCTCTGCCATTGCCTGGTGTTGAGGCACTCACACTCCCAGCCTGGGTGTGCATGGGGTTTGCAGGAATATTCCAGGAATGCTGCAGTCAATGAAGGCTGAGGAGAAGGATAAGCAGAGAGCAGGTGAGAACAGGAAGGGACTACTAGTCTGATGTGAGGGTTCCATACGCTACTTAGGAGGAACATGAGGCACACATATTTTCCACAGCTGCAGCGTTCTGTCAAATTCCAGTGAATTTGTGAAGTTACTAAGAAAAAAACCAGTAGTTAGCAAAGAGCTGTATGGTTTTTCAAGACTCTGAATTTGCTCAGAATCTGAATTTGATCCCTGCCAACAAAGATAAAATCTACCTGGTTTTAGTGTGGGATGCCATTAATATCTGAGGAGAGTTTAATAACACCAGAACATATTCATAGACTGATCCTTAGTGATTTGTGCAGATACATCTCTATCTATCTAACATATCCTTCTGCCTTTTCATTCTAGGCAGGCTCTCCCTCTCTGATTTGTGAACACTTCTTGCAGAGAGCCAACAGCCCCCTTTTTCAGTGGCACAGAGCAGTCATGGTACCCAGAAGGAAAAACTACACTTGGAAAGGTTTATATTCCAATCCCTGATTTCATGTATTATTCTGAAAATTGTATTATCTATTCTGCCTGAGTGGCAGCTGTTTATAATCCTTGAGGGAGAAATATTAAATATCACTTTCTCTTTCATAAGAAAGATGATCTTATTTCTCTGATCTGGGTTTTATTCTGTGCTTTTTATATGTCCTAAAGCACCAAACATAACTTCAATGCTCCAGAAGTGTTTTGCCTTGTGAGTTTGAATCAGCCCACCCTGCCATGCTTGCCACATGTTTGACATTTCAATCGCATTTTGTTCTTACATGGTAACTGAGACCTCCAAACTTCCCTAACAGAACATGGCCCATCTTCATCTCCTGTAGAAATGATTGACTGTCCCAGTGATACTCCAGCTACTCTCCACAACATTCCCATATGATGTGTAGTGAAGCCATGGAGCAGGTCAGAAAATATAAGATTTAAAGCATAAAGATTCATAATGTTTTCATATCATGCATTCAAGCTGACCTTAGTTTTTCAGTTTCAAAGCTGTTGCATGTGTTCTCTCCATTTTTCTCAAACACATGACAGAATGAGAGAGAATGCTGTCACCAATTTGTTCACAGTCATGAACTTATTTGGTTAAAATTTACATTGAAAATAACCAAAGAAGAGCATAGGTCACAAGGAAGCTGAAAGAAAAAATAAAATGGGTTTGATCTTTGTTTTAAAGATGGGCCACGTGTATGACTGTCCTTGCTGTGCAAACACACTTGGTTTATTCTGGTTCCTGGTCCTACCATCAGCTGAGAGAAGTAGGAGTAAGAGATGTCAGCAAGCCCCAGGCTACCCAGCAGATCAATATCTGAGTGGAGATGAGAATGCAGCTCTTACCTCCTGGGGCTGTGGTTGGACACAACTGCCTCTTCTGTGTTATCAGAAAAGCCCATTAAGAGCGACTTATTTATACCAGGACACACAGATTTAATTCCTTCTTTCTTTTAAGTCCTTTTGAGTTCTCTGTCACCAAACACTGATTTAAAAATAGACATTTATCTTCCTTGGGCAGAACACTCTCAGGTATTTGCAACTCTCTGAACTTGCTCTCTAACACTGGGAAACGATAATACCAGTGAATTGAAGCCACTGATAGACTTTTTAATAGGCAAATATTACCACCAGATTTACCTGCTGACTGTGGAGTTGATGTTAATGGCAAATGGTATGAACTAGGAGAACTTTGGGGTCTTTTAATGCTAAAAACCTGAAGCCTGTAGGTTTTTAATTTACAAGCGCCACTAACCATCTACTTATTGGGAGCCTGAGGCTTGCAAATGGGCAAAAATGGATAAAGCAGTTAAATAGGTGCTGGAGTATTATTAGGTGTGAAGCTCTGAGTGCAAATGCTGTATGCAATTGCTGCACTGGCTGGGCACAGAGGTAGAGGCAGTCACTGCCAGCTGCTGACAGTGTGCTTAGTGGGAGACCCACACCTACTTGAGCGTGTGTTATTGGGGAATAGAGGATGGCAGCCTTAGGATTAGATGCCAGGAGAACACGGCAGCAATCAGGAAGCCATTCTTAATAAGATTTGGCTTATGTATATTTTACATTTTGTCACTAGTTCCTCTTAGTAAGGCAAACCCAGTGCAGACACACTGGAAACACTGCTGGGCCACACGGGGTTGCTGAAGCCTGCAGTTGTACCAGTGCTATGAAATTTCAGGTGGGAGGAACTGTGCTCCCCTTCTTCTGCCTGAAAACAGCAGGAAAATTCAGAGTCTCTCTCAATGGGGGTAGGCATGATGTGCAAAGATCCATGTGCCAGATAGAACAGATTTTGTTGTTCTTTGGTTTTGATTTTTCTGGGAGACATGAAAGAAAAGATGATAGCATGTGTTTAACATAAATTCTTTGGTTTCTTACATGAAGGACACTTTTGAAAACAGGAACATGAGTGTAACGGGGGAGGCAACTTGACAAGAGGGGAGCACTTAAAGTAATGTGATTGCTTCACAGTGAACTATGAGGTCAGGGTTATGAAGAAGTCCAAGTGGTGTCAGAGCTCCTCATTTCAAACTAATGAACCCCTAGATGACAGGAGCTGGAGTTCCTTGACAAAGGGGATGGACTGTTTGCAGCAAAGTGGTGATGTCAGTGTCAGTAGTAGCACCAAGAGGTTAAAGACTGCAATTTAATTCACATGGGCAAGCGCGTGTCACCTTTCTGGTCAGGAGGATCTACACAAATTCCTCTTCTAGGTTCAAGTTCAATGCTTTATCTTCAAGCTATCAAGGCCAAACAGAGTTCAGTTTTACATGCTCACGTAGAAGTTCACCTTTTATTCACCAGAAACATCTTGTTTCATGGCTCATAAATATTAAACTAATATAAATGTAACCTCTATGGTCTCAGGGCTGATCATGAGTGAATGAATTTAAGAGCTAAAATTTCCAAGCTGCAGTGTCTTCCCCTGTTGTTAGTACTCTGAGAAAGGCTGAACAAAAGCACTAGTGACTGTGGTCAACTCAAATGCAGAAAGGACCCTCACCTTCATTCCCATCTCCCCCCACCCTGACTACCCACTGGTAGAAACTCAACAAACACAAATGCAAATACAGACGTTGTGAGCTTTGAAAACAACAATAAAAACACAAATGTTTCCAATGTCCCATTCACAAATCTGTGTCCCATACAGTGTGAGGGAATGTAGGCTTCTGTGGCACTGTGGTCATATCAGTGCTGCCATGTCCTTCCTCAGTTATTTTTTGTTGTTCCAGCACTGTCTAGAAGTCACCAGTAACAGAAATATCCAATTGATGTTGTGCTGCAGCTTCTGAGATTAAAAACTTTGGCTGGGAAAAAAACAGAAGTCGTAAGTCTATTTGCCTCACCTACTTACCGTGTGATTGTCTGGAACAGCTTGTGAAATTATTTGGAAACCTAATGTATTTAGCAGGTAGGGACCAAGGCTTTTTGTGAATTCGCCAAAAGCAAACTTTAATTCATGGTTTTGATATCAGGGGAGAGTTATACTTCAAGTGGTCTGATGTAAGGCTTTTCTGACATTTATATGATGAAATGCAACTCAGTTCCATATTTAAAGGAAGAAAAAAGTAGTCAGAACAAGAAAATCTCTTAGGAAAGCTTCAAGGCCAATGGCCAAAATTTAAAAGTTACCCTGATCACCCTCATTTCTCCTTTGGGTCTCTGAGAAAGGTTCTTGGATTGTGCAAAGACATACATACATATATATAATATACATATAGTTGACTTTGAGACTCAAATGATCAAATGTTCCTGGATGCTTAATGCCCTCAGCTCTTTCTGTTTCTGTCTGACATTATGCAGCACCTAAGAAATGGTAGATGTGCTTCTGAGTATTTCTCCTACCAGGTACTCAAACTAGAATAGCTGTGTTAGCTCTAAGGCTGCTCTTACTCCTCTGGTTTCCTTCTTGCCTTGCCTTCTGTGCCAACTCCCTTCCTCAGTCTTGCCTGCTCTTTGCAGAGATAGGACACAGAGCCTGCTTCTGCTTCAGGTTTCAAATAGGATGCTCATCTCATGCCCAGAGAAGGCCAAAAAGATGTTCTGAGTAGATGAACTGAGTGATAGAAAGTGAAATTAGCAATAAAAAATGATTAAAAGTCCATTCTGTAAATCTGCAGTGGCATAAAAAAAAGTCCTGGCAGGGGTTGATGATGTCCTTTGCTGGAAATGGTGCCTGGGGCATTATTATGCTCTCACGCTGATGATGACAGATGTACAAACCAGATAGTGATGGGAGTATGAGGCAGCTGTGTTCCACCCTCCAGCCAAGCCACTGAATCTCTCCAGCTGGAAAAGACCTTGTGCTGTAGTTGTGACTCACAGAGGATGTTATCTCCTTTCAAAGAAGATAAGTGAGGTTGAGTGTCTTCCTGAAGCAGGTCAGCTGCCATGGGTGGCACAGAAATGGGGTCAAAAGGAAAAGCAGGTGTCCCAGAAAAGGCATGGGTGAATATCTTGGTACACGAGTCACAGGCGACTCAGTCTTTACACAGGGAGTAATCCTCAAGTCTGTGTGGAATACGTAGGTTATCAAAAGAAGATTAGAGCCTCTCCCTGTGCTGTCCTGGTGGCCTTTCAGCCTTCCTGGATGAACACAATATCAGGAGGCTGACATGGCTGGAAGATCTATTTTTCTGATAAAGCAGAAGATGAAGTCCTGACTGCCTGTACTTATTCAAGAGCTGATGGTACTTTCTGGACAGAGAGAGCAAAGGACTCTTGCCCTGTGAGCACTTAAGTCCCACTTCAGTTTCTATGGCACTTTGCTGTTCTTGGCCCAAATTATTGTTCAGTTCTTGTACTGAATAGCAAAAATGGTTTCAGCTCAGACACAGCGGTATGACAAGGCCTGTGACAAAACGTAACTTAGTGCTGACTTAACAAAGTACTTGTGTCTCTGAGGAGTCACCATGGCTGTGGTTTGTATTAAAAGCCTCACAGTTGGCTGAGAAAAGCTCCATCAGGCTAGACCCAAAAAGTACCAGTATGTCTGAAACTCAGAGGCTGCACCACATGATGATGAAATGAGCAATCCAGAACCTGGAGCCCTGCACTGGACACTTGTGTGCCTGGGAAGTTCCCTACTTCTGACTTGGGGCTTCCCAACCAGCATGCGGAGCATGTGGCTAATGCTAACCAGAGGAGTAACCTGGCCTAGGGATGTGCTTGTGGGGCAGTAGGGAGGTACTTTCATCCTTCAGGAATGTCAGTGTTCTTGGGCCAGAAGCTGCTTCTCTGTGTTTTACTTAAAAACAATAAGCAGAAGTCCTGGAGGCCAAGGGTGGAGTTGTTTCCCAAGAGGAAAGAAGGTAAGATTTCATTCCCTCATTTGTCTTGAAAGAACCAAATCTGCACTAATTAGGATGTGTAGACTAGAGGTGAGATGTAGCATGTGTGGGCCAGCCTCCCTCTCAGCTGAGGTCTCCTGTTTCCCAGGGCAGTATTGAGGCCACCTGATGTTGGAAGAGAAGTCCCTGTCTTCCTCTTGCGACTTGGTTTGAAAAGAGTGATGTCTGAGGATATGACATGAGTTAATCATGTTCTGAAATGGCCTCTCAGATCCACTGCTTTGTGGATCACAGCTAATTGTCCAGTTACCATGAGCCAGCAATGTGCACGCACACCCCAGAAAGCCTATGAAATCCTGGGAGTCATCAAAAGCAGCATGGCCAGCAGAGCAGGGGAGAGGATTCTGCCCCTCTGCTCTGCTCTGGTGAGACCCATCTGGAGCCCTGCATCCAGCTCTGGGGGCCACAGCACAGGAAGGACACTGACCTGTTGGAGCAGGTGCAGAGGAGGCCACCAAAATTATTAGAGGGATGGAGCACCTCTCCTATAAGGAAAGGCTGAGAGAATTGGGATTGTCTGGAGCAGAGAAAGCCCCAGGGTGACCTAATTCTGGCCTTCCAGTACTTGAAGGGAGTCTCCAAGAAAGATAGACTATTTCTAAGAGCATCTAGTGACAGGACAAAGGTGAAAGGACTCAGACTAAAAGAGAGTAGGTTTAAATTAGATAGTAGGAAAAAATTCTTTACGATGAGGGTCATGGGGCACTGGAACAGGCTGCCCAGAGATGCTGTGGTTGCCTCATCCCTGGAAGTGTTTACTGCCAGGTTGGATTTGGCTTGGAGTGACCTGATTTAGTGGAAGGTGTCCCTGCTTATGGCAGGGGTTTAGAACTAGATGATCTTTCAGGTTCCTTCCAATCTAAACCTTTATATGATCACAGTTGGACACAGAACGAGAGTTAAGCTCAAGGAAGGAGTGTCTGCAAAAAGCTCAGCTCTAAACATCTGAAACACCAGAGTGAGAAAGAAATCATGCCTTGTAAGTCGGCAGTCTGAGTGCTCCCTGCCCAGATGAGGATTTTTCTAATGGCCCTTTTAGATGCAATGCTATGCAGAGAACTAGTGCTTATCCAGACTTTCAGGATTACCTTGATATGCAGCTTTCTGGTGTCTTTTGTAGCATTTGCCTTTTCTTTATCACAGAAAAGGATACTTGGTGAAACTGACAGTCCACATGATCCTGTCGGCCAAAGCAGCATGCATTACTGTTTAACGAAGCTTGTGACTTGAGGTTCTGTAAAATATGCTAAGAGTTTGCATTACAAGATCCAGTAATAGAGGAATTAGCTTAGAGTGTACACAGGAGAAAAGATTTGCTCTGAGAAAATTTACAGAGGTTCTGGGAAAGGATTTGCTATAATTTTGCTCTGAAACAATGCTGCTGCTTTTATAGCAATTTTTATTGGCAAGCTCATCCTCAAATGTGTTGTTTTATCATTACTTTTCTATTATTCACAGTGAAAAAATATTGCCATAAAAATACTACTTGCTCCAGTACAAAACTCGGTTACTAAGGTTACTAGATGAGATCTGTTTGGAATGATTTACAGCTCCTAAACACACTTACTTCCCCCAATGAGCTGACTGAGAAGAAGAATCTGCCCTAATAAATTAACCATGGTAAATGCAGACTGACCTACAAATTAAGAAATACAAGGTTAAATACAAACATCGATCAAAGGCAAGAACTATAAATAGATAATGAACTGAAGTAACAATGCCTGCAAAGCAAAAAGCTCCTGGAGTTTTTCACTTTGGCTGGCAAACACTACTTAAGTACCCTGCTCAGCAGAAGAGGAGGATACTGCTTACATGCATTCAGAGGAAATGTTGGGCAGCAGGAAACCTCATCACATCTACCTAGAACAATTCAAGAAAAAGTAAAAAAACATCCTCCATGAAACTCCACAGGAAAATTCTGCATAACTTCTCCAGGGTCAAGACTGTGAGCTGACACACAGTATCACTGCCTTTACACAGATGAGAAATTGTTGCTTAGACTGTGCATTTTCTATTACTTGTTTTGCATATTTTACAGAGGGGCTGTCTATTATCTTTCAACTTGTTGGTAGAACTGACATCTGTAAAAACAAGTACAGTCACTAACAATGAAACATAAATTATACAGGTAAACAAGCACATTCCTGTGTGTCGTCACAGGTCTATTACCTTCAGTTCAGTCACACAGACATTCAGTGAGTGAGGGTCCAGACTCATAGGAATGGGGCTCTTCCAAGCATGTGTTTGGTTTTTGTACTATTGGCATCCCTGTGTTAAAAGGCAGGTCCTAACCTCAAGCTCTCACCAGAAGTGAGATTCCTTCTCTGGAGCTCTGTAATCCACCATCAAAGGTTTTGGGAACACCCTGCTTCATTGAAAACATGATCCTTGCTAGAGGTCCCTGAGGTGGTAAATAATGGGTAGACAGATGCCCTTGGAGATGCAGAACAGGCTCTAGGGAGGCGAGGAGACTAGGAAATGTTCTCTGCTAATTAAAGTCCCGTTTTCATGTAGCCGCCTCTGGCACAGGGAATATTGTGTGTAGCACTGGAAGGGATGTAGAAGCAGAATTAGAGCTAGAATGGTACTACTCAGATGAGAATGTTGTCTTTGATTACTATGGAGGGAAAAAACAAGATGGAAAGGATATGGTTTAATTAGACCACGAGTGTAATAACTCAGCTGGGAGTGCCACTTGGAAGTAAGCTGTAGCAAAGAAGCATCCTTTTTACCCTTAAGCCTCTCTCCTTTGGAAGGCTCTGTCAGCTTTCCCACTGTCAAGGCCCTGAGGAAACTGGAGCAGCATGGCTGAGGTTGGAAGAAACCCTGGAGATCATCTAGTCCACTGAGCCTCATGCTCAGTGCAGCATCTGCTAGACAGGTTGCTCAGGATCAGGACTGTTAGCAGGCTGCTCAACACTCTGTCCAGTCAGATTTTGAATAACTCCAAAAACACAGACGTCAAACGTCTTTGGGCAACTTCTCCCAGTGTTTGATCAGCTTAACAGTGAAAATTATTTTATGTCTTATGTTTAAATTGATTTAAAAATTCAGTTAGTGCTCATTGCTTATTGTATTATCACCAGGCACCACTAAGAGCTTGTCTCCATCTTCTTTACTGCCTCCAATCAGGTAGTTATACACAGTGACAAGATCTCCCTGGCCATCTCTTCTCCAGCTGAACAGTCCCTCCTCTCTCAGCCTCTCCTCAGGTCCCACATGGGCTTGCCCCAGATTTTACTTTCAATTCCTGGCAACTGAATGTACTTATGGAAGAACAGGTTTTGTCCTAGAGGTTTGCCACAAGGTGATGCTGCTAGTTAAATCTATTTCTCCTACACCCCACCTCTCAGACTGAGATCTTAGAGACTTCATTTCCTCACTGTTATCAGCTAAAGGCACATCTGCCTTCTGATTCACTTAGGATGATTTTTTAATCAACCTGGTGTTGCACTTGATCCTTTCTGATTGGTACACTCTGAGTTATCACCTTGGAAAAGTCCTAGCCATAGCCTAAATACTGATAATTAAGTCAGCCTTTTAATAATATCCCAAATCATTCTGGGTGTACAATAATAATTTTATGAGGCAGTTTCTTGGCTGTGGAAAGGTGTAGGAGAGGTTGTCTCAGAGCATATTGCTCTTTTTGATGCCAACCAAGAACCATCTTGTCATTGAGACATGACTGTATGTGGTCTGCCTTCCTATCCCCCCTCTGGCAACTGCTAAAATATCTTTCTTCTTGTCACTCCAATCTAGTCAGTTTAGTGACCTTCCTCAGGAAATCTGTCTGGCTTTGCCCTGGGTACACTGTGTTATGCTGTGTACCTGGGCACTGCTCCCTTGGCTCGTTCACAGTGTCTTGGAGTGGGATTTGGAAAATCACTGAACGTGCAGTTCCACAGCTCCTGTGTATACATGGAGGCAGTGTGTTGGGGGTTGGTTCTTGTGTTGGGGGTTGGTTGTTTCCCTTTTCCCTCTGTGGAATTTTATCCATTGTCATGCTAAGATACCTGTTGACTAGGCCCTGGTGACAAGGGGAACGGGAGGGAAGAGGAAAACCCCGCGAGATTCAAACAGCCAGAAGAGGAAATGGAAGGCTCTGGCTCGCCCCATTTCCCCCGTGGAGTTTGGACGAGAAGGACGATCGCCGCCTCAGCCCCATACCTGCCATCCTAGCGCTGAGAACCATCCTCACTGCTATCGGACCCTGCCCTGCTGCCTTCTCACTGTAACCTGCCACCATCCAGCACTCTGCTGAGCAGCGGGACCAACACCGTGAGTGGAGGGCTCTCTCTCCATATCTCTCTTTTCCCCCTGGGACAGCACTGCCATCACCCCCAGCCCTCCTGCAGCTCTGCGGGACCTGCCTGCCCCCAGCACCGGGAACTGCAGCTCAGGGAAAAGGCGCCTGCAGCCAGAAAGGGACTGGGACTGAGTTACTGTTCTGTTTGTGGCTAATTTCATAGCTGTTGTTGGTTTTGCTTGTCTTGTTAGATATACTAGTAAAGAACTGTTATTCCTACCCCCATATCTTTGCCTGAGAGCTCCCTTAATTCCAAAATTATAATAATTTGTAGGGAGGAGGGATCACATTTTTCAGTTCAAAGGGAGGCTTCTGCCTTTCTTAGCAAATACCTGTCTTTCAAACTAGGACACAGTGGCATTTCATCTCTCCTTGACTTGACACTGTTCTGGATGGCAGAACTGAGAAGGAAGAGTTTTTCCTTTTACCGGGGGAACAGAGTGAGCTCTCTCTTGCATGCTACCACAACAGAGTTCATCTCTGATATAATGCTCTGATTGTGAGGAGAGGCTAGGACCAGATCAGGCATGAGAAATGTCTCTGTGTGGTATTGTCCATCCAATGCTTCTGTTTTCAATGCTTCTGTTTTCTGTGATCCATCACCCCAGTGTGGAGCTTTCTACCAGCTGGGGAGGGACGCAAGGGGGTGAAGGGACAGGCAAAGATATTCTGACTGCTCTTTTTTCTTCCCTACTGTGAATCCTGTGGGCTGAGGTTTCATGTAAATCCCTTCCTGTTGAACCCACCCACAACCTGAAGAACTACCCACCACAGCCTACTGGCTAAGTTGTTTTACACTGGGACAGCTCTTCTTGAGAAGCAGCTGGAATGACCACAAAGAAACAACAATACACCATGATCCAGCAGGGAAAACAGTAGTCCCACATACTGGGAACCTAAATGTTGTTAAATGTTCATCTTCTTCTACTCCCTGTCCCAAAATGGCAGTTTGGTGGGTGCAAATTAAGGACTATACATGATAAATGCCCACACACACAGACAGCTGAGCTTGGGCTGGCTGTCAGGATGTGCTTGTTGCTGGCTTGCAGCCTAGGAAAAGCTGGAGGAAACAGTGGCAGCTAACAGGAAGCAGTGCTTTCAGACTAGGCAATTTGGATGCTGCTGTGGTGCCCTCTCACAAAGGCTTTACTTTCTGCTAATGAAAGATGTTCTGAAGGGGGTAAATCCCTTTCTTAATCCACTCCCACACCCTCATAAATTCACGACAGCTGATGGGCATAATTTGTTCTAATTACTTTGGTCCTTAGATGACTTCTTTACCCATGTGTCCTTTGAATTTAAAGTACAATAACCAGCAAGTGTTACTTGCCTGCATATCAGTCAGCTGTTATGTGTTTTAGCTGAGGAATAGCACAGCTGAGTTCACATATTCGTTGAATCAGTTACGAAATTTATGAAAATGTGTTCAGATAACCTTAATGAATTGTATTAGCATAGCACTAATAATTCAGAATGAAAGTGAAGAGACAGTTCCTCTAGGCACCACCAAACTAATTCCCCTTTGGTCATGTATGTAGCATGTGAGTGCAGCAATCTGCTCATGCTTCACCTTGAGGAGGGAAAGGAAACCATTCTTGGATAGAGTGTAACCCTTGTGTGGAAACACATGCCCAGATCTTGGTTTGGCTCTGCTGGCAATGGCTTTCTCATCAGCCTAGGTAATGGGTCGGCCAAGGAATATCTACTTACTTCCACCTCTCCGTTTTGTTTAGAAAGTGTTTTTCTGGGTTTTTTGGTGTTTTTTTTTGGTTTTTTTTGTTTGTTTTTTTTTGTTTGTTTTTTGTTTTTTTGGTTTTTTTGTGCAGAGTTGCTTTTTTTCTGGTCAACAACCATTCATCAGCAAAGAGAAGGTCATGTACCTCTGACAGTACTGCCTTGCATCAGTAGTGCAGTGCCAAGCCTTGTTTCTCATTAAGGGCAAGGTTAGCACAATGAGAGTGCATGCTTTGCACTGTCAGGAGTCAGGAGTCCTGGGCTGAGTTGACTTCCATATCTGGTTCCTTTCACCTGGCTCATCATGGCACAAACGTGGTCATAACATCTGATCTCTGATTCAAGCATTTCAAAATGAGCAGGTGGGAAGATGTCCACCTCTATTTTCAGGGTGAACCTA
This sequence comes from Cinclus cinclus, assembly GCF_963662255.1. Lineage (NCBI taxonomy): Eukaryota > Metazoa > Chordata > Aves > Passeriformes > Cinclidae > Cinclus > Cinclus cinclus. Next base: position 86,262,186 of record NC_085046.1, on the reverse strand, counting down.
GCATGCTGTAAGTGTAACAAATACAATGGTGAGGGGATATTTAAAACATGAATGCTCTGAAGCAACCAGATATAAAGTTTGGGTCCTGACCAGATATGATGTAAGCAGCACAGGAAGACTCTGTATTAAAAGCATACCCTTTTTAGCTGAATGATCAGAGTACTCATCTTCTGTGGTCTATAAAAGTAAATTTATATACAGGGAAAGCCTCCACAAAGTATAAACAAGATCAAAATGCAGCCTCATTACTGGTTACCCTGGTAAGTGTTGTGCTGCACAGAGCTCTACAGGAGAGTTTCTGAGGAGAAGAAATGAGCCAGCCAAAATATTATCTTCTAGGCTCATAGCCCACTGCTTCCTGTCAGTCACTAGATAAATTCTTCCTCAGGATGATTTTCTTTGCCAAAGGGACCAGAGTGCTGCTCTCTGCGATACACAGTCTCAAAAACACAGGTTTCTGTTTGTTGGCTCAAGCTGTACTTGGGTTTCTGTCCCTTCATGTGGGTTATCATGTCTAGTTGCTGGCTTACAGCTGCAAATCAGGTGCCAGAGGAAAGCCAAATTCTATTTGATGCTGTAATTAATTCTGTAGGAATAAAAATGCTTGCAGGAATATGACAGTTCCTTCTGTCTGCAAGCAGTGATGTTAGGTTCCAGCAAGGCTAAAAATACATCATATTTACTCAAATGTAAAGCATTGGATTAATTTTCAAGCATATTTGTTAACAGCCAAAAGTCTCTGCCTATCACAGAGGAAAAATACAGCTTATATCTGAATGTCTAGGTCCTGCTGAATTCCTTCAAGCCCTGTGAAGCAGCATCAAAGGAGGAAATTGGCAGCCACTATTTGGGGTTTTGTGTCCTTTCTCCAGCTAAGGCAGAAGTTCTTTCACCAATGAACCTAGAGGAACCCAGAAGGATTTGCGTTCTCTTGATGTGGTGAAGGACCAAAGCATGAGGTCAGAGTGCAGTGGACTTGAAAAATGGGAAGCATTGAATGGGAATGTAATAAGAAGTATGTGGTTTGGAAATTCAGGATGACGTGTAAAGAGGAAAAAGAAGGCCTAGAAGTGACATATAGGCAAAACATAGTTTATTATTGTAGCTAATGAATTTATCTATGTTGGATAATGAGCAAAAAGTCCTAACCTTATGTCCTAGTTTGAAAGACAGGTGTTTGCTAAGAAAGGCAGAAGTCTCCCTTTGAACTGAAAAAATGTGATCCTTCCTTCTTACAGATTATTATGAATTTGAAATTAAGGAAGCTCTCAGGCAAAGATATGGGGGTAGGAATAACAGTTCTTTACTAGTATATCTAACAAGACAAGCAAAACCAACAACAGCTATGAAATTAGCCACAAACAGAACAGTAACTCAGTCCCAGTCCCTTTCTGGCTGCAGGCGCCTTTTCCCTGAGCTGCAGTTCCCGGTGCTGGGGGCGGGCAGGTCCTGCAGAGCCGCAGGAGGGCTGGGGGTGATGGCAGTGCTGTCCCAGGGGGAGAGAGAGATGGAGAGAGAGCCCTCCACTCACGGTGTTGGTCCCGCTGCTCAGCAGAGTGCTGGATGGTGGCAGGTTACAGTGAGAAGGCAGCAGGGCAGGGTCCCACAGCAGTGAGGATGGCTCCCGGCGCTGGGATGGCAGGGATGGGGCTGAGGTGGTGATCGTCCTTCTCGTCCGAACTCCACGGGGGAAATGGGGCGAGCCAGAGCCTTCCATTTCCTCTTCTGGCTGTTTGAATCTCGCGGGGTTTCCCTCTTCCCTCCCGTCCCCCTTGTCACCAGGGCCTAGTCAACAGGTATCTTAGCATGACAATGGGGAAAATTCCACAGAGGGAAAAGGGAAGCAACCAACCCCCAACACCTTACCCAAATTTTGGGTAAGCTGTCTTCATATGCATAATGTATGTCTATGAAGCAGATATTTGTGCTGTTCCCATTCATGGACAGGCTGTGGGATTCAGTTTCTTCAGTTGCTCTTCCAATCATAAGCCAAGGACTAAGGACTGCTTGTCCTTCACACATAAAATGTCACCAGAGGTTCTGCTCTGCTGTTGACTTCATTCTGCCCACATGAGTTAAAGCTGATGTGGAGCAAGGCATAGAGAGCTCCTTTATGGACCCGCCCTCAATCCTGGGTTTCCATTCCAACTGGACTTGTTCACACATTTGAAACAAGTTCAGTACCAAGGAGAGTCTCTTTTCTGCCCCAGCCCTAAGCTGTCCAAAGTCTGCAGGCCACCCTGCTGAGCCTGGAAAGCAGCAGAGATGCTACAGGCACACTGACATGGCTGTGGTATGTGCCATCCACCAAGGGTGAGGAATGAACTGCTCTCCACATGAAGTTTTTAAAGGTGAAATGCTCAGTGTAGATAAGTAAAATAAATAGTAACTGTGGTTATCTCAGTCACCCACTGTGTGGAGAATTTGTTTGTGATGGTGTCCCATCACTCCCCACTCAGCTTCACCATGCTTTTCTAGATAATCTTGTTTTTTAAAAAGCTAAAAATAGTTTTCCTTTAATCTAGTTTGTTTTATCAACAGTGTAATGTAATTCATGGGTGACTGTATTAGCTTTGACATGAAAAATTCGTGGCTGCAATGCCTTGCCCAAGAAAGAGGATAATGTAGACATTTGTCAGTGTGAAGGTAGTAACATACTAATGGTTTTGATTTAAAATGGTGACATTTCAAGCACCTCATGTGCAAACAGAAGAGAACCAGTATGGGAAGGAAGCTGCTCTTCATGAAGAATTGGATGTTTTGCAGGAAAAACTCCTTTGACATTAGCAACCAGTGCTAACAACAGCTAAAATTTAGACATGTGCAAACTAATTATTTTTCCTAAGGGGCTATGGTTTAGTGACACACTCAAGATTTGAACAGAGCAGAGGAAAAAAAAAACACACTTTGTTGAGCCATCCCATGATAAAGACGTGCTAAAAATTCAAGTTTTTCTCACTAGCTGCATATAGACTCCTTTGCCCTTTCAGTTTGGAAAGTAGAGTCGTTAAACATCACCTTGTTCCATTTTTCTTTTTCACTTCATTGTTTCAGTGTGTCTCACCTGTAATTGTTATGTGTTGTTGTTAGTTTGGGTTTGCCAATTTTTAATACATTTACCTTTTGTTGTGAAATAGGAGTAAAAGCAAAGCAGGCTTAAAACTTAACGGGGAGAATGAACATCTTTATTAATAACACAAAGAAAAATAATAATAAATTCAGAGCAGATCTTCAGACCACTCCTTTCTTCCTCTTTTTTCATATCTTAATAACATACAGAAACACTTTAGTCAATTCTTTACTTAAATAATCTTTTTCAGTTCACTTTAGGGAGAGGAGTTTCTTCTTGTTTAGCTATAAGGATCTTTTTTAAGAGAGGAAATAATCAGTTCTTTTCTGACTTCACTTTTTTCATGAATAACATCCACCCGAGATCTGCCATCATTAAACTCCTCCCACCTTCACAGCCTTCTCAAAGCTGTGCCTGTGAACCATGGTAAAAAGTTACGGGGTATTACTTTTAAGGATGATCTACTTAAAGGCAAAGTTCTCTATAGCACACTCTTCTCTGTTCATACTTCATTCCTAGGAACAGAGAACCCCCTTTTTTTTCCCTCAGGGCAAAGGATTTTCCAAATACTTTACACTTCCCTTCACCCCCCTGCAATGTCTTTTTTTCATGGTTTAAAGGAATTTTTTTGTGTAGTATAAACCACCTCTATAACTTACAAAAAGATATTTCAGCCAATCTTCATGGCGCTTCCTCTTCATGGCACATTCTCCTTCCATCTAGAAACTTAGCTTCTGCTTCATTGACTTTGGTGTATTCTTTCTGCTGTTCTTCCTCTCACCCAGGGAAGGGTGGAAAGTCTGTAAGTCTTATCTGAGCATTGGAAAAGTTAAAATCTCCCCCAGAAGTTGCAGGGGCTGTGCCAGGCCATGCCGGAGCTGTGTCAGGATCTCAGGGTGCCCAGGCCACGCCGGAGGGGCAGGACGAAAACCGCAGAGTCCACGCAGAGGAGAAATGGGTGCCAAGGCCGTGTGTCCATGGCTTTCCCCCGGCGCTGCCCGCCCCCAGCTCCAGCCGCAGCCCGGGGGTTCTCCCTCTGCCCTGCCCAGCACACAAAGCCCTGGGGGCTCTCCCGAACCGGGCCCGGCTGCCTCCCCCCAGCCCGTGAGGGCGGCCGGGCGGGCTCGGCCACCCCAGGGCTGCTCCGAGCCGGGGCAGGGCAGGGCCCCCCGAGACACGGCCACAGCGGGGACAGCGAGGGTCTCAGCAATGGGCTTTTCTCTTGTTTTTTTGGCTATCAGGGCCCCTGGTTACAAACGGGGCCCAGCAGCCTCCCGAGCTCAGCCCTGCCTGGCCCCACATGAGAGGGGCCCGGGCCAGGTCGGTGTTACCTTGTGAGAAGCTGGAAATGCAAGAGATCTTTCCCGGCGTTTACTTGCTTCAAATGTGATTCATGGAGCGAACCGACTTTTCCAATTGGTTTCTCAGGCTGTCAACAACTAAACCAGCCTCCAACTGGTCCCATTAATTCACAGAGGAAGTTCTCATGGACAAAAGCTTCCTAGTGTGCCTTCCCCACAGGGTAAAACCAGTACAGTTGTTTTTGCTGCTTCTGTACAACCCTTCTCTTCTATGGATTTGTCCCTACTCCTGAACGGCTCCTCGTAAAGCTGAAAGTTCAGCATGGACTCATTCAGGTCACTCATTCAACTTGTTTTCTTCTATAACTTCTCGCCCATTTTCCGTCAGCATGTCACAGCAAAGATAACAGCTGTATGATAAAGGCATGCTAGCCTGTTTCCTTCTGTTGCAATCCTGTCCCCCACCCCTGACCTCCTCTGTGCCCCAGTCCTGCTCTGCCCTGGCTCTCAGTGCTCCTTTTCAGGCTGTCTCTCACTCCTTTGTGAGGATATAACACCCAGTGACTGTTGCAGCACCCAATGCCTTCCCTCTTTGGAAGGGCGTTTTCGAGGTCAAAAGCACCGTGATTTTTGTGCCTCTGCAGCTCACCAGTGGCAAAACCCAGCCAACAGCTCACTGCCAAGGACCTGTGGCAGAGAGGACCTGGGAGAGGCTGAAGTAGGGGTCCCTTTCTCTTGGAATCTCACCTCTGATAAGAAGTGCCTTTGGTTAAGACTGGACTTTGCCTAGAGAAACAGGGACTGTAAATAACAGCACTCACTGGTGATTTTCCTCGACACAATCAGGTACAAGGGCCACCTGGATGACCAATATAGATGCAGCTGGGGGTGTTAGTGTCCAGCAGCAGGGAGGATTGTGTTTTAGCAAAGTTGTGTTTGGTACTCATGGGTCTTTTTTGTTTTTCTTTTTCTGTTGTTTTTTGGTGGGGCTTTTTGTTGGCTTGTTTGTTTGTTTTGTTTTATATTTGTTCCAGAAAAAGTGTAAAAAAATGCATTGGTGTATTTTCCTGTGAAGTGCTTCTATGCAGCACAGAACTGAATGTCTTCCTTTCACTAGGATGTATCTGGTAATCCCTTTTATGTGGGGGGTTGCAATGTCAGTGTGGAATGGAAGCAAAACATCAGTAATGTTTTATTTTAATCAGAAGATTCTGCAAGCTTCTGCCACAGCATGGTCCTACCTCCAATCTGCCTCATTTCCAACCTGCCTCATTCTGAGTGCTCCTGGATTGTACCTAGCCCTAGGTCTCTCTTCTCCCTGCATCCTTATTCTTCTTGAACAGGAGAAGTATATTCTGTCCAAACACCTCGTCTTTGTGTGTTGTCTTACCTCTCTTCTACAATAATTTCAGCTCTTCTCACGCTCTCTTCCTGTGCTGTGTTATTTATCTACATCTGTCAATACTCATGTCCCCTGCTTCATTGTGCCTCTTTATATTATAATTAGGATGTCCAGCACAGCTTTAGCTCATTTAATTTAATAATCTTTTATCTTTCTCTTCATTCCTCTTTCTCAGAACCTCACTTCTTGCTGTATTAAGTTAATTCTTCTTGTTGGTTATTCAACTGTTAACAACTCAAGATCCATTTTCCTTTTACCCATGAAAGTGTTATGATCACTTTTGATTAAAATACAGATGGGCCTGAATAGATCTGAGTAAAAACTAAAATGAAAGAAAACTCACCTCAAGGCTTGTTTCAAACTTCATCTGATTCCAAATCTGTATTTCTACAACTTCTCCCAAGTCTATATTCTGTGCTCTCTTATAATACACAATTTCTTTGGTATTATGAGTGCACAGCTCATTTGTCTTGCATTACCTGTAGTGCTAGCACAAAGCTGAACTATGTAAGCCTCAATTCACCTCTCTAGAACTGAAAATTAGTCATCTGTAAGCAGTCAATCGTGCTGATTACAATGATCACTAAACCAGCTGCATCCTTATCTTACTTGCTCTGTTTTAGGACTGGAAATGGTTGCATTAACTTTATTTCTGCTACATGTTCTCGCTCTCTGTCTCTCTGCCTTTTTTGCTTCTAATTCACATTTGTTTTGAGCTGAAAATGAAGCATCACAGATTATCTACAAAATACAGCTACTAAATATAAGGTGCAGCCCTTAGGGAAACAGCAGCCTGGCTGAGCACAGACAGTTTCTCCTCTCTGTTAGCTTTCTCAGACCACAGAGAGTCATTATAACCCCTTGATTATAAGGTTTGTCCTCTTTGTGCTCATTTTCCTTCTGATTATTTTTCCCCATCCCAGATGCAACACAATCCATCTATTGCATCCTGGGCAGATCATCATCTTTTAAGGATGACTCCTCTACTATGCTTAGTGACAGGTGGAGTCATTTCCTTGCATCTATACATCTGAGAGGTCGAGGAATAAAAGAGATTGGAGTGAGGGCTCCAAACTAGAGGGGTTTCTCTTTTATGTCAGACATCGTAAATATGAGGCGCCCTTACTGATTCCCAACATTTGTGCCAGCACTGATTCTCTTTGGAAATTTCATATTAAATCACTTTTCAAGGGCATAATGGAGAGCTGGTAACGTGTTTCTGAAAGGGCAAGGTTTCTTTTTTCTGCCTGCTCTGCCCTGTAGCATCCATGTAATACCATATAATACCATTAAAAAATCCCTTTCCTCTAAACTCTGAACAAGAAGAAGCCAGACATATTTAATACATCTTTCCTTCTTCAGCTCTCAATTTTCAGACCAAAAATATATATTTTCCCTTATTTAAACTGCAGCTGCAAGTGCATATCAAAGCACCGAACCAAGGGATCCATGATTCCAGTATTCCCATGTCCCCATGTGCTTCTGGCTGTCAAAGCTGCTAAGCATGAATGATATTGAGCTGTCCAGGTTTGCAGGTAAACTTTGCCTCTGGCTTTCTTCACTTGAGATTCTGCAAACCCTCTCGGCTTGAAGACCTGTGCCATAAGGAGTCTGATTTCTATTATCTGCTCAAAATGAAATATCTATTTTTTTTTCTTTCCTACACATCTTTATGTAGAACAGCTCCTCAAAAATCACATTCCCCTCTAAGTATTTTTCCCTGTTTTATACTTAGATATTAATTGATCATTCTCTAGAAATCATCCTACTGTGGTGACAGAAAAACTGGCTAATAGGGAGTGTGTCTGCTGAGCACTGGCAGTTGTGACATCTTTTCTGTGTCTGTAGTTTCATGGAGATCGTCTCTCCCTGGTTCATCTGGGTGATGATATTTGTCAGATGGCATGTGGATATACTTGACAGGTAAGGCCTGAGCTCACAGGTCTGAATGCTGCAACTCTTTCCCACAGAACCTGACTGCTGTTGGCTACAGAGAAACTTTTGTTAGGAGGTGCTGCAGCCTCGGGATATGAGAAAGACTTGGGAACTGTGAAACTGAATGATTGGATGTCTGAGCTCTGCTCTGATGTTTTTGGCACAAATATGGCCGGACATGAAGCATGGGTCTCTCATTCGACTCCCATAGTACACGATGCAAAGAGAGGGTGTCTGCACAGAGGGAGGACAGAGAGTTGGCTGAAAGCTTGCCACAGGAGCCGTGCTGCCCTTGGTCTGCTCCAGCATGCAGGCAAGGAGTGTGCAGGCAGCCCAGCCTTGTCCATGCCAAAGGTCACTGCCAGCTCCTGGCAGCATGTGGCATCTTGTCCTTGGGAGTGCTGGAGGGAGCAGCGCTGCAGCTGGCCTGGCAGGCAGCCCTGGTCCTGCCCTGCCAGAGCAGGACAGGTTTCCAGCAGCTGGCTGAGCCCATATCTGTCTCAACATCCCTCACTGTCCTCCTCATAGTGCAGGGGAGGGAAGCGTGGAGGGGAGGTACCAATTCTGCTGTTGGAAAATGCAATTCACTGGCTCCTTCTGTACGCATCAGGGCACAGATTATTTCTGCCTGCACCTTTAACGAAGAAATGATGTCAAGAGAACAGCAGTAGCAAACCCAGTCTCTCATCATCACCTTGCAGGTAAGAGCTAAACCAGCTGGGCTGCCATGCCAGCATTTAGCTAAGCAGCATCCATTCAGAATGAATGCAGTGTGACTGAGCAGCAAGCTCACAATTTAAAGCAAAAATCAACACTTCCCAGCAGTGAGGAAGATCATTAAACATTTTGTTGCATGAGCCAGCATCACTTTTCTAAAAAAAGTGTCAGGGTGTTCAGCCAAATGAGCAATTCAGTTGGCTTAACTTTCCTGACCGCTTTCTAATTTGGTTTTAATGAAGATATAATTAAGAAGTAATGTCAGTAGAGCAGAACACTGTCACACAATAGTGGTCTCCTGCTGCTGCATAAATGGTAAATGCAGTAAATACAGAAGGGAAGCCAGGATGTTATTTTCAAAGCAGGAGGCGTTGATCCTGGGACCCTCTTCTGTTTTGATACCTTTATTTCCATTTTTTTAGAAAAATGAGGGGCAGCAGATTTAATCCCTTTTGGCCTGCAGCCACTTCACAGGAGTAGGAGGACAACTTTCAAGGTGGCTCTGCTGCAGCTGGGACGTGCTGCTGCTGGATGATGGCTCGTGAGTTAGACTAAAAATTCCTCACTTTAACCTGATTGTCCAGTGGTATTCATGCTGCCGTAGGGAATGCAACAATTGAGAGCCTCAGTCAGCCAGCACTACAGAATAACTTGGCCATTACAGTACTCTTTATGAAAGAAAACCACCTTGAGAAACCAGTCCTTTTATTTTTTGACTGGCTGGAGCTTATGATTTTCGTCTTTTCTGGTGAATAACGTCTGCCTTCCAGCATTGCAATAGCAGAAATAAAGATTTTATGTTCTAGCCCATACTGTTCACCTCCAGTGCAATTCAGGCTGCAAAATTATTTCCATTCTGAACTTCAGTTCCCATTTTTCTTTTAAGTTTTTGCAAAACTTCTTAGGGGAGAAATTCTCTTCCAAGGCATTTAAGCCAAGTAATAGCTTTAACAGTTTTTGCATTATGAAGGCTGACAAGATATACTATCTCCTAAAGCTAGGACTGTTTTTTCAAGCAGAAAACTGCGTGAAATAACTGCAAATGAGACTTATGCTAAAATATGGATAAATCTTGGAAGTTAAAACTTCCTGTGAAATTAGTACTGAAGAGCACTGCCTTTGTTCTGTCTGAAGTATTTGGTGTTTTGGATTTGCCAACTAATGACAATTTTAGAGCATATGGAGAAAATCGGAAGTCTTCCAGATCACTTGAGAAACAATGCCTCTTATTCAGTGCTCTGAACTGATAACTCTCAAGGCATTTCATGCTGATCAGAATAAGGACTAACCAGATATGGGTTCATTTTTAAAAATCCAGGGTTTTTCCATTCTGAAGTAGAAGCAAATCCAGCCTTTCAAAAATGCTAATAAAAACCAGGAGACTGTTAGCACACCATATGTTAAGCACATCCAAGCTGAGGAAGATTTGCCTTCAAGCCCAGAGTAGGCCTCGCATTTAAATGTGCCCTAAGTACTGTGTTGCTCACAGTCATTTTGCTCCTGTGGTGGGAGATGTTCCCACTGACAGGGACAAGCCAGGCTCCGTGCATTTGCAACTGAGCAGTTAGCTGGAAGATGGAAACAGCCAAACTTCCATATCTCCCTCTTGGTTCATGCAGGTTTGGTTTGGGTGTGCCATCTTCTGTTAAGAGGATGTCCAGTGGCATGGTGAAGGGCAGAGGCTCCTCATCTATTTCTCCTTTGTGAATTGTAACTTGTACCAGCTCCCTGTTGCCTTACAACAGTAAGATATTGTTTTCCATTTACTCCTCCACAGCTGAGGTAGTGGACTCTCTCTCATGAAATGGGACATCTCCCCCTGGTCCAGAGAGACTTTCCTGCCACATAGAAATTGTTATGACAGATATATTCCAAGGAAAAGCTTGTTTTGTCATATCACAGTTTCACAGCCAGAAAAAATTATTTTATCAACCTGCCAACCACCAAGCTGGCATCATAGCATCATCTTCTCAGAGAGGAAAGACAAGATATCATAAGCATGAAACCTGTGGCAGAGCTGGGTGTTAGACATAAGCTTTCAGTGTTTTGCACATTCAGCACTTTGAATTATACTTGGCTGTGGAGAACAATTACAGTACTAACAGCAGTGATGTTTTCAGATCCAATGCTGTGAATCTGGATGACTGCATGAATTTAAGTGTCAGGAGGATGCAATTACATCAAGGTAACCCAGTCAGAATTTGGTTAGCATTGTGTGGAGCAATTTTGTGTCTCTATAGGCTGTGGCCAAATCACACACAGGAGTTGTGTTTAAAGAAAGTAATACTTGTGTAGGCAAAGCAAATACTAAAAAGTGAACGGGATCCAGTGTAATGGGATCCCTTTGTCGTGAGCCTGCTTCTGCTGAGACCTGGGAGATGATCAGCTCCGCCATGCTGAGCCACTCCTACACCAGCTCAGTTTGAAAGCTCCTGGGGACAGCAAGAGGCTATTGTCTAGTTGGAAGACTCTAGTGGGCCACCTATCTTCTTCCAAGAAAATGGCTTTTATAGCTTACCTATAGTGTCAGGAGCTTAAGGAAATCATGTAGGACTTTCCTAAGCTTTCATGCCTTGGATGCTGTTTGTACTCTTTAGTGAGGAAGTTGCCCTTCTTCCCAAAACATGTCCTCTGGCAGCACTCCAGAGGCCACAAGGAGCCAGTGCTATGGGTCACCGTTTCAGAAAGACACATGCATCCTTGCCCAGCTGAGAGAGGAGGGTGGTGGGTCCAGCAGAAGAAATCTCTGTTTGAGGCACAGTGGAAACAGCAGGAGGACATCAGTGGCTGTAATACAAAGGGCACCTGAGGCTCCTCTCCCATTTTACTCGGGCCCATTCAGACCATGCCATACTGCTGGCCGGTGGGAGGCAGCTGCAGGGGAGCAGGAGCATGCACCCCAAGAGACCCAGCAGTTCAGAGAGCTGAGGAATTGGCCAGAGCAGCTGCTGAGGTTGTCCTCAGCCACCTAGGAAAATCTTGAGACTGGGACAGAAGAAGCCCTACCTGAACAGCAAGGGGTAAGAACTCCCTATCGCTAAACCACTGTGACTTGGCAATGTACTCTCTGCTTCCCTACACCACCAAAGGGCTGTCACCAAAACAGATGCACTTGGCTGGCTGCTGGAAGTAAATCTGGGGAGAGAAGAGCAAGGAGCACTTTATTCCCCCTGGAATAAGAAACTCAGGATTTCCCCTCACCCTGTGGGAGCATTTCACTTTCCAGCAAGCAGCACTATAAATTTCACCTATTGGTAGAAGAAAAGATGTTTTATGGTTGTCCAGACTAAGCTATGATTGACTTAAAGTCTAACAAATCATTCCTTTAAAGTCTAACAAATCAATCTCCTCCCACTTCCTTTTAACCGTGCTACACAGAGTGCCAGCTCTTCCTTTAAAGATAACAGGAGAGGGAGGGAACAGCTGTCACCAGCACCTAATGAATGAATGAATGTTGAGCCATCCTATCATTTCCCTCTGCTTGGCTATAAGAACAGGAGGAAAACAAGCAGAGCAGAAATCCTCTGGCAAGAAGCATTCAGAGCTCCTGAGCACCACATCACACTTATGCTGTCAGGAGCCAGACCAGTCCAGCTGCATCCTCAGAAAGGTGTAGGGTGCTGAGGGAAGAATGAGGCGTCAGTGGGAGCCTCACTACAAAGGGCTTTTTCTTAAAAGGTGCTACACAACACTGCATATTGTGGTGGAGGGGACAAGGTGGAGTATTTCCAGTGGGAGATGGTGCATTTGTACAAATCAGAATGCATGCTCTTTGTTGGAATATTGTCATTGTCCTTTATTACATTAAAGGGGAACATCTTTATCTCATGGTGATTTGGGTGGGATATGATGTTGCCTAATGTAAAGGGGGACTGGAATATCAAGGAGACAACCGTGAAATAGCACATTACACACTGAATTGAACAGCAGGCTCATTTACATTCCTTTAATTTGGAAATACGAACATTCCATAAAGCTCTTCTCTGCCTGCATTCCCTTATTTGGGAAACATGTAAATTACATTTATGATAATTTAGTATTTAACTGGTACAAGCATTGCAAATTCCAGAAGCAAACATTTTAAAATGGGCAGGAGCTGTGCCAGCGTTCTTTGGAAATGCGTGAGTTAAAAGTCACCTCTGCGGATGACTCCCAACGAAGCGCTGCCAGCTTCTGGACCTGCACTTGCAAATGCTTGCAAAGCAGATGGGACAGCGATGGTGAGGCTTGCAGGGCTGGATCTTTTGTCCAAATCACAGTCTAGGCTTATCACATATGGCAGATGGATTTAATTAATAAAGCTCTTCTGTTGTGTGTGGAGTACTTTTTTTGCAGCCTGTGAGATCCCAGAGCTGCATCAAATGACAGCAGAGGAGCTTTCAGATCAGCCGTGCTCAGATGATGCTGAGAGGCCTCTTCTACAGTAATCTCACTGCTACATTTTCCAGTCTCGCCTTGGAAACCTTCTACCAATCATGAGTCATGTTCAGCTGCTCATCAGTCAGCTTGTTCTAGTGCATGTGTAATAGCCCTTATTATGAAGTCATTTCTCTTGTAACTAAATGGGTTTGTTCCACTTTTAATCCAAGACCCTTATTCCATCTTTACTGCAGGGAAGGTCCATCCTGACAGCTCACAAATAAATACCAGAGCTAGCTGGGGCTCCCTCCTGCCCTGTGACTTGTTCTGCCACCCCACCCCCCCCACCTGCGGTTCCCTTCACCATTCCTGCTGCCCATCCTCAGGTGCTCTGTCACTTTTCACTGTCCTTTCTAGAAAGTGAGGCTTAAAAATATGTGCTGTGCTCCAGCCTTTCCCAGACCGCATAGTGCTGCACCCATCACTCCCTTTTTGTCACATGGCAGATCTCTCTTTATACCCCTGGGACAGCGATTGCTTTCCTCACAATGGGAGCTCTTTTCATTACCTACTGTAACTGCAAGGTATTTTCCTATAATAATATTTCCTAAATATTAGTGTTGATTATTGTTATTTCTCTCCAGGTGCAGTACTGTCACATTCATCGCTATTAAGTAAATTTTATTTGTTAACATCTTCCCATGACTCAGAACGTGCCAGGTAACTCTGCAATTGGGATTTGCTGTCCCTTTTCACCTATACATTTCATATTTTATTGCTTTCAGTGCTGGTAAGGTTAAACACAAGATTGCCTCATATAAATCAAATGATGTGGGTACAGAGGGGAATAAAAATTTTGGGAAAATAATTGGAAGCTGAAATAAGATTAAAAGAAAAAACAAACCAAGAAAAATGCACTCTTTTCTCATGAAATACAACCATTGGATTTTAATTTTTTCCCTTTGCCCAAACTTGAATAGAAAGAAGGTGAAAAATAAAATAAAAAAAACCACTAAAAATATTTGCCAGACTTAAACTTTTATGTTAACCTTTTCATCTGAGTTATGCATCCATTGGGAGCAAAGGTGTTCTGACTAATTCTGACAGAGGCTGTAAGAAGGCAATACTTGCTTTTTTCCTACCTGTTTCACAGAAGGGACAATATAGAAATCATCGCTGTGAATAAGAATTTGTCCCCTTTCAGAAGAGCTCTGAAACATTTGTCTGCAGTTAATCAGGAGCCATTGCTCAATGGGCTTCCATGTGTCTTTGCTGTGCAGAGCAGGTACTGAAGCAAGAACATGCTGCAAACTTCAGTCAACAGCAGTCCCTTGAGTGAAGTTTTATTCAGACAAACAAACGAACAAGATCACCATAGTAAAAAAAACAAAACCACACAAAATATATCCGAAAACCAGAAATGTTTGCATGCTCATTTCTTGACATTGTCCATAGGCTTTTATATATTCATGAGCAATTTCCTACACAAACTTGTATAGATCAAGGAGAAAGGACAAGCTGAAGGGACTCCCATCAGTAAGAAAGGCACAGCTGAACAGAGGTCAAGTTAAGGAAAAAAGGCATTTTTTTCTTATACACCCAAGCCAATGGACTGAACTCAGAGGAGGAAATGAGAATCTCATGCCCATTCCTCAGGAACATGCGCTTTACAAATTAGCTCTCATGCACTGTGCGCTGAACCCCTGCCAGAAAAAGTACCTGCTATTGCATGAAGGTGTAAGAAGTTCTGGGCATAGTTGCCATGGTACTTCTGAAGTTGGCATCTGGTTATGTCTCCTGTTTGGCACTAAAACAACCCTGATTCTTTTAATGGTGGTACAAAGACAGCACCACTTGACATGCCCTGTGAATGGCTGACTCCCAGATGCCATTATCAGCTTGTGGCCAATGTTTTAAAGTTTCAACCTTCTTAGTAAGTCTACCTTGTACCTCTGTTGCTTATTCCCATCAGGTTTGAGGAACATTGGTTTAGGTTATCCCTAAAGCAAAGAAGGGTACAGGAGGGGAGCCCAATCAAGATTCCTTGGCTACCTGAGATTTGCTCTGGCAGATTCATTTTCAGTAATTGTGCCTGCACACCTGATTTAGGGCTCCTCAGCAGACAGCACTGGAAGCTGATTTCTTTCAAAGTAAATACCCAGCAGCCAAGACTATAACAGACGTTATGGATGAGACCAGTAATTCATTTAACTCTGTCTCAAAACCCCTCTTTTCTATATATTTCACCTCAGTATTCTCCTGGGCAATCACTAGCCCAGCTAAATTTGTGGTTCTCATTTAATTCCCTGACATGTTCTTTTTTTAAGGCTTTATTTTCAGCTCTTGAAGTACAAGAAGTTGCCTGGAGCCTTGCTTTCCAGAAAGGTAGCAAGAGACTTCACCCCTGGTAACTAAAAGGGAATGCTTTCCATTTTGGCATGAACATCTCTGAGGGCCTGTCTGAGCCCACTTGCACTTTTCTACAATGTTCTGTATTTCCAATGGATGCAAGTCTTTTCCTGTTCTGATTGGAGGGCACAGCGCTCAAACCAAGCCCTGTCAATAAAGTAATTTACTCTGAGATTAATGTCTTGGAATTAAGGGTAGCGAACACATCCCTCTGCCCTAGGAATTCTTAATTTATCTTAAAACAGGGGTACCCCTGAGTGGGCCCATCAAGCTGCAGGGAGCCAGGGTCAGGGACAACCCTAACAGGAGTCACCCAGTGGACACCAGTGCATCCCCTTTGGAAACAGGTCCATGGTCAGATGGGCTGTGGTCACACAGCCATGGTCACACAGTCTGTAACATCAGTCAGGTTAAGAGGCAAGTGCTGCCTATGCCACCTCACTGAGGCAGGATGTAGATGAATGTAAAGATGTCATGAACAGGTAATCATTCTTCTCACAGCATTGCATCAGAAATGTTACTGAAATCTTACTGAAATGTTACTGCAAATTATGTCTCCTGTATAATCTTTTCTCCTTTACTAATCTATAATTACAGCAGCTCCAAACAAAAAAAAAAAAAAAAAAAAAAAAAAAAAAAAAAACCAAACAAAAAAAAACAAAAACAAAGCAAAAAAAAAAAAAAAGAACAAACAAAAAACAGTATTGGATTTTTCTGTCATGATCTGTGTTTAGGTTTTGGCAGGATTCAATTTTAATTTCAACTTCAATGATAACACTTCATTCCTTGTGTTCTTTATTTATAGGTGCACACTGCTCATTTAAACTGATGTAAATATTTTTCAACTTGTATCCAGGAAAGTGCTACTATCATTCGTTGAAAGAAAAGCAGCCTCTCTCTTTTGAATAGCTGCTGTGATTTCAGAGAGATGAGGCCTACAAATTCATCTGCCATCAAAATATTTAGCTCTTAATCTATACAGAAAAGAAATGACAAATACATTACAAAATCCTTCCTGATAGAGCCTGTCCATGCTCTGTTTTCTAAGAATATTGCACAAGGTGATAACATGAATCACAAATAACATTCAGCATGAGTTCAAGCAAGCTAAAAAATGCTCTTTTTTTTTTCCTTTGGAGGAGGGAGAAATAGTGTTATTAAAAACAGAGACGAGCTGAGGAAAAAAAATATTGTTTTAAGTATTTTGTGCATTTAGATAACCCAAGAAGATCCCATATGGAATATGAGCAAGTGTTAACAGAAAGATCACTAATCAAGAAATACGCCTACTGGAAACAAATCCCTCAGTAGTTTAGAAAAACAACAGACAAAAAGTTATACTGTGGCTAGATAAGTAAATGCATGTCAGTGTGGGAGCAGCATGAGACTGTGAGCACCTAAGGGTTAGGCATTTCATCATCCAAATCCCAGTACCCCAGGAGTCCCGTACCAATCAGCTGACATCCAACCAGTGGCAAAAGTTTCCTGAATCGAGGCTGCTTGCTAGAGAGCTTGACAGTACCCACCAGGAGGGAGCCTCCAGTTTATCCAGGAGAGGTGATCCCCAGGACTGCAGTGTCACCTGTGTGGGCACAGACACGAGGTTTCCTCTGACTCCAGTCAAGCTGAAGGAAAGCTGTGGGATGGTGGGCATGTCACCTGCATTGTCCCACCCAGAGCAGTCACCTCCTGTCCAATGTATCCAGGTAGGAAGCTCCTTTCCCACCTTCTTCCCCTCACAAGCAGGGCAGTCCAAAGCAGTATTGCTGGAAACTCCAGTTGTTGCTCAGCAATGCTGAAAGCTGAGAAATATGCCAAAATTTTCATGAACAAAGGGAAAGGCCAAATTTTGAAAGAATTTCTAATGGCATGGAATAATTGGTCCCAACATACAGGAAACGTGGGAGTTATTGGTTCAGAGCTGCAGAATGGGGGAATGGGAAGTAACTGCTACTGTCTTGATGATGTTGTTGTGCTTTGTGTTTTTTTGTTGGTTTGTTTTGTTGTTGTTGTTTTTTCCTGAGTGATTTGGCAGAGCAAACCAAAAAAAGGCAAGGCTGTAACTATTTTCTCCCATCACCCTAATAATCCTTAGTGCTCTGCGGAAATTACCACTAAGCATTTTGCACAAAATATTTGTGGAACAGACCTTAAGAATTACTGTTAGCAAGAAAACAACAGATATTAAAGAGCATCTTCCCCCAGCTAGAGTACCAGTGGAGAATTTACAAGTCCCAGTGTGCACTAAATTTGAGAAGTACAATTTTGCTTCCATCCTGGAGAGTATTTAAATCTGAAAGAAAATCCCCATCTAACTAACTAGGGAATCTGAAGAATAATTGTCAGAGATGAAATGTCCTTACTTCCCCCCACAAAAGCAACCAAGTCCATCAGTCTCAAAGTTTTTATTCAATACTCCATTGCCAGGAAATATTTTCAAATTCAGATGAAGAGAACAAAAATAATAACAATCCTAAATATATCATTAAAAGCTTTTTGCAGCAAACAAGAGAGACATTAGGTCACCAGGACCTTAGAGTCTTTGGTTTATGCCAGCCATACAGCAGTATGAGAGAGATGAGTGCCCCAGGACTTGTGTAACATGTAACTTGTATTTTTCCACATGCAATGAACAGGTCTATACAAAGTCACAGGAGAAAGCAATCCTCCAAAACCTTCTCACTTCACAGGTTGGGCAGAGATGCTTCTGTGATGAAGTTCAGCTCTTCGATAGGTCCAAAATAATGGCATTTTTTGGTTTACCCTGAAATTTGATACACTTCACAGAGGGAGGGAGGCTGAAGTTGTGGACTGAGGGAAGCAGGATGCACCAGTTTGCAGAGATGGTTCTCCCAATATCAGGTGCTCTTTTAGCTATGTGTGCATGTATGAATAAGTACAGATGTGTGTGAAGATTGAGGGAAGTAAACCATGGCTTCTGAATAAGCTCAGTCTCTCAGCACATACTCTGCTGTGTCTTGACACCAGTTCACCTTTGATGACACAATATTGGCAGCAAACCTCAGGAAGCATCTGTTTGCCTTGGTAGGTAAATGAGTTGCAGCTGGGAAAAAACAGAGTTCACGTGAGGACAGAGGCATTGAAGGGCTTTCTGAGCTATTGATTTTAGCATGTTCTCAAGGGAACACAATGGGGAAACAGATTTTGTGTCAGCCCTGGTTGCCCAGAAATTTGTATATTTTGCCATCCAGCCCAATTTATAGATTGATTGAACCTGGTTAACACCACTTAATAACCATCACAAATGATCTTTGAAGGAAATTATGAAATATTTTAGAAAAATCTGTTCCAAATCCTTGCTAAAGTATTTCTGTATCTTAAGTTGCTACACAAAATATTTTGCGTGAACCATAGAATATCACTAATTGGAAAAGACCCTTAATTAGACAAGGATCATTGAAGTCTAATTACTGACCTTGCACAGGACATCCCAATAGTCACACCATGTGCCTGAAAGCACTGTCCAAACACTTGAACTCTGTCAGGCTGGTGACTTCCCTGGGGAGCCTGTTCCTGTGCCCAACCACCCTCTGGGTGAAAAATCTTTTCTTAATATCCAACCTAAACCTCCTCTGACACAACTTCAGAACATTCCCTCAGATCCTGTCACTGGTCACCAAAGGGAAGAGATAAGTGCCTGTCTCTTGTCTTCTCCTCTCCTCATGAGGAATTTGTAACTGCAGTAAGGTCTCCCCTCAGTCTCCTCCAGGCTGAACAGACCAAGTGACCTCAGCTGCTCCTCATTCAGCTTCCCCTCCAGAACCTTCACCATCATCATGGCCCTCCTTTGGATGCTCTCCAATACCTTCGTGTCTTTCTTGTGTTGTAGCACCCAGAACTGCCCCCAGCACTGTCGGTGAGGCTGCCGCAGTTCAGAGCAGAGCAGGACAATCCCCTCCCTTGCCTGGCTGGTGATGCTGTGCCTGATGTCCCCAGGACAGGGCTGGCCCTCCTGGCTGCCAGGGCACTGCTGACTCATGGTCAACTTGCCATTGACCAGGACCCCCAGGTCCCTTTCCATGGCACTGCTTCCCAACATCTCATTCCCCAGTCTGTCCATACATCCAGGATTGCTCCATCCTACCATCCTAGGTTCAGAATCCAGCATTTACCTTTGTGAAACTCCATACAGTTGGTGATTACCCAGCCCTCTGATTTATCGAGGACTCTCTGCAGAGTCTCTCTGCCTCTGAGGTACTGAACAGCTTCTCCCATTTTACTTTCATCCGCAAACATACCTGTTGTGCCTCCAAGTCCTGTGTCCAAGTTTATGGAGATGTTGAAGACACAACATGTGGAAGAGAATACTGAGCTCTATCACAAGAGAAAACCAGTGACCATCAGCTGGAAAGGAAACTGCCCACCAACATAGCCCAGCTATCCCTTCCTACAGGTGGGTATTGTGTATAAACAAGGTACTGGCGTTGTTCTTGTCCAGTTTCCCACTCTGCCCTCTGCACAGCTGGACCTCAGGTATCCTGAGCCTCTCAGCTGCTGGGTGGGCAGAGGACACAGATCACAGCATCTCTTTCCCCATAACCCACAGGTTTTTTGTTCCTGTCCAACCTCATCCTGCTCATAAAGGTATTGCAGTTACTATAATTATGCAAGAACACCCATGATATTAAGATGCAGTTCTAAATCCCTGGATTTCTTGGATTCCTTACATCTTTCCTTCCAAGCACTTGCAGGCAGTGCAGGTTTCACTTGCTTTAGGACTCTTAACTGCTTCTGCACGTGGTGCTGTGCTTACTCCCCTGCTGACACTTCAGAACCAAAGGTCCCCTCAAAATACTTCATACGGAGGCGGGTGTGCAGGATGGCAGCTAATAGCCATTTTCGCACAACTCTTAGAGAAATATCTGCACCCAGGGCCAGGTCAAAACACAGTTCTGCCTTTCCATGCATCTTTCTCTCAGCTGCTCACTCAGCTCTAATCATTAGGACCTGATCACTTCAGCAAAGGTGAATGCATTGACAGGGTCTTTTTGCATACAGTTATTCATGAATCATTGTTCCTGTCACACAATAATTACTGCTTTTCTAGGCCTTTTGCTGATTGTCTTAGCAGAAGAAAAAAAAAAAGAGCCAGTAGAAAATTGAGGGTGCAAAATCAGACATCTTGGAAATAAAAATAACCTCTTGCCTCTTGCTGTTGAAGTTGTTCCCTTTAGGTCAGAGCCCATATGCACGCACATGTGCACACATTGCTTCCTCTACTCCACAGTGCCTGGGGTAGTTTGTCTAGTTTTAAATTGGCCAAAGTAGACGACGGGTGGCAGAAGGTTATTTTTAATCTGTTAATGTGGTATGGGAGAATGTTGCAGCAAGGGAGCTTAGAAGATGAGGGAAGGCAGGGGGAAAATGTGGAACAAGTTGGTTTGAACTAAGGGAGCACATGATGTGAGAATTTCAAAGCTCCTTGTACCAGACTTTTATAGTTGAGAAAAAAAAGAACTTCCTCCCCCCCCACCTTCCCTTTTTTTATTCCCTGAGAGGACATGTCCTTATGTAGAACATGGGAGTCTTGGCTTGACTGAGTGTGGTAAAGGGATAAGGGACCACCTCACAACTGGACTTTTCCAGAAAGGTCCCAGCTGGTTACATAGCTCAGCACTTCACAAGAAGTGTCACCACTAATGCACCCAGGAGCCATGGATTTTGCACCACACTGTTAACCTGCCTGACCCTGGGAGATGGTGGAACCTGACCAGACAGGCAATCAGAAGACATCGTCTTCCCTTGGCAGCTGTCAGGTCTCTGCTATTCCCACTCCTTCCCCTATGAAATAACAATTTATTCCTGCTTCTCATGCTTATTCTGTCTTTTATTCCCTTTTTTACTTCACCTTTTATAAGAGAATTCTTAGCAATTTCAGGCAGGTCCAGCTGTGGTTAATTTGTCATGGAGAAAATAATATCAAATAGAGCAGTGCTGAGGAAACAAACAACCTAGTGCAAAGCCTGCCCCTAATTGATTGATGAAAAGAAAATTAGGGTTGCCTCCAGAAACAATTTCCATAGCAATGGGAATACAAAGGAAGCTGTGCTGCAGATTGTGGGCGACCCACTGCAGCTCTTTGGCCTTTGAATTGCAGTGGCAGTGAGGTGTGCCTGCGGCTCCCACCCACAGCCAGTGTGGCTGCTCCAGGCTGGCATGGGACCACGCTGCCACTGATGCACCCCCAGGGCAGTGCCCAGATTCTTTCCCTGGCCAAGGCCAGTTAGAGCTAGGCTTTGAACACAGTGCTGTACTGGTGGATGGAGTTTACCTTCTTTCTCCCACTCTGCTTCCCCTCAAAAGAAGCAGATGCCATCTTTTGTGGGCTTTTCTCTTCCCTTTGCATTTCTTACAGAAAAAAAAAAAAAGGATTCTGCCTCAACTCGAGTACTGATTGCTACCACTTCAGATGGACTGACTTTCTTTTATATTCTCTGTTAACAAAGTCATCCAGCAGACTTCCCAGCAGGAGTTTTTCCCTTTCAGAAAAAGTTCTGCAGGTGCCCATGGCAATTGAGGCACAGTGTTAATTCTTGGGACCATGTTACTCATTTTTGATGGTAAAGGTGGCTTGCATTAAAATTGACTAATGATCTGGGGAATGCCTTTTGTTTGCTTGACTGGAGATATCTTAAGGAAGGCCTGACTACAGGGAAGGAAGTTCACTGCAGGAGTCTCAGGGTGGGGAAACACAGTCACCTACATTGCCAACTGCTTTTGAAAACCTTGGTCATGCAAGTTTGTGCATGCCTTTTGTTTGTCAGGCAGGCCACAAAAAGCAAAATCAAGTTCCTGGCAGCTAAATCATGAACAAATGTTGCTCTTAATTTGCTGCAGTACAAAATTAACAGTTTACAAATTTTAATAGACCTTAGAGAAAAAACAGCTCAAAGAGAAAAAGAAACCCCTAATCCTGGACTTGGAGAAAAAAAACAAATCCATTTTCATAGTTGTCCATTGGGTACACCACTCCCAAGACCAGAGTTTATGTCCTGCTCTGTAATGGCTCAGTCCTGATGGGAATTTGGCATCTAGATAGGAGGAGCCATTTCTCACAGCACAGGTGCTGTCACTGGCTTCACCTCTGTGTTTTAAAGCCATGTCCTTTTCAAAGCCATAATGCACACTGCACTGTTTGGCAATGTTTTGATTGCTGGTTATGACCATGACAGAATCAGAAGAAAAGAAAGGCAAGGCTGATGTGATTTTCTCTGTGCTGCCTTTGTCTGGGTCACCTTTTCCAGCAGACATTCCTGAAGTAAATGGAAAGGCTGTCACTAAACAGCTTCTCTCCTAATGAGTGCCCTCTTTGTTATTGTCATCAGTACCTGCAGTCTGGAGAACATATAAAAGAAACTACCTGAAAAGAAACAGCCTGAAGATAGAGAGAGAAAGGTCTTTTCCAACTTAATTTTATGATTCTACAATTCTGTGACTCTATGAGATGTAATGCACCAATTGACCTGAGGATGGATTGCTCTCAAAGCAACGTGGTAGATTTTTATCTGCCTGCATTTATAGAAATAAATCGTACAGCACTGGTTTTTGGGCAGACAAAAGTTAGCAGGCTCTGAGGAGCATCCATATTTCAGTAATTTGTAAAAATTTAAAAAGTCAGTGTATCAAAGACATGACTTAGGGGACAACTGGAGGGATAAGGAGTAAGTGGAAACAGACCAGTGCTGAGAATGAAGTTGTGCATTGGCAAAAACTTATATTATTTTGATAAATACTCTTTAAATGGCATCAGCTTTCTGGGGAAAACTGGAAATTGGAAAGCTATTGAGGCAATGTTATGTTTGGAGCATTTTCTGATATTCAGCTTTCTAGTCTAGTAATTAAAATTTGCCACGGAGGGAGAACATGCTCTGTTGTTGTTGCTGTTGTCAGTTTTTCAGGAAGAAATCTCTCCTTCCCTACCTTCACTGGGGAATGAAAAGCTTGCACTTGATGCAGAGCTAGAGCAAAAGACAAACAAGAAGAATGACAAAATTAGACAAGTCAAAGCACCATGATTTTTTTATCTACTCTTTGGTACTTTCTCTTCTTAGCTTGTCACTTTTTTTCTACTTTTCAAGGCTCTTCTTTTAGACTATCAGCTTTTTGCACAGGGATTGCTATTGACTTTTCACACAGCTTGGCATGTTGTAGTCTTGACTGGCAGAGGGTTAAGGGTTACAGCATATGCCAGTCACTGCAGAAAGGCAGCTAGAAGGAAAGGTCATCTGGACAGCCCTTTGGCTATAATGAACAGTAGAGGAACACAGTCAAAAACGTTGAAGTATTCCATAAAAAAACAAAACCAACAACAACAACAAAAAAGAAACCCCATAACCAAACCAAAACAAACCAAAACAAAAACCCAGACTGATTAAAGCCCTTCTTCTGGAGGAGACTTAGGCAAACAACCAGCTGAAAAGCCATCACAGTCAGCACTCCTGCTGTTTGAGCATTTGTCAGGCCCTGGAAAGCATTGTTGCTGAAGGCTGGTAGTTTTGCTATGTGCTGTATTTAGCTCCAGCTTACAGTCTTAGATGCCATCAGCCCCAAGGTATGCCTTCATATTTGCTAGCTGTACTTCAGCAGTCCTCCTCATCTTGAACTCAAGCACTTGCTTTATGACCTTACTAGGTGTGCGTTGGCAAGGCCCTGGTGCTTGTTCACATGTATCTATAGAGTATGATCAGGTGAAAGTGGTATTGTTTCTAGAGAAAACAATTGGGACTAATAAGGTAAGGACAGATCAGACATGACATTGTCAGGAAGAGACAGGAGCTGACAGCACTAGGGTGGCATTTTAAATATACTTTTACACGGTTTATTTGCAAAGAATGAACATAATGCTCCAAGAGATGAAGAACTCCACCTGCTCTAGAGATGTAGCTATAGCAACCTCCACATGATTACATTGCTAATCTGCAGGTGTTGAAGAGGCATAGATAGATGCTGTTGAGTAATTCAGCTTCAAATAGATACTTTGATCTGCATAACAGCTTGCATTCATGTCCCAAATATGGATCATTTCCAGTTCTGCTATTCTTCCTTAGAAAAGCAACATTCCTATCCTTTATTTTATAGGAGTCTTAAAACTTGCCTCTGTTACCTAACAAGGTAATCAGCTCCTTTACTCTTGGGTGGGGCAGGAGCAGAGGGAAAAGAAACCTTTTCACTGCCTAAAATGCCCAAATTATTTGGTGCATGTTTTGTCTGAGTGACTCTTCAATGGGAGCAAAACCAAACAGAAGAGAAAACTTGTTCTACTTTCCTGTATACATGATGTACTGACAAATCACTTGCATCTTCACATTAAAGATGGTCTGTTCCACTGCAGACTCCGGCAGCAGTGTCTGAACATGTACCAGATCAGGTCATGCTTCATTAGCAGCCACAACACTGTTGAGAACATCAAGTTAAAGTCTGTTCTGCTTTGCTCTCCACAAGATGCCATTGAACTTGGTGGGTTGTCTGGGATGGAAGTCAAGGCAGAATATGGCTCACTATCAAATAGCTCCAAAGGAACCTGGACCTTTGATAAGCAAAATCTGCAATTCACTGATTCAATAAAAGAAAGGAATTAAAGAGCTCCAAGAGAAAAATGACCCTTCATTTTATTCCCCTCCAATCTTCTGGAGCATTCCTTTGAAAGGGTAGTTCAGCCACACTCTCATCATTTCATGAAAGCTGGCTAAGGGTATTTGATGAAGCCTCTGAAGTCTATATCACATGCCCCTTTCTTTCTTTTCCCTTTTTAAAATTTTCTTGCCAACTGAACGTCCCACAGCCCAGTTACTCACTTCCTGAAGCACCTACACTGCTCTGCTTCCTGACCCCATTTCAATTTTGGTTTCATAAGTTTCTGCACAACCACCTTATTTACTTACCTGAATGACTTTTCTGTGTTTAAGAACAACAAATTAATACAGAAAAGCCATTTGAGATTCACTGGTCCATGCTGAAAGCTTGCCTTTCTTATGAAGACCATGCATGTGACATGTGACAGTGAAGTGAACCAAGGCACAAGACCCAGTGGTTCTGTCCACGGGAGCCTGTCTCATCTCTTGCCCCGGACACAGCTCTTTCAGAAAATGCTCTCTGGTTGACATATTTAGACTTTCTTCATTCCTCCCCACTGCTCCCACTGTCTTTGCTGCTGCCTCACTGACCCCGTCCCTATCTCAGTGTCCTGCATTTTGTTACAGCCCCAGCCCTCTTGCATCCACTGCCCTGGCCATCTGAGCTACCCTGCCACCAGGAGCCACCAGGCTCCTCCACCTTCTACTCTGGAAGTAATTTCAAACTCTGTCCCTGGCTCCTGTGGCTTTTCTGTAGTGCTGCCTACCACTGTGTGACCCTGGCTGGGGGGGGGTTGAGCACCCCTTGCAGGGTTAGGGGACAGCTGGGTTCACAGGATTCACTTAGGAGAATCACAGAATCTGTCTTGCATGAAGGGAAGCAGAGCATTGGCTTTTGTTGTGCTGGTCCTGAGTCTCCTGCGCTTTCAAGCCTTGTGCACTGAACAGATTGATCCTGCCTGGTTACCCTCTCGTAACCACACTTCCCACCTCAGGTGGTCAGGCTGAAATCACAAACTCTTTCTCAGTACAGCCATGTTAATTATACACCTCTCTTATCACTCCTTATTAATTAATTTTTCCATTAATACTCTGCCTGATATTGATATCAAGTAAACTGGATTATATTTACCTGCATGATTTCGTTTACCTCCCAATTTTTACACAGTATTGACAATGAACTCTGAGAATGTCCCCATTACTAAAAATATTAATATTAATATTAAGAATTTACATACACAAGCTAAAAATATCCTGAATTTACTCATGTGGGCCATTTTTGTGGACCTTCCAACTTAAAAAATGGGTTAACCTTAGTGAAAATTGTTCAATATCTTTCTTAATTAGTAATGTGTCGGAAAACGCATTATTCCAAATAGAGAGCAGAAATAATTTTTGAACAATTTGGGAGTTTGCTTCATTGTTATTAATGACTGGGCTGTCTTCAGCTAGTAATGAGTATATGGCATTGATAGTTTTTCTGGTAATATTTATATGTTTTCAAGAAAATCCTTCTTCTTAAACAAAGTCTGACCAGCCACAGTATTTTTTTTCTGATGTCTTTAGTATCCTTTATCAATTTTCTACACCTCATAAACTCTTATTTATATGGATTTTTATTACCTCCCCCTTTTTGCCATATGTTGCATATTGCTTTTTAATTCATTATTCCTGCCTTCATTCTTCCACTGAAAGAGAATGTGCTTTTCACCAATATTATTCAGCTCCTTTACTGTGAAGTAATGGCTTTTTGGCCATTTAATATGTGCTTCTGCCTAGCAATTTTTTACACTCAGTTTCACTTGTAATTTTTCCAGTTTGGGAAACTAGTGCCTTTAACTGTTGAGTGTATGTGGTATTGGGGTTACACAGCTCTTCAGGGCAATGATGGCAGCTGTCCCTAGGCAGCCTGTTCTTCCTGTTTCAGCAGGAACCTTTCCTTGCTGAGGGAGGACACCAATCTGCACCTGGACTGGGGCTGCAAAGGTTCTCCTCTCTCTGAAGAACACAGTTTTGGTTTCATAGGTGTGGGCAGTTTATGAAGCCATTCCCTGTCACAGAGGCAGAGCAGGTTTGCTGTCCCTGATGTGCCATGCCTTTCTCTCCAAACCAGCAATGGAGGGGAATGTGCCACCTTTCCCCTTACAGCCTGTGCCCTGCCCAGGCAGGTTTAACCCAGCACTTTTAACACTGCCATCATACAGAGACTCCCAGGTGGTTTCAGTAGGCTGCTTATATTGGATTTCTTCCCATAAGGGATTACTTTCATTTTCTCCTGCTTGTTTCCCAAACTCGTATTAGCTCTCTATAAATGCATGGAAAACAAGGACTGTGATGACACAGAACATGGGAAGGGTCTCTGGCCAAATGGAAACCCCTGACCCACAGAGCCTCATGGGAAAGAGAAGCTTGGAGGGAGGAAAAGGCTGGCTCAGAGGTCAGGACAGGGTTGAACTGAATTCTCCTTTTTGATCTTCCACCTCGACTGCAAGACTTATCCTTCCTCCCAAATTACTTTTGAGCTATATTGCTCCCAGATGTGCAGAAGTGTTTTTAGTGAGCCCAAATAGCTTCTCAGTTATCTAGTTGAGAGGGAAATGTCCTATATTGCTGGAGGAAAATCTAAACTTCCTCCCTGTATGCGCATGCTAGTCCATAGCAGAAATAGTTACAGCTACAAAAACATTATTTTGGGAATCAAAATCAGCACTTTTCCTTGTTTGAATGTACTATTTTTCACTTTGCTTGGCACTTCAAGTGCAAGGTCATGTGGTAAATCATTATAGGAGCAATATTTATCTCTGTTTGAGGAACTCTGTCAAGAATTGATTTGGAAAAGGTTTGGGTAGTGCCTATTCTTACTTGTCAACAGTTACATTATTCAAAGCCTATTTATGCAAAATCTTTTGTTGCACAGGTATTTTCATTTTAATTGTAGAAAGAAGCCTGGGGCGGGGGAAAGGAAAAATGCCAATATTTTTGAAGCAAGAATAGTAGTTTTTAAATTTTTTATGCTAAATTTTGTCACATCCACACCCACGGATTCTATTGGAAATTCAGGGAAATGCTGTTTAGAGATCCCTTGGAGGGCCTTGGTGTTGAAGCTGGGACAGCTTCAACCCAGGTCAGTCCAGCCTGTGCACTCAGACAGACCATAAACACACACACACATCTCTGTCCCTGTGTGAATGCACAGACACACCAAATGACAACTTTTATTGGCCTTCACTGTTTTTAGTAGTCTTTAAAGCCTTACACAGGTTGCCATATCTTAGAAATACAGATTTTAACACCAGCTGGTTTGAGTCTGCTAAGTGTTTTATCTAGCAGATTAGATTACACACCCTAGGGAAGAGAGCGACTTAACCACATTGTACAGCAGGTAAAGTGCTTTGGGGTCTGTGTTGTGTCATTAAGACCAATATGAGGAAGCAGCAAGACTTATCTTAATCTTGCTGATTGCCTCAATTAACACAGTCCCTATAGTGTCCTCCTTGATATCTAATCCCTGCAGTTTCTTGTTCTGTGTTTTGCTCTGACAATGCTATCAGATCATTGCTAAGGGTATAAAAGTACATATTAAGTAAGTGAGGATGTGGTAGTTATTTAGAGAAGCCACGTGCTTAATTAACATGGAAATCAAGCAGTGGACTATTAAGTCTTTTGCGTAAGCCAAGAAACATACTAGATATGGGCCCTAAAATTAAAAAAATGAATAAATAAATAAAAGGAAGAAAAAAACGTACAGGAAAGAAGGGTAATTATAAACAGAATTCAAATCTATGCCATTCATAACAACCAGTCTACTCCTGGCAAACACTTTCATCATTTGGAAATAACTCACACAGCAATATAAGCAAGGAGCAAATAAAAGGGGGGGTGTCCTCCCACATCTCACATATTCAAGATGTAGTGAAATTATCTCTTACACTCATGGGACTCTTCCTTATTCCTGAGGGTAGCCTCTCCTTTCAGTGCAGCCCTGAGTGCATTCCTCAGTCATGCAAAGACAAATAAGCATGAAGG
Organism: Cinclus cinclus; assembly: GCF_963662255.1. Taxonomy (NCBI): domain Eukaryota; kingdom Metazoa; phylum Chordata; class Aves; order Passeriformes; family Cinclidae; genus Cinclus; species Cinclus cinclus. Next base: position 86,233,374 of record NC_085046.1, on the reverse strand, counting down.
CTCAGATCTAGGGAACTTGATGGAATGATAATCTATATCTCTCCAGCCAATTCTGCAAGTAATGCCTAGCATAAAGATTGCTGTGTTAAGGAAAAAAAAAATCAGCAGCCACCCTAGCTGAGAATAAAAGTCACTTTGGGAGGCTGACAACCTTGAACTGGCAATGAGTGTTGCTACCAGAAGCAATCCCGTGGCTGAAATTGCTTTCTGTTCTCTGATGTGCCATCTGATGCTCTGGATGGCTTTTAACTGGTGTCCCAAGGCCAGGATGCTGCGGTGAGTGAGCACAAGTATCATAGTGAGAGCACCTGTGGGCCCTTCCCTTGGGCAGCAGGGAGGCAGGCAGCATTCCTCCTCCTCCTTAAGGGTACCCTTCATTGAAACCTCATCTTGAGGATTACATCCCCGTCAGTACCAACTCTCTCCTCTGAAGGCTGAAAATGAGAGCATCCAGTTAAGAGATTTTCCTTCCTTTTCCCTTTTCCCCCATGCTATCTTATTCACAGTGTCCAATATATGGGATCATGTTTTGGAGAAGAACGATGGGGAGTGAATTGTTCATTTTAAACCCTGCATATTTAATCATGTCAATCCCTAAATATTTTATCTGGATCAATCTTTTATAACACTTCATCACTCACTGGCTCTCTGGGCAACTGCCATGAAAGAGCACAGCAGAGGCTCTGATGCTGAACAACTGCTGCAAAGACTTTTTCCTCCCTTCTTTCCTCTGCCAAAATTTTAAGCAATGTACACCTGTTTCTGAGCCAGGAAACCCACTCTGTCTTTTGTATTGCCTTTCCTAGATGAATACCTGACTGTATGTTACAGTGAGATGCCAGGGCAGAAACAAAGAGAAATATTTCTGTAAGAGTAACAGATCTCTACTAGTATAAGAATGCTCACAATGCAAACAACACCTAATTTGCATTTCTGTAGTTTAAATGTAAATAGTCTAAGATAAGTCATTGTCAGACTCCGGTAAATATTGATGACTGCTCCAGGACCTGGTTTGTAACCATTTCTTTCTCTTCTGTCACAATCGGAGGGCGACATATTAGCAGAGATGAGGATGGAGCTTCTGGGAAGGAAAAGAATAGCTTTGCTTAGTGGGTGACAGCAAAAGAAAAGAAGGAAGTTACGGAGGAAAATTTCCAGATGAATAATGAATTGAGCCAGGTTGGAGACTGGTGAATCTTAATTAGAAATTTGACATATCATCAGCCTCCTGCCTTCGTGCTCACTGCACTCTAAGGGATGCTCAGTACCAGCCCCATGTCCCTGTGTTCCTCACCTCTTGGCGACTGTAATGCCAATGAGGGAGTCTGTTGTGAGACCAGGTGAGATGCAGCCACCCAGGTTGGGGACAACACTACTGCTTCTCTCATGCAGATGAAAGGACAGAGAATGTGCCAACAAAAATGATGGGGAAAAGTGACTCAGTGGCCACCCCACCTCCCTCCTGAGATTATCAGCAGGTCTGGTGAACTGTATTCAACTTGTCTGTTTTGAATAGATCCTGACACCTCTTCTTTCAGCTTTATTTTTTTTTCCCTAATGGTAGTTTCAGTACTTCTATCTGAGATATCGTGGTGAAGTGCCTGAAGTTACAAAGGAGGTAGGGAGAACATCAATCTGAATCCACTCCAGTCTGCAGAGAGTTCTCATCAGTTATCTTGTCTGGACAAGCAGGTGAGGGACAGCATGACCCAAAGGGCAGCCCCAGAATAAGGAGGTAAGTGAGGTTCTCCCAGACTGTGCTAGGAGAAGGTCATGTCCTTGGGCCTCAGTTTCTCCAGCTCTAAAATGAGAAAAACACTTATTGTTCCAATTTATTTCATGTCTTAGAGGAAAAGTACTCAGTAAGTGCTACGGTTTATTATTCTAATGTGACTGTAAAATCATGATGTCTTTATTGCAAAATGATCTTTAAAACATGAAGCATTAGGATGGTGACTGAAGTCATTAGTATCAAATTGTTCTGCTTTTGCCCTGTCACACTGATACTTCAAAGTAAAATTGTCCTGTGGGCGTTTGTAGGATTTTATGAGGATAACTTGTCTTTTCAAACCTTATTCAGGCGGGCAAAGAAGCCTCCAGATGTTTTCTTAATGAAAAAGGGCTAAGGTTTCTGCCTGCCTAATCTGAAGCTGTCCTTTAATATTTAAATACCAAACCCACTAACAATCAACGTGATGAACAATCAACAGGATGAAAATGAGTCTTCAATTGCTCAGAAGTGGTGCAGGCAAATGTTCCCACACCTTGGTCCCATCCCATCCTTGGTCCCAATGCTCTTGCGTTCATTGAGACATTGAAGGGAGAAATGCCACGGTGCCCCGTCCCTCCCTCTGCCTGCAGAAAGGGAGTGAACATGTCTCTGCTCTTTGGTGTGAGTGTCTGCTGGCAGGGGCCACATTTCTCTGCTGCTTTGGGGTGCCTGACACCTAGCACAGAGAAGCCACACTCATGCCACTACTCTCTTGGGTACAACCACAGCAGAAACACAGCACAGACAAGATGGCACCGTGCACTGTGCAGTTGCTGGGCTTGTAAAGTGTCTGGTTCTCCAGAACTGCCCTATCTTCTCTCTCCCACAGGCCAGAGAGACATCACCAGGTTAATAAGTGTTTGACTCCTTGTCCTGCCCCTCCATCCTCTTTCAGTCTGGGCTGCACTGTGATATCATGTTTCCTCTTCTGATGGAAAGTCCACAGGTGTTTGAGCAGCCTAGGTGAGTGCACTCTGTCTTGTGGGGACGCACCAGGAGCAGCCTTCCTCCATCAACAGCTCCACTGGAGCAACTTTCTCAGTCTCCCTCAACTTGTCACTCCCAGATCTTTCATTTCCTTGCATACATATTTTGCGGATCATGAACATGCTTGTGGATGCCTATGGTTGTCCTGTTTTGACCCAATCCACAAGAACCAGGAGGAGAACCTTCTTCACCTGTTTTTTTTTGTTTGTTTTATTTTTTTTTCCCAGCCCAGCTATTAGCAAAAAATGCTACTGGAAAATGTGTTTATTTGCTTTTTCACTCCCTCTTTTTTTTCCCTGCCAGTTTTCCCAAATGACCTTGGTATTTGCTAGGCAGCTTCCAAACAATTTTGATCAAAGTGGCTTCAAATGCTACAAATACAACAATGAATTAAATATGTCTGTAGTTATTCCCTGGCACAGAACAGTTCTTTCTTGCCCATGTGATTCAACAACTTTTTCCCAACACTGTGTGATTGGAATGATCCTTGGCTTGACTCTTATAGCATGTCCAGGAATTGAGGGATGCGTTCTGGTCAGCACAGGCCAAAATGGGTTAAGGGGTCACCACCCTCTTATGCTTGTGTATACATGACAGTGTGTCCATAGCCACATCTTCATTTTCTCAGGTGGACATACCCATCCAATAGATATGCCTGTAAATCCAACAGAGATGAAAGCCAGAGAGCAGAGAGCCAGCAACTTACACCAAGTCATGTCCTGTGAGCCTGGACATGGGACAGCTCCACAACAAATTTGATTTCATCAGCTCAGGAATGAGCTGGTAGTGATTGTGAACAGAGATGCTCCAGGTCTGTGTGGCTGGCCTGACCCAGGGTCATTTGCTTGTACAGCACTGCCCATGACTGCTTCAGAATATGTGTGGCAAAGTGCTGTTGCCAGGCCCTCACATCAAAAGTTTAACAAGGTCACTAATTGTGTGCTGGGCAAAGGAGCCACCTGACCACCCCTTCTATCACACAGACTCAAATCCAGCCCTAGATGGTGTGTTAGAGGTCACAGAATGTGCTTTTCAGAAGCAATGATGCAGCTGGTCCTGATTTAAATGGAAAGAGCCTTTAATGGGCTGAACCCCACTACCACCCAGAGTTGGAAGTACCTATGGTCCCCAAGAAGTGCAGCCCAAAGGAACTGCACAAAACTGGCAGAGGGATGTGGTTTTGAAGTGGCTGAACTATAGAGGACATCCCACAGGCAAAGCTGGGGACCACAGTAAGTCACCAGGTACAGGGCAGAAATAGACAAGTACTTCTGCCTTTAACGCTTCCTCAGGATTCCACAAGTTCCTGTCTGGTTCTACAATCAGATTTTCAAAGTCCACATGAGTAATTTCATGTTTTGAGAAGTTGCTTTCTTCAGGGTTTCAGGGAAACACCCCCTTCAACACCCCCTCCCCCCTTTAGCATAGGTCTGTGATATACAGAATTATCTCTAAATTTAATGTCACAAGTGAAGTCTAGTGAAGGAAAGACCCATACTATGGCTCTGAAGCAGCTACTGAGTATGATTACTGCCTAGTTTTATGGCAAACAAGTCCATTAGCATTTAAATTGATTCTTAAATATTTTTGTAGAAATTCACAGCAATATAAGCCTTAAATCCAGGACTGGTAATATTGTGAATTTTATGTCTAATTTTAGATTTAGCTTTCAGTCTGATAGATTGCAATTATAAGGCCATGAAATTTCAAAGAGCTGCTTTAAAATGCACAGATTTGTGTTACGCCTTTAATGAGTAAAAGAAAAAAAGAAGAAAAGGAAGTAAGCATTATCCCACGTCCCTGTGCAAAACTGTTGCCAAATCCTGGTATTCTTGGACATAAACCCCTCATACAGTCTAGTTACATGGCTTACAAATTAAAAGCCTAGACTGAAGATGTCTTTTAATCTGTGTAAAGGATACAAAATATAAATCCCTAGCACCTGGACAATTCTGTAAACTGAATGGCACAAATGTCTGTCAGTGAATACCTATATTCATAGAATTGTTAGGGTGGAAATGACTTCCAAGATCATCGAGTCCAACATTGGTCAAACACCACTGTATCAACTTAACCACATTGTTCAGAACTTATAAAATACAGGTGAAAAGGCTTAATTGACCTCCATCCAGCCTCTGAACACATCCAGTAGGGCTCAGCCATCAGGATGCTCTCCATATGACAGCATCTGCTCCACCACTGCCTCTGCTGGGGGGAAGTTGAAGATTGCAGGAGGCAAGTCATGCTCAAAATATGCTGGTATTAATGCCATGTGGACATAAGCAATAGTCCTTGACTCTCCCAGCTGTGTTCCTCAGGCCATTAGATTCTCTGATATATTTCTCCACCCATTTTGGAAGCATGAAGAAAATGTTTCATATGGGTACAAAAAGGGAAAACTTAGCATAAGCCAAACCTGTGTGGCTTTTCAGTGACCTTTTTGATTTGGAGTATGTTTTCACGACATTTATTTGACCCTGGTAGTTAATGTCACCCCATGCAAATTCTTAAGAATTTTGTGATTTTGAGAGGTGGGATTTCTCCAGATGTGGTTTCCACGGCTGAGAACTCTGTTGCCACTTAGGTCGGTCATGACTGAAATGTGAGACTCTTCAGAGACCAACAAGTTAACAAAAGGACACTTAGCAATATTACTCCTCTGCTTGAATCTGTATTTAATTATCTTGAGGAAGATATAAAGGCTGCTTCTTCAGGTGTGAGTTGGTACAAGACCCTGGGGGAAAAAAAAGAAATTGTTTAAGGGAAGGAAGCACTTGTGCTATTACAGCCACACAAGGCTGATTTCACTCAGTCCCGCCCTGTTGACAAGTGCTGATAATGTCATACATGAAACAGCCCTTCTCAGGCTTCTTCGGGAGCTCTAACATGGGAACAATTTTAGATGATGAAGTACCACGACACCCACAATCCCACATCTTCAGTATTGCATTAAAAATAAATAAAAAAAAAAACTTTAAAAATATCCTGGTTGAGTATTATTGAAAACATCTGGTTTTGGTGTGAAAAAGTCTAAGTAAAGCTCTACATGTTTCTTATCCATGTATACTACATCGCTGCAGGGAATGTAAGGGTAGAGACAAAATACTGTCACCAAATTTTATTTTACTGAGCTAAATCTTCAACACAAAGGGTGTATTTAAAAATAAGGGTTTCTCTTTGCTAATAAAAGTTTGACTATGAACTGAATGTCAACAGTTCAGCAGAGTGCATTTTGCTAAGTGCTAAATTCACTTCCTTGCCAAGAACATGTATCTGTTGATTAAAACATCAGGCTACTTACACTGTGTTTGATACTGGATCAAAGGGGACACTGCACACATTTCCTCTCCCACACTTCTTTTTCAAAACACACTGTACTTGTAAAAATCACAGTTAGAAACCTCAGAAAGTTATGTGAAGAAATAAGGTTAAATCAAAAATTTACAACCAAATCATCTTGATGTGATTTAAACTCAAGGTTACACCCAGGTGTTCCAGGCCATTTGATGCAATCTGTGACTCTGAACCCTTGAAAAGGAGCTGATCCAAATGGGCCTGGGAACCTTGCATCTTTGACTATCTGTATAGTTTATTATAAAATATAATCCATTTATTTCAATGAACCGAAGACAAACTCCAGTACAGTCAACAGAAACCTCACCACTGAATTCAAAACCAAAACCAAAACCTATCACATTACCCAAAAAAAGAAAAAAAAATCCAAACAAAACAAAAATCAAACACATGATGGATTGTTCTGTCTCCACAGAGCGCAAAGTGTCTTCAGTTTTAATGCTCACACTTCAACTTTAACTCCCAAACCTGTCTGTTTTGTGCATGTTGTGGAATGTCATATTTATTGAACCATTTTTCATAGGTGTGTCAGGGCAATAATGTAAAAACAAAACCAAGTTTAGGTTTATGCAAAACTGATACCACAATTCTGGTTCTGTGCTCAGGGTTCATGCAGACTTGGTGCAGGGATCAAGAGGAGTGTTCCCTCCATGGTTTTAACCAGGGTCAGATTAGACCCTTCACTTTGAGTATTCCTTTGTCAAATAGTTCCTAAAATCAAACAGCTGCGGTCTTTCAGTGATAAGTTTTCCCTCTTCCGGAGGTGTTTGACACTGATTGAACACTTCCTTCTCTCACAGCTCCGTGAGAGGGCTGGAAAACAATTAAATGTGTCAGATGGAAAACTTGTGGAGGGGACTTGAGTAGGCCTCTTCCTAAATGTAGCCAGAGTAATTTTGACCATAAAAGAGCTGCTATTATCTACCTAAATGATCTCTTTCTTTCAGTGACTACATCCTTTTATATCTTACATAGCTGGTGAACCAAACACATAAACCTGTTCTCCTGATAGCCCATTAAGTATGCTTTTGAGGTACAACCTCAGTAATTACTTCCTTCCAGTGTAATTGTATTTTAATTACACATTTAAGGCCAAATTCCTTCCTCATCTATCCCAACTAAAACTCTCTGAAACCTTATTAATTTTAATTAAGTAGGAGTTGATGCAAAATTTCTAAGTGCTCAATTTTGCATTAAAAGTTTCAAATTCATTTAAACATGGATTTAATTTCCACAAGCACTTCAATTGGTAATGTGTTCCTGCATTTAGTCTTTCAGAGCAATAACACGAAATATATGAAACACAAAGTCCTTTCCAACAGATGATATTAGGACATAGCTCACGTTTAAATATTTCCTCATTTGCTGCAGCTACCTGAGGGATGTTTGCTGCAGACTCTAACAGGACTTCTCTCTTATTAACATTAGTAGCAGTGCTTCTCCAAAGGGAAAAACTGCAGCTGGAGATAAATTGTCCCTTTCTGAAATGTGGGACAGAGTTTATGTCATCAGCCAGCGCAGTAGACACAGAAAGACAGCCTGGGAATGAAGCAGGCAAAGTGTCAGAAGGGACTGAGAGCTCAAAAAGCCAGTTTGAAGTGTTCATGTGAGCAGGGAATTGATATATGGAGTTGGCCATGAAAGAGAGTGGGAAAACATGGAACTAAAACTTTTCACTGTCTCACTGAACAAAAAGGACAAGAAGTGACTTGAGACAGTCACTTGTTATTTTCAAAATAGTACTTGAAACAATTGAACCATAAAGAAAGTTATTTGAAGACTTGACCTGGACAGAATAAGACTGTAGAGGGACTCAGTAATTGTGCTCAAAAATCAAAAATAAAAATATGAGGCAATTGAGCCTTATGTTTCAGATGTAAGATCTCTGACACTATGCATATCTTTGGAGACATTTTGGAGCACCTAATTAAAAACAAGAGCTGCTTGTGGGATTCCAGAGTGCAAGTGAAATTATTGAGAGAAACAGATCCAGCCCTGGAGAGATCAGCCAGCATCACAAAGAGGTCACTGCTGAGCACTCAGACAAGTATAACACATGTCAGTGGGTCTCCAAAGCTCTTAGATGAGGAGAAGGCAGTGCCCAGCAGTGTCTCTGGAATAAGCAAGCCAGGTATGCTGCACAGAGCAACACATGGAAGAACTGTTTGCAAAACCTTTACGGCCCAGCAGGGAGGCTCTGGCAATCACTATAACCTATTGCCCACAGTGGGAACTGAGGGATGTGCCTGTGCTGACTCCCAGCATTTCTCTTAGCAGCCACACAGTAGCTCCAGCAAAGGTCTGACATTCTTTACTCAACATACGCTGAACATGTGGGAGATAGGCTTGCCTGAGCAGAGCTGTGGAGCATATCCTCTGGCCAAGCATGACTGCCCACAGCAAATACTGTCAGAGAGGGAAAACGGTGAACTGGCAGGGAGATAGCCCAGCCAAATCCCTGGGGGGCAGGGGGGAATCAAACAGCATGCACAGGTCTGTTTGCTTTCAATAACAGGAACTTGTACAGCCACCCCAGCTCATTGCCCCAGTTCCACAGAGACCAGCTTCCTCAGAGCAGCTTTCTAAGTTTTTGGGACCTCTAAGTGCAAAGGGGGTGAAGTTACAGGCTTTGATGTGGAACAAAACAGTGGTGAAAAGTGATTTGAGTCTGAATAATGGAAGAAAAGTCTGCCTAAGAGAAATTCCTGGGAGAGAAGTTAAAAAAGCAGGAGACAGAGCTGGATGTGTGTAAGACAGAAGACATTACAGTGATATTGGACATGACATGCTGTATAAAATAGTGTGTGACAACAGGTCAGAAGCTTGGAGTGAGTTTCAGGGCTACATCTGTAATTGCCAGTTATGTACAAAGTCCCATGACACAGAGGAAAGTGGGACCATATAGATGTCTGTCTAACCCTTCCATACCCTCTCCACTTTCAGTTCAAAAGCAGAGAGAATGTGACACTCCCAGGCCCAGAGGGTCAGGGCAGCCCCTTACCAGCCTCTGCACCAGCTTCACATGAGTCCTCAATGTCAAAATCACTAGGATTGTCATTTCTAAAGTGTTACAGACAGATAGGAGGCACAGGAAGCCTGAGAGAGGAGAGATTGAAGTCAGAGAAACCCATGGAGATGTTTGTTACACATGGTGCCACTTATTGTTATAACCCATGGTGTTGGCCAGATGTTACAAACCCTGCAGTGTGAAAGAGCCCCAGCACCTGATACCACCCTCAAGTCCAGGAGGGTGTTACAAAGGCATTCAGCTTGTAAGTTCTTGAACAGACAGGAGACTGCTAGTCGAGACCTCCTATCTGAGACTGTACAGCACCTGCCACACCAGATCACCACAGCCTCAAAATATGGTCTCTTTTCCTCAGGAAGTGGGACCCAATTGCAGTCACACCAGGAGAGAACAGCACCAGATGCTACAGGCAGGGCAAAGCCAAAACTGAAAGACCTCCCAGCATGAGACAGCAGAGCTGCAGATGAGTCACGAGAGAACTGGAGGTAAAACAGTACAGGGTGACCCAGAGGCTCTCCTGACTTATTGGACTGTGAACAATTAAATAGGTATATTTAATCATTACTTGTTTCATGTAAATGTTTGCTGTTAGTGTGTGTTGTTTGTGCAATGAAGGTATAAAGAAAGGTAGGAAGCTCTGGCACAAGGCAACTAGACCTGTCCCTGTTATACATCTTACCTACTGACACTGCTGAAAGCTGGTCCCTGGTAGGCACTGTGTCTGATGGCTGAGAAACATGGCTATAGCATCATCTACAGCTTTAATGCCTCTGAAAAGAGCTGTTTTCTAACAAGGAGCTTGTTTCACTTTTACCAGCAACGAAGGGCTTTCAGGCTCCTGCTCAGCATGTGTTACCTGATATGCCAGGCATTCCCAGCAGCCATGTGGAGAGTCAGGCAGTGAGGAACTGCTCTGTGTACTGAGTTGAACTTGCTCTCTTGTTTTCCCAAGTCTTGGCAGACAGGTAAATTTTTTTAAGGTACTTGTTTCTAAATACAACGTGTAACTCGTTTTGCTGCAGTCTATTCATCTAGTGTTCTCTGCTTGTGGGTACAAAGTTACCAGTACCAGTTAACGTGACTGAGAATTAAAAAGGAAATAAATGTTCTTCTCTCAGAGATAGAATGATTGAAGTTAAAAGATTTCAAGGTATTCTGCAGTTTTGAAGTTCGCTGCTCCTTACCTGCTTAAATAAAGGAAAGTGGAGCTAAATGATACATTTCTGCATAATTGAAAATGCACAAACACAAGGAGAGAGACAGAAAGAGAGACAGCTAATTGTAAGCAGTTTCCCAAGCAAGTTACTTGATCTTGGCCATCAGAACCTGCAGTTTCAAGCCATTTAGGCACTCTGGAAAATTTTCTCAGCGCCTGTCAATTCTGTGCTGCAGCCAGTGCTGGGGAAAGAGAGGCCTCTCAGTGGCTGCAGCCAGCACTCTGGGAAGCTTCCAGTCCTCCTCTCCTGCCAACAGTAAATAAAAACATAATGAAAAAAGAGCAGCTAATGCTAACGCCCAAAGGCTGATGTTGGAGCAAGGAGCGTGAGACTGGGGAATCGCAAGCAGCCTCTCCTCTCTAGTGCAAAGTACTTGCAGCCCAGACACAACCCAAGCCAGGCTGATCTTCTGTGTATTCAGTAGCTCTGAGAGGGTTCTCTCTTCCATTAATTCATCCAGCCTTCTCTCAGGCTGCACTGCTGATCAATGTTTTCTACACAGGCAGCCACACCAAGGAAAAAGAGAATCAATATTCACTTTGGTCATGGCCTCTCCCATCCTCAGCCATTCCCTCCTGAGTCCTTGTGCTAACAACCCCATGTAGGGGATAGGAATGAGATCAGCAGGTGCCAGCAGGGCCTTGTGCCACAGAAATTTCCAAATAATGTTTTTTCTCTGTCTCCTAGGGACACATAATGAAGCTGATACTTCTGCCCTTTTATTACACCTTTTTCTGTGTATCCAATTCATCTGACAAATATACATCAAAGTAAATGTAAGGAAAAACATTAAAATTTAAATCTTACAAATGAGCTCAAAAAAACAAATCAGTGTGAAAGCTGGTTTGCTGAAGTTTTGTTCCATGCACATAGTGTACGTTAGTATTTAGTAATATGCAGAAATTACAGATGTGACCAAAGCCTTCTAAGACTCTATGGTAGTTTTTCCCTCTGCAAGATAAAATTCTTTGTGGAGGAAGCATGGCATGAAAGAACTAAGAATTGTGATGACAAGATGGTCATTATTATTGACATTTTTTCCTTCCATATTTTAATTTGACGGAAATAGGTAAGCACCTGTCCTAAAAGAATGAACCCAAATTGAATTCAGTTGAGTTACTGAGCAAAAGAATGAATTATTTTCTTAATTTCCCTTAGGAAAGAAAGATCTCTGCATTACTTGTACATGCCATCAAATTAAAATGGTGTGAAGAAGTACAAGTTATTCAGCAAGGAAATGTTGTGGAGTAAATGGGAGGCAAATGTTAAAAATCCTCCTCTGAGCAGCCAAGAAGAAAATTCCTTCGTGATACATGTAGGTGACATAATCTTGGGAGAGCCTTTCTGTAGGTGTGGGCCTTCTTTGCATGTTCCCCAGAAGAAATCTGCACATTGTTCATCAAAATGGCTGTAGATTTATGTCTCTTCTTCTATTTTTTTTTGTTAGAAATATGAATCTATGTCTGTTCATTGATTTTTAGTCTAGAAATAAATTTTACAGTCATGTCATACATCAGCCCTTATAGGCTTGCCACAGACTTTCTGACTCTTTCCTTAAGTTCCTATTTTCTAGCTGAATTGAAGCATGCCTTCTGCAATTTAAAAAATAAATAAATAAATAAATAAAATCAAGCATTGATTTAAACACATCAGGTGTTAGAAAACTGTCAGACAGAATCTGATTCCTGGTCTGAGTTGTCTCAGGGTTTTCCTCATGTGGTTCATTGGTCCCTGGGCATGAACTCCCTCTAATGCAATCATGAAATGTGATTGAGGAAATTAAGTTCTTGGTCTCTACATAGCAATTGACCTGTGTAAAATATCATTGAAAACCTGTATTTCCATTGAAAGAAGTTGGAGAACCTATAAATTTTAAAAATTACATACCTAGTATCTAAAAGTGCCAGGACTAGATCCTTCAGAGAATGATACAAGCAGTTTCACATTCTGCAGTTGTAAAGTAATGTGTCAGAAGGGGATACTGTTTCTACCCCAACCTTTCATGAAGCTTGTTTATGCCTTGAAGCACAAGTTTTATTTCACTTACTTTTTGAGACAACTTTTATCCTGTGCTGTAAATCAGGGTGGTTTATTGGAAAACACTACATTAGCGGTCGGTTTTCTAAACCCCCAGCACAGTATCTGACATCCCTTTCTTCATCCCTATCCTTCAAAAAATACTAATTCCAGTCCATAGTCATGTGTAAGCTGAAAACATTACATAAACATATTGTATCATAGGCACAACAAAGTTACTGTCTGTTGAAAGAAGTCAATATTTGCCCAATGTTCATACTGATATCCCAGCCTTACCTGGTGAGTCAAAGACAGGATGTGTCATGCTGGAAGCAGCCTCCACAAGCACTGGGGAGAAGAGGCTGAGCTGTGACACATTTTTTAATCCACCTTGGTGGAATTGTGGTCAAACATCTGTGTGGAGACCTCAACAACTTTTTTTCTCCTTTGTCTGAGGTCCAGTCACTTTTAGTTTTGATCTTTGTACAGGCATAGTTCCACTGCTGGGTCAGGACACCTCATCCTCCTCATGTCCTTAATGTCATTATTAGGCATGCTGGTGAGGCTCAGGCCCAGCCTTTGAGAGGGAAACAAAAATTAGATGTAAAATAGATTTTGAAGTAGGAAGCACTTTTCCCATGTTGAAAAGTCACAACAGTTCCAAAATGAGAAGGCATATCTTTAGTGATTAGCTGCAGTTAATCCTAAGAATGCTTTAGGCTTTGTAATAAGTCAAACACAATATCCTCTCCTCCATGGAGAGGTGAGACGTGGGGTTTCAGAATGGAAGAACAAAAGGATTACAAATGAGGTATTTGCAATAATTCCTCCACAGTGGCTATACATGCTACATAATATCTCCCCCTAAAACAGAAATCTGCCTTGAATAAAAGAAAGAAAATTACATTAGGAGAAAGGAGTCGTATCTACAAACTTCACGTAAATCAGAAGTTCATTAGGGAAGTATGCACAGAAGATTTTGGAATGTAATTTTGCTACCAACTAGTTTTCACAAGAGTGAAGTAAGGCTTTCAAAAGCATCATTGCTCTAAGTAATTCAAATTACCTACTCTACCGGATACTATCCCTTCCCATAGAGATTACAAAGCACTTAAATTTTTACCCACTTTGTTACAGAAATCCCCAAGGAAGATTTCAATCCATTTTCAAGCACTGCTGTGAGAAGAAAAGATACCAGAAGCTTTCAAAATTACCTCCAGCATATCTAGAGTTAAAAGCTTCTTACAAGTATTGTCTCTGTATCATAAAGTTCTTTGTTCAGAAATTTACCACTGGGTCATACACAAAAAGAAAAAAAAAAACACTCTGGACCAAAACAAGAGTTCAGCTAAGAAACAATAGGTCCTGGCTCTTTGTCCCCTTCTTTTTTCTAGCACTGAAATAGAAAAGATTCTATGTGTTCTACTGTTTCCAAGTATGAGTGTACTCCTATTACTGAGAAAATCTCTTTAATTTTAAAAGGAAAAGGTGTGGGCTTATAGATGAGATTGCTGCTGATGTTTGAAGCATCAGGTGATCTCCACTGCTATAGATGGCTCAGCTGTCACTCAGAGGCATGCACCCTCTCGCAGGACATCTGATTTGTAGCAGTCCAAAGCCTTGCTGCCTTGCTTTTATTTGGGCTAACCTCCCTCTGGCAGCCACAGGGATGTGTTTATGGCATGGGTCATTAGGGAAGGTATTGCTCAGCTCCTGTCCCTCCCCATGGCAAGCAAGACCCCCACTTTGCAGTGTGGAAACGAACTCTGTATGGACACAAAAGCACTGGGACATCTTACCCCCCTCACACACAGCCTGGAGGAGAATTCAGGAGTGTGGCTGTGTTTTATTCTGGCTTGTCACAGAGCTGCTCCAGACTCAGCCACTTGCAGAGTTTTCCAGTAAGGCTGCTCCTTAGGAGAGCAGAAAGGGTGTTGGATTGGGCAGGTGAGAACTGGCCTGGCTTCAATCAAAACCATTTCTAGCAAGGCTTTTGTACTGACATTAAAGGGGTTCACAATGTTCTGCTTTGTGTGCTGAAGTTTGAGCAACTCCAAACTAAAAAAAATATAAAAATCTAAAAAGAAGATGCAGAGGAGGTAGACTATGTGGAATAAAAAGGCCCGAAGAATGAAACTTCCCATAAGTGCTACTACCTGCTGTGCTTTGAAATCCACAGGTGAAAATCCAGGATTCTGTGAACCAGGAGAGGTTTGCTTCAGCTTTGGGGTACCTAGGTTTCCAGGTAAGGTCACTACTTTGCTGTCTTTACAGGTGCTGCAGCTTGACATGTCTGCAAAGCTGCTGCAGGTCAGAGCAGCTACACGAGGAACACACGCCATCCTTAACAGAGCAGAAGGGAAGGGGCATCAGGGAAGTTGCCAGAAAATGGTGTAGTGGAAGGTATCCCACCCATAGAACCAGATGTCCCTGGGTGTTGGAATCAGATAATTTTTAAGGTCCCTCCCAGCCTAAGCCATTCTACCATTCCATAAAAAGACACCGTTGTGGTGAAGTGGGCAAATGTCTGTGTTACTGTGTGTGGGTGCTTTCTGTCCGAGCTGCACCTTGCTGCCTATGTGAATACACAGCTAAATCAAAGCTAACCATGCAACTGGCCAGCAGCAGACCAGCAGAAAAGGTGATGCAATCAAGGTTTCCTGGTGGCTGACAGTCATCTGAGAAAGCAACTTGCTCACTGTTTCTCAGGGGCTGGCACACAACAGTCTCTCAAGTCAAAACTTGGCCTTTAAGAAAGACCTGGAGCTTCTGGAAATGGCTGTGTTAGATCAATAACTGAGGGAATCACAGAGCTAGGGGGGCAAATACCAAAATGCCTTAAAATACAGCATCCATGAAAAAAAAAAAAAAAAAGAAAAAGAAAAGAAGAAAGCAAAACAATTTTAGTGTTCTTCCAGCATTGCCTCGTGCATTTACTCCAGCATGCTATATTTGGTGTGGTTTGTTTCTGTAGGAGAGCTACTCTCTGACAAGTCCTAATGTAGAAGCAGCAAACCTCCAGGGAGTTTCAGGCAGCTTTTATTTAGACCTACACTTTGTTATGATACCAAGTTTAGCCTCAGTCATGCTGCTTACTGAAATCCCAGTGTCTGTGGCTGCTCACAAGCTAAGGGTCCAGATTTCTTGGCTTTCACTGATTTCACAGCATCGCTTCCCATGGAAAACTCTGCTTCTGTTAATCCAAATCTTCGACTGTAGCTCAGATGTCTGACGATGGAGAGACAGTGGTGGCAAAGACAGCATGCAATGTACACTGATGGGGACAGGAACACTGTGTAGCTGTCAGCACAAAGAAAGGGAAGCTCATCTTGCAGTAGCAATATTTGGGACAGAAGGCTGGAAATCAATTTAAGTCCTTTGATGTGTCATATTTTTCTCCTATAGGTTTACATGCTATTTCTGTCTGCCACATTGATTTTCATTATCGTGGATCCTCTTCCTGAGGTAAAGAATTTCTCTCAGAGAAGTTTCCTAAACTTGTTTAGCTTGCAGTGATGTTATGTTTTAAATTACAACACAAATATCTGCATGCCTACATGCACCAGCTCATATTATTCATAAGAAAGCTGTGTATGGTACTGTGTAATTTTAGTTTTCCATGACAGCAGCATTTAAATTATGTATTTTCTTCAAAAAAAGAAAAAAAAAAATCATAACTAATTCAACTTGCAACTACAACATCCTGCCCCGTTGGTCCTCTTCCATTAATCTGGAGATTGGGAGGCATTAAGTGACGCAAGACTTTTGAATCTGCCCCCTCAGAAATTCTGACAGCTCAGAACATTGCATGTTCTCTGTTATTGTTCCAAAATATCAGCTTGCACCCTCCAAAACTATTTAAGAAATACTGATTTAATCATATACTCCTCCACATTTTTTGCAACCTTCATCACTACTGTGAGTGTTAATATGATGAGTGGGACAATGGTGGCATTTTGCTGCTCCAAAGAAATTTTTTTTTCCCTCATAAATTCTAGGAATGGCTTCTTTCTGCTGTTTTAGCTATTTTATGTAACAAATAATCTTTGCAATTGGAGAATTTGGCTCATCATGCAGATTTGTGTTCTTTATAAGTGGAAAATAATAGCAGACAGTCTTCCCCCTGTGTCAGTGTTTTTATTCCAGTCAAGGTGGATAAAATATCTCTTGAAGAAAAAGGCACAAATCAGCCTGCATGGGGAACATCATGATGATGATGAGTATGATGATGATGATGAGTATAATGATGAATACAAGTATGGGTGTGACATTCTGGTGTAGTGCAATTCCTTCCCTGTGGCACTTGGGATTTGGGTGGTGGAGCTTGACAGGAAACCAGTGAAAGTTCTTAAGGCTGAGATTTAAACCATGCATGGTGTTACTGCTGGAAAAGCTGTTTGGAGGAGCCTGAGTGTTCCCAGAATAGTACAGTTTCTTTAACATAGCTACAAGCAACACATCAAGCTCCAAAGAGATTCTTATTTTAGGCTTGGATCTAAGGAGGTGGTAGAGGGGGCTGACAATGACAAGCAGGCATTCATTTTTCATTTGAAGGAAAGTAATACATCTACTAAACACTTAAAGACTAACAGCATAAACCCTTGGCAATCGCATCACTTTCCCCAAAAATAATAATATCAGGATTTTAGTGTTGTTAGAAAAAAGGAAACAGCACAATGTTTCAGACTACAACATGGCATTTTTCAGCATAATAATAATAATAATAAATACAACAATATCTGGAAATATATGAAATAAGGGCACTTTTTTGCCTTTTTGTCTGGGCAGAGGTGTTGCACTTGCTCTTGCAAAATCATATACATCAGCCATGTGTTAGCACATGAAGGCCCTGGAAGTGTAAAAAAGGCCACTGGATTTTGCAGTAATTGCACTGTAACTTTAAGAAATGTCCTGTAAATTTAGCATCCCACAGCATACTTATTTTTTTTGTATAATCACAGAATTTGATGACCCTGGGCTGCATTTTTGAAGGGATTATTTGGTTGTTCATGTTTTTCACTGCTCCTTGAAGAGTTCACCTTCTTGAGCAGTCTGGTGAATGCAGTTTAGTATGTCTCAGCTCCTCCATGGAAGAAAGGAACAATCTTGTGGTTAGACCCAGACATTTCATTTTCTCAAGCATTAGGTACTTCCTTACTCTCTAGACAGCTTGGTTATCTGGCTTACAGCTCTGGGTGTCCCTGCTGTCCTGGTCTTATGCAGAAAATACAATCCAATTACTTCTTCCATGTGGAGAAGATGCAGAGAGTCAGCAGAGATAGATAGAACCCTGCAGGGCAGAAAGACCCATTCTCTGCAAAATAATGAACCCTGAAGAAGAAGAGAAAGAAGAAGAGAAAGAAGAAGAGAAAGAGAAAGAGAAGAAAGAGAAAGAGAAAGAGAAAGAGAAAGAGAAAGAGAAAGAGAAAGAGAAAGAGAAAGAGAAAGAGAAAGAGAAAGAGAAAGAGAAAGAGAAAGAGAAAGAGAAAGAGAAAGAGAAAGAGAAAGAGAAAGAGAAAGAGAAAGAGACTTACGACTGAAGACCCCATTGCCCTGAGTGAACTGAAGTTGAAAGTTCATGTAGTTTTGAATCATTGCTCGAGGCTCTCTTCAGAGTCAAACAGATCTCAGTTCATCCACTGGTTATACATTTAATCCTGCTTTAGCGGCTGCAATCAAGTCAAAAGTTTTTACTATTTGGGAGGGTTTTGAGTGAAAGCTGATATGGCATGTGGTGAGAAGAGCTTTCTTCAGTTCTACAGACCTGAAATAATCAGTACCACAGTGTGAGTTCCACTTCATTCAGATGCAGTGGAGGCCGAAAATTCTTTCCTAGTCCCGGATATTCTTCACAGAGGTGTGAGCCTGAACATTTCTGAAGCAAACACTGGCATTATCAATCACAGCAGCACCTGAGCAAGTGATCTGATTTTAAAAGCAATGAAATGGAAGCTGTTGGTGCTTTTTCACATCTGAACATCAGACAGTATGTTCACAGCTTTCTCTGGATGGAAGTATTTGATATTAGCCCCTGTTTTGCAATTTTTCCCCTCTTCCAAAGTGTTACAAATATGTGTGCAAAAACCTGGGTACCACTATTGTTTGCAATAAGAAGCAGTAAATAACCACTCACCACTGCTTCACCAAGACCACATTAATTATAAACACAGGTAATGAGTTGTCTTTGATGCCATTCTACAACTGTAGCCACCTCTTCCCAGGTGACCTGCATATCCAAATTATTTTTTTTTTCCTGGAGAAGCGGGCAAATGCATTTGAAACACACACAAGAATATTATTCAGCCAGTTTAAGCCATGGAGGGGAAGTTTTGTGGGCTGTAGAATAGGTGAGTGCAGTTTCAAAAACCTTTACCCTCTTTTTGTAGTCTGGTGCTTAATTATGGTGAGTTTATTAGCCTTTCCATAAGGCTAATAAGCATAAGCTTATTAGGCATAAGCATCTGTTTCCATCCATGATGGACAAACTGAATTGCCTCCAAGACTGCTGACTTTCTCCTCTTAAAAGTCATTGGCAGCAGCTGAGCAGAATCAAACTTTGGTGTGGGGTTTATGGAAATAGCAACCCGTCACACACACATCCTTGCCCAGACAAGTTGCATTGCATAGATGTCATTTCTCTAGAAATTCAGACTCTAAAAATATTTTATTTTTGCCCTCTTTATTCTATGCATTTCATTCAGCTGTGCTTCAATCACTCTCTGCCAGTCTTTCTTGCTCTTGTGAGGCTGGAAAAGTCATAAATATGGCAGATCCCTTTGAGTGTTAATGCTGGATGCTGTCCATGACTGCTGAGCTGCAATATGTGAGCCAGCGATACCACAAAGAGGGAGTTTATATTCCTTCCCTATTACATATTTTTAGTGTGTAAATCCACAGAGCAGAAGAAATTTATAGCGAAGTGAGTGGTCATGGGGAAAGTAATCTCCATATAAAGCAGTGGCAGGTACCTCTTTCTGTCTGGGACTCCTTCTACTGGGAAGTTTCCCACCAGGCTGAATGAAACCTTCAGCCACTGCTGTTCTTTTCTTTGTGCCTCAGTGACAGCGGGGTCACTGACACTGTTTATCCATTATTCATTTAGCAATGCCTCTGGGAAGCAACTTAATGTCATGTATTTTTCACTTACATGAATTGCAATAAACTGGTTCCTTCTTCAAGCCTGCCTGCACTGGGGAAATTTTCTATGTTGTTTTACAGTCAGCATAGCTTAAACTGTTTGGAAGCTGCAGCAAGGACCCTGTAATAGACAGCAGGAGGTGAGTGAGTGGTTTTTACCGATGTGGCTTCAGACTGTGGCACTAGGTACACTGACTAAAACATGAACTATTAAGACTACATAACCCAGAAATATTTTGACTTTGTTGAAATACACAGTATATGTCTCTCTTGGACTGAAAATGCTTCCATTCCACAAACTGCTCACTCTCCTTTGAAAGGACTGGCTTTCAGTGGGAGATTAGAGTTTTTCTTGCTTTGCTTTCCTAGCCTTCTTTAAAGCAGGGTATTTTGAGTCAATATATCACTAACAAGCCCAGATGAGATTTCAGTGCAGCCTTTACCATCAGAATCAAAATTACATGAAGTACTGCATTTTGAGGCAGTGATATGTGTGCAGTCAAGAGGAGGTAGATTCTGATCTGGCCGGGTGAAATGCTCCCAGTTAAATCCCATCACGTGCAGGCCTCTGCACAACCAACGCTTTTGTGCACTAATAAAACCAAGGGGCTGGAAAGAGAAAAAGAAATTCTCTCTGGGTCTAAAGAAAGAAAGAATGTGAATACATCACAGCTGAAAACATGGAGCAGAAAAGTTTGGGGGATACCCAAGAGACCAAGATGGCAGATCCTTTGTTGAAGGAAGGCAGCTGAGGAGAGAGAGGGAACACCCATGTCTGTCCTCAAGACCTCCTGGTCTTGACATGAGTATATGGGTCATTGGGTGTGGTGGAGTAAAAATTATCCTGTAGTTGCAAAGATACATTTTCTGAAGAAGTGAAATTTGCTGAATTTCAGCTGGAGTCAGATGCTTCAATCCTTTAAACGGTCTCCAAAAATAGTAGCAGCAAGGTGGTTGCTAAAGCATGAGTCCGAGTCCTTGTGTGGAAATACCTCCCTTAGCATGGGAGGCATTTCTACCTTGGGATAAGGCATGGCCAGGTTAGGGTAGTGGAGACCATACCCACAGGGCCAGATCAATCAGAAGTGCTCATCCTGTACTGGGATAGGACAGACCCTGCTTTTCCTGCAGCTGCTGTATCCCCTCCCTACTGGACTTCTGGCATGAAGAGGCAGGGGCTGTGCTTTGCAATGTGCCAGGAATGAGGACACAGGGAAGAGGAGAAGGAAGGCAGGGAAAACTAGTTGTCTCTCCTTTACCAAGCCATTTTAGTCCTGAGAACTGATCCAGGGCTCCCTGTGAAATCAGGAAGCATGTGGTCATAGGAAGAGGCACTAGGACCATCCCAAAGGAGGGAGAGAGCCTCTTCCAAAGCCAGAAATCATCTGTATTTCCCTTAGGTTCTCCCATACCTTCTCAGATGGTCTATGCCCTTATCTCAGGCTACCCCTGGAATGGGTTTGTCTTCCGGGCTTCCCACAGCTTTGAAGAACAGTAAAAGGCAACTGGAATTGTTCACTGACCTCTGCAAAGGGGCTAGTTGGTCACTTTTCCCTTTCCTTTTTCTTTCCAGGGTGATTCAGGAGTCTGAAAGGAGATTCAGCAATCTGTTGGCAAGAGTGCAAACCCAGGTTCAAATTAGCTTATGAGAACCGCTATGTGCACTGAGAGGAACCAGCTTCTTCACACCTCCATGTCCTCTACCTGACCAGGAGAATGTCTGATTCCCAAGCTGGAATTTCTGCCTGGCCAAGTGTCCCAACACAGGACGCTGACCTCTCTGCTGTGGAATGCCCCTGGAAGGAAGTGCCTGACTTTTTTCTTTGCTCCCCTATCCCACAGCCAAAGCAGCCTTACACCTCAGGGTCACAGCATGGCGCTCAAAGTTAGGGTGCCATGCACAGGGCTGAATGCGTGCAAGGGATGCCTGAGGCCATATAGCACCTTTCCATCATCCCAGAATTTGTTTCGCTGCAAAACAGTTCTGTACATCCAGACACTTGAGGGTGTCATGTCTCTCCTTTTTCTTGCCTCCCAGAAGCTAAGATTTCCACATAAAATTCAAATGAGGATGGTTTTGGTGGGATACTCAGTAAAAAGGCATATCGAATGTTGAGACAACAAATTCTTTCTATCTCTGAGAAATGACTGTATGTGGTCCTTAGTGCTAGACTGCCCAGCTTGCCTGCTATCTAATGAACCTTTATCTTGCCTCTACCAAACATTTGACTATAATCAAGGCTTTACACATTTGCTTTAGTCTATTCTTACTTCAGCTGACAGGTTGGTGAGAACTGCCTTACTAGTTGAGGCATTCCTGGGGGCTCTCCAGGTTGCTGAATCATCCTCCATGCAGATTCCCTCAGAACTGGTGACTTGAACACAGCTTCCGTGCCCTCCCTCAGTTGGATTACAGGATGGAGGCCAAGGGGTTACTCTGTCCACTGTGACAAAGGCAGCAGGCCCCTCGCTTCCTTGCACAGCCACTGCTCAGGTTCAGGTTTGCAGTGAGTTCAGTTTTTCCTAGTCTTCAGTTCTTCCTAAGTCATGAAGCTTATGGGAAGCACAGTATGGATCATGAACGGTCAGAAAACTTCCCTACATTTTCCCCATGGCAGACAGATGTGTAGGTGGGGCTTTCTTTTTGTCTCAGAAGCCTGCAGCTTGATGATTCACCAGCACAAGCTTTGATGACTCCTACCCCCCAGTGCTGTTTCCTGCTCTGCAGTTCCACTGGCTACCCAGCCGGCAAGCTGTGGGGAAGCCTGCAAAGAGAGAGTGTGTGAGCCAAAGGAGTCTTGCAGTGAACAGAGAAGGCTGTGACTGGTGTGTCATCCACTTTTAATATGATCAGGAATCCCCTTGGAGAGTGTGTCTCCCACGTATACTGCATGCTAGGCAGTATATTCCTGCAGCACACAGAAATATGGGAGCGTGAAACCCTTTTGAGGTTTGTCAGTGTCTTCCCATCCTGTCCACAAGGCTTGTAGTCCCAGGTGGAATCAAAGATCAAGGCTTTTCCCGGCATCTGGACTGTGCTACCCCAGCTTCCTGCTGTGTCCTAACTGGAGGTACAACTCCAGCCATGGCCCCGTGACAAAGGGGTAGCAGGTGATCCTGCTCTGCCACAAGCAGACATCCATCCATCCATCCATCCATCCATCCATCCATCCATCCATCCATCCATCCATCCATAGCAAGGAATGGCAGGAGCACACCAATGTTAGCCCCCTCAAAAAAGGGCAGGTCCTCCCCAGAGGAAAGGTAGGCTGCAATGAGCCCTAAGTGGGAATTTGAAGCAGTCACATTATATCCACATGACACCCACATAATAATTATGGATAACATAACATCAGCTATGGACTACTGAAGAGAAAACAGCAACATTCCTTCCCATAAATGCAAGGTTAATACTTTTTATCCAATTTATTTTATATGCTTAATTTACATTATTTTTGATGTGGCTGTGAAAATACAAGTGTGAATTGCAAACTCCATTTAAATACCTGTATTTGTTTTCATTCTTCCCCTTTCAGTGAAATTTTTGGTGGCAGGCAAGCTTCTGATGGGCAATTTGCATACACATCTGTGGGGTTTTTTAAATCTGTTATAAATATAAATTATTTCATAGCCAGATATTGCCTTAATTGTTTACATACCAACTATAATACAGATAATGTGTAGCCTAGGCTTTATTTAGCAACTTAAACTAAAATGTTACTTACTGAGTGGTTGGTAGACAAAACATTATATTGTAGGTAGGTATTTTTCCCCTTGTCCTCTAATATTTTACTTTGATTAAACCTGTACTGAGGTAAAATTGCACATCTCACGCAAAAAGCAATTTACCTCAGCTCTTATTAAAGTTAACCGTACTTATTTGTCCTAGCATAATGTATTTTTCTAGCTGTATTCTAACTGCAGTGCTTTATCATATGAACCAAGCTAGATTTAATCAAATTCAGTTTGTGTTGTGAATTTTAAGACATTTGTTCAATTAGTTGGAATAAAAGCAAAACATTTGGAAGGAAGATTAAAGTTGAAAAAATGCTGTTGCTAAGCTGGGTATCCAATGCTCCTTCTGCACCTTTCTCATCCCAAGGTACTTCTCACGCTTGAAAAGCCTCCCCAATCTTTTTTTATTTTTTCTCTTTCTGTTCCTCAGATTGCTGGTAATGCTCATGGGATGGGGAAGATAAGAGTTATTTTATCAGGTTTCAACAACCAAGGGTAAGACCTGATGATTTTTCCTCCTGTTGTGTCTGTCACGAGCTTTTTCTGGGCTCTGATGGATGGGACCACATTCAAGCTGGGGGCTCTCTTAATGTATTGGAATCTGCCAGGAAGCCACAGTGCTGCTACCCAGTTCCTCTCTAGTCTCTCCAGTGCCCCTCAGCTGCTTTCCTATCACTCTCCTTGTTGCCACCTGGTGGAAAAGTTGCCATCATTCACTCGTGCTGGCCCTTCAGACCTGGGTGTGCAGCTCAGGGAGACCAGCACAGGAGCTGAGGGACATCGGGAAGAAAGGTCAGGCCCTAACACACACATCTTTCCAGCAAGCAAATTACTTTCTCCTCTCACCTCTCTATCCCTGCCCCTAAAATGGCTTGTTTTCACACAGACAAGGTATTTTGGGCTATCAGGATGTTTTTACTGTGTTGTCCTGCCAATGAAATACAACATCCATTAATTATGATCATATTACTTTTACCAAGAAAATTTTTATGCTTATTGTTACTATGTCTTATTTTCCTCAGCTGGGAATTCTTACCTAATTTGGCTTAGGCTCTTCAGCCTGAGTGATTTGAAAAGGCCATGGTAAAAAAATGTGAGAAATAAAAATATCTCAGTGAAGTCAAAGTCCACTCTCTCAACTGAGAAGTGCAGTGTTTTTATATTTTGAGACAGTTTCTCAGACAGCCAGACAAGGTGACATTAAACAAATCACACTAATTACAACACAATTTGTGTAGAGAGATTTTACTGGCCTGCTAAGGCTTGGCAGGAACTGTCAAGCATTAGTGTTTCAAAAAAAAAGAACATGTCCAGCATTCTGATTTTTTGGTGCTTAAGAAATGATGGAGCCTGTTGAGCTCCCTTGTTTGTGCCAAGGGAAGCAGAGCCCAGCCCAAGTGCAGAGGCAGGGAGGGCTCAGAGACCAGAGTTTAGGCCATGGCTTTCAGTTACACAGACCCTGCTATAGCCCCAGCCAGATCACTTCTGAATGCACCCCATGCAAACAAAATCAGCAAGAATTTCTGTGCTCCCTGGAGGCTTTGAACCTCTCTGTCTTCACAGGTGTCCTGCTGTGTGTGTGTCACACCCAGAGGTGCAGACAAGACCTTGCCATTCTAAGCTGGAGACATTTTACATGGTTGATGGTACATTATATGACTGAGGAAAACATTGTGCATTAGCTGCCTTATTAACAGAACAAGGATTAAACACTTACCTATAAAACCTGCCAACAGCACCATGAAACTTGTTTCTCAGGAACCTGTAAAGTGCTTAAAGCTTAAACCTGAGAGATATGTAGGGCTTTGCCTCCAATTTACTTAGTTTAAGATTGTACTCCTGTAAGATGGTATCCCCCCCCCATCCAACCCCAGCTAGTGGTTACCTTCACAGAACCAACACAAGGGCGTGGGGCAACCACTCCTCACCCACACTGGTGCTTGCACCATAGCTTAAACACTACAGTTTACATTAAGCCACCCTGGCCCTGAGAAGTGCTCAGGTGCATCATGCTGATTTTGCTGCAGGGACAACAGAAGCCTGGTAATAGCAAATGGCTTTGGGAGCAGGACCAGGAGGAGAAAGCAGGAGGGGGAGAAGGCTGGTAATGGCCTCTCACTGTGAGGGTTTTGTGAATGAATCTCTGGCATCGCTGTCTGGACAGGCCTCCACTCCATGTAGTGGCCCTTGATCACATACAGACATGGGACACAGAATATTCTGAGTTGGAAGGGACCCACAAGGATCATCGAGTCCAACTCTTACACGACCAGCCAGTGTGTGGGGAAAGCAAAGCTCCAGGTTAGACCTCTAACTCAGGGGAGAGTGAGGTGCCATGGGGAAGGGTCCTTGAAACCCTGCTGCTTAGAACTCCAGACCCTCCCTCTGCTTCTCTGGGACGGCTGGAAATAGAAGCCAATTAGATAACCATCTCACTCTCTGGAAAAGTAGAAATTATTTGGCAGGCTTTTCCTCATGTGCTCAAAGGAAGACAGTGTGAATCAGTGTGAGCTGAACATTCTCAAACAGGCTGGGGGGTGAGATGTGTTGCCTTGGTGGTGGGTTCAGATCCTTCTCCAAAGCTAACTGAACTCAGCTCTCTGAATTGGTAGCTGGATGCAGGGGTCCCCACAATAAGACAAGTTGCTCTCACTCTCCCACAGTCATTCATGTAGCCTGTGCCTGGTTTTGGTATCATTTGCAAACATCTGTAAACATGGACATACCTCTGCCGAGCTTGGACATCTTTCTGGGCTTCTTATGTTTTGCTCTGAGCTAGATTTGCAAGAAACTCTGCATCTGTGCTTCCAAGGCTTCATGCTGCCCATGGGAATTTATCGCTGGTGAGTCCTGGATACTTGTGGAAATTCCTCAGGAGGTAAGCTGTATATTTAAGAGGGTCATAAGGACTCTAAATGGTATGTTTAGCATCAGCTGGAGACAAGATCACCTTAAGGGGCCTTGGTAGAAGTGGCACTTTTTGCATGTATCAAGGAAATGCAAACTCCTGCCAACCATAATAGCACCATTAAGTCCCGCTGGGCTTGCATATCTAGCTAGCATTTTCAAAAGTTACAAAGAAGAGGTCTGAGGGGCAAGGACAGGGCTCCAGAATGGGCAAAGCCTCCACAGGGAATGAAGCCTCCTGGTCTCACCAGGAAATGCAATTCCTGAGAACTGAAGATGGGCAGCATCTTGTCTCAGCAACATCTGGGACTTACACCTGACTTCCAGCAGACACTCTCCTGTGGTGGTGACACACAGTGCTCATTTTACAGTACAGCTGAATCCAGTAGCACATGTGATAGTCACTTGCTGAGTGTGGGCACACTTTCACACTTGACTCACAGTCCAGTGCTACAAGCCAACACTGCCTGTGGTTACACAAAAATTCAGTAGGACTGAGAATGCATATAACAGGGGAGAAAAATGGGTCAGAAGAGTTATTTCAAGCAGATGTTGGTGATAGATGTTGGTAGCAACACTATGTTATCAAAAGGAAACACATATATATATCTTTTCTGAATAAAAAACAAGAATCTGCACTTGAACAGGGTTTAGTGATTGCTAAATGGCTCCATTGTCAAGTAAGAAGCTTTATGAACAGAAGGGTTTGCATGAAGCAGTTGTTGTTTACACCTGAAACTGGTGTACAAATAAAGCCATCATTCTTGGCTGCCAATTCTCCTCAGCTCTGAGCCAGAGCAGCCTCTGGAGCTGCATGACAGCCCTCCCTGCAATTGTTCCTCACAGGTGTAGCTTTTATATGTGTTTGCTAATGGTTGTCCAGGTCAACTCACACACTGAGCCTCATTTAATTCAACAAAGCAATGTGTTAAGAAAAGCAGGGAAGGCATTATTCAGAAAAGGGATCTTTGGCCTTGGACAGGAAAAGGAGAGCATGGAGTTAATTTTCTACTTTGAATTGCCCTGCAGAGGAGCTTAGTTTTTTCCATTGAGTGTCAGGGGAGACCAGGGACAGAGGACACCACGGACACAAGTTTTCTTGTGCAGCTGCCTCCCTTGCCTTCCCTTCCACAGGCAGTAATCACAGCCCCACAGAGTAAACTTCAACTGGATAAAATCAAAGACTAAATTGCAAAATTCTAAAACATTAGTCCAAACTCCAATCTTCTTCTCCCTCCCTATTTCTGCACCTTTTACACAACCACCACAATAAT
This sequence comes from Cinclus cinclus, assembly GCF_963662255.1. NCBI lineage: Eukaryota > Metazoa > Chordata > Aves > Passeriformes > Cinclidae > Cinclus > Cinclus cinclus. The sequence goes on along the minus strand of NC_085046.1, from coordinate 86,205,948 downwards.
CTCTTTCTCTTGTATTTTTCTCCTTCCTAAGGTAGGTCACATGAGGTGCCTTCACCTTGAGAAGATCACTTCTGGGAGTTGTGACCCTCTGGTAGCTCTCACTGCAGGTGCGCACCTCCTGTGGTGGCAAACCTCAGCTGCCACAGAAGTGCTGGGGAGCCCTATGAACCTCAACACCAAAACTGTCCTCTGCCAGGCATAGAAGGAGGCAGCAAGCTCTGAGTGATTGTGTCCCTTAAAGCCACCAGGAGCCTGGAGTGAAAAAGTGACAGTGATGGGAGGGACATGAGAAGGGAACCAAGGCACTAAAAGCCTTTTGATGCTCACTGGGTGCTTGCATGACCAGGAGGACACAGAGGTGGTGGGAAGTGGGGAAAGTCTGAGAAAGGGCAACAAAGGGGGGAGATGGGGACTGGAGTAACCCCAGGAAGAAGGAAATGGAGAAACAGAAAGAAATAGCAACAATGGAGAGGTATTGATGGAAGTAGGAAGCATCGTTGTACTGTGCTGCATAATTGCAACACAGTGTTGTCACATCTACACTTAAAAATCCCCACAAGCTGGGTGATGGAAAAGCTTAAAACAACAGATTTGGCCCTTTATCTTTTCACTTCTCACTGACAAAAGAGGACTTTGGTCATGTCTTCAGGCCTTTTTTCTGGAAATTAATTTTTAAGAAAACGATTCTCACCAAGCTGTGCAACTCAAAGAACTGGGACACTGGGGAAAACGTCAGCTATCACAAACCTTACCACTGAATGGCAAGCACTAACAAGTGGGGGATTAGATTTTCCCTGGACCTGCCCATTTAAGCTCCTGGTAGCTTTGATCTAGCAGTATAGAGCTGACATGGGAGGACAGATCACATACTCCCTCCTGGATATTTTCCTTTTGTAGTTGCACATGACGCTGTAATTTAATCTTGACTAGAAATGGGAACTGATGGTTTCTCTTTTTGTGGGGAGCATGGACAGATCCCATACAGGCATTCTCAGCCATCCACAGATTTCAAGAGGCACTGAGAAACTGGATCCAGCCCCAGCTATCATGGCTTCAGGAGGCAGTTTCCAAGCAGAGGTTATGCTGGGGCTCACTGCTGCCTAGGCACACATGCGGCAAAAAGCCAAGACACAGACCCATACCCCACCTGTGAAACACTACAAGGTACAGTGTTGCCTCCCTGACAAGCTTTGTTTAGCACTCAGAAACTCCTGATGAACAGTGGAAATCTTCAAACTGTGTCTGGGCAAAGTTTCCAAATGGACAAAGAACATGTATCTTAGAGAAATGAGGGCTGTATCCAAAGCCAAAGAAGTCCAGTTTCCCAATCAGACACCAAGTGAGAGTCAACCCCAACCTTCAGATCCCTGTATCCCTTTAGACAATGTAAAAACTAATTTGGGCTTTTAAAGATAATCCAGATAAAATCAAGCTCATCTTAATCTTTCATCCAATGAGACCTTTGATGTATTTGAAAGTTTATATCATCTTTTAAAACCACTGTGGCTCACTTGTTAAGTCTGAGATCATCACACCCACAATAAATTCCTTCATGGAAGTTCAGTTTCTTGGAATTAAATTAGAAAAGCAGGTATCTGCATAGACAAATACACAAAATAATAACAGGCTGGTGTCTGTATATACTGTATACATTGATGTATGCTGCCTGTAAGGGAATACATCAGTGGTTCACTATATAAAAAAAACACCAATCTATAACTATGGAATGCATTAAATGACATTTTTAATGCATTTTTTAATTTATTTTTCTTCTCCAGTAAGAAGAAGTGGTTTCCCTGGTTATTATACTTGCCTGAGCCAAAGGCCATGGGTTGTACTTTCATCTGTGTCACTGTAAATATTTCTGTTCCATCTCTTTCTGAGGATTCTTTCTCCCAAGATGACATGATCAAAAGCAACAAATACATGTCTTCAGTTTACTTCCTTACTTACAGGTGTTCTGTCTCCTGAAACATATCTCACAAGCATGATGAGTATGAACTGGAAGGTATAATCTTTAAATTCATAAAGAAATGGATGCGTGTATATTATATATTACTCCTATGCTAGATTAGACTACAGATATTTCCATTAAAGGCAAGCCATTCCCTTTTCCATTTTACGATACAGAATATTTTCTGAGATTTGACAGATCACCCAAAGCCACAGATACTAACATCAACTTTCAAACAAGTCTTCATCATTCCTCAGAATTCTACTTCTTCCCAAACCAATATTTTTTGCCTACTATGTTTAACTACATTTAAACTTTTGATTACCCAAAAGGTCTACACTGTTAGGGCTCCACTAGATGTGAAGCAGCTCCTGATGATAGCAGGTGCCAAGTCATACTGGCTCTGTTCACCTTTTTCACCCCAGGAAGACAAAACAACCCCCTCCGCTACTCAGCTGGGAAGATTTTCCATCAGACACCCTTAGCAGAGATTGGCAGAGGCCCTTGTTGGCACAGTCTCCTGTTCAGGAGCTCTCTTGGGCTTGTGCTGAGACCCTTTGGGGCCTTACATTCCCCCCCCCCCCCCCCCCCCCCCCCCATTGCTGAGGCTCCCTTCCCCTCTTCTCCAGCACCACTGGATGACACTGTCCTCTGTCTTCTTCCACCTAGGCCAGTATCCAGCATCTGAGAACATTCTGCTGGCTCAGTTTCACCTGCACATGGACAGGGGATTTATGGCTGCTTCCAGTGGCTGCACCAGCTCTGGTTTCCCACTTAGCATCTTCTTCTGCTTCATCGTGGATGGCAAGAGAAGCCAGTCAGTAAGCCCTTTCCCTTTTCAGCTGTTTCCCAGCAAAAGAAACATTAGCATGTCAGACTGCCAGACAACACACCACAGAGATTCTCCCACATATTGCTTCTTTCTTCCTTTTTTCACGTCAAGAGCTAAAGAGGTGGGTGACAGATTTCCAGTGGAGGAAAGGGGAAATTATGCTGAGCACTGCTATTGTGACCTCTCTGTCTTTTACACTTGAGCAGGAAGGGCCCTGCAATGAGGCACTAAAACCAACAGCCTATTCACAAAGCCCCTAGGTAATTAGTCATTAAAAGAATAAAATTAAAAAAAAAAAAAAAAGAAAAGAAAAATAATTGCAATCTGCCAAGAGAGGAGAAAGGGCTCTAAAAGGATACACCTTCATAGCCATAAATTGCTAAAGAAAAAGAATTACAGGGTGATGTACAAAGGGTCAATGCAATAAAAGGAGTGAAAGAGACACCTGAGTTTCCTTGAAGTCACCGGGGAGGCAGCTGTGCTCGGTGTGCTTGCTGCACATACATGCAGCTGGATAATTGCTTGGTTAGGAACTGAAATAGCAGCATGTGGGCATCATCTGAAGGAGCAAGTAGACACACAGAAAAAAAAAAAAATCAACAGTCCAGCCTTGGGCAAAGTTTCGCTGCATGCAGAGTAGATCAACAATTTATTTCTGAAATTTACACTTTGTAAAGCATAAATAAGCAGGGAGGATCAGCGTGCACTGCAGCAATGTACTTACCCTCTGACAGACAATGTGCTTGGCTCACTCTAATGAGGGAGACCCAGAAACAAGACTACAGAACTGCAGGAGCTGTGGACTCTCAAGTCGATTTTTTTTTTTTTTAACACACAGCTCGATTAATCTGAAGGTTAACTTAATTAAGTAAGGCTCACCTCCTTATCAGGCTCTTGTAGGCTTTAACAGCACACCAGGTACTGTGAGGCCATTCATTAGGCTCTACAATGTGCCTCTCAACTCAGTAAATATGTGCTAATTTTGTTTCACCCAAGGGTTCAGGCTAAGGTAGAACAGATAAACCCAAAGTTTTGAACGTCTGGCCTTGCAAGTTGTGTAGGAACCCCCAGAAAAATGTGGGTCAGGGAATGAGTTCCACAGCACCTGTGGGACCATGGGATTCAGACAAAGGAGGAGAAGGTGACCACAAACAAATCCTCGCACAAAACACCAATTTGTGTGCTGCACCAAGCTTTTGGTGTGCTCCCAGGGCTCTTGGGGTTGGCTTGACTGCAGAAAAAGCACAGCCACCCTGCCCTGAGCTGGGAGGCCCCAGGGAGCCATGGCCTCTGGGATACTGTGATAATACATACTGTTTCTGATCCCTTTTAAGCTCCTTCTTTCCTCTTAGAAAGAAAGGGGAGCTCACACCCACCAGCGTGTGTCACCTGTGGCAGGGTGGTCACCATGCAAAGCCCTGTGGAAATCCCATGTGCAAATAAAACCCGAGTCACCTGCATGCAGTAAGGAAACCAAGTGACAACAGGTCTGTGCCTCTCTTGCTTGCCAGTGTATTGGTGGCAGTGCAACATGGAGCCCAGGGCAGGGATGCGTGCATGTGAACACTGGAGACTGCGGGGAACTGTTGCCTGGAACAGAGACTAGGCAGAGCAAAGGGAATAAAACAGGTATTTAATGAAAGGATACACCTTGGGCAGTGCAAGAGCCCTGGCCAGGGCTACACCCAAATCAAATCCAAGATGGATCCTGGTCACGAGTCCTTACACTTTTATAAGATTTGGTTCATCTACATCTCGGGGTCAATTATCCCACCACCGCCCCTGGCTATGAAGTGTCAGCCCCCTTTGCTATTTTTTATGCTTTTTGGATACCAGTTGTCCTTGATTTTCCAGCTAGGAGGGGATTGTTTGGTCTAACTACCCTGTGAAGAGAATTTACTAACACCTAATACAAAGTTTCAGAGTTACACACTAAGCAGCAGAGATTCTGAAAAATATAAAAGCTAAAACCCAAGGCATCAGAACCATCTCTTGTTCTTAAATGATGAAGAAGGGAATTTGTACTGCTGTCCTACAGTCATATATACTGCAGCAAAAGAAACCTGAAGGAACTGGACAAGGTCACCGGAAGAGAAAAACAAATATGAAAGAGGGTTTTCAAGGCACCCTGACTTGAATCCATGTCCCCGTTACTGACCTGAGCCCATGTCCCTTCCTGACTGTCTGCACATTCCTTACCTCCATTTTTCTTTTCCTATAAAAACAAATGCAATGTTTATTGTTGCAAGGAGTGCAATGCCATAATCAGGTTAAGAAAACAATTGACTGAATGCTGACATATATTACTAAAAACTTAATTCTGAAAAGCTTCATTTGCTCACTGGGGACACTTGTCTTGTTTACAATATCACTTTTGTTACAAGTGTTTTTAAGGACAATACTTCTGGGAATGAGAGGAGCCTGACAGTCTTATGAATTTGGCATGCAAATTTGCCAGGCAGATTCAGCCTTTGTTCCCTTCCCTACCAGTGCTAGTAAAAAGAATGTGTATTGGCCTTGTTTGAGGAAAGAGAAAGAAACAAGAGAAAGAGAAACATGGAGAGAGGAAGGAGGAAGGGGGGAAACACATGGAGCTAGAGCAGCATGAGGAGTTAGCAGCAGAGGTGAGGTGTTTGTATATCACTAGTACACTGTCTCTTGTTAGCATTATGCCAGTTCTACACCTGCTTGAAAATACATTCCTTGGTACTGCTTAATTATTGCAGTTGCTGAAGTATCAGAGAAAACACATCTCCCAATAACTCCCAATAATTTTCATCTTCTCCTCAGCATTTTCAAAAATGCACCACTTCTCACCCCAGCCAAACCAGTCATATTAACCTTTTTCCAGCTTACTTCAGTTTTCTCAGGAATTTTTATACCAATTTACATGAATCAAAGTGGTTGCTTTCAAAGCTGATTTTCCCCATATGTTACTGCTTTGGAGGTGACCTCAGGAGGATTTTTCCTTTCACATACTAGAACTGAATCCATGTTTTAAGGATACATTTCACTGTCATGCTTGTATTTTCTTCATTTTAAACAAGAAAATATTTCTTTTGAGAAAATGAAATTTGTGGTGGTCCCAACCTCTCCAAATTTGTCCTAGAGGAACAGCTACATGCACTCTGACACACGAGATCAGCAGCTAATAATTGTGGAAGTGAAAGTGTCTCTTTTCTGCCTCACCTTGAGAGGTCTTTGGCATACATGGATTTGCAGCTCTAAGGAGGCTCTTCAATCTTAGCCACTTTTGAGGGACTTTAGATTACCTCTATTTCAGTACCTCTGCCCTCAAATTAAATCATGTGTATTGAGCAACCTAACACAAGTAGAAGATCTCTGCATGGTGTGCTGACTATTTTTCTAAACTGGAGCCTTAGGCATGTGAGGTATCATTCAGCCAACAGCATAGCAGAGGTCAATGATTAAAAAGTGTCCTCTCTAAAAGAGGGAGGATCCATTTTATTGGCAAATCACCAGCAGCAAAAGATTAAGACTGCAGATAAGGAAAGCATGACAAAAGCATGTGTTTTCTCCCCTTGATCCCTTTATTATGTTTCCTGGTATAAAAACTATAATCTGCCTCCTTCCAGCATTATCCTTATTTACAGAAGAGGTAGAGTTCTCCCCTGAATTTTGAGAGGTTGACTTTGCAGTAAAGAGCCACAAGGGTTTATGCAGACCTCTCCTGGCTCACTGGAAAGGTCAGGAGGAGAGGTCTGCATAAACCCATGTGGTTCAGGGTGGTGTAGCAGCAAGCTGGAGCTGAGAATTACATTCTGAGATAGTCTTGTAAACAGTCCTGTAAAGCAAAACAAACCAGAAGCAGAGCTGGAGTCACTTTGGTGAAAGAAATGTAAGTGGAAATATTTGCCAAGCTGTGTGGGACTGCCAAACCCACAAATTATTTGGGACTCCATCCCACTTCAGGGCTTGGAAAATCTATTCTGCATTAAGAGCTACATGTGCTCCTAGAAGCCCATAGTTTAGCCTAAAAGTCAGTCTGATTAAGTCATACACAAGCTAGGTGGGAGCAACAGAATAGAGATGGGGAATAAAAGAAATTAATTAAGGCAAAATACACTTGGGAGTGCTGTGGTGGTGGAGATACTGGGTGCTATTAACAGTCAGTGGGATTGATACCGGGGCACCTTTAGAAAAGTGAGCAGATAATAAGAAACAGCATTAAGAACAAATTGAGGTGGGTAAAATTTACTGCTGTCTCCACTGAGACTGTAAATGGAAAACTTGGAGAGAGCTGGTGAAAACGCTAAAAGAGGCCAAACAAACAAATCCCACTAGAAGCAGCAGAGTGCTTTTAAATCATGTTCTTTAATAATCTACCATTCGCATTACTGCAACATGTCATTGCATTATTCTGGTCTGCAAACAATTGTTGAGTTCCCAACTTCTGCTGCTGGAAAAAATGATGACCTGGGGGAAGGAATTTTTGTAGTAAATACCGCAGCATGAATAATAAGATGAGGTTATTTAAGCGACTGCTCCTTGAAAAATTAGCCTAACTTCCTAATAACTGTACTACATAGCTTAAAGAAATCTAATTTTATCTCTGCCTCCCACACAGTAAATCTCCCTATCACATTCTATCCTTGCTTCATTGCTATTTCTTTGCTTAATAATCACCTACTTAAAAGATCGGGGATAATATTAATAATAGCCAAATTAGATACACAGAAAAACAATGTTTTATATACTTTCAGAGATACCCAGCATGGCTGTCATTAAACCAAAACCAAAGCTTGAGGAGGGAGCACAGAACCCTAGGCAGACAGCAGTGGAACAGGACAAGGACTCTGGCCAACTTAGTGTTGAGCAGACAACATTAGTCAGTGTTGCAATGCTGAAATATTTAACAACGGGAGAGGCTCTCCCCTTCAGCATTTTTTCTCCCATAAACTAATTAGGCTATAATATTATGAGCACTTCCTTTGAGGCTAGGCTTTCCTCTTAGCATGACTCTTGGCAGGCTGGGCAAAGCTGGGTTATCGCTGTGATGGAAAAAAAATGGCACTACATTTTGCCTCAGCCTCCTTTATTATTTTTTTCAAAGTTCTATGCAAAGCTACTCACATGCCCAATGGCTCAATCTCACTTCCAATTAAGCCAATGATAAAACTCACATTGACTTAAATGGGAGCAGGTTTGCATCCCAAAGGCTAACAGTCAAGGCTTTTAACAGTCAGACTACTAATGGGGAAAGTAGAAAGAGTTAGGAAACGTCATCATCTTCTCTTTTCTTAGGAGCAGTAATTCAAAGTGAATAGAGTAGGCATGTTCGATTTGAAATTATTTTCAGGGGAAAAAAAAATACGTGGTGAGTCTATTTATAATGTGGTGATTCAGCTCTTCTTGTAATACGTGTGGATGGTTCCATGGCAGAGAAGAAGGCAGCACAGAAGAATTATTGACTCTCCCTTTAAATAGTTTGCAAGGACTTTCTTAGCCCTTACTATATTCAGCCCTCACTATATCACCTAGCCTGTGCACTGCTAATAAAAGGTTTTGGCCAATTAACTTGGATATATTGGAGTCCAGTGCTAAAAAAGAGCAAAAGACCTGGAACGCCCCAGATGCTTCCTCAGCACCGGCCTCTGCTATGGACAGAGACCAAATGAGGCCAGGGAAAAAGAGAATTTTGTTTTTCTTTTTATAGCATTGGCAAAATTAAGTAAAGGGAAGATGTTAGATTAACAATGTCCACATTAATGTTAATTTTCTTGCTTGAACAAATATACTTTTGGAGGAGGAAGGGTAATCCATAAGTAAAAAAGCCTTTAAAGATGGCCAGGCAGAGATGCCCAGCATTTAAATTTCCCATGAACCTTTCAAAGGCAGATGATTCCACTCAACCTCCCCAGACTCAGTGTGTTTCCCACTCCTCACAGAGGGCACAGGCACCAACACAGAAGTGCAGCCCTCTGGGAGCAGTGGTTTAGGTGGTGATACCACTTTCTCATCCTTTCTCCCTTCTCCCCTATCCTGCAGAGGATGAGGGACTCAGGCTGCAGAGTGACTAAGCTGCAGTCACCCAGAACACACGGGCTTCTGCCATCTGGGAGTGAGAGGGGAGGACATTGCCACCAGTGACTGGGCCTTGAAATCTGCTCTGTTGCAGGTCAGTATGCTGCAGTGAGTCAGTCCCCGATGGAAACTCAGCTCAATTCCAGCATGCACGCAGCTGGACAGCTGCCACAGGAACCCTGCAGCTCCCTGCCTGGCACTGCCCCAGCACACACAGTGGAGGCAATCTGGGGAGGATGACACCATGGAAAGTTTGGAACCTTCTGCCAGCTGAGTTTGGCGTTTCTTTAGGACGCCCATGACAGCCACAGTTGTAACTACACATCATGTGTGGGAACAGGGAAGCCTGGCCTGCCCTGCCATAGTGTTGAAAGCATTTTCTTGATATTCTGAGTATTGTTTGTTCATCAGCTGGTGGATGTGTGCCACCTGTAGTTACCTCTTTCATCTCAGTGCCTTTTCTACTCCTTGCTTTTTCCCTACTAGCAGAGTAGGAGGAAATGTGTTTGCCTTTTGCAATGTTTATTATCAAATTCAAACAGAAAATGCTGAACTGTAGCACTGCTTGAGTAATCTGGTGTGATATGCCCATGCATGGGGGAGAGGTAAAGAGAACAGCTTTTGTGAATGACGTTCAGGTTCAGCTTGCAGGTTTGCAAATCTTCTGAAAAACTGAAATGACTCCTGCAGCAAAGACAGTGAGCAAAGTTTCATGACCCATTACTTAAGAGGGAAGCCAGGTGATTTCCAGCAGAATTTGATGGAGCTGCTCTGGTGGAACACAAGGGAAATAGGCGTCTCTGACATCAGCTCCCAAACATTTGCACTTCTTCTCTCCTTAGTCCATGATCTAGAGAGTACACCTGCACACACCCACATATGCTCTTGTTTTGTCTCCTTTTCTGCACCACTCTCCACTTCAAACCTTTTTTGATTGTCATGGCTTCTAAATTCAAAATAGTCCCAGCCTCCTTCTGCAAATAAAGCAGAGATTGTGGCTTTGCATTTCTGTGTCAAATGCTGAGGGCCAATGGCATTGCAAGCATCCATAAAATTTAAATAGTAGGTCAGTACAAGTAGACTCTGCAAAATCTCTTGGAAGAAGAGGCAGTGAAGTCCTGCAGGATGTGGGTTTGGATGTCCTCCTCTTCCTCTCTCCCTCTGTCAGCCCCTGATGCTTTCTCTTCCCTCCCAGCCCCCTTAGAGCAGAATGACTGGCACCAGTGGCCTTTGTCCACTCACATGCTGCCCTAAGGGGATATCCTAATACCAGCCTGATTCCATCTTGCTCCAGCTACACCACATAACCTACAGCCCCCCTCTGGGTCCACATAGCTCAGAGCTCTTCCCAGCACAGTGACGTGGTGAGGAAAATGTACCAATGGCATTACATAGAAAATCTCACTTCTCTCTTCTGCTGCTGGCTTCACCAGCAGTTTCTTTCTCTTTGGAGAGCAGAATCAAGGGAGAAAAGCATCAGAAGTGCAGTGGGGCCGGACAGGAGCCTGTGCCTGAGATGAGAGCACCCAGTTATTGGCACAGCCAGGTACTGCGTGCATGAAGATCAGCAATGCTGCCACAGTGCCATTGCATCAGCCAGGAGCAGGTTGCACAAGGATTCAGGACATGGATTGTACTGTCTGGAAGCCACTTCTTCCTTTAAAAAGGTAGACAACTTTGAAAAATGTCCTCTCAAAGCTAACTGGCTTTGCAGGCCAGTGTGAAGAGGGAAAAAACCCTCATCATTTTCCTGCTGCCACAGGCACCAATCACTCACCTCATCACTCCCACTGGGATTCTGTGTGAACTCTCTGTTGGATTTACAGGATTGCTCTGGCAGATCTTGCCTTGCTCCCTTCCTTTGCCTGCAGGGAAGAGGCATGTACCCACAAGTGGCCTGCCTTGCCCAGCCTGGCCCCATTCAAGGAGCACTGTGGGGATCCACATGATTGCCATGCCTCTTTGGCAAGGCTTAATTTACAGGGACAATCTCTTCTCTGACAACTGCAAGTTCACCCAAGGCTCTTAATGGATGTTTCCCCTGAATCATGACTACTGATAAACATTCTTCATTAAAGTACTAAATTAATCTCTGCTGAATATATGTGATTGATTATATGCAGCCTGAAGCCCACCTCAATCTCCATTAGCTGCATTGTTCTTGCAGCTGAGAGAAATAAGATTTATTTTAGTCAGTAAAGTGAACAAACACCACCTGTGAACCACTCAGGAAGCTGACCTGAGCTAGAAGGTGACATTTTTACTATTCCTTTTTGACTATTTCCCTTTGACTAACAAAGGCTAATGGTGCATGGATTATTGTGTTTCCAGAAAAGCTGTCTTTTTCAGTTGAAAATGAGGTTTTTGTCAATTAAATACTCAGTGAATCAAAGACATGTAGACCATACATATGACAATTCAATTTAAAAACACTGAGAAGAGCTTTAAAGAATGGCACTGTAAATGATAGATAAGATTTTTTTATGTGTGTGCTTTGAGTGAATTGCCACTTTTGTTCTCATGCTCTATGTAGTGATCACAGACTGATTCAGCCTGCAAATATAAATAGCTCCTTGGCTTTCCAGGAAAGTCACTGGCTAAAGTAGCTATTATACAATGCCACTGTTTTACGGATAAACAGCCTAAGTCAGTTCCTTATCCTGTCAGTATGGAGCTCTGACAGTCACTAAGTTCCATGTTTTGAAGACAGATGGAGAAACTCTCAGTGAGCTGCATGGGACTTTCAAAGCATAATTAGAGCTCAACTGAAGACAAAGGTGGCTCTTTATAACATTTCTTTTTCCACAGTAAATGCAACCCCTGGAAAGTTCAGAGCCCATAAGAGCACAGGCCTTTTCCATATATGTTGCAAAGCAGGTTTGTGCCAGCAAAGTCAAACAGTATGTACCAAGGACAAAATGCCTTCCCACTTTGTCCTTCAAGATGTATTGTGCTGGATTTCCTGCACATGGATAGGATAGGATAGGATATAGGATAGGATATAGGATAGGATATAGGATAGGATATAGGATAGGATAGGATAGGATAGGATAGGATAGGATAGGATAGGATAGGATAGGATAGGATAGGATAGGATAGGATAGACCTTTAGGTTTCATGCTCCACACTCAGTCTCCTTTTCTCTCACTACCTGAGAACACAAGATGAAATCAGAGTCATATGGGGAGAACTGGGATGATCCTGTCGACTTGTGCTGATCTGTGCAAGAAGTCAGATCACATGGGAATCACATGCAGCGATTCAGAACCCAAAGGATGGATAAACGGAGAGGAGAGGAGAGGAGAGGAGAGGAGAGGAGAGGAGAGGAGAGGAGAGGAGAGGAGAGGAGAGGAGAGGAGAGGAGAGGAGAGGAGAGGAGAGGAGAGGAGAGGAGAGGAGAGGAGAGGAGAGGAGAGGAGAGGAGAGGAGAGGAGAGGAGAGGAGAGGAGAGGCTTTTAAAATATACTTTATGTCTGTTCAGGACTAACAAATATTGTGAAGCAGATAAATTACAGACAGTAAGATTAATGCTGTAGTGATTATTGCTGTCAGAGGCACTTAACTCCTTCATATTCCCTGGAAAATCCCTGTAGTGCTGCATGTTGCACTGATGGAACTGAGTATGGGCTCTGACTAGTACAGGAAGAAATAGCTCCCACCATTTTCATGCTTTATCCATGGTTTCCATAGCAGATTTGGCAACATTTCAAAGCTTCCTCAGCCCTATACCTATTATCAGTTATGTTATGTTACAGTGCTGCATTTTAATTGCTGGTTTTTCTGAGACAGAGGGAGCTGAATCTAAATATATCTCAAGCGCCAGCAGTGATATTTAGCACAGCTACTGTAATCAAGCATTCAGCCACTGCCAACAAATAAAACTTCTCACTTGAGCAAATAGGTTCCCTGAATGTTTGACAGAATTTCTTTTTCTGTTATTTTAATATCATTAGGAGGCCTCAGCAGTCTTGATTGGCAGGGTGTGCATCTAAACTGTCGATCACGTTTTTGATCACAGCTCTTTTTCTTTCCTGAATGCAGAGACTAACAAAGCCCTAACAAAGATGCTCAGCCAGGAAGCCTTTTCTCCAGTAAGAGAAATGAAATATTGCTGAGTTAAAACCACTAATTACAGTTTATAACAACAATACTTCCTGGGGGGGTGGGGGGGAATAAACTATACTTAACTGCTGGGGTTTTTTTTATTTAAACTAGGGGTTTGGCTACAGTCTGATGGCTAATTACTTGCAAAACTCTAGTCAACTGGTACAGTCTAGCTGGCAGGTTCCAGAGGAAAAAAACTACACTTCTCCCACAGTATAGGCATGTTTTTGCTTTGTAACTCAAGGGCAAAATGTAATGTATGCAATAGGAATCAAAGTATTTGAATAAAAATCACTGAAAAAACCCTGAAGTACATCCTTCATTTTGAGTATTTTAGGAAGCACTTGGAATTTTTGCAAACCCATATGGGGTATTTTAGAAAGGGAAATTAACACTAGGTAAAATGCTTAGGCTGTAGTAAACTTTGCAATTGCAGAAATTTACACCAAGAGTTCTGTTCTTCTATCCCAGTGCATGAGTTCCTGTTCTCTCCTGAAGTGTTTCCTCCAAGGCTTTCCACTGGGACAGAAAAGTTTTTCTCACCCCTTTTCCCCTCAGAAGATGTCTGAACATGAATTCTATTTAAGAATACTGAGAGATGGAGCTCCTGTAGCAAAAATTTTCAATATTATCAGCTTTTATCCTTCAGGACTGAAAGAAGTGCTGGAAGCAGGGACATGCACACACAGAGATGCAACAACTGGGTTTTCTACCCAGTGGGATTCTATGGGATAATAGATGGCATTGGACTATCGGTCTCTTGTGGGTTATTTTGCTAATTCATTCTGCTGACTTGCACCAAAGCTCAGGAGATCAAACAGAAAAGTATAAATGGCACTGAAAAGCTAGCCAGTTACCCAGGAGGCCACTTTCTTAATGAAAGCAATCTCTCTCATTTAAATGATAACTACACTAACTGTGCAGGAAACACTGAGGCTGATCAGAGAAGTGAAGGTGAGAATATTTATTTACATTTCTTAAATGTACCTTTTTTTCTTTTCCCCTGGGAAATTGTAATCCAAAATGGAGTACAAAAATAGCCTATTTGCCTGGTAAGGCAGTCTTCAAAAATTCTGTCTTGTGATGACCCAAGGTTTAGTTCCTACTATTCTTAACTCCTTGATCAGATCTTTGTTTTGTGTGTCTTGCCACTGAAATCAGTCAATAGAGAATGGGGCAAAGTCCGAGTGATCAGAGACAGTCTGGAAACATATTCTAAGTTATTCAGCTTTTACACAAAATCTAAATGTGTCTATTGACATATGAGGAGGCATGTCTTTGCAGCTTCCTAAAAGATGTCAAAATGGAAGGACTGGAACACAAATATTTTTAATCACCCTTATTATGCTATTTTAACAACTCAAAATACAAACACATAAACCTCTTCTGAGCATTTTGGTATTTCAAAATATTTTTAATCCATATATTTAAAACATTATATCCCCGTGTATCCAATATAATGCAGCATCAAAAAGGAAGATTTCAGGTGAGTACACTTCTACTGGATGGGACAAAAAGGCACGCAATGTTTTAAACAAGTGGCAAAGTTAAGCCAATACAAAGAAGTTGTGTTGCAGCTCCTATCCAAGATGTGGCACGCTCTGAAGTCAGCTGCTGGAAAAAGTTAAACATTTGTCCCAGTGAGAAAGAAGACTTCTGTGCTAATCATAGGCATGCTCTCTGCTTAAAACATGTGAGGATACTTATTCTAGTTCTAATTCTATGGAAAGCTCATACCTACAACTGCTGAAGAACAGAGACAAAACAGCTGAGTTTCAAAAGGACAGATCATGAGAAAACTGCTGTTTAGTGTTTAATTCAGCAGTCCCAGTCAAATTTGCAGAAAATACCCCAAAAATAGCAATGCCAGTGGCATTGCAAGTACAGTAACTTTTACTACCTGATTCAGAACTTTCAATCTGCATTCAAGATCAGGCAGAAATCTGACATCTCCTCTGGATCTAGGAGAAAGCTTCAAAGGCTAATGCCAAGGATCACATTCCTGAGTCTGCTTCTTTAGATGTTCAGTGAAGTCCCACGCCTGTACCCGTCTCTCACTTTCTCTTTATATCTCTTTCATGTTGGTTTCTTCTCCTTATCTCAGACTGTTGAAAAGATGTGCCCCTCTGGCTGCAACACAAGACACGAGGGTTCAGAAAAGCTCCCATGTCCTGTGTTGTAGCCGGAGGTCTCACAATAGTTTAGAGCAAGCCCTCTGGTGTGCAGGTTCCTTTCGCAGGCAAAGTGCTTTTCCTGCACTTTTGAATTCAACCTATGCGTCAATCTGTGAAAGAGAAGTGGAGAAGAATGGAAATCAGGTGCACAGATAACACTGTGTGCTATTGGTACTGTCAACACAGCAAATGGAAAAAGCACCCGAGTAGCTGCCAACCTGGGGCAGAAAAGCCAAGTTCTGACCTGGAATCTAAAGTTGCCATTTAGGTGACCTCAGCAAAGACACCAGCTCACAGCAGTTGGAATCAGCTCTATTGACTTTGCAGCATGTTCTCCAGATCTTGATGGCTGAAAGCATTTCTTTGGCAACTTTGCCAGCACCTGTTCTTTCCATAGGATATAAAGCTAAGCAAATGATTAGCAACTAATCATTTAAAAACAAATGCTGCCTTTTGTTTCTTGTTTGCAAATTGCCCTTCCACGGATCACAACATTTCCAAATTTGTTATGCAGAATTATTTATGAATGCCTTCATAATTATTAATTCCAGGTCTGCAGATCACTTATGAGGAGTTGTGAACATTTGTAAATCACACTGCATTTCTTAATTATATAAGCCATGTAAAACTTATTCCTGGTGAGGTTAGTTGTCTAATTAACTAACTGACACAGTGGATATGCAGCTCAAGAAACCACTTTTGGTGAAAATCCAAATTTATGAATTTAAAGGGGCCATTGCTGAGACCAGCTTCTGCTAATAAAGCACTGTACCAAACATTCACAGAAAACAGCCCCTTGAAATGGTTCAAAGAGTCAAATTGAAATTCACTTGTGAATCCAAGTGGATATTCACAGGACAGCACATTTTTATGCTGTTTGCTCAACTCAAGTCATAAATTAATGCTAATGAAAATATTCAGAGCTGTTGTTGAATTTCTTTTGAGCACAGTTTTTACTTCTATGTGTTCTTTTCCCTGTGGAATTACATTTCATTCCCAACTGAGATGATTTGAAAAGCAGAGCTTGAAAATCCCATACTTATATCTATCTATCTATCTATCTATCTATCTATCTATATATATATAGATAGATAGATAGATATAGATATATATGTTTGTGTCAATCTAGTACAATATACTGCTATGCATTATAATAAAGATCAGCACTTTTCAGCCAGGTGCATAAGACAAGATTATTGCTATCTCAGTTAAAAATCTTTGGCAGATTTATTTGTTTTGTTGTCTCTGACTCTCCACATATTTTATTCTGTCACTACTTTTTCTGGTACTTTTACTTTTCCAAACACACTCAAAGAAGCAGGCAAGGAAATGAAGTGTACTGAGCTGCTATTTTTATGAAGATGACCGACTGAATGCCTGTTCAGGCACTCTGTTGATAAGTACTCACATTAACAGAATTAAGCAAATTACATAAGCTGTTTGCTCTAAAATGTCAAACTTCTGTTCTAAAGATTTTAAATTTTTAAGCTTTCCTATCTACTTCAAATAAAAGTATAAAAGTCACAGCTATCAGTTTGCTCATTTCCAGATTTATCACACATGGAATAAAGTACAGTTCAACTGATCAGAACTCAGATTAGGCAAAGGACAAAGCTATGAATTAAAAGGTCTTTCCCTAGGAAGGCATCAAAAGGAATCCCATCAGTATTTTTAACAGTAACATTGCTCTTAAGGTTGCCTAATGATGAGTGCAACAACAATTTTTAGCTATTAGTCTGCAACTTGAAGAATCCCCAAATCTTTTCATGAACGTATTCTAAGATTTTTGCTATGAATTACATAGTTTATTTAGAAATTAGTTATTTCCAGCCACCTGCCTTTCATATCTCAGCTGCATAGTAAAAAAAAAATACCCAACAACTTTTGCATTCAGTGTGAAAAAAAAAAAATCACGCTAACCAAGCTCCATCTGTCTTACCAATTCCCTAAACTATTCCTATATAGGCACTAAAAGGAAATGAAAACATGGAGTAGTAGAAACTTGGGACCCAGAATTAATCTGCTTTTTACAGAAAAAGTATGTTCAGATAAAACTAAATGATTCATTCCATCCCATTTCTACAGCAAGGAAATTCAAGGTTAGAGCTGAAATTGCATCCTTAAAGATTTGCTGATGCCCTGTGGAAAAAGCACAAAAATATTTTGAGTTAGAGAAGATTCTGCTTAATTATTCTGTGCTTCCTCCTTTTGTGTCTCCTCGTTTTTGTTCACTGAAGGCATTTCTGAGAGAAGTTAAGTTTGAGCCCACAAGGCTCTGTGGAAGGGTCTCGTTGTCTGCTCTGTGCAACACACCTCAGACAGGAAGCAGGATATATTAGTAAGCAACCTGCTGTACACAGAGCATCCTTTTACCTGTTTTATACCACCAACAAGGATAAGTTGATTTATGGATAAATGGGGAGCCTGCTCATTGTTCAGAATTCATTTCCCTAGTCTGACAGTGCAATCATCTTTCACTCCACAGCTATAAACTTTGAGTCATGATGAATACTGATGGAATAGAAGCAGAGATTTGCAAATCACCTCTTGCCTGATGTTTCACTCCCCTCTTCTCCAGCATGAGAGGAGGCTGGAAGATGCAGTGGCCTCTCAGCTAAGCTGGCTGGTGTAATCCTCACAGTGATTCATTCAAGAATAATCACTGACACAGATCATTAGCCAGACAGTCACTACTTCTGTGGTTTCCATAAGGAGCAAGACCATAATGTGCTCATATGACCTCCAAGGGATGTCCAAGGGGTTCTCTCTCCAGGATGAGGAGACACCATTCCATACGTGGTCATCAAATCAAATGCCTAAACTGGAGGTCTGAGAGGAATTCTGACTTCCACCACCAAGCCCATATATAAAATTTGGTGATATGGGTGGATCCAAAGTGAGATGAGATTTTCCAGCTTCAGAAACACATTACAAGAATACTGAAACCACAGAATATGAATTTGAACTCAAGCCAGGGTGATTTTTCCTCATCTTCAAGCCATTAAACGTAAACTAGCACTTTCCTTTGGATCTGGATACTGTCTTCTCTGTCCATTACTATCATTAGTTAAAGGAGAAATTTCTTGCCACTGTTGGAATCTTTGCTTTCTTTCCCAGCCTCCCTGCTTTGTAACAATTTTGAGTTTGTGACAAATATCCTTTCGTTCCAATTAAATTTCACATCTCTTCCACACCAATTCAGCCTTTTCTTTGGAAAGAACAGTTTTCCTGGGGCACGCTAAAAATTTCGGCCATTTTATAGAAAAATAGATGTGAGTATGTGTTATAATTTCCTTAACCACTGTGAATTAATTTGCTGTTTAAAGTGACACTGTACTAATTACATATCAGCACATTAATGTAGCTGCAGGCTGTAATAATTTCCCTTTGAATGAATGCTTCCAGCTAAGTCCTCAAGAACTGTTTTGGAATTCAAGAAAGCAATAATCAATTCTCTTACGCTGCTACTTCAATATAAAGCAAAGAACTGGCTAACTTTAAGTAGATCAATCTCTATTTATTAGTAGCAAAATGATTTTGACAAACTCTGCTCTTGCACGAACAAAACTCCTTGTGGTATTCAATAGGTACACATCACCTCGGGCCTAATTGGGCCCTCAGTTATCTTAAGAACTCCATGAGCCTCATATTCTTCTGATCTGTATCCACAGGGGCTTTTGCCTCATTCCAGACTCCGAAGTCTACAAGCATGCAGTTTGGGACAAGGCCTCTGTGGGTTATGTAGCAGTTCTGCTTTGACATGGTCATACAGAAGCATTTATCAGTCATGACTGTTAAACTTTAACTAGTATAATTTGAGAGAGGAAAAGAAAGGAATTTACTTTTAAATGTGGAAAGCTTTATATGATATTTTCTGAATTAAAGACCACAATTTAAAATAATCCTGTAAATTGAAAATCTATATCTGATGTGGCTGAAGAAGGCCTTGTAAACCTAACTGTCTTAAATATAGATTTTAAATCAATATGAGTCGTTTTGGAGCATTACTGTTGAAGGATTTTGTGCCACTGCTGTTAAAGTATTATTAATTCATGCTCTTATCTTTTTCATTTCATAAAGTGTACAAGGGGTTTTTTTCTGCAAGTCTATTAATGTAGGAAGTATAATCCATCTTTTCTATTTCAGCTTGGTATTGTCTCCCTAGATCAAAGTTAGATCATAACACAGAGTGAATTTCATAAATTAATTTGAATGATTTTAGAGAAAAAGAAGGGAAGGAGAAAAAAATGCTGGTTAAAGTCAGGAACACATCACATATCACACAATTTACCAAGAAATAGTCAAGGCTGCTTGAGATAATCTGATAAAACTCTGCAGTAAAAAGTTTGTTTAATTTCTAAAGATGGCAGATGTCATAAAAAAAAAAAAAAGAGGCTGATGCAAAATAAAGCCTCCAGAGTCTGGCAGTTCTGTTTGGATGTCAATAAAAGATAATGTAACCTGTCAAATTTGCAAGCATGTTTTATCTAACCATCATATTCTACTTTCACCACTCAAGCATCACCTTCCAAGAAACATCCGCATCTGCCTGATTATCCTAAAGTAATTCTGATGAAGAGAGCAGGCTGCAAATTAAAAGTGTCTTCCTCTGACTAGATTTCTCTATCTTCCCCCTCCCCACTTTTTAATCCTTCATTTTTAACAGTTCAGCTAATTTTTTTCTGGAAAGGTTAAGGAGTTAGCAATTATTTCAATGGCTCTTGCAGCTTTAGGCTAAGTGTCTCATCTGCCCTTTATTTTAAGGACCTCCCCTTCATTCTTCATAATCAATGTCTCTCAGTGAGAACTGAGATTACTCCAGAGTTGTGTAACTTGGAACTACTGTGCCTGTTCCTAGTGGAGCACCCAAACTGCAGTGGTTGCATCACCAGACAAAATTCTAAAGGCTAGTTCTTGTTTTACGCCGATTTAGACATATTCTCTCTTGGGTAATATTTTTTTATCCCTATATCCACTATGAATTCTCCCAACATTTTAATTTGTCTTCTATTAGTAAGCCTTCACTTTCTTTTACCATCAGTTCATACATTGTGACTTTGCAAAGTTTCAGAGGATGCTTAACTTTTTCCATTATATATGTTCAGTTCTGGAAGATGCCCAAAAAAGCACACAGTGTCAACAAATCAAGCATTTATTTTGAGGCTTCTATTGCTAGTCCTCATCACTGAACTGAGAAAGTTCATATCATATCCCCATGATACCTCCTTATGTTTTTGTGCTTGATAGATTCAGTCACGCTGGCCACTATGTTTCTGGAGGATCTGTCCAAATTCTTCATCAATCTCCAAAGAAAGCCTGAAAGTCTAAAGCGCTGTTGCTTGTTTTCCAGCTGCACAGCAAACATGCATAAAATGTATGAATCAATCAAGATCACAGCTATTTCAGGAGCTCAGAAGGATGGAGCACTGGGTCAAGATGAAAATGCTTGTGCCATGATTCTCTGGCATCAGTTCTTAGCAACCCCACTCCTGTGTAAGCATTCCTGCCTTAGGCAGAGCTAGTTTATGCTGTGAGGGGGCTGCAGTCCATTCTCTAGAAGCTTGGGTAGAACAGAGAAAACTTATCTCCACGGACAAAACCAAAACCGAGTCAGGCATTAATTCCTAAAGAAAAAGTGTGGTTTTCCTAAATCAGGGAAAAGAGAGTGGAAGCTGGCCCAGCACTTCTACTCAGCACAGAAAACCCACTTTCAGCACAGGACTGGCAACAGTTTGGGAGAAAGGCCATCAGCCCCAAGGTCTATTCTTGTCAGGCAGTGCTGTCCTCCCACGGCCTGCACAGCCATACTCTCTTTGCTGCATAGCCACTGGCACATGCCTGCACATCCTGCAGTAGGGATGCTGTGCCTTGCACAGTTCAGTCTCCTTTGCCTCCTTGTCCCTGCAGGGTAAGGATGCACATGGAGACTGTTATCATCATAATGACAGGCCATAATTTTTTTCCACTTCTTATTCAGCTGTGATTTGAGCTGTCCTTTTCCCATAGAAATGAGCTTGTGTAATAGCATTCATGTCCTACTTGTGAGCACTTAACATCATCTTTTCACTGCTTTTCAGGTACTAATTTACAAAGCAGAGTTAGGCAGTTATTAAAACTGACCTAATTAAATAAATGAAATAGCACCAAGGGAAGGCATGTGGACAGATATAAAAGTTTCACCTAGTGGTACCCTTTCTTCACAGATAGAGTGACCTTCAGTCTAATGTCTCTCTCCATGGGCTGGAGACTGTGCCACTGAATATTGCTTCCTGGAGAACTGAGCAGCTAGTGCAGGTATTTACAAGGAAATTGTGGGCCAGAATTAACAGTGAAAACAAGATTTTAAAGGTGGAACTGAACAGGTATCTGCTGGTGTCCAGAGGGCATCAGAAAATAGGGTTGGACACAGCGTGACTGGTGTGTCACACTGACACAGAAACAAGCTTCCCAGATACCATCCCACACACACAGCACTTGCCGTATAGCTCCTCCCAGCCAGCCTATGGAAAGCCTGCAACTTCAACTTTGCAGGAACTGATTTCCATATGTACTGTTAAGCCACCGTCAGTGTTGTCTGAGGTATGTAACTGAAACATGCCGGAGAATGGAATGGAGCAGAGCTGATGATGGATTTAGAGATGATCTATATTTGCCAGTCTGTAGGTGGTTTAGTCCTCTGCTACTTCCTTCCAGTACTAAGAACTGACTGTTGCTTCTAGAATTAAACACTCTGTATGAAGAAATTTTTCCCACAGCACAACTGACAGAAATTTGAAATTAAATAATAATATTGTACAGTCCACTTGCTGTCTAATGTATGTGTGGGATTGAATAGTACTTTGCAATGCATTCCCTTCTTACTGAATTACTCTAACTGAATTAAAGTACTTAGTTGTCACTACATCATTGAACTTTGATAGCTGGATGCATTCCAAAAGCCAGGACTGCAGTTGCTTTTCTTGCAGAAAAGAGGGGAAAAGGGGAAAAGAGAAGATTTATCCAAAAAAAAAAAAAAAAATCATTTTCTAAGCTCTGCTTCATTCACCAGTCTAGAAAGTACAATTAGGATGTGAAGCGTGTATCAGGTGGAAAGACCCCACCCAGGTGGGGGTCTGCTGTGGATGTGTTCCCAGTGTCTTCCCCTGCAGTAGTACAGCTACAGTTCTGACTGAAGCTGTGTGTTTAACTGAGCACCAATCGACACTACACTCCAGAACAACACCCCCACTGGTAACTTTTGCAAAACCGTGTGGATACCTGCTACTGAATTCAGTGCAACAGCCACTCACACCCTTAGCTCATGTCCCTCTGCCTTCCACTAGTACCAGCTATGCTAAATTGTGTGGGAAAACACCAAACTATGGATTATTATAAAACTTTATACTAAATGATTGCACTACACAGATATACAACTAGAATCCTACCTCCAGGGCACTTGATACTACTTTAGTTGCTGCTTAGTCAACTTAGGCTGTAGCTGTGACTGTAGCGAGTCGTGCACTTAGGCACAGCCATTTACTAAAGCATCTTCACTACAGTATTTGCTTTTGAATGGGTCCCACTGTACCATGCTGGTGAAGGAACAAAGCCAGTAAGAAACTGCACTCGCCAAGCCTGGTGCTTGCCTGAACAGCACAGACTTCCTGCTCTTGTTGCAAATGCCTGGTAGTGAAGGAGGTAGGCAGATAGACAGCCTGATGAAACCAGCTACCACAGAATCATCCTGCTGTGTTCTCTGCATCTTCGATTACTCTTTAATTTGGGGAAAATTTTGTGCAAAGTCCTTCTGACTCTGAACAAGCATATGTATGTCCGTTCCAGTATTTGCAAACATGAAAGAACACAAAAGATTTTGTTACCATCCTGTCCACAGATGCCCTTCTGCTACCCAGCCTCCATGGAGAACAAATGCTTTCACTTAAGGAAAGAATAACACGCAAGGCGTTTTTTGAAGTTCAGACTACTGAAGTACATTTTTTGAGCATTTCATATACTTCAATGACTATTCTTGCAGCTAACTGCAAAAGAAAAAGGACAGATGGCCAAAAATAGTAAGTAACTAGTCTGAGGTCACACACACTGTGGCTACAGTGTCTGGAAATTGTAAGATCAAAGCTTAAATATTCTCAAAGCTAAACATGTCTGCTGTACAGGGGTGAGCCTGAAAGCACATTAGCTGGTACAGCTGAGGAACACCCTCCAGAGCATGTGCCCTCACAAGACCAGCACATCAGTGCACAGCTTTCACAGCCTGCTCACACACATCCTCCACTGCCTGCCTCCAAGGCAGCCCCTGCAAGGACATGAGGGAGGAGGCAAAGCACATCACTCTTGTACCTGCTCTGGACACAACCCCTTCAAAGGGCTCTCTATATATCCAAGACACTGGACTTGAATATGATTTAATGCTTTCCCCGTTTCCCCAGGGGCAAAGGTGCTTTAGGAAAACCACAAATTTTGGACAACTTTGGGGACATCATGTTCAACACTGGAAAGGAAATGAAGTGATAACAGAACAGAAGGTTCCCACAGATAGCTGTGGGGGTGAAGACGGGAAGAGGGAAATAGAAAACAAAAGAATCAAGCATCTATACATTCCTTACAGGAATCATTTGCTAGTATAGCCTTTGGTTACTCCAGATGCCATTAGCCATTCTGTAATGTTGTGCATAAAAAGCAGCATACAAAAAGTACTTTGGCTGGATTTTGTATTTAATTAAAATGCCTTAGATTGATCAGTAAAATCCATTTACATAGAGTGCATGTGCCATCTGTGTAAAGTGTCTCTAAGTAAACCTAGATTAGAGCTCGTGGCCTGATTTTAATTCAAGTGAATCATCTATAAATTAATTTAAATACAGTAAATGGTGACTAAAGCATGCTAAGGATACTTGGTCAGTGTGGGTTGAGCTTCAGAGAAGATGTTGTCCACTGATAGCAAACATAGTTGAGTTGAATGCCAAGGGACAGCAAGGAAGTTTTTGGTGGGACATGACATAAACTTGGAGTTCTGAACAGTTTCTAAAGTCAGTCAGGTGAGAGGACAGAGCTGGAGGAGGTTTAAAGGTATGCACATATGATAGACAGTGAGAGCCCCTGTTAGCTTTCAGTGAGATGTCTTCAGCAGTCTGGACTCTGTGTGGGAAGGAGCACGAGAGGAGCAGTGCAGGCTGTGGTATGTATGGTACAGGAGGGGAATGGGGTGCTGAGAGCTGATCCCTGTGATGGAACTGGTGGTGATCTACACTGGCTCCGCTTTTGCCAGCAGTCCAGAGCTAAAATCTATTGAGCACCAACCTCCTGTCAGCTTCAGCAAAAGAATATATGCTTAAATTATCTTTGAGGATTTATGTATCAAATGACATTACTGCTGTCACCTGTCAATCCACCCAGAGAATTCTTCATCTTCAGCTTGGGAAACACTGATTAACACTGATTAGAGAAGGGAGAAGGGGGAGGTCTGCAAAATTTGTTAAAGAATATATTTGTACAATAAAAAAGAAAAAACAAAAAGGAATATTAGTATTCAGTAAATTAATTTCTGAGATTCTTAAAGAGACATTTATTTTTCCTTAAGAGGACACAGACAGGTAGAATTAGCCCCTGTAGATATTTTAGTATTCAGACAGACAGATTACCTTTGTTGTCCTGCATAAAAGAATGCAGGTAAAGGAGAAATTAACTATTGAATAAAAACCTTTTCTGATGTTCAAGTATTCAAAAATTTTTCATCTTGTAAATACTGTTTTTGTAGTTCCAATCTAGGTTATTAAAAAAATAAAAAAAAGAAAAAAAGAAAAGCAATCTCTATCACTCCAAATTATGCTCATTTACAAAACATATACAGAGAACATGCTCTACAACAAATTGTTGTGTCTTGTTATAAGCAAGGAGGCATCAAAATCCATAGTAACAGCATTTATAAGAGAAAGATCAATATGGCATCTGGTATTTCAAAGGCAGAAAATGATTCTATTAAATTTCAACGGTAGAAAATGCACTAACAAAATATCTAAAACCCATAGAGGGTTTTAGCCTCTCACACTCTGCCACTGGATAAATCATAGGGAAACCATCACAAAATTATTTGTAAAAGATGCACTAGGATCTGCTTTACCTGCTTCAGATTGAAACAACAGCTCTCCAAGAGAAAATTGTGGCTCAAGACATAACTGACATCTTCCAATGTGCATCTTATCAGAGCATCTCTGTTGTTACTGGGACGTGGGGGTAAAGCTTAAGATTTGGGGTTTTTTGCCTTAGGTGACACTGTTCTAATAGCGTGTATGTGTGTGTCTCATTCACACTACTGTGCTGCTGGAAAAACAAAAAAAATAGTAACAGAGTGAAATACTCTGATTTGGATTCCCATTTTAGATAAATAAAAGCAAAACTTAAGAATGTCTACAGGGGGTTAGACCAAAGGGCTGTCCACTCAAGCAGAGCATTCTGTTTTTACAGAATTGACACCAAGAGATCTCTGAGCACAGTTTTTGCTCCCGGAACTGTTGGCAATCTCTTGGTTTGGTGTTTCAATTTTAAAAAGTCCACAAAGTATTGCTATAAGTGGATGATTATGGAATCATAAGAACAGCACAACCATATGTGAAACTTGCTAATAATCTCCCTGCCTTCAATGATTTTAGCTCAGGACCTTATTTCTCTGAATGTGGGCTTCAAGTATTTTGCAATGCTCAGTGGATTTATTTTCATGAGGTTCAGTCATCCCTTGTAAATTTTTAGAATCTACCATGTCTTTTGGCGAGGACTTTCACAAGTGACCTGCCATGGGATGAAGGGAATGAGACAGCCCTAGCCAGTGGGAAGTTACAGTGTCAGCCCACCGGTGTCAGTGTTGTCAGGTACTCTGCTGAGACTCATAAATGGATCTACAGAGCAAAATAGTTTTGAAGTGTGCTGATGAAGTAGATGTTGATGGTTGTTTGCAGAGGGCAGTCCCTCAGCATGAGAGACCTCAGAGGAGAAAGCATGAAAGAGGCTACTTAGGTGGCATGTAGGAAGGACCAAACTAATGGGTTTCCTGGAGGGAGATGGTACTCGTGGCCGCCTCAGACTTTCCCAGAATGGAGGGTTCTGGGAATAAAGTACCGAAGAAGAGTTCAGATGAGCAATATAGAGTCAGACTCTATTTAAAATACAAGACAAGATAGAAACCACTAGGCTGGAAAGAAGTCTAGAAACTGGCATCTTTGTTCCTTAACCTCTACATAAGTGGTCAGTCATACAGTTCCTGCATTCTTCATGTGGAATGACTTCATTCAGACAGTAGGCTAGACTAAAGAACCTGCTTCCCTTTTCCTCTTGGAACCTGTGTGAAGGCCCATTTTGCTGTGTTTAACTGACCCTTTTTGCAGTCAAATACAAATACGATGATTCATGAGACTTGTAAATAGTTTTAGCTTAGAGTAACACTCAGTGCTGAAGATGGTGACATTAAATTGAGCTAGAGACTGGACTTTTGGATGCATCTGAGACAAAAGCATAGCAACTGATACAGGACCCTAGGAATTTGTACATCAATAGTAATTAACACTCCCCATTAACCTGGGAGCTACAAGGATGCATGGTGTCTGAAGGCCTCCCGTGGTTGCTAATAAATCCAAGCTTTTATGAAAGGAACAGCGCAGTTATGGATAAAAGCAGTAGGATGGATGTGACAACCAGCAATTTTAACTTATCACCTTGTAGCTTTATTTTTGAAAGCTTTTACTTCCCACTGATTGCAGGCTTCCAATTTTGTGTTGTCATGTAATAAATTACAAAAATTATCTTTTTTTTTTTGGCATAGTTCCTTACAGACAAAGTGTAGAAAAAGCTTTTTTTAAACAAAATTATTCAAGTATTGCTGCCATGGTGATTATAAGAAGAAATAAGTACCAAAAAGTAGCCTAGAAATCTAGACATAAATTCAAAATTCTCAGAATTCAGGGTGTTTTGAATTAATCTTTTCTTACAGGAGGATTTTGCTGTGTGCATGAGGGGGATGGGGATCATTTTGAAAAGTGGATCTTTAAACCTTTTCCTGAAAGCAGAAGACTGTCTAACTTAATGATATGTCTGAAGGAGATCTGAAGTATATCATAGCAGGGAAATGAACATCCTCCTCCTCTCATCAGGAGTGTGAAGAAGAAGAAGGCATCATCATCCCTGAGGTGCCTGGAAGGATGGCATCACTGTGCTGATCATTTAAAAGCTGTCCCGTTTGATCAGGAGCTGCCCTATTTAAGCATTAGGGTAGTCTTGACTCTAACAGTTATTAACATTCACTACCACATTTACTTCTCACTGAATTAATATTCTAGATAAGTATCCTAGACCAAAAGGTCTACTTGTCTTCTTTGCTGACAGCGCATACGCCTTGATCATAACCATCACAAAATGTCAGTAATGGGTGCAAAGAGAAATTGTGAAGCTAGTAAATATGTTTTCAATATTTAAGCAATTACCTCCTATGCATTACCTATAACAAGAGGACAATGGTGTTTTCGGTTAATTGGAGACCTAAAAGCACAATGACACAAAAAAAAAGAAAAAAGCTTTACTCAAACATGCATGCTTTTCTAGAGCAGATGTAAAACCAGAAATAGTCTTTGCATCAGAAAAAGGTACTGAAATCAAAGATGCAAAGTTTTTGCCATTAATGTCCCCCTACAGCTGGCTTGAGAAGGGAGACCAGGGACTGACAGCTCAACTGATCTCTTCCACGCACACAGAGCTGGTCAATCCAAACTGCTCTGTTCCCTCTCATGTGCAGCATTTGAGATAGGTCACATTTTACAGTCAGTGACATTAAACTATTTCATAGTGATCCATGTGCTATAAGTTATAATATATTACTCAGAATATTTTAATCACCTCAAGTTCCAGGACCTCAAAGCACATATTAATTAATGCTTATTTTAATTAGCTCTGCCTCAGAGAGAGGAAGAAGACAAAACTGTGCAGCCTTATTAGCACTACACTCCAGATCTGTAATTAAATACAGAACACACAATATAATAAGCATAAGGACTTAAAGCAGAGGAATACTGGTCACCACCACAGCAGCCTTCCACAGTTATAACTTTCTTTTTCCATAAAATCATACTTCTTTTTTCCAGTTTCCTCCACGGAAAAGCCAAAAGAGTTCTGCTCCTCATGGGCCAAACTCAGCTCTGTTCTTGCAGTAACAACATCATCTTTTGTGGAATTATTCTATATTCCATTGTACTCAGAAGAATAAACTATTATTATGACAAAAAATCTTTTTGGCTACCAGCCACTGTGTATCTGTCTGCAGGAACAGAAACCTGTTTTGCTGCCTTCAAGCATTTTGCCTCTTTCACTGTCCAAGAATCACTGAAGATGATTTATTTTAAATTTCACAGCTGCTAGATTCTGAAAGGAAAAGAATGGGTTCTTCTTATTTTCTGTCTCTTCACAATAAATTAACTGTGGGCTGAATGGGCAGTCATTGTGCAAAGGTCATCCAGCCAGCCAGTGGGAAAGCATCAATACAGCACTCAGTAGTACCAATCTCCAGCCTCCTACCCTTGTCAAATGACCAAGCTAGGAAATTCCAATCTCTGATATTGGAGCATCTTCTTATGTGTCTTATGTGCATTAAGGGCACTAAAGACAAACAAAACTCCAATAAACTGACATTCTAAGACCCTGAAAGTCAGTAATGGTATTCCTGTTGTAAGATTTTTAGGGTAAGACCTTCAGAGCCTGATTACAATACTGGGAAAAAATTATCTAGTTCTGTACTGGTACTATTATATAGCATTAGTTTTCAATGTTGTTTTGCTTGCAGCTCCTTAAAATTCACACAAGAGACTTGATTTTCTTAGCAAAGTTCTATAGACACCCTAAGAGTGGTTCTCACACTCTCAGATAGGTATGGGTCATGCACTGGAAACATCTACTAAGGGGAAGGAAATTATAGTCATGTAAAAAAATCCCAAAACCTTACCAGTAACTAAATAGAGCAAAGTTTTGTTTTTCTTATTTCACAGTAATTAACAATATTTTTTTCTTTAAATTGCAATAAATCCCCTCAATTTCACTCCTTCTGCTTCACTCCATGGAATTTCGCCAAATAAATAATGAAGTTTAATAGTTATGCTTGCAGAAATTGCTATTACTTTATCAATGCCTGAGCCAACAAAAGAATTTCTCATGCATCTGCACAAAAGAGAAAGAACTGAACAGCTTTCAAGAAATATGCTGTATTTCAATATGACCTGGTGACATGCAGAAGTGTATCTACAATTCTGAAAGGAGTAGAGATGGAAAAATGGGTGGAGAGAGGAATTTTGTACACTCGTGCTTCTTTGTAATGAATTCACTAATATTAGAACAAATAATGCTGCCTTGCTCCAGAAACGATTCTTGGTAAATAAATTTTGCATCCCATTCTAAAACATTATTTTAGTAATTTCTAAAATGCAAACCAATGTTTATATTTTAGTATCTTCTACACTTAAATGCAGTATTTCACTTTATCATTTCCTTATTTGCATTTACTCTTACTTTGATTTACTGTATTCTAATCCATTTTGCAATTTTAAGAAATTTTGGGATATATTTGAAGTGTTTTATGAATTCTGATAGTTTTGTTAACACAACATGACAGCATATTTAGTGGATTATAGCGGGTTTCCATCTACTCCTTAGCATCAAACTGTAGAGACATTAATGTATGCCCAAATTAAACCAAAGCAGCAAGTGAGTTTAGACTGGTTTAACCTTCCCCAAAGTTTTAGAGGAGCTCATTAATGTTGCTCTGCACAGCACCTATAGTCTTATAATGAAGACATTATGCGATATTGCTTTGATACCTTCTTGCCAAGCTCTCAACACCTTGCAAGCAATTGACTTTTATGCCCTGTTATTCTTACAGTTATCAGGATTTTTCATCAGAATTCTTAACTTTGACTCCTCCTGTAAAGGCTCCTGAAGTCCTTCTTGTATTTTGCAGGCTTATTAGAGGCATCAAGAAGAAAGGGGGAAAACAAAAGGTCAGGGTGTCACTACCCTTATTCATACCTATGAATAATGCTTTGCTCCATAAATAATGCACTGAACTCACAGCACAAGGTACAGGCGTTAGTTTGCCAGAGTTTAGTCTTATATGGATATAAAAAATATATTCATGAATATTTGGGGATTGGGAGAAAAATACTAGCTTTTTATTTGAAGCTGAAAATAATAAAAGTAAACTAAAATTTTATGAAAACTGTTTACAATGAAAAATTAGACAGTTACATTAGTGTTTCAGTAGCTGAACTCCAGCCTCAGGACTCAGCTTGAGACAAAATCTCATCTCAGAATTCCTTGAATTTGGACAGATGCAAAGCTTAACAGGTTCGTGGAGACATCTTTAAATAGAGCATAACAGAGTGTTCAGTTTACTGGGGGCAAATGTTACAGACAAATTTCATTGAAAACCTACTTCCTTTTTTTTTGCCCAGCTTCTGCTATCTTGTTAATGCATATCCATGTATAAATTGTGAAAGCCTAACAAAGATTTTAAAGAGAAAATCCAATAGAAAACAAAACAAAACAAACAGGTTCAATTCTCTCTGCAGTGCATTTGCAGAAAGATACCAGAATAGACACTTTTAAATTAGAGAAGAACAGGTAAATGAACACAAAATAGGCAGTTGTTTTGGAAATACAGAAAAAAAATGTAATTCCTTTTCCTCTCTGCCCCCATCTTCTTTCTTCTTTTTAATCCTCAAGAAACTAACTTTTTTAAACCATTAACTCATTTACATTGGGGTAACTTACCTTCAATAAATTAAGCAACAGCTGTTCCTTTTAGAATTCCAGTTGTAAAAACTGATTAATTAACTCTTAAATATTTCATGATTAAATATACTTCCTGAATGTGTGCCTACTAGAAAGCAAAATGCTGGACCCACTTTAGTAGCTTTCTACATTCAGGTGGTACAGCCAGAAGTAAAAAGCAAATGGAACATGGCAGATGGGTATTCTGCTGCTGCAAAGAAGTCTCTGGAGCTGGAAAAGGTATTGCAGTCCAGCTTCCAAAAGCTACACTTCAGGCAAGATGAATAATAGGAATAATCATGAAATCAGCAATATAAAGGAAAATATAACTTCCTGCAACAAAATGAGAAAGACATTCAAAGATAGAGACAAACTGGGAGGTTGAATTTGCAACAACTTGTGGTAACGAGCAGTGATAAAGATTACAAAGAAGAGATTCATGCCTGAAAACTGGCCTGCTTCTTTCAAGTATAGCAGTTGATCTAATAAAAGATAGTATCTCCTGTAAAACCTTGCCTCTCTTAGATTTTTTAATCAATTCTGTTTATAAAAAATAGTGCTATTTTATTCTTTCATTTGAGATTTTAAAGAGCTTTTTGAAGAGGTTTACAGATATTACTGGGATTCTTGATGCATGAAGTACACTGGATTTCATCCCCAGAGACAGTCCTCGGTGCTTTGACACTCTGTATGCTGACTTAGACCCTGATGTGCTGCTGGATGGGGACAGTCTGTTGCCTCAGCACAGAACTGCTGAGGAAGGCCGATGTGATCAAGCTGGTTGAGTGGTGCTGCTGGAGATGGAGACGCCCTTCTCTTTTCCCCCCTCCCCAACACAGGTACTATCCTGAGCTGCGACTTCCACAATTCACCATTATGTACCATCTCCTGAAGATGGATACTTAAACCACTCCTTACTCACAAAATACAGACAACATCCTCTCCAAACACCATGGAGAGCTTATTTGGAATATCAAATTCCAGCTTCAAATGCTTTAAATATCTGAAAATGTTTGGCCCCTTCTCCTCTATCTCTTGGTACAGTTCACTCATTCTCCTCCTGCCATCCCCAAATCCAATGAACATTTAATCACTTCACAGAAATTGGAACAGCTTGAAACAAGGGAAGGTCAATCTTGACTCCCTGTCCCATAGCCCTTTCTCAAGGTTTACCTGTTGTTTAAGGTGCTTCCCCAGGGAGGCAGAAAATGAGATAATGCAAATCCATACCTACTTAGGCAGAGGTGGGACTTGGAGTGGGAAGAAGTTGGGACCTCCCAACTGTTGGATGAATGCCACTTGGCCAGGACTGAGTGTGTCAGCACCATAAGATTGAATCTTGCATCCATTTCTAAGTTTGAACTTCTGACAGGTCTGAGGTACAAGACTTGCTGAAGTGCTCAGCAGTCTCCAGGCTGGAGACACACTGGGCCTGTCAAGGACCAGGATATAAGGCACATCGGGAACATCTTAACATTAGATCTCTAGACTATACCTGACATCTAGAGACAAGTAGTTCTGCTCATATGTGATTCCAAGACCTCTATATTTTCTTGGAAAGAAATACCTTCACATTTTAGGAATGCCCAACCACCACCACCTTCCAAATCTACAACACA
Source organism: Cinclus cinclus (assembly GCF_963662255.1). Classification (NCBI taxonomy): domain Eukaryota; kingdom Metazoa; phylum Chordata; class Aves; order Passeriformes; family Cinclidae; genus Cinclus; species Cinclus cinclus. The sequence goes on along the minus strand of NC_085046.1, from coordinate 86,173,425 downwards.
GAGCAGCAGACTATGAACAGAAGAGACATCTATGATACAATAATTCCAGTTTTTTTAATTAATAGCTGACCTGCTCAATAAGAGCCTGGATAATGTAGAAAAAAAAGAGAGAAGCCTGATGATGGCATGAAGGTGTGCTAGGACCAAGAAAATGTGGATGAAGCTCTGCATACCTGGGGTCAAACTTTCCAAGCTGTCCCAGTTAAGTTCTGTTTTTTTTCATATGGCAGTTCCACGTGTGCAAATTACCTGTGAAGCTGAGCACAGCTGGGCATGACTTCATTTTAATCCATTCCCATTCAAACTGCAGGCACAAACCCTGTGAAGACCATGAATTACACTCTGGATTTTGCACAAATCTCTCTATGTGAGTTATCTTACATTCATGCAAAAGGAGGCTTTTAAGATCCTTTGCCAGAGAGCTACCAAAATTTCATGGGTGTATGAGACAGACACATTTCATGACCTTTTAACTAATTACTGTGCCATTACTACCCTTGGTGCTTTCTACATTTGCTGAGGCTCAGACTAAACTTACATACCTCTCTTCACATGATTTCAGACTGAGTATGGCTTTCCTCTCATATCCATTTTCATTTAACTCTGATCTGTTCCTTTTATGAAATTCTGAGCTGGTTTTCATAGAAATCTTATCTGAAATCAAAGCTCTGTTTCTCTGTAATGCTTTGGGATAAGGCCTGATCTCATGCCATTATTAAAAATGGAAAGCATTTTTATTCAGCTATATTTTTGACCTCTGCTCTCCTCTATTTGGAACAAAACCTACAGCATCACGGCCAAGAATAGAAACAGCATCATTCAGTTCCCAATTCTATATCTTAACCATTAGATTATGCTTCCTGTGAATATAAAATTTCATTTAAATGCAAAATCTCATTAGGTTTGCTTACACTAACGATGTGTTAATATTATTTTTATATCCTGCCTTTCCTTGACCTTCCTAGACCTCCAGGGCTTAGCAAATTTTCAAGGTCCTTTACAACAGTGGAATAAGGTTCGTGTGACTACTTGTCACTCAGCCTGTATGTTAAAGGTTCCCATAAAACAGCTGGAGACATTTATTACACCATAGCCAGCACTGTTTGAACAAAGCACTCCATGACTCTTTATGAACAAAATTTCTGATAATGCAGATATTTTAGGAAACAAGCAGAAATATTTCGAGACCATTGCCACCAGCCAGGCACTTGTATTATCCAAGAGTTCAGCACTTTCAATATGTGATGAAAGGTCCAAAATTACTTTTTTTGCAACCACATGTATAGAATGGGATGCATTCCACTTAAACAGAGGACACTATATTTGTATAAAGTAGTGTTAAGACAGCCTCAATCCCAGCCCATAATAATTACAGTAAAAGAAAAATATGTGGTTCTCAAGATAAAGTTACCAGGTAAGAGGAAAAAGAGTTATTGTTAGTATATAGTGCTCTGCCAAGAAATTGTGACTAACAAGAAATTAAGAAGTAGGTAGAATTTAATAAAAGGCTCAATAAAAGTGGCTATATTGCACATCAATCTATTGAAAAAGCTTTTGATAGTAAAACTATTACTTACTTGTGACTCTGGCTTATTATGTAAGTTGTGATGTTGCTTTCCAAGTGCAGAAGGAAGGTAGAAGAAACATTCTATATTCTACAAATGCTTGGGTTCTATTTAAAATTTTGTCAACCAAAAATGGAGTATCTGAGGAAGAGGAACTGCAACAAGTCTCATTATCTTCTGAAAAACCAAGGCACCACAGACAATGTATTTGTCCAACAATATAATCGTACGTTCATGTTCTGTTGATCTGCAGTAACATTAGCCAGCTAAGCTCCAAATTTGAGTAGCACTTTAGTACCCAGCTTTTGAGTCACAGTGAATGAAGTACTCACTGCACTGAGAGATGATCAAAATTGGAATTTCTGTTCTGCAGGAAACTTACCCTCAAAATTTGATGATGCTCTAAATCTGAAAGAATGTCACTACTTCAGAATTTCCCATTACACAAATGGCTTGAAGAAAAGACATTCAGGAATCTAAAATAAAAGCATTTTGGCAATGACAAAATAATTTATTTTTATATGATTAATGGTTTTAGTTTGATGTGGTAAAAAGCTTTGCATCAATTGTATCTAAATGCTGTTTGACGTCATCACAGTAACATGGTTAACATTAATATATAATGTAAAAGGACAAAATAAAGAACTGGAATTACTAAACCAGAAGACTTTTAGGGAACTGAAATAATTATTTCTGACAGCTCTCCATGGATATCTCCACTTTATCTGTTATAAAATCTTAACATATGACTACCCTCCATTCACTGGTAATAAACAGAACAATCCTCCCTTTTCCTGCCCCAAAACAACTAGATTGAAAAATGTGATTAGGTCTGGCCTTTCTGAAGTGAGTGGGAGCTCTGGCATTGACTTTGATTAAGTCAGAACTTTTTTCACTGATATCAGAAGGACTACTTGTGTACTTGAAAACATGCAAGCATAAATCCTGTATTGATCTGGAACCTTAACAACAAAACTTCAAAGGAAATGATCCTATCTAAATCCCAGCTAAGAGCATAGAGCAAGACTCTTAAACATAGTGCACAGGCTCTCAAAAAAGCAAAAGCATTGTCTAGCCAGATTCTGAGGCCATTTTCCATTGATTTGCATCATCAGGAACAACATCAAAAATAGATTATTTCAAAATCAGTATGACCAGTCCAACAATTTTAAAGCATCTTCAACCACAGGAAAAAAATGACACCTTTTTTATCATACACTTAGAAAGAAATTATTACTGTTACTGCATTATTAAAATCTACATACTTATAAATAAGGTAGCGATTTCCGACATGAAGAAGATAGTGTTGTCAACAGTCAATATAATAAAACTAAACAATGTAGTAAGATAAACAAGAAGAGAATTCACCAAATGTGGGCAAATATGCCTCAGGCACCATCTATTATGCGCACATCTGCCCACAGAGCAGATTGCTATCATCTAGTGTTATCAAAAGGCTCTATGTATTTCTCAGGAAACAAGCACAAACACTCTCAATAAATCATGGTGCTAAATATATGTTCCTCTGTCAGTAAGACATTGTCTTCCATCTTGGTTATGCCTGAGAGAAAATAGTTTTTGTTGCTGTTGTTGTTGTTGTTTTGGGGGTTGTTTTCGGTTTTTTGTTTGTTTTGTTGTTGTTTTTGTTTTTTTGTTTGTTGGTATGGGGGTTTTTTTGTGAGTTCAGATTAAAAAAATAGTTGATTCTCCTCTTCCGTCCTGCCTAATCCCTTGAGCAAGTGCTCTACTGAAGACTTGAAAAGCCTTGTGGGGCTCTTTTGTCATGGTACAGGCAAAGTCTCATTGCCAAACCCATCTACATTGCCTGACACTTTTTTGATGGCACCTAGGACACAGATTTCTTTGGATGTCCACTGGCCTGGATATAAACCTGAAGCTAAAGATCCTTGCATGATTTTTGGCCAGTATAGTCTAAAGAACATGCCCACTGATGCAGCTGATGAAAGACTAACAACCATCTTCCTCTATCTCCAAAATCGGCTGCTGTAAAGTAAAAGGTGTCTTAATTTCCAACAATAAAGAAGCATATTTAAGAGAAAGTAGAAAAAAATATTTCAAGCACAAATTATGCAACACAAATTACTGCAAAATGGGTTTGAAATTTTCAGAATGATCATTTAAAAGCCATTTTGTTTTCTTTAAATGAATGATTATTTTTGGTATATTAACTCAGTACTTCTGGTATCAATAGGTGGAATGCATACCTTAATTTAAACTTCGTAAGAATATTAGCCAGAGCTTTGCAACTGCGTTTGTCCAAACAGAGGACTGTATTTAATACTGCAGTATAACCTTGCTTAGTTTCCAAAATAAATTTGCAAAAGGAGTGGATTACTCTGAGGATAATTAATGTGATAGGGAGGGATTTTTTAATCTCAATGTCATTATTGAAATTGAGTAAATTAAATTTGTTAAGTAACCGGGACTACCAAATGGAATTTGAGCCCTTCTTCCACGTACAGCACTGCAGCGGGAAACAAAGCTGTGCCACAAAACAGATTACCCAAAAAAAAGTAGTTCTGCCAACCCTATTAAAACTGGCCAGTGTAACTGAACTGTGTTTCCAGAGCAAATACACCACAGAGGTGGAAAACAAGCAGTGATCTCTCAAGTACCAAGCTCTTTAACACAAGTCCCAACCATTACTATGGAAGAACTTGCATGGACTCTACTGGATCTCTATTAGAACTATGGCAGCCAGAAACAAAACAAAATAGAGATGGGGAGCAAGTAGGCACCCACTGAAATGTGACCACCACTCTGTGTTGACAGATGTGATGCACCATTTTGACAACATGGTTCCACTGAGGTTCTCTAATCCCCATTTAAGTGTTGTTGGATATTGTTAGCGAATTCTCCACGTTTTAAATGTTTAGGGAGTGATCAAGCACCTTGCTCTATCAATGCAATTTTTACCTATGTTTATTAATTATGTCTATTGACAGCAAAAGCATATAAGGTGTTTAACAGTGATGAGAATTAATGGCCTGGTAGAATGTGCGAAAGGTTCATTAGAAACTCGTGCTAATGGCCAGAAGTCAACATTACCACAAGCATTAAACTAGAGTAACTGCAAGAATGATTCCAGGCCAATTAAGGTTCAGTAAACATTCAGCATCTGTGGGTTCCTTATGGTTTGTATTAAGCCAGAATGAAAGGTTTATGCACATAATTTTGTACCATTTTTCCCTTTATGCTTAAAATATGAAGTGTTTCCCTAAAGGTCTACCAAGGTCTGAATCTTCCACTGCATTTAATCACTTTTTGCTGTCTTTCCTTCTTCTTTGCAGCAATTTTGCCTTGAGTACTCCTGGGACTGGTGTTGCATTACAGATTCATCAATGATTTGCTGCTTACTCTACATTATCCCACAAGTGCTGAGGCAAACAGTTCCTTGCCAGGATCAAATGATCCTCTATATTCGCCTGCAGTTTAAAATCTTGTTAATGTTGACACTTCTGACGAAAGCGCCACATTGACACTGGAATGTGTGAAACCTCCAGGCTGCTGTGACTGCCACATAAACAGGTACCCAGGGCACAAAATTTTATTCTAGGTCCTCTATTTGCCCACAGGAACATAATCAACTTAGGCAACATCCTTACCAGAAACAATATCAAACAGCTAAGCCTGTCTGTCTGGAGGTGATGCTACTGATGGGTGACAGAGACACTGCTTGCTATCCTATGTTGCTAAACCAGCATGTCTGAGGATTTTGGTCTAAAGTCAATTAACTTTAATGGAAAGACTCCAAATTGCTTCAATGATCTTTGGATCAAGCTCAATAAGAACTAATTAGGTCTCCACTCCAAAGGTTAGTTGTCAGAATTATTAATGGTTTTTGTTTATTTGTTTTTAATATAGGACAAGAGGGTCTCTTTAAATTATCTAGAGGAACTGACAGAATTTGGAAAGTCATAAGTTGCAAATACAGGTGTCAGTATTAAAAGATTTAATTTCAGGTAAACAGACAAGTAAAAAAATGTTACACACTTGTCCACTTCATGGGGACAAAGGAAACACAAATTAAAATTAGTGACACCTGCAATTCAGTTCTGTAGTATTTATTACACTCCACAGCCTTACTAAACCTTGCATGTGTTTAACATGAGTACAACTAGGTTTACTGTCTACAGCTTCCAGTTCTGACAACAAAGTCTAGGACCAGGGCTGGACTTCTCAGAACTCATCTCACTACCTCTGTTAAAAACTCTTGATGCAGGAGAAGATTATATGTCTGACAAACTTACCACAGGAGAGAACATACTTGAAGAAAGACTGTGATGAAGGTTCCTCATGTGGGAGAGATACCACAGCAAATGCCTATGCAGTCTTGGCACTTTCTGTAATTTATTTATTCTGCCAGCAGATAATCACCTGAAAATCAAATTAAGAAATGTTCAAAATCTGAAGTCAGAAATTAGACCAAGTCATCTATGTCATGATTTTCCTCCTACCTTTCCTTCTTTTCTTTTCCAGGAAACTGCAGGAAATACCTGAAGTTCAAAGTACAATCTAATCAAATTGCATTTATAGCACACAAGACAGGAAACAGGCAGTTCTTCACTACGCATTGGTCAGAAAACAAAATTATTGAACTTGAAATGCAATGTTCAAAAAAAGACCTAAATTCAGTCTTTGGATACCAGAGTCCAATTCTCTCTGTCACTAACAAAATGTCATGTCATTTTCTGGAAGAACAAGGTCTGCACTTTTGCTGCTGAGCTCTGAAAACCTAGTTATAGGAGGAGAGGAGAGTCTGTCTTGGTGGTATAGTGGCAGGGATGAGAGGATAATCATAGTTCACACCCTCAAAGGATGCATACAAAGGCAGAGACCCAAAAAACTCTTCATGTGGACAGGGACTGCCCTTCTTTCTCCCTGATAGGGACTAAACTCCTTGAAATACAAGGGAGTAAAGGAGAAGGGTTACTCCCCTCTCCTCTATCTCCCATTCACATTGCAATAATGAAAGGAATAATTTCAAATGAATTCTGGCACAGAGATTTTCCACAGGCTTCCCCACCTGTCCCTTTCCCAGAGGCCTTGTCAGCTGAAACATGTGCCTGCTCTGTACCTGTTCTAAGTCAAGGTCACTCACTGTCTTAAAGCAGATGAGACACCAGAACATAATTATGATGTGCTGAAGGTTACCTGAAGGAAGTCAGGGTGGGCACAGGAATATGCACACACACCATTTGTTCTGTGTTAGGACACAAACCCTTGGCAACCAGGTTTGGTCTGATGTGATGGGCTGAGGGCTGCACTGCAGTTCAGTCTCTTGCAGAGATTTAAGTTGACTGTGCAGTTCTGGTGTTTAGAAGAAGTGACACTTGGCTTGAGCTGAAGACAATGAAGATGTGGGCAAACAGCCTTTCTAAAAATCAGTTTCTCAACAATCACAGAACCATAGAATAGTTTGGGTTGAAAGGGACTTTAAAAATAATCAAGTTTCAATCCCTCTGACATCAACAGAGACATCTTCCACTAGACCAGGTTACTCTAAGCCCCATATAATCTGGCTTTGAGCATTTCCAGGGATGAGGCATTCAAAATTTCTCTGGGCAAGGCCTTGTAATAGCAACAGTTACTCAGATTTCAAATTAACAGTCAGACAGTAAAAATACTTTGGATTAATACAATGAAAAATTGGAAGAGTTTAGATGCACTACATCCTTGCACCAAGCCCAGACTCAAATCTTAATTAGGATGTGTAAGCATCTTTGCAACCTATGTGAAAAATAATAACAAAACTGGCATTCAATTATGCCTAGTCAATCAGAATGATCCATAATGTGGAAGTTTTTAACAAGCTGCTGGCCAACATTCTTGACATGTTTTAAAACAAGCCATCCTGATCAGCCCTGTAGAGGCGAGTGCTTCTAAACTTAATGACTCTCCAAAGAAGAGAAGGCATAAAGATTTAGCGACTCAGTAGACATGACTGCACAGGCCTCTACTGCCAGCTTGGAAATGACAAATGATTTGTTAATAGAGAAGCTTTCTTTTCTGTATTATTTTTTGCCAATGAAGTGAAAACAGAGCATTGATTAAGCAATCCAAGCTGAGAAAATTCCATCCAAATTGGATGAGAGCTTTCAGACCAGCAGCTTCAGACCAGGTTTCAAGGCTTTGAAATACAAATTCTGCTTGTTGCTTGATGCTTAAAGATACCTATCCTGAAGCCACAGACAGTAATTGATGTCAAGCTGACACTGTAGTTCACAGATGAATTTCAGTTGTGTGGGCCATGCCACGTGCACATCGCTTGTGTGAAAAAATGCTTTCTGTCTCAAATGCTACAAACTGAGAGAAAGGATTAATAGAGACATCAAGAAAAAAGTTCTCTGCACAAAGAGTATGGCTGAAGAATACCAATAGCCCAACATACTCCTGACACAAAATCACCTTTCTCTTCCACCTGTCAGATGAAATCATTTGTACAAAAATTCAGATGGAGCCTTTCACTCACAATATTAGGTTTCTGCACAGCTAAAATTCTAAACTTATATCCTGTGGAGTAAATTTACAGAAGTCACCCTACGTATTCAACAGTAAATAAAAACTAGGTGTCTTGAGGTAATTAAAAATATTTGGAGGTTTTCTTCCTCTTGCAGAAAATAATTAAATTTTCCAGGGGAGATTTAAATACAAGCTTTGGCACTCACAGATATTAAAGTTTGAGTGACTCATATTCTCATTCCCTTGTGTAGCTACATTACTAGACTGTATTTCCCTCAATTAATCACAGAATAGGCTATGTCCACAGCCATAAAGCAGAGATAGTGGCATGTCATGGAACACTAGGTCCAAACAGGAAAACAGGCCCCTAAGTAGAACAGAAGCATCTAAATTGTAATAATTGTAATACTCAGAAGGCATTATGGAGCCTTATTTAAATTTAAAAATTTATAAATTTTTAAGTTGAATATTTGTTGTCTGGGGAGGGGGGAGTTAGTAAAATAAACTTTCAAACAAAACATGCCTTTTCACTACAAATATCTTAACACACCCATAGAGAAGTGCTGCAATGAAAAGTTTCCACCTTTATCAGGTCAGTTTATCTGGACGACTGCTGGGTAAATAGCTATTCCATTCTATTTGTATTGCAGCTCTTGCTCCAGAGCTAGGAAAAATCAACACAGATATATAAGCCAAGTCAAAAATATGCTTTATTTTTAACAGATAAGCACTGAAAAAAGGTTTGGGTTTTTTTTTCAACTAGCAATCCATATATTTTACACATCCAAAAACTAAGCCAGTTGTTGTGTCTCTGGATTTTAAATCAACACGCATCATTTTACAGCCTGTTAAAAAATGGATTGTCCCTGATGTAGCAGAATTGTTTTCTGGAAAAGTTCATGCAGGACTACAAATCCTAAGCCTAAGATCCTGTTTCTGAAAATATTGCTCAGAAAACAAGCACAGGGAAAGAGCAGATTTCCCTTACCATGATTTATCAGCCCTATTTAACCTATTATCTCCACATTCTTGATCGAAAAGTTTCTAATAGTTTGAATACCTCCTTCTTCCCTGAAAAAAACTCCCTCAAAACAATCAGAATAGGAGAACAAAGACTTGTGTTGATTGTTTTAGAAACTGAGGAAAAAATATTATTGGTGATAAACTTATTCAGATTTTTTTGTTGCTGTTGAAATTAATTACTGAGCACAAGATTTGTTGGCTGAGTAACTGCAACACTGGTGCCAGGGGACACCTTCTTGTAGGACTCTGGTGGTACCTGAAATCCTATTCATAGTCCGAGTACCATCTTGATCAGATTTTCCTTGAAATTCCTTACTATAACATTATGCAAGCACTTCTAAGGGATTTGTTGTTTTTTTTTTGTGAATCATAGAATCATAGAATGAATCATAGAATGGTTTGTGTTGGAAGGCATCTTAAAGATCATCTAGTCCCAACCCCATCTGCTCTGGACAGGGACACCTCTCACGAGACAAGGCTGCTAAAGGCCTTGAACACTGCTATGTTTGTACCTCCCTGGACTGTTGTAATGCACATTTATGGTTTTGTGTTGCACTGAGGATGGTTTGTTTTGTTTCCCCTCTCAGTTTGTATCGTGGTTCTCCCCTTCCCTTAACCCCTCCCTTTCCCCCTGGCCAGCCCTAAGTGGCTGTGACCCGGGGTTCCTCCGCCCTTGAGTTGGGGTTGAAAATACCCCGCGTTTCCCATGCTCTCTCTCTTTTCCCTGGAACTCTTCGGTACAATAAACTTGGATCATCCCAGGAAGGAGAGCCTCCTCTAATCTTTTACCTTTGTCCATGTCGGATAAAAAATCCCCTATCTCTCTGACCCTGAGCTAGCCGAGGCAGGTCAGAGAGACCAAGGGGAGATCCAACACTGGACAACCTGTTCCTGTGTCTCACCACCCTGACTGTAAGGAATTTCTTCATAATTGCAGTTATACTAAAAACCATTTATTTCTAAATAGAATACATAGTTTCACATCCTGAGAGGGAAATTATAGCTCTGGACATACAAGAAATTACACACTTCAAAACAGAGTTCTACTTCCATTTCTTTCCTATGACCCAGGATCCTGCTTTGATGTGGAGAGGACATAGCAGGTAAGTACTGAAACACATAGAGATTGCTCACTAACCTCTCCCAAATCTTTATGACACACGCAGAAGTGACATTCCAGTCGACTTTTATCATTAAAACTTAGACACACTGATGCTGCTGAAGTAAATGGATGTGGTTACATATGAAGAGATTTGAAGACAGTTTTTTCATTCTCACAGCAAAAGGTTGCACTATTCAAAGTAGTTGTGTTCATTAGAAAAAAAAAAAAATCTTTTTTTCATCAACTCATTATTTTAAATATATTTTTTAATTTATTTGTAGTGGAGAAAGGATTTATAAGTAGAAACCACAGGAGAGTCATAATTCAGGTCACATTTGTGCAGCTCACCAGCTAATCTGAAAATCTAAATCTACTGAGACTTTCTGATATCTTCTCAGAACTGTGTGTCATATTACTTATGAATAGACTCAGCTTTTAAAATACAAAAAAACATTTTCTGCACTGTCATCTACTTCTTTGTTCAGTCTGTTCATCTCTTTTGCTCAGCATTTGAAAATTAACAAATTGGGTTTTGGCCCATCCACTCTCTTCCCTGTAAGAGATTAATGGCTAATGCATAATCCTGCTGGATTGGCTATAAAATGCAATGGCTGCCACAGAGAACATACCATACTTCCTCCTATTTCCAATTGCTTTGTGTATGGTGACAGATTATTAAAGTGAAACAGCAGGAAGATAAATGAAATTTTGCCTCCTTTAATTCCCAGTATCCTATTGAAACTTCCAACTCGTACTAACAACTGTAGTGGAGGAAAATAGCAAAAACCTTCCTGCAACTGAGAGATTGATAAGCAAAGGGGACTGGGTGCAGCTACTGGTTGTGCCCCAGATGAGTGACACTGGCTTCTTTCCCACCTTTCACAGTAACCATGAAAATGATGCTTGCTTCCTTTGCTGCTGAATGTATTTTACATATTTCAGTTGCAAGCTCTTTGGGGCACAGTCAGCTGCTAAATATGCTTTTCTACTATTAGTGCAACACAGCCATGACACATGTTGAGATCTAACAAAAATCCAAGTAATATGTAGTTACCAAGGATTTTTTCCATGCAACAAATTAGTCCTGTGAAAGACCATTTTCCCAAGCACTCAGAACAGTACTTGTACATTTGCAAATCACCAGTGTGCCAAAAGAAAATCTAATAATACTTAAAAGACAGAAATAAAACATGAGTCGATTGGCAAAAAGGCTATTTGAGAAATACTGGGTACCTGAACAAATCCCTGCATTCTTCAGTTTCCAAGCAGTTTCATCTTCCAAAACATTTTGCATTTCTTTTGATACTGCATGTCTATCTCTTAAACAGCTTTTACAGCACAGCTAAAAAAGACACCATTGTGAAAAAATGTTGTACCTGGTGAAAGTACTTCAAGGAAAGTAGACCCTAATCTGCAACCCTTTTCTCTTTCAAATAATCTTCATAGCTTTGATTCTGACATGAGTAGGATTATTCATACAAGAGAGAAGAAAGGTAGGCATGGGAACTTAAGAATTGCAATAACAAAGTAAAGCATTGTAAAATGACAATAAAAATGGCATTTAAACTCTCTCAAGTTGTGCCTATTCTGTAGTACAGAAAAGGGACAGTAAATTGAGCAAGTAGCTTTTACAAAGCTGCAGCCAGCAGCCAAGCAGGACCTTGTAAAATGGAGATACTGGAAATAAGCAGAGTTCACACAGAATACCAAAAATACTGTCCACAAGCTAGAAACATCTGAGAAGTCAGGAAGTACAAAGATAAAGTTTGAACTCCCATGAACTTAAATTACTTCTGTCCTGCAAAGAATGTGAAAGCACATAGTAAAAGGCTCAAAGAGATTAAAGACAACGCAAGGATGGCCAGGCCTCAAATAAGTATTTTCCCTCCGTTTTCAGTCAGAAATGTTTAGGTTATATTTACAGGCAAAGCTGGAGTGAATAATAAGGATGTGGATATGCAAATTGAAACTACCACCACTAGCAAAAAACTCGATTCGAAATGTTAAATGCTTGAAGCCTGATTAATCACCATCTCACACTTCTAAAAATTTCTCTCACATATAATGCTGGTCCAGTGACAAATATTTTTGATAGCACCATCTAGTTGGTAGTGAAGCTGAAAAATAGTAGATATGGGTTCTTTACTTAGAAAATAAAAAAAAAAAACTGTGAAGAAAAATAAGAGGAGATGGCAATTAGGAAATTGCAAGCTATTTTGTTGGACCTCATTAGTATGAAAGGCATTAAAACACATTTTGAGAGAGACAATATATAAAGACACAAAGGTAAATGAAAAATGGGATAAAGTGCAACAGCAACTTAGCAAGAAGACACCACACAAATCATCCATATAGTTTTCTTAGATGAGGTAAAAGATTTTATGAACAAATGAAGTGTAATAGATCTCATCATTCAGGACTTTAGCAATGCATTTGACAGGGTGTTGTACACTATTAAGGAATCTGAGGCCTCTTTGCCTAGTTAAAAACAGCTAAAGGAGAAGCAATAACAAGTAAGTGCCATTAAGAAGGGCTGTATTGAATCAATTAAGATTAGCAGTGGGTCTTCAGGATCCATTCTGGGGCTACTATTGTCCTTCCATAGCTCTTCATTGCTGTGACCAAGGTAGAAGAGTACCTGCACACTCTAATGTCAGTTGAGTAGTGAAACTATACAAATGGAGCAGCTTGAAGATGTGAGCCAAAGAAATGGGATAAGCAACAAGGCCTGGGGCAGAAAATGAAAACATAACCTGGGGTATGACCCAGTAATGACAAATGAGGACTAAAGTTGTCAATGAGAGAGTGACTGAACAGGAAACATGATGAAAAAGGCACATGAAGCTGTAGGACATGAGAATGGGGATTTCCAGTAGAACCTGGGAGACAAGGAGATTTCACCTCCAAAGACATTAACAGAGCTGAGTTGTTTAGCCCAGCAAGAGAAGAGCTAACTAAGCATGTAACTGCTGCGTAGAAATGCCTTGGGGAAGACGCCTCCAGGTAGAAGTAGTGCTATCTAATTCAAGGAGCAAAAAGAGCATGGTGAGGGAAGGCAGTGTACATGCCATACACTCATCCAGGCTGTACAGAAGGGAAGCAGCTATGAGCCTATTTCTCAAATAGTCTTCCTGATGGAAGGGTGGGGGAAAAATTACAGCCTTGGAGTTGGAGGTTGGTACACAGCTGGAAAGTATCACATGCTGTAACACCCTCTACAACTTCCCGGACCCACTGGTCACAGAGTGTCCTTTAGCTCTTCCATTATTAGTGTGGTACTGGTATTATTACTGCTTTCATGTTACTAGTTTCATTTTGGGGGACATATCCAACACACTGTTCCATTTTTCACGTACACTTTTCATTACGAAATTAATGTAAAACTAATTACACAGATAAGGGCTTTTGCGATAATGCAGGCTACTTGCAAGTGAAAATAAATAGAAGAATGTAGAGCCTAAGATGATTTGAACAGCTAGGGCTCACACAAATATAACAATAATAATTAAGTATTTTGTGAAATAATACATTAATAATAATTATTTTGTGAAGTAATTCAGGGCAAACTGCAAAATTGTTTTTAAATTAGCTGCTTAGAAGAAGTTTGTCAGATGGGTACTCTAAAGAGAAATTTAACAGAAATTGTATTTTTAGAACTTGTGAAGAGATGCATTTCTCCTGAAGAGTGTGAAGATTTGACACTTCATATGAGCAGAGATGATCTGGCCCAAACATTCTTGTTTGCAGATGATGACTACTAGATTATTCACTTTGTCTTGGCACAGTCAGTAGAGGGAGTGTGGCAGAGTAAAAAAGCCTTTTCTCTATTTCCTGATAACATTTTTAGCACATTTAAGGAGAAATCTGAAGAACCATAGTGATTTCTACACCCTAGAAAATATGTTGAGAGTGGACAAATATACGAGAGAGGACATGAGGAGTTGCAAAATACAAAACAAAACATAGAAAAATGTCTCCAAAAAGGGAATGTGAAATAATAATCCTTAAAATACATTGTAAGAACGTATTTGAAAGAACCTGTCCAGGAAATAGTGTCTATTTATGCCCATTAAGTTTATATTTACTTGAAAACAAAACAGTGGATACTATACTAGGGATGAATCTAATCCTTGTATCCGAAAAATAAATTCAAGGAATTAGCCATGACAACAGCATTTTTTATCAAACAGAATTCATTTGTACCCATCCTCACATTACCAGAAAAGTAGCTCTCTCCTAATTAGCAGATCTTGAACATTAACCTTTTGTCTTGACTGCAATCACTTCGATTAGTGGTAATGTTCAGCCTCCTCAAAACGTCTTTCATAAATTGACTATTCCCATGGTAACAGCTGCTACTTTCATTCTACAAACACCAAGAAAATTTGATTTCCTTTATATCAGTGGGCCAGGCTGGGGGTGCAACTTTGGCCTTTGTCAATGCTTTTTTCAGATAAAACAGTTTATTCCAGAAGAAGAGGAAACAGGTGCAAACACAATTCAGGAAGCAGTTGTTGAGTCATCCACAAAGCAGGTTTGGCAATGCTTTGAAAGGAAGCTGTCAGACAGCCTACCTGCAATGCCAATACGTCCTGTGGCTGCATGAGGGAAGGACAAGCACATTCAACAGCAGCCACCAAACTTAAATCAATATTTTCCGTGGACTGTTGTTTGGATGGCAATTCTTTCCTTTTTGCTTGTTTCTTTGGTGGCTCCACAAACAGTAGCAAGACATGAGCTTTATACCCCCACAAGAACATTTGAGAAATGTAAATCAAGGATTTTCATTCAAAAAATATTGAACTTCAGATAAAAAGAACATCAATTCATTGCTGAGACGCTGACACAGCTTTAATGATTCGTGTCTTCATCTTCAATGCTCACACCGGTCTATAAACACAGTCCTAATCTCAGTTGAAGTGAATTCCCAAAGTAGCATCAACTTTGGTGGGACCAGCAAACCTTTACAACAGAGGTACTTTTCCCCCAGTAAGTCAAGCAAATTTTTTTCTGAAAGTTTATCAAATCTGAGGCTTTTTCCAGAAAACCCATCTGTTGTATATGAACTCATCTGACATCTTTACATTCTTTGAAACTGAAGGTTTCCAAGTCAATCTGTCAGGGAGAGAATGGATAAAGTGAAATTCACATCTACTTCTCCAGCAAGCCACTGAAACAATCAAGTTTTCCCTGAGTCACAAACGTAAGATTCTGTCAGAAAATAGAGCTGCAATTTTCCAAAGATAGAATTGCATGTTCACTTTCTTAAACTGGTATTTAAAATACATTTTTAATTTTTTAATGAAATTTTTAGCATTCACATAAAGGACTAGCAGACAGCAAAGAGACTGAAAAATTAAACACAATTCTACAAGCCTTTATTATTTCCTTCTCCTTAATTCCACATTAACCCTTTCAGCACCAGACCAGGTGATCACTTTCCTTGCCTTACATACTTTTCATTCCAGGGATAACCAGTCTCTGTTGTTAATTAGACACTTTGAAAACCTGGACAACGGCATCAGTCCTACTGTTTTTTAGCCAAAACTATCAAGTGTTTGAGGACAGAAAAATCATGGATCTGCTTTTATTAATGAGAACAGACAATGGCTGCAAATGCGCAGCCTATATAGACTCTGTCTCTGCTCATTCCAGCAGATGTTAAGATTGCTCAGAAGTGGACTAACTTCTGACCCTCCTGTCTGAGCATTTATCGTGCTTCTATATCTGCAGGTTTTGTTGCCATCAGAAGGTACCAAACCAAATTCCAACAGTAAAGCTCACAGTTTCTCCCACTGCAGCCAAAAAGGAAAATGCCAGTAGTTAGGAACTAATAGAAGGCTGTAAATATATTGCAAGCACTAAGCTGCTGTATTTATGTTTGCATGAGTATTACACTGCACACCATTCAGACTCAAAACCTCACTCTGACAGGGGATCATAATCCAAAAGAGGTCAAATTAAATCTCCCAGTTCTGGGCTTATGTTGGGGAGGTCTGGGTTTGATCTGGCACCTAGCATTTCAAGCTCATGTATGTTTATTTTCACTCCAGCTCCAAAATAAGAAATTGGTGAATAATCCAGAACTGTTCATCCAGGAAAGATTCCAAAGGCTTGCCAAGTTCCAGACTACAGTCCATGGAAAAAACTAAGTGCACAGATTTGTTGGCAATAGATACCTCTATCCATGCTCAATTTGCACGTGCTCTAGGGTGTTTCTCAAAAATGGAACAACCTTGGGAAAAGAAGTATGAGGGAATTAATAGAACCCTACCTGTGAATGAAATTAATACCCTTCAACTTTAATGCAGGAACACCAAAAAATAATTCAAAGTAAGCAAAGAAACCAAAAGTATTGAAAGCAACAAAAAAAGTGACAAAAAATTACTGCAGATCAATGAAAAGAAGGAAATGGTTGGCAGGAAGGGTTGCCTGTAGGACTGGCAATATCATGGTAACAAAATCATTTTACAGGAAAAGTCCTGCTCTGACGCCACAGCCCAGTTCTGTAATCATGCTACAGGCACCAGGATTATTAAAGTATTACACCCACATCCCACAGTGTCCCACTAGTCCACATCCTGTTTGGTGCCTTCCTCTGCAGTCTGACCCATCTTCCTCCTGGGAGAGGGATGTGATTCTACCTGCACTGGCCCTGGAGTCAGGAGAGGCAGAGAAAGCAAGCAGTGCTCATTTTCCACTTTCCTCAAGGTTTGTTCTTTGCAGCAAAACACCAGAGCAGAGCAGGTGAGCCTGTATGTTTTACAAGGATTTGTGGATCACAGTGAGTTCAAGGGTTGGACAGCCTCAGGCTGGAAAGTCCCATACTGCAGAAGGATAGATAGAGAGGAGGGTATCCCAACTACAATGCTTTCCAAATTAAATCCTTAGAGGGTAAGTCCTGGCTTCTCTCCCACCACCCCTGCAATGATATCAGCTCAGATCTCACAGGAAACAGGCTAGGGAGGAGACCACTGTCCTGACCCACAAGCCCTAGAAATCTCATTCACTCTTTGGCTCAGGAATATTAATATGATTGCCATGTTTAGTGTCTTTACCACACTTAAAAAAAAACCAAAAATCAGGAATATGGGGTATTCAGTGTGTTGGTTTGCCTTCACACTTAAGTGTCTCAAACCCCTGCAAAGCAGTGAACCACAGGCCCTTCCTACTTCATACCAGGGAAACATAAACAGCATCCCTGCATCACTCTTTTGAGTTTTGAGGTTTTTTGCATGCTTTCACCATATATTAATGGAATTTGTCCCACACCAATTTTTGAGCTAATTGCTGACAAAGTAGATGGTAAGACACACCTGTAAAAAATATTTGGCATCTTTTTTTCATGTGAGGGGAATGTAAGAGGAAAAGGGTGTCTTTTCCATTTTCTGAGGGCTGAAACAAACGTTGAAGCAAGATTTTACGATCAGCAGAGTTTGAAGAACAATTACTCAGCTCCAGTGGACGCATACCTTGCATCTAGCTCCATCTAATTCCCTCCTCTGTGGTTTATTTGCCTTGTGGGCATGCTATATTCTGGGGCCTCATCGACTGACAGAATGCTATCAATCTGCTCCAAACACTGGTGCTCAGAGAGCAGCGTTGGGAAGCAACTCAAGATACCAAAACCAGAAGCAAACTCATGAGGTACTCATGACAAAGAGGTTACATTTTTTTCTATATTCCCTACAGTTATCTTGGAGGGATGCTGGCACAGTAATATCCTCAGTGGTAAACTACTGCTCAGTGCTAACTTCCCAGTGCTGGGCACCTTACATATGTCTCAAACAGAGACATGAACAGCACAGCATTATAAAAATTAACAGCAGCACCAGAGGTCTGTGTGAGGATCAGACCTCAAAACGTGACACTGCGGAAGAGATGCTGCATTGGAGCTATTCAGGCAGAAGGCTCCACATTTGGAGAAGGAAGAAGAGCTTGCCAATTGGCATTCCTGCAGCTAGTTGCTGGCCAAGATTTTCAAGGTTGAACTTTATACCCATAGCTTCACAAAGGTCACACTTAGCAAACTGTTGGGACTTAACAGACCAAGGATGCATTTGGCTCTTGTTCCAAGGCCCTTTCCTTGATATTAATATTGATGACAGTGAAACACACATCTCAATAGCTGCATAGAAAGGCCAATGCACAAATGTGCTATACTCAACATATGGAAGAAGTCTGAAGCCTTTCAAACCACTTAATGAGAAAGCTGTGGATATCAACAGCAGAAGGAAAAATCTAAAATGGGAGGAAGAAGCCTATATCCTACCATGCTAATTTATATTGTTAGAGAGGAAAGTACATGGCAACGTTAGTTATGCTGAGGATTTTCAAAAGTTGCATTTATTGTTCATTTTCTTTCAAAAATACTTTTTCAATGAATATGCATCATGCTGGATTTGTGGCACTGGTAGTGGGTCGATCACCATGGTACCTAAGCACTCAAGCCAATGATCAACCAGCGGAGCAGATGAAACAGAAGCTGAGGGCCAAAAGACACTGTGACAAGCTCTTCACAGACCTTATGTATGCCACAGCATCCCTGTCTAGACTTCTACTCCTACAGGCTTGCCACTGTCTATCTTCCCTGCTCTTGGGATAACCAGACTTTTTTTTTCCAAACAGTGCTAAGGGATACAGAGATGTCATACTGGCTTAGGTGAAAGGAGGAGATTAAAGAAATCCCAATGAACAAACCTCAAAAACCAATACAAAAATATTTCCATCAGGAAAACGTTGCTTAAGCACAGTGCAAGGAAAGAAATAATTTTCATTTTGATAAATTGATTATGATGTGACAAACTTCGTTACGTCTGCCATGCTATCAACCTAGTCCTTAAAATTAGTGTTTCGAAGAAGGGTAACAAGCCTTTGCTTGCTAAGGAAATGACCTTTCAAGGGACTGATGCAGACCATACTTGAACACCACTGTTAGCTTTATCTAATAATAATAATGAAAAGAATACATAAAAACATATGGCTATGTGCCTTCTTAAAAAAGACCAGAGATTGCATCAGCCCCTCTCCACACTGCAAATAAGCAACAAGTTAACACAACTCTGATGATGTTTGCTTAACATATGTGCATGAAACTAGTGTAAGCTTTTCCTGGCTTGGGATGCTTAAGCATTGGCCTCTGGATTTTAGAAAAATAAATCTTCTGTTGAATTATCTACCCCCTGCAGTTTTGTTTTCTGTACAAAGTCTCTCAGTGGCACAGGAAAGCTGAGGACCTTGCATGCAGGCCAACTTGACGAAGGTTAAATCCTTTCACTACTGGGTAATTGCACAGCTATAATGCAACCCTCACTGAAGAACTTTCCTGTTTTCCATCACTAATCAAGGCAATGATACTGCATTCTAACTAAATTGGTGCTATGTGGAAATTTTCCTCTTTACTGTAGCTGCTTCACACTTAGGAGGTAGTTGCATCCAGTTAATTCTTTAAAAGAGGAGTAGCTTTTGGGGACAAGGCCCCATTACCAGCAATGAAAACCCAAGTGCTCACCTCCTTGTGCAGTTATAATATGTTGTGCCACCACTGTGCCTCAGCAGCACTTTTGAAGTAGATATGAAGTGCTGCACCACCCACCTATATTTGACTGTGAAACTCTGGATTAAAGCTCACTCTAAGCATCAGCCTGATCCTGTTACCTCTCCTGTGTCTAAATTATATCCATCACTGTCATCTCTAAAGATTCAGATCCTCTGTGCACTTCATCAGGCATTATAATCGAAGCTAATGGAGGACATGTTTGTTTAGCTGTTGTAAATGGCTTTGAAAATCTTGGTTTCAGCCAGGGTGATGAATTAAGGATGTCAGCTGGGCAAACAGTTTAATTTGGAATTAATTTATCTAAAATGGATTACTGAAAAAGTGATATGAATTTTTCAAATTCACATTATTTTACTTACTTCAGCAGTAAATATTTCACCCCTTCTCACCATTTGAGCCACCAGGCATAGAACTGGAAGAATCAACGACACCAGCTTCTCAAACACAAGACCAACTTAGGATACTATAAATAGGTGTGAAAAGCCACTTTTCAACTGTAG
This sequence comes from Cinclus cinclus, assembly GCF_963662255.1. NCBI lineage: Eukaryota > Metazoa > Chordata > Aves > Passeriformes > Cinclidae > Cinclus > Cinclus cinclus. The sequence goes on along the minus strand of NC_085046.1, from coordinate 86,153,193 downwards.
CAGGGAGTACACCCTCAAACAGTGTATCTCAGCTGACTACATTTCTGCCTAATAGCAATTCTGCAAAGCAGCCTGAGCATGGTAATTAAAGTATTTTATGACAAAACTCAGAAACCAACAACTGCAAAGAACTATTCCATTACATGGTTATTTATTTATTAGAAGTATCTGGCTTTTATTTTCCCTGGTGCATTTTCAAATTAATTAAAACAATAACTTGAGGGGAAAGAAAATTATCTTTAAATAGTGGTGGTTTTTTTTTTTTCTCTCAGGTAATTTGGAGTCAGGAGGAACCCAAAATAACAGCATGACTGTTGAAAATTACAGGGTAAGGTTGGAAACCTCTAGAGGTCATGTCGTCCAGCCTCACTCATACTCAAACCAATGCCACCTTAGAACAGATAATTCAGAATTAAAAGGGAAAGGCAATAATTTAAAGCAGAAAGAAAGAAAATGAAAAAAAAAATATATATATTCCTCTACCCCCTTTTGTACCAGACAGAAAAAAATGCAAGGAAATATTTTCTTGAAACGTAGAGTTCTTCTGTGTTGTTTGTAAATAAGTATGACCAACCTGGAAAATAGATTAAAGCTGCCGCCTTTGGTTGGCCTAGTTCCCTTTCTGCCTCGATGCAGGTAACATTCAGCACAACGCGTAGAGAACTCCGACTCAGTTGCCAGCACTGCTCTGCCACACTGCTGGCCAAGAGAGGCTGGGAATGCTGCATGTTCAGCTCCGGTGACAGGGAAAATGCTCCATATCATTCATTAGCAGTCTGCTCCAAGTTAATTAAGGCACGGAGCTGACAGCTGCTGAAGCAGGTTCCACCCCATCTCTTCCTGGGAAAGCGAGGCCTCCAGGGCCCGGACTGGACTCCACGGCAAAGAAGAATAGGGTGGGGGAACCTTGCAAGATCTCAGTGAAACCCAGATGACTCATCAGAAACTAAAACGTTTCTATTTTGGCAAGAGGCTGAAATAGCAGCCCTGGGTTGTGCTGCAGCACAGCAATAAATGACCCTAAGTGCCCGAGACAAACTCCTGTGCAGACTGATATTCCTAAGAGCAGGGGCTATTTCACTTCTCATTAAGCAAAGGGGTTTACATGACAATTAACACACTAATTAGCAGCATCTTTTTCACAGGTGAAACTTTGGCTTGAGATTTCAACACTTTTAGACAACTGTTCTGTGAGTGAAAATTAAGGAATAGTTTATTATGAGTCAAGGTGACAAGGACTTAGAGGCAGAACAGGCACAGGAGTATGTTTGTCTGAGTACTGAAGGACACTGGAACCTGGCGATGGCTTTTCCCACAACCTGCATGGAAGGAAGACCTCCTTGCACAATCTGCACCCTGCCATTCAAATCCCAGCCCTTGGCATGGGCGAGGTGCCAGGCTAGCCATTTCATGAGCTGACCATAAACAAGCCTAATGTACCACAAAGTCACACAGCAGGGCCCGGCCCGGACCTGAAGGAGCAGTAGCTCCCATTTCTCAGCCCCAGCCGCTGACCTGGATGACTCCCCACTACAAAAATCCCTTTGACTGTATTTGTAGAGACATAACACCAAAAAGCAACCCTGCTAATTTCACTGAAAATGGGTATTGGCTGTAAGAGAATGTTTACTGCCCTAGAGCTTCACATCTTAGACACAGAGTTAACAATTTCTACTAAAGACTGCTTTAAAGACGAGTTGGCACTATTAGGCTGCATGAATATTTCTCTCTGAGGTTTTTGTTCAATACCATCTTTAATTCCTATTATCTTTTGAGAGAATGGATTTACAAGTATACAAGAAGATGTAGAGTACTGGAAATTGAATAAAAGGAAGAAAAAATTGGAAACTGCAACTTGTAGCTTTCAAGATCAGGTGGATTCTGATAGTCATTGGGCTCGTTGCCATCCCACAGGAAACAGTGGAATGCTTTGTATATGTTACCTTTCACCTCGCTCAGGTACATAGAGCAAGGAAGCTGTGTTCTAAACAACGTATAAACTAACAAAAAACACACTGATCTTTTAAATGTTTTGGCACTCAAAGTATAGATAAATCACTGTGTCATAGCCTTACCTATCATACCACTTACAAAATAAATCCAGGCTCAGGAGGAACACCAGATAACGTGCCCTTTCATTGCTTTTTTTGTTTCAGAATATGATCCATTTCTTTTATTTATCAGCCTGCCTTGTTTCAAATGGGTACAGTCTGACTGACCTCTAGATACCCTTGCATTTGCTCTGTGATATCCCCAGAATGTCAATGCTTTGATTCTTCATCTTTCACTTCCTGAACATTTCTTATTGGTCACTTCTGGTAGCGGTGGCAGCTGAAGTGGAAGTTTATCCTCTGATAATCTGTATTGCTTTAATGGTTCCAGGCATCCTGAGGATATTTTCCAAGTGTTATGGTGACACCAGCTGAGATCTTGGCAATATAAAAGTGTTTCACATGTTTATTTTCTAACTTAAGTCTCTTGTGGTTTTTTTCTGCTTTCCCAACCCTCTGCCACCCCCTTGATTTCTATGGCTTAATGCCTTTTGTTATTACTATATTCTTAGTTATCGCTTCTCAATATCTTTCTGATTAAAAAGCTTTTGAAAAACCTGAGGGCATTCCCACTATGCATCCAAAAATCTCTTAATAGATTTCTTCAAACCTCCAAGTCATATTTGTCTAAAAGCTGAACAAAAATCCCCTCTAAAAGGAACAACAATAGTCACATCTTTTTTATATATTTCTCTGTAAACTAGAGAAACTAGGAACTATAGTACATAAACCTTGTAAAATGATGAGCATGTTTCAAACAGTTCTAATACAAGATATGACACATAAAACAGGTCACTGGTTTTAGCACATCTCCAAAATAACATATGCTTGGAAATGCTTATCCCTGTAGCATCACTATCCTCTTTTTTTGTCGGAAAATGAATCTTGCAGAAGCATGCCTGAAAAAGCAAAATTCTCATATAATTTCAATCACTCACTCAGTGTGTTCATGACTTTTATACAGCTGACTGAACATTTATTATCTCACGTGAAAGAGAAGCTGTGAGTTTGCTCACCTTTGTCACCTGCAGGATCTTTGAAATGCCTTCTCTTCTGTTTCTTCCAAAGAGTACGTTTCTGCATCTCCCAATCCATTCCCAAGTCCACTGAACATGCAGACATCAATAAGTTCTGGCCAAGTTATCCTACGCAACTCTGAAGAAAAAAAGCAGGCACTTGCAGATGCTGCCGAAGGTCTTCTTTACTCTCTTTGAAAATTTTCTTTTCTTGGTGGTCTATCACAGTCAGGTCTCCGGTAGTAAACTGAACAACCTATCCTCCTGGCTCTTCTTTTCTTCTTTTTCTTTTCTGTAAACACATAATCAGGGCTTCAAATCCTTTAGGCATCACAAAGTGTATTTCTCTATTGCCCTCTACTGACTGCCGGCTCACGCCGCCTTCCCGGAGAAGCGGCGAGCAACAGATACGCGGTACGCGCTCCCCGCCGCCGTCCCCCGGATCGATAATGATACACGATGACCAAAAGTCAACACGAATCATTCTATTTTTTCCTTTGTTACAAAACACCAGGCAAGATTTACAGCCTGTTGTCCAGCCGTGGTAGCTACAAAACGCTAAACAACAGACGCAGGAAGCAGTTCCTAATATGGCTCTGCTAACGTGGGCTTTTTTTTTTTTTTTTTTTTTTTTTTTTTTTTTTTTTTTTTTTTTTTTGGTGAACAAAAGCCAGGAAAAAGTAGAGACGAATGCGTTCCGCCTTGAAATGCGGATGAATTCATCCCACTGATGCCATAAATACTGTGCCGGGGATCTGAAGGTTGTCTGGTTTAAGGGTTTGGTCCTGCCAGCGCTGGATGCACAGAAATACTGCCTTTTGATGGGAATTCTGCAGGAAGGGGCTGGTAGAAACTCGTGAATTTGAGGCCATGGCTTTTTGGCCATCCCCCCTTTGTCTCTACTGCTTTGTTTAGCTCATTCAGCAGCACACCTCATATGGGAAAGCCTTATGTGACGGGACCCGGGACGAGGCACATCACCCTGTGTGTGGATGGCACTGGGAGAGGCTGTTTGCCCTGCACTTTGGACAAAGATGATCTATAGTGTAAAGAGAATCCAGATAAATAAGGAAAAAAAAAGGAATGGCCCAGTGTTGTCTTAGGAGCAGAAGGGAAAAAAGGAGTATAAGCATTTCAGGCAGACTGGAAAAGACTGAGGGAATAGAGAGCAGGGATATGAAGAGTGTAAGAGTGAAGGTGGAGGGGGGAACATAAATTAATCTTTTGCATTGTGTTAGTCACTGCTTAGTAAGTAAAGCACATGCTGGTTAATCAGGTCGCTCAGGCACTTGTTCTCACAAGAAAAAGTTAATCCACGGTGCTGGTGCAGATGCTCTGGCCCACCTGCACCACTCCAGGGGCAGGGAGGAGTCAGGTCCCAGCTCCAGGCAAAAGAAGAAATCCTTAGCACATTTCCCTTTATCTAGGCGGAAGCTTTGAAAGAACGTGGCACTATCTTGCCTCACCATTCTTCCTCCACAATCAACTTCCCTAGGGAAACATGCTTTAAAAATTATAAACGTACCCACCCCTCAAAAAAGTGTTGGAACTATTTTTGCTCACTTGTGTTCAAAAAGTACTTTCACTTTTCCCCTCCAGGATTAATAAATGGGAATATTTCATTTGCCAAAAAATCCTTTGAGTGATGGACACTGGCTGGGTTTTGAATAGATATTATGTGGCATCCCTGCTCTTCCACTCAGAAAAGGCAGGAGTTCACTCAAAAACTGGGATCAAAAAAGCCAGCAACATGACAACAAAAATGTAATATTGAAAAGTTAGATTAAAAAATCCATTTCATAAGAAAAATAGAGTCAACAAAGGCCTTAATTGTACCTATTATGCACATTTCATTAACAAGTCTAGATTTATTGGCTGTGCAGTAAAGCTCTCTTAAAGGAAGCCTTGAAATTCCTTTTCCCCCTTGCTTTTCTATTTCTAAAGCCCTTGGCTACTCCATGTCAGAAAATAAGAAAGAATTATATTTATTCAAATTCCTTGATAGAATATTGAAGCCTGCTCAGCTGAATGCCTCTCCTAAATGAATATCATTACCAATAGATCAAAGGATAAAAACGTCTAGCAAATGAACAGGGCTGAGGGAATTAATAAAACACACATCAAACAGTGAAAAGCTGAGGGTATGGTTTTGGGGCTTTTTCGGGGGGGTCGGGGAGGTTTGGGAGGGGGATTGGTTTTGTTTTTAGGTTTTTGTGCGTGTTTGGTTTTTGTGGGTTTTTTTGTTTGTTTTGGTTTGTTTTTGGTTTTTTTTTGTTTTGTTTTGTTTTTGGGGGGTTTTTTTTGTTGGTTGGGGTTTTCTTTTGTTTGTTTTTAATGGGAGTACATTGGCAGAGTCATGAAGCAAAGTCCGCAGCCGTCAAACTCCACGGAAAAGGCACCTCAGATGGAGAGGGTGACAGATGAAGTTCAGCCCTGCTGAGCATCAGGCACATTTCTGGAGCTGCTGCTGCAGATCGTTCACCTGACAACCCCTCACAGAGGAATCTGCGGGGTTTGGAGATTTTGTTTTGTTTTGTTTCCCACAGAATCACAAAATTGTTACGGTGTTAAGAGGCCTCTGGATACCATCCGGTCCAGCCCCCCTGCCAGGGCAGGGTCCCCTGGAGCAGGTGAGCATAGGAACGCCTCTAGGCGGGCTTGGAATGTCTCCAGAGAAGGAAATTCCATGAGCTATCTGGGCCAGCCTAAGAGCTCTGCCGCCCTCTACGTAAAGCTGTTCTTCCTCACGTTTTTTTCCCTGAAGTAAAAGTTTCCTTTCCTGCAGGAAAAAACTTTCTACACAGCCGGGGACACAAGCGGCTCCCCGAGCCCAGGCGGGTATCGCGCCCCGGGCTCCCCCGGCCCGCTGCCCTCCAGCGCCAGCCCCCGCCCTGCCCCGAGCCCGGGGCCCGCCCCAGCCCGGTACCCTGGTGCTGCGGCCGCGGTGCCGCCGGGGCCCGGCCAAGCGTTGCACATCGCCCGCCTTCCTTCCCTTCCCTTCCCTTCCATTTCCTTCCCTTCCGGCGGGGCGGGCGCCATGGAGCGGCGGCTGCTGCTGGCGGCGGCGGAGCAGCTGGCGGGGGTCTGCCCGGGACAGGCGCGATTCCTGCTGTAAGGAAGGGCGGCGGGGCGGTGGACGGGCGGCGGGGGAGCCCGGCGGCCGCGCCCTGACGCTTTCCCTCTCTCCCTCGCAGGTGGATGCTCCGCAGTTCCCGAGGCGAGTGAGGGCCCCGGGCGCAGGTGGTGCAGTCGGCCCGGAGGAGGGGGACTCGTGCTTCCCGCGAGGTTCCTGCCGTGGGACAGCAGGAGAGCTCAAGGACAGGAGCGGGGGAATGAATGAATGAATGAATGAATGAATGAATGAATGAATGAATGAATGCCGGCTCGCCCTTCCTCTCTGTTTTCCTCTCTTTTCCCCTGCGCTGCCCCCGCAGGGCTGTGTGTCTCGGGGCTGCCGGCTGCAGTGCGGAGCTCGCCAGGAAGCAGAGCCGGGTGTCCCTCGGGGGGTTTAGGGAGAGGCGCCCGAGTCCAGCTCCGGCTGCAGGAGCTAATGATGCAGATAGCAAGAGCGAGCCTCTTGCTGGGTCTGAAATTTATCTCAAAGCGGTTCTTCATTCTAGCCCGAGGTCGTGTCATCTCACACTTAAAATGGGCAGAGTTTTACAAGGCTTTGTTGTCCCTGATCTGGTAGAAGATTTTGCCTACATGGAGCTCTTTGCAGAATTGTGAGCCTCCATTGTTGCAGAGTTCTAACAAGGAATTGCATTTTTTCAAGAAAATCTACAGTTATGTGTATTGTAAACTCGTGCCATATGTTAACTTAGTCTGAATGGTGCTCAGCTTCCTCGTGTTCTACTGTTACCTTAAAAACACTTAGGTACTTAGCTAATGTCAAAATTGAAGCACAGCATTTTAAAGTTTGCTGATAAAACATAGTTATTTTGTCCTTTTGCCTTTATTTATCTGTAGCTAATGAACGTGGATTAGAAAGGATATGTCCTTACTGCTTCCAGTTCCTGGTTCCTGACAGCTACCGGGTGCGCCTCAAACCAAAGATGAAAGTGACTCCACAGATAGAGAAGGTTCTTAAACGAGAGGCAAAGAATCATAAACTTAACATGAAACAGACAAAGCTTTTGAGAAAGTACAAGGAGTCAAGAAGCATTCTGGTAAGGACATTTATTTGGAACTGACAGGTGCATGATCTTCCCTAAGTTTCATGTCCCTATTTCAGTGGCATAAAAAGAAGATACAGAAACCTTTCTCTTAGAAGAGGAGCCCACACATTTTTTTATTACAAGCATAAGACTCTTCCTTTCTTTTTGTAATACCTTCTATGCATAAATGATATTTTAAAAATCTGCCTTCCATAATAGATAGATCATGAATGCAATGACAAGACCAGTAAGCTTTTCTCTTAAAAAACCCTCATGACCCTCCATGTTAGAGAAGCTACACAAACTTCTAATTTACTGCCTTTGTTTCAGTTTATCAGTTGCTGAGCAAATATGTTTTGACACAAGCTTTACTTCATGTATTTCATTAGCCTTTTTTGCAACATCAGATTATTATTACCATCTGTATTAATAGAATTTTTTACATTTGTCAGAATGTTACTGTTTATAGGAAGTCTTTCAAAACTAAACTGCGGAGGTAATTTCAATAAGCTGATGTTTTTCTCAAGGCCTCAGTTGTTTTTCCTAAAAATACTCAAGAATATGACATTTAATTACTATTGGAAGAATAATAGCATACATTTAATCTAGTGTTGCCAAGTTATGTGCTGTTTTCAAAACAGGTTATGTGAATGGTTGTAATAAATGAGACAGCACCCTATCATGCCCAGCGGTTGCTGGCACACTTGGAATTTTCTTGGATAAGAGTCTAGTGGTTTCAGGAGTAAATCTTGTGAAACAAAAGATTACTAGAGTTAATGAAAAAATTTAAAATGAGGAAATATCACCAAGGTTCTTGGTTGTCAGAGCAAAATAAGAGGCTTCATAAAGGCACTCTCCCCAAATTGTAGATCACAGTTGAGCTTCAGAAAGGACATCTGAAAAGATTCTTCACCCAGAGGGTGGTCAGGCACAGGAACAGGCTCCCCAGGGAAGGGGGTCCCAGCACCGAGGCTGACAAGAGCTCAAGAAGCATTGGGACAACACTCCCAGGCACATGGTGTGATTCTTGGCATACCCTGTACTGGGCCAGGAGCTGAAATTTGATGATACATGTGGGTCCCTTCCAACTCAAGATGTTCTGTGATTCTTCAAGCTGATATCATTGCTTTATTTTTCTGGGATCACAAATGTTGGGCGCATGTTAAAAACTGTCTCTTTAAGCAACTGATGAACAGAGCAGTGTTCTATGAAATTATGATGGGCTCTTAGACATTGTCTGGCTAGGGAATGTTTGTTAGAGACACGCTGTGCATTCATATGAGTAGTTTAAAATTAAGTTTAAATAGTTTAAACTCCAGGTAATATTTTGATCTTGGTATGTAATTACAGTTTGCTGTACTGGTGTTTTGTTCAGTTTGAATTTGTCCTGTGGATTATGATTTAAGTGTTTCTTATTTGAAGTCTTTAAAATGCTTTCAGCAACTGGCAGCTTTTGAAATTAGCATTGTAGATCCCTGTAATCTAATACCTGAGACTTGTGCAAATGAAAATTTCAGTGTGGTTGGAAATTAAAGCGAGCAACAGTGTGACAGGTTGAACCTCTGAGAACTTTCTTAGCAAGTAGAACTTGATTTTAGATTGCTTCTGCTGTTAAAAAGGCGTATAACATATGGACTATTTCAGGGCTTTAAACATTTTTGGAGTTAACTGCTGATCCATTTCGGGGAATGGAAATTAGCTGCGAAGTGCTATGATTAATCTAAAGTGGTCGCCTCCTTTTATATTGTGCACAGTGCTAAATCATCATGAGATGCTGGGTTTGTTTCCCACCTGTATTTCATTTAGAAGAGCTAAAAATACATCAATACCTGAGCAGTAAAATAGTTAATACTATTTTTTTTAGTTCGTTAGGCTGACAAAATATAATGTCTAGAGGAAGTCAAAACACTTAACTAAAAGTGTTTCATTTCAGCATTTTTAAATGTAATTTTTAATAAAACTATCTGAATTTAGTTAAATTGACACACTTTGAAATGAAGAATGGTTTGGTATAGATGTCTTCAAAACTGCTTAGACATTTTTGTGACAGTCTTTTGAGTATGTTATTTTTAACCAGAAGCATCACGTAACTGATTTTCTGTCAGTCTAATTGGTGCCTCAGAAAGCTGTCTGGCTGTATTACTTTCGTATCTCTTTGTATGGGTAGTTGCCATGGCAGTAAGGGATATCAGGAATGCCTGACAGTCTCTGTGACTGGATGATGTGATTGGTTCTGATGCACCTCTCAGCTTGGTGTGCTGCTGAAGTTCCCTGCAGCCTAGAGGTACACAGAGAGAAAAGTGCCCTTTGTTTAGAAACATCCTCCTTATTGTAGTAAGTACTTTTGCCCTAATACAAAGCCTTGTCTTTGTTCACTGAGACTCGCTGTTTTTAGTAAAATGGATGACTGGGTTGGAGAGTTTGGTACTTTAAATATTTTATCCCAAGATTCCCTGAAAAGTGTGCAATAAAACTTCATTTGGGGTAGAATATGCTAATGACTTTAGATGACACAGAATGTGATTATTTTTTTAGCCAAATTTCTAATGTATAGGAGTACTTTGGTATACTCAGTATATCTTGTACACTCAAAATATCATTTGTCCAGTTCAGGTGATGTTTCATGTCTTGACAGGGTTGTTCTCTTGTGTTTCTCTGTACAACATTACATTCAGTGGTAGGGGTCTCCTGAAATTAGTTTGTAGGGAATTGGAGTAATTTCTAGATAAACCCAAAGGATGTGTTTGGCTTAAGAAGACCAAATTAAAATACGAGTTATAAAGTGTATGTTACTTTTTAGTATCTCATATTTTACTTAAGCAAATATTTAATTTTGTGTCATGGTATTTGGAGAACAGTTTGGATTATTCTTCAGATGGCTTTATAATATAAAGGTGGAAATACTGAAAGGCAGCTTGATACTCACTTTCTTCTCTCCATAGCTGGTTACTTGCAAATCTTGCAACAAAACAACAAGACATTATGGTAAAAGCAGGGATTTTCTGGCTACCAGAACGCAAAATTGTGGCACTCCAGGTATCAAATCCAGCCTGAAGACACCAGATATAAAAATTCAGTCTGCAAAGAAAATTACACCTGTAAGCTGCAGTAGTTTGGGATCTAAAGGGAACAGTCCCTCATCACTTTCCAGGTATCTGTTTCTTTCCTATTTACAGCAGCCGTTTGCCCAGTAGAGTGCATTACATCTTGTTATTTTAGATAAGTCATTTAATAAAGTTCAATTTGATAACTTAGTGTATGTCTCAGTTTGTATGATTGAGATCAATTTTAACTTTCCAGCCTTTAAAATCAAAGATTATTATGAAAAGCCACTTTGTGCAAAGAATGCCCAGTTACATTTGTGTCATTAATGCAAAATGTCTGTCCTAAAATTTGCATGACAAAGTAACACTTCTGACTGCTCACTTGCACATAAAAATACAGTATTTCTCTTGGATATTTTTCACTCAAATTGTATATATGTGCTTCCACAGTTAATTTATGTTAATTCAGACTTCTCTGCTTTAAGACATTTGAACCTTTTGTTTTTCAGGACACGTGAATCTGGACAGGCAACAACCAACTCTGCTTCCAAGACTCCCCGAAACTCCAGATTTCACTTTTCTAAGCTAAAACGGATGCTTGACCTAGAAGAAAAAGAGAAAAGCCAGAAGGCAGATTTCAAAACCTTTTTGACTTTACTTTAGTTATATGTTATTTCAAAATAATAAAGATTACAGCAATAAATATTGCTCCAGTTTTAGTAAATCAACAAAGTGTTTTTTTTAAAACTCAAGCTAACATCATGTACCTTGTGGAAGCATAGACCATATTTTTTAGAAGGAAGCTCTGTTTCTATGGGGAGTGATTGTCTGCCAGAAGGAGTTGAGAAGATAGCCTGTTTAATATGCTTGGGAATCTTGAACATGTTTTGTAGTTTCTGATGCCCTAAGAATTAAAAAGCCAGGATTTATCCTTTGAAGAAGCTGATGATGGTCCCACCAGGACCATTTGATTGTCAAGATTAAAGATTTTCAGTTTATGTTTGGCATAGAGATGAGAGGACACTGTTGAAGTCACTGTTCAGGACTGAGGTTATAGATAGCCTGTCCCACTTACAGTCTGCAGTGATAATTCTGCACATGGTGCTTCACATTTCCCTCCTGAAAAATACAACAATTAGTTAGAAGCATTTCCTTTCTTGGATTTAAAGGTCTGTGTTTTCCTTTTGTTTTGCTAGTTTAATGAATAGTTTACTTTAAATGCCTTCAGACTGAATGAACACTGCTTAAGAAGTAGGACCAGCAAATAAGGTGGTGGACTGGGAAGCAGTCCAGGGCAAGGGAGAATAGTTCACTGTGAACTGTACTTAAGTGTCCCAAAGATTGGCATGTAACCTTTCTATATCTCCTGTACACTTGCACAGTAACTGAAGGGTGCACTGCTCTCTTTATCTCTTATGGACATGTAGGACAAAAAGGAACTGCCATTCTTTAAACAAAATGCAAACCTTGGAGTGTTGCCTTTTTCAGTGTAGAACTTGGCATTAATTCACCTGTTGATGTACTTGCAATCCAGTCCTCTGGAAAAAATACTTAATTCTGTTGATGGAAAACATGCATTGAACAAAAGTATTTGAAAATACAAATTTCACCAAAAAAATCTTATTAAAGGTGCACATATTAGGTATTGCTGTGCTGACCATGAGGTCAGTGTGAAACCAGCACAGGCATCTGCTGTGTTTTAAGGTGCCCCAACATGAACGTGTTTGTTAGATAAAAGCACATTTCCCTGTTGTCCCTGTTTATAGTGCTTCGAACACAACAACTGGCGGTCTCAAGAGTGCATTCCCTTTGGATAAAACTACAGATAAGGGATAAAAGAGATGAAGGGGGGAGCACAACCAGTGTGCAGAGTAAGCTAATGGGCGATCTAGCCACACAATCACAGGAGAGCTTGTCTAAACTACGCATTTCCAAAAATATTTTGTGGTGGTAGGCACTGAACTACAGGCATTCTGCACATCAAGTGTGTTACCTTTGCAGCACGCTATTTGTTAACAGAGATAAAGCCTTGTCATGCTCCCAATAACATCTTTTTTTCTTTGGAATTACCAGAGTTGTGAGATTTGTCCAAAGGTGGTGTTAAAAGGGATTGCTATTGTGAACTATTGGACTTTATTCTGGGAACAAGGGGAAAGAATTCATTCAATATATGCCTTTTCTTGTTTTACAAGTATGCTTCAAAATGCTGGGTAGAAATAATCTCCAGTAATTTTATATCATTCCTAAGCCTTTAATAGAATCTATTTTTTTTATTAACTGGAGTTCCATAGAATTGGTATATGGAAAGACAGACATATCTATAAATATATTTCCATACATAATATATGTAGGTATATACATACATATCCACACATCAGAGGCTTACATGCAGACATACATTAATTACATATATGCATGTCATGCACTCTTCCCTTCAGGACATATTACCTTCCTGTACTTGATGAAACACTGAAGGCTGTTGGCTGTGAGAGACTTGCTGAGCTCCCCTCCAGACCACTGCCAGGCCACATTACTGGCTTGTGTTTGAAGAGCTGGAAGAACAACTTGAGAGAGGAAATGCCTTCACTGATTTCAGAGAGGGCAGAACTTCAGCCATATTTTGTAAAGCAAGAGCAAGAAGGTCTCCATTAAGCATACAGCCCTGCAAAGAGGCATGTGATTAGAGAGTGAGCATTATTTCCCAGCTCACACAAATTCTACTGGGCAATGCTATATGTATCATTGCCAGTCCTTGTGTCATACCACATTGAAAATGCTATAGAAGTGTGCCTTAAAATAATCAGCTCAACTAAATTTTGAGTTCTAGAGGTAGGACCTCAGACCCTTTAATGCACTGCTTCCTCACTGAAAACTGTCACACAAACTACAGGGAGTAATAAACCTCGGAATTAGTATCAAGCACTTCCTCAGCATTATTCCTGAGATGAGATCTTGCTTGACTCCTAAGTACAGAGAGCAGTTTACCTTACAGACATTTCCCAACATGAGACTGAGAATGCAAGCAATGAAAAATAATTTTCAAAGATGTTTTTACAACAATGTTTTATTAAATATGAAAGAGTGTACATATAGGTGTAATTCTGAGGACATAAATTACACAAGGATTACAGGTTCTGTCAGAAAAGCACAATGAAACATCTTTACATTTCAAACTTTTCTTGTTAGCTTTTAACAAATAAGTCTATTTCTGTTGCAAACAAGTAATGAGTGCTATTGAACTTTTGCAAATTCCCACAAAAACATCATGCTTAGTAGGATATTTAACTATTGTAAATATGAAATCAGAATTAGATTTGTAAATAGCACGATGGAAGAGATTTACTACTTAATCAAGATAAATGACACACTGAAATAGGAGCCGAGACAAAATTGGTCATTCATTAGAAAAAAATTCCACTTCAGACACTATGTTTCAGTCTGCTTTCTTTACTTGAAGGAATAATCACTGTGATTAAATGTAATGAGCAGAACTGGCCTAAATATTTGTAAATGTAGCCATCAAATTTTAGACACACTGGTTTCCACTGATTTTCCCACTGAAAAAAACCTCATACCCACAGATCTATTTCCTTAAGTTTCAAAAGGCTCTTCTGCAGAGGACCAACAAAGCCTATATATGATTTCCACATCCTCCATGGTCATCTGCACTGCCAGCTACTGCGTCCTACGTACGTGTTTACGGTCATCATCGACTCATCAGACTGAGTTACCACTGACTTGTGAGAGCAGAACTAGTCTGTGCAAGTCCTAACACAATGGTTTTTTAAACTTCAGGTAAACAGGAATGGGATTTCATCATAATGAAAGCTCTCAATTTGACACTCGGAAGACTACTTGGATAAAATGGATAATAAGCATGTGGTTTGGGTTGTGTTGCTAGGGATTAACAGTATTTTAGTATATTAATACAAACATTAACAGAGTGAATCAAACAAGCTAGTATTATTGCAGGCTGTAGTCTTATTTCCAAAAGAAGTCATGAAACATAATTTTGAAGAATGGTAATTTTTGTAGCTAAGGACTTCCCATTTATTTTTAAAACCACTTAAAAATGGGGTAGTATTCCTGATATCTTTCAAAACATTCTGCAAAAAACACAGATTGAGCCTGCAAACACTAGAATATACAAGCAGTCCCAGTGACCTCCAAGGTAAGCATTCTCACATGGCAAAGTGCTGCAGGCATCTTTTCGCTTTTTTCAGAGAATGCTTAATAAAAGTGCAATGTAGTGAAGCAAATAATCTAATTATTATGCTTTTATTATTAGATGAAAAATATTCAGATATATTATAATTATGCCTCTGTAGGGCAGGCATTCTGGTTTGCCTAGAGCCAGACCATGTTAGAAGAGGTAGGCAGGGTATGCCCACACATTTTCTTTCCCAGGACGGAAACCCCAAAGCAGTTCTGTGGAACAATCCCACCTACAGATAAAACACTGTGCTGCCCAGTCTCGCAGTTATTTTTGTTTTGACGGAAGCTGACATGGTTTGCTTTAGATTTCCACCCAAGCATGTTCTCCCTCTTGTCTCCTTGGCACCTTACCTTTCCCCACCCAGCCTCTTTTCTTCCTGAGATGTCAGAAGTACGTACATTAAGATTTGGAACCTGAGAATTTGGAGGTATTTTTTGACACTGCAGGGCTGCATCTGTACCGTACCATGCTATCTCCTGCTACACTATTACAGTTACAATATAAATCTCCTAACTACTTGATACCTGATGCCTTTCCCATATAAATAAAAAAAAAAAAAAACAAAAAACCCAGCATACCATTCAGCCATTAATATATGACACTTGCTCTAAGAGTGACCTTTGCCTTTCACAAGTCCTCTTTTCCAAACAAATATTGAAGGATCATTTCCAAAACCCCAGCTATGAAAAACTCCTCAAAGTAAACAATTTCACAGTAAAATAAAGAACTATATATCCAGAAAATAACACTCTCTCAAAATCAAAACTTATATACATCAAGAAAATTTGAGTTTTTTTCCTCATTCTTTTATCAGTTCTATATTACCTGTAGATAAGCAATGTTATCACTAGGAGTTATGAACAGGAAAAACAAATCCAGTGAAATATGTGTTGTGTCTTTTCTAAAACCTTTGTGAGATCAAGAAAATTCAGCAGTCAACTTTATTATTGTAACTAATTTCAATTCAGGCAGCAAAAGACTGTTTAAGCTTAATTTGCTGTGATTCTGAGTATCCAAGATAGATCTTTCAGTGCAGTCTAATAAGCCTTGTCACTGCACTTGAAATCACCTCTGGGCACAAATTAAGTTTTCTATGAATGGAATTCAACCATGAACTCACGATTTATGCTTCTTGTTTTATGATTTGTTTTAGAATTCTTAATAGATTAAGCTGGTTTAATATTTACCACAAATTTGGTGCTATTGTTCAGCAAATCTGAGCTTTAACTGCAACTGCAACACACATCCATGTGTGTAAGAATTTATGTGACGAGTTTAATGTACTAGAACAGAAAAATTTAAAACATTAAATTTAGTATCAGAACATTTTTTCTTATTAAGAATCTACGCTGAAATATGTCAGTAAGAGTTATTTAATTTAGCATACTAAAGAAACTAAATCCTCTTGAATTCTATATAGTCAGCTTTTTTTTTCCTATGGAATGGAAAATTGCCACTCAAAACTTTGAAATTTTTGGACATCTAGTGAGCTCATAACTATATTGAGCACTCCTTTTTGTTGGCCAGTATCTTTTAAGAAATCAGTATTCTACATTGCATGCTATGGAATGCTGTGTCAACAGCTTGTATTTCTGTCTTTTCAGGTTTTTTCCCTACTTAACCAAGGTCTAATTCATGGCAACTTCTACAAGAAAACGTAACTGGACTGAGATGCTTATGTCCCAGTGTATCTATTTTAAAGAGAATGATTATTCTCCATTCACATCCTACAAGCATTCTAGTGGTTAGCCCTGTAGAAGCAAATAACAAGTGACAGACAACACCCTTGAACAATTTCATTCCAGGACTATTTTGAATTGTTGTGGGTTTTTAAAAGAAAGAACAGCTTTTTGTAAAAAAAAACTGCTTTCATGTGAGGCATATTAAACTTGTAAACTGTGAACTCAACTGGTACAAAACAATGCCTGACAAGCGCAAAACCATGAATAAAATGCAATCATTAATTACTCCTATGATATATCCAACTCAAAACACTTGCAGCCCAGGTTTTTAAGGTCATTGAAACACCAAAGGTACAGGCAGGCATTTTTAAAATCACTCAATGATTACATGGCTCATTCTGATGGACTGAAAAGCTGGAACTTTCTGGCAATGTGCTAAATGCCTGTCTGTATCTTTAAGATTTTAAGTGAACTTAAAAGCTTAGTGCATAGTATGGACACAAGGGTGCTTCACAAATTCATCTGTTCCCAGAGAAATACCACATTTATGCCATGCAACAGAGTTTTTTTTTAACTGGGCAATAGTTTTCTGCTCATTGACTTTTACACAGGCCTGAACAGTCTCCTCCTGTTGTGTGAGAAAAAGACAATCAAGATTTAGAAATATTTGCTGGAGTGGGTGAAGGTGGGGATGTGGTAGCCCATGCTGGCCTCCAGGGCTTCTCAGTGGAAGAGGATGTACAGCATAGCTGTATCATGTTGCATGTATGGATAGTACACTGTCAAATTTTAATAATGGGCAGTTAGCAATTGAGACAGTTTAGAGAATGACCTTTCAATTTAATTAAAACTGTAAAATGGCTTCACATTTCTGGGATTAACCTTTTTAAATGGAAAGAGATGTTCCAGAAAGGGATTAGATTACAAATGAATGGTCCCTCGATTTAGAAATTAAGCAGCTGTAAAAAGTTACAATTTCAAAACATAATTAAATTGGTCAATTTTATAGTTTTTACATGCTGACTTCTAAATGATACAAAAATATTGCAGTATTTTGAGTATTTTGAGTCATTTGAAGATCTGCTCAGTGTAACATGATTAATATTTTCCAATAGAAAACTGGTTGTTAGTGTTTAATTAAATAAAACCCACATTGTTTTGGGAGTGTGTAATTTAAATGTAATGGACAGTAAGATCACTTTTAACTTTGCATTAAATTGCATGGGCCTTCTTGCAAACATAAGCCTGTAATTTCCACATTTCACTTGCTCACTAGCAACGGAAATGTCTCAAGTCAGAATTCTGTTTTGATTATATGTTGATCTACATTAAATACAGGGTACATAAGAAAAATCTTACCTTTTTTTTTTTCAGGGCACCCAACTAAAATCTTTACAAAAGATAATTATTCATTCTTCCATGTAACAGACACAGATGCCACTTTTATAAATGTAGCCTTATGTTCACTTGCCAATAAAATAGTAAACAAATCAACCTTTTAAACCATTTTTTATAAATTATTAAAGTATTTTTACTGACACTCTGCAACAATATACAAAAATAATACTACAAGAGTACCGATCGGTCTGGCCTACCCCTCATTTCACAGAAAAGCAAAGGTTATGGGGGGATGTTTGGTAATCAATCATCACTGTAGATGTCTCCTGCAAATGGTAGGTGTACGTGGCTGCCTGTGACGTTGGGAAGTCGAGAGAGATCAGGCAGGTTCTGGATGCGTGACCTGAGTTCTTTCCGTACTTGGGACACTCTGGCTAACTTGCGTTTGTACTCCTGTAATGCAGAAGAATTCAACATGAGATTTTTTTGCTGTTACCATCCCTACTACTTACTGATGTGATTTTTCCATGCTAAGCATTCCTTCTGCAAGTTAGGTAAACAGCCTTTCACAGGTGAGAACCCACAGATTACGGACAGTCATTGCACATATTCTTCTATCAATAACAGAGGCTGGAAGGATAAACTTACTGATGTCAAAGAAGTTACTTTCATCTCATACTGCTGAACTAATAAAACCAACCAAATACCCACTAACTAGGCCAAACAGGCCCCACCAAGCAGACCATTGATAAGAATTTTAACTTTTATAATAAAATAAACTTATTTCCTCAGTATGTTTATGGATTTATCCCTGGGTTTTCAGGAACTTTTTGAATTGGGAACTTAGGATTTCATATTGTGTTGGAACACAGGTCAAACCACTCACAACTGGTATATTTCATGATGAGGCACTTTTCACTCGCAACAACTTTATATAATAACATTGTAAATCAGTGCATTAGACTATAGTTAGTGGTCACCTCTAAAGAAGATGAAACATAATGGAGAAGAATATCAGCTTTTAAAGAATAAAAACAGTTACTCCAAAATATAAGATTAATGTATAATTTACAGGAATATTTGAATGTCAACCACTTAGAAAGTATGGAAAGCAGAAGAAACTGAACACTAGCAGACAATGCAGTGCTTCATGAAAAAATACCACAATTCAAATACCACACATCAAATGCAGATGCTTTCTAGTGTGACTGCAGGTTTTGCTGCAGCCTGGGAATGGCTGGAAGTAACAACACATAGGTAATCTACACCTTGGATAATCAGCCCATGGATAACCAAGATCTCATGACTATAAACACTTTTAAATAACATGGGGGAAAATTCTACATGATCCTGCAACAATGACAAATATAAACACTTGATAGTTCCAGCAAGTATGAAAAGACAGTGCAAATGTCTATAAAAGGTAACAATCAGGCCTTTTCTTTACAAGCTCTAAACATCATTTTAAATAGGTTACTATATTGTTAATAGCGTGGAGTAATAAGGAAGAACAACGAAAAGACCTTTAGGTAGTAGAACTCAATACAGTAGAAAAATGTAGTAAAGAATGTTAGAAAACTGGGATATGATCAAGATTACTGGACAAGGTCCAACACACATTAAAAAAGTTTGCAACTACTAAGGCAGCAGCATGATCTTCTTACCAAGGGCAGTAAGAGAACCATGAGATACCTTAAATTCTTAATGAGAACAGTAGTGGATAGCTAAAAACAAAAATCAATTCTTTACACAGAAGAAAGAAAAAGTGTTCCTGAATTAGTATCATCAATTCCTTGGTATCATTAATATTTCAAAATCAAATATTACATGCAGATTCTTATGAGATACTGAACAGAGTGAAAATACTACAGATTCCCAGTCAGTGGAACTGTAAACACTTGGTAACAGTACACAGGGTAAAGCAGCATTTACTTTAGGATATGGGTGGCCAAAGAAGTCCTTCACCTGTAAGTCCCTTGGTCCTGTGAAAGCCAACACTTGCTCACACTTATCCAAAATACTCTCTTCGGAGCAAGTGACTTCAGGACATGGCTGTGGAAATGAAGGTCTGAATTGTATCCCTACAGTAATACCCAAAAGCCACAAATACTTCCCTGTTTCGTACCCAATTTTACAGCAGCATAGAGGCCTCACTGAGCGTACTCTGTGTGAGATGCATAGTCTTTTGCCAGCATGTAAAAGGCCAATCACAGGCATTCTCGCTATGCATTTTAGTCCAGGATGCAGATGCTCCTGACTAATACTTTAGGGAACAGATTTTAATGCCAGATGACAAGAGCATATTCAGGTTTCATTTTTCATTAAAACAACCAATTTGGTGCTATACAGAATACTAGTCAAATAGAATCCCTGTTCTCAGAAGCAGGATGCCTAGAGATTGATCACTGAGCAATAAGGCTTTTGAAGAAGCTAGGTGATCTGGCCTCCACTGCAAAAGATGTACTGCTGTACAAAAGAATATGAGCAGAAATGTGAGCAGAATCAATACACTCAAGAGGCCCAAAAATCATAAAATATATTACCTACAAAATCCCTCCTGCAGTTAATTCTGGTAAAGAGCTGAATCCTGTCCAAGTTTATTCTTTATCAATGGGGAATGTAAAGCAACAAATCGGTATCCCTTCACAAGCTTGAAGCCTGAAGCTAGGCAAACAGACACAGTCACTTAGCAACAGACTCCTCGGCTATGTTCTTGCTAGACTTTACTCCAAAACCTGAAATGTGCCTTAGATTGTCAGTTGCTTGACTCCCTTAAAATTCCCTTTAGCTGATAATAAATCATTTCCATAACAACATTGCATTTCTGACATCCAGCATTTTCCATATAAATTCTGCCTGGGACTTGTTGCCTAGTGACTATCAGCTTGATCAATATTACTGACAGTAGGTTCCTTTTCCTCACTAAGGAAAATGTTCTCATAAATTCTGTCTCCCCGCATAATACAGTCATCTTCCTCTCACCAACATCTCTGTCATAATGCACTCTCGGGAGTCAAAATTTGTTCCTTAAGCCTTCTCAGAAATATGAAGCTCTGAGAAAATTTGCTTGAAGTTTTTACTGCAAAAATAGAGTAATAAAAATTTAAAAAAACCTAAGTAAGGTTTTACAGTTGATTATATTATTGACGCAGTATAAGGTACAGAATGCAATTTTAATCCAATTTTGATAATCCAAACCATATGTGAGATCTGAAACTGCAGGTTAGATGTTCACAGCAATCCTCCCCCACAAGCAGAAAAATGATTTACCTATCCAGCGCACCTAATTTCCCATGACATTCCTGAAATGATTCTAGAAATCACTAGAGATGTCTGTTTTTTATGATTGGTGAGCAAGTCCAAAAGAGGACTGATTTCCAAGTGCAGTGACTCAGCAGTTTAGAGGTGTTTTCAAGGCAGCTGCTGTTCACTGATTCTATTTAAAATCACTAGTCTCTTCTGAGAGGTTTGCTTGTGTATTTTTAAGGCTGTATAGTTCTGGTATCACCTAAGAAGTCCTGGACTGCTGGAATACAAGTATTAAGTGCTCATCATTAACAACACTCACTGTATGTACAGCCTTTACTGTTTTATCATAACAGCACCCACATGTAGCTGCAACCTCATTTCTCAGTGTTTACGTTGAGACTGTGATAATGAAAGCAGAGAAGTGGAAACTGGAATATCTAGGTGTTATTTCTAGAATCGTTGCTCTGTTAGAAATGGTGGACATTATACAAGCAAGTAACAATTTAATCCCATTTTTGACACTTTTGTGGAAATCCTCACGGAGAATTCCAAATTGATTGACTCTGTGCTGATTTTAAGATAAACTTCAAATTACCCCTGTACAAATTAGAGGCAAGATTTGAGATATTAACTTCAAAGAGTCAAGGACAGGAAAAAGTATGATACTTTCTTTTGTTACACTGAGCTTAATTTGCATTTTTTCCTACCAAAAAAATGAGAACATTACTCTTGGAATATATGGACAACCTGATAGTTGGAATTAAAATCTCTTCAATTTCTCTAGTGGCTTAAGTTAACAGTACTTTCAGGCAGTATTTGTTTGCCCTTCCAGTCATAAAAGCAGGTTTATGAGGTAATTAGAACATATTTTGCTCACTAGAGTCCCACCAATTACTACAATTTCCATTATTTGACAGTGTAGATGGATATTTTGTGAAAGCAATGCTAATAACATATGGATTCAAAATCTAGATTAATAGTGATTCTCCATCAAAAAGTGCCAGGCAAAAAAGCCAAATCATTTTTGATTAGACATTACAGACATCATAAATTATAAAAATGTGGGCAGGTCAAACAAGTTGTGCACTGCAGAAAATATATTCCCTTCCAAATAAAATAGATCTTCATATAGATGTTCTGCAATAGGAAGGTGATACAGATAAAAAATCCACAGCATGGATATGCTTTCCCTTTATAACACTGATACAACTTTGAACATTCATCTGATCAATGCACCAAACAGAATGCACCAAATAGAATGCACCAAAATATCGTGTGGTAGAAAATGTATAGCAAAGCAGGAATAAAAGGTTTGCAGGAAAGAGCAGTTTTTAATCCACACCCTCATTAGCTACAGAAAGGTGAGGTAGAAATAAATATTTCAATGCAGAAAGACAAAACCCAAACACTTAAAAGGCTTTTAAGGTGTTGAGGGCACGTGTGTACATCAGTATCCATGGTCTGTACGTATACAGTAATTAAAACTGAGATCTCTGACTTTCTAGGTCCATTCCAGCCTTCAGTTTCAGGTGCAGATGTCAGAGCTGCATCACAGAGCAAAGGCTTCTCCTATACTGTCTGAAAGTGCAGAATCTACTAGGAATCTTCAAAGGTTCAGATGAAAACAAATCTTGTATCATAGCCTGATATCTAGATTCTGAAGCTCAGAATCACAGTATTTATAGACTCTACCTTGCTAAACGCCTCACCCGGTCTGGGTATTTTTCTGCAAGGAAGACTGACAACCAGACCTATAAGACTGAGATAAGGCTATCACCTTAGGAAACATGAGCATGAGGGTTAAATTTTGAGCTGCCTTTACAAATTCGGCATGGCTTACATTTGTCAGCAGTACGATTAAAAGCTCAACTATTTACTAGTGTTTAGGATAAATGAAACCCTGAAATAACTTTAAAAAACTGAACCAACATCCATAAGCTTCACACATGAGGTAGAAGAACTAAGGACAGTTACGATAAGCTTAGGAAGGGACTGACTTGGCCAACCTTCCATTGCACGTTGGCTACTTCCTAAAAGACAGGTTTCTGGAAGAAAGCATCAACTTTTTAGATATGTTAATATTTAAGTGTTTTGCATTTGGTCTTGCCAGGTTTTGAACTATGTAATTAGCACTAAAGCAACTAACAACTACGTGGTGACTGCTTTGTTTATTAAGTTTTGTTTTATGCACTGGCCCATGCACTACTTACTGTACAAGTTATTATGTGCATTGATTTACTAATATTCTCAGAGGTTTTCTACTGGCAAGCTTCAACATTACAGAACACAATTTTCTCTCCAGAAACCTTCTTTGAGCTCATAGATGAAAATCCCATTTTCCCTTGTACTTAAAATTTCCAAGAACTTAACACTGCAAAGCAAATTTTCTAAATTAAGTTAAAGTATTAGAGACGCCTCAGCTTGTCTGCAAATGAAGCAATAGGAAGCAATGAACTCAGAAGTTTGAAACCCACAAACAAAATTTGTGACCATCTGGGGAAAACTTGACTGCGTGACTTTGTCTGCCATCAAGTGTTATGCTGTGGTACAGACTGGAATATGATGCAGACCTTCAAACTGCAAATTCCTGACTGGAAGAGTAGCAGATTGAAACAAAGCATTTTATCAGCACATTTCCCGCTGAAGAGTGATTATCAGAAATGCAAAGTCCTTCACAGTGGCCACAAATTACTCTTCCCATTTCTTAAAAATGCAATTTTTGTCCAGCTCCTTCCAGCTTCAAACAGTATCTCAAATCTCATTCATTGCAGCCTTGACTCTTGGTCTCCATCTCCATTCCAGGAACATTGCTCCTAGAATCAACTTTTGTCCAACAAGGATGTTCAATGACTCTCAGAATCCTATCACACCTGTATTCAGATACAATATAAACACTCGCAACTGGTTTTTGTCTACCTCTTCCCACTTCTAGCTTTTCTGATTCTGATCTAAATTTTTCCCTCTCCAATCCTGGTCTCCATTTATCATCCTCTCTGGTTCTGTTTCTCCCCAGTCCTGTACTTGGTCTGTCCCTATTCTCCCTGTATAATATCTTCATCAGAATCATTACCACCTAACAGTTTTTGCTTCTATTGTCTTAGTCCAAATGAATTCCAGTTCATTTCAGTCCTACATGGTATTATACCCTTCTGGCTAGTCACTCCCTTCTCAGCCAGCTATCTACTATTCAATTCTTTACTGTAATGTTTAGTCCTGGATCCTTTCTTAATCTCCATAGCTTCTGGTGCAAAGTTCCATATGAACTTGTCCAAGTTTTGCATTCAAACCCATCAGCTCTCATTTCCCAGTTATTTAGACTCATGGGAGTCATGGACAATCCATCCATAGAAGTTCTTTCTTCTCACATCTCAGCCTAGTGAACAATTGTACATGGTTGTAATTGCACAAGTCTTCTTTAGCCCAGGCTGGAAAACTCCCTGGCAGAGATCTTCACAGAAGTTAGCAATGTTTAAAGTAATCTCTGATGAACATATTAAAAGTAAGATTTTTTCCAAACGCTTTCATTAAGTTCATTCGTAAGGTTCATTATTAGTACATCAAAATTCATGTCCCTTCAGAAAAAAGGATTTTCCCATTTCATAATAATTTGAGAAAAAACATAAATTACTTAATCTCAAAGCTAATTTTTAAGATTATTTATTATAAACTTGTTTTTAGCCATTCTGTTGAAGATGGTGTTGCCAAAAAGTTGCTCAATGTTTGGAAAAGTAGAAGAAAACAAAACAGGACTTGCAAGCCTCTAGGGAGGTGGTGGAGTCACTGTCCCTGGAGGCATTCCAGAGGCACCTGGATCTAGCAGTGGGTGATGTGTCTTAGGGGTAACAGTGGTAGTGCTGGATTAGCTTGAAGGTCTCTTCCAATCTTGATGATTCTATGAGTAAACTTAATTAGCAGGGATATTAGTAAGTTTAGTTTACATTTATCTCCCCTCAATCATAAAAGGTCCAGGATGATGAATATTAATTTCTAAAACATTACTATATAAAGACATTGATTTAATTAGACAATCTCTATGCGACTATGATTTAATTTAAAGCATTCCAGGATGGCAGATATGAGCAGCAGTTGAAATGAAAGATGCCTGCCTGAGGTTACTCTTGGTCTACTTGTGTTTTACTATCTGGTAACAGCATTTATTTAGCCATTATAATAAACTCAAAGCTACATGCTTCCAAGAAATGCTGAAATTATACTGAATTCTTAGGTTTCAAACACTGGATGGCAGAATGAAGCTTTGGAGAACTTTTGACAGTAAGTATTCAAGTACTTCAGAACAATTCTGAGCAATTTTGCTCAAATACTCAAGTTGTTACTCTGCACAGGCACCAAAGGGATAAAGCAGAACAGTTTTGAAAATAAAAAAAATTAAATGGGCTGGAGGCTTATAGGTAGCTTCTTGAAGTTTCACCTACTCACAAAAGATCTACATGAAATCCAAATTAAAGGGTATCGGTGTTTAATTTCAGAAGAATTTAAAATTAAAAATTTTGATGGTCTATTACAAAAGCATGTCTTTAACAATGCATTTAATAACAACTGTGTAAAGTCTCAGGCTCAAATATTTACTGTACCTAACAGACTAACTGTAAAAATACAGATGTGTCAGATGCACATTCCTTAGTTCAAGCATCCCTTGCCTGTCTCAGTTTCAACTTCAGATTTCACATGGGCAACTCTCTCAACCTAATGTGTTGAACCACAAACACGTGGATTGTGTAGTTAGTTATTTAGCAGGCATGATTGGACATCTTCAAGTATGAAGCTGCTGTAAAGCTCTGACTACACGTACTTATTTTGAAGATGAAAGTGAATCTGAGAATGCAAGTTAACACTGCAGGTCACTAGGTAGGGATTCATCTATTGCTAGCCAGGTTACAACTCCCTCAGATCTTTGTCAAAGACAGATCTACATAATGTAGAAACATATAACCTAGTTCTATTGCAGCAAGGCTAAGCACTAGTCGCAATTTAATCCAAGCAGAATAGAATTTAAAGCAGGGTAACATACATAGCTATTTCAGCTGCTGTATAGAAGCACTCAGTGTCAAACTGTGGATAAGAAAGAAAATGAGAAATCATTCTAGCGACCTAAGACTGGGTATTAGCCTTATTTGGGGTGAAATAAATAAAGGTAATGCACATAAAAGACCCCAAATTTCTGCTACAAGTGAGCCTGCACTAGTGACCTTGTTCATTTAAATAATCTATCAGTGTAGGGTCCATCTACTCAAAACTGGTCTTGGATATTTTGAAGAAGTTATTCCAATTCCATTTTTTTTAATAATTCATGTCTGTCTTTTCCAAATTCATAAATTATTCCTATAGAACCCAAACAAAGAGCTATGAAAGACATCCACCTTAAATTTCAAAACAGTCTTACTTGAACACATGTTTTAAAAAGATTTTTAACAGACAGTTCTCAAAAGAAGTCAAGAAATGCCATGGGCCATCCAATATGCGTATATTCTAATGAATTTTATCAGCTAGACAGTTTCATACTACGCTTGTCAACTCATTCTCACAGCTTCATCAAATAGGTTGAACCATCCATTTTAGATACATGGATTCTCAAGAGGAGCATTCCCAAGCCTGATTTGCTTAATGGCAGTCGAATATGCTCAGTGTCAATTGATTAACTGAAACTATAGTTTACATGACTAAAGAGAGTAATTCTGTAAGACACATGGTTTATATGGTGCATGGTGATTTTTGTGCTTTTCTCTCATTTTGTGTGAAATAGGTATTTCAGATGCTGTATTCAGCAGTGGGGATGGGGACATAAGAAAGGTAAAGCTGGAAAGTAGAACTACACAACAGCAGCAGATATTCTGATTTACTTGCCCCTCATACACCCTGTGAGAGTATCTCCAGTGAAAACTCTACTATGCATGAAGCAAGCAAACAACTGAATTTCTTCTATGACCAACAAGAATCATAATCTAAATTTTCCAAAAATGTACATAGACACAAGTTCTATAATTTTTAAAAGTACAGAAAAAGTGCTTTTAAATAAAGTGTCTTCCCCCAAGCTTCAGTATTAAAATATTATGATTAGAAAAATCTGCCTTAGCAAAATGGTACCAATAGGGAGTACAGAACAATTCCAAGAAAAATTCAAAATTAAAAAGTCCCTTATCAATCAACCAATTTCAGGCAGCAAATCTGGCACACCCACATGTTTTGTACATTATTTACCCAATTCCAAATTGCAAAAAGAGCTGGTTTTATTTTATAATAAAAAAAAAAAAGGTTAAAAGGTTGTCAGGGAAGAAATCATGAGCAATCAGAGGAAAAAAAAAAAGTCCAGAGAGCAGAACATAGAAGAAGTAAACAACATTAAGAACAAGTAAAGACACTTACACTGGTTTTTACAACTCTTCTTACCCATTATGAACTATATTGCTCCCAAAAACCTACAGATTACAATAACTCTACTAATGCACATCTTTCTGTGATCTACTGATAAATACGTATCAGAGGTTAGCAATCACAGAATTACAGAATATGGTGAGCTGGGAGGGACCCAAAGGGGTCACAGAGTCCCACTCGTGCCCCTGTCCAGGACCATCCCCAAGTGTCACACAAGTGCCTGAAAGCATTGTCCAAACACTTCTTCAACTCATCAGGCTTAGTACTAAGCCATCATTTCAATCTAAAATGTCTTTGCTTTTCAAAGCACCCTACATCCATTCAAGCCACCTATAGTTCACTAAAATGATCTTTAAAATTGTTATCCTGGTTTATATAGAACTCTAGGAGTATCTGTGGGGTTTTCCATTTTGTATGTCTATATTCCTATCCAGTTGTGGATGAAATCACCTGGGAACATCAGGTCATGAGGCAAATATACTAAGTTAAATATTGTTACAGTAATTTACTACTAAAGTCATGACTAAATCAGTAACTTGTTACTGGGGAGGGGAAGCAAATTATGCAGGAAATTCCTTTGTTCTTCATGTTTACACAGTGTCAAAAGAAATAGAATTACACAAAGTAATAAATCACTTAAATTCCTTTTTTTGCCATGTGGTTCTTGCATGTCAGAATGCAAGTCACTTAGGAATATTTTCACCAAGTTCATTACCCTGGGTTTCTAGCATGACAGACACTCAAATCTTCTCTCTTATTCAGACTAAATCTGCACTCTCAAATTTGATGCTGCTTTAAATTTGCACCATGGGTTCTAAAGAAAACCTCAGGCTCTAATTCCAGTTGTACAGCCTAAAGTGAGAACCTGTACAACCTCTCTTTTAAAAAGATGGTTTACCTGACAATGTCTTAGAAAAGCAGGGCTTTAGCAGATCTGCTGTCCAAATTGCAAAGTAATGTCATCTGTCTCTTTTCATTGGTGACCCGCTTCAAATTCCCTCAGAAAACAAGACCTTAAGTAGCAATGGAAACAGCACTCTTGCTGTAGAAAATGGTTTACCATGGTGGCAAACTGAATTTAATACAAATCCAGTATACATGGCTAGTATAGCAATTAAAAAACCTTTTTTATTAATTCTCTATGCCTACTTGCTCATAAAACCTTTAAGGCTGGTCTCAACATAGACTCATGTCTGCAGATCTCTTGTAAATGTGAACTGAAAGAAAAATAAAGTACACCCAGCATCTGATGACAAGGGAAACAAAACAAGCAGGTCTGAACCTGCAGCTGACATTTAGGCAAGAGTTGGACTGACTGACTGGCACAGCAATACCTGCCTGTCAGGACCTGTTTAAGATTTCTCGTGCCGTGGATGTGATCTGTGGCAGGCTAGAATGTGTGTTTATGAAGAACTACACAAATGCTGTCTGGCTATGTTTCCAGTCTGCCATGAGGTAGAGGGATTGAGTATTAGGCCTGGGTGTGCCACTTTCTGTCACTCTGCAGTGCAATGTCATGGCAAATGGCAACATTTCCCCATGCAGAGTGGGAAAACATGACAAAATTATTTACTATTTGGCCATGACTTACAATCAAATGTAAAAACTTGCACACAATCTTAAGATACCATCTTGAAGAGTAACCATACAAATCACCGTGCATTTTAAATTTTAAAATTTTTCTTTTTAAAGGACTTGCCTTGTAAAGTAAAAAGTAATTTCTCACCCCTCAAACCCAGGCTAGCCAGGCACCACAAGCTGAAGGACTCAACAGCCCAAATGAGTCCCTCAGTGACTCCCAGCCATCTCTAGCTGGCCTTTGATGGTCCAACAGCATGAAGGTCCAACTTGCCCCTGCTGATGGAGCAGGAAAGGACACATATGTCCACCACTTCCACAGATAAGAAAAACTAAAACCAAAATGATCTTTTTGCTGCTGTTCAGGGAAAGTGATTTGCTCATAGCTATCTTATCATGACAAGTCAAGACCACAGGATCAAATAAAAACAGCAAAAAAAACTCTCACCATAGTCATTCTTGTGTACGTGGAAAGCTGTAACTGTGTAGGGCATATTTCATTATGTTCCCAAATGAACTGAATTTTGGAGGAGAAAGTTCATTGTGCAACATGGCAAAAGCTGTCTGACATTACAAAAAAGCATGCTAGGTACCCCAATGATGGAAGAACAAGCGTTGTTAATTACACATGTGCCATGAAAATGTGAGCAATATGCTTTAACAAGTACGTCTGTATGCAGCCACATAAGAGAAAGCTCGTCTGCCATTAAGCATTCTGAGGGACACAAAGAACATATCTCCAGAGGAAATTATTTCAGTGAGACTCTGGACCTCACAGCATTCTCAGAATTGCACAGTATTCCTGCTTCCCACTGCAGCACTAAGAGCTTGCCTGCTGACCCTCACAGCACTTTGTGTTTTCCACCAGTAGTTTTGTTTTTACTGCAGCTCTAATGAAATTCAGTATTTTCCAGCAAGCTTCTCCTGCTGAAATTTGGGTGCTGGCTCATATGCAGAAAATAAATATGCTCTTATCTTAAACCCCATAATACATTTATGACTTCTTAAATTAGAAAATATATATTTAAATTGTAAGCCTTTATCAATTATATTGAAAGATGCAAATCTGGAATTTGCACCCACCATTTTATAACTGAAGATTGTAAAATTTACATTATGAACATATATAAGACAAGAGTCTTTATAACTCCTGGCATTTTTAAAAGAAACTTCTGCAAACTCTCTTGCTCTTTTAGTTATATACCTAACTGGATGTTAGCTATTCAGATTCCAGAAGACAATAAGTACTTTCAGGTAAGTCCAAACCTGAAGTTCAAGTGACCAAGATTATTCTACAGCCCACATATGGATTTATGCTCAGAAGCCTAAGAAATATTGCTTACTATTTAACAGAAACACAAGGTTGAAACCTACAACTGCCATTGAGCATGTACATTTCT
Source organism: Cinclus cinclus (assembly GCF_963662255.1). Taxonomy (NCBI): domain Eukaryota; kingdom Metazoa; phylum Chordata; class Aves; order Passeriformes; family Cinclidae; genus Cinclus; species Cinclus cinclus. The sequence continues at coordinate 86,123,072 of NC_085046.1, read as the reverse complement.
GATCATGCTGCATAAGAACATTAATTTTCCACTGACTACAGCAACTGCTATTGAGCATGGTTTCAAGGATTTGGGGCTAGGATATTTTCTGAGTTGTATACACACACACTGAGTGCAGAGGACACTAATGGAATAAGATGCTCCTAAGTCAGCAGTGACAGGAATCTTCTCTATCTTAAACTGTTAAAGAGTTGAAAAAAAAGGCTAATAATTTTGTGGTTTATATATGGATCAACACAATAATTTTCAACTGGTTTAAAAGCAGCTTCATATGATCCAATATTAATAACGCTGATTAACCAAATAACAAAGCAGCATTGTTCTGGGACTCGAGGACTAAGCACACAGCACAACAACTCTACTAGTGTGTGGGCTGGGAAAAAAAGGAAGATCTTGGTGGTCCAGAAAACTGGATTCTTCTCTTTGTATAAAGCAGAAGATGCTCATCAGCCAGAAGGTAAAAAAGTTTCAAGATGCTCTTTTCTAGGAATGTTAAGAACATGGCTACAACAGAACACCTGCAGAAGGCTGCCTATTACATTTTCAATGACATTAGGATGACTTCCCCTTACAGGCACTGCAGCAAAGGAATGCTCTAACAATCCATATAAATTGCAGGTGAGAAGCTCGCCAGGAAACCAAAGGAGTAGTACTTTAAACACTACTGTCTGGAGGACAGCCCAGTCATGTTAAATTTCTTGCTGCTGTGTTCTAAGACAGCACTATCACGCAAGAAGAAATTAAGAAAACCAGGAATTACTGGTTCTTAAGAAGAATGTATTGTCTGAAAAAGTTCAGGCAGGTTCTCAAAACCAAATCTGTGTGTAGTGACTCCAGTTTCTGCTTTGGGTTTGCACCTGCATCACTTCTTTATTCCACAATCTTTCGGCCTAAGGATGAAATGTCTTTGATTAACACTGCTTGAGCAAGTATGCTTGATTTATTCCATAGATAATATTACAAATAGGGGCTTTCCATTCCTGCATTTTCATACAAGCTAAGTGCAGTAATTGCATTATCACCAAGAAAGCAAACAGGTATACACACAGAATTTAATCCTCTCTACAGAAGTTGCATCTAATGTCATCCTGTGCCAAATGACATGCTTCTCTACTGGAAATGGCACTCTATTCACTACAGGACCTGTGACAGCAAACACAAGAAATGTCTGGCTTTCAAGATAGCACGCTAAATTGTTTTGTTTGAACAGTCAGTGTATAAAATACTAATTACAGTGGTACAGCTCCTAGATTTAAATCATGTGAGACTAAATACTCTTTAATGCACCACCATTTTAAAAAACAACAGCAGCAGCAAAAATTGCTACAAAAATTCGCCACAACAGAAGTCGTATCAGTGGAAGACAGAAAACGAGGAAAGAGGAAACCACGACCTACTGGCACTCATCCAGCATCTCTCACACTGGTTTTTATCGAATCATAGATCGGCAAAACTAAACAGATATGTCTGGAAGCTATGTACTGAGTATCCATTTTAACAAAACCCCCAATTTCCTCTGGATGACAAATACTCCAAAATAAAGTTGATGGCATAGCTCGCCAAATTTATCTATCTAATATGCTGGCCTTATCAGCTACAGCTACCACTTTTTGCTCATAGTTCACTACAGCTGAAGGATGTTAATTATCTCCACCAGAAAACAGGTAGGAAATAGTGTGTTTCTAGAACACATCAAGAATTTAAACATTTATACTCTGAAATCTTGGGCAGTGAAGAGCTCCAGCTTTCACTGTTGAATCTGGATGTGCAAGTCAGCAAAGACAAGATGGAGGGATGCAAAGAAAAAGGAGATTCTCTATGAATACAATGTTTTCATTGGTCACTGGTTTGGTGACCATGGTTTGAGGAGAATACAGAATAAATGATAGTGCACAAAAGAAATAAAGTGATGGGTCATTACAATTAGCAAATATGGATGTGATGCAGAAAATTATTGATTTCACATCTAGTGGCTTTGCAGATTCATTCCTCCTACTCTGGTAGCGACTAGCAACCCAGAAATAAATTACATCAAAACTTTGTGTGTTTGAAACGTTGCCAAGTGTAACACTTGGGGGAGTTACACCGTCTGCTGTCTCCTGCCTTCTACCTTCTTCAGGATCAAGGGGCTCACATTTACTGAGAACATGACAGTTCTGAGGCTTGTCTTTAAAGAAGTTATAAGGAGCTCAGTGTTCCACATAAATTCTGAAAACTGTTTAAAGGCATAAATAACTGTGGTAAAAACAAGCAATAACATCCCTTTACCTCCTCTGCTGTCCAATGAAGTATTTGGGCTGGAGTAAAATTAAGTTTTTGATACTGACTGAAGAAAAACAAAGGGAAAAGTACACAATCAGGAATGGAAAGTGGTCATGACAACCTAACATTTGAGGAAATAGAGCCCAATAAGCATCTACTTAACCCGTACCACAGGACCACAGTCAGATGTAAATCTTGATTCTCCAGGCCTCTTAACATTTTATTGCTACTTTTGACATGTTGTTAAAGTTCTATTTTCAGAACTGACCTTAAAGTAAAGGTCTTTTGAAGGGTGGAACTCAAAGCTCAATGCTTATCTCCAACTTTTAATTCTGTTCTTCAAATCTGACACTCTGTCTTTCAACGTATTAAGTAGCCACTACATATTTGCTACCCTAAATTCTGCTTGCAGCCAGGCTTTAAAACTGTTGCATGTGCTGACAAAAACAATTCTCCACACCTTTAACAGGGCAACATAAAAAACCTGGTTTGGAAGCATGGGGAGGAAAAAAAAAAAAAAAACAAAACAAAAACCAAACCAAAATACAGAGAGAAATGTCTAACTTCTGAGAAGACTAGAAGTTAAATTTTATTGTGATTTATATCTGTTAACATTAGTCTACATTTAAATTAGAGACAAAACAGTTTTAAATAAAAATAAAATTGTTTAAAATAAAAAATTTTAAACAAAACAGTTTTAAATAGTTTTAGACAGGATTTGTGCTAGATCACAAAATACTGATTAATATCCCAGCCCTTTGGTGCACAGTTACAAGAACGTCTACAATTATTTTAGAAAGCATGTGGCATTTCTTCTACTTCTCAGCTTCTTCTCTCGCCCCCATTTTAAAATTATGTGTATACTATGGAAAACAAACTCGACTATGGACGGAGAACATCTCTCTTGCACTGAGAAATGAGCCTGATTCAGGGAGAGAAGGCCTGGGCCAGATAATGCTCTTAGCAGTACTTTATCTCACCAGAACCCTTATTTCCTCCAATAACCAAAATGTAACAGATTTGTCTCTGCCTAAAACTTCGCAATATATTCCACTCCTACCTATGGCCCTCAGAAACACCATCCTCACTGCAATGACTTAACAGTGCATCCTTTTCAGTTTGGTAGTGCAGAAGTACAGAAAAAGTAGTAACCAAAATTCCTTTTTGACACTAACAAAATGTTTCAAATATTTTAATTTAAATATGTACTATCGCACTTCAAATTCTGAACATTTTATTCAATTTCAGAAAGTTCTAACAGCAGATTTTTCTTCTTATTGCAATGGAGGGGTGTCCTTTATAAGATAATAGGGTTATCATCCTAGTGTGCATAAGGTGGGGGGGGGGTTATAATCAATTTGAATTCATAATGTATTTCTAAATTAAGAACCCAGTCAGAATATAAAAACCTGCTGTGATACCAGTTTCACAGATGAATAAAATTAAATAAAGATGCTTTTGTGGGAAAAAAATAATTTAATACTGAATCTGACTCCTTAGATTACTTACTCTCAGAGAAACATCATTTCAATGTTATTACAGACTATTTTACACTCCCAGTAGTGCCAGATGTTCTAACTCCATCCCAGTTAGTCCAATTCTCCATCCCACAGTAGCTCCCACCCAGTGTGTACCCTCCAACTCTCCCCTTTCCACCCCAATATTCCTTGACATCTTCTACGTCACCTAACCATTGTTGTGGCAAAGAGTAGTGGAAGTTATGGCTGGTTCCATGCTCCAAAGGCTGACCAGGATAGACTGAGGGGAGAAGAGCTACTGAAGCATTCCTCTGGGCCTCTCTTCTCTTTATGCATTCACAAAAGTAATTTTATCAAACTTTTAAGAGCAAAATAATTCGGATTGTTTCCCTGCCAAAGGGAAATTGATATGACAGGAAGCATAACTGCAACAGTCAAGTCCCCCAGGAATTTGGACACCTATAAGCCTTATGTAACGGCAATTCACTCTCTCCTCTTCTGCCAATCACTGCCAGAAATAACTGAGAAATATTACAAAAATGCTTTGCCCTCTCTAACAAAGTCAACTTTATGCACTTTTTATAACAGAGATTTATCTTCATACTGTATAAATAAAATGAAATTCCAAGACAACATAGAGTTCATTTACAGGATTTATACACCATCCTGAGTTATTTCCCTGCATTCTGCTTTTCCTTATTTCCATCAATCTTAGTCCACAGCATTTCAAACTTGAGCAGTGGAAAAATTTACCAACTACATATTAGACCTACACAATACTCTTTACTTTTGGAGGAACTGAAAAACAAATGTGTCAGTCGAATACAAAAGTAAATGTACTCTGGCTAATCCTTTAGCTTAGAATAAAGTTTTAAGACAAGTATAAGAACCGCTTTACACATTTATCAGGTGGTGGTTAGTACTCCTGTGACAACTTCCATTTCTTCCAGGCTAAGAAACATTCTCAGCAAGCACAACAGCTGTGGGATTGTTTCCTCACATTGTTTCCCTACTGCTGCTAAAACAGCATCAACTGCTCTTACATCACATCCCCCAGAATAACTACTGATACAGCTCCAAGGGACAGTCAAAGAGAGCTGGTGTTTCAACATTGTCCACAGCATCAACTCACGCTAAGTTGTTCTCCCCACCCTACAGACACATACCATATCCCAATCAATGAAAGAAATCCAAGAATGATGAAAATAACCCAGCCTCTTAACATATTTTGAAATAAGGTGCAAGGGGGGAAAAAAAGGTAAAAAAACCCCCAAAAACCCAAAAAAAAAACCAAACAAAAAAACCCCAACAAACAAACCCCCAAAGCCACAAACAACAACAACAACAACAAAAACAACCCACAGAACCCAACAACAACAAAAATCCACAATGGGCACGTGTCTAAACATATATATGATCATAAAAATCTCAGACACTAATCAATGCAAGACTAAACACATCTCCTAAATAGCTGTACCATTGTGTGAAAGTCCTGGAGTTCTCCTCCTACCATTCCCCCCTCTCTCTTTTGATTCATACCTCATCATGTGTTTCAGTATGAAGGCAAGCCTTCCAGACTGGATTCTCTAGGGAAAAATACTATCATTAACCTTGGGTAATTTCCAGAATCAGGCCAGTATTACATAAACTACAGTTGCTACTAACTGAAAGGAAACATAACCCAAAGTTCCGTATTTCATCAATTAACTTTAACCAAGAGTTTTTAAGAACTGGATTTTTCAGCGAAGTCCTGCAAAGAATTGTTACCTAAGAGTTTTCACCTTTTCTCAGCTGAGGCTCTTGACCTACTGCACCATGAAGTGGCCTACTATTCTCTAAGCTTTTTAGGAATGAGGATTAGCTGGTTTTATTTTAAAAGTGTGGATATTTTGAAGTAAATTCCCCAGCTTTACCATATGAAGACATTAGTGTAACTGTGGTGGTTTTGATTTGTAAGATTTTGTTTCACTGTGAGTCCTACAGAAGAGTATTTCTACATTTAGAAATACTCTCTACATTTAGCCTTAGCTGGAGATGGATGTCATCTGCAACAATCACAATAAACCCTGTGACTCATTTAGTAGCACCATTACAGAAGATCATAATGTATTTAAACTGTGATAACAGAATAGCCTTGGCTCCTGATTAAAGCAGTTCAACTAACTCCTTTGTTACATTACCTCAATTTTGACAAAAAAACTATTAAAATTAAAAATTATTCTGATCTGTCTTGAAAGATTCACATGTATTCTTGAATATTATTCTTATTTCCAGTGGTATTTTACTGATAACTGATGGGCTTCGTAGTAGACAAATTTCAATTAAAGCACTGGACTTAAAGAAAAAAGAATTTAAAAAAACAAAACAAAACCAAACCAAACCAGCAACAAAAACCAACAAAAAAACCCCAAAAAAACAAAACTCAAACCAAACCAAAACTAACAAACAAGCAAACTAACAAACAAACAAACAAAAAAAACCAAAAAGCAAAAACCACACATGGAAAAGTACACTGTTCTTAGATGCTACAAAATGTCAATTTAAAACCAGGAATATTCCACTCCTAAAAATGCTTTTTTAAATGCAAACAGGTTTCTGTCATAAAGATAGCACCCATACTTACTAATCACTTCACACAAATTAACATTTTTACTTTCCCCTATGCTGACATTAAAAACAACATAAAAGGCCATACATTATTTCATTAACAGGATCTGACAATACCTGCCACCTCAGACCACTACATAAGATGATGAATTATTTTCCTATGTAGATGTGAGAACAGGGGAAAATATGAGCACTCTGCCCAAGATCTACCATAACTGGATACGTATTTTCTTTAAATGCCATCTCACAGCTACTTGCTGTCCAGCTGAAGACTGTTTCCTTGCTGTGTACATTCAGATTTTCCAAAAGGTATCAACTCTGTTCACAACAGCATGAGTGCCACTACATTCTACATCAGATTTTACACAAATTTCTTCTTCTATATAACACTGGAGTGGTTTTGAGTGAAAACATCAGAAGTCTGCAGTAGAATAATATATTTTGAGTTGTTTCAGCAAGGCTGAGAGAAGAAGCAGGCTGATATTCTAGCCATTTCTCTTCTTTCTTCCGTCAAGAGATTTCTACAAGCAGTTCTCATCAGCCCTTCCAATCGATCAGGCAAACCATTATCAAACATGCAGCAAAAGAATGTAATTACTGTTATAGGTTATAGTAAAGTGTAATTTTAATACAGAAGTATCTTAGACAAAAAAAACCCCTCATTTATAATAAAGTTTCTAGATCTCAGTAATAGCAGAAAAAAATAAATAAAAATTTTAAAACTCTAAAAGTTGTAAAACATCTTTTGAGTACCAGCCTAACAACACAGGCTTTAATGTGGACACTATTTATAGAAAACTCTAAGGAGCACAGCTTTTGAGTCAACTGCAATTATCTTCAAATTCACATGGGATTATTTTCCTATTAAATGAAACTAGCAGAAGACATTAGCTAAAGCAACACATTTTGCTTCAGCTTTTCTATACAAGTCACCTCAAATTGTGGAGCAGAGCTTTCCAACACCCTCCCTTTCCTCTCCATCCATAAAATTAAGCGTTTTTTGAAACTAGATTATGAATATTTCCTTAGTAACTCCCATACAAAAAGGCTGATGCTTAGTCTGCCTAGAATGAGTACCTACCATTTAGTGTGGCCTTATGTTCCTAGAGATTATAGCTACTTCAACAAATAATTCCAAGAGCTTCTAACTGTGATACAAACAGGGTTTACAGTTCTGACTTTGTATTCAAAACACAGATTTTAAAAAAATCTTTAAAATTAGTACTAAAGTCCAGCAACACAAATATCGGATTTTTAACAAAAAAAAAATTAAACAATAATAGTATTACTGTTGGAAATTAAGACTTGCAGAAAAGGTAGTTTGAACTTGAAAAACCTCACTACTCCTACTGATGCAATAGGCACTACGGTATCAATATTACCTACATCCATTTCTTATATCCAGGTTTTCTTTTTATTCCAGCAAACTCCTGATCAAAGCAAAGGAAATATCTACTGCAGAATGCATTACAGAGAAGTCATTTGCTAATCTATAGCTATCCTTCAAAGAACTTAAGTTAGAGAAATGATTATTCCCTTTACAATTTCCCATCATCTCAGATGTTTGCACAAGGTCTTACATACCTGCAAAACTTGTTCTTCTGAGGATGACACAAACAGATCCATTCATTTTGGTTAACAGTATGAAGATTTTGGTTGGCAATAGCCAAGAACATTCTGGCTAGAAGTCTCACAAACAACAGCAAGTCCTACCTAGGTAAGTCCAGTATCTTCTTTTATATTTTTATTATTTTATATAGTATTTTTATAATGAGGAATTCAAAGCACACCTCAAAGGTATTTAAGTACCTGGTATCTTGTGGTATCTCACACATATATTTTTTTCCCCTTTCAATAAAAACTAATGGGTAAGTTACAGACTGAAAGCTAAAAAATCTCACCCTTCACAAATAAGGGTGAAATGGATAAAAAATATAACAGCTGTAACATTTTTATTACCTTCTTTCAAAACCAGAGTATTTTGAATGACAAACAATGCTCTAAAATGTGATGAACTAAAGCAAAAAGTTATTTTTATTTTACAAGCATGAGCAAAGTACAACCTACAACCTGTTCAATCCATTAGAAGAGCAAGTATTTATATTCAAATATCTGGTAAGTCAATTTAAGAGGTGGAAGCCTTCAAGTGTTTCTGCTGCTCTGAATGACAACATTGAGCTGTGAAGCTTAATCTTCTTTCGGGTACAAATTAAGTAACTCTATACTACGGTATCTGACGCTGCAGCCAGTAAGGCACTACATGAAAAAGGTATATTTATTGCTCAAGTAGAGCGAGGTTGTAAGTTTGTTATGAGAACAGGTCAAATAAGCATTATTCTCACAGAATGGGTACAACACAGGGGAACAAAATGCACTAACCATTTGATTTTGCTTTGTTGTGTTTGACTTAAGGGCTGCTGTTCTCCACTCTAGTCTTGCAATTTCTTCTTCTTTACTTCTACAGAACTCTACAAGTTTATCTCCTGTCACCAAAAAAAGTGCTTATGGAAACAAAGAATCCACATCTAAAAGACAGGTCAGCAGTAAAAACACTTCGCAAGCCTACTTCCACTGCAGATAAGTGATGCAACCTATGTCTTATTTTAAACATCCCCTCAACCTTAACTTCTAACTAAATAAACCTTAAAGAGAAACTACTCTTTCAGTGATCACTTAATTCTCCCCAGTCACTTTTGGGTAGATAATCCAAACTACTGATCTTACTGTAATTTAGTTTTGGTTTTTATTAAGCACAACCCCAATGCTGGTATTCACTGAAAGATTTGCACTGTGCAAATCTAATAAAGCATTTACATTACACAAAGCCTCTCAAGTGGCCATTCAAATGGCCAACCTAGAAGCAAGGAATTTCAACCAATCTACACAAGTATCTAAGCATAGTGGCCTGTTCCTGAATGACATTTCATTTCATACATGGCAGGATGGGGAGAGCTAGAACATAAAGAATACACCCATTAGAGATCTTTACCCTACACATCCCTCCTGATGGTGAAGAGCTACATACATTTCACTGAATAACAGTGCAAGTTACTTGGAACTGGGCCACCAGAGAAAGAAAGTAATTTCAGTGAAAGCTCTCCCCTTTTTATTATCATTAAAAAAACCCAAAAAAACCCAGAGATCCACAGTCATGCTCTGCTCAGCCCAAGAATATCTGCATTGCCTCAAAAGAATTATTTCAGAAGAAGTCATATATTCCCTGAACTGGAATAATTGACAAGTCAGCTTAAATTTTTGATGCTGCAGTCTTGAACAAAAATGAATACAGTGGTTCATCATGTCAAGAGATCACACAATATGGTCTGTTTGTACCACTATTAGGTACCACTATTTCTGTTTCCAAGCATGTATCAGAAGATCTGAAATACTCAAAACACTCCGAGTGGGTTTGGATGAAGCTTACTGAACACTTCCTGATACCTTTCAGTTACCAGTTCTGTAATCAATGAACTATTAGCTGCTCAGCTCCAAGTCCAGAATAACTTGAGTTAACAGTGCTGCTGCAAACTCCACCCCATAAAAAAAGGCAATGTTGGCTCATCTTACAAATCAATCTTCAGCCAAGGCTCAGTAAAATAATCTAGGTAATTCATTTAAATAATTTTGCTCAGCTGCAAGGTTATGAAGAAATGAATCCAAATTATCTGGACTTGAAAATACAAAGCATAATGGAATATATTACCCTAAGTACTCTGTCACTGAGCAAAGGAAACTGACATAGTAACAGTGAGAAAGGAGTAAGTGGCTTAAAAAAAAAAAAAAAAAAAAAAAAAAAAAAAAAAAAAAAAAAAAAAAAAAAGCCAGCAAGGAAAGCACTATACCCCGTGATAATATGAAGGCCATGGTGAAGGGCAACAGTAGACAATAGTACCAACCCATTTCATTACTGCAAAACAAAATTTATTGATAAGAGGCCTGTTATACCACTGCCAGCCCTACACTGTTCACTTATTATTTCTGTCTACATTTGAAACCATTAAGTGTGAACTGAGGAGGAAAAAAAACAAGCCTTTCAAATCCAGAGCTAAAGTCAAGGCTCACTAACTACATGCTGTTTATCTGTAAAATTCCAAGACAAAATTAAAATCTTTAGGAAGACAAGTAGAAGACAAGTCAAAGACAAAGCTATATGGAGCCATAAAAGCTCAATCATGACATAAATGTGCATTGAACATATATTCTCTCAATACGCTAAGAAACCTCAATTAAAACCAGACATGTGAGTGTAAGAACATGAATATTGCCTACAGAGCTGTAGAAAATCAGAAATGCAAGACAGCACCATTAAGTGTTTTAATTAAATGCAAGCTGCTAAATCAGAGCAGGCTTCCCAAATTAGCACATCCCTCATAAAATGTTGGATCTAGTGGTAAGATTTTCCCAAATTTAAAGTAGAAAACTGGTAAGAGTGGGCAAGAAACTGTATATCCACTATATGCTAAGTGTAGCAGTATTACATCTTTCCATGAGGTCAAAATGAAGGTGAGACGGTGTCTTTGTGATCCCCTACTCACACCTGTTCATGAGTCATGTAAGATTCCCAACTATCATATCCTTTATTTGAAATTTAGTAAGAGGCTAATCGCTCTACAATCCAGCAGTCTGTGGGAGGGAGAGACAAAAGCAAAGATACATGAAAGAACAGAAAATGAAGTACTACTGTTGTTCATGTCATTTTTAAGGCCATATTAATTCCAGAATAACAGGACAGTTGCCAAAAGGACATGAGCCATCTGGGTCTCAATTTAGGTACACCCAATTGCTTTTTCCTGAATAACACAAAAATCTCATCCCTTCAGTGACACCAAGAAACCAACCAGTATTTTTGTTCAAAACCTAAGGGTTGGGGAGGGAGATAGGAGGGAGACACAACACAGAAAGAAAGAGGGGAAAAGTCAATTGAAGTAGTAGAAAACAGGAATGGTATTAGTCCTCAAAGGCTTCAGAAAAAAAAAAGTTCCACAGATAACATGTCTGAAAAAAATTCCATTTTCTCTAATAGAATCCTACCTATCTAGCTAGAAATCCTAGCTGGAGCCAAAGTACACTGAACCCTAAATATTTATTCTACTTTAAAACTACCAAAAGTGAAGGGAAAAGACTCCTTAGCACAATCCTAAATTTGAGGGGGGTTCTAAAGAGGCCTATGTGCAATTATAAAGTACACCTTCTCTGTTACCTAATAATTTTTTTTTTATTGTGCTTGTGAAGGACAAATCCTACATTCATCAATTCTTATTTCTGATCATGTAAACCCAACAGTGTAAGTTTAAAAGCAAAAGGCTGAAAAAGTCATTTTCACAGCTTTCTCCTTTCGGAAATGGCAGCTTCAATGCAAGTAACCCCCCAAACTCATGCACTGGGAATTTTGAATTATTTCACTGAAAGAATGTGAGAGTTTTCAGGAACAACCATGTGAAAATTTTAGTCTTCAAGAAAAAGAAATGACGCTGGATAAATACTTATCCATCTCAGGCATAAACTCTGTAATGCTTGTGAGAATATAAATGGAAATAGCAGAGGTTTGGGATGAGTAGGTACAGTACTCCTCCTCTTCAAGTTTTCAAAAACAACAGACAATACAAGATTTTGATTCTTAAATTTATTTTTAGCAGGATGTGTGTACTAATGGATGGTGACATCATTAGAAGATAGGTCCATGTCCACCACCTGCAACAGAAGCTAGACAGACGTTAAAGAAAACAATTTAAGAGTTAAAGATGACACTACTTACCCCAAACATACTTAGGAAAGTCACCTACCAAGCTGTACAGTAAGCTTTTGATGCAGACATGACATTATTTACCTGTTATCAAAATTTCCTGTCAAGATTTAGCACATACATTACCTTGCTTTTGATAGGAAACATTCTCTTCTGTTTCAGAAATAACTACTAGAGAGACTCCTATTCTTAAAAACTTACGGTTATTCAACAGATTGGTTATTCAAAATTGCTTACCTGTAAATTATCTTTAGAAGATAGAAGATCTGCAAATTTAGGTCTAAAGTTTCTATCTAAAGCTGAAAGCTACTGACAGTTCTTTGGGAATTTCAATTCAAATTGTTAAACAAGGTTAACAGCAGGTAACATTTCCAGATCCAACTAAGAATATACCCACTTGCTCCTTACTATACCTGTTTGTTAAGGTAGGATCTCAGCATTATACTCACGGACGGGTGATAATAATTCAGGAAGAAATAAAGACTTTGTTACAACTGAGAGACCACGGTATACTTGGCAAAGTGTCAATAGCCAGAAATGTAACATGTGAGACAAGCTTATCTGGAACAAATTAATTGCACCAGAAATGAAACCTGAACAGCAAAACCTAGGGACAGACAGCTCAGGGAAATTCATTCTCAAAGAATTAGGTGACAGGCCTTCTCTCAGTGCTATTTCAAATGAGAAGCCAAGAAACAAGCTTCAATTTGAGCCATGGAATTTCCCAAATCTGTAAAAAAAGAGAGAGTCCTTGCTTCATGTCCATTTTTTAATCACCAAAATAAATCTTTTATGTGCTAAGTCAGCGAACCTAACAGACAATATTACTAAAACATCCTAATCCTTTCTTTCCAAACTTCAGAGGCTGTTTATCAGCCTCTACTTCCCAAACCAAAAAGCACTACTGGTAGTGAGCATGAAGTCACACTAGTTCAGAAACTTCATTTTAAGGTTCTTGTTTTTCAAAACCTCTTGGCTCATAGGCCTTTATTAGTAAGTGGGTTGACACCGTCTTGGCTCACAGTTCTGTACTAGGAAATCATATTTATGCCACACTAATCAGCCTAAAAACATTTTTACAGTGTACTTCAACATCCTAGGACTTCACCTGTTTAAAACAGACTGCCACAGACACTGAGGACTGTCTACTTTTTAAGGAAAGGCCTCAAACTAGTCCAAAAATGAAACGAGACTAGAATTAAATTTAGCAGTCTAAATAGTTCAGCCACAAAACCATGTGAAGGACCATAACAGCCCAGTAATATGCAAATACTTTCTCTCAGAATTATGAATTATGTCATCTACTAATATTGGGAAATTACACTGGTTTGTATTTATAAATAACAAGGGTGGAATCTGTTCACAGCTGCGCTACCATTTTTAATTTCATTTAAACGGAGCACTCCTGTTATACAGAAATGTAAATCTGCCTGGAGGACTAAGTCACTGCCTTTTGACAAACTCACTATCCTGGTAGTCTACTGTAACTAAACAGGGTACAACTGCTGGTAATGAGCTACATAAACAAGTCAGTGCCTCCAGACAACCAGCCATTCACTGAAACTGTGGGAACTTGTCCTTCAAACTCATTACATAGGCAGAGGGAAGGTAGGGCATATGATAAAAAGCTTAAGGCTTCCTGTTCTTTAATCTTCCAGGTTCCATTATGCAGTTGGATCAGTTGCTACTGAAACCAGCACTACTGTGCATACCATCTATCTCACATGAAGTTGGTTGATATTCTTCCCACAGGATAAATACAGTAAGGTTGACAGGAAGAACCTTCATCAACTGCTTTTCTGTGAGGCATAGAGGAAAGGAAGTAAGTCAGGAAATAAGAGTAGGCCAGGAATAATACAACTGATCTGACTGATGACTTCAAATACATTATGAACAGCATTTTCCAGAACAAAAGCACAACAAAATCTGAATCCAAATTATGAAGTTATTAAAAAAGTAAAGAAACCACTAGGGAAAGAAAATGTTCTTGACAGGCATATATGATGAAGTGTGAAGAGTAATTAATTTTGGGACCATATACGTATATGTTGCAGTTACAGAGCACTGTGATTTTTCAGACATGCCCCCTTGCAAAATGATGCAGCTTCAATTCCATTATTGTAACACTCAATTTAGCATTGGGAAGCAATTGACATGAAATTATGGACATATTCTAAATATTTGGAATGTTCAACAGGAGGCTCATACAGTAGTACATAGTAGGAAAGGAAAACAAATGATTGGTAACAGCAAAGAACAGAATAACTTAAGGGATCATTTACTAATAATGAGCTGCTCACCCTGCATCCTTCTTTTATCATGATCTGTCTGGTCCTGCTGGCGCTAGTGCTGATAACCAGCTGTGTTAGAGGCTGTAGAAGCTACAACTACATTTTACTGGGTTTAACAGATGCTTGAGTCAGCTTAAGCAGTTGTGCTGAAACCTGGAATTAAATTCTTATCCTTCAGCAAATACATAACTAAGACTTACAACAATGAATGAAAAGAGCATGGAAAGAAAATGACACTACGAAGAATTAAATTTGTAACACCAGGGATAAGACTTGCTATCTGCACTATTAAAACTAAGTCCATAGGCATAACCAAGACTGAATAGCTAAAAAGGCAGAAAGAGCTGGTTTAGCAGGCTTAGAACACTAGAATCGAGCAATGTGTTAATAATGTGCTGGAAGCAAAGACGTAACAGTGGCAATAAAATATTTATCTTTGGAGAGAGAAGTTGTTCAGGCTAACTAAAAACATTTGCAAGAACAAGCTTTAGCGAAGAAGGGACTAAAACAAAACATTACGCACTTCCAGCTTATGTTCTTTCTCTGCAAGGAACTCTTTTTGACATCGGAGAAAGTCTGATAACATTCGAGTTAGCTGCTTTCTATCATCTATTTCAGCTGCCAACCTGCCATTGTAATCCGCCAGCAACATACATGCATCATCTACCATTTTGGAAAGTTGCTCTCCAGACTCCTTATCTATAAAGCAAGCAGAGAAAAACAAGTGAAGTGTGATTTCATTACGTACCATTACATTCTTAGAAGAGCATTTCGGTTACCAGGCCCCCAACCCTCACCTGTTATTCTGTCTAACAGGGACACATCCTGGACCTCTATAGGCAAGGAAGCTATTCTCTGGTGAACTGCTGCATCCCCAGAGGCAGCATTTTCTAGTTCTTGTAATGCTCTAATGAGATCTGTGGTCTGAAAAAAGCATGCAAGATTGAGAACTAGTTTAAACAATCAAATCCTAGAACAAAACAGAAATATTTTACAACAAGCTTGTAGTTGGTTGATTTGAGGGTGATTTTAACAGCATTTACATTATCACCTTTAGAGTCAAAACAAAACTTTTCATTCTCAGCACAACATTGCAGTATTTTGAGTTTTAAAAGTTACCTTTCCACAAGGGCTTTTAAAATTCTTGGTATAGGAACACTTATAAATATTTTCTTCCTGACAGCCGTGATTAATTTACAGTACCTTTCATTTTATTATAAATTTTTTAAAATTACTTTTCTTGTTAATTTGCTTCACTATTGCAAAAGACTATTAGTACACTTCTTCTGGAAGTAGGGCTGATGTTCACAGAAGCCCAGACACCTGCTACAGAGAAACATACTAAATTGTGATACTTGACGACAGTCATTCTTTGCTATAACAAAAATCCTTTTGAGATAGGACAATCTGGCAACAAAACCCCACAAGAATTAGGAAAGATGCAACGTGTAAGATAGACAAGAATTTTTCACAGCCATCATGACTGAAACTTTAGGAAATATTTCACTGATAAATCCTTAACAATCTTACTCAAATCCTTAACATGTGTTACTCACTACTACCCTGGAAACTGAATGAGAACTCAATACATTGTAGAAACTACTGCTGAAATCCTGACAAGAACAAAACTGGACATACAGTTTAGATATTTAGGTTTAGTGTCAAATACATAAAGTTACAGTATACCCCACTGAAAAACTATGAAAAGTTTCAGGTGTAGCCACCCTTGCCCAGAAACAGTACCTCCCTTCAAAATAGAGACCAATCCAAAAAAACAGTAACCGAAAAATTCTATATGAAACCATATGTAAACAGAATTTATAAACATGTTTTTACCTGAGGAGGATCAGTGGGAGAACTTCGAGGTGAACAGTTATTTTCATCAACTTTGATCTGTTCATACGTGCGCTTCCTCACCTTTCTGTCTCCGTCTAAATGAAAATAAACGCAGCAGTCAGGGAAATACTATTTCAAACAGGAGACTGAACCTTCATACACTCACGAAATACTTACACAAAGCTTGCCTAAGTTGTTCTAATACATCATTTTCATAAACAGACCTTTCTTCCCAGATAGACAGCACTCGGCCAAGGTGTTTCTTACAACTCTCATCAGACTCACTGTTACAAGGAAAAAAAAGCAAATATCAGCACTAGGTATGCAGTATAGCACTAATATAGCAGTGCTGTATAACTATTTTTCACAGAAAGACTGTCATAGATCTTAGCAATATCCAAGCATCAGAAGTCAAATAATCTCAGAAAACAACAAATTCACATTTTAAACAAAGCAAAGACCAGTTCAAGGTGTCCTAGCAAGCAGATGAAAAAACATAAAAAAAGGGCACCTAACTCTGTTGTTTTTTTTTTTTTTTAACCCATAGATCTGCAAACACTCCAAATACATTTATGCTGCTGCAACAGCTGTGTATCATTGTGAAAATAATCCTGTATCAAGATTGTAGCTTCCTCATGCAATGAGATTAGAGGCTGCTGGGGAAAAACAAATCACGCAACACCTAGTAATGAAAAATGTCAAACTGCTGTAGCACATAGACAGTAAGCAAGTCTTAGTTTCAGGAACAGCTAACAGCCTTCCTAGGCAAAAAGGGACTGAATGCTGATGAATTTACTATCAAACTTCATCCAACAGTAGGAAGACTATCCAAGATCAAAAGAGCACTGAATAAATTAAACTAACAAGATTTCAAGTACAAAAATAGCACATGAAGACTAGCAGGGCTAGAAGACATCAACTGATGACTTCTCTAAACCCTTAAATGCAGTATGAAGGACACTGCACATACAAGTTTACTGTACCTTGAAACATGCTTAAAAGCCTCCACTATTACTGGAGCAAAGTCTTTTGTAAATTCTGGTCCTTTCCTTTTACTGTTCTGTATGACATCATTGGCCAAGTACAGGAATGTCAGCTTCCTATTTGGTTTTGCTAATGAAAAGAAAAATGAAAATTAGAAATTTTATTTCTTTCAGCTAATACCTACATAACCAGGCTCATACTGAATACAAACACCCACCTCCCCACACCCTGAAATCAAGTGTGTTTTTCCCATTTTCATTACTGCTTACACCATGTCACATTTTCAGTATTTTCATGTAGAAAGACTTTAGTCACCCATTGGGTTTTCTCTCCCTTCTGCACTCTTTGTTCAAGTTCCTCTTCCTTCATAGTATGACACAACTTCCATTTAGTGCTATCTCAAAAAACAAATACCCCAAAGTGATCTTCATCCTGAAACTAGTTTCAGGTGTTTTCCTGTGGCTTTTTAAATTCCTGTTTAGTGGCCTTTGTGGATTTCTTCCAAGTACTTCAGCCTTTTTTAAGCCTGCTTAAATTTCTTACACAATGAAGTCTTCTGAGGAGGCACTTCACAGATCCACAATCATTCATATGAAGAACCTCCTCCTTTTCAGTCTGAATTTCACTCAGTCTTACATAACCACACCTCATTCTCACATCTAAGCAAACTGAACTGGTCAATCCCCAGTCAGTGTCCCCGTATCAATGTGATACTCCCCTATCTCACCTCCAAACTGTTCACTTGTGCCACCAGCTACAATAGCACAAAAATGTTTTCAAAAACTACTTTCAAACTCCTGTGGTGTATCTCTTCTCCAAGCATCTTAAACATCTTATCCCACCTCTCTTAATGTAGACTACAAGCTTCCAGTTAAGGAGTTGCTTCTCAAAATATATTCCATGTTTTCTAACTGCTCCTAACTGGGTATTTTCATTTACACTTCATCTAATCTTCATTAATCTACAAGTTTCTTGGAGCTGAAACTCTTATTGTAACATTTCTACCCTTGGTTAACACCAGAATACCATTACCACTACAATCTCAATATGTACACTCTGATTTTAGAAAGAGGTTTCTCTTGAAAGACCAGTTTTTTCTGCTCTCTCAAGGAAAGCAGCACTGTGGTAATGACAATCCAGGACTTCTTATAATTTGCACAAGCAAATATGATTTGATTTTGTTACTTTCCACTCCATTCTCTAAAAAGTGAAGTCACTACATGCTACCCAGGAAATTAATCTATTTTGGTCAAAATCTAACTCATCTGTAACGTAGGTTTTATATACTTGTGCTGATCAACATCTATCTATCAATATCAGCCTGACTGATGATAAAACAATACATCTCCAACCCAGGTTTCACATAAATCAGAGTTCAGACACCTAGCAAATTCTGAATTATTCAAAGAGAGAATGTCAGAAACCATGTCATCTCATAGGCATAATCAAAATGTAACTAGTGTTTACCAAAGATGCCCTGTCCCCTCTCTCAGACCTTAAGTAAGCCCAGAACTAGGACTCAAAATCTAATGAAATAGGCTCTTACCCATCCTATAACCTCTGGGACTACACGCAGGCCCTTGTCCATCCATTTCACCAGAAAAAAAAAACCCTATGTTTTAATCTTCAGTAATGTAGCCCATTTGTGAGAGACCCCAACTTCCATCTTTCCAATAAACAGCCAAATCAATTGAGCTGGCAAAGACAATGAGATGGGCACACAGTGACAGAAGTCAGGTAATGCTGACTCTCACAAAGCCTAGACTTTCTCTCTATTTACTACAGTAAAAGACTGATGTATCATATTTGCTAAAAGCATCCAAAATCCCAGAAAGTCAGTTTCAGGCTTATTTCCCTGAGTATCATCTTGTCAGCTTCCTACTACACTTCAACATAAACAAATCTGTTCAGAAGGAACAAAAATCCTAAACCCACAACTAAACTATCTGTACCTTTGGTTGAAAACTCAATTAATGTTCTACCCTTACTATTCACAAGGAAAAATGTGAAGTAAAACTTAGTTATTCTTGCTGTAAGAATGTGCTGCATGAAATTCCAAAGCTAAAAATTATGCCTCGTCTTGAGAAGTGCTCCCTTTCCCTTCACAAATCATCAAGACTTACATACTGGTCTACTGGCACTCTGCCTTACACATGAGACTGAAGTGCAACGTAACCTCTGGCAACTGAGGCTGACACCTGAGCTGAAAACATTCTATTACTAGCATGACTATAAATTAACCAGTGATGTCTGAAACACAAATTAAATTCAGGACCAAACAGAGCTGTTCTGGAGAAAGAACTATGTTTAAAGCATCTCTCTTCAGTAGCAGTGACACTAACTTTTCAGCCCTGGGCATTGATAAACCTCAGAACATCAAAATAGATCAAAAAGACAATTTTTGAAGGTCTACAACACATGCAAGGCTAATAGCAAAAGCATTCTTACTGTCAGAAGAAAATGAAGGGAAAAAACCAGTAAGAACCTAGGCTGAACTGCCAAAATGTGCAGTATTAGAAGTAGCCAACCCACAGCATCTCTAGTACACCAACAACACCATCTGCAAACACAAAACTGCCAGGAGAACATCCATGTTGGATTGAGTCAACTTTTCAGAAGCTCTGTGCAGTGTTCATGTAACTCCTCTGCTTGTTGCAGCTAGAATTCACCATTTAGCCACCAAAGCAGCTCCCTGAGGCACTGGATTCTGAAGCATTTTAACTTGTCAACAGTGCTGGTTGGTGTAGAAGTCATATTATGCATATTACTCTTAAAGCATCTACAATGAGACTATGTGGGATTGGCACCTTGCAAATGAAACTATGCCTGTCCCAAAAATGTATTTGACATGTTTAAATGCCAAAGAATATTCTTCAGATACTAACAATATTTCACCAACAATTAGCGTACTGAGGTATCTGCAGTGGAGACAACATGATCAATTCTTAGTTTTTGGCAATCCACCTTCTCAGGAACACATTCTTGATAGCCCTGCCTGGGTATGCATGTTTTTCAGCATCAATGCCCTGACACTATATGCTTTAATACATAAGACTTAGACAACTCTTAACAAGCCACCACTTTAGTGGTGGAAGAAAAAAAAACCAGCGTTTTTCCCTGAAGGGCAATAAACCACTCATTTTCATCGGGGTTAGCCCTGGCAATCAAAGTCAGCATAATCACCTGTCTTTTCCAGGTTTACTTCCTGCATTTGAAATTAAGCTCCCATGAAGATTGCTAGAAACATGCCCATTAGTTTCATGCTGTGTTACACCTAGAGCCAAGAGATATTTGCTGTCTTAGATATACTGGAAGAAACTACAGAAAAACACACAAGCATAAGAGGATGTAACTTACATCCCACTACAAGTGTACAGACTGACTGAGCCATCTCAACATGTTACATCAGGCTGTGACCTTCCACAGGTCAGCTCTGGTGTGTCAACTGACCTTGAAAGAAAATACCACCTAACAACAGGGTTGAAAGAAAATACCACCTAACAACAGGGTTGAAAGAAAATACCACCTAACAACAGGGTTGAAAGAAAATACCACCTAACAACAGGGTTTAAGACAGTAAGTGTTACTATGTTAAAATCCCACAACAGCTATCAGCCCTAAACTTTTCACTAGCATACTTACATTCTCTAGTATGGATTCAAATAAAGACTTGATGAAATTGCTTTTGAATTACTTTAGTCTGTACACATGCAGGAGAGTTTATGAGTGTCATCACTTCTCCCAAAATCTGTGACACTCTCACAGCATGCTTCACACCTTTGCAAGAGGAGCTTGTGACATCTCTGTAAATAACTGACAAGCTTTCAAGCTTTTTATTACAAGACCAAACATTGTTAAGTCAAGCAGCAATGAAATTTGAGTGCAAGATCACGGATCCTTCACACTGCAGAGAGCTAACCTGGGTTTTTATGCAAGCTGATTAAGCAGAGCATCCTTGGTAATATGACTCTAAAAAGCCACTTGAGAGGCTGCCACCAGAAAAGACAATTCAAAGATAACATAATCCATAAAAGGCAGGCTGTACAACAAGTACTTAACCTTAAAATTCATTAACCTTCTACTAAGAAAAGGTTAAACTAAGTGCTCAACCTTGCACAGTCACCTGGCGAATTCTACCAAGGTTTGATAATTGCTGTGTTTTCTTCTGAAAGAGGGAAATGGGATTGTACACTGAATGTGTTCAAGGTTTGAGGGTCCAAGTATTTTGACTGAGTTTGGGGACTAGCAACAAAGGGAACAACAGCACAGAGTCACTGCTGGGAATAAGGCCATCAGCATCAAATTGCTATGGGAATGCCAGAAAGCTGGTCACAGACCAAGGAAATCATTCCAACATAATTACTCTGCAGAAGCTTCCCACTGCACTAAGTGCATCCTGAATTACTTGAACATATGAAACAAACCAATTCCTTTCAGTGCCTCACCTCACAGGTAAAAATGCCAAGATGGGTATGAATCACCAGCAACAACAGTTTCAGGATAGGCAAAAGACTCTACACTTAAGTATTAAGAACTAGAACGGTGAAAGGCAGGTGCAGGCGACATGCATGTTTGGACTACACAACCCAAAGATAACTGTTTTAAATGAAAGGCTCTTACGTTGCCACTCTGCTGCTCCTAACTGCAGATCATTTTATAAATCATACGTAAGTTTCCCTAACTAGATTCAACAATGTCAAATTGACCCAAAACTGGAAGTTTTGCTTGTTTGCTACTCTCCAAACTTTTTGGTGTGGATGAAAAGATTCATGTGGGCATAACTAGTGAAATCCAAAAGCCATAGTTTTGCTTCTCTTAAATAAAAGAAACCAAAATTATTTATCCTCTCATGTTGGTCAATGACGCTACACCACCACTAAGTAAAACAATCTTACAACCACCAGAAAAGAAAGATTTGCAGAAAAAACTGCACTATATGGTACAGAAAATAATCGCTTTAAACCAGGAACTTGCTTCCTGTGATCCACTTCCCATCTGCAAGGCAATATACTGCAGCCACTTTTGGCTGTAGTCGTGCTCCAAAGCAGCTAAGTATTAGAGTAATTCAGATTAAGTACAACTTTCAAATCTGCTTCAAGTGTTGCTAGGCCTTCTCAATTTACTTACTAAAATCCTCTATCTTCCAAATTTCAGCAGCTGCCACAACAGTCAGTAGCTTCAGAAAACCATACTGCATTAGTGCTATAGTGAATGAGGACCCAAGCACCAACATATGTCCCAGTAGCAGAAGCTGTAGACAAACCATAAATAAGCAAAAAAAGCAGCTTCTTATATTACTGAATTACTTCTACACAAAAAAAAAAATAAAAAAGCATAATAAACTGGAACAGCAGGTGAACTGGCAGAATCAAGCACTAACAATACATCTCCCTGTAGCAGCCCAGATGTACCTACACAACTGTGGCTGTCATAAAGGCAATATACAATGGCTCTACTGACCTAGATAAGTTGTGCAGGGAAGACAATGATCAGTGTGACATGGGTAGGGTGACAGATCACAGCCTAAACAAGAGGTCAAGTGATTAAGGAGGATGAGGGATCATCACCATCAGTTTTTCTTATTGACTTATCATTGAGATGCCATGTTGGGCTCTGAAGAGACAGATACTTGAATTTGAAATTAGGTTTCAAGATACAACACAAGTGTCCCGTGCAGAGGCAAGACTTGGACATGAGGATCTTTGTGGGTCCCTTCCAACTAAGAATATTCTGTGCTTACTAAAATATCACTAAGAAATAAATACTTAAGTGACAGAACTGGACCTGGAAAGGCTAACAGAAAATGAGATGACAAGAAAATATTATTATGGACAACTAATTAGAACTCAAAATAACAAGTTCCATACGACAAACTTTTAGTAACTGTAGGTTTTTCCTCTGAAAAAGAACACATTTTAACCAAGTACATCAAATTGAACATTGAGCTTACTGAACAAGCAGTTACTGTTCATCCTTGAAGGCAGATGCCTTGAATCACAGAACTGAAATTTTTCATTTAAAAAAAAAAATGACCAAACAAGTAGCAAACCTCTACAGCTGCAGAGCATCCTGAAGCCAGGGAGAAAGAGATGGATGTAGGAGAACATACCTGACTTGCAAATAACAAAAAGTCATTCTCAACAGACTCCATCTCAGAAGAGCCTATTCAAATGTAGTCCTTTCTAAGGGGTTTCCCAGTAACCATTCAGTGACTTCAGGCTTACACAACAATTTTTTATCTATTATGTCACTACTCAGTTTAAAAAGAAATCCTGTAAGTCATTCCCTTTACGGATATACAAAATTACATAGGTTTAAATGGGCCCACCAGCTGCTTTTTAAAATGATTGAGGTTATCACATCACAAGTTAATTAGTACTACTTAAATACTGAATAAGCTTATAACTACTGAGTAATTAACTATGTAACTTTGAGAGTTACATTTCACACCTCTGATATCTAGCTGAAGCAGGACTATTTTCCTCAGTACACACTTTTCAAGAAAATCTGTACATGAAGATATACAGAACTGATAATCCATAGGGATACTGGAATATGGGACTTGACCACTGCCAACTAATTCAAATAAACAGAAAGGCACTAACATTTTATGTTGTGTAAATTATATGCAGATTTAGAAATAAAAGAATCAGAACCAAACATTTAGGAAAGAAAGATCTCTGATAATAGGACTTTATCAATAGCTAGAGACATGCTCAGAAAGGCTGATGCAAGTGATCTTTAACCAAAATGAAAGCACCCAGAAAAAATACAGCATCATTGCACTCTGTTCAACCCAACTAGTTATACAATGTTTCTGAAAGGGAGGAGGCTGGAAGGAAGGTCTGGAGACAGGGGTGACAAATAAAAAACGGGATACAATGAAAGGAAACAAAATCTAGAAAGGAAAGGTTCAATTTTCAGTTCCAGGACACTACTGGCTAGCAGTAGCAGCTGATAATGTCAATAATTTTGATATCCATATTCCCTAAATAGAGGTAATTTTCCTCTCAGGCAGGAGAGAAATAATGTTTCTATGGCTTCGATGACAGGAAAATCAGGAGCCTTAAATTTACTCTAGTTATGGCCTCACTGCCAGTATCCTACTTTGTAGTGCTTTAGGCACTCGCTTCAGCACAGAACAGTGATTTTCCTCTAATCTTTCCCACGCTGCCTGCTTAGATCACTACTTCCACCTTTGGGGATTAGGCACCATCTTACAAACCTGTGCAGCAATTAGCCAGAAGTTAGTATCAGGTAAATGCAAGCTAACGTCTATGAAGCTCGGATATTATAAGAGATAGAAAATTAAAATACATCCTGTGTATATCAACTATGGAAGCTTCAAATGAAGCTTCCTATTTTCCACTATTAAACACTTCACATGGGTCTAAAAGCCCAAAAGGGTCAAGACCTTTAAAGCAACTAAGCTACTCCTAGCACAGGTAGAGTTTCACATGCTTTCCACAGACCCTTGAAGGCTGGTATCTGAAGAGAGTCACAGCAAAATCTTACTTTGAAGCAGCAAAAGCAGGACAACAAACAAAACAAATCCAGTTATGGCAGCTGTTCTCACCAAAAGCTCAAAAGAAGGTTGTTATCCTTGCCGCTCAATGCCACTTTCAGACATGTAGCCCAAGTTTCAAAGACTTCATTTCTCCAGTTAGTCAACCAGCACAACAGGAATATTAAAGTTAAGGACTGACCATTAATATCACAGATTACTATGAACCAGTGTTGTGCATGTTAATTAAGATGAGCAACCAAAACTCTGTATCTATTTCAATTGGTTTAAGATACCTTCCTGGTATCATTCAAAACCCAACATTTGTGTTGATTGTTTGATGTTGAATGTTCGATTAGAAGGCCCAGAAATGTGAAATGTTTGAGTCACAGGTGGGAGATCTATTATTTTGCTCCTGCAACAAAAAAGCAAGCCTGCAACTAACACAGAGTGAAAATGTGTTTACTACCTAAGATGGAACATACCATCAAGTCAGTCTTTCTTCAGTCAATGCAAAAAAGAATTCAACTCATATCTCAAAGTTCAAAAGATAACAAGTCCCTGAAAAAGAGTATTCTAAACAAAGCCATAGTAGCCATATGACATGAAACTCAGTGGTTCCTTCCTCTTTCCTAAGTCTTGTAATGGCTTAGTGCTTTTTATCCTCTCAGTCTGAAAGACTGAGTCTTCTATTTTTCCCATTAAAGATCTAAATATTAGCGAGGCTCCAAAGGAAGCTATTGGAAAACAGCATCATTTTGCAGACCAAAGCAGAATTCTAGCAAGTGAGCTTTCTTTTTCTTAAAGGAACCAACTTAAGATCAAGTTATTATCCAGTCAGGTTAAATAAACCTTCATATGCCATTTCTCCCTTTCATGCCCTGAACCACTGCCTACAGCTGCAAGCTCGTTCCTGTTAAAGGGAAAGCCACATTAGCATTTAAGTCTGCACACTGAACATAGCCAAACAAACTCACGGTTTTATTATGTTAGCATTGGCATTAACCATCTGGCAAAACCCGGAAGCAAAAACCTCTCTGGACACATTACACTGCTCTTCCCTCAGTGTATTCCCATCCTCGTCTGCCCTTCAAGAACACTTTCTGGCAACAAAACCTAAGTGAACAAGGAATTCAAATAGTATTACAGCTAACCATAACTACAGACGATGAAAAATAATACCTAAAAAGGCTCCGTCTTGAAAAAGCTGGAATTAACACTAACAACAAAAAGCCCTAACCCCCTGGCTCGCTGGATTCCTTCCGGTTTCCCACTTTCCTTTCTCCTTACAAGAGAGATAAAACACAAGGGGCAGCATCCTCAGAGACCGCTCATTGCGGAGAGAAGGGACAATGGGAAGGAAAAGACAGAAGCGAACGGAGTGGAAGAAAGAAAGAGTGAGAAGAAGCACCTGCCTGCCCACAGACACGGAGACCCGACGTTTAACGGTGGCCCAACAGTTCCGTTCTCCCCAGGCGCTCAGGCCTATGCCTCCCTGTCTCCCCGCCTGCTTCCCGGGCTCCGCAGGCCGAGCAGCCCCGCCACCCTCCCTCCCTCCCCCGGGCAGCCGCACACCGGAGCGGGGGCGGCCGCCGCCTCCCCCCTGGACCCGCAACCCCGGGACGCCTCCGGCGGGCCCTGCCCGGCCCCGGGCTCACCTTTGCGCAGCTCTCGCTCCCACACGCTGACGATGAGCGCCGAGTGCTTGCGGTGGTGGATGAGCCACAGGCTCAGGGTCTGCACGCTCTGCTGCGAATTGCTCAGCTCCGACAGCTTCCGCTCCAGCGCCGCTTCCGAGAATGCCGACATCGCCTCGCCGCGCCGGGCCCCGCCGCTCCGTCCCGTCCCGGCCGGGCCGCGCTCAGTCCCCGCCTCTCGGCCCAGACGAGGGAGGAGCCGACGAGAGATTCCCAGCACTTCCCGTCCCGGCGGCAGCGCCCGGCGCCAACAAAATGGCGGCGGCCGAGGCCCGCGGGGAGCGGCGCGGCCCCGCCCCTCCCCCGCCTGCCCTCACTTCCGGCCAGCGCGAACGCCGGGGAGGGCGCTGGGCGGGACCCCTGAAGGATGGGATCCCTCGGGAATGGGACTCCTCAAGGATGGAGTTCCTCGGGGATGGGTCAGTCCATCAGCACCGTGCCCTGGGAAATAACATAAAAACGCCAATACAAGAGCCCCCCTCACAAGGCAACCGAGGCCTAATGGTTTCTGTCACCCAGCAGGTTAAGAATCACAGAATCATTAGGGTTGGAAGGGACCTCTGGAGATCATCCAGTCCAACCCCCCCCTGCCGAGGCAGGGTCACCGGGAACAAGTTTGACAGGTGGGTTTGGAATGTCTCCAGAAAGGGTGACTATAATCTCCCTGGGCAGCCTGTTGCAGTGTTATGCCATCCTCAGTGTAAAGCAGTTCATCCTCAGGTTGGGATGGAACATCCAGTGTTTTATTTTATGGTCATTGCTCCTTGTCCTGTCATTAGGTGCCGCCAAAAAGAGCTTGGCACCATCCTATTGGCACCTGCTTTTGAGATATTTGTATGTACTGATGAGATTCCCCTCTCAGTCTTCTCTTGTCTGGAGTAAACAGTCCCAGCTCCCTCAGTGTCTTCCTCATTAGACTGGTGCTCCAGACCTCAAATCATCTTTGCAGCTTCCACTGGACCCTCTGCAGCTTTTCATCTTCCTTGTGCTGAGAAGCCCAGAACTGGACACAGCAGTCCAGACGTGGCCTCACTGTAACCAAAGAGGTGGGCAGGATCACCTCCCTCCACCTCCTAGCAATGTTCTTCCTAATGCACCCCAGGACACCACTAGCCCTCTGGTGCTGGGTTATGGTCAACCTGTCACCCACTAGGTCCTTCCCAGCAGAGCTGCTCTCCTGTGCTGGTACTTGGGGGTTTTCTTGCCTAGGTACTTACTGTGATTCTGGGTGTATGGTATTTCATATTTGCAGGTAGACGCATACTCCACAAAAGTGTCTGGCTTCATTTCTAAAAGCTGTCTCTTTTATTTTTAGTTTCTGACATTAACATTGATTTCTGGCATTGACAGTATCATGTGACAGAATTCCACTGTTCGCTGACAAGATTATGTGCAAAAAACGTTTCTTATTTGTTGTTTCAAACCTGTTCCCTTAAAGCGTTATTGTATTCTTGCTACTTCTGCTAATTTGGAAATACTGAATAAAAATTATTGTCTGCTCACCTTTATATTCTTTCCCAGATTTTCTATTTTACCATCTTCAGTCATTTTTCAAGGATTCTCCAAATAGGGAAGGTACTCCGTGCTACTTAACATAAGTAGCATTCTTAATCTTGATGTGAGCATTTCTAGACTTCCCTGCTGTCCTGAAAAGCACTTGACATCATTTCTACTTTAAACGTTACCAACTGGCTGACAATTTCAGATAGCTATCCCCCTTAACTCCTACAGGCCTATCCTGAATTATATTTCTGTACCTAATAAATATGACTGCAGTTGGCAGTATTTTTAATTTTTACTATAAAATGACATGTATATTAATTAGAAAAATATGCATATAGCTTACTCTTAGGACATCCTGACAATGGCTAACTATCCATCCTTAAAATGGAGCATTTCTATAACCTTTTACACACCCAGTTTGTCCTCATCAAAGAGCAGAACACTAGTTATGAACAAAAACATTTGTTGAGTATTTTAAAGAATTACAGAATGGATCAGGCTGAAGGATCCCAGTGGGTCATCTCGTCCGACCTCCCTGCTTAAGCAGGGTCATCCCAGAAATAAGGTACAATTGTGTCTGGACAGCTCTTGAGTATCTCCAGGGAGGGAGACTCCCACAGCCTCTCTGGGCATTGTGTTCCAGTGCTTGGTCACCTGCACAGTAAAGAAGTTCTTCCTCATATTCAGATGGAGCTTCTTGTGGATCAGTTTTTGCCAATTCTCTTTTATCCTACTGCTCAGCACAACTGAGCAGAGCCTGGATCCATCTTCTTGTCACCCTCCCTTCAGATACTGACAGGCATTGATGAGGTCCCCTCTCAGCTGTCTCTTCTTGAGGCTGAACACACCAAGTTCTCTCAGCCTTTCCTCATAAGAGAGATGCTCTAGTCCCTTAATCACCTTTGTTGTCCTCTGCTGGACCTGCTCTGGGAGCTCCATGTCTCTCTTGTACTGAGGAGCCCAGAACTGGACACAGCACTCCAGATGTGTCTCACCTTAGGGCTGAGTAGAGGGGTGGGATCACCTCCCTCAACCTGAAGGCAATACTCTTCGTAATGCACCCCAGGACACCCCTGGCCTCTTGGCTACAAGAGCACTGCTGGCTCATGGACAGCTTGTTGTCCACCAGGACCCCCAGGTCATTCTCCACAGAGCTGCTTTACAGCAGGTCAGCCCCCTGCCTGTGCTGGTGCCTGGAGTTATTCCTCCCCAGGCGCAGGACCCTGCACTTGCCTTTGTTGAATTGGAGAAGGTTCCTCTCTGCCCATGTCTCCAACTTCTTGAGGTCCTTCTAAAGAGCTGCACAGCACACTGGGGTATTGGCCCTTCCTCACAGCTTTTGTTTTTTAAAACTTTGTAAAGGTTTATCCCTATTTCATATCTGATGTTCAGAAAAGGTGTCCCAGTGGATTGGTTTGGGGCAATTTTCCTAATATTTGTTCTCAGTGAAATCTTCCCTTTAAACATAAAACTTTGGTGACGGTGAGGTGGGAGTGTTTGGAGGTTTTAATATGAATTCTATTTACAAAATCATCCATAGCATGAGTGATTTGGAGGAAACTAGAAAGGATTTTGCAAAAATGCTTTTGACAGAGAAATTTAAATAAGTTACACGGATCCCTACAGAGTTCTTATTCACTGCCTTTTGATCGCCATGAATAAAAGAGTCTGTAACATACTGCTATTTTTGTTATGTACAGTAGAGGACACTCTGGCATTAAATAGAACTGGCCAGTGAAGTTAAATTCAGACAGAGCTAGCAAACATGGATGCACCCATTAGAACAATGAAATACGAATGGTAATCTAGTAACCAGCACCCAAATAGCATTTCTTGAAGTCATATATATTCTCATATTAGCAGGAGAAACTTGTGAGCAATAATTGTGAGCAATTATAGAAAAATAACTATTTCTCTCACACCCAAGACTAGAAAGTATGCAGCAACAAACAGTAACATTTACATGGTAAATCAAATAAAAAAGGAAGAAAATAAGGAAATCGGTAGAGAATTTCAATTATGTTTGTAAAAATGTTTATTAGTCCTTCCTTTGCATCTTCCATCTCATACTATCAGAACATTTTACAAAAACAGAATGAATCCTCTGAGATTAGTATTTTTTTTGTAAATAAATAAATATATTTGAATACCAAGAGATTTCTCTTCTGTGTTATATACTCTATAATAATCTTCACTGCAAAATAGAGATTTCACTTTTCCAATAAATTTTGTAACACATTTTAGATTTGTCATAATAAGTGTTTACATCAGTAATCTAATTTAAAAGCTATGCTTTATCCAGTCAGTGAATAGAAATTTGCCACAAGAATTCCTCAAAGCAAAGTGACTCTCAGACAGGAAGCATGCACAATGGAAGGTTCATTTGCTGACCTTGGAAAACCTCAGCTTTCATTCAGAAACAAGTCATACATTATTCACCTGCCTTTAAAATTTCACTCACACCCACAGGGGTGGAGCTGTCAACAAAGTGCGAGTTTTCTTCTGCCCATTTCTGTGTTCAAACTGTAATAGCATCTTCCCCCTGAAATCCTAAGAACAAAGTTCTGTACTGCTTCCCTTCTGTCTGGGTAGTTTGCTCCAGGAGAAAGGAGCCACATGCAAGTGTAAGACAATGACAGTGAATAAATTACTCGTTTGATGTTTTTGTAGAACATGTAGAACATGGTACTGGGACACTTTAGGTAGTTCAAAGATGTAATTGCAGTCACCAAGCAGCTGTACAGCACTCTTACTTTATGTGCAGGTTGAAGTTTTTCTGTTTCTTATCCTTAGTAATATTCTGTGCTTCACTGGAGTTTTCTAGGAACCCTTATTTTACACTGCTACATACATAGAGCAGTAAAACAATCTGTTGTATACTGGTTTCCTAAATATTGCTCATCACCTATGTGGGGCTTGAGTTAAAACCAGCTATTGCACCAGAATAGATCATATCTTTCTCTGTATGTCTGGCCTTTTCTCATTTTAAACTTTGTTTTGTATCTCTTTCTCAAATAGTCTCACCCAGAAGATGCAATAATATTAAAGGAAAAAAGAGATTTCTCTAGTCATGTTTCCTGTCTGAGAATTTGTATTAGTCACCACACTACTCACTACCTGGATCTCAAAAATACAACACTTGCAGAGGAGTTCTTTTTTTAATCTTCCAAGTGTCTGGTCCATCAAATGTAACCATTTCTGAAGTTCCATACTTGAAAATAATTTTCCATCTTTCACAATAGGTTTGTGCATCTCACAGCCCAATTCTGTGTAAATGATCCTACTTCCTTACCCCAATAAGAACATGAAAAGGGGAGATTGCAGAAACAAGACCCTGAAGTATAGCTGTAAAGTGATTCTTGACTGTGTGATGGTAATTCATCTGGGTAATTTATTCAGAAACACTAAGCCCCATTTTTTTACCTGAATAACAAGAGGACATATCCCTGACAGAAATTATAAGTAAATACATGCATTTATTTAAGAAAAAAAACAAAAAAAACCCAAAAAAAACACCAAAAAAACAGAACCACCCAAAACCAAACATTGAGAAACCCTGCAAGAGGAGAACAAAAGAAAGATTAAATGGAAGGAGGAAGACCTCTGAAGTAGCTTAAAGGAGCTGCCTACTGGAGCCAAAAACCTCAGGGTGATTAATTGTGCTTTTACATGAGTTCCTGCCACTAAGCACTTCACCTTTTAATGTAATTCATTAAAGACAGAAATTATTTGCTACTTAGGAGATTAACAAAGGCCACTCTCTGAGATATGTATATATGATCCATCAAAGCATTCTCATATATTATGGGGAAAGATAGATTGAACAATCTAAAAAAATAAGTCCAGCATTTCTGTGATTTTTTTGGCCCTCTGTGGAAATGTAAAAATATTTGTGGAAAGCCTTCCTTTTTCCCTAAGCCAGGCATTCAGCCAGACAGTTATGTACATCCGGCTTCTTCATCATTACACTATTAAGTGAAGTCATACTATGTAAACATCCACTGTGATTAATATATGGATGCAATCAAGTTCCAGTTTTTTGTAGTAGAGAGTGCTGTAACCAAGCAGAAAAGCACTCCAGGGTATGTATTAACTCAGGTGTGGAGAAAGGCACAAAACATTAGACTGAGTAATTTTAAACATCGTGAACAATATATTAATGGATCATTAATATGTGCCCTAGAGTGTATACAGCTCTTAATCACAGCATAAAAGTTTAAAAAAAGCACATTCTTGACAATAAATAATGTTATCTTTCAAGGAAAAGGGAAACACTGTGATATATTGACATACTGTGTGAAAAACCAACTTAAAATTACAAAAAAAAAAAAAAAGGAAATTTAAAATTTGACTTTAAATCACGAGATGACCTGATTAACCTTTGTGATCCAGTAGAGAACATGATCTTCCAGAAGCCATTTAACTGTAGGAAGCAGACACTATGTTTTGTTATGGTGTACTCAGCTCATGGTACTGGAGGTGGTTGCTACCAGCATACTGAGCTGCACTACCACAAGCACAGCCAGAGGGCTGAGGTAAACACTTATTCACCTTTGCTCCACACTCATTCAACCACATCTGGTTTAGTGCATTCAGTTTTGGCCTCCCCTCATATTGGAAAAATATTTATAAGCTTGAGGAAGTTCAGCCGAAGGCCACCAAGATGGTCAGATGCTTACAACACAGAAACCAGATGGGTTGACAGTGGAAATCTGGCTCGTTTTAACCTGGAAAAGTGGAGGCTTTGGTGCAACCTAATGGCAGGTCTCCAGTACCTACAAGGAGGTAAAATGAGAAAATGGAATGATTCATGGATATCCATGATAAGAGGCTGACAAACAATGCTGAGAAACTGAAATGTAAGTTCCAACTAGATAGAAGGAAAAGGTTCTTTCACCATAGAGACAGTCAGAAAATGGAACAAGTTGCCTAGAAAAGTTTAGCATCCTTGAGATTTTCAAGACTAGACTGGATAAAATTCTCACACTGTGGTGTGATCACATGGTGATACCTGCTTTGAGCAGGAGGATGGTACAATAATGCTCCAGATTGTCTGTAAACTACACTACTCACATTTGTGATATTCTTGTATAGCTTGGTTTGTACTTGAACAAGTTCAATTTCAAGCTTAATGGGCTTCTATCAGTTGGATCCACACAGTGCAATAGGCTGCACAACTTTACTGTCATGCAGAGCCTAACCACAGGTTAATTTGAATGTCAGGGTGGCCCTTCAGTATAGAGGGTGCTTGTCTTCTGGAATATGCTTACCCTCAAACTCCTGCTGCTCAGTGAGCAGGCAGAGTAGGATGGAAAGGTCTGCCATTAGAATTGTTACTACACAGCCATCAGGTGTTATCTTTTCTACATGATAGCCATCAATTATGTTGTCAAAAACATCAATTACTTAAGTAGAGATAGTTTTCTCAAATGCATGGGGATCCAGATATAAAAGCCATGTACTTTTTCATGCATGGTCTTTTCCTTAAATTGAAAAAACATCTGAACATTGCCAGATTGCTAATGGCTGTTCCCAATGGAGGTTTATTTGCTCACCCTAAAACTGTATTTCTGAGCCCAGCTTTTGAGGAAAGAACAATAAATGAAGTGAGTTTATGAAGAAAGAAAGATTGTGCAGGCAGTAGGAGCTCTTAGTTTGCTATTGCAACACTTTCAGGAACATGACTCAAGCAAAGTAATTTTTCCAGTCCTTATTAATGACATGATACTTGGTCTCTGTGCCATTGTCTTGCCATATCTGACTCAAAACCAAGTCAGAGCTGGTGACAGATAAGCAGCTGTGTGCAGGAGTCAGCTGTAAATGCTATGGAAAGTCTATGTTTCTTCAGACATCTGCATTTTATGAAGTGCTGATCAGACATGCTGTCATTGTCTGGTAGTGGTCCAAGGCCACTATATGCTTTTTTTGCTAGGTGCCTCTCCTAACCTGTCACATCTGGCACTGCTGCTTAATTAGAGTAAAAGCCCATTATTTCTATGGAAGTGGGATTCTTATTTCTCTTGGCAAATGAGGAGCAGGGGACAGGAAAGTTTGGAAGGTGGATAAGGATGCTGTAGCTGACATTACTGTAGAAATGCTGGGAGAATGTGGCTGCCCACAGTCATTGTCTGATGTTTCCCTTCTTACGGCTGTCACAAACGTACAACTGTGAGCTGTGTCACATACCTACAACTTTATGTCCCAAAAAGCATAATTTTCAAATGAAGATGTTTGTGAGATGTTGGCTGTTGTCTCAGAAAGGAGAATCTGATCTCTTCCTGTGCAGTCTTCCATCACTCAGAGCGATCATTTGTTTTGCATTTGTTTTAATGTGAGCTGGGCACGTTGTGAGGGAAAGGATGCTCATGGCCTTCCCGGTACTCTGGTGTCCTCAGAGTACTGTAAGCAGGGCAGGTCTCACCAGACCTGACTCACTGCATCTCTACTGCTTGTGAGCATAGGACTTAAATGTGAGTAAGCTGCTTCCACAAGATCAAGGTTCCCACCCGAGGAGCCAGATGGTATCACCCCAAAGCTTTTCTGAGTGCACAGCAATATTTACAGTGTGTGGACACTCAGGGAATCAGTCCTCAGTGAAAAGCCAATGATGTAGCCAGACAGCACAGACACAGACATGGCAAAATGTCTAATATGTTATAGCATCACTGCCTTTCACTGAGAGGCCTGCAAGCTCTGTGTCCCTTATTGGAGCACAGGTTTAATGCCCATATTTTTATTGTTCAAGTCTATTTGTTTGGGGTTGTGCTCTGCATAGCACAATTGGGAATTACCAAGCTCTATAGTGTTGGAAGTGCAATCAGATGCATTTTTCCAAGTTGCAGTGTAAATGTAGCTACTGGTATTTTTCTTGGAAACTAGGTGTCACTAGTGGTTTAGAAATAGCAGATACAGTTTCACTCCTATGTGTTTATTTTTCCTGCAACTCTTTTATAACCTCTCAGCCTCTCCCTGTGCACCTCCAAAAGAGCATGGAGCTGCCTTCTCTGTAACTGAAGAGTGAAATTAGATACTTCTGTAGCCTTCTTCTCATCAGGCCAAAGAAAGACAAGTCCCTTGTCTTTGTGCCTCATTTTAATAATCCAGGTGTATCTTTGTGAAGCTCTCACAATTTTTTTCCTTTTCTCTTGCTTCTGTGGGACCCAGAGTCAGACAGTTCTCCACGCATGATCTCACAAGTGCCAAGCAGAGGGCCCTTCCCTTGGCCTGGCCATGGTGCATTAATTCTGCCGAGTGTGGGATGCTCTTCCATCCTCACTATTCATGCCTGTTCTACTGTCTGCCTCTAGGACTCAAAAAGTCCTGTCCTGCAGAGCTTCTCCTCAGCCAGTGCTTCACGGCCCCAGCAGTCTGCAGCACTTGCATTGCAGAATCCCAGGACTCTGCACATTTCTCTCTAGAGATTCTTGCTCATCCAAATGTCATCCAAATGGCTGTCCTACCCACCAGTGCATGGAGTGCTTCCCCCCACCTTGCCATCCAGCCACCATTGTGCTGTTAACTGCAGACTTGCTGGGAGTATGTGCTGTCTCCTTGCCCAGGTCATTCACAGGCATTAACCACATTGATCCTGGTATTGATCTCAGGTACCTCCAGTGCGGCACAGCCAGCGACTGAACATCAGTTGAATTTTGTACCATTGATCACAAAATTCCATTTTTCACCACCCAGTAGCCAGCTTCTCTAGTCCTATATCTCACTGACTTCCTAGAAAGATACTGTGGGATGCTGCGTGCTAGGTCTTCATGTTTCTGGATGCATTTTCCAGGAGTATTTCCTCCGTAAACTTCCTGGAGACTGAGGATAGGCTGACTAGCAGGTAGCTTGTGGTTTCCCCATTCTTACCAGTCTTGAAGGGATACTAATCCGTATCCTCTCATGGTAATCACAGCTAAGGTTTTCATCAAATATCATATTAAACCACTACTATCTATGAGTAAGGAATCCAGCAGAGGCACCTCCAGTGTTTGATACATCCAGAAGCTGTATTAAAGAAATGCGTCTAAGTTCCATAAGTTTCCTGAATTCTTGGACCCTAGTGTGTTGACCTTACAGTGGATACCCAAAAATAACAGTACTCTACAGTGCTGAAAATAAAAAATGTAATATAGTGCATTCTTATTTTCAGGATGGGTTATCAAAGATTGCTTGAAAATCAGAGTGGAAGAAATCCAAGGCCTACATAATCCTTTTAAGTAAGGAACTTGTTATGTAAGCATTATGTACTAGAATTTCTTCCTTAAGTTTCGCAGTATAGGTAGAAATTCATTTTTTTAACCCTACTCAAAGAAAATGTACAGATTCAATAAAGTATTCATAGCAATGCTATGGTCCGAAGAATTCTGTATGGTCGTGGGATGGGTGCACATACATGATTCACTCTGGAAAGATACATACAAGCTCTTTTTCTTTGCAGAAAGGAGCTCCACTGAAGTAAACTTCTGTACCTCACAACAACTTCTGCTATCAGCCAGCCATAGCAATACACTGTGGCTCAGGCAGAAAATGACAGAAGGATGTCCTCTGAGGGAAACTTTATATCAGTGATGTAAATTTAGCAATTTAGCAGTTCCTGACATATCACCTTGCATACAGTGATGGTACTAATCATCGACATTCAGAACTAATCATCCTCCTGTGTCTGTTCAGGGCTGAGATTTAAAAAAAATTAAATTCAAAAAGCATATATAAATAATGTAGGAGCAATTCCTCATTGTACAGTTCTTGGATAATGCCTGGTATATTCAATCAGACCTATTTAGTTGTGATCAAAGTCATTGTTGTTTCATGCATAAATGAATGAAATAACTCAACTATGACCTAGGAATCGCTCAAAGCATTTTAAGAAAGAAGGACGGTCAGTTGTATGTTTGAACACAGTCCTCATGGCACAGGTAAATGAGATTTCCTGCAAATAAATACATATCCTAATAACATGAAACAATACTTTAGAGTGATATTGTTTTCAAAACACAAAAATTAATTACATAAACCAAGTAATTTCTTCATGTTGATATAGATATTTTTTTGCTTGTACTCAACGGACTGTCTTTTCAGCATCTCTTCCCACCCTGCATATTTGAAATAACTCAAGAAAATTGCCTGGGCATCATGAATATGAAAAGGAGTCCAAAGAATTTGGCAGGACAGGAAGGTACTGGTTTCCAGAACTGCCTTTAGTGCTGCTTTTATAAGGAAGGACCTGGAGTTCTGTCAGTTCCATTGGTCTCATAAGGTACCAGGACTATGCCAACAGACTTCATATGATATCATCAAGAAATTCTGCTCATCCCATGCAGTCAGTGATTGGTTCCAATTAGTAGATGATTTGTACTGAAAATTGCCTGAACTCTCACCCTCACAATGACTGCAAACTTGTGTTTTGTTTGTTTTTAATCTGAAGTTTGCTGTGCACACAGCTAACTACACACCATAGACAACTGTCCTGAGTTAACTTCTGCTACACTTGTATGGCAAGAACCTAATTTTGCCGCAGGCATTCCTCACAAGATTCAATGAGTGGCTGCCAAATTGCCAGTCCTTGTTTTGATATGTCTGTCTTTGCTTCAGGCATCATGGTATTTACTCCTTGCCATTCTCCATAAGGAGAATGCCTTTAAGTCTAAATAGTTAAAAGGGCCAGCTAAGAATTCCTAGGGGTCGTTTCCCATTCAGCATGAAAAATAGCAGAAAATCAATCCTGCCCTCTCTATCCTCAAACTTTGACCTTATAGAGAAGAAAGTTTACCAGCCAAAAACCAATTTGCTTCTTGGACTGAGAATCACTCAAGTACTGAAACATGACTTGAAGGTCTGTTTTCACCCTAACACACTGGAATTAGATAATGGTCAAAAACTGATGGAAATTTTACATATCTGTGTGATATTCAGATGCATAGCCAAATTATTTCAGTCTTACTATGCTTTGAGGGTTGGTAAAAAGAGGAAAAGTCTATTTTGCCGCAAATAGCTTGTTGCCAGAATGTGGAACACTCAAACTGTAAGTGAAATTTTAATCTACTCCTATCATGGCAAGGCCACACTGTGGTCTCTAGTGCTTTTTCCTCTCTTTTTTCAGCATGATATTATACTTATGATCTGAGTTTCTTGTCTAAAGTAAAGGTGATTCTCATCTTTCTTACGCTGGTACCAGTATACCATCAGTGACCTCAGCAGAATGCTGTCAGTGTAAAGCAGTCCTATAGCTGTGTTTGGAGTTCACCTCCAGTTTGCATGGCCCAGGCCTCTCTCACTGACACCAGTATGCCACTGGTGAGCTTATAAGCATATCCTTGCCCACTAGAATTAAGGTAAAATGAAATTCAATCAGTGTTGCTGCAGCTTTCCCGACACTCGAGGTTATTATTCTGATCTGGATGTGGATAGACAACTGGTGCTGTGAACACTGCAGCACAATGAACTGCACATTCAGGCATTCTGGATCCTGCTTTGGCTTTTGCTGATGGCAGTACTTGCCGAGGAAGTAGGACCCATCTTTTTAAATAGGCCTTTAATGTTTTGAGTGGCTGTATTTTCTATTTTGCTATTGCATTGTGCATAATCCAAGAAAGGCTTTCCAGAGGTTCAAATTACATACAACTAACATCCACTGATTTTTTACATTTACCTTTGGTCATGATGGTAAACAAATATCAGCTTTAAATACAGCCTAATTATTAAAGTATATATCATCACAGTAAAATTGCTAGCAATGTATTTCTTCCAGTCTGCTATATAAAGGTCCACTTAGTTTCATATTTTCTGTTTGTAAAAGAGAAATTTAAAATTTAAATTTAAATGTACAGTTTATCTGATAGAGTACAAGAAACCAGAAGAAAACAGCAGTTAACATGCCACAAACAGTATCAATGCCACAGAACAGATTTTAAATGTTGACTTTGAAATTCAAAGTGACACAAAGGTAGCGGTCAGTGAAAGAATTGCTGGGGAAATAGTAGAATGTGAAACAAATGGAAAAAGTTGCACAGAACTGGTATCATCTTAAAAATGTAAAGAAAAAGAGCAAAATGCAAGCCAGGCAAAACAGTATTATTATTTTCCAACTGTTTTCATAGCTGATAAGAATAAATTCTGCTTTCTTGTTAGGCTTTCAAGAGTCTCCAGAATATATCTTTCTATTTATATTCTTAATTTTTAACAAATGTTTTTTACTGTGTGTGTGTGTGTGTGTGTGTATGTGTGTGTGTGTGTGTCTGTACGGTAAATGAGATGTTCTGATGATGCATCTCATCTAAATGCTTTGTGTGCTACCAAGTGTTACCCAGATGTAGCCACTGGATTTTATTTTCATTAAGGAGTGCTGGATGGAAAGTTGATGGCTATAGCAGGACTGGTTGTTACTTAACTTTGTTCTGCAAATACTGATGTGTAGGTTGTAATTTTTGCTTACAATTAGCCTCCAAGAGCCAGGCTAGTGAAAGGTAAAAGTTTGTTTGAAAACTCAAAGGTAAAAGCCTAATCTGAAGGTTGCGTGATAAGGCTATCAGTTTATTCTTCCAAAAGGAACAACACAGATACCATAAAACTGCAGTGAGATAGCCATGTTAGCAGAGATCATGACCAATAAATAGAAAAGTTCCTTTTTTTGCCATGACCATCACCTGTCAGCAGACTTGGTAGCAAGTGACTGATGAAAAGAACAGCAGAAATGTGATGTTTTTATTTGATTTAATTTTTTTAATGCTTATGTTTTGGGCTAAGGGCAAATATAAAACAAAACCTTTTTTATTCTTTCCGCCAACTACGGGGCAACAAACCAGACCTTCCTTCTGCCTAGCAGTGCAGCGGGGTTGCTCAGAGGAGCAGGTCTACTGTCTGGGCATCAGGAGAGCATCTCAGGTCCTGCCCTGCCACTTCCAGCCTTACCCTCCACACCTGCCTCAGGAGACAGCTTTGCTTTTGCCAGAGACAGATTCTCCCTGGCAGGAAGATGGCCTCCTTAGACAGACCTGTGTGATGTTCACTTTTCTTTCACTTCTCTACCCAAGCTATTCACGTGGTGCAGTTGGTACAGTGTGGTATCTGCTCTTTGTTACAGAGAGAGCCTTCTCCTCCACCACTTCTACAACTATTTTGTTCAAGGCTTTTTCTTTCTTTCCCCTGCACAAGCTTCACTGCTTAGTTCACTCTGGTCTGGATAAAAGGTTTACCAGGAATTTTAATACAAAATGATTTTCAGAAGAAGAGCCATGTGCTGCATGCCAAGAGAACAATTAAGGAATCACTGTTAGACTGTAGCTGAGTTTGATGCCGTGAACACAGAGTGCGTTTGCTTTTGCATGTCTGCAGAACATCATTAATCATGGTGTTTCTGGCTCCCACAGCACTGTTCTTGTCCTGTTCCTCCTCTGCCGCTTCTGAGCAATCTGTTTACTAATGAGAGCTTCAGTGTGAGAGGTTTAAAGGCTGAGAGACTGAGATCAGGACCCTGACAAGCCACAGGCTTTTATCCTCTTCTCTGAGCATTCTTTTTTGACAGTGTCTGTCTCTCCTCTCTTCTGTCAACAACTGACTGAGTTATGATTTGGGCACCTCTCTTCCAACTGAAATTAGAAATGATCCTCTAGGGTTTTCCCCTACAGTATTTCTAAAAAAGAACCAACCCACCCCTGTTTCCTTGGTTGTGAGAACATTTACACAGTTGGATTTTTTTGGCAAAGAAAAACCCAAAAACAAATCGCCAAAAAGACACCCTTAAAAATTTAAACCAAAGCAAAACTAAGAAAGCAAGGAATAAAAAGGAAAAAAAAAAATCAGGGCACGGAAATATTTTTCTCTTTACATTCAGTAGCAAAATTAAAAAAAAAAAGAAGAAAGGAAAAAAGCTGTTCCCACAAGACAATTTTAAGAAATATTTTCTAATAGCTATTAAAAAAATAGTTATCTATATAAATATCAGTATCTAGTGTGAAACAATTTTAGAAACAACTATAATCTAGTCACAAATAGAAAATGTATTTTATTTGTTTAAAATCTATGTGCAAATACCATTTCATTAACAAAATATTTCTAGTCTGAAGTTATATCATTGTGTTCAATGGATTTTCTCCTTGA
This sequence comes from Cinclus cinclus, assembly GCF_963662255.1. Taxonomy (NCBI): domain Eukaryota; kingdom Metazoa; phylum Chordata; class Aves; order Passeriformes; family Cinclidae; genus Cinclus; species Cinclus cinclus. Next base: position 86,082,075 of record NC_085046.1, on the reverse strand, counting down.
TTTTTTACAATTCCCTTCTATTTACTTTGATGCTCACAATTATCCTGTAGCAATTAATTCCAGAGTTTAATTCTACTTTATTAAAATATACTTCCTTTTTGAGTTTCTGCTAACTTTAGTTACACCCTCCTATTTTTTGTATTATAATGAACCATAAGTAAAGATTTCCTACTCATTCTCTCTTTCTCCTGTGACTCACTGAACTCTGTTACCACCACTCTGTCCTCACTTTTCAAGGCTGGCAAATCCTGGTCTAAATGCATCTGGTAGAGCAGTTTTTGTCATAAAAACTAAAATGGTGCTAAGCCTCTGTAACACAAATAACTCACATTGCACAAACCACCTGGAAGACTAATTCCCACTCACTTACACTTGCAACCCTAAGTAATTGTAAGTAAGTCACTCCCTTAACAACTGCAGTTATTTAACTCTTCAGAATATGACCTTTTCTGTTAAAAAAAATCAATGCAAACATTACCAAAAGCCATAGTTCATTTCTGAATCATTTTAGCATCATTTTAGATGCTCACACTTGCTCCTCTGTCGCTACTCGTAGTACTCAGGATTGGTTTGATGCACACTGCAAGATATATATGTCAGCTTGAAAACTGAAGAATAGATTGTACACTACTGCTATTTCAGACTTGTCAATGTGAGAGATATATCCTGTGCTTGACCCTAAGACTTTACACACCTGAATGGATCAAAGTGTGACACAGACACCTTTTGCAGGAGAACCTTCTTATTCTTGGGAAACAAATTCTGTATTAGCTCTCAGCTGAAAATCTATAATACGGTAATGATATTGAGTAATTATTCTTGTAAATATCCTTATCTATTTTTTGTCTAGAAAATCAGCAAGGAGAAATGTCAAGTGGAAAACTCACAAAATTTTAATGTACTTTAAAAATTGTAGCTGTTTTTACTGTGAGTGTTAATCCTCTTTCAATCACAAAATATTCCTTCTTATGGTGGCGTAGTCAAAATACTCTGTAATTTGCTTGTGTGCAATCTTCATTCATTTCAGTGAGACGATATGGAAGTGAAAAAGAACCACCTTTCATGGAGAAAAATTTCTATTATATGCTCTAATTTCAGGGAATACTTCCCATCTTTGTCAAAGGCACACATGTGCATAGGGTACTTACAGAATGTATTTTGATGAACCACATTACTCACATATGAATGTAGTTTTACATGCATAGAAGATTGAGTGCCAGATGCTGCTAAGGTTGCTTATGTGCATTGTCTTATTTATTTCATGCCTTAATGTACAAGGAAAGCTGGATTTAGCCCACTGTGTTTTTACTACACAAAGGAACACTTACTTCTCCACTTCTTACTAGCTTTATTTCAAAGTAAAAAAAACACAATCAGAAAGGAATTAATTTCCACACATGTGAAAGAGCAGAAAGTTTTTAGAGCTATGTCTTGGCAGCCAGTGTATCTTGGATGGTAGGAAGAAAAAAAAAATTCTGCACTATCTGATTCTCCCAGCACATTTAGCAGTTCTTTCAGGTAGGGTCTCCCCAGCTGATAAGTATGCTTCAATGTGTTATGACCTGCCCTCGCAGTGGGTGTAACTGCAATTCTTGCTAATCCCTTGGGACAGAATAGAGTGAAGCTACACAGAATGACCAGTGTTAGTTTATTTGTTTATATTTATATATGTATACACACATATGACAGATTCATTTTAGAAGAATTTGGTTGAAGTGGAAAGGAGGTATGTAGCACTTTTGGGTATTATCTATAGAAATACACTTAATTAAAGGATAAGCATATCACTTAAGAAAATGTATAAGGAAAAGCCAGAAAAAGAAAGGATAAGGGTAGACAGTGGAAAGGAAAGATATCATCACACATGGATCCAGCAGCAAGGTTTGATTGCTGCAATTTCCATGTCTGATGGTTGAATTGATGGTCGCAGACTTGATCCATTGGGGATCCAGGGAAAGCCTGTGAAACACAAAGTTCAGTGGGTTAATAAATGCTCATGGTCAGGTGGGAACACCCAGGGACCTCACCCGGAGGGGGAGTTTCACACTGTCTAATGCAATGTTGTGGATCTTGCACAGTCCTCTGTTGGAAGGGCCCAGAACGGAGTCTGGTGGTGCTTTGAAAGTCTTTGATGGGTTATGACACATTTGATGTGACATCTGCCTTTGATGTGACAGCTGCCTTTCATGCCAGTGTAGTTGAGCCAGTCATGCCCCATCAGAAGGGATGAATACCTTCACACCTACGAGTGAATGTCCCTATATATGCCCCAGGAGGAAGTTTTATGCCCGAGCCTTATCAGGATGGAGGACACTGTCAGGCTAAAAAGTATTAGCCCACTTCAAAGTACCTGCCTTTCCCTTTCTCTGGCTCAAAAACAAACTTGTTGGTAAACAAAGGTCAGTTAGTCACAGTCAGCCTCCAGTGGAGGGTGCTCAACCCCTCTGTACCTGGGCTGTTCTTATGGAGATCAGAGATTTTTCTACCACCCACCCAAAAATCTCCTCCCTGCCTTTAGCTTGTGGATGCAAACCTGCCTCAGGAAAGCACCCACTGCTTTTGCAAATGGCCAATTGTTTGAGTATTTAACGTTTAATATTTCAGTCTCTCACACCTTGTTATTCTTGTGCAAACCAGAATTGTCTAATGGGGTCAAGCTGGGATGGGGCAGTGACAGCTCCACTCTGTCAGAGTCAGGGTTCTGTTACATGTTGCCCACAACAGCTGCAGTTCTTCATGGTGGTACTAGGTGTTGTCAGCTATTACCCTGAGGTAGGTAAATGGGATGGATCACTGCGTTCCCAAAGACTGCACTGGCACAAGATGTCTTGTCAGGAAATGCTTTTAAATGGACACTTAGTTTGAAGCTGGCTGCCAAGTTCACTGGCTCTGACTGATTTCAAAACATCACATCGATTAGCATTTACAAAGCAATTTGCAGTAAGACATTACTCAAAATAAACAGGAATTTGTCAAAGTCACTGATACATGTAATGTTTTTTATATAGTATACCATTTAAAAATAAACATGCTTTCAACTTATCTGTCTTCCAATAGCTCCAAAGTATTATAATTATTTTTGGATGGTTGGCCTGTAAAGCAGGATAGGGTATTTTAAACAACTGTTCTCTTTAAAAAAATCACATTATTTTCATGCCTTGGCATGACTTCTCACATAGTGACAGAGCCACGTATTTCCAGTGTAAAGGTCCAACCGATGATCTGACAGAATATTATCATGTCTTATTGGAGTCACACATGGCTTGCTGTTATAGCTCTATATCAACAGGACTCCAAATGCTGCAAGTGATAGAAATAGGTTTGCTATTTACAAGACAGAAAGATGATTTCAGACAAGGTTATTTGCACCAAAACCCAGACTCAGCTTGTTTTGATTTCTAGACTGTTTTGTTCACATTTTTCCATGGATTTTTTTTAGTGATTTTTTTTCCCCTGGGACTTTCTAACAGAGATAATGATAGATAACTGCTAATGTATTTTTATAATTTATTTATATGGGTTTTGAGTTTGTCCTATTTGTTTCCTCTTTATGAAATGTTACTACCTGGTGACCCTTCTGAAATGGCAGAACTCCAAAATAATTTTGGCAATGGAAATGCATGATTAGAGGCATTCCTGCCATCGCATAGACTTGTAACTTTCTGAAATTTAGCTTGATTTAATCCTGGTGTTCATTCATCTAGAAAAGCCTGGGTGCAACAACTGTAGTCTACACAAATATTCTTTGGATTTTAAGGACAAAGTTAATAGGACTTTTGATGCTTCATCCTTTTCTCTGGCTGTGGACAATTTCACAGTCATGCACAGATATACTTTTGCATACCTTTAATATAATAAAGCTCTCTGATTCCAAGTGCATCTTGGAGTGAAATCCTTTCTCCTCTCGAGCACGTAATAAAACTTCCCCTGATTCCTGTAATTTTCATGGACTTCACCTGTGTTTATTTTATTAGGCTTGAACTGCGCAATTCAGATCTGGTCCTGGATTTCGAACACTGCAAAATTTGGGAAAATCTAAATCCCAGATTTAACAATTGCTCATCTTGCATGAACCTGTACTCATTTAAAAAAAAAAAAAAAAACAAAAAACCTGTTTGTTTAGGTAGGGTTTTTTATTTTATTGGGGCTATCCAGCTAACTGCTGATACAAAAGATACTGCACCAGGTCCCTGACAGTTGTCCTACCTTCCTATTAACTTCTCTACACATAATGAGGTATAAATCATAGTATGGCTCATGCAAGTTCTCTAACCCTTAAACAGTGCTACAGTGTTTGACATGAGTTCTATCCAGAATTGAACAGTTAGTTCTGACCTGGTTCAAATAATGGAAAAATAATTTTGTGAAATGTATTGTCATTCTGAAGTTTCTTTGATTCTGAAGGCTTAAAAGTTGAGATTTTTTTTTTCTACCCACATGTTTGTGACCTTTCAGAAGAGATTATTCAAATTGTTATTTTTTCTGGTTCCTACTTTTTTCCTTTAATTGTAAAAAATGAACAAGGTTCAAGGTTTACTTTGGGTTGCTTTTTTTTTTTCCCAGCTACTTTTCATCTTTGCTATTCTACAACTATTCAAAATTGCTCCAATTCTGAAGCAGTTATTAGATCTGCACTCAGATATTTTTTCAAAGGTATGAATCTGCTGAAAAATTCCTGGCACAAAGAAGAGTATCTAAAAATAATAGAGGGAATATGGTAGATAACAATTTCTTATTTGAGCAAGAATGGGGAAAAAAGCAAGGGGAAAAGAAGAGAAATTAAAACCAAGTTCTGTTCTCTGAAAAATAGGAGAAAATGGAAAATACATGAGACAAATTTTTGATCAAAAAAAGATTTTGTAATGAAAGGTTTGATAGCCTTGTTCTTGATTCTGCTAGTGATGACTCAGTCTCACTAGAGAGGGCTACCAGAATCCAAACCAAAGCTGTACATCAGCTAACTATCTTAACTAATTTACATAAACTAAAATAAATTATAAGAGTTTAATTTTGGGGTAAGGTACTTTCCACTATAACAAGGCAAAATTTGACACCTACTGAAAGGTAAAACATTCAGAAATGGTTGTCCTGTTAGAAATCAGAAGACTTCTAACCACACCATCTGTCCAAGATTCCTTGATGTTTGGAAGAGAGCCAGGTGCTCCTCTAGGCACACATTATTCTGCTTTGATCCCCACTTAAGAACAGAGAGGATCTGTTTCGATATTTACTGATTGTTCTGGGAATCAGGAAAACTAACATCACTTTTGAGTATACTTGACCTCTCTGTATATTGGATTCACTCATTGTAAGACAAGTTCAACAGGACTTACTTGTGGTTACACCCTTTACTCTGCTAAAACAAATTTGTAAAATTCAAAATTACATTGTTATTGTTTTGCCAACATTATGTATATGTCATTAATAATAACAACAATTTTCAAGGCATTCTTGTTCAAATACTTTGTGCATTCTTATCAGATTGAATTAGAAGGACTAGGCAATGCAGTAGTTACATTAGTCATTCATCACACCTCTCTGTACAACCTCTTTCCAGGTGTGCGTTGCTATTACTTTTTCCAGATACACCTGGAATGTAATAACTAATTACAGCTTCTCACTCCTGCTTCAGAACATTATCTTGGAGATGAAATGGAGGTTATCATTTAGACAATGGTAGAAATGGATGATTTATGGCAGTCACTCAGCAGCAGTGAAGTTAGTACAGAGTAATGCACAGGCTGTCCTACCTGCCGAGCAAATCTATTGTGTAGGATAATTGCATAATACTCCAGTCACTGAATTACTTCACATTACAATCATGATAGAAGCTGTCCCAGACATCTGTGTTTTAAAAATTATGCTCTAATATGAGATTTAAGAGGATTTATATTTTCATGCAAGAATAAGAGGAAGCAACAGATTAATGTAGTGACTTAAAGTATTAATTTTGTGAGATACTCAGACATGTGCACAGCATAAGTGTAAACAGCTCTGTCAGAATTTTTGGGACACACAGATCATTGCAGAATTGCTCTTACTCTGAAAAAGCATGGATGCATCTTGTAGCTATGTCATCAGAACTCAGAAAGGAGGAGGGATAGGACAAATACTATCAAAGTATTAGCCTGCTGTACCCAGTACTTGTTACTTGGGAGGAAATATTATCAATTAATAAGTAATCAGTACTGCTTAGTAAACAGCAAGTAAACTGTTTGCAAGCACATACAAATACAAATAAGATGATTTATTATCTCAGATGCCCTCCAGAATATCATATGAGGTATTAATATGTTTTACAGTAATCATAGCTATGAAATACATACACAAATTATGTGTGACAGAATACTGATGTGTCATGCTGCTTCAGAACCCATAAAAGAAAAACAGAATTGGAAATTGCTAAGATTTTTTTATGAAGTTCTTCTATGCCTATCCTTCATAATTAGGCACGTCTGAATTTTATTTAAGTCAAAAAGTAAACTCATTCCCCAAGTTTTTGAACAAGATTGTACAGGGATCATCTTGCTTCCCAAAAATTAGCAGCAAAATTCTCCCTTAATTGTAGTCTGAACAAGACCAGGTCAAAAAATGGCTCTTTGGAAAATGTCTGACCAGCAGGTTCACCTTTTTTTTTCAGAGATGTGCTTGTGATAGAGCATTCATATTCTTTTCAGCTGCCCCCAGAAGCTGGCATTGCATGTGAAACTGGTGTTGGAAAGCCACAATAACAGCAAAAAAGTGTATTAAAAGGACTTTCAAACAAACCAGGAGAGGAACAAAAGGTAAAATCAGCTATCAGGCCCAAAGAAATAAAACTCACAATAATATCTGGATTCTACATCTGCCCAGCATATGTAATTTCTGGCAATGAGTAACTGCTGTTGGAGAAGTAAATAAAGGAGGATGACAAAAGAATCAAGCTCAACACCATGGCTGTAAAGATCAGACAGGGCCAAGTTAATAATGAAATAACATTGATGGTCAAAGACTGTTACAGATTTTCTGACTCCTTCTGTTTTTAGAAAAAGACAGTCCTGCACGTGCTACAGACAGGAACATGGTGAAATACCAATAGCAAAATTGTATTTTGGTCTACCAGATCTAACTGAGCACAGGCATAGATATGTAAAATTTACACAGGTAACAATCTCCTTCAGTATGCTCATCAAGTTGACATTTTAAGTTGTTCTTTTCATTCTGCAAAAGAAAAACATGCTCTCTAGATGAAAAGGTGTATGGAAGCCAGAGAATGCCAAAACAGTGTTTGTATTTTGCATGGAAATGCAGTTCTTTATCCTGGGCAGGTCATAAAACATTCAGTTTAAAAAGAAATGGAGTAAAGAAATGCTGTCCTCATGATTTATATTTTTTATAAAATTATTCTAAGGATCAGCTCAAATATATTCAGAATATATGTACTACAGAACATTTCCATCATATTCTTCTAACGACAGAGGGTAATTTTGGCCATTCAGTATAAAGTCTGGTGCTGGGAGAAGGAAGAATTGTTTCATGCCAGTGAAACAGTGTCTGTTACTGAGCCCAGTCCTAACTGAGAGTGTAAAAGAAGTGCTCTACTGTTTTCTAAGTGTCCCAAGTGAAGGCAAATAACCAGAGTGAGATGGAGTTTTCTTCTTTGTGGGAATAAACTGCAGAAAGTAGCTTCAGCATGCACTTTCTGCTCTATGTCACAAGACAAATGGCTTTGTAGTTCCAGGGGAACACAACTACCTCAGAAACTGGTAGTCATACTAAGAGAAATAGCACCTGCTGAAGCATCTGCATCTCAACAGTTAGAAAGTTTTATGTGCTTAGGACAGACATCTTAAATATCAGGGGCTTCACATGGGAGAAAGCAGTAATATGAAATTTTCTAAGCAATCTGTCCTGCTACCAAGTTGGCTGCCATATCTCATACAGCATGTGGGTCTTCCTGGATTTATATGGCTTCATAGTAACATGAATCATTATGGCTGGTTCTGAGCCCAATAGGCGATGATGCAATGTCTGCTCTTCTGTAAATTATCACCATTATTTTTGCCTCTCCACAAGACATGTTCTCATATGATAGTTAGAGGGATCCAGTATGTCAAAAGTCTGTACAATGACCTTATCTAAGGATCAGAGCTGGATATAGATGAGATTTTACTTGAGACAAGTGCCTTGGTTTGGTCAGCATCATCCCTTAGTTTTTATATTTCATTAGGCCTAGAGGAAGCCAGAAGATGATGATGGTCGTATTTGAAATAAAAATAGATGTTGAATAGTAATCTTGCCAACACTGGACCAGCTCTGTTCCTTCTGCTTCACTGCTCTGGATCTGCACCTGTAGGGGTACAGTCAGTACCTTTGTGTGAGTCTTGGCACCAGCTCATCTTCTCTCAGCTCACAGAGTATACCTGCAATAACAACCAGCTTCAGCAAACAGTCCAAATTGCCAGGAAAGTCCCTGGGGTGGGACAGCTTCAAGGTCAAGCCACAAAGTCAAGCCAGTGAGTTAGGATCAGGGCGAAAATCAGGGAAGTAAAAGGGTTGCACTGGTGAACCAGCAATGTGGCTCAGGCAGAGATGAAGAGCCTGAGCCATTTTACAAGTACCAGGTGAAGGAGGGGGCAGACCCCCACTGCAGCTTCTCACAGCACTGATTTAAGTATTAATATCTCTGTTCTCAAAATTGGACCTGAGCCTAGGGTGTCAAACCCCCAGGAGAAAGAAGATGTGGTCATGTCCATGACAGTAGAACTATTGAGAGGTTGAAAGTAGCAGTTGTTGAAAAGAAAGATGAAAAAATGAGGATGTTAACTTTCTTAAAAGGATACATTTTTACTTACTTACATATTATTTTAGGCTGTCTTTCTAAATCTTGGGAATGCCTTGTAGACATCTGTTTCAAGATTAGAGAGGATGGGCTGTATTCTTCCCATTCTCACCCTAACAAGCATTCTCATAGTAAAGGTTTATAAGACCCGTGCCCTGGGGATCTGAGCATTTCACTGCCAAATGTCTGATTGCTTTTCAACTCTACACACAAGCTGATACCAACTTGCCTTGAAATGTACCAAAGAGGCTGAGTTCTCAAATACACGGAGTGATGAAGAGACTAATCGAAGTCTCTAACATCTAGGGATGAAGCTAATTTACACTTGCAGCTGTTCTTGCCTACCAGGGTCTTCTATGAGGCTCTACCCGTGCATGTTCTGTAGCAGATTGCTGAAGATCAGCCAGTGAATTTGGGCAAAGCATCCAACAGTTTAATCTTCAGAAACGAGACACACAGTGCACAAAAAGGATGCCAAATAATCATCTACACTATTCACCTCTTCCTAGGATGTCTTAGAGGACATTCTTTGATGCCTAAATGACATAACAAGAGGTGACAGTAATGTTATTAGTTCTTATTCATCTCTCCAAGCAAGGAACACTGGGGGGAAAAAAAATCAAGTTTCAGATAGATTTGCTATCAAATTCCCTCAGCAGCCCTTTGGTTTTGAAATATGTTTTTCCCTTTATGCACTGTCTTTTTCAAGATCAACATATACTGATTGCAAGAAGTCTGATGTTGTCCTAAGCATGTAACAGCTTTTAGAAACTGAGACTTATACTTTGAGATATGAAACATGTAGATAGAATGTGTTTCTAGCCAACATTTAGTCCACAGCATCCTGGAAACCTTGATTCTTTGTCTCACTATATTCCTATCCATCAGCCCGTGCTTGCTGGGTCTTTCTATTTCTGGAATGCCAACACCTCAGATACCTGAGAGTATAGGCAGCATAGAACACGCTTGGAAATTTGCCACCTCTCCAACTGAGAAAGACTCATTAAGTGCTTGGAAATTAAGAAGGCAGATAAAAGGATAATGTGATTGGTTTGGGTTTTTCTAAAGTCTTTTGATGGAGTTTTTAAGTGAACTGAAAAGAAAGAGATGCTAACTACTAATTTGGGGCTGAAAAGCAGGATACAGCACTTTCCATTCTAAGTAAAATGAACTCTAAAGCAAAGCAAAAAACTGTTAGGCAGGCAGAAAATGCAGAACAAAGTTTGAAAATTATGCTTTAATTCCAACCCTTGCATTTATGCATTTAAATAAAGCTATGTATTAGGTGTTTTAAAATTATTTATCAAATAATAAGGCGTACAGTTTACTGCAACCTGGAATTGTTTACAGAATCTCACAAACAGCAGTTCTGTGGGCAACAGCTGTGCTCAGCAGTGAGCAAAAGCTCTTCAGTCAGAAAAAAGTGACATTTTGAGAAATCTCTGCATTTTCCACACCTAGGCCTGCAAAAGAAGGTGTTAAGTCAGGACAGTCTGATGGAAGATAAAATTTATAAGTTTCCTTAAAAAAAAAAAAAAAGTTTTCCCTTGAGAAATTGAGGAGTGGGGAAGGAAGAAGGTGTTAAGTGTGTGGAAATGTTTATGAAACAGCATATTCATTTCATTCTCTCTGTTGGAATTTCTTTCGGTCTTCATTGCACAGAGCAGCAGGAGTGAGTCCAAGCTCAAAAGAAGTCAATCAACTCATCATCTGTGATCTTTTCATAGTGAACAGAGAAAGATGAAAGGTCTTCCAGAGAAAGACAGCAGAGGAGAAGCTCATTTTATGCCCTCTGGGAATCTCTCTTTCCTCATCAACTGTAGACACCTAGGAAGTCCCTAGGATACTAATTTTGGCATCTAACATCCCTGAATCAGGGAGGTGTGATTATAGCCAAGAATGATTTATCTCTTGGAGACTGGGGAACACTAATGGGACTGGCTCTGTTTGTGGTGCCCCAGGTGGACTCTTCCTTGCTGTGTTTCTAAGAACTTCTTTTTGTCCTCTGGAAGACAGCATTGAAATTTTCCCCTTTTTGAACTGATTGGTTGACACAGTCTGAATGGGTGCCAGAGGATGAACCCTGCTGTCTGCCACCAGTAACTGGCTCTAATGAGAAGTCTCTTCCCCATTTCCCTCATACACTGGAGAACATGAAGGAGCTTTACCCCACTGAACTAAGCTGTTATCCTAACTCTTCTCTATAAGACCTCAAACATCAAGAAAGCAGAAGCTTGAGGTGTTTTACAGTTTCACATTGCAATTGGAATTTGGGAATCACTTTTCAGCTTATTCCACCAAGCGCTTCTGATGACTTTGGACTTTTCCATTGTCCATGTAGTCTTTTTACAAGTTTGTAGGGCAGAAAAAAAACGCTTTTCTTTTTGTAGAGTCTCTTTCCAATTTATTGTGGAAAAGGGGAAATCATAGGAAAGGCTGGCAGAACATTTTCAGTCTTTGTTGTTTCCTTAAAAACCTTGCAGCAAACTTACAGGGAGACTGGGGAATCCAGTACTTTCTCCCTAATATCTCCTGAACAATTGCCTAAGGCCACTGTGCAGGAGTTTTCTGTGCTGCAGTCCCTCTCTGGGAAGCTCTTTCAAGCCCTTAAAGGCTGTTTTAGCAGGTTGAACTCTAGCATATGTTCTGTGCTGTGCTGATCACCTTCCAAGCACTGAGGTACTGTAACAACGCCAGTCAGCTGTCAGGCTTTGGGACTTACAGTGGTTATGGCCAACAGTTCTTTAGAAAGCTGCAAAAGAGCAGGCACAGGTGCTAAAAACATCTTGTGTGTTTAATATTTTCATGGTATTTTTGTCATTTGTTGGGGAGAGCTTGCACTGATACGCTGGAGGCTCTGCCATCCTGGCAAACAAGCCAATAGGGACATGAGGCTGAAGGTAAATCATTCCTGATTTTTATGTCTGCCCCCTTCTTAGTTTGAAAACCTGCTTCTTGGGAGTATTTTTCCTCCAGATAAAAGCCTCATCTGAGATTCAGACGTATTTGGGTTTGAATTCCAGACACTGACTTGGAAAAGCTTGCATTGCACATGGAAAAAGTGATACCTGATTCTAATGGCTCGTTGCAGCTCTATCGTTCTCTCATCTAGTGGTAATGCTTTCTTAGCATTCTATGCTTAAAAGTTCTCTTTAATGAGGTCCTGCAAATGATTTTCAAGTCCTGTGAGGAGAAGTCTGAAGTTTGCTTTACGCAGTTGCTATCAGAGCTGAATGCCAATGTGCTGCACTATGAAAACCTACTTTTGTCTGTGTGCAGAGGGTTGTGTCCCTGTGAGTATGAACATCTCACCCTATACTCCTGAGTATTCCCAGGCGAGGCTGCCTTTAATCCAGACTGCATTTTATACAAGTGTAACCTTACCAACTCTGTGCCCTTTATGGCTCATTTACCTCTCTCCTTCTTGCCAGTTGTCTTCTAGTCTGGTTTTGATCAAGCTTGCATTCAGTCAGTCAACTTCAGTGTGGGTTAAAGAGCTTGGAAACCAATGCATTTGCAGAAAATCAGTTAGCGAACTTATTTTCATTGCCCTTTGTAACTTTCCTTTTTCCTTACCTCAACCAGTTAAATGAATAGGATTATAAAATATTCCTAGAAATTACTTAAATATATAAGGAATGGAGGTAATTTAAAATGGTATCTGGAGGGTAGGAGAAATCATTAAATGAATCCAAGCCTAAATTTTCCATTGCTAAGGCCTCTTCTGCAGTGCAGTTTTTGGCAAATCAAATTTCTATTGACAATTATAAACAAATATTGTCAGGATTTCACTCTTTGAATGCTGTTTTACAGGAGCAAAAAAAATCTGCCAATATCTCTCTCACATTATTATGGAGATTTGAAGATGTTCAGTTTGGAGTATTGTGCTTTTTCTTTCCAGTGACTATTTCAATTGTTCAAAGGGGAAATCTCCTCATGGTGCTTGCTTTGGTCCTGTTTGAAACGAAAAATCTGTAAAAATTATTTGCAATTTCTCATTTCAATCGATCTCTTCTGACAGACAACAATAGCTATTGGTTGAGGTGCCTAATGCTGAAGCCAAATAAGATTAGGGAAGGTAATATTAGCTTGCATATCCCAGAACTGTTCATGGTTTGTGATATCCATTGCATAACCAGTGTCAAATCAGTGTTTTCCTGCTAGTAATTTACAAATGAGCTCCCAAAAAAACCTGTTGCATTGAGCCTGTGATAAGCTATGGGTGTCAGGAGACAGCATTACTGATGAGGAACTAGACAAACCCACTTGAACCTGAGTTTATACATCAGCTGAATGAAAATAATAATGCTTATTTATTTATTTTACAAGTCTTTTGCAAATTTAAGTAGTAGATGTCCCTATGGTGTTAGCAAGAACTGTACAGTCTTTCTATTACTGTGACATATCTGATAAAATTTTCTTGGCTTTAATGATGAGTTTTCTTCCTATCAGCAGTCATTTTGCTATAGATATTCTGAAAAGTCATATGTGGTAAATCCAACTGTATGTACTTTTAGCATCTATTAGAGTTTGATGTTATTTCTTTATGGAACCAAGTGCAATTTCAAATTGAGCAAAAACATACATTTATTCTCACTTTCAAGAGAATCTTGGCTTCTTTACTGTCTTATCTTCAGAATGTCAGACAATAGCTGTGGCTCACCTGTTTACAATGAAGTCCTTTCAAGGCTTTATTACCTATTTCTGGCTCTGATCTCTTCAATATGGCCTAAACATTTCTTTGAACTTCAGTTCTTCACTGTGTTTCATTTCTAAGATGATGGCATTGAGTCATTGATTTCTTTTCATGGATTTGAACTATGTTGCAGTTCGAGACATGACTGGAATTTTTTTCTCACACCTACTAAATATTGCTCACTTACAGATCAACTCCTTGCCACAAGTTATTAATCTGGGCATGCAAATCCACTAAATGTGGCAATTATTCTTCTTTTCACCATCCTTATGTAGGCTCTTATCTGATATTTGCAGGCAGCCAAGAATGTCTGCAGCATATTTAGAAAACCCTACGAAAACTGCACTTTGATCCTTACTCGCGTTGCTGTTCATGTGTATGCCCAATTCACTTCGCTCTTGAAATGTCTTCATCGGACCCTGCAGACAGCATAGCCATTATAGCTTACCATTCTGAGGCCCTTTCAATCAGAAAATTTTGAATCTTATATTTAAGTCAAGACACCAAAAAAATCAAGTTTTATGTCTGGAAGGCAAAAGCACAGCTTAATTAATGCCAATGCAAGGCTTTTAGTCTCATCATCCTTCGCCTCTGTTAATATTGTGTTAAAGCAGCTGATAGGCAAGATGGGAATTACAGAGAGACGATGCACTTGTGCATTTATCAGTAAGAAATAACTGAGAATAGTTTATAAAAAATGTATCTGATCAGCATAATATAGTTTTATTTTTTGCTGCAGCACATTATATATCTGTTCAGTCCAGTATTTGTCAGCTCACCTCCTCATCAGAAATGTAATTGAGTGCTTTGTAAAAGTAAAGAAGAAATGAAAGAACTTTGTGAGGTAGGAAGATGATCCCTTAGATCAATTCATGGGTATTAAATACAAACAAGATTGTAAATCTTATTTTCCAAGATAATGAGGTGCTTAAAGATTCAGAAAGGCATTTTGCAGAATTGTCAGATGCACATAGGCACTTGGCTTCCCAAGATGCACAGAGGACAGAGATTCAAGCCCAGAAACAACATGGGGGTGATACAAGAGTATCCTAAAGCAGAACCTGTAGCTCAAGGTAGATGGAGGGACTATTCACGTATTGCACAGACTTTGGAGCTTCAGGTGAAGAAAATAATGAAACATCAATTAAAAGGCAGTTAGGCAACAACAAGCTTAAGTCCTTCCTTTGAAGGCTGATCTTTTCTATTTTGGACTCTGTAATGAACTCTAGCCTCTTGAAGACTGGAGTGTGAAGCCATGCTTCAGAAAAACAGAGGAGAGTCAGTCTGTTTTTTCAGACAACTTACTAATTCAGCAGGTGGGCACCTGTGATGCTTTATATCAGAAGCCTGAGCACAGACAGACTCTAACACATATACATCTACTGAGAATTTTTAGAATCTGCAGTTTAAACTTAAGTGTCTTAGCCAATCTTAATATGTCTGAGTCCTTTAATGACATAAACCTAAAAGGTATTTTTTGAAATTTCCTAAGTTTTCGAAGTTCTTCTTGGGTGATTATATATACTTTGGGGTCAAACAAGACTTTTGCAATACTGGATGTGGTTGGGATATACAAACAAATGTGGAGTTGGAGTAAGGATGTGAACCAAAGGCCCTTCTGATATGAGTAGCTACATATGAAATCTAGTGTTCATTAATACAAATATGTTAGTATCTATGAGCTCAAAAATTTGTTCCCACAAACGTAAGTGCTGCTAGAACTCCATCACTTTTATGTTTCCAAAGAAACAAATGTAAAAGGAGTGTGAGATTGACCCATGCACCATTTAAAACTTTATAGTGTTGTTTACATTAAAAATATTCAGTATTTGTTGAACTGTTACTATAAATGTAGCCTTTAAAGTATCTGAGACCCTGGTCTAGTAATTTATTGTTCTAGGAAATGACTTTTATGAGACCTGCACAGAAACCAGAGGCTTTTGATTCTAAGTCTAGACTAAAGCTCAGCAAATAGTCCAGAGAAAGTGGCTTTCTGACTTATTGCCCAATGTGGAGAAACAGCTACAGTGACAAAAAAGGGGTTACCTCAGATGAGAAAATTGGTTGTCATTGGTTGTCATCACTATGAGATTTTTTTCTCAGTGGCCATTAATGTACTGTAATCTCAAGTAAATTTCTCTGAGGGACTTCAGCCAATTTTTCCAATTTGGTGACCACTTTATGCAGAATCATTTGAAATCTCTTTACCAGAAATGTTGCTTCTATTCCAGTTTTCAATACACTGAAATTTACAGAGTGAAAAAGTTGCTACTCATCCACAAACAGAAAACATTAATTATTTCTCCAGTCTTTGAACAAATGGGGCAGGATGAGATGTTACAAAAAAGCAAAGCAGAACCTATCATGGAAGACAGAGCCTGCAACTGGTGATAAAAACTTCCTTGTACAATAAGACTCTACCATGGTGGTACCCATCTATGAAGGCAGCTAACAGAAGAACAGCTCTATCAGGGCAGATTAGAAATCTTTCTTTTCCAGTACCCCATCCCTGGCTGGCATCCAGGGGATGCCTAGAGAAAGGAGCACAAGGATGAGACAACCATGAGATGCTATTTGCCAGCACACATTCTCTGCCTCCACTGGTTTACAGCTGGCTGCCTCTTCCTTTTTACTCTATGCCTTTCAAGGGGTATTCTTTACACAAGTTTTTCAATTACATGCTTGAACTCATAGAGCCTTTGGCAACCAGGATTTGGATTTTGAAGTCAGGCAGGGCTCTCCCAGTTTCTGTGCCTGCTGTGCATCAGAAACAAACTCTCTGCTTAGAGCAGTACCTTTCAGTCCTTCAGTCCTGTTTGATTTCCAGGTCCTAACCCATTTGTTGTATAGCAAAAACAATCCTACCAGTGACTGACTTATTGTTCTTAGTTACAGTTTGTGGCTTCATTAACAATAGTCTGTGGAGTCCCAGAAGCCTGGTAACCCCTGGTTTTACTTTCTAATATCCCTATGGCCTCTCTTAGAAAAATGCTGTTAGTCTACCCTACAATTTTCTCAAAGGGACCTCTTATTACACCACCAGACTTTTGCATTGGAAATATTCATGTTCCCAAAAGACATTCCAGTTATGTAATAATGTATTAATTACCATGAGCAGTATGTAAGAATATTAGTTTACTTCTGTCTTAAATTGAGTTTGATTTTTCAAAGCAAAGTTAATTAAGAATACACATGAATTATGAAATCTTTAAGTATGACAAATTAAAAAGTAATTAGATTAATTTAAGAAACCTCTATTTTATTTGTGTTCTGTAACACCAAGAAATTGAGTTGTTCCTTTCAGTTTTAGTTTCTATATCCATAAATTTTATGTGGAAAATATTTTGATATATGAATAAAATGTCTTACATAAAGACTGAATACTGTTCTGCTACTTAGTTGGAAAAGGCACATTATATAGAAATATAAAAATTTCTATGGCAGGCTGAATCACACCATGAAACTAATTTCTTGAGAAGGCTCCTACCAAATACTTTAGACAGAAATAAATTTGAAATGCAACAGGCAGAAAAGCCTGCTCAATGCTCCACTGAAGTACAGAGTACTTTCTGTCTGGTTATAATACTGAAACCATAGTATTTCTGGAAGACTCAGTAGTATCTTATGGCAGTAACTTTCAGGTGTTAATCAGGCATTTTGAAGAAGACGTGGTTTTTGTCAAGGTTGCTTTCCCATTCAGTGCCTTCCTTTACCTTCTCACCACAACAAAGCAGAAAGCTGGGAGCCTCCCAAGAATAGAAAGCATTCATTATGTTCTGAATAGTTTGTAAGAATTACCTACTGGAGCTCTTTTATTGCCATACTTGTTTTCAAAGTGAAGCTAAAACAAATATTGTGAATGGCAGTAATGTGTTTGGTTGTTTTCTGTAGCTGAAACCTTGTGTGAATAAGACCTTAAACTGTCCAGACAGTGGCTGGGGCAAAGAGACCTAAACTTCACATTGTTTACAGAACAGTGCTAAGAGCTGCCCCAGAAAGAGTTACTTTTTGATTCTAAATAATATGTATATTTTCCTGGTATCAGTGACTGTTTAATAATTGGTTATCCAAGACTTGAAAAGGGGAAAGTTATAATCCTTGAGCAGGCCAGTGATGAGGGCAACTGTGCCCTGGTAGGTGAAAGAGAGACAGTAAAATGGAATAAAAGAAAAAAATGTACCAAACAAGTAACTTGAAATCAAATCACTCATTGGAAAGTCCTCTTAATTTCAACAGGCACAACAGGCCAGCTAAAATCTTCAGTGGAGCACATCAGCACATCCTTCCATTAACATGAATGACTTAATGATGATTTAATCTACCCGAGGATCTGGCTCTGAGAAGGTTAGATCTGGTTCAATCAGTTTTTCAGCCTAATTTTCCTGCCTGGACACTTGGAATGACTCTCCTCTAAGCACACAGTGCTATCTGTGTCATCATTTCAAACTAGCCAGCAAATTCTGTATGGCACCAAAATCAGTGCTGGAATGAGGTGCAAGCCAGAGATCCCAGCTAAGACAAGCAAATGCTTCTGAACTCACGCGCTCATTGTCCAGAGTGAAAAAGCAAGACCAGAACACCTGCCAAAAATAATAAGACACTTGCACAGCTAGAAAGAAAAAATAAAAAGAATAAAAAAAATCTCTTGACCAGAGTGTCTTAAAACTATTCTGAAAACATTAAATAAAACCACATCGTCTCCAGGCTGTATTTTCCTTTTTTTCCTCTAAAGCAGCTATTTAAAACACATCAACCCTCTGCAAATACTCTCTTCCATTATGATGTCTCTCAGTTTTGGAGCCAAGGAGCTTGAAGGAAAACATCAAATCAGACAAAGACAGGTGACTCAGGACAGAGTGGTTTGCTTCCAAAGTCAAAGCTCAAGGGTACTTCATGACTGTAAATTCTTTTCCTCTTACATACAGGTCTTGTGAGAATTTACAGGAGAACAAAACTGTTCTAATCTTGGACTATATTTTCTCATCTCAAATATTGTGATTTCAAGCCTATTCAGTTCAAAGTAGCTGAAGGAGTGCTGTAGCAATGCTTTCCTGAGCAAGCAGCAGGTTCTGCAGCATCAGGTTGAGGGTGCTGGTAGGGAAAGCCTGGGAGCAGCCTGGGTTGTGTCCTTCCTCCCTCCATGTGCCGAGTGAGTGAGTTGTACAAGAACATCCTGGATAAAACAGGTTCACATGTTGTATTTTTTGTCTTTACAGGTCTGGGGACTGTGCTACCCTCACTGCTTTGTGGTCCTGCAAGGGGGGGGAGTTTGGGTGGGATGTTAGAGGCAAGAGCACTTTGAACATTCACCACCAGCTTCAAACCCTCGTCGGGTAGTCACGATCCAGAAGCCTTCCATTAGGAGGACCTTTATCAAGTAACAAAACAAGTCTTTCTCTACAGACAATCCCAGGCATTGTGTCACTACAATTTGAAACATACTATCTGGAATTCTGATAGATTTATATTTGTTATTCCCTTTTGACAAATCTCTTTAGTTCAGTCCCTCCCAGCAGTGCCATTGCTGCATGTCAGGGAGACGGAAGAAGCTCTGATTATTACCTGTAGGTATGGGCACTCTTTTAGGTAGGAGAACTGAGAAGGGAATAATCAAGAACAATTTGCAGCTCCCTGAGTAATGTAAATATTTACAGACAGTAAGTAGGCATCAGATTCGTAATTCCTTGAACTTGCGTGGTTTACCTGTGAATGGGAATCCAGTCACACCACAGCATCATCACATATAGATGGGCAAAAGGCCAAGCTGCACAAAGTCTTTGCCCCACACAAGAAGGATGTAAATCCATGCCAGAATACTCTTTAGAAGATACAAATGACATTTTGCATGATATTGTGTTTGTGTACCTTTGAAAGCTCTCCCACAAATGAAGAACTAATTAATAAACGTTTTTGTTCAAGTTCAATACATCCAGTTCATAGTAATGTAAGATATCGACTTTGAAATCTATATCTATGGGCAGCTTTGGAAAACAATACTTTTAGGAAGTGCTGTTTAGATGGGAGCTGTTTACAGAAGTGCAGGTCCTGGGGAACAGCCATAGTGTTTTGGGCCCAGGTTTGGTGACAGCTGAGTTGTGTTCACTTTGCTTTGGGCTTGTCCCCTCAACAGTGGGTGGAGTACAAGGCTGAGAAGTGGGGAAATGATGCAGAAGGGAGCAGATGAGGAATGAATGGAAGAAGGACAAAGGAAGAAGAAGCAGTAGCATATGTAGAAATAGTGTGACAGAAAGAAGAAACCTTCTGAGCAGAACTTTTGTAGCAAAGGAGAGAATAACAGATGGGACAGAGATGAGAGATAAATATGCTGCAGAGGACAGCAAATAAAGCATATTATGATAATGTGGGCAGGTGGCATATAGTCACATCCTGTTGCAGATGTGGGTGCTTTTTATCCATCTCCACAACATTGGAGTGCCTGATGTGGCACTGTTTGCCAAGTCTGCATTCCCATATGCCACATGCTTCCAGGTTGCCACTGCCTGCCTATTTGTCCTGAATGAGCAACCTAACCACTTGTGTAATTACCATTAAGTGAAGCCAGGCTCACAGGCAGGCCATTCTGAACTGAGTGGGAAGGACTTGAGTTGGGTTATGAGAATCACAAAGCATTAGACATTTTGAAATTTATGAGAAAATAAAAGTAGCATCTACTGTCATTTTTTTTTTTCAGCTATAGAAAATTCAGAGAATCTATCCTTATCCAGAGAAGACTAAGTGTAGTAAATAGTTGCTTTGGATCAAGAGTAGATCTTCCTGTGGAATAGGGCTTTTACAGCAATTATTTACTTTGTAGGGGAAAAAAGTAATTATTCTCTTGGTAACGTCCTTTCCAGTTACTCACATATTAGATACCCTTATAATAAACATGCATGTTTGTATATGAGCCACTGCCATTCTGCCTTTGAAAAAGGTCCCAAGTAGATTGATTCCTTTACTGGATTTGATGGATTTGATGGAAAGATGACTCTTGGTGCAACCAGCTAATGTGTTAGATCACAAAGTACTGTGTGCTTTTTGTCTTCTTGCTCTGTCTCCCATCCTTGGTTTTTGACTAAGAGTTATCCTCTCTCCTGCTTTCTCTGGAGATAGCTGTTCATTCTCTAAGCTCTTGAGCCTGGCAAGCTTTATCTGCTACAATAACTTACATGCTTACCACACAGATTTTCCCAGGCTCTCTTTGCTATAGTAAAAAAAATTGCAGGAAAGCTAAATAGACATCCTTTCTGTCTCTCTTTTACCTTACATGACCTAAATTAGTACTTATTTATACTCTTCTTAGTGGTATCATGTGATGAAGGCAATTTATTTGCTATTTCCTGGCATATTTGCTTTTCATTAGTGAAACTAAGAGATACTAAAAGACCTCCAATTGGAGACATGTAATCTTACCAGGGAAAAGACCAAGAATCCTTTAAATCACATATGTACATGTAAGCTATTGCATATGGATGTACTTAAGTTTTTAGAGGGCTAGACATTATTTTACAGTTAATGTGTTACTATAGTAACAGCAGTACTTATTCTGGTTCCATTTGATATTCAGACTTTAATAACTGACAGCATTTTGGATGGTTTATTTGGGTATTTTTCCCTCCATTTTGCCTTGCAAATAGCAATGAAGATTAAACATTGGGATAGATTCTGTTCATGTTTAGACAGGTGCAGGCTTGTTCTCAGCTGAAAAATTGCATAATGTGATCAGTAGCAACACTTGGCCTGTCTGAAATATATTGGGAAAATTTCTGGAGAAGATGATCTCTAACTTTGCAAGCTTTCTGAAATTCACATCATCAGAGAGCTAAAAAGAAAAAGTTCTTTAGTTTTTCCAAACAACAGGTTTATCTCAGTAAAAGTAAAGCTTACACTGGCTCTCTGTTCTTTGCAGGATAGAAAGCAGTTTATGAATATTTGATTGAAAGTACTCTTTGATGCTCTCGTGTTCACTGCTTTGTGGATTAGAACTCATGGATGTTCAGAAGTCTAACTAAGCAAATTGGGAAACACCAGATAATACTTGGCAGAAGTTGGTGATTAACACAGGAAATAATAATTTTCCCCAGAAATAGTGTTGATGAAAATAATTTGGCCATTAAGAAGCTGCTGTAAGCCTGTAAGAAGCTGCTCTTCCATACTAAGAGGGCTTGGCATTCATCTAGAACAAAGAATAGAGAGAAATGAGCTATAAAGGAATGCTGTAACTTTTACCCATGTATGTTTTCAGAGGTAAACAAAGATATATGCAGCTATATTACGTTTCTGCTTAAGCAAACAAAAAATCTCTAATAATAGCCTAGAAAAGGGCATCTGTAAACATATCTGTATATACAATGCTATATAATTCCAAGGTCTTTTATTGGTAGTACAATAATTCTTTTCATGTTTCTGGCAGAGCTTTTAGAGTACATAACGCAGTATAGGAAACAGGTGGGGCAGTAATTTAATATTCCTAGTGGCATACTTTAATATCAGAAGAGGCCACTGAGAGTCTTCAAAGAAGTCTCAGAACAAGAACCATTTACTGTGATGATGTGTAGTGTCTACCAGATTTTGCATCAAAGCATGCTTTTAAAGACCACTATAAAAGAGGAGAAAACACCAATTTTACTGGGAAATCTATCTTTACAAAGGAAAGGTCCATCATCATTGCATTATCTAGGCAGCAGGGAGGAAGCGTTCCAAGATCTGGGATAAGTTTGCAGAATGGTAGGTAAAACATTTGGGCAAGTAATTCACATTAACACCAATATCTCTCGAGTGGTGAAGTCACCAATCAACTTATTAGAAAGAGATCTCCTCAATTCTGAAGTTATATTGGAGGTCTTAAAGAAAAAAATGGTAAATTATTAAACGGACGGGTGACAAACTGGATGCTAATTTCCTGTTTAAAAATGGCAGGAATTTTAAGTTCGATACGCTGCTGTAGTAGCAGTGCCGTGGTAATAATGATGACTAAGGAATCTAGGTTATTTGTAGGGCAAAATAATGCATTTCTAGGCTATAAACCATTGTTTATAACTTAAAAAACATAAGGACTTTTGGCCTTTCATGTGTGGCTGAATTCGACAAAAGCTACTGTTTAAGTTAAGGACATGTGATCTTTTTTGGCAAACTGGTAACATTGTTTGCCTTCAAAAGGCAGTGCCATTGCTGTCTTTCAAGGCAGTGCATCTCCTTTTCACCAGATGGTTTGTTTTAGCTGCTGTTTATACTCCTGTATCTATTCCTGCACAGAAGAAGGCCAGGGTAAGGCTTTATTAACGATTGGCAGCTTTATGAAAGAAATACACTGGATTTTTCACTTGGAAGAGAGTCTCCTTCATGTACAGTTGCACTGTGAGTAGCTACCCAAGTGAAAAGTGTGGTGGGATTTCTTTTTTATTACCCTTCATTTCCTTCTGATTCAGATATTTTCCATTTGCCCACTCAAAGCTCTAATTAACCCTCTAACCATCAGCCATGAAATCAGTTGAAAACCAGTGAAAACCAGTCATCACCCCCCCATTTAAAGAGGAAACAGGTCTCTCACAAATCCAGTAACAGGAGAACTATTCAGTGACAGTTTGAATCCTTTTCCCCTGACAAACAGACATTTTGCTTGCTTTGTCACACAGCCTGGGCTCAAGCTGAGAGCTGAAACAGCTTCATGGTGGCCATCAAGATGGTGCAGACACAGAGCTGCACCAGCCCGGAGATAAAGATGACATTCAAGCATCTCTATTCATCATCAACAATAAAAATTCTCTGGGCTGTTACTAACCATCAGTTGTTGGTATTTCTGCCACTGATGGACAAAATTGTATATATTCTAGCTCAGAATACCAAGCTTGCTTTCTCCAAATTAAGAGGCCTTTAAGGGAACTGGATAAATGTTAAGAAGTCTGTCAAACACCACTGGTGAGTATGTTTGTTCAGACATCTCAGTAACTACGCTCAGTTTATTAAACGGGATGATTTGATTTATGTAAGTAACAGCCAAGACAGCTTTCCCAAGTGCAATAATTATAATAGTATTATAATAACCACAAAAATCCATAAATATCTTTGGAGAAGCTGCAATGTGGGCTTCAACCTCTACCCCCTCCTCTTCCTTTTTTGAAACCTGCTTTGTAAAAATGATTACAATATGACATTAAAATAGTAATTGTCTTTAAGTATTTCAGTTTGACATTCCACATTTGATTAACAAGTGGTATATTTTCCATATTAAGAGTGTAGTTCCCAGCAAGCTGATGGGAGCTCATTTGCAAATGGAGCATAGTGCTGTGTTCATTAATGCCTCCTCTGGATGCTTCCACAAGACTTATCTTCTGCCAAAATATTGACATAACACACTCACTCAGCAAACAGTTCATTGCAGCTAAAAATGGTTAATAAAAGTATGGTGCAGATGATCTGCAGCCCTGCTGCAGCATCACTGGGGCAAGAGCTGGGGCCATGGGGGCTGACTTGGCCCTGGGTAGGATGGGGGGAGCCCTGGGGAAAAGGGGCAGTAGATCCTGGAATGCCCTTTGGGCACAAACAGTCTGGTCTGTATGAAGCTGCAGAGATTTCAGAATCCAGCCTGATGCACAATTCAGCAGTATATTTGGGGAATTTCAGATTCAGACTGAAAATAAAGAGAAAATAAAAAAGAAAATAAATCTGAGGCCAAGGTTCCTTTTCAACATGATAGCCTTTCTTGCCATACAGGATATTCTAATGATGTTCTTCTGCTGAACAATATGAAACATCAAACAAGTTGCTTTACAATAACATGGGTGGATCTAACTCTCTCCATATGCACATTTTTACAGCATCATTGTTCAATTAATGCCTCATATGATAAAAAAACAGTAAAAAAATATTTCATCTGGAAGTATGATCAAAGATTTGTTTCTCTCTGCTGAATATTGTGAGAGTATATAATATGGGACATAAGTCAACTTCTTTTTCCAAAAATGTCCTTTGGTGTAATATTTTGTAAGTCTTATGGCTTTTATTGCAAAGACTATATGAAATGCCTGGGGAGGAGAAATATATATTTATATATGTATGTCTCAAATCATCCTGAAATGTCTCAGAGGGGGAGGGAGGGGGGAAATAGAAAATCATAATGCAGTATTGTTCTCAGCTTTAGCAATGAAATAAGCATGATGTAACCTTGAATAATTATAGAGATAATGTAGTAAAAAAATTATTTTAAGGGACAGACTCCTGGAATTCTTGACTTTTGGCTGGTAAAGTCACACCTTCTAGTAAAGAGAGGGAACATATTATCATCACAGGAATAATAAGCTTGTATATTAGAAGCATTAAATAAAAACATCAATTTTCATCTATTTCTATTTCAATGAACCAATATAGATGAGAATTATGGCAGAAAAAACAACTGTCCATGTGACATTTCTTACTCTATGCCACATTTCACATGTACTCAGGGTGAATGATAAAGGTTACGGCTACCTGTAATTTCCAGTGATATGGCAGCAAAGGCAACATCAGCTCTCTGGTGTCCTTCCAAGCACAACAAAGCAACATGGATTAAAGGCAGCCCTGGGATTTCTGTTTTCTGCATTCTGAGCTTGGCTCTATCACCAATGTGATGTGTTATAGGGAGTAAATTAACTTATACTGTCTAACTGTGAGTTGAAAAATAGGATATTTCTCTGTACCATTATGGTGGGATATACAGGAAAGAAACCCACCCATGCAGAAAATGAAGACCAGGGAAACAGACTGAAAAAGTGTAAGTGAACTTCGACTGAACCTAAAGGTTATCCATGTCTTTACATGGCTGCAGATAACCTGCAGCCTTCCTGTCAACTGCAGTGCTGAAGAAGATCCCTTGGCACAGGGTAGGTCTGGGGGTCCTCCCCTACGCTGTAGGACAGAAGTTATAGAGTCAGAGGAGTGCACTGGACCTGGCCTACCACCAACCTGCAAATCCATCTCATTCAGATGAGAAAGGGGAATTGCTAAAAATTTATCTGCTCTGGATTCAGGGAACACAGACATCTCCTATATTTTGAATCTGTTTCCTGCAGGAAGGAACAAAACCATTTTTTGAAATAAAAGAAAGACAACAGCTTTCCAGTTCCCTTTTTTTTCCCCCTGGAAGACTGTAGAGCAAGAAATATGGTGGGCTCAAAAATGCTGAAAACAGCAATGCAAAATAAAGCTGATTGATCCAGAAGTATTACTGTAGTGAAAATGAACGAGGCAGATTAATGCTAAATGTAGAAAAACCCAACAACCTAACAACTGTAAATCTTACTTGCTTCCTCATGTCAAGGTAAAAGCACCTTTTAATATATGTATGCACATTCTATATGAGTAACCCCTATCACTCTGGGTGTCTGTTCCTAGGGAATATTTATATTTAATGGAATTTTTTGCTTTGTTCTCTGTGGTTTTATAATTTGCAGTTTTGCAGTTTTGGCAGGTTCATTTATTTTGTATAAGTCACAACTCCGACTTCCTTGTAACAAGAAGTGTTTTCTTGATATGTTATCAAAGATGCAATGGGAAAAGTTTTATGTTTTAACCACAGGAAAAATGCCAGAATTTTGTCCACTCTGGACAAAAAGTATGGGTCTGTCTAAACAGCCCAACAAAACATTTATTTTCTCCTCCTAGAAAGGGTATGAATTCAGCTGAATATCATTTAAGACAATAAAGTTGAGGTACCCCAGAAAATACCCCTTTAATGACAGATGCCATGCTCAGTACAGAGACTACACCACGTAATTACAAAGTCCGTACTTTGTTATCAAAGTATATGTTTGCTGTGTTTTTTTGAATGCCAGTTTTAGGCTTTGCTAACACTCAAACAAGACCCAGTTGTTTAGAAAAGGTCACTTGAAAATAAAGGTCACCTGCAAAAAACTCCCACATCGTAAGTATAACTGTGCTCTTTCATTTCCCTCCTTAGCCTAAAGCCAGCTTGAAGCTGTAGCAGGGAAAAAAATAAGTATTTAAAAAAAAACCAAACCTGAATTATTCATTTAGTATGTTAAACATTTTGTAATTCAGCATTTCTCTTGAATATTTCAGCCAAAAATTTATTGTCCCTGAATGTCCTTGGGACGGGCAACTTACAATATGTGAGATATGCACTCCTCAACACATTTCAAGATGAAGTCTAGCTATCTCTTTTCTTGGCCCAAGCTTTCTGGCATCCAGATCTGTATTGAACCTGAGTAGATATTTTCCTCCTGTACACATCTGTCTGCATCTCTGTTGCAATGAAGCTGGTCGTGTAAATCATGTAAAGGAATGTCAAGCGTTTGATCTGCTCTTCAGCTGTGCATTCTCCTGCATGCAAAGAACCAAGAGGCCACAGGGAGGAGACTGCCAGGAAAAGTGATACAACTACAGTGTACTGTTGGCACCAGGTTAAAGCAGCCTCTTCAAAACAAACCCAGGGAAGGGAGGCAGGGAGATTAAAATGAAAACCCTACCATTGCCTTCGTGCAAGGCTTTCTTCTCCTTCAGTACAGTCAGGGCTTACATACTGAACTTCAAAAGTCTGAAGAGCTTTAAAATTTTTAAAACATCCCTATGGGATGTATGTATGGGGACCTGTTCTTCATGTCAGGCTAGTCTTTTCACTTCCAAGAATGAGGAGATAGTGCAAGGTTAATTTAAGCTTTTCTACTTAAAAGACTTTTTTTTTTTTAACTCATGATTGAAAAAAAAATCAAGTATGTTATAGAAACTGATGAACGCAACACCGGTAAATGATGACTTTGGACATCTATGTCTAATGGCAGAGCACATTTGAGCTTCTCCTACCTTCTGACTGAATGGAAATACACAGGGGTTATATGTCAGGTTTTGATGGTAGCTGCTGCTGGTTTTCACCCCTTTTTCACACATACAAAGGAAGATGATAAAGTCTTGTAATACACCAAGTAATGACAGAAGAAAACATGTATTTTTCCAAAGAAAATATGATCTTAAAGAATATTTGTTTCACTGCTGCAAGAGTGACAATTTCAACAAAATAGAAGTAGGATGTTTCCTATCATGGCACATTTTTATTAAAGATAACACAATGCAATGGAGTGGTTGGGAGTACCTGCAGTATCTTCTATATGGGGACAGAAGTGACCAGGGCCACTTGAGGAGCATGAATCTTTATTGATGCTAATTTAATTGCTTATGAGTCTCAACAAATACTATTTTTCTCTTCATGTTATTCTTAACACATAAAAATCAGGATTTGTAGATGGATTTTTTCACTTTTAAAATGAGACTCCTTACCTGCTGAGAATGGCCCATGATGGCTTTTACCAAATGCAGCAAAGGAAGTGGAGCAGCCCTATGGCCCAAAATTTGATCAAAACAGCTCTGAAATGAGTTGTCATCTAGATGAACACTTCTTGCAAATACTTCCTTCATTATGTATTGCTGTGCAACTGGCTTTCCAAATGGCACTAGTCACAGCAACAAAAATATGTGGCTATTAATTTAAAATGTTGTCATTCTAGCTCTGCTGTTAGTGGGATGGCAGAGGACACAGTGTATACAAACAGCTGGGTCCTCAAGCAGGCTAATGTACTTGAAAAACTTCCCTTCAGTAGGGTTAAAATATTTATCTGCTGGGCAATCTTATTTAATACTAAGTTAAATACTAGTCTCCAAGGCCAAGCTGGAAGTCAGGAGGACCTTTCTTCTTTTTAGTCTAGTAGCCTATTGAGGTTGTTCCTAGTTCTGATCCATATCCCCTATTTATTTTAGACAAAAGTAAAATAAAAAGAAAAATATCGTCCATCTCGGAAAACATTTTTGATGTTACATCCACTCAGAATTACAGTAAAGAAGGAAATATTTTCCTCGTAACATCTCATGCTATTTTTCTTCATAGCTCTTCAGCTGCAGCCTCTACTACAGAACTAAACACTTATTTATCTATATCACTCATATACATTGACATCTCTTAATTTTCAATTATCTTTCACCAGAGAGGTAAAAGGGAATTTAAACCACTGGAAAAAAACTTAAACATTTGTTGTGTAACTATGAAGTCTGATTCCTAAGAGAAATGAGAAAAAATGGAGATGATACTTTGCATCAGTAATTCCAATGTAAGTGTATCAAAAGAAATAGGGAAAATTTTGACTGTCATTTGGCATTAATAGCCTTCTGTGGAAGTGATCATCATTCCTCGTCATGCAGTTCATACTTCAGGATGAAGGAGCTTACAATACTCCCTTGACTGAAGTACTGTCTAGAAGTCAATCAAAATGGACTGTGATTTTTGTGTGTGCATTTTGTAACCTTTCTATTAATTGATTGTTTCTTCTGATGTCTAATTGCCTTAATTTCTTAAGGAAGCATTCAAAATAAAAACCAACTGAATCTGAAGTTCTTTTGGCCTTGTCATCACATTGCTACACAGAGGAAGACTCGACACAAGAATCTGCACAGAGTCTCCCTACCTTTGGAGATCTGGCACATGGAGAACCATATGTTCTTTTTTATTTCCTGCTTCATAAGACAAACTCTGTCCATTTTTAAGCGTATCCTAAGAAAAACTACGATAGACATACGGATCATCTGTATATTAGGATATGAACCTGTTTGAAGAGATGTTTACATTCAGAGACAATACATGCCAGATTGTGTGTGAAATAGACTTTACATAAGTTTTCACCTCATCAAGTGCAGCATATGGCTAATTCACAGCACAAAATAGCATGCCTTATTTAGTGAAGTGTAGCTTTCCATAGCTTCCACCAACATGGTTTCTTGTCTGTTGGCATGGCCCAAGAGAAAATAATTGGGGTTTCTTAGTCTAAGGAGAGTAGTCTTCAAATACTTAGAGGTATGCACTGTCTGCATCTCTACAGTGAATAAAAATATAACAGTGTCTGGTGGTCACTGCACAATTCCACTTGGAAGGACAATGGGTCTTCCTAAAGACTTGTTTGGGAGGCTGCAACATCTCTGTGAGATGTAATAACAGGCTAGACACAGTTCTGCCATGGTTCAGGAAAGATTGATCCTGCTGTGGGATAGAGAACTAGAGAGGGTAGTTCTGGAAGTTTTTTTTCCTATTTTGTAAGACTTTGTCTTATGCTTCCAAAAAACTAATCAATCAAACACAAAAGTATCTGAGTTACTTCTGCTGTGTCCTGGTTTACTTCATGCCAGCAGTCTGGAACTTGGTACACACACACACACACACACACACACACACACACACACACAGAGTATTGAGAAGAAACTTGATAAATTTGTTTTCTTAATCGATTGTTCATCTGGTGTCTTATTTCACAAAAGAGTGCTTCAGGTGCAATATAAACTACACCTCCATCTTTTTTCTCCCCATTTCAACTACCAGTTCCATGGAACTACTGCTGCTCTCATATCTGTGATGAAAACATCAATGAGGTGAGAGGTTGCCAAGTGCTCATGTCTCCTATACCAAAGTCTTCTAGAAAAGAGAACTCTTGTCTGTCTTCAAAGTCAGGTTTATCCTTTGCACACAGGAAGTTTAAATGGGGGAGAGATCTGAGAGTATTCTTCATATTTTCATTAATTTTAAAGAAATGGTGCAAATGACAGAACAAGTGTGCAAAGGTGTCCTTGAACATCCCTCCCCCCATGTTTTTTTCCTCAGAGTTCTGAAGACATGATATTCAAGTGCTGAGCAACGTTCCAGACACAGCATGCTGTAGTGCATTTATTTCCTTTGCATGGGCTTATTACCAATTTTGCATGTAACTTGTGACCCGCTGTTTCCCTTCATGGCAAGCAACCAAAGGGAATGTAGGCCCTTAATAAGAAACAATCCATTTTGCAATAGGACCTCAGAGTAGCTTTAAGAGGCAACAGGACCGCAAGTGCTAATGCTGTGTGGATGCCCAGGAAACAAAAGCACTACATAGTTTTGGGTGTTAAGTACCCTAAAAATCCCCCAACAAAACAACAAAAAGAAGAGACATGTTGGCTGTCGTTGGGTATAAGCCATAATAAGTTTTTTTTCTGCCATTTGTTGCTAGACAGAACCTAAAGCTATTCAGTGAGATTATCTGAACAAATTTGTCTTCAGAAAGCAGCTGTTCACCAGATGTTCTGCAACCAATACAGTAAAATTACAGGTAGATATATTCCTTTCTTTTTGAGCCACAAAAATGTATTGATAGGTTTGAAATCTGACTTTAACTATCCTCTTGCTATTGCCTTCTATAGAGAAACAGAAGAAACAACATTTGCAGCATAGTATCCATTATCAGTCACATAAAAATGTATATGTATGCTAATTACTTTAAATACATTATGAAGACTCCTTTCATAATGTGCTGGCTACTGTCAATATGGAACTGATTAGTCCATGAAAACTCTCCTGTGATTCCAGAAATATTTGCCTGCAACATTCATTCCACAGCTATCAACATGAGAAGACCAATAACGTCATCCACCTAGACTTCTGTAAGGCCTTCAACAATGTCCCACATACATCCTAAACTCCAAATGGAAGAGACATAAGTTCAAAAGGTGGACTCTTTGGTGGATAAGGGATTAGCTGAACCAACAAAGCCAGAGAGTTGTGGTCAAAGGCTCTATGTCCAGGCTGAGGCCAGTGATAAGTGTTGACCCCCAGGGCTCTGCCATCAGTGTTCTTCAATATTTTCATCAACAACATAGACAAAAAGATCAAGTGGACCTTCAGCAAAAAAGCTGAGTGGGGCAGTTGGCACAACACAAGGGTGGGATGCCATCCAGAGGGATCTGGGCAAGGATGAGAAGTGGGCCTACAGGAACTTCACGAGGTTCAACAAATCCAAGGGCAAGGTGCTGCACCTGGGTCAGAATAATCCCAGACATGAGCACAGACCAGGGTCAGAACTCATTGGCAGTCCTTCCCTGTGAAGAAGGACTTGGGTGTTCTCTTGGATGAAGAGCTGGGTATGACCCAGCCATGTGCACTGGCAGCCCAGAAAGCCCAAAGTATCCTGGGCTGCATCCAAAGCAGTGTGGCCAGCAGGGTGAGGGAGGGGATTCTGTCCCTCTGCTCTGCTCTGGTGAGAACCCACCTTCATCCAGCTCTGGGGAATCCAGCACAGGGAGGACATGGACCTGTTGGAGAAGGTGCAGAGGAGGGACACCAAGATGGTCAGAGGGGTGGAGCACCTCTCCTGTGAAGACAGGCTGAGAGAACTGGGGAAGAGAAGGCTTTGGGGAGACTTTATAGCACCTGCCAGTACTCAAGGGGGCATATACAAAAGAAGGAGAGTGACTTTTTACACAGGCAAATAGAGACAGGGTAAGGGAGGATGGCTTTAAACTGAAGAAGATCTTCACTGGGAGGAGGGCAAGACTCTGGAAAAGTTTGTCCAGAGAAATTGTGGATGTCCCATTCCTTGCACAAGGCCAGGCTGGTTAGAGCTTTGAACAACCAGTTTAGTGGGACATATCTATGCCCATGGCAGGAGGGTTGGAACTAGATAATTTATAAGGTCCCTTCCTACCCAAGCCTTTCTATGTTTATGCAATTTTATGATTCTCTAAATTCTGTAAAAACAACTTTGATATATTCAGTTTTTACCATGCAGTACAACATATTTTTGATCAAATCCTAACAGAAACAAGTACTGAATACATGCAAGTTACTTGAATGCAGTTATATGTGCTTGTTCAAAGTAAATCAGTGTTTTATCAGTAATTACAAAAAAAAAATCAGAGCAATGATGCATCATATAAAATTGAGAAGAATTTTGTAGAAGATGAAAGTCTGACAGAAATAGTCAAAGAGAGAAATAATTTTTCAGAAAAAAAAATATTCACCAGACTAAGCCAAGGATACCTAAGCTTGACAATTTTTGTGTATCATGGTGCGTAAGGAAAATGTATTTGTTTGCTGCAATTCTATTTTCCCATTATTTTATCCTTCTTTAGAATTTTTGCGTTCAGTCTGATATTTCAAAGTACATATGCAATAAAAAGAAAGATCCATAACATCTAAAAAAGCACATAAAATGTTGAGCAGATGCTAGAAAATGAAATAAAGAAATCCACTTAGGATAATAAAGTCAGATGGACAGAAGTATCTTCTATTAATGAATGAAGTTGTCAGTGGGTTGAAGAAGCCACTTTTAAGAGAAAGGTCCAAAGGATGGTGATGAACTCAGATTGTAAAGGGACACATTAGAGACATTAGTGCAACAATATCTAGAAACCATTCAGAGAAGGATACCATCCTTGTGGTGGGATGATGAACAACAACGTGTCCCAGTTCAATATATCTTATAACAAGTTTCTACTACATACATCTATGTTAGGAAAGTAAGGACAGGGACACTGACACCAGCAGGCAAAATCACCCTGGATGAACTTTCTTGCTAACAAATCCACAAGGCAACCATGAAAACCACATACTTGATCAAGCACACCTTTGCCAGCAAGATGAAACTGCAGGTGAACCTAAGTGAAAAAATACATTGCAGTAGGAAATCTTAGTATAGGAATTCAAGAGGAGCTCAGAAAAACTTTGGTCTATGCAGACTTTAAAAAGCTTTTGCTTCTAGGAATTTGGCTACCTACCTGACACATCCTGGCATAGGCTAAAAGGTGTGACCACAGAGCCTGTTTCTCCATACTGCAGGTATATATATGGCAATCCTTGAGCACCATAGTCAGACTCTGTGTATGGTGTCTGCGTGTGCGCGATCAGTTTTTCTTAGATCTCTGCAAGACTCAGGCATTGAGTAAAAGGGAAAATGTCATACATACTCTGGAAAGATATTTCACGAATATGATGATAATTTATACCTTATAATGAGAAAAATAAAAACTATAGGAAGGCTCCTTTGCATGCAAGAAGGCTTTAAAATGAAGCAAAAATATGGAAAGGCAAAAATTTGGCTTCAGATGGGGGGGCTTTGTAGAAAAAAGTCATGAAAGGAGATTAGGTTGGTCAGGCAATCATGCTGGCTTAATCCATGCTGGCTGGGTCTACAGGAATGAGTGCGCTGCAATGCAGGGAAGATCACAGATGTGAATATTGAGATAAGTTTAGAATATGAGCAAGCAAGACGCATCAATGCAACATAAGCCCAAAATGTCATTACACCATATATAACTGACAGCAAAAGGGAATTTAAATACTTGTGTTACTTGGGTAACATTTGGCAGTAATTAGAGCAACCTGACAGAGGAATTATCTTACAAAAAGAGGAACAGGATTAAATATTTGAACTTCCACATTTTTATCTTATATAAAGAAATAGATTGTCTTTTATGTGGAGTTTAGCAGGTGGTTGAGGTGACAGCTTCCGGGCTGCACAGCTAAAAAATGAATTACAACCACAGAGCTTTTTCCAAACTCAAACCTGTTGTGCCACTGAATGTCTATGCAAACATATACAAGAGACCAGGGCAGCTCAGAAACACATGGTCCTTGGGGATCAAGTTCCCTAACACTTGATAAACATGAGTTTGCAATGTTTATATGTATGAACATTGGTTCATGCTAATAACCAATACCAATCTATGTGTATGTGAACAATTTAAAGTTTGCATATCTATGCAATCATGAAGAAGAGGTGAAAAATTTCCCAGGAAATACCTTCTTCAGTGACAGGAGAGGGGGGTGGATCCACAAATCACCACATGGGAGTCACATCAGAGCTCTGCTGTTCTAGAAATTCCTTCTGTTAGCTGGTGCACTGCAGATAATATCCCCAGCAAATTCATTACATATAAAAATTATTAAAGCTGGGGATAAAATTTATACAAACCCAAAGGATTTGCTTATAGGTCATAGCAAATTAGAGACTTTCATAATGCTCCCCTAGCTAGGTCAGAATAAAAAGAAATCCCACACATTGTTTTAAAACCAGCAACAAGTTCATTTACTTTAAACATTCCATGCCATGTTTATGGTGACCTTGACATTTGCTTCTTTCTACATATGGGGTCTTGTGGGTCTTGAAATCAGCATGATTTCCCTTTCCAATAGACAGCACCTCTCTGGAAAGAGGGATTCCTTTTGTTTTTGTCAATTCTTGAGCTGCTGCCCTTCTAGACAAAACCAGTCCAATAGTCTCAGCAGGAAATCACAGCCAGTGCTGCTGGAGCCAGCTGGTCTCCTATTATCCTATTCCTGTGGAATGGCTTATCTTGAGTCATTGTTTCCTTACAGACTCTTTTTAGACTGAATCAATGTACTCAAACAGTGATTACCCTGTAATAAGGTCATCAGAGTTTTTACACATTTTTATGGCCCACTCAACATCCTTTACAATAGTTAACTTGAGAGATTTCTGTCATTGTAGAGATGGGCCTTATGCCCATAGAATCTTGGCTGAACTGAAAAAATATCTTTTAGAAAGACACCCAAAGCTTAAATAATTTTTGGAAAATATGATCAAATCCTTCATAAAAACAAATGTGCAATGAGGCAAAGAAATATAACCAGAAGAAGATGAAAGACTGGGCAACCTTTTCTTCTTCAAGAGATAGGAATGTGATATTTGAGACAATAAATAATATTAGAAAACAATTTCAACAACAAAGTAATAAAAAGGATCACGAAGAATACCATGGAGATCGTCTTCACTGAATCTGGTTTCAACATCAATTCTTGAGTGCACTGATATTACTCACTCCTGTCCTAAAACTGCCCCTTCCAAATAAGGCACAGTTCTGTGTAGCCCCATTAATCCCCCACATCCCCTTTCTGCTGATTAAGTGGCTTGAATAAGTTTATTTAGTCTCTCTAGCTTTCAAGATGAAAGGCTATTTCCTCAAATACTTAAGGCTTGTAGATACAAGAAGGTTCAAGCTTCATTCCATATACTTGACTGGAATATCCTTGGCCAATGATGCCCTCAGAATAGAATCATCAGAGCACAGCGCACTGAGAAGTGATAAAATGAGAAGAGACAGGATGACACTACTTATAGTGACACTCTTTAGATCATGTCATAGTGTGTTGTTCTTGCAAGGTCCCCAAGATAACAAAGAGAAAAAGAGACGGAGGAAGGCAAAACACAGCAACCTTCTGCACCACTTGTCACCTTCATTCAGAGTAAAAGAATGAATGAGAATCCACCCTCAGCCATGGCTAAATGTACTAAGGGGCAGAGCTATTTAACTAGTTAATATTTCAGTAAAATTAAGGCAGTATTCATGCAACAGCTAAAGAATATCTCAAAGCTCTGTCACAGATTGGAAATCCTCTGTTCATTCTGCATGGACATATCTCCTGTCTTGAGCTTTCTGGAGCATCTATGCATTGAGATGCCTAACCTATCTAAAATTGCTAGGTCTCCACATCACGAGAAGAAAACTTCCAAAAGGCTTTTTCATCCCTTTTTGCAATTTACAGTTGAAGGGATTATCAATAGAAACACTAATGAGAAGTTGTATTGAAGTTACTATTAAGAACAAGTGATAAAAAAGAAAAGCATTTTGGCTGAAATGTGAAAAATTCAAAGTTAAACTCCAGGATTTGCATCAGGTAGGTATAGAGCTCCAACATTAGGTCTTTAGCGTGTCTGGAGGTCCCTGGACAGAGGAATGAGAATCTCCTTCCCTGGTACATGTGAATTTCTGCATGGACAAACTTGGGCCATACCCAGCAGGTTGGATCCAACAAGGAGATCTCTCATTCAGTGCACAGAAGCAAAAGTTTTACCTTGGTGAAGAGTGGTCTCCCCTACAGAGGCATTTTCAAGAGAAGGTAAGAGCATCAAGCTTTCACTGGCTGCATCAACACGTGCAGCTCTGGTACACAAAGATATAGAGACTTGCTTTTAGCAAGATTTTCGCCATTCCTTCTGCCAGCAAGTAAGGACCAATTAAGACAATTCTACTGCCCTGTGAGGACACGCTGATACTCCATGTAACTTTTAAGCTAATTCACCTTCTCCCCAAAGTAACAGGGTAACAAAATACAAGAATATAACTGTCGGGCTTGCAAATTGACTGGACTTAAAAAAGGGTATTTACATGTTTATGATACACAGTATGTATGTGGAGCCATATTCAGAAAAAGTGCAATGTGATTACTGTCATTCTTACAATTTAATTTTTGCCCAGTAAATCTCATAGAGGACAAGTATGGGAATTTGTTCAAGCACACTGCCATGTTCATTATTTACAGCTGCAACTTTTTTGAATGTTCACTGTAACTGGATCCATGATTGCAACTATAACACTCCAATGTTTTCTAATTTTTGTTTCTAACTTTTGAATGTTTTAATGGCAGAAAAAATATATTAAATCACTGTGATCATTACCAGCTTAGATATATGCAGGGAGAACACTCCATGTAAAAGTATTTTTGGTATTTAAGTCTAAAAAATGTGGAAGAGAAATAAAGGGAAATGGAAAATTTAGAGAAAAAAATTGCAAATGAAAAATTAAAGAGTTCTGTGAGAGCTGCTGATTAGATAATTGAGTTTCCTGATTATACAATGAGGAAAAAAGATAACTTTGGCAAAAGCTTATAATTTTTTTAGTGGTAAAGTGAAATCTGTAAGGTGACAATTGTCAAGTGAAAAATAAGATGATGGTCGAAACAGAAATCATTTCTGACAGAGCAATGAATGTTAAGGACAAATTTGAATATACTAGTCATTAATTCTTGTAATATGGAGGCTATTCATGTAGGAACGTTGATGGAGAAAAGATGGATTTTGACACTAATATTTCTGTTCTGCATTTGAAAAGAAACAGAACAAGACAATTGTAAGAGAAAAGTAAGCTTGTAGCCACTTGCTAAGCAGTGGCTTAGAAACTAGGTGAGAGAAACTCTCAGTGAGAGAGAAACTAGGAAAAAATCATTAGTCCTGAATATCTTGAATGCCAAAGTTCTGGGTGTTTTTTTTTTTTTTTCTTTCTTTTTTTTCTGGGGGATCTTTAGTCCAGGGGAATAAATTTTTTATAATACTTTGAATACCAGCAGGAATCC
Source organism: Cinclus cinclus (assembly GCF_963662255.1). Classification (NCBI taxonomy): domain Eukaryota; kingdom Metazoa; phylum Chordata; class Aves; order Passeriformes; family Cinclidae; genus Cinclus; species Cinclus cinclus. The sequence continues at coordinate 86,044,632 of NC_085046.1, read as the reverse complement.
AAACTGTGCAGGAGACAGGGAGGGTGAGGGGTTGACCCACTGGACTAAAGCAGGCTTCTGTTAATCCCCCAGAAACTAAATGGAAAAATTAATATGATATTGCCCTAACTGGAGGTATTCAAGGACAGTGATATAATTAATGTGTGCTGTAAGAATTAAGTACATTTGTAGGAAATCAGTTCACTTAAACAAGCCCCAGATAGTTGATGCCTGTTTACAAGGGTGTTTCTATGCATGCAGATCATCTGCTATGGCATATGTTAGAGGTTGAGGAGGTGAAAATAACAATATTCACTAATGCTAAGTGATGACTACCTGTTCTGAGCTGGGCTTTTCAAGCTCAAAAGGCACTAGTTAAGGACTTTCTTCAGATATGTTCTCTGCTTTCCTCAGACTTTTTAGAGCTACTCACATAAAAGCACAGCAAAATTTGTTTCCCCACTTGTCCTGACCAAGACATGATCTGCAGCATAGACAAGAGAGAGCACCACACACTCAGTGACAGATGCTGTCCAGCTTCATACAGCCTCATCTCAGTGCTCTTGCACATCTCTAGCAGGTGCTGCCCTGGGTGATGTCTGGGTGACTTGAGATGTCCTGCCACCTGTGTGAGGGGTGGTATCAGCTCTGCATTTCAGAAGTCTCCTTGATGAGAAGCTAATCAAATGTGCAGTTTACTGCAGTGTGAAATCCCCCGCACAAAGTCCCTGTGGAAGTTTTTGGGACCACCTTCGACAATTACTAGGTTTGGTCAGGCTGGGTTGGGTTTGGTTCTTTGTTTCATTTTTTGTTTCCTTTTTCCATTTCTGCTCCACTGTATGAACATCTGGGCAAACAGTCATTGGCAAATTGTAATGAGATGCAGCTGGACTACAAATAAATACTAAACCCCTTGTTTACTTACACAATGAAATCCTAGGAGTTGCAACTACTCCACCTGACAGATCAGCATGAATCAGTCCATTATAATGTAAAAGACACACGTTTTAAAAGGCAGTATTTTGTAGCCTCATGCACCAACTTTAAAACATCAGAGGTAACATAGAGAGAAGAGTATCACCATTTAAAAAAAAACCCAAAACTTTCTCCAAGAACTTGTGGTCCATGTCAATGCCATTACACTCTGGGCATAACTATATGCACAAGGTTTATCCCATCCAGAAACTTCAGCCAAAACTTCTTTCCAAAACTTTAGGTAATGCAATTTCTGCCAAGTCTAAGTAAGGACTTTGAAAACACAAACTGCTACAAGGCAGTTATCCTGCAATCACAGTCCTCTTAGTTAAGAGACCTGTATTCCTTGGTTGCAACATTTAAAATGTTGACAAGCTTTTTCTTAAGGCTCATTTATTTTTCAAGAAGTCATCTGCTAACATGCTCTACAAAGTCAAAGTATCTCAGAAAAAGTATCTGCAGTTGAAAATCCACTAAAGAATAATACAGGTTTTACTGACAGCCAAAAATTTTCTGACATTGCTGCACTCCAGATTGCATTCACATTTTATAATGGGAACAAGGAAGGATTGCCTCTATTCCTTGTGGTTGTGGCAAAGTGCTGTTTACTCCTGCAGCCGTACTGAATGCAAGAATCCTTTGGTCTAGTTCAACATCAAACTCTTGGTAAGCAACCCTGACTAAGTATTATAGAAACAATTCTGTATCTAATGGTACTGCAGTCTACTCTGAAATGCATTCATCACCTGCAATGAATTCTTGGAACCTATTGCCAAAAAAAAAAAAAAAAAAAAAAGAAAGAAAAAAAAAATTGATAGAAACAGTAACATATGACAATGAGTAACTGGAACCTTTAAGCTGATGAAAGAGAAGGCCAACCATTTCCTACCTGGATTTAGAAACACTTCTCAAGAACTTATTCTCTTTGTACTCTGACTTTATGAGAGAACTACCCCTAAATACTGCAGGGATGGCAATGTTTTCAGAAACAGTATACCTTCAGTAAAGAATTTTTAAGAGCTTCCTGCTAGTTGTGGTCCTTATATGCAGAAAACATATTCAACAAGCAAGCCTGCTTTCTCTCCACAATTACACCCTTTTCATTGCCAAGGATAAAATTAAGCTGCTAACAGTCTGACTGGGGAGACCACAGAGCTCTTTGACTGTCATCTTCTTATTTCCTCTGATCAGATTTGGCAGCTGGGGATGAATTGTATTAAACTTCTGCCTGTGTCTGCTGACTCAAATACTTTACTGAGAGAGAATAACTTCATCAGGCTGAATAAAGAGTGACTGACATAGACAACAACCCCAGGTTTGACCAAAGTTTCTGTTAGTGAGATTCCTGGCTACAAGGGGAGTGATCAACAACACATTTCATTGAGCATCCAGAACCACTAACATCATCCCACTCCAACTTTTGCTTCCTTAGGCGAGCTAAATTTACTATATTTGCTAAACCCTCCTGGCTGTGTACTGAAGTACTTCTTACCAAGTTCTGGTCCAATTTAAAGCACACTTCATCCATCTCCACGATATTCAGCCCCCACCTGAGATGAGAGGGCTCTTTGTGCCCTCTTGCTGGGGCCAGAAGACTCTTTGGTATCTTGTCTGCATCTTCCAACTTGCTCTCACAAATTCCAGTAGCACTGTATCCTTTTTTAGCCATCCTAAGGGTACAAAATGCTACCTCAAGGAGCCCTAAGGCTACCTGATGCAAGGAAAAGAGAAGAGCATCTGTTACCAATGAGAATTTTTGGCTATTTCTGTGTCCCCTGCTGCTTCAATATAGATAATGACAACAGGAGTCACAGGCCACAAAGCTGACGATACTGAAGAAAGAGTCCAGTCTCTCTGAGCCCTAGGAATACAAACTCCTGACACAGACAGAGGTGCAACACCAGCAGAACCATGGACTATCCCATATACTCCAGTCAGGATTTTATTATAGCCCAACAAGAGGTGGTGCCCTCACTGTCACACACAGAATTTGTGATTGTCTGAAGGCATCAAGGCCAAAGAATTGTTTTGTTTTGTGAGCCATGCCTCATTTATGTTGCACTTACATTTTTGTTCACTTCAAGAAAGAAGTCTTGGAAATTGTCAAGTTCTTAAAACATACTAGTTAGTCTGCTTAAGGCAAATCCACTTAACAGCTTGTGTGATGCCCCCTTTCTTATCTTCTTTCTTTGTACATACATAGTGTCTGTTCCTCCTTATAGTGACACAGATCATAATCAATCCTCTTCTTCTTTTTATGTAGTTTAATAGAAAACTTCTCTAAAAGGAAGCCTTTCTTCCTTTCACATTCAGCTAAACAACCCCTTCCCAACCTTTCATCTCACTGCTGCATTTGGGCTTCGTTTAGTCCAATGCTTGAAATATTGCTGCTAAAATGATATCTGCACTTTTCTTTGTTGGGTTTGCCTGTATATCAAAATAATAATCTTGTTCTTGTCATTAAGGTCTTCCTTTGGTTTTTTTTACCCTATATTGTCAGTTTGGAATTTCCTTTCTGATACCCAAAGTACCTTCTACCAGTGTCCTTGATGCAGTGGGGAGTGCTCTTCGATGGAGTCTGAATTTTCATAGGTCTCTTAGTCCCTTTTACTGGGACTGTGTGAGCTTATGATATCTAAATACATAAGAAGTTAGGATGGTGGAAGGGAACACTAAGAATGTGTAAGAAATAGGTGCTGATCATTCTTCAGGAAATCCATGTCCCAGCGTATTAGATCTTCAGCCTTCTTGTTTGGAGAGTCAGGCTATGAAAGATACAAAGAGCAGTAAACCCTGCTACTTTCTATGAGTGTCAATCCCCTTTACCAATAAATACTCTCCAAAGTTAAACCACTCATATAACCATCTCATTTCCTTCCCACCTTGAAAAAAAATATGTTCTGAAGTCAAAATAAGAAGTTACCAGATTATAGAATACACTTGCATATTCAAAAATCCACTTATGCTGTGATATAAGCATAAATTGTATAATGCTGTTGAGAGGTATTTGAAAACATGGATATTTATCTGTTACATACCCTAATGTAAGCTACGCTCTCAGATTAACTAATATCAAGTAATCACACCTTTATGAATACCCTGATTACCTCTAGAAGGATTTATAGGATATTATCAAATAATAAGCTATTACCTCATCATTACGTGTACCAACTAAGTCTTTCCTGTCATAGAAAAGTTAAAAAACCTAAAGATGGTGGAAGTTAGCTTGGAGATTTGCATTTGCAGAAGTAACTATTAACATTAAGCAAAACTGGTTGACAAGAAACTTCTTAAGCCTTTAACTGAAACTTGTGTTTCTATTAGCCTGTCTACCAGTGCCTTTCTGTAAAGAAATAGTAAAAATTTTGTAACTGTTTCTACTGAAATTTTATTTTCCTGTGAGGAAATTTAATGGCTTTCACATTCCACAGGAAAAAAAATTGTAACTGACTGCCTCAGGTTGTTTTGTTTTCAGACTTTGCAGTGTTTTGGCTTCTAAAAAGATGTAGAATTTCCAGACTATATAATTTTGGATGCTAACTGTGTTTTGTCCCACATGCTTGTAATCTGAACACATTTGAGATAATTTCTCTGGAAACAAGGATTCATTCTTGGTTTTCAGGCTATGGTGTGCTGTCCATTCTTCAGAGAGCTTTCCCCTGTGTAACTGGTGAGGTTAAAATGATTTAGGGTCTTTTTTGCCAGAGAAGAAATTCCATTTTCCATTGAGTTTAAGATTCTAATAGTTATCTTTGGGGACTTGATTCAGGCTTGTTGAAGTCCATCAGGCTCTTTCCACTGCTCACAAAGCCAATATAATCAAATTTTCATTTGGCTTTGATCACTACTGCCCGATTTTCAATATACTTTCCTTATCATTATACTCACAGCTAGTTTTATTTAGATCAGAATTGTTGATATGAGGATAATTTAGATTTTTTTTTTATTAACCTGTGCAGCCATTGCTCCCCATAATTAATGCAGTACATCTGGGAGGTTGTTCATCTGTTCCAGACAGACCCATCTGAAGGCAGTCTAGTCCATGTTCAAATAGGTATCTTACCATTTTACAAGAAGAGTTTCTTTCTTTCTTGACTTTGCTATGAGGTCAATAATTTTCCGTACGTTTATGTGAGGAAAAAGTTTGTTGAAACAATATCCAGGGCCTCTTTTTAACAATAATTTTCCTTTGCTATATCTTGCCAAGATTATTTAAGCCTCCAAATGCATATTTATAGGAAGCCTGGACAGGAAGGAGGATTCTTTTTTTTAAGATCTCGTTCAAGAGTCTCAGTATTTCCTTGCTTTATTAAAAAGAAGAATTTTTACCCTGCTGTAGCTTTCAGATTCCTGGGAGAAATGTGTTTTCACAGGTTACTCCAAGGTCCATAGTACACATATTTACATCCAACAGGCAGCCATGGTGCATGCCTTTACAGTGGATAAACTCCAGAGGTGGATCTATTCCAGACCCTTTGTCATCTGCCGGCCCCTCACCTGAGCACTGCCAGGCTCTGGCAGAGTTTTGTGCTCCCTGTACCAGGGGTAACATTTCAAACCACTGCTGTAAAGCAAATGGAGAGCTCTTCCAAGACAGGCTTGGCTAATGCTGCCTTCAGATGGAACAAGCAGAATGTTTACTGGAGGCTATGACATGGCTTTGACTCACCCTTGCCTTCAAGTTTGCCCAGTTTCAAGCGCTGTGGATTTCACTGACAGTAATTTCCTTTGTTGCTTGTTAACTGGTGTTCTTGTATTAAGCACGGAACAAAGAAAGGAAAAGGCATACAAAGGCATACAAAAGTCAAGACTAGTCCTTTGGTCTGTTTTCTAGGCAGAAAGATCTGAACACTCATTAAGAGAGGGCTACAAACCTATTTGCAAGATTTTGGCATATGCTCAAAGCATTTCTGCTCATTGTAACACCAATAACAGAGCAGGATATGCCCAGGGATGTGTCCTGGGACACTGAAAGCATCTCGCCCTCTGCATTGCCAGTACACATCTTTTGTACAGTGACATGCTCCACAGTGTTTTGCAGCTACCTAACAAATTACAAGCTGTGGAACTGGCTCAAACAAGAGAGCAAGCCTGGTGGAGCGGTGGGAGAGAGGCTGATGTCAGAGAGAAATGGACTCTTAATCTTGGAAACTGAGAATCAGTATTGTTGAGCAGAATACCTCCTCAGATGGCTGAGGAGTCCTGCTCCTACTCAAAATTCACTCAAGAAAAGCTGTGGAGAGGCCCTCACTGGCATGACACTTCACGTAGGCTGTGTTCCTTTTGGGATTTCCCAGCAGAGGTCCATCTCATCAGAGAGATGCCAATACAGGCATAATCTTTCATTTCCTGCAAAGAAACGTGCAAGAGGTAAAGCTTTGAGAACAGCCTTTTCCCTTTTCCAAACTGCATTTCTATCAGAAAACTTGGAGAAGTTATGACAGGAAAAAATATTTTTTTTTTAGTCATGTGTTCTCAAACTGTTCTGAAGGGTTTATAAACCAGAGAATACAGCTTTGCAATGGATAATCTGCATACTTACTTGTTCCCTGACTACAGGCCAGAGGCTTCTCTGTGACAACATATGAGTTCTGACTGGGCACCAGGTCTGAAAAATATATGCATGCATTGTCACTGCACATCTGGAATTTAGAACTGCTAATGGATATGCTGTGATAGAAAAGTGTCTGGCCAATAAACTTGGTTTATATATTTATTTTAAAAAGCATTACCACATTTCTGGCTAGTAGCCTTTCATCCTCTAGACTTTACACCAGTGCATCTGGAATGCTAAGCAGCTCTTTCAGGGACGCAGCCATATCCCAAAAAGCACCTTTTTTATTTGAAATAACTTTAAAAACTAATTAAAAAGGAGGACGGCTTACATACCTAGTCTTGTGTATCAGATCCTATAATCTCAGAAACCACAGGTGAAAATTCTCTCTCAGACTCTCTGTCAGCCTACTTTATTTTCCAGGGTGCCACTATGAACATGTGCAGCTGTCTTTGAAAATATAGTTTGACCTCATTACATATGCAACTCAAAAGAGCAATTGTGAAAGCTTTTTTTTTCAGGAGTAGCAGTGGAAGTCTGAGCATTTTGAGTTCCTGAACGTCACTTTAACCCCCTTGTTACCATAGTCATTGAACCTACAGGCAGAGCTCAGCTCATCTTCTGTAGGGGCAGGGATGCCATGTTTGTCATCTCAGTCTCTCTCAAGAGCTGGGAAATAGCAGTAAATGAAAGCATTAGAGACCAGCAAAGAGAGAAAATTGCAAGACCAGTGCAATTGCAAGGACAGTGTTTCACATCTTGATGCAGAGGTAACGTGAAAAGCTTCCCCACATAGAGGTTGTCTTTCATCTTATTGATGTTTGCTTCTGGAAATCTCATACCTTTATGCTGTGCAGTCTGTGCACAGAGTATTTTTTGGGCAGGACCAAGTCCAAGCTGATGGCAGTGCCACGCATGTTTAAGTGAGGATTTGTAGGGCTGGAGTACTGAAAGCCTGGAGAAACAGAGACACATTTTCACTTTCCTCACTCAAGATTAGGAGTTAGGCTTAAACTAGGTGTAGAAGAAGCTTTTTATAATCAGGCCACTCAGGTGGCTTAATGGCAGCCGTTTTGATACCCACATGATGGCAATGCAGGTACATGGAGGATATGAGGAAAAAGAATTCACGCTCCTCCTTCCATTTTCCAGCCAAGCTCCCACGACTGGCTTCATCAACAAAACCAGAACCAGTCAGTGCTTTATAAAGCTTTATTGCAAGATGTGTTTACATAATGCTGTAAAGGTGAGCTTTTTAACTACTTATATCAAGAAATTTTGAACACTGGTCTGTGGTCAGTTTTCCATATTGACCCTGCATGGCACAGAAAAAAAAAACAAACCAAACCATAGGCTGTGATTCGATCTTTCCAGACAGTAAAGTGGGAAGAGTGGGGGAAGAGGCAGATAAAAATAAAATCCCCCCTAGTTTATACTAAATGTGACACTGCTTCTGAAGGATCAACACAAACAGTAGGTGAGCTTCGTGTGTAGTAAAATCTTAAAAGAGTAATTCAAGTTTCTTATGAAATAAAACAGAAACAAAAATGAATTTTCATGGACAATTAAATTTAACATAGAATGAATTCACCTAAAATTAGAAAACAACAAACAAAACAAAAAACTCAACCAAAATGACCTGTAGGTAATATCTCTGACCATGCATGGCTTGTTTTTTAAATTACAATTCACAGAATAACACTGCTGGAGAGCCTATTTTACACTATGCTACACAGAACATGGAAAAACATGAGTAGTGACATTTACACAATTTTACAGTATTTCTCCGTTGTCTAAGAAACACGTCCTCTTCTACTTTACATTTTTTTTACAATTCCCAGCTCACAAAAAAGGACATAAAATGCGCAGAGACAGTCTTTAAAAAGGAGAAATGCATCCAATGCTACAAATAAACCTCTTCTTTGACAGAAGCCTCTGTATTAGATAGTGATTAAACAAAATATATCTCTATCTGCCACTCAATGTGAAATGGAACAATTAGATTTTTTTTTTTTTTTTGGCATAAACATTGAACTATACATCTCTGAAACTCCTTGCTATTAAACTCCTTGCCAAAAACTTCTTGGGGGTCACAATGAGCCAGTTGCTGCCCCAGCTGAAGCAAAGGAAGGTGGGCCTTACATGCTGTTCAAATGTTTGTGAATGGTTTTCAATGGTTGCCTACAACCAAACATCTTCTCGTTCAAAAACACTTCAGTTTATTTTCTTTCAGGCATTTTTTTCTCCAGAGGAACATCAACAGTCGTATCCCTTCCAGCTTAAACAAGTGTTTCTTATGTCCTGCTGCTGCAAGCACAGAGCCACTATCTGACTGTCCCAGGGTCAGGCTGCCCAGCAGTGCACACTCAGCCTGCCTTGAAGGAGACGGGAGGATTGGAACATGTGCAGTGAGCTACAGGAGTGAAAAGGAGAGAGGAATATGCTCCTGCCAAACACAATGCCCCTGTGCATCCTTTGGATAGAGGCAAGCAGTGCCTTAAAGGAGGGTTTTGCTGTTCACTCACATCAAGACTGACTCAAAATTTCTGTTAAATTGGGATAACAACTCATATCTTGATATTCACGTGTGTTCACCTATTGCACTAAAGCCAAAGTCTTGTCTGTCTACAAAACTGATGCCTTATTTTGCTGTCAGAATCAACCACTGCAGAGATTCACTAAAAAAGGGTGACAAAAGAGAAAAAGAAAAAAAAAATGTATTTTTAAAACCATGTTTGAAGCTGCTTCCAGCATTTAAGGGAGAAAGAAAGACCCTCATTAAACTACCTTTTTTTTTTTTTTTTTGGTTGATTTTGGATTATGGACAAGGAACTATCAAACAGAAAGGCCATACATAGCAGCCAAGGGGCTATAAAACATCTGGAATCTATGAGCCTGGTGCCTGGCCTGACTGAAAGGTGAAGAGTGATGAATTTAACTTTTGTGAGGGATCTTTTACTCTCAAGTGTGGCACACAATCATTCCCTAGGCGTTTCTTCACTGCAGCCACACAACTGCGACTCAGCATTATCTCCACTTGGGAGTGAGATTATAGAAATTTGCATGCAGTCTACTTTTAAACATCAAGTGAGATGAAAGAAAATTAGGATAGCTTCCCTTTGGAGGTTATTTCATGTGCTAAAGTTTACCTCAGCATCCAGATCAGGAAGGCATTATAGTGGCAGTCAAACAGACACAGTGCTCTGGGCACTGCATTTGCAGGTGACTGTATCTATTGGAAAGGGAAGAGAGGTAGTTATTGTTTATTGTTATTTCGGTAGTTATATTTATTAAGTGTTTAAAAACAGCCTTCATGGATCTCTGAGTAAGAAATGGGAACATGTGTTACTACACTGTGTATCCAAGACTTTTATATTTGTCAGAAACCAATCCATATCTTACACAAAACTTGTCACAAAATAAGTGTTACATCCTTATGGTGGGCTCTTTCAATGATGGAAGAGCAGGCAGCAGCTCAAAACCTCACTAGACAGAGAGAAGCACACAGATATAATGAATTCCTCCACTTAGAAGTGGAATCCCCTAGTTAGATGAAGGGGAAAAAATGTTATTCCCACAATCAGGACATGCTGCCAGACTGAAGGAAATACTCCCACCTTACAGATTAGTCAGTCATTTTTATCAAGAACCAAAATGGAAATCTCTCTTATAGTTACTGTGCTAGACTATGCTTGATGATCTTGTTGCAATAAATGCTGAGGACAGTGGAATTTATCTGACTTCATACTACTGCATAAACAAGACCAAGTTACTCTTCAGAAAAGCTGCTATCAGTTTTTCAATAGAGAGCAGAAACAGAAAAACATACCATGGAAGAACTGAAAAGGATGAATCTGCTTCACATGTAAGACACATGCAGAGAATCTTTTTTTTCCCACTGAACTTACTCCAACTTATATTATTCCCATGTTCTCCTTGATAAGGAGCATATAAAATTTTGCACAATTTTTGCACAATTTGGGAAATACATGTGCCCGACTGTAAGGAATTAATCAGCTATGTTGTTTCAGAGACAGATGCTGTACTGTGATTAAACAAAACACAGATTTGTTCCCTGTTAGAAAGAGGTCACCAACAACCAAGTGGTCATCAATTTTGCACATTCAGCATATTTTAATTAAAATATTAATTTTTAAAGACTTTTTTTTAAATTTTGTCCCTTCAACCAAATCTAGGGTCTCTGCCAGCATACATGTACTTTGTTGCATTTTTGCTTTTTCTCTCTTTATCACTTAGCAAGTAGCACAGTTCAACATTCAGGGTGTCTTCCTCTTGCTTCAGACTTCAAACACCTCCACGAACCCCCATTACCTTCAGTTATTTGTTCTAAGCATCCTTGAGCAAGACTTTAAAAGTCCATAGTGGTGAGTAGCACATAAAGATCCACTTTAAAATCCAGATGTTCATAGGTCTTGCCTATTTTACAGGGAAATTAGTTATATGCCATTTCTGTTTCACAACCAGCTTCTTCCTTTCCACAGCCTTCAAATACATAACATATTGTATTGATTACCCAACTACTGCCTTCTTGTCTACTTGTAAAATTGGCTTTTTAACAAATTGAGGGGAAAACCACATCAAACTCAATGCTGTTATTAAGAACCATTGCTCATGAGTGACCTTTATTCCATGGGAGATCCAAGGCATTGGCAGATAAAGAATGAAATGTTACAATCAAGAGGGTGGACAGCATAGGCAGGATGTTCAGCCACAGGTCTCGCTGCAATGCTGTCAGCTGCCTGGCTCTGTCATCACTCGAATGCTGCACTCAAAGCAATGTGATAGATGACCATGGTTTCAAAGGTTTATTGTGTTTGGTTTAACTCTCTTAACAATCTTCAGTGATTATCCTGTCCTTAAAGAGAGCAGAGTAGAATACACTGGCAGTACCTGACCTGGGTGCCAGAAGCAAGACAGCTATGGCGTTAGGACCCCAGCATAGACTATAATTTAACTCTATTTTCCAATTGTGTTTTACAGCCAAAGTCGAACCCTGTTACCATGACTAAACTGCTGCAGTTCCTCACTTAAGCAGCTTGAAGAAAGTCTCAGCTGTTACTGCTGTCCAGACATACCCTTAATCTTTGAGGCTAAGGCAATGGAAAGAGACAGTCTTCTGCATCCTTGAGGATCTACTGGCCATATACAGACTTTGGCTTAAAAAGTTCCCTTTTATGTTATTGTTGCTTGCAGTTCTCTTCAAAATACTTCAGCACTGGCTGGGGTGACTGTTCAATTCACTATCACTGCTGTATATGTCCCCCACTTAAAGGCAGATGAGTTGACTAAAGGTTCTTCAAACATGCTGAGGGCAGTTACAGAAGTCTATTATAAAACTGTGAGATAGGGGCAAATGTAATGGAGTTGTTTACTGTGGTATCCACTCCACTTGTATCAAGGATAATCACAAAAAAATCAGTAAAGAACAGCAAAAACACAGGGCTTGTTTAGCAGGGATATTTCATATTCAGATTCATTAAATTGAAATAAAATCACCACCACATTATCTTGCAGCAGAGAAAAGCAGCATGAAGGGCACAGGCAAGTGAACAAAACTTCTTGATCTTAGCATCCGAATGCATTTGTCGAGTATGTAAAATTGTTGATGTAGATCTCTCTGAAACTGTACAAATGCAGAGTACAACCACAGCTCAACAAGAGGGAGGAATGGTGTTCTCTCCTCTGTATGCATGTAGCTATGTACTGTATGAGTGTACATTAATGCACAGGAATTCAGGATCCTGAACTCTCCATTTGTATTGCAGGCCATGGCCTGCCCCACAGGGTGAATCACACTGAACAGCACTGAGTTCCTGCAAAAAAAGACATTCTTTTCCTCCTGTCCAGGTGGCACAGTAAGGCCCTACAGTGGAAATCATGGTCCAGCTGGCTTCAGCAAAAGCATGATTTCACACAATGACTGCATATGTACAGATACATGCACACATGTCCACACATTCATTCTGTACATATACAAAAGTATACATACATTTTTACATTCTTTGGTGGCAAAATAATAAAACACCCAATAAACACAGGGTTACAGAGACTGTCCATTTTTGCTTAATGAAACTGCTTGAATAAAATTTGGGTTGCTGTAACAGGAGTTATTTTGCCTCTTTAAGGACTGTTCCTTGCATTGACAAAATGCCATACATTTACAATTACTAAAACAGGGCACAAGGAAAGCCAACATTAACACAGCTCACATAATGACAGATAACTCAGAGAGCCCCCTCCTACCCACATCAACACACCATGAGGAGAAGAAGCCATGTGCTTTCACTTAGGAACACTCAAATGCTTCCTCAGTTACCGTCTGGATGTCATGCTGAGCTGTTGCACACCCTTCTTCTGCCCTGGATGTGGGGTTTTGCTTTTTGTTGCTTATTAAAATGGAACTAACAGAGGACAGGACGTTGGGAGCAGCAGAGGAGGCTGGCAGTTCAATGCCACGCTGAAGGGTTCTCAGCCCGTGTGCTTCAGATGAACAACTCTTCTTGTTGCCACCTCTGGGATGTCAAACCTGCATCTCAGAAGTGCTGATGAGGCCCAGTGCTTTGGCTTCTTCTGGTGTTAGCCCACTCTTTAGTGTCCTTCTCACTGCACAGTCATGAATTCCAAAATCAGACAAAATAAAAAAAACAAAACGAAAACAAAAAAAAAAACAAAAAACCAAACCAAAACAAAAAAACAACAAAGAAAATGCAAACAATTAGAATTGACAATTACACAAGACTTTCAGCTGCAAAAACCCCTGCTAACATGCACGCTCAATCAAATCAAAAGTTGCTACCTATTTTGGGCCTCAAGTTCAGAAACACTAAGTTATGCCCTAAGGCAAATTCATGGGAGCATCAACAGCAACTCCAAACAGTCAGGCAAAAATACATTTGTTATTTCACATTTAGTCAACAAAAAGTTTTAAGGAAAAATACCCCAGGTTTTTAAAACCTTTTTTTTCCTCAGAAATTGTATCAGTTGATTTTCAGTCCATAGAAAGTATAATCTGCCCCATTATTTTATAATTTCATATGATTTTTTTAAAAGAGCTTTGGGATCTTTAAAGGGATCTATTGAATTTATCACTATTAAATCCTTTGAGAGTTTTTAAATGTGTAAAACCCTTCCCTCCTAAAGTTAAAAGACTATAAACATGACCACTTTATAGTTTATTAAAATCATTAAAACTACTGTTTTCATAAATGCTCCCCTTTCTTTTGTAATGTTCCCCAACCCCAGTGCCATTTGTGTCATCTTTGCTATTGTTAGTCTGCAGCATTTTAAGTGAAGTTAAATAATAGATCTAAACCAAAATCATATTTCTTGATTTTCCATAGAGCGTTCTGAACTTCAGCCCCTGACAAGAGTTTTAAAGTTTGTGATTGCCTTTTTCATTCAGGAACAAGTGACTGTGAGACTGCAGACACTGAGCATCAGCGTCCTCCTAGTTTTACTGGCGCTGACTTTCAGGTGGATGAACTTTAATTCAAGACACAAGTGGGGTGTTCACACTTTAATGTTCCTCAAGTACAAAATGCATATTGAGAGGTTCAAGCTGCATGCAAAGCATAAATAGTGACTTAATATTGAACAGAATATATTTGGGGCCTTGAAACAGTGAACTTTAGAGGAAACTAATCTTAGAGAAACCAATTGCAAAGAGTGGTCAAGGAGTTCTGGCATCATTTAGCACAATTAAGATCTCTCATTTACTGAGATATCCAGTCCAAATAACTGAAACTGGGTGGTCACACTCAAGGGCTGAGCAGGAGTGAGAGAAGGGAATGGATTGGCATAGAAAACAAGGGGATAAGATAAAGGAAGAATATGGCATATCTGAACATTTGATACCATGCAGGTTGATTGAATGGGATCTATGTTTGATTGTCAAACCATTTTCATCAGTTGCTCAGGTTAATCAAATGAGATGGGAATGTCACATTTCAAGTTCCTCCATTATCAAACCCTTACTTGAAAACTTTTTTTTAAAGCTCACTCCTTTTTCCTGGATTATTTGTATTATTAAACACCCACCAGGGTATGCATGACAGCCTTTTAGGATACCCAGTTTTTCCTACATTAATGATCAGCAGCATCTCCAAAGTTTACCAATACTTGTCTTAAAGCACTGCAAATTTAAATGAAACTGACAAAGCTAGGTTTAAGAAAGGCCAAAAAAGTACTGCCAGAAGAGAAACAAACTTCAGAAAATGCTCTTCTCCTTGGTGAAGAATACCCAACAGGACTTTTGAGTCAATTCGTATCACTGGCACTCTTTCTGGCTTCTCAGGTTTATTATCCAAAATGTCCATGGTGACAAGTGTTAATTTCTAGACATATGCTGTGGAATACCTTAGGATCTTAAGGTCTCAGTGAATCACCCAATGCTTATTTCTGTATCAAAAATGAACTGTATGAGGAGTGGAAGAAAAAATCCAAGAAAGCTGCAGCAGAAACATTTCTGTCACATTAAACCTAAGGATTTCTCTGTGTATTCGACCTGCTTAGCTGCCTGCACTGCCTCTCCCCTGAATGCTTTTTTTCTTTACCCTCTGTAACATCAACAGCCAAACATGGACTGTTGCTTGTTTGGCCACCAGACAATAGTGTCATGCTAAAAATACAGGAGACCAAATTTTCCCAGGGTGGTTGTCTAGATGACATTACATCTTCCCACTGATTCAAAATGAACCAGAAAACCAAATGCAGGATTAATTTCCTCATTTTAGATGCTTCTGCAGAAGTGTCAAACCAAATGCATTCAGGACTGCACTCACACATAACCCTGATTCTCTCTGACCACTCACTCACTCACTCACTCACTCACTCACTCACTCACTCACTCACTCCTCACTCACTATTTTCAAAGTGAGCACATTAATTGCTGTAAAACAAAGCTATTTTTTCTTGTCAGATAGGAAGAGAACAAATTCTCATTCCTGTTGGTAAACACTTCACAGGAACTGATGTACTAACACTGGTTAGGTATTGGACTCAGCTAAATTCTGCTCTTATTTATTATATGATAAATCTAGAACAACCTTCTTTAGATTAGGACAATTGCTACTGCACAAATAATTGAGCTGAGACTCTATTTAACAACTGAAAAAAAAATGAGTGCCTCTGTAACTTCTACCAAGCAGAACACAGTTTAAATTCGTCCATCAGCCTGAGTAAGAGAATTACTAGTCCACTAGGAAAATGGATCTACAATAACATATAGGTTTCTTTGAAGAAAACTACAGGAGTTTATATTCAGAAACCATAATTAGGAGTTAAAATACTATGGTAGAAACCATCTTCATGGAAAAGCAAGTAGTCTTCTTTATGTTAAACAAGATAAATCTCTGAATCTCCAGACACCAACCTATCGAACATACTGAAGTATTAGACTGACAGCATTTTGCATTAACCCTCTGATGACTGAAGAAAAGAAATCCTGTATGTAGCAGGGAGTAAAGATGAGTATCCTGTTCTGGGTTTGCTGTATGATTCACACAAGAAGTTTGGAGACCAACCCCACACTTGTATTTTTTGTGCCACTGCAAAACAAGCAGGAATGACAATACTCAATGAATTGCTGGGATATATGTAGCTAATCATACAAAACGTCCCTTGGATCTAACTTAGCTCTCCTTTAATACAGAGAATGATAACTTGAGTTTAAAATATTACTGTAACTTAAGGTATAAAGGCCAACAGGAAAAAAAGAAAAAAGAAAAAAATAGGAAAAAAGAGCTACAAACAATGCAGAACTTTGGTGGTCATAATGAGATTGTCAAGAAAATAATAAAAAGCAAAGATGTAAAGAGTATTTTCAGTGACAGAATGATTCCCGTAGAAACTGATGGCTGCTGACTGGTATGAACTAAGCATGTGGGGCCAAATGCTGCAATATACTGTGGCTACTGGCAAGATTAAAGCTGTCCACCATCAACAGGCAACTGGAAGGATAACAGAACCATGATAGAAGGATGACAGAAGCATGGTCCAGACTCAGATGAGGGAATTCTTAACCCTAAAATGCAACAGGCCAGTCTGACACAAATGAAGCCACTTAGTTTTTGAAGTATTATACACTTACAGAGATGAAAGAAGTTTAATAGAGGGTTTCTTCACATAACAATTGTATGTGTATGCATAAATTACATTTCCTCATCTGAAGATACAGAGGATGGGTGCACCATACATGGCAACACAAGTTCCAGCCCCACAATTCTCTGCACTGACTTGTTGAATATGGAAGCTTGTGGGCGATGAAACCAGAAGAAAGCTGAGTTATCTGCAGGAGCCAAAACTGCTGTGGGAGGTGGGTGAACCTTGTCTTGACATCCTCAGTTGTTTGTCTATTTCCTCGTAAAGCTTGGTAGGGCTCCTCTACTTTAGGTCATGAACATGTTCTGTCATCAAAACTGAATGCAGGGAGATATTTTCCTTCTGTGTTTTACAGACAATGCAAAATTACATTTCTCAACCTAGATCTTCACTCTCCCTGCTTCACTGAACTTTGTCATGTCTCTAACTGGACTAGACATAATATCTTGGATTGTAAATTTTTGGCTTGCTGCAGATCACATTAAGCTGAGTTATGGAATGTATTTTGGAGGCAGTGACAATAAAAATAAGACTTTCAAATGACCTTTTAGGTTCTTCAAGAGATTTTTAAAACATTTGCTAAAGAAACATAACATAGAGAGAAAATAACTTTTTCTCTTGTCACAAGCAAAGCCTGCTGAGATCCCATAACCAAGAAAGTAAATGTTGTTTTTCTGGGGTTAGAGGGTATGATACTCTTTGTTAATAATGAAATCTAGAATTCTATTTGATATGTTGGCAGAATGCAGTGTGCTTATAATGAACTCAATGACTTTGACTCTGCCTATTGGGTCAAAATTTACAGAGATACACAGCCCTCACACTATGATGGAAAAAAAGAGTAAATCCTGAAGCATAGCTTTGTCAGAGAATATAATTATCTAGGGTTTGGTAGTTTTTTTTAAGAGCAAATAGCAGTTCTAATTTCCTCTCTCCCTACATTTTTTTTTAAAGATTCAACAAACAGTAAAGATCAGTCTGGCTGGCGCCATTTATTCTTGCATTTGCAATGTTTTTTGGCATGTGTGTCTACATTTGTGTGAGTCACTTGTAAAGCAGAATAGGTGTGACCATTCTCCTGCTCTGGCAGCCACAGAATGAGTGCCATTCCTGCTACAAAGATGTGGCAGCCACAGAACTTTTCCTCGGTGCCAGCTGCAAAGGTAAAGCAGCTGCAAGTTGCTGATTTGGAATAAAGAAAATCCAAGTGGCTGTAAATTACACAGTGAGGACAGCAGGAAGGGAACATTGTAAGAGACAATACAGGCCAGCTCCATCATCTCATTTCATTTCATGTATATTAGTTTTATTTTTCTGTTACCTATCCACATCCATACATCTACTCTATGTTCTCATATAATTACATTTAACATATTGTCTTGGACTTTAGTACATTGAGTCCAGCAATGGCAATTTGCAACTTAAAAGTTCAATCCAGACAACCTTGCTCATATTTTCTTATTTTAATCCTTGTCATATTTTTATGCCACTGTCTATATAAGTTATGTTTAATTATGCATATATCATTGCTTAATATGAGTAGGCCTAAATGCTTAATAATGTGTAGCAATTTTCTTACAGAGATTTGTAGGTGAATTTTTGGAATATATCACACACTTCTCTGAAGAAGTACAGACAACTGAAATGTGGTCTTTGTCTGGGTCACACACATAGAAAGTTCTCGGAAACAACATATTATTTATTATTATTATTCTGCAGCTTTGCTTTGAGTCCTGTCAGCATATCATAGATGGCAGAAGTCTCTCCAAACAAGAAATTTAGTAGGTCACAACCATTTCTTGGTGTAACTTATGGTGGCTGTGACATAAAGAGGAGTCTAGCAGTGGGAAAGGACAAACTAGCACTTCATAAGGAAAGCTAAATTTGTCTTTCATCTCCAGGTGGCTTATGTTATAGGGAACAAAAAGTAACATTGCTTTAGAGAACCTGGGCTGCATGAAGAACATACGGGTTTTCAAAGTAATATTTAACATGTAGTTGAAACTGTTAAAGTTTCTAACTTCATGTATTTCACAGATCATCATTTACACAGTCCTAACAGTAAA
Organism: Cinclus cinclus; assembly: GCF_963662255.1. NCBI lineage: Eukaryota > Metazoa > Chordata > Aves > Passeriformes > Cinclidae > Cinclus > Cinclus cinclus. Next base: position 86,025,939 of record NC_085046.1, on the reverse strand, counting down.
GCAGAAAAGATTTAACTCCTTCCTTGAAAGCCTTCTATGACAAAATCCCCTTAATTTACATTAATTCCACTATGACGAGTTACTTCTAAAAGCAATCCTGCTGCCACCTCTTTCATAATTTCTCCCACTTAACTTCACCAGTCAGAAGTGATGCCACTAATAATAGGCAAAGCATCAAGAGCATAAAGCTCACCAGCAACCAAGGCTGCATGTCTGAGTATATAGTGAGTCATGACTAAGTCACTATATGCTATTTTGAAGACCTGACTATGCATTATCAATATACAGGTTGAAAAAATACAGGAGATGGGATACAAAAAGTAAATCATCTAACACCATTCATCATCTGGAATTTTAAAATGACCCACTAAGGGGGTTTATCAAGATCTGAACACAGAGATGTCTCTTGGAGAGTGACTTGGCAGAGGAGTGTGACCAAGCTTGAGCGCCTGGGTTCTGTGGAATGCAAATTAACTATTGACATTAGGAATCCATGCTGGGGAATAAAAGAGTAAAAGGCAATCTCTCTATGAGCCCATCAGATGAAAAGTAACTATTATCAAAACAATCTTGTAAATTCACTAATCAGATGGTGTTTTTCTGCCTAGAGAGAGCCATATATCTATATCCATCTACATCTACATCTACATCTACATCTACATCTACATCTACATCTACATCTACATCTACATCTACATCTACATCTACATCTACGTCTACATCTACCTCTACATCTACGTCTATATCTAATCTATTATTTCTTGGTCATAGTTCTGGGGAAGATAAATGCAAAATATCTTTTTGTGAAACGTTTTTGTTCATCTTCTAATAGAGATTTCCCTCCAAACACTTCTGACACTCGTGTCCAAGCAAATCCCTGCCTTCCCAGCTCCTCCTGCTAATCTCCTTGGTAGCAGCAGAGGGCTCCCTTTGGCAGCTGTGGCAGCGCTGCGCTCTGGAAAGCCAGGCAGGAGATCGTGTTTCTTTGCTGAACTTCTTTAGAAAGGCAGTGTGAAAAGATGCCCTGTGCCTCTCTGCCTTCTCTTGCACTCAGATGAGGTGCTTTCCAGAAGAACTCGGTGATTTTGTCAGCCTGCAGCTCACTGCCGCCGAGCTCCTACCAGGAGGCTGAAAGTCATGCTCTTTCAGGAGAGAAGGATAATGCAAATAAGGAATAAATTTCTGACTGGATAAAAATTTGCAAGTCACTTTAATACTGAGAGAAAGCAAACTAGATACTTATCCTATTAACTCTGGATTAATGGTGTGCAACTCAACTATCCATATTTTAAAAATAATTAAAACTCCCTACTTTTGGGAATTAATCCTGTGACAAGAATTCAAAAGCTTCTACCTGAAAAATACATCAGTTGAAATCAGAGGACAACATAGATGAATTCACTGATGCAGTGAATGGCAAACTGGCAAAAGTGAAAACAACAATTTGTATCTCCTGTAAGATGCAAACAAATGGAATAAAGTTATTTTCTCTTCCTGCTGAACTGCAGTTGAAAAAGTAGCAAAACTGTGTACCATAATGGTACTTATATAGATGTCAATGCCAATATGCCGTGACCAAGGAACAGGAACAGCTTTTTTCCCTACATATAATACTGATAGCACTTGCTCTTTATCAGCTGCTTATCTCCTGCCAGTTTCCCCTGCATTACCTTCAGCTTACTCTCCCCTGAAATTAAGGAAGTGCCACCTGGCTAAGAAGAGATGGCCAGAGAGATTCCAGCACTTGTAAGTCCTTGTCTAGAAGCCCACGGGAAGTGGCATTTGGTTCTCCCAGTGCTGGAGACACAGCACAAGGAGGTTCTGCCTATGCTGTCAGATCCGGGGGGGGACACTGGCTCCACCTGGACAGGAACTTAGTTCCATGAGGTGACAACCACTCTAAAACCACCTGGGATCACCCATTGTAGCAGCAGTTCTCTCCTTGCTCCTACACCACGCCCTTTGTGCTTGGGTTGTAATGTACATGTACATGTGAATATTTGTGAGGTGTTCATCTCTCTCTTCTCCCTGCGAAGTAAAATAAACAGGGATAAAGGATACGTAGTTTTGTAAACACTGAATATTTAATTCTGACTTCCCATGTCAATGTGGGACTGACTTCTCGCCCCTTTCTCAGTTGCTGTATTACAACAATGCTCCACAGTTTTAAGCAAATAGTACAATCCAAAAAATCTCTAATAGGGGTACAGGAATCCAAAATCAAGTTCAGGAATGTACATATTTGTGCAGGTTAGGATAATTTGTTCCGTGACCTCTATTAAAAAAAAAAAAAAAACAGAAAAAAAAAAAGCTGGTTCAATCAGAAAGTTTGAGGCTAGGAACCCCAAAAGAAATAATTCTATCAGAATAATACTCATTTTAGAAATGACTCACAGTTTCTGCTAAAATAGTGACTGCAAAACAAATTTAAGCCTCTTTTACAAGCAATTTTTTAAACAGGTATTTAAACCAACCTTTCAAAAACCCTTTTGTTTTGAAGGCTACGTGATGCAGAACTGTACAGGATGATTGCATGTTCCCTCTACAGCGCTGGGACCTGGCAAACACTCTTGAACAAACCCTGAGGTATGAGAGATATGGACTGAAACTCATGGAGACTGCCAATTAAAATACATAGGTACTATACATTCGAACATGCAAAAAGTAGAATGTCTACCCCTACCTGTCAAAATCAGAAATCTTAAAAGAAAGCTCTTAAAAAAACCCATAACACACATTGTAAAGCAGAAACTGAACACTTATAACTAAATGTGTGTCAACTTAGAAATTGTATTGATGTCAACATCACAATCACGTATGCCATCAATTACAACAGACAAAACTAAAAACATGGAACCAGCTATTCAGCCTCAAGATTTAAATAAATCTACAACTATCAAAACTCATGGTAAGTCCTATGGGTTACACAACTACTGGCTAATGGTTATGTGAACAGAACAACAGGTATCAGTGGCACTTAGACAAAGGTTGGACTTGATGAACTTGGAGGTCTTTTCCAACTGAATGATGCTGCGCTTCTATGATCCTATGTCTCCTGTTTGCTCTCTTACAGCTGTAGGATGTTGATGTTGGCCTCTGGCATAGATGAGATAGGGGACTACTGAGACCTCATCCTGATCAGATACATCAGTTTCTAGAGCTTACTGTGGTCTAAATAAAATGGTATTTATTATTAATTCATTAACTGCTATTAATAATTTAAATTAATTGATTTTGTTTTTATATCATAGATCATGGAGTCTTATTCTCCTACTTTTCCACAGATTTTGCCATCCTAAGGATGGAAGAATGTATTACTTAAAATACATCCAAGATTCAAGCCAAGCTATCTTGGCATCTAATGGAGATGCCAGAGCTCTAAATGCTTTATCTCACATTCTGTTCTCATTCGATAATTACATTTTTTTTAACCATGTATTGGCCTTCTGAAGGCTCAGTACTTTGTGTAGGGACAAACAGACTTTGATACTGAATATCATCAGTCATACATTTTGTTTTTCTAAATGCAAAGAATGGTTCCTAAATATGCATCACAGATTACTCTGCCCTGTACTCTAACTCCCGATAGGATCCAGCTACTCAAATCCTAAATAATTAATTGAAAATTCAAAGTAAACTTGTTTGCCTTTAAAGCATTTTGTATAGTCTTTCTTCTTGCAAGGTTTTAATTTTTTTTTTAAAGTATAATTTCCATTAACTCCTGCTTTTAGTCAGGCTATAAATACCAGAAGAACAGTCTCCCTCCTGGTATTTTGGCACTTCTGTACATTTTCAAAGCCAGAAAAAGTGAGTGCAGAGACATGGAACTGAAAAATAATGAAAATAACAAAGAAATTGTGAAGAAAAAGTTAATGTACCCTAGGAATGCTCAACAAAAAATATGCACCTTCAGATTCAAATAGTGTCCCATGGCGTACTTTGCTTACAACATGTTTATTCCAAAGCAGCACTGCATGTGATACTAAAACTTGTCTAAAGCTGGTCTCCATGCCTGGTCCTTTGGCAGAGCTCTTGCCCACACTGTAGCACCTGATGACACCAGGCTAATTCCTATTTCACTTTTATAGCATGAAATACCTGACCTAGGATGTTCTGTAGCTAAATTTAATCCACCAGCCCTGAGTCTACTTGTCTAGGATTCAGGTAAACTTGACTCAATTCCTATCTCCACCTACTCTAGCGGTGCCTCAGACCCATTTCTGCACCATGATTTGAAAGTATTTTTAACTCCCTGCAAGCCGTTACACAAATAAAATAAAAAAATCCTTATGAGAGGTTTCTATACCTAGCACATGATTTCAAAGCCTGATAAAAGAACAAGGCATTATCATGACTCTCCTTTTTAAACATCACAAATCAGTTGGGTCAACTTATCTCAGTCTAATATTAAATTAAGCTGTGATTCAATTATTATGTGTTCTATTTTCTAACTGAGTAACTTTAACTTATAATTTAAATTTTAATAAAATCTAAGAGCAATAGGAGTGTGTGCAGAAGCACAGAGACACTCTGAGATAAAACAAAGTGGGGGAAAACAAACCTCTCACTTTGTGCTGTCCCTATGCAGTGTCTCCAGCAGCATCTGATAAAACCATCACTGTGCTACTCACTATCAAATACCATTCACACCCGGGCCCTACATTATACTGCATCATCCAGGGCAGATGAAGATCTAGATGCAAACAATGCTGCACAGTCAAGACATGTTTAGAGAGCCATTTCCTTAGAAACAAATAGCCCTGTTTGGCTATTTATTTCCAAGGAATTCACAAGCGTTGCCCAGCATATGCCAGAATTAGTGCAGATATCTTCCATATGTTTATTCATGTTTAATAAACTGGGATATGATTTTTCCTGATGCTAACTCATAGGAATTGTATCATTCTCCTGAGACAGATCCATCCAGTTCAATGAAACCAACACAGAAATGGCAAGAGTCTAATCCTGAGGAGACTGATTTTTCTCTTAAGGGATCTATATTGAAATAGACAGCCAGGACAAGAAAGAAAATAGCAGTATCTTCCCATTTGCTATAACGGAATTTTGAGGAGTCTCTTTAATTAAATATACGTAAGTAAAAAATTGTATCTTATGGATGATACTGCTAGTCTTTATGGAATTTGGAGTATTAAGTAGAGTGGTTCTTAAAACTTTCTTATCCCAACTTTCCCTTATACTAGTTGTTTGTTATGGCACCATTTGTGAAGGCTTTCCTAAACTTACCAAAGAACCAGAAGATCCTAATTATATTATCTTTATTTCATTGCTAAGTTGAACATCTCCATATAATGTTATAGAAAACCTTCTCACAGAAAGTTCCCCTCAGACTGCAAGAACAGAAACAGTGTATTTTCAATTTAATTGTTATGCTTTTAAACATGTTGAATTGACAACCCTAGTGGCTGGGGTCTAATTTTTTTACACACAGAATATAAATATAAGAGAAAAAAAAAGAAAAACAAAACAAAAACCAGCAGAAGCTTCCCATTGCAACTTCCTTTGAAGACATCTTTGAACAATTACCTCGAGGGGGTGACAGAGCATTTCAGTTTCTGTGGATCATTCAATCCTGTGGCTTTCTGATGAGCAAATACAAGTACAATGTTATTTTCTCAGATATAAGGCCAGTATATCTGGTAGGCAGGTCACTGAACAGCTGTCGTAAGGCAGAGACTTCCAGTTGATTATTGTACTTCTAAATGACAAATTTTATCATGAAGATCTTCCTGTGTCAAGTTTAGCACAGAATCTCTCCAGATCATCACAGGAACTCAGTTATACACTTACCATCTACCTTAAATTTATGCAATTCAGCTCCCACTGAACAAATTCCTTCCTAACAGTCATATCTTTATTTATCAGTGACCCTTCTATCTTCAGCCAAAAGATACAGACATTTCCATCTGTCTTTTGTTGGATGACTCCCTGCCTTACTTCTCTTCTCATTCTATAGTTCTGATGATTACCCTGAGCATTCAAACTCTTTTACATCATTATGCCCTAACCAAGCTCTCTCCACACCAGTTATGGTGGCACTGCTCAACAACCACAAAAGGTAAAATGCCTTAAATGAACATATTAATATGTCTCATTTTTCCACTGCAACAATTTCCTGAATTTAACATAACATTTTCCATAAACCTATTTATGTTTTCCCCTAGCTATAAATGACTTGAATAATTAGTTTGTTGGTTTTCTTTACTTCACATTTCATTGTCTTTTTTTCAAGGAAAAAATGCCTTGCCCATGAGAACCTTCTGCTGGAACCACAGCTAATGTTTATAGTGAGACTGCGTATAGATCTTTGAGTTTCTGATTTTGCTAATACCATGTATGTTAGTTCATGCTCACTAAAATCTTTGCTGAATACTAAGTAAGCCTTACAAGATTTCCAGTTGTGCACTGAAAGCAATGAGATGTATGCAACATGATGCACAGGGAAAATAATTCCTTTCAGGTGAGTTCCTCATTGATGTCCATGAATAGATTGAATACCAAGTTCATGGCAAAAGCCAGAAGATGTGTATGGGATTCTGAAGGTTGAAGGTAATGAATTAAACCTATCAGATAATAGGGTCTCTTGGCTCTACAGGTAATAAATATTATAGTGTCTGGTAATCTAAATCATTGAGATATGCCTGAAAAACTACTTTCTTATATGTTTATGTGTTTCTAACTGGGATATCTTCTGCTCATTTAACTTGAATCATGCATTAGCAAGGGCTGATCTCTCTTCATTTCCTGGATATATCATATTATCAGTCCAGCTGAGTGTATTTTAAGGATAAACTACTTCATTAGTTCATAATCCAGGTATATTGACTATCTATCAGATTGAAACAGTACAGTTAGGATATTCTCCTTCTACGCTTCTGCACGTCAGCTAAAAGGGACATTAAACTACTGAACTTTATGTTTGTTTTGAAACTGTCTTTTAATCCACTTAACTGTCTCATCCAGATCTTGAAGAACAAACAGTCACAAGAACTGGATTCTATCATGATTAATTACAATGGAAATCAGTTCCAGCCTAAACATTTACTGAATGTTTAATCCCTGTTAATGTTTTTACTGAGTATAAAAGCCAGTTCCACTGAAAAATACATGGTATTTTTATTACCATTATCCTGTATTGTTGTTTCTGCAGCAAGTGCTTCCTTCGGCAAAAAAGTATTTAGCAAAAATTGGGAATGAGAGGTTTTGGTATACGTATGGACAAAGACAGTGTTGCCAACAGAAGAAATACTTTAGCATGGGATAAACCATGGAAATAGGGATAAAGCATGGAAATAGGTAAACATATTGGAGATTTATTTGATATACACAAGCCAACTGCAGCAGTCAGCACGTGCAGAGCACTAGAACTGTGTAGGAAAGTGGGTAGAAGCAGGTGATGCCACAAAGAGGTAAAGCACAGTGTATGACAGAAAGTAAGACAGACAATCCAGTGTCAGCTCATTTTCTTGGTTTAGAGACTGGCTCATGTAACCAGCGTCCACTTTTCCTCTGCTCTTGCCACATGCAGAAGTTCCTTTCTTAGAATGTTGGGCAAAGTGAATATGCTTTCAGCACATGCTAGTTTTTATAGCAAATACCAAGTGTTTTTGATCACCCATTATGTCAGAACAACTCCACAAGAAAGAAAATCTGTGTCATTTTTCACTCACTGTTGTTGTCTCCTCTTTGTCCTAACTTCCCAGAAATGCTAAAAAAATGGATGGAAAGGTAGTCAAAAAGCCACATATGGTTAATGACGTTAAACACTAACATCTTACATTCTTTGGGTAGCTATCCTTCTCATAGTATTTGCCCTAGTTTCTGCATATGAGGAAAAACAAACAAACCCAGAAAGTTCATCACCTCTTAAACATTGCACTTACTAAACCATGAAACCAAACTCCTCAAACTGGGGTGCCGCAGGTCAGCCCCAAGGCCACACTACACCATTGAAAGACCACCTTATAAATGTGCTACCTTTTCTTCCCAGTGGAAGTTAAACTCCTCTATAACCACTTTGCAGCCAAGCAGCAGTAGACATTTTGTTTTCAGGGCTGCGGAAAGACAGCATACAGCACGAGAAAGATTTTAAAAGTTGAAATATCTCAAATTACTTTTTGCTTTATGAATAAGTTCAGCTACAGACACAACTGTTAAGCTTTATGCCAGTTCATAGTAGGTTACAGCATTTTAAGCAGTGTCCATCTGAAGTCCTGATCTGAATTCTCTAGTTATGCATAAGTACTGTCATAAAGCACCACAAACCATTCTTCTCATTCTGCTAAGGACATTTCAAGTTCTGTAGAAGACAGAGTCACCCACTGCATACAATACTGTTTAAACAGTAGTAAGAGGAACATAAGCCAGTCATCAGCACACACTCAAGCCACTCCCAATGTATGTCTGCCTACCAAAGGCCTCATTCCTACACCGATACACATAAATATTTGCACATTCCCTTATTTTGAGCAATTTAATAGCCTTATACTCACATGACTTCCTATTAGCTCGTGACCGCTTCCTCTCTCTAGGCACTGCTCGCTGGCTTGGCACTTGGGTGGCGGACTTGACAATGCGATCCATGATCTCATCTGCAGCGTCATCCGTCGCATTTGGTGAATCGTCATTGCCAGCGTTCCACGAACCAATACGGCCTGGAAAAATACAGCAAGTGAATTCAGGCAAGAGAAGAGAGGAAGTCTCTTGCGTCACTTTGGTTTTGCAATCGGGTTTTTTGGGAAATTACAGCAGGCAGCTCAGTCATCCTGACTTCAATTCAACCAAAGAAGAATCTGCCTAATGGAGAATATTTCTAAATAATAGTCTAGTCTTTGCTGCATCCGCAGAGAGCCAAGAGCTCAAACACAATTATAATGCATATATATTTATATACACACTTTCTATTCCTTTGAGCCTCGGCGTCTTGCTCTTGATCACATTTGCCTCTAGGAAATGCTTGCTAGAGGCTGCCTATAAGCCATGGATGGATAATTTTGTGTGACCATGTTTCTCTCTGCTCTTATTACAAAGACACTAGAAGACATGGCGCATCTTAGAGATTGATGCAAATTGGAAACACAGGTCTTTTTGTAGTGAAAGAAAGAAAACTGTAACAATTTCTGAGCATCCGTATCACAACTTAGTGCAAAGGAGACAAGGGCATAAAGTGTGGTTTGACATGTCTTATCCCCTTCACAATGAAGAGTTTACCTTCTTATCGTGGAGCTGTATGTGTTCTATGTGTCCTGGCATGACTGTGTGCTCTGTTATGAGTGGAAGAGTAACTGGCAAGCTGAAAAGCTGAAAGCAATTTTGGTTAAAACCACAAACAAACAAGTGAGCGATGTTTCTGAACCCAAGGCTCTGGCACTTCTTACTCCCCAGAGCATTGTGTAACACATCTTTGGGTTCCTCCGCTACTGGGTACTGTTCTGTGTGCGTTTTTTGCTTTTAAATAATTTGAATGCTAGTGTGCAATGTGAACACTGACAGTTAGCTTTGCAAAACAGTAGATGTGGTACAATTGCAAACAACTAAGAAATCACCAACAAGGCAATTTTATACCATGTCCCTGAAGTTCACGAACAGCTTTGATTAGGCCTTTACTCAGCCACCTCATCTCCTGGCTTTTTCAGGAGCAGCTCCATTACAACACTGCTCCTGACAAGCTCTTGTCTGGCTCACCCACCCATCTTCTGCCTCTGCATTTCTTCTGGGGAACACAAGCTGACTCTCACAATCAGGCTGCTCTCCTGATCAGCATTCAGTGGATTACATCAGCTGTTCAGCTTGTTGCAGTGCAGATTTCATCTTCACACTTTAGTTAGCTGACTGGCTCCTTACACTGGGGCTGTGAGATTTCTGAATTAGCTAGGATCATGGTTTTTAGCCTTAGCAAACTACACACACACACACACACACACACACACACACACAGACAGATTTAAGAGTTGTATGCTGTGGATGTGTTATCAGTTGCATAAAAAAAATAGTATGTGTAAGATATTCAGATATGAAGGAGAAGAAATACCAGAAAAGAAAATGAAGGCTTGAATTTTGGTGTAACATCTTTACTGCAGAACCATCTTCCATGTACTGCAAGTAAGGGAGTGAGGGGAAGACAAAAGCAAGTACCCGTTACCTTTGCAGTTCAGCAGGGAAGTGGTTAAAAGATACATCACCTTTTTCCTACCCATTTCCTCCCCAGTCTCTCCCCAGTCATTCAAAAAACAGTGCAAGGTATTTTCACTTGAATTTGAATTGCTACTTTCTACTTGCTTCTACTGAAAATAAAGAAAAAAACACATCCTAGATTCTCAAGATGGCCCTTTTTTGCTTTCATGATGAGAGCAAGAATTGGGGTGTTAGTGGGCAGTTACCGTGATCATGCAGGGAAAATTTCTGAAGGCTTGGACTCCTGACACCCCTACTCTGGCTGTGATCTATGTGTTCAAACTTTTGGAAAATTCTTCTTCATCCCTGTCTTGGTTTGAAAGACAGGTGTCTTTCTTTGAAATGGGGAATGTAAACTCCCTCCTTCTAAACTATTATAATTTTGAAATTAAGGGGCTTTTAGGCAAAAATATGGGAAAGAGGAATAACAGGTTTTTTTACTAGGAAAATTAAAATAGAAATACAGTATTATAAAGAGCAAATGCAAAACACTGACAGTCAGAATACAACCTGACACCCTGTCAGTCAGGGTGTTGGTAGTAGTTCCATTAAATTGTGGCTGCAGTTTTTATGGAGTAACAGATACGGTTCAGCTGAAGCAGTGGTTCTGCAGAAGGGTGCAGTTTTTTTCTGAAGGTTCAGTGATAATATGGAAAGGTTCGTTTTTGCTCTGGAATTCAGTGGAAAAAAGGCTGTTTTGGTGTTTCAAATCTCAGTTTTTATCTAGGTAGGAAAGGCTTGGCTCCTCTCCCTGGGTGGAGCATCTCCCAATGGGATGATGTAATTTTATCAGTCATGCAGCGGGACTCAATGGCCCATTAACAGCCCATATCATCCTGGAGGAAGGATGGGTTGTGGAAAAGATCAAGATGACTGCCCCACCTGGTTTTAACAGATGGCCCATTAGCAGAGAGTATCTGCAATGGAGATAAGGATCACTGCCTCACCTGGTTTCAACAGGTGGTGACAGAATACATACTCATGGTCACATCCTGTATTGCAACCTAAGACAATCCCCATGCCTCAAATCACTTCTATCATGAACACACCACTGGGATTTCCCCTTCTACCTTTTCAGCTGTGAGCGCTACCAAATGGGGACACGACCCATGTTTGGGTCTCTACGTGGCTACCACAGTACAAGAAATGTGGCCACGAGGAGATTTTGGCACTTACCTCGGCTGGCCCGGCTCCGAGTGCGGACTCCGAGTGCCATGGTGCTGTCGCCGCCCACGGAGCAGGTCTTCAGCACTGCCTTCATGTTCTCGTGCTCGGCAGCATCCTCGGCGTACTGCAGGCCCTGGGGCTGGCTCTGGCACGGAGGGGAGCTGCTGGAGAACTTGCCGGACTGTGGATGGAAAAGGATTTGTTGTTTCAACTGAGAACAGCATGGACAATAGGCCAGGGGCTCAGCTGTGAAATGCAGGGAAAGAAGTGTCCTCCCCAGCTTGGTTTGGAGTGTAGCTCTTCCCAGAAGAGCCCAGCAACAGTTGCTCCTCTCCCAGAGCATTCATTCCCTCTGACCAGAAATAAACTTGAAACAGGGTGACAGCAGGGAGCAGACACAGTCAGAGGAAAAACAGATGCATTAGCCTGAGCTTTGTAATTTTGACCTTGTGTCTGAGAGTAAAAGGGACAAAGCAAGGACTTGCTTTGAAACCTTCAGTCCAGACTGGGCCTGATCTGTGGCCAGGCATAATGCTGAGAGGAACAGCGTGAGACCCAATGGAAAAAAATGGCTTTTTTTTTTTTTCCTGTATAATCAGCTTGCAGTAGCAAGGCAAAATGGGGACAGTGGTCTAGGAAGAGACAACTTTCCCTCTTGCCTCTCTGCCTTGCTGCAGAGAAAACTCTCAAGCTGCTCTAAAACACAATTATCTACGAGTAACTTTAACACGTATAACCAGTAACACTTAAAAGTACCTGGTCCCAAAGCACTGAGACAAAGTATTTATGGGCAAAACACAAAAATTGCAGTCAGAAGTCAGAAGAACAAACAAAACCTTACAAGAGATTGAGGAGTCTGCCCTCTGCTTCCCTGTCACCACACCACCACATGAACAACAGCAGCTACACTAGTTGGGCACGCACAGTGTGGGTATGCAGGAACCCCAGCAGTGACCCAAAAAAAGTCTAGGAATGGGTGGGAGCAGCAGAAGTAGGTACTTTCTAAGGAAAAGGGCTTGAACTGCTGGGCTGCTCTCCCTTCCCAGACTGCCTCCAAAGGGCTTGGATGCTTGTATTCACCACTAGGCTCTTATCTGCACAAAGGTCAAAGCACACTGAAAATACAGCTCTGACTGCAGGAAATACCGACCCTGTTGACAGCAAACAGGCATCAACAGATAATAATAAACCTCGGTACTCTCACTCATATCAGCCCAGCATCAGACACCAGAATATGTTTTGTTTTTCCTTTTAATCTTTCTTACTCTAATTCAGCACGGATGAAAGGACAAGTGCTGCATTCTGTTCTTCCTTTTCATAATAAACAACATTAATTATTCACTTGGTGATACCAAGCCAGTCAGTTAAAGGGATGCAAACCTGCAAAGCCCTTCTGTCAGAGAATGGTAAATTGAAAGAAAAGACTGGGCCCTACTTTCAGAGCTTTGATTAAGTCCCCATGTCAAGACTGCAAATTGAAAATGTGTAATCTGGAAACCAATGATAAAATGATTCTATTTTAACATTGTAACTTTTTGGGGTAAAATAGCAAGTTAACTGACTAGCAAAACAATAATCTCTAAAGTCACTGAGCTAAATATGTCAGTATGAGACCTATTTTTGATAGCTAGAAGTTTGTTTTCTTGTTAAAAGATTAGCTTGCAACATTTTGATGTGAAAAGTATGCAAGTGCTACAGTTTCACATGTGAAATTAAGAGACAGAAAAATATTAGAGAAAAACTCCTATGAAAAGGCATGCTGTTTTTGCATTAAGACTACTTTCTTATACAAAGTGGGTTTTTCAGCTAAACAATACAATCTCCAAAAAATTCCAAAGGATAAAGCCTTCACATAACTGTTAGTTCCTGTTCACATAGATTAGCTACATGTTGGCATAAACAGGCAAATTAATGTAATTTTCTTCCATGCCCTTAGCTATACAGCACAAGTAATCACTGGGGGCTACACTCTACAACCAAAAGTTTTATTTAATTTCCTTAATTTTCAAATGCTGCCATAAATTGCTGCCCAAACCCCAGCCTGCTGAGAAAATGACCACCTCTATGAAACAGTGAGCACTAAGCCACATTGTTTATGTTCAAAAAATTGAAGAAAGCTCTAATGCTGAACAAAAAATGCATTGCAAAAAAGATGCTCCTTTTATTATGAATATAGCTAAAACATCACCATCAGGAGCACTTTATGATAGATACATGGCTCACCTCTATGATGAATGAAGTGTCTCATTCTCTATTTATATAGCAAGGCAAACAGGATTTGCTTAACATCCCTTTTGAAAACCTTACAAAATAATACCATGTGGGGTTACACATCTTAGTGAGTATGAAAGTACCTTGGTAATCTGTAGCCCTAGGTACAGACCTTGATCCCCACAGCATTTAGATCACTCATGTTTTCATCACTCATGGGCAATGGGAATGCTTTGCAGTACATTACAGGCAGTAAGGAAAAGAAATTAGGAAACTTAAAATTATTCAGCACTCAGGTAAGGATATCCTTTTTCAAGAGGACAGGCATGCATATGGTTAAAGCTGACTTGCAAAATGCTTTCTTATGATTGAGACAAAAAGGTATGAGAAGTATGTCATGGTTCATAGTTCCAGTTGAGCAGATGGAGTTGAGTAGTCCATACTATCTGAGTTAGAAATTAGATATCACAGCACACAGGAGACATGGGATGACATGCTTTTTCAGAGAACCATACCTCAATATCGTCTTCTTCATCGGTCTGCCACTGGAAACAAAGGACAAGGTGGAGGACAAACAGCAAGATTTAGGAAAAACAGCACTGTCAAACCATGACAGAGGTAACCATGGTACTGTTTATGCAATAGGAGGACATAAAAATAGAAGACGTATAAGGAATTAATTCCTTAGACAATCAGCTTGCATCTTTTTTTTTTCTTTTAGCTGATTGTGCATAGAGCAGATTGTCACAGCCAGAAGGGTATGTAGAAATTTCCTGACTTTTTCTTACAGAAATGGTGAACTGAAACTATCCCTAACTCATTCTATTTCTCTCCCTTGAGTCATGTGGTTGTTTGTCCCATGGACACTGACAAGACTAGGTAGGACTCCTTCCAGCTCTGTGCAGCACAGGGAGGTCCTGGCTATTGTTTCTCTCAGTGCAGAGGTCAACTTCTTGGCAATTCCTTTTCTCTACACTTAAGTGTTTGTTTTAATTCCTTTTTTAAGATGGGATTTTTCAACTTCCAATTCCAACAGAGCACTCAATTCAAATGTCTTTCAATAAATGCTTAAAGTTCTTCAGTAGTTGTCTGATACCTGATTCTGGAAATCAGAGTGTAACAATCATCCATTGTTATTCAGGGCTTTCACCCTCTGTGACAGCAGGCATCTAAAACTATTATGACTGTGCACAGACATACAAAAATATTGTGGGATATGGAGAATTCTTAAATTTTGGGATTTAAAGGGAATTAGCAAAATATTTAGATCTGTATTCCCAAATGCCTTGGGAATTCTTCACTGGGTTAGAAGATGCCCCACATGGAAATTTCCCAAAGTAAAATATGGCTTTTCAAGTGTCTGGGCTCCTTGTTTCCATAATTTTCAGTTTGATTGTTTATAAAGTACAAAAATAGTCCAGAAATTTTATGCTTTTTTTTTTTTTTTTTGAAGAAGCATTCCACCAATAGTATTTCTCTCCCTAGTGTTACTAATACACATTTTTGACCTTATCTCCATCTCAGCTCTGATTGCTGTCTGGGATTGATACATTCTGTTCCAGAGACATTCATCATTAAAAATGAAAGCCTGATTTACTTTGGCCCTCAGTTTAGTTGCAGCACAATCTCCATAAGAAGATTAGCTATGACTGCTAAGCAGCACATTAACATTACTTTTTAAGGGTATGTTTTATGCAAAGAGCGAGAATGCTTATTCTAATTTGGACACAGTGGTACTGACAGAAACACAGGAAGTGTGTTTTGCAGAGGGACCATGACAGGTATGTTCCCTTTGCATTAAAATTATCTGTTTGTCTTTTTTCCATCCATCCCCTGGGGGGCATGGAGTCACCCTATAAAGCATGTCTTCTGAAGAGGACCACTGTTCACTTTTTGTCATGAGTAAGAAACAGAAAGAAGAATAGGAAGTACAAAGTCTTTTATATTCTATCTATCTATCTATCTATCTATTGCATCATTCTGTACAACCAGCTAATAAGGGCAGCAAATTAATAAGGGCAGCAAACAAAAGAGAGCAAATTAAGCTAAACAATACAAAAAGGCAATCAGGGCAAGGTAAAATAGTAGAGAACACACATTAAAAAGACTGTTCTCCAAACAAATGTATTATAGTATTACTTTATACCGAGCTAGATTTTTTTTTCTCTGCTTGACTGTGCTCATCTCCAGTACCTGGGCATTACCATTTCTCTCCCTCCTGCTCCACATGGAGAGCACTCACTCCTAGGACCACTGTCCTCCAGCCAAAGCTACTCTAGTGCACAGGAGGTATAGTACACACCCTTCATACAACCATGTCTGAAGAGGCATCTGCCTCTAGCAAATACTGACAACAGGTGTAAAAGCAGCAAAATAAATAAATCAATCTTATGTTTCAAAAGGGAATCTGCTCCTACCCCAGTATGTACATTCTGCCTTGTATTTCCTTCTTTGTTTCATCATTATAAAAACACTGAGAAATAGCAATAAATTTGGATTTTTTTAGCATGCAATATTATCAAAAAGCAGTGAAAGAATATTGCTATACCAAATACCACTTGCAGACACAAGATGTTAATTTGAAGGAAAAAAGGCCATTTGATTCTTCTGTCAGTCAATATTGGATGTTGCAGGACAGTTTGAGATCTTCCTCCTTCCCTTCCTCCTGCCATCACATTCATTTTTCCCTTAGGCTAGCATTTCTGTGCAGTGGATTTGCTTTTTCAAAATATTATGTCTATTACATAGCAATTTTGGAATTGAAACTCTTAAGTATTGTGAAAAGCAGAGCTTCATAAACTTGAGAGACAGATGATTACCTATTATTATTAAAAATAATTTAAAAGCTCAGACTTGTATCTCTAATTGCATTTCTTCCCTATTTTGCTTGCTTGTTATTTTTAGAGTGCCTGACATGAGTGCTATTATTGGCTAAAGCCAGATATAAAGTTACAGAGGCTAGGCAATTTTCCCTCTGAAACTGTGGCAAAGCACAGTTCTCTTTCCCTTACCCCTCTCCTCCACACAACATTCACCAAGATTTAAACTGACAGTGCCCAGTCCACTTCAGCTATTAAATAACACATAAACATGAAGCTATCTGTGGTAAAAGGCTGAAATAAAGACTGGAAATATTGCCCATTGTGCTCCTCAGCCCTACTCCATACGAGTTGTTGCTGAAGCTGATGCAAGCTCTCCATGCAAAGAGCCAGCAGACTCTCCACACAATGAGCTAGCACCCCTCTGCCTTGAAGTCTGCAGGGGGGACAAGGTTTAAGAGACACAGGTTGGTTCTGGCTTATTTCTTTCCTGCTTTTGTTTAAAACCCTCTTCATCTGCCTAGAAGCAGTATACCGCGAGGTGGTAAAAATGAGATCCTGAGGAAATTTTCTAAGGACAGGGAGGTAAATTTCAAGTAACTTCACATTACTTTTAGGTCACCAAAAGCAGAAAGTAAAATTCCATATGACTACTGCATATTGTAATCACTTTCCACAAAGAATTTTTTTCCCAGGGTCTTGATCTCAACTTTCTTCTATCAGTATTTTGTAACTAGTGAATTACTGTCAATGCATTACTATCTCCCCTTTCCAAGTCTTCATATATAAAACACTAAGAAAATCAAGACCAGATACAAGTCACAGCCAAAACAAAACTACAATAAAATTCCACACTTTCATCATTCTTCACACATAAATATCTTCCATCCTGCTGACTTGGAAACTTGTTTTGAGGTAGATATAACTTTGAAGTTGTCAGAGGAAGCTGTGACAAATAGTCTGATGCAACTTCAATTCAGTTTTACCATATACTGCAGTTCAAATAAAAGGTAATAAGGCCATATTACTGGGCTACAGTTAAAGAGATTTAGCTAAGTTCTGAAATAACTATGTGGCCACATTAACAGCAACTCCCTTAAAGAACATTCCTGTAAGGGTAGTTTTAAAGACTGTTGGTTTTAACTCGTGCAGGCTTTTGGTTTCAAGGTAATAGGACTGTCCGATAATTATAAATAATTGATAGGCAAAATATGCTCCATTTTTTAAGATCTGCAAGACATTTTTGGTGTAACACTAGCTGTCAGATGGCATTTTATTCTTGCCAAATCTCAACACCATCTTGCGCTTAACAAGAGATCTTCTTCCAATAATACTATTGCTCTGGGAAAAGCTTTGATGACTGCTTCCTTTCATGTTCAGGAAATGGCCATTGTCCCTGGATCTGCCCCTTGCTGTCTCCCTGTCAAGCCTGAGACTTTTTCTGGTTTGAAAGGGTCCCATTTCTCTGCTTCCTGAACCCAGATGCCAGTGACCAGAACTCCTTTCCCTCTTTCATTTCTGCAGGAACAGGATATAGATGAGCTTTTTGTCCTGCCACAGAAGTTATTCTGGATAGATAATACATAAACACTGCATTATATGGTAGGAACACAGTAGGAAAACAGTAACTCCTTTACATCTCAGTCATGCTTAAACTAGTGAAAAGTGTCAAAGCTATGTGAGGGAATGAAAATTGTAATTTACGAAACTTTGGTTAATGCTGTCTTTTGGGTCCTTTAGAACACATTGGGAAAATGAAGAAGCAATTGCAGAAAGTGATCTCACTTCTCCAGTGGTAGCTTTGAAAATGTGTATGACTGTATTGTATTGTACCCTTTGTATAAAATCAGAACCTCTTCCTTAACCTGAGACTATACCAAAAGAAAAAAAAATAATTTGATAATAATGCAGGTTTAACATTTTCTCCAGATGGGGCAGATTTCCAAATGTAAAGAGGATATTGCCAGGAAAGATCTATAAATGATCGTGGGTCAATAACTTAAATACAATCTCAATTCATGTCAGTCCCAATGCATATATATGTATTTATATCTTTATATTGATCCATGTTGCCCGAGCCATAAAACTGTAATCAGCTTCGGGCGTTTCATGCCAAAGACAGGGGTAGCTTCATATGTAATGAAGCACTTGCACTTAATTGATACTCCAGATTTGGATTTCGAGACAGCTGGAAACTTTTATTAAGTACTGGCACTTCTTAAAACTCTATCTGGATTGAGCCAAAATACATCAACTCCAAAAAAAAAAAAATCAAGGGGATTTAAAAACCTATTATGCTGAGAAAAGTAATCTTATTTTAATTTATTCTATGAGTATGCAATCTTAGAGTCAAAAAGTTTACAGAGTAAACATCTACTGTGGACATAAATTTGTCCATCCTTTCAGAATCCCAAAGTAGTCTGTTACCATAAAATTGGCTGGTGTGTGCTTTAAAGTTAAGAAGAAAATTTCTGTGCCTGCACATGAAATATATGTATATGTGCATATATATACACAGACATAAAAATAGATAAAATATCAAGACTCCAGACTATATTAGAATATTCAAAGATGGAGGAAAAAATCCATTAAAACTTGGCTGCAATCACTTAAATGGTTACAATGATTCATCATCTAAATTATGATCTTAATAAGGAGTCTAGTTTCTAGGGTTATTTTCTTTTTCATATTTTTGGCTGATCAGATGCATATGGCTCTTGATGTCTTCTAGATATTCTGGACACTGTCTGTGCAGCACACAGAGAAGCTCTTTTTGGATAATTAATTTCAGTTTGTTTTGTCCTATATGTTTTTATGAAGCAGAAAATATACACGATCAAGGACTTGCAAGTTTTGTCTTCTAAGAGAGGAGAGTTCATTACTTACATCAGAAGGACCTCTAAAAATACAAATAGAGTAACAACACTTCATATACCACATTCAGTGAAAGAAAGTTTTGAAAAATCCATGCTATGGGAGATACCATTTGCCACTTACATCTGTTATCATTTTCCCTCTGGTCTTGTTTCTTTCCCTGTGGTTAGCTCGTTTTTGTTTTTGCTGCAGAACTCTTTCCCTGGTGGTACGGTATTCCAGAGCAAATTCACTTATAATTTTGCAGAACTTATTGATGTTGACTTCACGTATTGCGTAGGGAGGATGGCCCATAAATAACAAAAATGAGTGAAACCTGGAAAAAAAAAATATAAATGGGAAAAAATCTTTTATTGATGGTCTTTTGGAAAAAAAACAACAACCCTATATTTCACTGAATTCATTCATTACTTTACTAGCTCCCATAATTTCCTTCGTGCTACAGAATTTTCATGGATGCTTTGCATAACATTGGTATGTTTTATAATTAAAACCATGAAAGTCTAGCCTCTGACAACTTCATCCCAGTCTACTTTCCCAGGCTGATGCAGGAGATAAAATGTTTATGGAACTCCATCACTTTATATGACTAATTTGGCACATGAATGACCAGTTTAATTTCAGTTATAGAAAAAATATTTATTAAGTTTCAATTATATTTATTTGTATTAAGCAACTTCAAAGAGACTGTTAGGATGTTGGGCAAAGTCTAGACAAGAAGAATGCAGATTTACAGGCTAGCAAACACAAGAAGGAAAGAATTTCTGGTTCACAAAACTGACCATAAAATTATATTATCTACCAAGTACATTAGTTTGAGACACTCTCAATTCACAGTTTTATTGCTTCTGTGGCATTCAGAGCTTTTGCACTATTTGCAATTTTTACTATTGCTTCTATATTGCATGATTTACAGCAGCACAATGAATGTGTAAAAATGTATGAGAATTTCCTTTAACTGCATCTACATCCCCGAGGACAAAAAGTCTTCCCAATCCTAGAAAGATGCAAGTATATGAAAACATTTTTAAGAATTATCATAGCAATTGCAGGATATCAGAGGAGAAAGTTGATATTTTTCTTACTTGCACAATGAATATGATAAACACAACAGGAAACCAATTAATTCACTCCCCTCCACTGCAATTGGAATTTCTGCTTACTTATGGCATGAACCCTAAGTCATTACAAAAAAAAGAGCCAAATCAACTTCTCAAGTGTATACCCACAAATTTGGGATCATTTGGAATCCAGTTCTTAATTTTTACCACAGCAATTTGGAAATTATCCAGAAGACAGAATATCTCTCACAATTTCATTAAACTCAACTGCAAACCCTAAGGAGAGAAATCTTAATTCTGCCTTCAGCTGGTATAAGAATAAGCACATAGTTGAAGATCTTGCAAATAGGAGTGGTTCTACCTACAAAATAATTCATTGCACAAGACTGGTTTCAGCTTCTGTGTATGATAAATTTGTCAATAAAACTTCATTTTTTTTCCTCCAGTCTGTTCTTGTTTATTAGACAGTAAGCCAAGCCTTCTTAAAAAATCCACAGATAAACAGAAAATCTATCAACTTAACTATAAAGCTGCTAGCTTTTGGGGACTAGGAGGCAATAGACAAAGTTATTGTACCGTGGGAATGAATGATTTCCTAGATTATTGCTTTTTTTAGTCAAAAATATAGAAATTTCCAGAATGGGGATCTTTCTTCAATTGAGACTATAACAAAGTATGCACCACATATAACCTGGCAACATTCCTTGCAGGAACATTGCAGGCATTAAATGCTTATAAAACACATATTTATGATGTCATAACTTATAACTTGATAAAGTTGTTTACTATCAAGGTATTTCTATCACCAATATAATTCCATACCTGTTAATTATTCTTCTATGAACAATCTTCAGGATTATGATTCTTTCTGCACAGTCTTTAAGGAACTCAGACATTTTTTGCTTTAGACTTGGCTTCATTTCATGTTTTGCTATAGCCTTAAGGTGATCCCATGATGCTTTGCACCGTCTTTCCATCTGACACAAGTTTTCCTGGAGTTGTTCAAAGTCAACCTGAAAAAGACAAAGGAAAAGAAAATGTAATGCTTGAAGTGAAAACACTGCGGTTGTATACTCAGGTATCTGTCAACAGTGTTATCTGTGTGTATGAAAGGGTCGAAGTAGTGGCAGCACAACATCAATTCACATTATTATAACAATAAAAAACGGCTTTATGTCTATCACACTATGTCTAGGCATGTAACGTTAGAAAGGAAAACTGAAAACAAAGAAATACCCATACACATATATTTGGTTTTATTCTTGGAGGCCTAGAAGCTAAAGAAGGGACAATAAAATACTGTGATGTGTTTTTTCCCTTGCTAATAACTTCATGTCTGCACCAAGCAACTGCATAACTCAGTTCTTTCTGAGGTAATACAAAACTTTCTCTTTTTCTTAATCCTTTTCTCTACTACTCAAAGCTTTTTATACCCTGTTTACTGCTCGCTTTTGTACCCTGCCAACAATTCTCCATTTTAGGAAGCATTTGGATCTATTCCCCAGTCATGCCCTGACTTGCTAATAGATGATCTATTTCTAATCACAAAATTCACGGGCCAGAATTTTTTAAAGCTCTATTGAATGTATGTGTTATTTAGTGATTGCAGCACTAACTTTCATCCCTTGATATACAATACGAATTTATTGGCTTGTAATGAGATCATACAACGATTCTGAAAGTCTCTCAACACAGTTAAAATAAATGATTGCACCTTACAGTAACATTCATCAGGATAGAAGCCAACACATTCCACAGAAGCTGAGGGAGAGCTTCTCCTTTATTCGTCAACCAAAAAAGGTGTTCAAATTGCAATACTCTACAGAAGACACTCCGAATGTCATGCTAACAAACTCAACAATGTGCATCAATGACCCAGCTGCAGCACATAACAGATAAGAAAAATAAAACTACCCAACATGCTCTGGAATGTTGAAGAAAGGAAAAAATGATTTTATAATACCACTTCACAGTTCAGATGAACTCAAGCTGTAAAACACAGACTGAGCTCTCAGATTCTAAACATATCAGTGCTTGGGATGTTAGTCTCATACTGCAGTTAATTCCTTAATGCTAAATGAAAACCAGTGTCAGGGGCAGGTTTTATTTAATTCTTCTTAGCTGTGTGCAGCATCCACTACTGAGACCTAAACTGAGAATAGCCATAAGAAATGCATTATTATTAAAAAGCTCCTGGTATTGATTTGATTTGTTTTTGCTGTGATTTATAAAGTGATGAATTTTTCCTCCTCTCAAGGAAATAAAAACATCCTTTGATCCACTCTGCCATTGAGAAAAGCCCTGCAGGCGGAGCAGCTGTGGGGTATTTACTTTCCTTATACCCATATCAATGCATATGTTGAAAAAAAAAGTCCTTTCCAGGTCAGTATTTTCACTGTTGATGATAAACACATTGCTGCTCTCCACAGATGGTGTATCTAAAACACATATGGGGAAAAAATACTAGCATTCCTGTTGAGGAAAATAAAAATCCAAGGTTTAGGTCTTAGTAAGAATTATCCAACCTGGTTGAGGAAGACGCTCAGCCTCTGTAGCTGAGAAATGTAAATTCATGACATTTCATGACAGAATGAGTTTTCATCTGTCAAAAAGCTCTGAGGTTCAGACCTGTTGGGGTTCAAGAAATATCTCTGAAGAACAACAAATCTGTGGCAAACGTGGTGAATTCCTGGCCCGTCGAAATCTGCCAACAGACAGCACATTGACAAGAGTAGGAAGCTCCAGCATGGATGGGGGCTGGCAGGTTGGGCTAAGGGACACTCACAAGTTTTCTGAGCACAAACAAAAATTCAGTCCTTTTTGGAAGTCCTAAAGAGACTGCAGTAAGAAGAATACCACCTGATCTCTTCTGGAATAAAACTCTGTGGAGCACAGGTGTGTTTGAGCAGAAGCTGCAAACTCCTGGAAGGAGTAAAGTAGGAACTCCAATATAGGATAATGTACCTATGTATTACCCATGGGAAAACTGTACAGCACCTGAAAGAATGTGGCAAACCTTCATGAAATCTCTGTCTGCTGACTCTCTAGTGTTTGGTCACTTGCTTGTGGACAGGAAGAAATATCCTTGCAGAAAAACATCCTCATGTGAAATATTACAGTTCCAGGTTTTCAATCAGGTACTCCAGCTGATGCCCACTTTACGAAATGCTGTATCACCAGTGCCAATTTTGTGTGTAGACACAGCATCCATTACATTTTGCTCTGCTCCAGGTCTGTGGTTCTGCTTAGGGTGTTATATACAAATATAACAACAGTAAGAGTGATGAGAAATCCCAATTACAAGAGATCCCCAGTTATCTGTTTATATGATAAGGAGAACAAAAACTTGTGTGGAGTAATAATGACAATAAATTATGCATAAAGAAAACATAAAAAGGCATTTATAATACCATACTGCCTCTTTATCAGTTCAGACAGCATTGCCAAAGGAGCATGGACTGCATACTGTGATTTATGTGCTTATTTACAACACTTTACTAAAGGAATTAATAATGTATAATAGCAGAGAATCATGGATGATCCTTTTTTTTGTTCTTTCTTTCTTGATAGGAAAGATGCACCAATTCTTGCCTGCAGCTAGATGGTCATGGTGGGACTAAAGATTTCAGGTGAGTTGTGGCTCCAGGAGAGCTCAACATAGGAGGTACTCAGGTAAGAATTGCTATGGCATTATTTTATAACTATGCTCCACTGAATAAAAGGAAGCAGTAAACTGAAATAGTCATTACAGCTTTCTTGCTTGACAGTAGCGTACAGATGTTGTACCTGGCCCAAGCATTTGGAGGAAAATGAAAACATACACTTTTCTTCCTCCTCAGTACATATTGAGCAAAAAACATGCAACTTGCTGGCCCTGCATAGTTACCTTCTGCTAAGATTTTTAAAATTAATACATGTTTTTTTCTGCAGGAAAAAGAATGAGTGCCATTAGGATGTTATGCAAAATAGGAATGTCCTTTCTTTCAAACACTATGAAATGTTTATTTTAATTTGTAAACCAATTTAGTAAAAGCAACTTTCTAAATGGTTCTGGGATATTTTTGATATGTTCCTTGTTCCTCTGACCAGATTCCTCTCCATTCACAATCACACTAGCTAAAAAATATTCAGAACAATTGATGTCTGTGAAATCTCTTGCTAGGCCCACTGTTAGTCTTCTGAGAACTGCCTTAGTAGAGAAGTGCCTTAGTAGACACTGTTTTATCAGAGAGGAGTAGCCAGAGACAGTATATGCAAACAGGATGCAAAGACAAGTTTATGTGTGCCAAGCCCTGCAGAGTAAGCCTTAGCAAACCACTGCCCTAAATTCACTAATGGTCAACTTTAGAATTAAAAATCTATTTTTCAATTTAACACACCACCCTATTTTGCACAAATGACTCAGACTGAAGAATAAAACCTTCTAACCACACTCCAGAAACAACAAAACTCACTTTAATCACTTTATATCACTATTTACTGCTTGCTACCATAGAAGCAGATGACTTTGCCATAAACAACAAAAATTGAAAGAATTTACCAAGTTTCTCATTCCACTGGGCTGAGAATTAAGTACCTCACGACACACCTACTTCCCAGACAGTTCTCACTGGTTTTCACCTGACTGAAAAACTACCACAACCATCAAACAGCTCAGCATTTATGTGCCTGCTTGTTCTGGTTCCCTGAACATTGGTCCTTACAAGGCCTATTTTTTTTCAAGTTCAACTCCATCCAATATCACATGCCATGTATAAAAGTTTGAAACTTTCTTATTCAGGAAATACTAGACCATGCTCCAATTATTCAGGCAGGACATGGATCAGGAAGCCTATCTTGTCTGGGTTGGGATGTTATTCCTCAGTGTGGCCATGAATACCTCATAGCAACACAGGAATTGCACACTTTATTATTTGCTGGGAGAGAGAGGAACTGCTGCTTTGAGGTAACATTGGGAATTAAAGTGCCTTCCACTATATATTCCCCAGGGCAGCATATACAACTCCAGGTATGCACTGCCATGCACTGCAAACAACTGCAGCCACTGTGAGATAAGAGGTCATTTTTCTTCAGCTTTCCCTTAGCTGGAATGTGCTCTACAAACACGTTTCCTCTTCCAGCTAAATCTCCTCTAGTCTTTGGGCTAAGCTCCCCCACTGCTGCAAGTACAAAACCATAACAAAGTCAAAGATACTGGACCTAAATACACTCACGTTTTCTGCCTCCTGTGTTAACATTCAGCTCTTCAACAGGCTCAAAGATGTCACAACTAGATTGAAGCAAAAAGCCCCAAAACAAGTAAATGAATGGAAACTGATGAAACACTTCTTTTCAAAATCACTGTATCCAAAGTTTTGCTCTGAATAACTTATTACATAGCCTCAGCATGCTTGTATGATTTCTATTGTTTGATACTCTATTGTTCATTGCTATAGCTTGTTTCTTTTAGTGGTGTACACATAAAATCCAGTTATTTTCTGACGAAGACCTGTATCTCTGCATTTTTATCTTAGTCACAAGGGGCATTTAAGAGAAGATTGATGCTTTCATAATGACATGTTGCCTTAAATGCCCAATCAGATGGCAACTATTTTATTGTACCTCATAGAAAGATATACATAACCACACACAAGCTTTCTCTTTTCAAAGTTCAAGATAGTTTCTGCAGCAGACCACAGTCTAGTCTGAGCTGTTTATAATTTAGGGTCAGGCCGTTCATTCTCACATTATTACAGGGATGCGTTCTGGCAGGGAACACGAAATCTTCCTCTTTTCCTGAGTTGGTTCAGTGCCAAAGGAAATTCTGAGAATTGTTCCTTGCAAACACACTGTCATCTGAGAGCAGCGACCTTCTGTGGCGTACGTTCAAAACTCTGTCTCCTCTAATATTTCCAGACTGGCTTCCTTCACCAAGTGTCACAAGAATTATCCCAAGACCCTTGTTAGTCTGACTTGCACACTGTGGGCATGCATTTTATGCCAGATAGATGCCAGCTCTCTAAAGCAAGCAATATATAAACAAGTTTCTGTCCAGACATTTCTAATTCTAGAGTAAGAGGTGGCATCCTGTGAAAATAATTTTGGAAATGAGAACAACTGAATCAACCCACTAATGAAAAATTAAAGGACAGAGGTAGCAGAGGTGCTTACTGAGGTATGACCAGATGAGTCTGCCCAATTAGGTACACATCTCTACTGCATTGTACTTCATTAAACGGTATCCTAATGGGACCTAATCCTACATGGGATTGTTTTGCAGATGTTGTATGGCAGTTCCCACAATCTGGAACAAAGGACAGCCATACCACATAGTGGTGACGTAGATCCCTTCAGATGGTGTTATGTCACCTGCAACAATTCCTGCAGTCATTTCACCTGGAAAGTTATTGGAACACCACAGTACCATCAGGCACATGTGCTAAACTTCATCTGCTCTCTTTGAGACACAACCCCAAAGTCTCATTTGCCATGGAAGCTTGTTCCCCGTGCCCCAGTATGCCCTGCAGCCAACAGGATCTGCCTTTTCCTGCTCTATTTTCACCTCTGCTCCTGCTAGCACATGCCAGGATCTAGGGCAGCTGCTGGCATAACAAGGAATGACTGCAAGAAACCTTGCATTCCTGGACATTTTTTCCATGCAAAATAATTTGACTTTTGGCATTTATTTTTGTTTGAAATAATGTAGGGAAAACATACTTGAATGAAAACTGCACACAAATACTTTCTGTCAAGTGAGACAAGAGAAACCCCACTGAAAGAGCACAGGAAGCAGCATGGTTTTCCCTATCCTTTTTTTTTCTTTAATATTTTCTCTGCTTTCCAATGTATTAGGCAGAAGCTATAGCATGTCAAATGTCACTTGTGTTCCAGCCAGCTCCTTTCTCCTCATGCCTTCCTGCTAAGGACCTCGGAGGGCAGGCAGCTGCAGGCTTCCTTCTCCCCTGTGTATGCCTTAGGCTCATCCTAAGTTCTTCCCTATCAGCAATCCTTGCCCCCTCCCATGTTGCTAACATTTCCTATTTCTTATTTTAAAAGCTGCCTGCTTCTCCACTGCCTAGTAGCTCCAAGTGCCCTGTGCCCAAGTGTCTTGATGCAGGGGTTTAAAACCAGACAGAAGTTTGACATCTTGGAAGTAAATTAAAATCAGGGGAAGAAAGTGGCAATTATCATTTACTTTATAGAGCTGGCCAGCTTTCAGACGCACAAGGGAAGTATTTATAAGTTAGAGAAAGATGATGAACATTTTTAATAATTTTTATCAAAAAAACTTATTTTTTATTCACTAACAGAGAAGATACTGGGGCGGAGGAAACTGCTTCTTAAGGAAATTTCTAGGAACAACACTCAAATCTAACTGCAGAAATCTGAGGGTCTGCTTCAGTATTAGGTACATCAGTTCTGGTACAACTACAGTGGAAAAAAAAAACAACTTACAATATCAAGAAAATAAAAAAGGGCAAGTGATTTTAATCATGTGATACTAAATAATCAGTGCTGTGCATGACTTTATAAATGCTTTTATTTATTTATTTAGAGTTCTATTTTTCTCTAATCTTTTCACTTGTGTCTTTTTTTTTTTTTTTGGTGCCATTTATGCCTTCAGCCCCTCAGTAAAAAGCCACAAGTTTTGCAACAACGATACCATTTTGTTTCTGGTCTTTCTAGCTCATTTTTGGTGGGGCAGTGTGTTTTCTTTATGTTTTTGGGTTTTTTTCATGAACTAATGCTCAGGAAATTCTTGTATGATGCGCATTTCAGGGGAAGGGGCATCTCTGTTTATCTACAGGATGGAAATTGTTTAGCCTTTGTGGTTTCTGAAAGATGTTTGTAGGCAAAACGGAGCTCAAAATACAGCCTAATCCATGGTGAAATATTAGTTCTCCTTTCCTGTCAGCTTTCCTAAACCAAGATTTCGCCTGTCTGTGAACATTCCCTGGAAGAGGGCAGCTTGGATGGCTTCCACATCCTAACTCTTTGATTTGTGGCAGCTATGATCAAGTGGGAATAGAGCTTGTTGCAGTAATCCATCAGTGGTTTAACACATGCAGGAACATCCCAAGGAGGGAGACCTTGGGCGACACGGGGAAGGTTAAGGCTATAATTTCTCTTAATGTGATTTTGTCTGGCCTTTTTAGATTTTTGTCCTCTTTGGGCAGGGCCACTGGATCAGCAAACCACAGACTGAAAGACTGTGCTCAATTTTGCATGCTCTCAGACCTAATTTTTTTTTTTAAGTGACAGCAGTAGGTTAAGCTTTCTTCCACCTTCTATGACTGAAAAACAGAAGATCCACTTAGGAGAACACCATACATGGTGGTGAGAATTTAGGAAAACAAAGGCTCTTCTCTTTTATGGTAATTTTTCTTCTTAGTGATTAACTTGATCCCAATCTAAGAAAAAAGGGAAATAACTTCTTAGCAAAGAGAAGAATCAGGAGATGAGAAACCAATGCTAAGATAAATGCTAACCAAACCTAAATGCTAAGAAAGTAAGAATAACTCAAATTAAAAATAAACACAAAAACAAAAACATAAGAGAAAGTTAAAGTCTTCTGAACATGAGAAACCAAACTCACTGAAGGCAATAAACGAGACCCTAAACATGGGCTGTACAAGAGGAAACTAGGAGAAAAGAGATGGAATCTAAAGAGAAAAATATCTAAAGATATAAAACAAAAGCCACAAATTCCTTTATGGTATTAAAAAAATAAAAAAGTAGGAGTCCTGGATCACTGGGAATAAAAGAAACTGAGGAAGACAAAAATTAAAGAACGGAAGCAAGATGACTTCTTTTGAGCCAACTTCACCACAGAGGATGTTGGGGAAAAACTGATTCTGGTCCTCCTTTCCTTTTTCTGTATTATATCTTTATTAGATGTGAACTAATAGCAAGGTTTGAAATCTTACTACCAGAAACACATGTTGGAGAGAGATGGTATCTTACAAAGCAGTAAACAAGTAGAATACAATAATTCTGACATAAATTAAAAAGAAAGAAATTGATCCACTAGCTGAAATGAGTATGAACATGTATGCAACTGTACTTGGTAAAACTGTACTTAGAGATTCAGAGGATGGAAAAATTTCACTTATCCCTAGAAAAGCAGCAAAGTTGATGCAGAAGTCCAGATTTTATTACTGTATCTGTTAACTTGGCTGAAAGGGTGAGTGACAGGAAACTTAATACATAAAAATAACCACTATATTCTAAATGTTTATAAAATACAAAATAGATAAGAGCAAGTAAAGAAAATTAAATTTCAAAATCTTTTCAAGAGCGTCATGGGAAGCCACCTATGAATTGTGAGGTAAAGAGGGCAAAAGAAAAGAAAGAATACACATTGATTCTGATTTCTTGACAGGGCTATCAGCAGGCATCTCATGTTTTGTACTTTGTACTTCAAAATTATCTGGAAACAGGGAAGCACATCAAGAGGGTAAAATCTACAGATGGCAGGAAATTATTCAGATTAGTCCTGACTGAAGATTATTAGTGGTTTGAGAGATAAGCAGTAAAGCTTCTTCAGCAAATGATGGTCACTGCTGTAGACTACAATGAACCAACTCCTTTGAGAGTTCTGAATGCTCTGTCAGCTCAGGAGACTGTCTTGGTGTCCTTGGGAACTGCCCTGGGACAACACATGTCCAAAGGGTATCAGCAGTCAAAAGAGAAAACCTCACAACAACTAACAAAAGGTAGCAGAAGGGATAAACACAGTAAGATATGACACTGATAGGGAGAAGCTGGAATCATGCACTTAATATTGCTTAACACATTCTAAAAAAGTAAGATGGAGGAAAAGTGGAAATGGTCTCATAAAAAAAGATATAAAAGGATAATTTAAGACTTAACAAGGATTTCAGCAGCCTAGTTTAATTTGGTCTTGCACTGAAAAGGGTGATGGATCAAATGACCTCCAGAGATCTTTTCCAACCTAAGTTATTCTGTTAATTAGAAAGAAAAAAATATTTTGACTGTTCAGTATATTCAGATAGTAAATCCTGAAACTGACAAATTGAACAGCAGAAAAAAAACAGATTATGAACTCACTGTTGCAAGAACTGCACAAGAAGCCAAAAGAAGATTTAATTTTTGCAGTTAAAAAAAAAGTATTATATAAACATTCTGGGTTATGGGGGCAAACAGAGTTGTTTACCCCCACACCCTCCAGCTCCCCTCTCAACATCCAGATAAGGTGACCTTTGGAAAAGAAATCATTCTTGTATTTGATGCACATAATGAGAATTATGACTCATGAAACAACATTTTTCTAGGAGAAATCTTTCATCCCCTTAGAAACTTCTTGTGCTCTTCTGTCAAGCAGCTGATATTGGCCATTGTCTTAATCAAGATATTGGACTAGATGGACACTATAATTATCTGCTATAATTATTACCATTTCCATTAGCCATGACCCCTAAAGAGAATCTTTATATTTGCTATCTCCTATGTTTACTCCATTAATCAAGCAATGTACTATTTTTTAGGGTTATTCCTAAAATCCAGCACTCTGAGAGATTTAAGAGTGAGTTTACAGTGTTGCTATCATGCCTGCTCACAGCAGTAATAAATAATCTCCATACAGCATTGACCAGACCTATGCATTAACCAGGGAACTACCATTCTCTGACAAGAGGTGCTGCCAGAAGTTTCCTTTATTTCTATTTATGTTCCCTAACACCTAAACATGAACATTATTTTCAGGAGGAGGACAGAAAAGGAGTACTAAAACATAGAAAACTTTGCTTTGATGGTGACAGAGTACTGGAACAGGCTGCCCAGAGGGGCTGTGGAGTTTCCTCCTTTGGAGGTGTTCAAAACCCAATCCCAGCCATTCTGTGATTCTGTGAGTTAAACTAAGTATTTCAAGGACTCTTTAATTCTGTAAACAATTTTGTTGGCAAAAAGAAAAACAAAACAAAAAAACAACCTAAAAAAACCTGCAAAAAACCATTCCTTCCGTAGGATTGAAAATACAATCAGGCATCTGCCTTAAAAAAGAGATTCCCCCATACCACAGAATAAATATATTTTAGACCAGAAGATACTGGCCAAATAAAGTTTTAACCTGAAAACAGTTCCTAATAGTTATATTACACTAATAATGTACACAACATTAAAATGGCTGTCATGACCAATGGCTGCCTAAGAGTGCACTGATGAGGCAATCTTGTGACAGACAGAAATAAAGTTCAAAAGACAGAGTATGCCATCTTTGAAATGCAGTACTAATGACACAATGAACACACATTAATAAATAGTGCTGCAACCAAGGGAGGATTCAAAAAATCAAAGAATAGAATAAAATCTTAAATACTTCACTTCAAAGAGGTGTTATAAAAATGTACACATGGACATATTTACCTACTGGACATACCTTGGCTGACCTAGTGATGGCCCCGATCTCTGAATAAAGATCAGTGCTGTCTGGGAACTTTTCTACCACCATAGTGCAGACATGGTGCAGGAGGGACTGTTTGTGCACTGTGTCCTTGACTTCTGGAACCTTCTCGAGGTAGCTCAACTCAAAAGCTTTGGCCTATAAAGGGAAAAAAAAAAAAGGAAGAAATTAAAAATAAAAATGTTTACTCCTTCCCACACAGATTAGTAGACAAAAATGATGACCAATAAGGGGAAGAGGGGAAAGAAGAAGAATCCTACAGGAGAGGAAACTTACTGCTTTTATTAATTTTTAACTTGCTGAAGACTAGGCCTAAAATCAGTCTGTCTGCAGTGAAATGACCCACGACACAGTTCTCACACTCTGAACGTAAAACATCAACACTGCACTATAGGAGTTATATTAGAATAGTGCTTAGCTCCACATTTCCTTCAGATTATGCTGAAAAGAGGCAACACACACCACAGAAAACCCTAATACACAGTAAAAGCACGTTCTATTCCCTAAATTACTTTTCTGGTACAAAATAAATAGTAGATTGTAATTTTCACAATGGTTTAGACTTCTGTTTTTTTGAAGGAAAAAGCTGCAGGGGAAATGCTGGCACATCAGGCTTACGTTGGTTCCATTCAGAAAGTTCCCAATGGCTAATAGAGTAGACAGGATAAATCCCAAAGTTTTATTGTGCTCCAGTTGGTCCATTCCCTCCTTCAGGTCTAGAAGTGGTTCTGCAACTTCCTACCATAAGAAAAGAAACAAGAAAGTGAAGGTTAGTTTTAAATTCTATGGTTTAGATTAATTACTGCAAAAAGTTCCTGAACTGGCGTCTTGCAGAGTGTAAACTGGCCATGTGTGCTGGCTTTGTTCCATGTTCCAGCTAATAAATCACATGCAAGGACAGCAAAAAAAATGCATAAAATATTTTCCTACTGTTGTTCCTTTATGTATGCAATTGCCTTACTTGTCCTGGGGACTATCCTGTGTTTCTAAACAGGAGAATGATGCTGCATTTCATTTAAATACATGAACACACCCAAGCCCCAAATGATAAGCAAGGCTTCTTAAATGTATTTTTTCTAATCTTTGAACAACAAATGGAAAAGTTAGAGACCTTGCTGACTTAACATTTGTAGCTTGACCCTACAGATTTCTTCAAATGATGTTCACTTCTGTGTTTTAGATATGGTTTTGTGCATGTGAGGATTTAAAACCGGAAAAAAAAATCTCTTGTAAACATCAAGATTTACAAATAGTCTCATTTTAATATTTTAATTTAATGCATCATCCATCCATACATGTTATCTGAGTATAGATATGCATACTGGTAAGGCTTGAAATCATAAATTCTGTTCCATTACCTCAGGAAGTAAACTATAGCAGAGAGTTCAAAGGAAGAGAGTGAGGGTAATTGAGTTGACAGAACTTATTTCTATGTCTCTGTGTGAGGCCCAGGGTTATTTATTTTGTATGCACTGTTCACAGTGTTTCTATCTTCAAACGACGTTCTGAGCATCCATGAGCAGCATTCTTTTCATGGAATCATAGAATAGTTTGTATTGGAAAAGATCACCTAGTTCCAATCCCTGTGCCATGGGCAGGGAGATGTTTTTTCCCCGTTTCCCAAATAGTTATACTCTTTATGAGCCAAGAAGCCAAAATTAAGCTGCTATTTTAGACTAAGAGGCAAAATAACTGAGAATTTCACTTTCTTGGAGACATAAAATGGTTACTTCAACAACTGTAATGATATTTTACCATAAAAGATGAATGAAACACATTTCTAGTCCCTGCAGAACAGTTTGACTCTTGAAAAGATTATGGCAAATTCAAGACAAATTTAGAGATGAGGTAGTGAGTGAAGTAGTTTGTATCTCAGAAGAGAGGTACTATACAATCCAAGACTTTATTAAAGGGAATTAAAATGAAACTGCTGCACTGTATTCTTTGAGTTGATTTAGTTTGCTTTGTTGTGTTATGGGATGACTCAAACTGCTCTGAATCTGTGGTAAATATGGACTTCTGAACTATTTCATTTAGATCACTTTTGAACCTATCAAAAAAAAAAAAAAAAAAAAAGACATCCCTAAAAGACATTCTCCAGGTGAATAAAAAGGTGACATAAGAGGCTTCCAAACCAGGCCATACTGAGCCCTTAATTCAGCTATTTAGACAAGTTATCTGAGCTCAGAGTTTCTTGCATATCATACACATTTATAATTACTCTTTATTTCTTATTTTATTGTAGGATTTAAAAACAATAAAAAAGAGTGTGTAGGATACTGAACAATCAGACAAATTTCTGATTATTTCAAATTTATACCCACTCTTGCTTCCTATAAATCTCACATTCTACCTAAAAAGGGCAGCTAGACAAGGCAAAGTTACTTCATATTCCTTGGATACCACATTTTAATTTTTCAACTAAAAACAGGTGAAATTTGAATGAAATTTGAGGATTGGTCTAGAACTTCTGTCTGAAAGGCATTCAAAAATGCCTGATAAATGTTTAATGCACATGTACAAATGACCTCAACTCATTGTACTTTTCTCATTTCTACACCTGCTTATATTAATTTTGTGATCTTTTAAACTGTTAGCAAAAAGAATATATTTGTCTTTAGTGATCTTAATAAAAAAATCAGTTTCGATTCCTTTATAAAGGACCTTTAATTTCCTTTTGAGATAATAAAATTTGACAATATCTGCATCATAAGTAGTTCCATATGAGGAATGAGTAGTAAAACAGAGCAATTTTTTAACCTCTTTTGTCTGTGCATTTAAACTTAGTATACCAAAAGAAAGATGAGAGAAATTATTCTTCTGCTAACCACCTTTGGTAAACATTAAGTTAACCTTTCAAAGCAGCATACACATTGTCAAGCAAATAATTTGGAAAGTGTTTTTTCTTTTTAAAATTTCTATAAAGTGCAAAGAGTGAGTATTTATTCATCCAGTTCAGCCCCTCGCAATCTGAGGATGCTCCCTACAAATGCACCCTGCATTGCTTTAGTTAATTATATTCAAGCTAAGATTTTTTTATGCCTGAAAAGCTTTTCATGAAAACAAACAATGTATCAGTTAACCCATTTCTTGAACAATTCATGTTATTTTCTTTCAAGCTATCAGGGATGAAGCTAAGACCTTCTTAGGCAGAAGAGTCTCATGTATGGGAACTCTGGTATTACCAATAACTCAGGTATTTCACACTGTAGATAACAGGGTCCATCTAAAACTTCCAGCCTCATGGAATAATAGCATTCACATCTTACATAAAATATATGTGTGACTTGGTAAATAATATCAGTGCATTCTGAACTGTAAGAATTTTCCTTATTACAAAATAAGATTTAAAAGAAAAGATCAAGAACATGCCAGACTAAAGAAAAATGGCAGAATCTGTGGAGCTAAGTGATTTTGGGACCTAACTTTTATGAAGGGTTTGCCCTTTTGCAGATAGATCTTCCTTAAAAACATAGTTTCAAGAACAGAAGAATGTTAGCAGCTCAAGGTTTTTTTTTTATTTTCATAATCACTAATGCAAATTACTTAATTTTAAAAAACGGAATATCACACTATCTTATTTTGGTCTAAACAACATGTACATTTACTGGATACCTGGAACTTAAACCTTCACCTTTTGTTACTGGAGACACCCAGGTGCTCATTCTCCCTTGCACCCCTGATGTCTGACCGTGTTTCTTTGTCCATACCCTAGCTGTCTGTCCTATCTATGCTTGGTCTGCTAGGCTTATCATGTGCTCCTCATACTTTATCACAGTTATCACGTTACTTCCTCTACCATTTTATGGCAAGTTCAATGCTTAGTCCTATCTACCTTCAAACAGGGATATAAATGTTGGTTTTGTCTTCACTATAGCTGTTGCTTCTTTGAGTAATGTAAGTATTTGAGACGTTTTGTACTAGCATCCATTCTACATGTATTTTAGCTGGTAATAAATTAACTAACTTTGTGGCAAAAGGAAAACTCTCAGAATTTTTTTAGCTTTTAGCAGGGCTTCAAATACTGCTTTTTGATTGAGAGCACACTAGAAATTCTAGGTATATCCTGAGATTAACTGCTACAGCTACCTCAGCTTTTATGGAAGGTACAATTTAGCTTTGTGGTAACTTCAAAGCTGAATAAATAGCTGTAAGAGAGTGAAAAAAAACAAACAACAAAACAAACTGGAAAAAAATATTAATGCCAGATACAAGTATTTTGCTATAAAAGTCAGAAATGTAAATGGCTAATACTAAAACATTCCAATTAAAAATCCTGAGTATTTGTGTGACTGCATGTCCTAACATCTAAGAAAATTAAGTACAGATTGAGTAATCTTGATGGTATCACCAGCAAATCAATCCACTATTGCACAGCATTAAATAACCATTCCTAGATAAACATAAGGCATTTTTAGAAGCATGTCCCATTTTTAGAATCCATATCATACAGTTACACTGATTTTTCAATACACACCTATGTGCACATGCACATATACAAAACTAACATGTAGAGGAGAGAGCTGCTTTAATGGCAGTGCCAGTGGTATGCACCAGAAGTGCAGCCAGAAGGAAGCTCCTGTACAGAGATTCCTGACAGACCTTGTGAAAGGCAGCAAGTACTTGAAATCCCCTACACAGTTTCATCCTGTCTCATCTATGCACCAAAATTTTACCCTCTTTTAAAAAATTTTTGCCTGTGATTTATCATTCTTGACAGACACCCCAACTATATGATTGCCATCCATGGAGAAGGTGGTGACAGCTGTGTGTGACTGAGCTGAACTGTTTTATCTTTTGTTTAGAATTTTGAGAGCTATAAACAAAAAAAACCCAATGGATGGTGTTTTCCTTTGTTCAAATGGATGCAGGATCAATATTCTCATGATATAAAAATACAGTAGTCCTCACTCAATCTTTTACCAAAGAAAAATTCTCATTGCTCTGAAGTAAGAATTTCCTGAAAAACATCTGAAGAAGATGTGGCAGAGATTTAGCCCTCTTCTTTGTTTCAATATCATTAGTGACTAATTAAAGGAAGGAAGACATAATCTCTTAATCTTCCTTTATAGAAGGAAGAGATTATGAAGGATCATTTTAGCTGTTTCCTGGTTGGCCACCGAAACAAAAGTGACCCATTTACCATTTCCTCAAAACGTCCGTATAATACCAAGGTCAGGGAAAGATTAAGCAAAGCCTCGGAAGAGTCTCCACCCATCCCTGTGTTTTCCCTCACCTTTTCCACTATCTCATAGTCCATCTTGAAAGCCCAGAGCTGGAGCCTGGCAGAGAGCTCACTGATGGAGGAGAGGGTGAGAAGGAACTGCTCAGCGCTGCCCAGGGGGACATCGGGATTTGCCAGCTGCGCCTCCTGGATCTTCTGCTTTTCTTCCTCGGTTGGGATCATGGTCAGGATTTTCTGTACAGGGAGCCAAAAGACAAGCATCAGTGGTGGGGCTGAGAGGAGGAGTGTGAGGGCTGTTTGCTGGGTGACTCCACAGCAGCCACAGTAGAAGTCCTTGGCTGTTAAATTAGGACAGCACAGTAGTAACCAAGAACTAATCCACTGCACAAGGAAGCAAAACGAAGTATTTCACATACCCGCAGTTTGTTCAAAAATGTAGCTGGATTAAAACGCCATTTTATTTTTTTGACATCTGTACTCAGTAGATATGGCTAATCATGGGACAAAAGGAAGAAGGGACACTGAAGGAGATGAAAGGAAATTGGTTAAGACTGATCTCATCAACTTCCATCTGTTTAAGCCAGAATTTAAAATTTTTGTAAATTATGTATGGAAGTAAGGAAAAGAGTTGTGTGGCTTGTGATTTACAGCAATACAGACTAGATTTTAAGGCCCCTTTTAGCCCCAATATCTACAAATCTTCTAGCGCATGTGTAAATATACAAGAATAACTTAAAGACTTCTGTCCCTTGCTGTTCACATAATTTCTTACTTTTTGTTCAGTCTGTTTTGTTTTTCTTATGGGACATGGAAACTATTGCAGCATACTAGGTCACTCCTAAAGATTTCACCCTAACTGACAACTTCCCAAGGAACACATTTTGAATTCAAAGCTGAATCATGCATTGCATAACATATGGCCATTTTTAAATTTTTATCTGAAAAAGGATCTCAATATTTTCAGTTTCTGCTGTCAGTGTGGCTCAAAATACTTAATTCTGCCTTTAATTCCTGGATTTTACAGACTTGTTTAAATGTGTCAGCTTTCCTTCTGTAAGTATTGCTCTCTAAGGTATTGTTCCTTAAACAGTTTTTAACACAATAAATGCACTTCAAAATAAAAGAGAAAAGCAAAACAACACAAAAGCATCAGATAA
Source organism: Cinclus cinclus (assembly GCF_963662255.1). Taxonomy (NCBI): domain Eukaryota; kingdom Metazoa; phylum Chordata; class Aves; order Passeriformes; family Cinclidae; genus Cinclus; species Cinclus cinclus. Next base: position 85,987,873 of record NC_085046.1, on the reverse strand, counting down.
GTTGAGGTCTCTACCCTACTGTTCAATGCCTCCTTAAAGCAAAGCAGATTTTTAACACAACTTATGTTTATTCATCTCAGGAATGACATGTTTTCACTGTAGCCGTCTACAACAATAGAGGCTGTTTTGAAGGGGAGGAGAGAATAATAAAAATACAGCCAAAGAGCTATCAGACCCGCCAATCCAAACTACAGCCCTGTTCCAACACTGGACATAGCCAATTCATCAAAGCAGCACAACTGCCCCCTTCCAGTACCGACAGTTCCCCTGGCTGTGTGTACACCACTGGAGCTAAGTGTGGATAGAGAGCAAGGGATTTTTCCTGGTCAATCAGGCAAAGAGAAAGAGTTAAGCAGGCAAATAATGTTCAATTTGTTGAGCTGGGACTTACTTCATTTCAGCCACTGCATTTGCATTGCTGTCCATTTTATTCTGCTAACTCCCATAAACATTAACAAAGAAGCATTTTTTTCTGTTAATGCTGCCTCTCTCTTTTGTTCTTTGTTATAAACAATGACAACAAAACAGAAAGCCTCCTTGCTTGTACACTCAAGATTCTACCTTAATATAAGTAAAAAGAAAAGAAAAAAAAAAGGAGGAAGATCCCTCAAAATACTCTGGTGCTTACCCTTAGCCTGAAAAGGACTGCTTGGAAAATATTCTGATGTACATGTGTTACAACTGACAGCATTTGTATATTGATTTTGAGATGTGCCTGCCATCCATCCATCCATCCATCCATCCATCCATCCATCCATCCATCCATCCATCCATCCATCCAGACATGCTGAAACCTGTACCTTGGATCATACCTAACATTAAACTAGATTTATAAGTAGCTGCTTCATGGTCTCAGTGCTGAACCAATATTCATCTAAAAAAGTTTGTAAAAAAAAACCAGACTGAGCCTGAAACTTATAAAGAAAGGTGTTCTGCAGTGTTCCCTTGAAGAAGTCAGGCATCTTAGTGCCTACACCTCTCTTCCACAAGAGGAAGTCAACACGCCCTCAGCTGAGAGAGGGCAGCTTGCAAATAGGGTAATACTGAACATCCATACATGGTGAATTTAGCAGTAGCCATGTGATGGATGTAAAAATGCTTCTGACGCATTTTTGAAGGCTAACACTGCAGCAGTACTCTCAATTGCCTCCTACAAATAGCTAGGACTTTTGGCAGCCACCCAGGGATCCCACAAGTATTTTGTGGTGGGCCAATGCCTTCACTCCAGATTTTGCACTGCTCTGGGGCATTTTAAAGAGAGCAAAGAAACAGTAAGCTTTATTTCCAGAGGGACTCTCCTCCTCCTTGAGCTTTATATAAACACCACAAGATAGATGGAGCTGACAAAAATCATTCATGTCCAAGTTCTGCAAGGCTGCTGTGCTGTGTTCCGTACCACGTGAAACAGAAGATGCCAAGCAAAAGAGCCTGTGCTTGTGTTGCCAGCTGCTGAGGATCAGCCCTGCTGCTGAAAGCCACGCCTTGGTGGGGCCAGAGCTGCTGGCAGGTCTCACACCATCCAGGGTGCAAGTGCCCCCATAACAATGACCTACACCAGCACTCCTGATCTGCTTGGGCAAATGATTCTGATCCTGCTGGTCATCATCGTTGGTGTGCCCCTGAGAAAGTAGCAAAACGCTTGTCTTCTTGATTTCCACTCTGTGACTAATTTGAGCCATTTGTTCCATGCTGGAAACTGATCAGTACACCATCTGCCATTTTATTATTATTTTAGTTTTTATTTCTATTATTAAAAAAAAACAACAAACTAACAGTAAAAGTAGCAAAAAATCACAGCAGGGCAGAATGTTACTGGAATCTGATGTGACCATTAAATCACAAATAGCTTAGAGTCCAATCATTAGTTCACATTGCTCTTCCCAGTATACAGAATTCCAGAGCAGGTTACGTTGGAAGGTACCATAGTGGGACTAATGATCCAACCTTCCTGCTCAAGCAGGGCCACCCCAGAGGACATGGCACAGGATTGCAACCAGATGGTTTGTGAATATCTTCAGTGAGGGAGACTCCACAGACTCTCTGGGCAACCTGTTCAGGTTCTCAGTCACCTGCATAGTAAAGAAGTTCTTCCTCATATTCAGATGGAACTTCCTGTGCATCAATTTCTGCCCACTGCCTTTTGTCCTATTGCTGGGAACCACTGAGAAAAGCCTGGATGCATCCTCTTGACATTCTCCCTTCAGATACTTAAAACACATTGATAATATCAGTTTGCTCTTCTCCAGGCTGGATAGCCCCAGCTCCCTTGGTCTTTTCTTGTAACTGAGGTGGTGTCAGTAACCTTCAGGTCAATTAAAGAAAAACTGGTTATTAACAAAACCTATGCTCATATTCTCTAGTACATGTGACACAGGTATTTCACTTTCATGCATTCGCACACAAATATTTGGGCCAGTCCTGTGCTTTGAGGAAAACCAGTGCACAAATAATGGAGGAAAATAAGCAATTTTTGCATGAGATAATGGACCACAATTATTCTGCTGCCAGACTCAGCCCCCTGCTTGAACGTTTTAGCTAAGATATCAGACTTCTTATTTCCTGGAGTCTGCCATCCTGAGGTATAATCTCCAAAAGTTCCTAAGAGGGAAGACTTACAAAAGCAACATATGGTTGAGGGTCATGGGCCTCAATGTGGGATGAAAGGAAGCACCTAAGCAGTGATGGTGATAACCCAGCACCTCTGAGGAAATTGGTGCTTAAGTTCTCTAGTGAGATACTGGGCTTCCCAGTATTAATGAGGTTGTAGGGGCATCTCATCTTCTGTGTTTGGTTTCACCTGATCTTACCAGGTGAACAACAGCCTGAAAAAAATTAGTAACTCAAGTATCTGCTTGTTGTTGCTTTGTTCAAAGATTTCTGTGGCTTGAGGACCACAAACAGGTAAGCTGCATGACCAAATACATGTTAGTGAGTATTTCACCAGATATTTGACAGGCCTCAGAAGACAATCCAACTCCTGAAAGGCTCTCCTCACATTTCAGCTTCCCAGGCAGCTGTTAACAAGACCCATTGATGGTTTGCATTACCTGTAGGAACTCTAAGAAAATGTAACAGCATATGAAGGAAGGTCAGAACTCCACTGTAAGGGAAGCTGCCTGCACTAACTTTATTATAACTCTTCCAAAAATGATCCAATTCTGATAAAGAACTACATCTAAAATGCTGATGACCATCCCTGTAAATCAGGAACTGACACCATTGCCTCAGACCACTTCTCCTCCTCAGCTCTCTAAAGAAATACGTGAACAACTGCTGGTCACAGAAACTGCAGACGATGATTTCATTTGCTGCAAGGATTGAAAGTGTGGCATTTTTTCTTTAAATAAAGTCTAAAACAGATTAGGGCTGTGATATGCTGACTGTAGGTGTCTGGCCAGCAAGGCACAACTGAGGCCATTCTCTCTTCCATCTAGACTTGTGAAAAAAGGTGCTCTTTCAGGTCACACAAGCTAGCATAATTTGAAACATCTCATCACACTCTTATAAAGCATTAGGTAAACAAACTGGAAACTGCAAATGTTGATGTATCATGTCAAAGATCAGAAAAAAAATAACAACTTACTTGTTTCCAAAAATCAAATTTTGATTTTTGTTTATACATGTCACCATCTGGCTTTTTAACATCAAACTCTGACTTCTTACCCCTTTTTACATCTCAGGGCTATCTAGTCACTCCAGACAGCAATACTTCAAATTATTTATTATGGGTATGCAGGGTGTAGCACAACTGGGTATGGAGGGAACAGCACAGCTGGAGAGATTTTTTTCATTTCGAAGATTTAATAAAAGCTATACCTACTAATGCAAACATAAAGCCATACTGTAAAGCAGAAAACAAACTATGCTAATTTCTTCACTGCATTACCCTGATTTTAATCTGCTAAATTAACCAGTCTCTGGTATTACTTGATTTTGGTCCACATTTCCTTACTGAGCAACCCTTTATAGAGGGAGCCACTCATTTCCTTCACTACAGACAAGCACCAAGGAGTGGTTTGTTGGACTTCATTCTTGCAGTTGCCTCTGACACATAAAAATGAGGCACCAGGATTTTAAGCTCGCCTCTTTTGCTTAACTAACAGCAAGACCTCATCCATGCTAAGGAGGCAGTTCTTTATTCTGCAGCAAGCTGTGAGCTCTAAGTTGTTTGAACACAATGAATGCCAAGCTTTCAAAGAAAGGAAAATACAAACACTTTGGCGAATGTAAGGTGGCAATTTTTCTTTTTTTAGCTGGATTGGCTCATGCTTGCAAACACACAATGTGCATTCCTCTGAGAATATGACTTAAACAGTGCCTGCTTTGCATACTAAGTGGACTACATCTGTCCTTCGAGTGTCATGGCCTCACTTTCTGCCTTTTTTCACAGCTCAGGGGTACCAAACCACTTTTTTAAATCTAAAAATATGCAACATACTTAGGAATAGAGAGCTTTAAAATAACTGGAGTATTTTCTCCACTTAGTTATACATTTTAAGTTAAAAAGTAAAGCATGGACTGCTAACAAGAATTCAATGTCAAAAGCAAAGCAGCATTCAGCAGGTTGTAGGGCAGCAGTGGAGGCCCTACTGGACCTACTGGTCTAACTGTGGATTGAGCAGATGATGAATTGGCCTACCATGAACTAGGACCTGCAGCCCATTGCATCCCTGCCTTGTTGCCAGCACTGTTTTAGTCCACTGTCCTTAAAGGAATTGCTCAGGTCAGTTTCAAGGTACCATTTAATCCACTGAGGTGCAGAACTAAAGCCAAACATTCACTCACATCACAGTGGCAATGGTCCTCAGCAAAGGACATGGCACAGAGCTCACTGCCCAGCCAAAGGATGGCTCAGGTGACTTTTCACACTGTTGTTATCCTGTCCTATGTTGGATCTGACAAAAGCTGAACACGATCCTAAATTATAGCTTCTCTGAAATTTTAGCAGTGAAAGTTATGTTGTCACCACATGCATATCTTTTCCTGCTCTCTTTATATCTCTCTTCTGCTTACTGGATGTGACATCTCTTCTAGACAATTATTGTGCAGAAAGGTTTCTGAGTATTCACTGTGGTGCAATTTTTTAATTAGGAAAATTGCATATTTTTTTCCGTACAAGTCCTACCACAATCAGCCCATAGATAAGCAGTAAGTTGAATTATATAGCAAATTGCTGTAGGGTTTTTAATAAATAAAGCTGATTCTTACATTATTACTGATTCATTCAAAATGGTTGCCAATTATGTCCTTATATTTCGGTATTATATAAACCAGAAAACTTTCTAAAAATCTAGGCTGAAACAAAAACCTCTCTTCCCTCTATGCTAGCTTTAGGGCTAAAGCCAATGAACAGACAGATAAAGAGAAGAGACATGGGAAACAAAGCTCACTTACATTGCAGACCAAAGGGGCAGTATGGAAAATTGAGGCAGGGATCTGCTGAGAACAGTGGGACTCACGATTAATGCATTTTTGTACCAACCTGTGTGCTACCTGGCCAATTCTGCATAGCTTAATTCAACCCTCTCTATCACTATAAGGGTCTGCCTCTGTAATATTCTGTAAGAAAAATATGTAATTTGGGATTGAAAAGGAAATCCGCATTCAGTGTAGGGTTTTACATGATAAAAAGTAAATAAATGTACATAATTGAGGGAAAAAAGCTCTTTTCTCCATGGGCATAATCCTTCCCAACCAATCAAGACTTCATTCCTCAAAGTGCAAAGTACCTGGGCTCTGCTGCATTTAGCCTTTCTCTTGACTTCAAATACCTGAATGATCATATTAGGATTACTCACATCCTCAGCTTCAAGCTGTAGGGACAGATCTCAGAGACCTTTTATTTAGCACTGGGCAAGTATGTTACCAGTGTACAATTTCCTGGTTTCTTGAATTCTTTAAATTGAAATCTACCTTCATATATATTTTAAATGAAATTATGGGTTTCTTGGCAGCTAATGGAAAGGCCACCCAAAGGAGGGTGTGGTGGTACAAAGCACAGCTGTGGACACCACAACAGGTGGTTGGCAGATGGACGCCCAGAGACAAACGTTGGCAGTGGAAAGGATGGGCTCTGCAGAGCACCTGAAGCCACAGGACACAATTCCAAGGAGATGATACACAGAAGTTAATGAAGACTTGTCCCACTTTGTCAGCTATTTTATGTTGGGTTGGACTTTGTATGGAAACACTGCCTACAGCACTGAGATCTAACGGGCTGTGAGTTTGGCTTGGCTAGAGGGTACTTCTCTCCAACATTTTAAAGCTTAGTACTACAGACTGCAGTGGTGGGTACATGGGCTGGGTCATGAAAAATTACTGGTTCTAGAGTGATCTGTCACCTTCATAATATGAGTAAAATATGCATTTAGCAAAAAGTAATACAGATTGGGGAAGAAACTATATTCTAGTAGGGATAAATCATGCCTTGCCTTCTAGCTAAAAGGATCTTTCACCTTAAGCATTTCTTTTGCATGCAGCTGTTGGCAACACCACTTTCATTCCAGGAAGCTTTTCTCATTTTTTTTTCTAGTCAGCAAGGTGAAGGTGGAAAGGGGGAAATCACAAAATGCAGTGCCAAACCACCTAAAAGGTGACTGTGAATTAATATATGACCTCTGATAACCACTGGTTGAGATTTGTAGTTGTGAAGATTACTCTCACTTGATGATACAGGCTTACTGAAAAAAAAAAAGAAATTAATATGACCATAATGAAAAAAACAGTGGAGCCACAGGCTTCTTTTACACTTCACAGAAGAAAAATGTTTTGATAAAAAAATAATAAACAGAGCTCATCTTGGATCTTGGTAAGAATATCTGCAAAGTCAAACTTGTAGTGGTAAAAATTACATCATCTGGAATCTTTATACCAACTGCTTTTCTTCAAACATCAGTAAGACAGAAATGCTATTCTGGGCAGAACTAGTTGCTGTATTTGTTTTCCATTAGATATACAATCTAGAATGACTCCAACAGCTAACTGGGCATGAAATTTATTAAACCCTGTACCAGTTGCATCAGCCCTAGTAACTCACTGCCTAATTTTGCTGCTTGCAATATTTCAGACAAGCTTCAGATAATACTCTGAAAAACTTGACAGGAATTAACACCATTGCTACCCAAACAAAGCAGATAATCCATGATCACTGAGCGTTCCCAGCCTCATGATACTTCCTGCTTCTGAGCCCACTGCACTGGTTTCACAAATTTCAACACTCAGTCATGACATAATACACCCCCTTCTCCTTCTTCTACGACCAGTCTGGCCTGTACCACATGCAACATGGGAAAAAAAAGTATTGAAAATGCAGACTTGAAGGCATTCACTGTTCATTCTTACCTCTATTCCTTCCTTGTTTAAGGCATATTCATCAAAGTTCAAAATAGCAGTCTTGATGGTACGGGGAGGGGGCAACACAGTCAAGCCAATATTAATGGTGTTGCTTCGCTTTGAGTCCAGCACAATGATCTCCTGTCGCTTCCCATCTGCAGCAGTTTTCTTGGGAAAGAAGAGAACAAGGTCATTATTCCTCTGATCTGTTTTATAAAGGAAAAGTCACTCCTTTCACTAATGACTTCCCCTACTCAAGAAAGCTGACACTGAATGTAAACCTAATTTATTTGCAGGCATCCAAACAAGCTGAATTCTTCTAGCACATCCTTATCCTATCAACACGAGCTGCCAGGATTCATAGATGTCAATGCTGCCGTGCAAAGCAGAGCTAGTCTGAAACAGTCCTCAAAAGCACAGTTTGGGGCAGGAGCCAGTCTGAAAAACATCCTAAACTGCCTCTGCTAGCCCAGAGCTCTGCTGTGAAGCAGGGCTGGCCCACACAGGACTCATGGGGGGCTCCAGGGGTCCTTGTTGTCCAATCTGGACCCTCTCTCACTTGTGTGGCTGGCTAGGAAAGAGTAGTTCCCACCTGCATGCCAGCATTCTTCTGTGTTATATATCTACCTTGGATAGTGGCAAAGGAGATGTAGGTGCCTCTCTGGAGGCACTGGCATGGTTTTCTGACCTCTGGCTGCCAGGGGAAAGCTATTCTACCTTGCTACTCCTGATATGTCTGTCAAGTTCTTCATAGATGCAGAAAAATTTCAACCTTCATGTTTTTTTCAAAGTTTTGGGACTATCCATACCCTTGGATCTTACCTCCAGTACAAATAAAAATAAAATCACAAAGAATTGGGTACATATGCTTTAAATTCTGTTCTAGAGTAAACCCCAGGAATTTCTTTCTCTTTCTTCCCATCCTTATAGTGGCAAAATGTGAACAAACTATGCAAGGTGACTCGAAATCCACTTATATGGCACAGTGTAATGTTGAATGTGGTCTTTGGTTTTACACCTCATCATGTCTCTCTTTCTCTCTCTCAACATCCTATATAAGAAGGCATCTCTTTGGTAACTACGTATGTTGTGCCGGGTAGCTGAAAGGAGAGAACTCTGCTCTTCATAATCAGGGTTTTTTTCCACCCTCTGCATATATGTGAACACTGTAGACATGTTTTCTGTTGTTCTTCTTCCTTTTCCCTATCAGAGACGGGTTGAAGAATGCTGTCAAGCACAGGAGTGTAGGGAGAAGTCCTGCAAGCTGATGTATCAGTTTTTCATGTCTCGTGGATTTGGGGAAAGTCCAGGAGAAGACTTACTGCTGGAGTCTCAATCTGTGTTCAGGATTTCTTTTTAGACTACTGAACTTTGTCCTTCACTTTCTTTGGGTCTGCACCACAGCCACTGAGACACAAAATACTCCACTGCCAGGCCTACGTGCTGTTTTTGAATTGCAAGTTAGTAAATATGATTCATCAAAGCACCTCCAGCTGTGGACAGCCCATAAAGGGGAATGCAGCTGCATCATTAAAAACATACCTTTTTCTGGCAGAGCTCAGAATCTTGCTTGCCCAGGAAGAGGTTTGCCCACTGGTCCCTGCAGCCTGCCCAGCACCTGTGTGATACCACAGTCCTTTCATCACACCAGAACAACTAACGTGGTGTGATGTAACTTCTGTGGGCGTATGGTACTGTAGGCAGGTGCTGTTTACAGGAGTTAGGGAATACCACATATGTATGATCTGAGAAAGTAATAACAGGATTGTTTTTTTCTAACTTAAAAAGAAACAACAATTTTGCAGTAAATAGAATAAATTTTAGGAAAGCAAAGATAATATTTGTTTTCAATGTTCTTGTATCAGTTCTGTCAGAACTGATCTCGTCTTAACAGCTTAGAAGTATCCCCAAAGGCTTCCTGAACTTTCTCGTCTTTGATTAATACACTCCTCTTTTTCTTGGGGAGCTACCTGAAGGATATGAGATGCAGCTTCTCCTTGAATACAGTAACTTTTACTTCCTGAGCCACTAATCACATTCTCAGGACCACAGTCAGTGACCAAGACCACATTAAAACCAAACAGGGATCTCCAGAGACTGCTTTCTCTTGAGTTTGTATTGCATTAAGCCTTTTTTAAACCACCACTTTTTACCTTGTTCTTTGGAGCACAGAATTACACAGTTCCAAAGAAGTTATTCAGAAGGGAAAAAGCCAGGGGAAAGGAGTTAAATTTAGGCTTCCCTCATGTGGTATGGGTAAGTAAGCCTCAAATCTGCAGCTCTTTTTTTTAGGCTCCCAAGTCTGACAAGAGAGACACATTCATTTGGGGGACGCAGGATGCTCATCGGGCCGGGATCATTGCGATCCCTACGGTGCACACGCTCCCTAACAATGAGTTATGAAAGACAGATGAGCTGCATGGGGCATGAGTGCATGGAGGTATTTTCCAGAGCTATAATCGCATACGGGATATAAAATGTTGGGTGGGTAACCCTTTTCAAAAACAGGGGCTGAAGAGATTTTAAATCCATTCTCGGGATGATGTCTGAGTTCCAAAGAAATCATTTCCAAAAAAAGTAAAAGAGAAAGATTTTACTACTATGAACTTTACTACCTTACCACTAGGAAAAGAATTGCTTTTTGTCTGCAATGAAATTGTACAGGTGGAAGTGCCTGACTGTTAAAATAAGCAACAGATACTAATTTCTACCATAATATTTGGTGACTTCAATCTGTGCTTTATAAATTTGTTAAAAGAGAGTGACTTAAAATACTTGAGGGAACGGTGAACTGGTACACTTGATTATATATTTTAATGTGTCAGCATGAAGTGTAATCCCTGAACTTCTGAATACTATATATACTATATTATTATATGTAATTACAAAAGTAATTATAAAATACAAACACACCAGGTAGTATAATCTGTGGAAAACAAACACTTCTGCAATGTATTAACAATTATAGTGAATTTAGACCTTTACAAGACCTAATTGGACACATTCTCTTGCCTTGATTGAAGACTGGGTAGTCCAGATTGGATTATTCAAAACCTATTACCATCCCATAGAAAGTGATTTGTAGTCTGATAAGAACATTGTCTTAAACATGCCTCTTTGCTTTAATTAATATGGCAAGCAGAAAAAAAACCCCAACCTTTTCAAGTGGTCATATAAATAATATATTATAAATAATAACAATAAATAATTATATTGTGAGCATCAACTCAGAAATATCTCTTGCCTTTAAAGTTGCAAAAGTCTGCATCAGTAGTGCAGAAAAATCTACCTTAATAGTGAGATGGCTTTTTCTTTATTTTTTAAATTTTATTTTATTTCTATCTCAATTAGCAAGGATTTAATGCAAGAGATTTAAAATGGAATCGTTCAGCTGCCACTGACTTTTTCCAGGATATCTGTACGTAATCTTTTTCAGAAATTCTAGTCCACATTTATGACTTGTCCTAGCATTTACTGAAATTGCAACAAATCCTTTCAAAAGGAATATGTGTCTAAGCATGTGTACATGAAAACAGATGCTTTCCTTTTCTCTCCTACTAATTTTTATGTCTGTGGGCACATGATGGATCATTGCATCCCACAGGGTATACATGAATCAGCAAAATAATACTTTCATGCAAAACCAAGTAGATGGTAAAAGGGCTGAACAACAGCATTTGATTCAGGAGTGTCTGCATGTTTTCACTTCTCTTCACAGAAAAGTAAACACTTTAAAGTACTTTGCCAAAATACCTGTTTTGTTTGGTGGAGTGAGAAGGAAAGAAATACTACACTGGTTTGGAGGGGATACCTGATCACTCTTTCTATTGGCAAATATAATGTAGGGTGCTATATTCTAAAAAAACCCACATCTGCAACTAAAGGGGCTGCACTAATTAATATCAATGTGTAAGTTTCTCAGTTTGACATAAATTTTCCTAAAATCAAGAATCAACTCTCCCAGTCCCTGCCTCCCAAATCCTGCATTATATCCTATAATTTTATATCCACTTTATTTTATTACAGTCTATTGTGTTTAATGAAAAACTTCTCATGAGCCAGGAAGTAGCTGTTTATAGCTGTGTGTTGTGGAAATCACAGTGAAGGATTAGAAACTGGAGTAAAATTGGTTACAGCTGTATGAGAGAGCATAAGCAGAAGATAGAGCCAGGCCCCCCCTTTATGCACCCTGACTTTGCTTTTCCTCTCATCCTTCTGGACTGCTCCTTTTCCATGCACCTACTTCCATCTCTTGCTATGAAATCTCGAGATCTGACTTTTGATTTGTTGCTCTGCACTCTCTTTTTTCAGCTGAACCAAGTGAGCTGTGAGTCAGACTTCATGATATTATAGAATAAACCTGTTTTGGATTGCAGCCATGGGACAGGAGAAACTAGACACAATGGGGAATGTGCTCTCTGGAAGTAAACCAAGCAGTCTGGAAAAATCGAGAGCTATCCTAATTTGAGTGCAATCTTCATACCAAACCTTAAGTCTTTTACAGATTTGGTGGCCTGCTTAATTATTCCCACTCTCACTTGATCTAAGGACCATCTCCTGCTCTGGAAGATTTGCTGGTGTTCATGGAAACCAGGCAGGAGTTTCAAAGCCTGCACAGAGTTCTACTGTGGTACTCCTCAGTCCCCATTGTCTTCTCTGCAGTGAGACAATGAGACTTCTATGTCTGTGTTATAGGACAGGTTGGAAAGAGAGCCAAAAGTACAATGTCTCATGCAGAGAGCAGTTATTAGCTGCCAAGGGGAAAGCACCTAAATCATTCCTCAGACTTGCACTAATTTCAAAGAAACCTTCTCACTCATCTTCCAGCCAGAAGCCAAAAGCTGTGCCAAAGCATCAGGCAGGTTTGAGAAGCAAGTGTGAGGGAGGGAAAATGGCCAAGGGTAGTCTGGGAACATGCAGGATGATTGACTGGAAAAGTAAACAAGTCATAATTCCAACAACTTAAAATTTTATCAAAATTTCATGTGAGAATAGGAGATTAGGAATCAGCCAGAGTGCTCCATTACAATGCTGGCACTTAGCACAAAGCCAAATTTTGGAAATGGCAAATATGTTGTAATTCCACATTCAATTCAAGGAATTAGATATTTTATGGATCTAAGAAAATGCTCTCATTCCTTCCTTTTATGAACCATCTGTGGCAGATTTGTATTTACAGGGAGAAAGATGAGGAGTACCACCCCACAACATCACCAGCATTCCTTCCTCAGCAGAAAAGGAATTACAGAGAGAAATTAATCTCAACATTGGCCAGATGAACAAAACGCTGAACGCATTCTTACAGGTGCTACACCATACATTTCAGATTTGCATGCATCCGTGTCACAAAAAAAATCAACTAAGAACAGTGATGGCAGGACCTACACAAGCTATCTCTTTATGTACCTGTTGCTTGCTAGGTACTTGGGGGCTTGATTATAGAAATTCCAGTGTTTCCCCTTCATCAAGAAGATCCAGAATGACTATTAGAAAATTCTGAGTTAATAAACTGGACAAGTGAGAACCTTTACTGTGAGACATCCAGACTCCCCAGAGCAAGAGCAAACAATAATTATGTTATTACATAATAGATATAGCAACTTTCTCTGGCTAAAGTAAAATATTCAAGGTGCTTACTGCTTTTTGTGTTACTATGAGACATACAGGCATACAGAGAAAACACACAAGCGATTAATTTATTTTAAGAGAGATGGACATTTTTTACTATCATTTTAACTGGAAAAAAAAACATTGTTTCCCTGATACCAATTATACTGCTTAGAAGAAAAAGAGTTTATATAGCCATGAAAAACAAATGTTAATGCTAATAAGTTTTTTAATGCTACTTCAAGATCCTCCTAAATGTATCTATAAAAAGCTTCCTTTTGTTGTTGATTCTAATATTAAACAGCCATGTCACGAGCCTTTGTGAGTTTATTTTATAACAATACTAAGAGGGAATCCTAGCTATAGAGGTATTTCCTGTGCCAGCTTCCATCCTAAAATTTCCACACTGCATAAATTAAAGATTTAAAATAGGCCTGTTCACCAGTATAAAAAAAAGAACCCAACACCCCTGCAGAGTTCAGCTGTAAACATGGTCCAGCTGATAATTCAATCCTTCAGAGCAAAGCACATGTGTAGACTCTTTGCAGCAGTTCCAGTCTGATATTCTAACCTTTCCACATAATGATTAGGAAAATATTACCAAGTGAAGAACTGTCAAATACACAGATATAAATCACCATGCTGTGACCTTTTTATGAATGCAACAGAAAATATTTCAGATTCCAATATCTAGTTTGGCACTCAGCAATGGACAATCAAATGTAAAATTTGTTGGTATTCCCTACCTGGAGTGATATCCCACAGCTGGCAGACCTGAGACAGGAGGGTGACTTGGCACATACACCACCCTAGGCTCATCTCTAGTGTCAGGCCATGGAATATTTTCCGTCATAGGGCAAACTAGAAACACATCCAGTAATTTCCACTGGTTTGATATAAACAACATAAATCACCAAGACCTAATTCAGAATGAATACCAATACAATAGCAGAAAAATAGCAAACTGAATACAAGCTGTACCTTTGTGACAGGCAGTTCCTTGGATTTAGATTCAAAGAGATGCTCCAGTTTGGAAGTGTCCACCTTAATGGGTTCCAGTTTCGACCACAGGAATTCTCTGCAGCGTTTGTTGTTTTTACACTGCCACTCAAATGGCCGTACCTCATTCCAAAACAGACGGATGGTTTTCTTCTTCTTTATAAATGCTGGCTGACCCCTAGAAACCTGGGGTGACCCTAAACCCTGAGGAGTGCTGAACAGTGGAGGAGGAGCCAATAAATTAGCAGAGGGCGGAGGTGGAGGTGGACATCCGAACAAGGGGGGAGGTGGTGGAGGAGGCAAACCCAGAAAAGAAGGTGGAGGTGGAGGAGGGGGAACAAGGGAGTCCCCAGGACCCATATCCATGTCCAACACATCTACATCATCCTCCTCCCCCAAGTCTGTAAAATCCATGTCTTTGATTTTAAGTTCTCGAGGATTAGCCATGAGCTGATCCCAGATGTAATCAGATTCCTTCTTTGTCTGTGCTGGTGTTTTCTCAGGGACCTGTTCACTGATTTCATCTTCAGGCACTGCTGTCCCCTTAGCCAGCTCACCACTGTTAAATTTTTCTGCAAAGGCTTTCACACTGCCTTGGTTGTCCAGATTTCCAATCTCCATCTTTTTGACACATTCATCTTTGGCCTGCTTTGTGGCCTGAAGAATAGAGATCCTGCTGGCTAGGCTAGTGAGTGACTCCTCACTTTCCTCCGTCTCCTTCTTTTCCTCCTTCGCCTCCAGCTCCTTCTCCTCTTCATCTTTGGGCTTTTTGTTATGCGCATACAACATGTCCAGCATGAACCGCTTGTTGTTGAGGATGTTGCTGCACTGCTCATTCACACCAGCATCCTGAATGGTCTGTGACCATGGACCTGCAATCACACACACAGAGACGGGAAGAGTCAAGGGAAGGAAGTCAGAGCACCAAGAACACTCTTCAACCAACCAAAAACAACATTCTGGAATGCATGTACAACTACTCTTAAACTGGGTAAGCAGTTACTGTGAACATTTTGAGTAAAGTACAGCACTGATACATGGCCTGATCTTGATGGCTTGGGAGCAATTCTTAGGAAAGGAAGGGGCGTAGAGAATAACATGTAGTTTGGGAGGGACTATACAACTTTTGGGATTTGAATGTTCAGGTTTCTCCTGAAATCTGTCAGGTTTCATATTGTACTTACTACCTCAGCTCATTTTATCCATTGTGTAAATTCTCATAACCTTTGGTATTCCAGAATGGGGCTTAAATATCATGACAATGACACAAAACAGGTTATTATCATAGTCTTTACCTGGCCATATACTGGAACAACCTCAGGAAAATATTAACATATGAAAGAGATCTTCCATGCCTGATGCCAATGTTGACATGTAGCTGTTTACTTCTCCTCCTCCCCCCACCCTACTGGTTAGGGAAGGGCAGCTTTCAGCCCTAGCTGTTCCTCAGAACCCCCTGGCTGGGTACCTGGGCCATCTTCACAACACAGACTATGGGAATTACAAAACAGGCTGCATATCCAGGGTACAGCTCTCAGGGCAATGCAGTGAGTGCAAGCATAAGCAAGATTTTAAATGTTGTTTATAATATGAGAACCCTTATAAAATAATTTTGAACATGCTGCTCATCAACCACTGTTAACCTCCCTGTTATATGTTGGCGTTGAAAGACTAATGGCCTTCCCACATCACAATCATTTAACATTTCACTGTAATGAAGCTTCATCTTTCTGACTACTGCTTTTCTCACCAATAATATGCAAAATACCATGTCTGAGACAGCACCATAAATAACAAATTATAGTGGCAGAACTGTAAAAATATATTATGTAAGCATCTCTGTGACTCCATTTCCCTGAATTTAATGCTGCTAATCAATGTGGATAATGTGTCTTAACAATTAGGGGGCTCCTTTTTCCAGTGGGTGTGAGATAAAGTGATTAAACATGAAACAATGATAATTCTTCACACTTACTGTATTTCCAGTATGGAATTCCTTCTGTTCCCCATAGTCCTTACACATTTTATTAATACATTTTTCATAAACGCTGCTTCTTTCATTTAATCATTTTACTTTGATCGATCGCTAGCCTGCTTTTTGGGGGGGGGCTCCTTGTGGTTAAAGATTTTCTTTTATACCTGTAGGTTGTCCTTTTTCTTAAACTCCCATTTTGTCTTGGTTTCTTCACTTATGCTCCCACCTCTTCCAATACTTTGGAATGTTAAATATCTTTTATGGCTTCCTCTGTCAACAGAGTTGCTTTCCTATCATGACCTCTAGTCCTGTGCTCTGAGAAGGGGTCCTCTTGGTGAGCTCTACATCCAGGGCCCCAAAACTCCCTGCCTCCCCTCCCAAAAAAATAACACCACATTAAAACGTAAGGCCTTGCAGCACAAAGTGTATGGACAGCAGTGACTCCTGCCTCTATTTAGATCAAGCTCTAAACCATGTTTTAAAATCAGTCCAGAGGTTTAACCACAGTCAAAAGAAAGGCTTTTCCTCAGAAATGGATACAACCTACTTTCCTGCAGATGGCTCGACAGCTTCCATTATCTGCTCATTTTTCCTCAGACTTGATCCATGGGATTGCTTTTTTATCAGCACTTGTCACCTGAGGCAGTCTCTTAGATTTCTCTCTACGGTAGCTTCACTAGACAACATCACTAAACAACTCCTTCCCCACACCACGGATTTTACCCAGCTTTGCCCTCATGAAGGATTTCCCCCTACTCCAAGCTTTTCCTTCAAAGATGTTCAAGATGGCTCCCAAGATCCACCCCACAAACTCCACACGATCTACCCCCTCTCAGTTTCACCAGATGGGATCCTCCAGTGTTGAATTCCTTTGCAAAACTACTCATCAGAATTTGCCCAGACACAATCTCTAATTTGTGTTCCTCAATCCCACCCCCAACTGTCCAAGCTGATCAAAGACCACTTCTGTGAAGACTCTGGCTACCTTGTTGGCCTCATCTGTCCTCCTCTCCACAGGTAAAGCTTTGAAATACCATTGGAGAAACAAGACTTGTTGGAAGCCAAATTTGGCAGGATGGCTAATGAAGACACTTGCACCAAGGGTTTTATTCCTTTGTCCTCAATGCACCTGGGCAGAACCAATGGGCCATCTCATAAATGGTAAAATTTTTGTTGGGAATGTCAGAACTGCTGGAGAAAGTGCTTGTGTTTGCTTTCCAAAACTCCTCACCTACTAGAAAGTAAACAAGTCACTACATTAGTCCTCCTATTCAGCACTACCAAATTAATGTTTAGTCTACTGGTAGAGTAGGACAATTTTAAAATGCAGGTTTTAGTAAGAGTACATTTCTTAGCTTTTAACAAAAGTACACAGAGACTTTAAATTAGAGTGGTAACAGGCTGGTAACAGACCCGATAAGGAGAAAGAACTTGCAATTGTTCTCCTTTATTTGCACTTGGACCATGCCACAGTGCAGCAACATCCTTCATCTGTGATCTCTCCCCAGTCTTTCCTACAGGTATGTCCATCTACATTCTTTATGAGTACAATAGCATTCTAAGTAACTCAATCTTGGTGCTGACTGAAAAGAAATTAGCTCTAAAATTTAGGATGTAATTTGTGTAATGCTTCTCAGACAAAAAAGTGACAGATCTAAACTTGAACAATTCAATCTGACAGTTCATGTCTATGAGGTAATCGTTGGGATTCAGAGCTATCCCTCTTCTTTCAGGACAGAGCACGACTAATTCACACTGTGAAGCACATCTTGTTTTCTTATCTAGAATTTAGAAAATGTAGGGCAATGCACTCTGTGGTTCAGATCAAAGAAAATCTGGGAATCAGATGCTCTAATTATATTGAACTACTTTACCTCCCTATAGAAAAGGGAAAAGAGTAATCAACAAAGTCAAAATCTGCCTTTTATTCCCTCTCTGCTTGGGCTGAAAGACAAACTCTGGTTATCATCATGTCTCTGGGCAGAAACTTGGTACTTAAGGTGTTTCCCATGCTGGGTCTTTCCAGGCTGGTGGCGTATTTGACTAGAATCCCTCAGCACCATGAAACTGGTCTTTTCCAGACAAGGTGTACTTCACGTGCCTCCTCCACATGAGCTAAAGACAGCCACAGTCCAGTGCTATCTTCAGCAGCTTCTATGTATCTCTGCTGTCTGAAGCCTGACCAAGACAGAACTGAAGGGAAGGAACAAACATCGCAGCCCTCACTGCCCTTCCTTTTCCACTAAAATGAAGAGAAAAGTTATCTGGAACTTCGTGATGAATCAGGTCAGCAGAGCCCTTTGTCTCACTGACTTACTTACAGAAGAACCAAATAAATTTGCCAGGAGCTAGAGACGCAAGTCTCTGCAACATGGTGATTCAGTAGTTAATGTATTAATCTTTAATACAGGGGAAGAAAACTATCTCAAATCAAATGAAACTTCATTTCATCAAGGCCTTACTGTCCCTCAAACATAGTAACCCCAATAAAGTCTGGAGCAGAGAGTAGACAAGAGAGTAGACAAGACTTGGCCATGGTGAAGAAAGTCTTAGATAGGTGCTAAGGGTTTTATAGCTAATTAACACAATATCAGAGCTGCTAATTTAACATTTTTTTCCACCAGAAACCCTTCATTATTGAAAAAGCTTCACTTTACCAGTTTCATTGTCACTGGTTAACTTGTCCTCTCTCTCTTCCCTCTCTAAAGTGCTGCTTGCTGAGGATATACTGGATGCAGAACAGTTGTCCTTTTCATTCACTTCCTCATTCTGCCTCTCCTTTTCACTGAGTATTGCACTTTCTTCTGGCTCTCTCTCTGGTCCTTGCTCCACCTCACTCTCTGGTCCCACCTCGGTAGCCTCTATTTCCTTGGGTGTCTCCGTTCCCTGCTTGGCCTCAGCCTCAGCCTCCTGCTCTGGTTCTGGTTCTGTCTCTGTCTCTGGTTCGGGTTCACTGGCACTCACTGGTGGAAAGAACAATGGGAGAAAGAGATTCACTTAACAACAGAGCCATCTCAGGTTCACCCCTCTAAACGAGAGCAATGTGAGAGTTGTACAAGTGCCTTATGGAAAGAAAATAAAATGCAAGTCCATGGCATGCTAAGGATAATTAGGAGCAACAGACGGACAGATGTCGTGTGACGACAGCATTGCACGTGAGAGTGACCTGGCAAACCCCCTCACTTGCTGTCTGGAGCCAGCCCTCTAGTTTTATACATACTTCCACAGCTGCAGGGTTGGACTTGCACAAGGATTTGAACGAACCAGCAGAAAATGGGCATCTCACCTGAGCATTGACAACTCAGTGCCTAGACAGAGCCAGGAAAGAAGAGATTAAAAAAAAAAACAACACAGCAACAACAACAACAACAAAAGAAAAAAAAAATAACCAAAAAGGAGGGTGATTGTGGCTTTTGGTTGAATTTTCTTTGGGTTCTGGAAGAGTTCTTTTTTCACCTGATGAGGAACACTTCAACAAAAAAAATACAAATATTAGTTTTAATAACACACTTGAATGGTACAGTCTGGAAATGGCACTGTCACACATTTGGCTGACAAAAACCGTATGTTGTTTCATGCATATTTACTTCAGAATAGCCACATCAAAACTGAGCAAAGTTTCCAACTGCTTGGCATATGGCACATATTCAGTTTCCAGTTGGTTGGCATATGGCATACAATGAGCTTCCTTATCAGTTGGCACACAGCAAACACTTTTGACAGTACACTTGGCTTCTTCTTCCCTGCTTTCCCAGTAAAAATTATTCATTCACCTTTAGGGTTTTTAGCAGTAACAGCAGCTTTTCACATGCAAATATTCTCTGCATGCTGCAAAGAAACTGAAGAGCATCCACACATTTACATCAAGCAGCTCACAGTTCTCTGAAACCTGAAATGGCCATGCAAAGAGTGGCAAAAATGGACATGCACGTTAGCTCTGCATACTTCCCAAATTCCCTCTGTACTAAATCTTGCATTGGGTGGCTGAACTATAATGACCAAGTCATACTTGTTTTGTCCCTCTGTTAACTATTTTTCATTACAACATTGCAACAGAGAATTCTGGACTTCTCAATGCCTTTGGATTACATGAAATACAATGACAATTGCTTCAGGTACTACATGAACCTTTGAAGGAGAAAAAAAAAATCACACTGAAATACTGGAATGCAATCCAAATATTTCAGTCCTCTAGTGAGCAGGTATGTAGATTTATCCTAAGTAAATATAAGCCAAAATAATGAAGATCACATTCTTCTCTGTTGAGAGCACCTAAAAGTCTAATACTAGATATGCAAGCACATCTGCCCATGCCTCATTTCTCTAAATGTACCTTACCTATGACTGTATCCTGGACACTGCCTAGGAGAGAATCAAAAATTACAGAGGGCTGTCAAGGAGCTGGCAGACACTGCAAATTCCAGTGATGTGTTTCTCAACACAGATGTCAGTGTGTAGGTATAGAATGAGAACTTTTTAAAGTCAAGCCAAGATTTGAATACGACTGAGATGGAAGCTTAGGAATTCTTCAGGAGTTCCTGGAACTAACGTGGTAATTTAGCAAGAAAGATTCTCAGCTTGCCATGGTTCAATGGTACATATATACAACTGTCGCAAATTCATCCATGAATAATCATAATTTCATATGAATTTTAGGTATTTCTCTCTAAAGAAAAAAAAAACAACAAAAAAAAACCCCAAAAACAAAACCAAAAAAACCCAAAAAAACAAACACAACAAACCAACTAGCATGCAATAACCAAAAAGGTCAGCGCCAACAGCTCAGATGGAGAAAGAAGATGATTAAAACGTATCCAGGACTCCTAACACTTATCGCAACTTTGTCATCATGAAGCTACACTGAAGATTCAATAGAAAAAAGTAAGGGGAGATATAAGAAATGCTTGAGAAAATTTGAATGTTGAAAAGAATTTCAGATACTCTTCCAACAAGAAATATTCCACACATATCAGATATATGCAGCAACTCAGCAAAATCTAATGCCTAACAGAGTAAAGAGCAATGCACTGTCATAGGCTGCTCTTCTGAGTTCAAGGAATAACAAAATCTAAATACTAGACCAAAACAAAGATATGTTGACAGTCATTTTGACAGCCTCTCCCTCTCTCTTTAGGGATAATACCAAACAATCTACCTATAACCCAAATCACTTGAAAATAGTGAGCTAAGTCCAGCAGCACTTCCCTTAAGAAGCAGTAGAAAAATCCAATCTGACAGGAAACACTATCAAGACAGTAAAGTCAGCAAGCTAGACACGTGTCCATCACTTGCATTTCCATCATGTAATCCACTGAAGTGATATTAGCGAGAACTGAAGATGTTACAAAATACAATTCTCAGTGAATGCTTGGTAGTGGCCTATTTGAAATGAGCTCAGACTTTCAGTCCCACATCTATTTTGATCAATTTTCATGCTAGACAAAACACTACTCCAAGTGGCAACCTTACAAGTAGCAAGAGAAATAAGTAACAGACCAGGCTCTGTCCCCTATCTTCAGACTTCTGCTGGTGGAGAGTGCAAAGACTCATGGAAGCAAGCCTAGTCAAATCAAAAAGCATCAACAGCAAAGAAGGTGTGCCTGAGACGTTAAGAAACATGATACCTCTGTAAGATGATCTCTTCTGAAAAGCAAGCCTAAGAACTTATAATACAGTAGAGGGATATGGACGTTTCCTTTAATACTCAACTATAAATCAGCTTTGAAGCAGACATAAGATGCTGTATCCTGCTGATAAGAACTCAGCCCTCCAGTCCTATAAGCCCTCAGAGAGAACAAATATCCCTCTGGGCTCACATCAAATCCCCTGTCAGGTTAATTGATTAGCCAACCACACCCTCATCTATTTTGTCAGCTTTCCACTTGGAGGTGTGAGAAACATAAGCTGAGTGTCCCTTGTGGATGCAAACAGTAAGTCTGAAAATGTCTATGTCTGCCCAAGACCTCTTGGTTCAATTGCTCAGGCATTACCTAAAGTCTTGGCTGTTATCTCCCATCAGCTACTCCAGCATAGGATTCTTCTTCTTCTGAATCCTGCAGGGACTCTTATCTCGCCCCACTCCCACTGCAATCTTTTCCTACCACTCCTTGTGTCGGCAAGAACAGGTGCAGACTGAACTGTCTCTTTCTTTGTGCATTCATAAACGATCATTTTTTTGTCTTCCCACCCCAGTTCCTCCTCTGACTTTCTGCATCATGGTTCCTTTGGCTCTGCAACTGGGGCTGCATTGGTCTCATTGTACGTTCATGCTCTGTCTGCTGAGATGCTCTTATCAGTCATGCTGTGGGCAGCGTTTTAACCCTGCTCAACTAGCACTATGCTCAGAAGGTCTCCTATTGTCCACAGTGTGCACTTGGGTCGGCCTGCTTACTTTCTCAAGTGCTAAAAATGCTACCTCTTTCAGAGAAGGGTTCACCTGAAATTCCCTTGTAGATTGACTTCAGAGATGTCTCAGTTACTGCTGCTCCTCCTTTACTGCATACTTGCACTTTGTAAAATATTCTCCAATGAAATTACAAAAGAGTTAAGTAGCTTCTCTGAAAAAAGTAACTAAGTTCCTCTTTGCAGTTATGAGACTGCCTTCATTTCCTCTGAATGCCACAACACAAGTTTTACAAGAGCAAGTCCTACAAGACTTGATTACTTCAGTGGAACCAATTGTTTTATATGAGAAAACACCAGCTCAGTAAGTCCAGACTTTTATATTGGGTAATGCTACTGACAGGTTTCACAGTGTAAGAAAAAGTTCCACAGACATAATCTGTTTCCTTCTTAATACCAGTAGATACTGGATGGCCAAAGGACATTTCAGCACAAAAGGAATAAAATAAATCTGACTTCAAAAATCCCTTATTGTTTTGCTAGTAGATGAACACTCTTTACCTTTGACCTTAGGTTCTGAATTCTGCAGATGAATATCACGTATCTGTTAACACCATTCTTGCAGAGTCTTTAGAGCATCCAATGCACAACATCCTGTGCACAGAACCAGGGAGCTGTTTTCCTTCTGCAGTTTCATTCCTGCTTGGGAAGATGGTGAACCCCATGTTAAAAGCAACTGCTTGGGGTGCAAGTAAGCTGAGTTCTGTCCATGGCTCTGTTTCAGCTTTTTATACAACTGGCCTGAGCAAGTGAATGCTTTATTTTCTCTACTTATTAAGTGGGATTCATAACCCTTCCTAAAAACAGTAAAATTGAGATTTTAATTCAGTATGGAGCATAAGGAGGTCAAATAATAGTATAGAGACCATGGCACAGTGCCTACATTAGCCTGTCCCCTGATACCCAATAACAGGGCACTTCCAGATGGTGTGTCCTGCCCACATGCTCATGACTTCCTATAACCTTTCCAATACTTTTGGTAGGTCTGAAAAAGCAGTCATCCCCCAAACCCAGATCCTGCTGAGGTATGCAGATTTCAGGCCCCTGTTCAGGTTCTATCCTGGCCATGTGCCTGCAGCTGCCCTTGGCTGAAGGCTACCCTGCCCCTTCCATATATTCTCTCCATTAGCCAGGCGTCCAGGTGCTGCCCTCCAATGCCTACTATGTTGCCAGAAGTTTTAGTAGAGATGTCCTGTCTACCCACATGTTGATAGCTTTGCCATATTCTGGCTGTCTGAAGCTGCCCTGTACACCTGCTCTAAATGTATTCTCCAAATGGTTTGTGCTGCTCCATTTCATGCTGCAATTTTTTTTAATGCTTCCAGGAGAAATATGTTAAAACAATCATCACAAGAGATACTTGCTCCCTCCCTACCCAGCTTTGAAATCCTAATGGTGGAAAAATCCAGCTTATTTGCTCTAAAAGCAATATAGCACAAAATAAAAGGGGTGTTTGGATGTTTCTGACTATCAGTATTGGAGGAAAATATCTGTGGTTTCTAAGTTCAAATGATTCCACTGAGGCTCTTAGGTTCCAAAGAAGAAAACTGAGGAATATAATTGGAAAAATATATAAAACTAAATAAAATAAACTTCACCTACTTAGTATGGTGAGGACAAACATATGCAGCATTCAGTATTTGTAACATTTTTCCTAAATTGCCTTGCTTTATAGCATGCTACCAGCCATAACACTCCATAAAACCAAGCAGTGCAAGTTACAAATGCATTAATCCCCAATAGCATGTAGCAGGAAATCAAATAAAATAAAAACGAGTGATGGCGATAATTTGTCCTCAACATGCATTCTAGCTCCCAATGTTAATGCAACATCATGTGGTACAAATATAAATCTGTATGGCATGTGCTGTTTTGAGGACTGACAGAGAGGTACATGATGCAAACGGCAGAATGACATACAAATAAACAAAAAAGGCATTGCTCTGTACACCAATAAATTATATGACAGCAAACCAACTGTGCAAACACTAGTTACACTTTCCTTCTTACTAATTGTCTGTGGTCTCTTTTAAGTCCTTTATGACTTGTTCTACAATTTTAAGAGTTTTTCTTGGTATTAAAAATAATCAACACACTCCCCCTGCCTTCAATTCAAGACCTTTTCAGCCTGTCACATTCAGCCTGTGCTCAACTTGAAGGTTATTATCTTGGCATTCATCTGTTGCATTTCTTTCAGAGAATCCACATACGCAAAATGTGTTGGCAGGAATACTGTTTGTCTAGTATTCAGTAACTCCTCATATATAAGGAAAATGACACTAAAATTAAGACCCTCTGCATTCTCTATTTTCTAATCCATTTGAAGAGCAACAGACAATAATGGTATAAATCATAGCAACAATTAGCAGTGTATCCTATTATTGAACAGATTACAGGATATCCAAATCAATGCAATAAAAAAAAATGGGCAATTTAGGAAGACAGGATGAAACAATGTAGGACCCTTTACTTTGGCACCTCACCAATGGTATTCTTGCACTCATACATGAAAAATCATCACTCTCCCAAGAGAAACTGTGATAAACCCAGCATTGTTTCCCTTGCCCTCCTTTTCACTTACCTTCTGAGGGCTGGGGAATTCCACATGTGATGGAAGGCGTCTTCAGCTCTTCCTGGGACTCTATGGATGCTGGGCTGATGCACTTGGGTACAGGTGAGGACGGAGCTGAAGGAGATCTCAGATTCAAGGACAGCTCACTTCTGCCTCGGCTGATACTCCGACTCTTCAGCTCCTTCTCATACTCCTCTGCTGCCAACTTCTCCAAGTATTTGTATCTGAAAGTTAAATTCCAGAGGGTTTCCGTAAAGAAAAAGAAGCCTGTGGCTGATGCTTGTTTATGGATGAAACACCTGCAGAGAATGAGCTGACTTCCTGACACAAGGGGTACAGCACTGAACTGCCTGCTTGCTCAGTCTGACAAACAGTGCACACCAAAGCAAAGACTGTTGCCCTGAAAAATGTTAAATTGCTCATTACAATACAAAAGCAAAAACCAGCAGAGTTAAAGAACCTTAGCTATACTATTTTGTCTGCACAGCCCTCCTTTTTTGGAAGCATTTGTCGGTCCTCCTTTCCAGCCTCCTCCTTCACCTCCTCCTCCTCCTCTCAGCCCTCCCTCTCCCTAAACTAAAATGGGAAGGGAAAAAAAAAAAAAAAAACAAAAGAAGAAAAAAAACCCCTCCAAACCCAGAGCCCCTTAATACTGATGCAAATTGCCAAAATCTGAGACTTGCTGTAAGGAGAAGAAAATGCAGCAGACAAAACCAGATCTTCCTGAAAATAATACCAACTATAAACGTTTAGATTGACTATCTAGAGATTCTGAACCTGCTTCTATTTGCTCTGAGAGCAATGCACTGGAATTCACTTTGTTCTCTCCAGAGCCTACAATGGAAAGTTTCTTTTTTTTATTCTGAAAAATTTCTCTGCCGGACTCAGGCATCCAATAGCTTGTACCTGACGTCACATGTAGTTTATTCATCAAAGTCACTTTAAAAGAACAAAGATACATCTGTTTTGCATTTTAGGCAGGCAGAACTCACTAACTGTTTATTAAGACCAGCTACCAATCATATTCTTCATAGTATGCTTTATACATTTCGACCAAAATAACTTTTAAATATGTGCCTGTTCCAGACGTCTGCTAATTTTATCCACCATTATTTGCTAAGGAATAAATTCATGAATACAGCTGGATTGGGCTTTAGACTGTTTGCTTTATCCACAAGTGAGCTGTTAAACAGGTTAATCAAGACTACTGCTTATGTCCCTGAAACACTCTGGTCATTCCCTATAACACACTGTTGTAAACACTTCATAACAGTGAACACCTCTCCTCCCCCCTTCTGCATCACTGACAGCCCAAATTAGTGTAAGAGGGTGCAGTAAAAGCAGGCAGGGTAAAGAAGTCAACCATATGTGGTAACAAACATGCTTAGTACATATGGTAGCCACACATGCATGCACATTTGCAAACATCCATATAGAGCACAGAAAAGTGTCTTTGAAGAGCAGTCCTTGTGTTTTCAGAGGCAATTTGCCTTATTGCAAACAGCAATAATGAAGAACAAACTCATTTTCTTTTATTCCTCCAGAGGTATGCACAGGCTTTGAACAAATTCTGCAAGAAAAAGAACCCCTACGGACTCTGGATGAAAATATAACAAGCTACATACTTGCATGGTTATAAAATAGGAACTGTTTACAGTTCTAACATGAAGCCAATTCTCAAGACTGAATCTTGCCTTTTCAATAGAGGGGAAAGCGGTTCTCTGGCATCAGCATGATGGTTTGTTACAGTTCATGAAGCCACTCTTTCTTTGAATTTTAGACACTTACGTACGGTGCCTTCCGCCTTCTCACAAGCAAAGCAGGTGGGATTCCAGACTCTTTATAAAGAGCCATTCAAATTGATCATTTGGCACAAACAGGTACAGCCCAGCTGGCTGCTGCCAAGGGGGTTTTGCAGTTTGCCAACAGACCACAACAAAGATTTGGATGGATCCTTCTGTAATGGGGGGAGCTACAAAGTTTTATTTCCCTCAGGTTTTTTTTTGAGGTGCTTTAACATTTTCTGTAGTTGCTGTACTGCCAACCAGCAAAGCAGAGACTATCACCCAGAGACAATTTTTCAAAATGTATCTGATTATTATACTGAAACAAAAAAAGGGAACCAGAACAGCAACTCCAATGGAAGCACATCAGCAGAACTAGTAATCAAATGGGAAGCTTAATAAATAGGTATAACTGAGGAATAAAAAAAAAAAATAAAATTCAAGAATCAGTTATTAAATCTTCACACTTGATAAATTACATTATTTAGGTTATTTTTTGTTTCTGACAAGTATCTTAATAATGAATGAATGTCAGCAGCAGATTCGCAAGGTCACGTAGACCAGAATCTGATGGAGTTGAAAGGATGAGCGACCATACCTCCACTACAGGATTGACAAACTGTCCCTGTATATCCTGCCATATTCTTTTAAATAATGGAAACCTGCACACATCACCTCAGCTATGCTGACTCTTCTCTAAAGACAACCAGCCAAAAGCTTATGCCTATCTATTTGGTATTCCTCATTGACATAACACTGGATTAATCATCATCAATTAGATGAAATTATCACTTTGAGTTCTCTAGGCCTTCGAGTAATGCCCCAAAGGCAACTTAAAATGTCAATATAGCAACAAAGTAATGGGGCTGTAGAGCATTTGAACAGTACCTCCCACAGAGAGGGCTTGGGAGCTCACCTTTCTCGGTTTTGCTCTTTAATTACCACTGGAAAACACCCAACCAAGCAAAGTGAAAAGGCCACAAATCATTGAGCAGCAAGAACTGAGATGGAGGAAACACAAAAACCTAGTAAAAACCAGGATTTTAGGCATCTTGACTATAGGATTTTCCTACAGTCTATGCACTCTCCTAAAACAAGTTAACATGCATCTTCCTATAGGAAATAAAACTTCATTTGTGCAAAGGTGTTTGGAAAAAAGTAGTTACAGAATGCTGATGTAATGGACTACTGGTGCATGACTTCATTTGCAGAAGTCTTCTCCAATATTTATGTGCTGTTAAAGCAAACATGTCTTTCCTCTCTATGAGTAGGAATGGATAGTTTGACATCTGAGTTCAAAAGAGTCCTTAAGGATAACAAAACTTTACTAATGAATGGTGAAATAGTCTCAGATTGCACAGCAGTAATGGTGAACACCTCCCCAGAATACTCCAGTTGGCATTTTCCCTTACCACTTAAAAGTTCTGGAGAACTCACTTATAAGTTGTTTCAAAACTTGCAGATGAGCATGATCACTGAAAAAAGGTTTTACTCAGCTCAAATCAGTGTAAGATGCTTATGTGCTCAGATGGATTTCATTGCAGAAAATGCTTTAAACTATTTGTAATTGTTTTGACTGGAAGTACAATGGAAAGCCCATCCACCTTTTCTTGCTCGTAGAGGTGTTAAAATAATTTTTTAATATTAGCTACTTCAGTCTCAACATATAAAACTTCAGTAAGCAGAAACAGTCTCCTGTATGATGATTTTGTGAAAAAAACAAAAAAAACCACCCCAAAACTTAAAGGCAACAACAACAACAACAAAAAAAATCCCAAGTAAGAACACACCAATACAATGATTTTTGAGATGGCTGCACTCTTATTTTGATAATGTGATTCCAACTCTTGACAATCCAATAGTATCTCCAGAGAGTAATCTCTAGAGGACCATAAAGCAGAACTGAAGCACTCTGGATGATTTTTCATCTATTTGTACAGTAACTCGTATATTTGCCAGGTAAAAACAAGCACTGCCTCCAGGATGCAATTACAGGCAGAGGTAGAGATGAAGCTACTAAAAGGCAAAAGTCCTTGGTTGAGTATTCCTTGAAAAATAGGCTTTCATAAGCACGTATCTCCCAGACTAATCCTGACTTTCTAAACTTGTTCATTGAATTAAAAGAAGAAAAAAAGAAAAAGGAAAAAAAAACCCAAACCCTCATTCCCTTTAAATATGCTATTTAAATAAAACTAAAACAATGCCCCAATGATAAACACTGCTAAGCTTTGTAATTTACTTGCTGATGTTTAAAGAGATCAGCAAAGAAAACTTGGCACTGAAAGATAAAAATATGCTGAGAGTGGGTCACAACTGTTTCCATCAGCCTGTCACTGCAGTTTTGCAATGCTTGTGACCCCAATTTCCTTTATCCTCAGTTGCCTTTTCTGACCCTCCTGAAAGCTTGGGACCCACTGGGTGAAAAAGACAGGCTTATTCAATTTATAACTCTACTAAATTTGGGCAAATTTCTGAGGCAAATGGGGTAAGCTTATTTCCCACACAAATAGATAAAAGATCATCAATCATTCTTAAGCATTCTCACTGCTCTTCATTTATTGCAGTGCTACAAATGGACTTAATTCTGTTCTTTAATAGCTTCTTTCTTATAGAAGTCTTTTGGAATAAAAGTGTTTTGTGCAAGCAGAGTTTAAAATGTAAACATACGACAGATCCACAGTAAAGAATACAGGAAGTGCAAACAACCAGAGGGAAGGATAGAGCAGGATGGATGCATGACATACAAACCTCTCTTCTCTTGCTTGTCTTAGTTCTTCTCTTTTGTCTAAATAATCACGGCTAGAAAGAGAATTACAGTAAATTGCAGCAGAAACCAGAGGAAAAATGTAGGTAAGAGAAGTGTAAGTACAGTAGGAGAAACCAAGAGTGGTAAACACAAACTAATAGGAGACAATGAAGAATGTTGTCAAAAAACTGTTTGCTTTTGCAAAAATTGCTGAAAAGTGTACACTTATCCATACATACACCACCAAATACTTTAGAAGGTCATTAAAAGTAATTATAAAAAACCCGCAAAATGTGAAAAACTTGAAGCATGCTTTGAAACCTGGTATCTGAAATGAGATTCAATGAACTGCACTTAACCATAGCGAGCAGGCACGTGAGTGGCTATTAAACCATCCCTCATTTGCTCCATCTCAGAATGCCCCAAGACATTGACTGCAGCCCTGGCAGGACAGACTGAAGCAGTAAGCAAACCCATTGGCCTTCTTGTCAAGGAAGCTTCTCTTAGTGGGTCCCTTAGTGGGTTTTAGTTGCCATGGCTGGAAACAGAACAGTGGACTGCCTTTACTGAGAAGGACAATTCTGCATTCCAAGAGGGTGTGTGCGGCACCACTGGACAGATAACAACCTTTCACTTCCTTATTTTTCACCCCAAGTTTTAGATAAAAAACTCCTTTTATGTCAGCTGCCACTCCCTCAGATCCTCAAATAACCCATATATTTAACTTTTGCCAAGTCAAGTTTGCTGGATGGTTGAGTACTGTGATTTTGGACAGGCCTGCCACATCCACAAACATGGATGCAAATTTAACTCGGGGCACAGCAGAACCCAACCAATGTCTCAATATCACAGCAAAATGGTTCCTTACAATATATTTTTAATACTTGCTTGAATGGTAGACAAAACTGATGAGACCTTCACCTTATCTGCTAGATTCTTTCACAATGTAAGTTGTGAGTACCAGAAAGATTTTCAGAACTACTCATTTTATTAATAACTCTTTTTTTTTCTCTTTATATTGTGTCATTAAATGAATTACTTATAACCTATTTTACCAACAGCTATCAAACAGCTGCTTGCAAGTGCTCTTCAAAAGTCCTTTAACAGGGAACACACATTACTTTTTCAGGCCATCCCCACAAACTTTGAATTCTGAACTGGTTATACTTTTACACTATTCTAAAAGTATTCCAGGAAATCTTGAGCAGGTAAACTTTAACACTACTCTTTCCCCTCTAACAACTTTCACTCTTCCCTACAGCTGAAAAATAGCCACTTTATTTTAGGACATATTGTTCTACATGGGCAATGGGTACAGTAGTCCTTCTTCTGAGAAAAATGTTCATTCTACAAAATATTCCTTTGGTTAGCAATAGCTTATGAAGCTTTGTAGCTCCTCTACATCCCCCAATTCTCCTGTCCTAGAGCTCCTTCACAACTAGTGATGGTCTCCTTTAAATTATCCTCAATTTGTCAATAATGGTGCCAGAACCTAGTGCAATGCTCTTGAGGCAGAGTAGGAAAGAATGAGATAACAAATGAGTCATGATGGTAAATCCAGTACGGCTCATGAGTTTAAAGACTGAATTGCAAATGCTATTTTTAATCAGAAATACATCTTCAGAGACTGGGTTTCTAGCCAGACTGATGATATGATACTGAAATCCCAGGAACTCTTATGAAACTGTCCATGACTGCTTGCTGTGACTTTGTCTTCCTCCTGCCAGACTGTTTAATCAACTGTGGGATGCTGTCTGTTTGTGAAGTCTGGTGGCTTTGGAGACCCTCTGCTCAAACAAAAGTTGTAACTTTTGGGTGATCACAAAGTAAAATCCAAAAGATGAAAACATTGAGCATTGAAAAATAATCTTAAATACGCAGCACAAGCATGACATCTAGCTAATCAGTTTCTGACTCTGAAATAAAGGGATGAAAAGGTACATTTTGATTTTTTTTTCTGACTTTAAGAAACTTCTTTTAGTGACAGAACAACTACTGTAGCCAACCTCGACTGAAATGTGCAGATCTGTTATTCAAACAGGTCAATCTGCCAAATGCCCTGTTGGCTTTTTCGGTCTGGGAGTTTCCTTTCTGAAAGATCATGTTGGCTGTCCATGGCAGCCTGCTGCAGCCTGATGATACCACTTAGAGGGAGAATTTTTGGAAGAGGCTGGAAGACTGCAACCTTATTGTTTCTGTTTCAGGAGAACTTGGGCAGCTGTTGGCTGCCAAAGATCCTATTATGGTGCTCTTCCACCTTCCTTCTGCCTCTCATTTCCTTCTAAACCAGCTATCTTCTGGAGCCAGGGAATATCAATCAACCACTCATAAGTTACTCCTCTTTCCAAATTCACAGAATCGCAGCCTGTTTCTACTTCTTACTAAAGGGATGATTACAGTGAAAACAGCCCTGCATACTAATAAACAAGCTAACATGAAACCTCTGCCATATTTTCCATAACTACTGATTCTAAGGCTACAAAACATTTATATTACCATTCTTTAAGTTATTACATTATGTCTTCTAAGTACTAAAAATAGGTTTGCTTTCCCCTCCTGTCTATGAGGAAACAAATTGATTTCTTAGTGTACACTCTTCAGACTGAAGGCAAACCATTTCAGGTATAGATTCCGTATCTATCCTTAGCCCACTGCAGTCAACATTAATCTCTCTGCTGGGATTTCTAGGCATGGACTGAAGAGGTTGAGGGGGCTTGTCTCTTACTATCCTCAGGCAGCACACCCTGGGATCCCACATCACACAACATTTTCTCAGATGTGAAAATGCAAAGTCCTGCATTCAGCTATGACATTTGTCTGGCTGAGGTTTGAACAGTAACTTTGGTCATTACCTTCTGTCAGTTGCTGATTCCAGAAGGAAGAAACTTGTAGGGAGAAGTAGTTAAAAATCACTATGATACAGCAAGACATTTCTACTTCACATAACTTAAAAGCAAAAAGATGTTTCAGTGCTGTCCCTCCCTCCCTTCATGATACCTTTGTCCCACTGTTTCACCTTCAAATCCTGTGCCTCACTGAGATTATAATTTGGTGAGTATACTAGCTAATAAAACCGAGCCTCTGTAAATACCCAGGAAGTATAATCGGCTGCCTTTAAAAAAGTAGATTTTTTTATTAAATGCCAAAATTCATTATGTGTTTAATCTATCAGTTTTTAAGATACTTAGATCAAGAAAAGTATCTAAAGACACAAACTATTCATCAGTTAAATTATTTTGCAGTTGAATGTCTCAATGATTGATCAATCAATCACACATTAAAGCAAGACACTGAGAGCAAATTTGGGTCCTACTTGAATTTGTTTCTTTCTTCACGTTCTATCCTTTGTAACCTTTCTTCTCTCTCCTGACGCCGTCTTTCTCTTTCTGCTGCCAAGGACTCCTGGTGCTGCCGAAAAGATGATGTAAGGAGACCACCCAAAGCTGGCCTGCAGAAAAGGAAGATCAGATTTC
This sequence comes from Cinclus cinclus, assembly GCF_963662255.1. Classification (NCBI taxonomy): domain Eukaryota; kingdom Metazoa; phylum Chordata; class Aves; order Passeriformes; family Cinclidae; genus Cinclus; species Cinclus cinclus. The sequence continues at coordinate 85,954,983 of NC_085046.1, read as the reverse complement.
TCAATGTCACTTTTATTGATTATACTGGCAAAAAAATGAGTAGCAATCATTCAGCAAGTAACATAATCCCAACCAGCAGAATGACATGGCAATATTTATGTGTGGATCTTTCGAAGCATTGACTAAGCATCCTCTTGCTAAATTGATTATAGATTCTGTGATGAACTGAACAAAAACAAATAGGGTAGGCTTCCTAAATAGCCAAATTTCTAAAGCACAAATAAAGCGTGTATAAAAATTCTTTGGTCTATTTCCACAGCAATATTGCCTAAATATTTTTTTAGGTTTATAATCCTGTTAACAGAAAAGTTGAATCTTGTAACAGATTTTTTAAACTTCAAAGAAAAAAACTGTTATGCAATGATGCAAAAAACAGATGTGTCACAAACACCTGAGAATCCTCTATACAGAAAAACAAAAGTAATGGAAGATGTCAGAAATGCCCTAGAGAATTCAAAGACTCTCTTAAGTATCAGGCATATTTTCCCTTATACATTAATGAATTTGATTATCATGATTTCCCTGCTGCATGTGATGTAAAAGCAAGATGAATCTCATATTAGAACATACCAGTAAAACACAAGGGGACAGTCTTCTCAAACCATTCTTGAAAACTATCAGAAACGATGGCCTCTACAGTAAAGACTTTTCAAATATATAAAGCTATATCTACATTCACTTATAGCTTGGCGTCGACGTAGATTTTTTTATTGGCTTTACTGTAAGCAGTACTTTGTCTGGGATAGTGGGTCCTCTTACACAACCTTCCCCCAACATGGTGGTATTGCTACTGCCAATCTCTCATATGGCAACAGAGTGACCTCAGAGCAAATGTGTCTTTCTGTCTCTTAGACAGGAAAAAAATCTGCATTGTACAGGGTATCTTTATACAGATGCACACTGATTGAATTAGACTGATAAAATCAAAAAAGACATAACTCATGTAGAGCAGTTTCTGTGCATTGTTGTAACATGAGTTTTGCAATGAAAGGATTAATGAGAGAAATAGATACTGCCTTTTGTGTAAAAAGAAACTAAACCCTGCCTGCCTAGAGGAAGGTTCCTTAACCAGTAATGCAAACCTGAATACATTTTCCCTGTTTTTAAGAACTCAGATCCTTTCCCTTATTTGTTTACTTGCCTATGGCTGCACAGTGTAGGCATTTAGCATAATGGCACCAGTTCACTAGTGAAAATAGGTGCAAAAGGAGACAAAAATATTAATGCAAACCTATCTTCCCCAAGTGTCTATGTCTGTACAAGCAGAAACACCACAAAACATAGCCATTTCAGCCCCACTGGCAGCAGGGCAGCATGAATATAATGTCAATAATTTCGATAAATTGAATTTCAATATGCCATATCCCACCCGCATAAACATTACATAAGATGGTATAAAACTTGATATTCTGTAAGAGTCCCTGCTGGCACTCCTCCAAAGCTACGGTATCAATGCTGGATCACACTCAAAACCATAAAAATCTCTAATATGCTTCAGCAGTAAGAAAAGGGGGAAAGAATTCTTAAACCCTGACAGTCAAGTACGTGTGGTGAATTTTCCCTTGAGCATATTTTAAATTTATTTTAACTTTTGACCTCTTAGTGCATGTTGCAAGAGAAAGCCCTTAGCAGAAACAGTAGCACCACTGTACTAAAATTCAAAAGCTAGAGCTCCATCCCTGTAGTATCATTAAAAACCATGGCTATATGGTTGGATATAACATGAGAAATTACTCTTGGAAGGGGAAAAATGAACAGTGCCTCCATGTGAAGAGATATAGAAATTAACTGTGAGAGATGGCAAAAGAGTGTCCCTATCAAGTCTGTGTTTTTATCTGTTTTGTGCATTCAGCTTGATATCCCATCCTGCCCAGCTGCCATGAAGTCTGCAAACTCCATTTAGAGTCAAAGGAAGGTATGGCTTAAAAGAAGACTGAAGGAAAAATAAGGGGAAGGATGGGGTGATGCTGAGAGACCAAAAGAGTGATCGTAGATCTGCACATCATCCAGCAGGTTGGAAGCCTTCAGCTCTGACTGAGCTCTTTGAGGCCTTACAATAAATGCACATTCTTATGCAGGGGATTACAGGGAAATCACATGGAGATGCACAGTTTAGTCCTGCAGATAGGATTCTAAGCTAACACTGGTATTAGAATACTTCCACATACTAAAACACCTTGTTTGGAGGTTTGATCTAGCATAGTTTGGCAAGCACTGCTCACTGGGCTAAAAGCTGCAGATGTATAAAGGGCAGCATAGCAATCTAAATAGAAGTTCCATGGCCATATGCCCAGAAGAAAAGCCAGTGACCAAAGAACTGAAAATGTTAGCTTGCCATCTCTTCAAAGCTAATTAAACCAACAATAATTAGTCAAAACCTGGAATTTCTGTATTTCTCACTTGTTATGAGTGCATTATTCAGCTGAATTACAACCTGCATTACAGTGTGCACACACATCCCTGGTTCAGTTCCTTTGTCCCAAACACAGCCATATTCTGTACAACAGTTTTTTTGTATGAAATGGTCAAATCTAATAGTCCAAGCTGCTAGAAGGTTTTGGACATAGAGGTCATAATTAAACAGACAGGAACAGGGTCAGTTGACCCCTTGTGTGATACTGACTTCTTACAGTACAAATAGTCAAGGTTTTGGGTCTTCAGTCAGATTTAGGAAAGGGCAGGCAAAGACACAGCACTGCTACAGCTGAGTTAGTGCTCATTTAGTGGTTGCACCCATTCAACCACACACATCTGCCCTTGGCGAGGACCACACCTCACACCAAATGCTGAGACCAACTGCCTTATGAAGCCTCTTAAAATCACTGCTGCTATCAAACACTGTAGCTCAACGGTGTTTGGGTGCACCATCCTCTTTTTAAGGTGAACTGCAACTGTAAATGCACAGTTTTAGTATTTAGTAAACCATCTGTAATTTTCTGCATGTGCATAAACTAAACCTGGGGTAAGCAGGCTACTTTCAGGGTGTACAAACCTGTAAAGAAGCCAGAGGAAAAACAAGCATTAAGAAAACATTCTAAGCAATTTGAAAAGGGATCTATCTATGTACAGTTTGTCAACAAAATCTGATTTTTGTTTCTGCATTTCCTTGGCAATAAGACTTAACATAAATGTTCCCTTTCAGTGAACACATACTTGAATTGCAAATGGCAGCATGACTGGCCAAACCAGCTGGTGGGAAGGCTTGGGCTGAGCCTTTGGGTAATTCTGTTGTTTTGATGCTGTTTGAAGGGTGACAGTGTCTTCAGGCCTCATGAATTTTTAGATCTTACTGCTGAAGGCTGCATTTTAAAAATGAATAAGCAAGAGAAAGGCTAAAAAACTTCTGGCATTGAATCAAAGGTGATAAGAGATTTTAACAGAAAAGAGAATGTGAATGCTCATTGAAAGCATAATAGAGTGATCACTCACAAAATGGGGTTATAGCTAATATATACCAGCATTTTAGTGCTGGTGTCATATGTTACCAGCTGGTAATATCAACCATTTGTTCAACTCCACAAATACAATCCAGAAGGATGCTTACTCTGACTACTATTTTTAGTCTTGTAGAGAATGCAAGGCTATTAAGAATGGACTGTTAATATAAAAAATGTAAAGAAAAGCTTTCTTATGCCTGCTGTTAAAACCAGTAAAAGCTAAACAGGCTGTGTTATTACTTTCTCATTCCAGAAAGAAAATGCACAAGAAAGCATTTAGGTCTGTAGGTTTGTGAATAGAGCTCCTCACCACAGCATCAGGACACGGGGCCAAAGAGGTCATTAGTAACTTATCTTACTGGAAGAAGAGATAGGAAAAGGAAAGAATGGGGGCGGAGGGGAGGGGAAGAAAAAGAAGGCAAAATATATACACAGAGCATAGGATATGAAGCCAAAATGCTGCCTGTAGACCAAAGCTCTTCTGAATAAAAATTCAGCTAGCCTGACCTACAGCATTTAACACAGCAGTGAATTCATAATCATTATTATAAACACAAATTCAGGCAGACACAAGATCTCTCACAATTTTTTCAAGTTCTTGCAGTTTCCTGAAAATACTCCATCACGGACTATACATTGTGAAGGGGATTATGTGCCCTGAATTGCTCTTAATTTCTTGCAAACTGAAGAAAATATTTCTGTCTTTCTGAAAGCAAAACTGAAATTCTGAACTTCAAATGTTCTTCATTCACATAAGCTCTGAGATACTCTTTTGTGGCTGCCTTTCCCTCTGTTTAGTTGAATTTTTAAAATTTGCTACACAGAAATGGTTATCTACAGGAAGAATATAAAGTACAAATGTATATTTTTAAGAGCTAAAAAAATTTAACAGATGACTTATGAGAGGAAATCCCTTTAGGTCATAAGGTTAATATTCAGGATTGTCTTTAATACTGCATGGGGCAGAGTCATTAATAACTTTAATAAGCAAGCACTAATTACCCAATTTTGCAAAGTGCTCCTGTTCCCTCAGCCATGGGAATGCTACTGGGAGGGTACAACAGGCAGCAGCTCCTACCCAGACCTTAAGTAACTCTAAATGTCTCTTGGCTTTAATAAAATAAATCCGCCTTCCAGCTTAAAAGGAGACAAAAGTGAAGGCAAAGCTGCCAAGAGCCATATTGCTTTTCACAGTTAAAGAAACTCCCCATGTGTTATGTCTCCCTACATGACACGGCAAATTCAAAAGCATGTTGATATAAGACTTTGCAAACAGACTAAACATTACTTAGGGAATCTTTACAAAACTTCTCTCAAAAATAAACAGAAAATTGAGAGCTAAAACTACTATCTAATGCTTCCTTTAATAAAGAAACTTGAGAATGACCAAGAGAAGAACTGATTAACGTTAGACTTTTAACTGGTACAGGGGACTACCCAAATTAGAGCTACAGCAGGACAGAGCCGCACAGAGCCTGGGCAATGCACAAGGATTTTCTACATACACTCTCCTCTTCGAGCTCACCTGTGTAGTTTTTACACTGTGCTTCTGTCTTTCTCCAGCCTGAAGTTTCTCATCCACATGTGAGTTACACCTTGCCTGGAAATGACCTGCAGAGCCCAAGTGTAGATCCAGGCTAACGTGGGTGTGCCCTGAGCAGCAGCACTGCACATGGCGTGTTCAGCCAGCAACACTCTGCAGTCTGAAACCATGACCAGATCATGCTTCTGTTTAAACATATGCCCTATGATGAAGTCCACAAAGCTGCAATCAAGAATATTGCTTACACAGTAGTTTGACAAGCAGCTAGGCCAGTGCAAGCCACCACTGCTTCCCAAACTGTAAATCAAGTAATTCCTAACGTCATTTTTCCTCTTAAAATCTCAGCAATAAAGTTGAGGCTTTTGCCCTGGGCCACTATTATCATCTACCAAGCTATCCGTTCCTCATTATGTTACTCAGGGTGAGAGATGTGCTTGGCAGTTGCCACAAGGAAAAATCGTCACGATCTCTAGTCTGAGAGCCCAGAAGTATACACAGAAAAGAACAGAAAGCCAAGGAAAGAGGAGAAGTTATTGGGAGAACAGCAGCTTTGTAGGCTGTATAGCAGGTTTTGTTTCATAGGTTTCTGTTTTACCTTAGTGCTTAACAGCTGGAGTAAGGGAACTGCAGAGCACAAATAAGTGATAAATGGCTAACAAAAAAAAAACCAAACAAAAAAACCACAAAAAACCCCAAAACAAAACAAAACAAAACAAAAAAAGAACCTGCCAAGAAGCTTCATCCAGCAGCATCTACCTGGTGGTGTTAATTACTGAGAACTGAAAAGCTGTTTCGCATTCTCAAGCAGGGCTTTTTTGTTTTGATTTGCTTTAAAAAAGAGAAATTTGAAAAAAGTGCCAGATTTCCAGCAAATCCCTATTTCAGGCACCTGGAAAGGGAATAAAACTCAAAAGAAGAGTATCTGCAGACTTTTGCTGCACTTTATGCTTATACTCCAGGTATGGTGTTTAAGTGTCCGAGGAGAAAAAAAACCACCTGTAATCCAGGAATGCTAATCTCACTGTTTGTTTTAGAAATAAATATTTGAAGGTACATTTCCTTGAAAGATACAGAAGAACATGGAAATGAACACTCAATATTCAAGGCACTGCATCATAGGAGCCCAAGCTAATGTATTGCTGTAGATCACAAAGCAAGTGAGATGGAAAACATATTAAAGAATGTGAAATATATTTAATATTAATATATTAATATTAAAGCCTATTTTCTGACTCTCTGGAAAAGCTGGAGATGCTTCAAACAGGAATAATCTGCAAACACCACAGCAGTCCTTTACCAGGCTTGGAGATTTGGAAGAACTTCTGAGGGACCAGCCAGAGGTGGAGACTAAGTTCACAGTGACTGGCCAAGAGCCTCAAGAAGTGGAGATTTGCGAGCTGAACTTTCTGGCATTTGATTTAACAGATAGAGGTGAGACCATGAACTCCTGCTTCTTTGGCAAGCAGTGTCCCAAGAAGGCTTTCTGAGCTAGGCTGACTGTACTACTGTTTGACTGTCAGGCCCAGGGGGAACCATCTCCTGGCAAATGCATCAGAAGAAACCCACCCTGGCAAACACACCAGCAGGATATTTTTCTGGTAGTGGAATGAATTAAAGCTGGTGCTGAATTTAGGAGCTCTTGCCTTAGAAGTTACACTCCTTCATGGTCTCCTTAAGGATGGCCGTGATTAACAACGCAAACCTTCACCACCAAAAGGACATTGTGAGGGGGTGTGAAGCTTTGCAAGTAACAAGTTTGATGTCCAGGGGCAGACTCCAGACTGCAGTTTCAATTTGAGTGACAATCTTAGATTCAGAGTCTGACAAAGCAGTCTGGCTAGACAGAAATATCCTTGGGGTGAGCATAAGGCATGGAAACACAGAGGAGTCTTACAACACCTTCTGCCCCCAGGCAAAGTGCCAACTTGGACAGAAAAACGCTTTTCTCCCTGATGTGTTTCAGTCATGCATTGCTATTCTCCTTTGTTATTAAAATTTATGAGGTTATGAGAGGGATTTTTTTTTTTAATAACTGAGGAGAAAGAGTTAATTGGAGATTTAAGTTGTGAAGAGTGGGAGCAGTGTATTTATGGAGCAAAGCACTCTTTGGCATTAGAAAACAGGCAGACTGGGTTATACTTCTTACGCATTAGAAAACATTCACAAACAGAGAGATACAAGAGAACTGACACACTCCTTCTCTCCCAATGAAGGCCTGAACAGAAAGTGCCCTGCAATTTGCTCTCCTTCAGTAGGATTCCCATGGCTGCAATATGCATTTCAGAAACATGGCTCTCCACAGGGGACCCAGGGAAATGAGAGAGAACAACAGCATTGCAAGAAGTTGCCAAAAGGTTGCAGCTGTATTTAGAAACAGTAAAGCAAGCCTTTTCTTCTGCTGTACAGTCAGAAATATATAGATTATGTGGATTTCAAAGAACAAAATCCAGCTACTTTTACACTGACTTATACTGCTCTTATGATTCTCTACTGATCTCAGCCAGAGGGTTCTAAAAGTATGAATGTCAAAATGTCAACCACACTGCTATTTTCCACCTAAGTTGTAGTTCTTGTTTACATAAGCAATATGCAGCCAAAGGTTTGAAAGGCCTGTCAGGGCAACTGAATGGAGCATGAATCATTGTGCTGGGTACTGCTCTAAAGGCTGCTTCTTCCTGCCTCCTCACTCTCGAAGATCAGATAAACAGTACCAGGACCTGCATCTGAAGCTCTTCCCCACATGATAAAAGACAGGAATCTTTCTGTGAAGGCTTCGCATAACTGTAGCATAAGCTGAAACCAGAAAACACACCTTAGAGCAAACCATAGATACGCATCTGCTTCTTATCAAACGTCTTCCTCTCCCCCCACCCCCCAAATATTTTAACTTTTTTTGGTTGCCTGAATCAGCATAAATTTTTACCCTCAGGAGGTAGGAAATAGCATTTACATAATCTGAGGCAAACACCATTCATAGAAGACTGTGAAAACCTCCACAATACTTTCCATTTACTAATTAGTGCCAAGCATTGCGTCATGCACTACATGGCCTACTCTCCAATAAGCAAATTCCATCTGTTGATCTCTACATGGACATTTCTTCAATGCATATCTTTCAGGACAATGAAATCAAGGAAAGCTTCTGCCCTTCTTCAAAGCAGTCTGCTCTTAGAGCTTGCAGAACTATACATCTGCAGTTGCAGCACTCTCAAAAAGAACAAGAGAATGCAAAATGGCATCTGAAACTGTAAACTTTATAATTTTTAAAAAAATAACTGCATCTATTCTGCAGACAACAAGTAGCCATGGTGTACACACATTTTTCATACTTCTCAGAGACTCATACACAGGAAGCATCAGGCTGTAACATCCCTTAAGTGTAAACATGCAGAAACCCTGCATTAACTACCATGAACATCAAGCTACAAATTTAAACAGGAGTACAGAGATTTTTATCACGTGAGGTGGAAAGCAGCAAGCATAACCTGAAGGAAAGACAGAGATGCGACTCTGAGCACTGTGTTCAGTCGCTTACAACATGTAAGAGAGATCTGATGGTTGAAGGTAGAGCACTTTACAGTTTCACAGAGGAAAAGAAAGATGAGGTGTGTTGGCTGGAAGATGCTGCTAGAAAAACCGCCTTCAAAATAGAAAATATTTTGCTAGCAGTGATAATAAATATTGGAATGTTTTCAGGAGAAATCATGCACTGCCACTTGAAAACACGTGTGAGTACAGGGGTCTTTCATTTAGCTTCTGTGAGACCCATTATAGGTCACAACAGATGATTGCAGAACTCCCCTCTGGCCTGACTCTCCATGAATCTGCAAATTTTACAGCTTCATCCTGTGGGGCCAAGGCATTTTGGCTCCAAACCAGCAAGGCACTTAGGCACATGCTGAAATGAAAGCTCTGCTGGAGCAGAGCCAGCGCCATCAGGCTCTTGCAGGACCAACCATCTTTAGCCATCTCAGCATTTGACCACTTTGGGGTTTCTCTGCCACAGTAGCAATCAGAAGTTTACAAGAGCAGGGGCTTGAAAATTTTAAACTTCCAAAGCAGTGGGAAACTTGTAACTCTTGCTTATCTTGCACCAATTTTGCTGAGGTAAATGGGGGTGAATACGCTGGTGTATTTTTTTTATTATGGTTCTACTCATAATAATTTAATATTGCAATAACTTCATTGAGATCAGGAAAGACAAATCGCAGCAAGGTACTCCAGAAACAATGCCTTTCTCCAAAGAGAAACTTAATGTAATTACTCACTTGAAAAAAGAATTAAATCAATACCTCATGGCTAGAAATACATGTATGCTGGAAGAACCTAACTTGAACCATTCTGAGTAGTAGACTGGAAAGGATGTGAAGCATTAGGAAGGTTCACACATATACACATACACACATAAACACACATACATATACAGAAATATGCCAAAGTGTCATTAACAAAAATTAACTGGAATACAGAAAAATGGTCCTGTAAAACCTTAAGTTCAGAAAACAGGGTGGAAGATGCAGTTTTTATGAATTAGAGGCCAGTGTGGAAACAAACAATTGCAACGCCATCTGGCCTAATTGGATATTATTTAAATTTTTGCAATAAATTGTTGAATTAAATTAATTAAAAACTTTAACCTTTCCTTCTTAAAGTCAGCATGACATCCTTTAAAGTTGTCATTTACTCTCAGGTTGTAACAAACAGTAAATTTCTGGTGGTCCAAACCTCTTGCCAAGAATTTCTTTCATGTATCCATAACATTTTTCTATCTTTTTTTCTTTCCCCTTGTACCTTACATAATTCAAAAGCCTATTTTGATTGCTCACTTTTTTTTGGTGCTGGTTTGGGCTTTTTTGCCCTTTTATTTTTTTTCTTAAAGCAATCTGATAAGTGGTAGGTTATTAGGAGTTTGCTTTAGCTACAGCAAATGTTTTACTTTTGATGAAATACAATGAGATGTATCATGTATTTTCAAGAAGGGACAAAATTATGGCCTAGGAAATTCTGAGCTAAGCATATTTCCAAGATTTTGCAGTTGATTTAAGATGATAGAAGTGAATTTAGATCTGAATTTATTTTTTAAAATGGAAAGAAAGAAAATGTATTTTAATTCACCTTTTAATGCTTAGAACAGCTTATGTGCGAAGCAACTCTGCTTTATCCATCTAAGTGGAAGGAACAGGAGTGGGATGGAAATACACCCAGCCTTTAACACCAAGTCAGACAGAAAGGCTTGAGAATGAGTGGGAAAGAACACATTTAGATTTTTTCCCCATTTTTTTCTCAATGTTAGAAAAAAATCTGGCTAGGAGCTATTTCCAGTATTCATTCAGAACAGCTTACATTTATCTCCTTCACCCTGTCTGCAAAGGAACTGTTGTGAAAACACTGATAAATTTACAAACCTGTCAGATTTGGTCTCCTGGGGTGGTGACAGAGTTGTCCCATAACGAGTAGTGGGTGTTGTAGGGGCACTCATACCAGCGTAAGGTCGTGGAGAAGAGTAAGAGCTGCTGCCATAGCTATTGTATCTGAAGAAATGGGCAGAAAAGTAGGAGAAAGGGAGACACAGAAAGAATCCATCAGCAAACAGGCATGCAACAGTAAATCCTCTTGTTTACGGGGTGGTGGTGATCCCATACCCCAGAACTTTTCCAACACTGACCTTCTGAAAATGTTGCTCTATTTCCAAATATGCAACCAATCATGTACGCATAATATCAAACATGGCATGAACATACATGATGAAACAGTGAGTTACTGGTAAGGAAAATAATGAGAGATTTGAATGATCATCCCACTCAGAACAGGAATACTTGAACTACTGCTCAGTTACTCAGAATTATTAGCTGTTTTGGGAGCTGATATCCAGCCATTCAAAAAGGGATCAAACCAGCCCAAGACAGCAGTACTCATATCTACTAAAATTAAGGAAAACGGCAGCACTCCTGAGACATGATCTGAACATGGGCATCCATGACTTGCAAATGCTTGCATGTTAAAAGGAAAAGCAGCCACATTCTTTTCAATTAAAGCCAGCAGTATTTGCTTTCCCCTCCCCCAACATAAGTAATAGCTTATGTGCCATTTCTTACAATGTCTGTAAAAAATCATCACCATGGTTAAAAAGACATGTCTCCGGAAGCACGGCTTTAGAAATTTCTATCAGCCCTTCTCTGCATTAAAAAACCCCATAAACTCACTTCACTTCAATGTGAGCTTGTTGATCAAAGAGAAATTGTTTCCAGGACTCCTGGAACAGCCACCTCCCCAGAGTCCCTTCTATCAGTGTTTTCATCCTGGCTCCTGCACCAAATAGAAAAGGCAGTTGTGTTGCTTGTTGTGCCCTTTAACCATGGTGCCTAAACAGCGTGTCAAGAAAAGACTCCAAATTTGGGAAAATGTTAATATTTCTCTCTTTAATATTGTTCACAGACAATGCCATTTTCCTACATGGAAAGCATATGGTGCATATGGTACTGAAGATGAGTACTCTGCAAAGCCAACTCATCCAAATGACAAAATGTAACATAATTTTCCTTATTATAATTAATAAGATATATCTTCCTTCACCATATCGTTCTCTGCTGCTTCTTCCCTCACACACATCAGCACTCAGTAATTTCACTCAGCAATTTTATTTGAAAAGCCTGGTTGGTTTCCTTCAGCTCCATTTAGTACACTCATCTAGCCATGCAAAATTTCATTCTAAGTTTCAAGCTTCATTCCTTAGGGTTCAACAGCATTGCTGCCTGCCAAGGCCTATGTTAAAATCGGACTAGATTTCAGCTAGGTGCTTCTGCAATGGAAGGGATTGTGCCTTAGAGATGTCCTCTTGGATAGCAATTTCAGGTTAATGCTTTAGAAAACATACCCCCTCCCTCATCTATAACTGGGACACTGTATTGACCAGCAACAAGGAAATAATTCTGAAAATAAATTCTAGCATGCATGTTTCTGAGCCACAAAAGGAATTTTGCAGGAAATAATTACTGTCTGGGCCTTCTTGCCCTAGAAAAAGCTAACTATAAACTGGAGACAGTGGCCTGCTGGAGGCTGTGTAACTGGACAGTGTGGAGCTTCCCTGGTAGCACAGACCTGGCTTGGATCTTCTCTCCAACAGGCTCAGCCCAGAAAATGTTCTGACTGCACCTGCACGTAGTGGTGAGAAAACTCCATTGTCCTGATAAGAACTCATTTAGTATGTTCCTGACACAAAGACCTCCATTTCCATTTCCATTTCCATTTCCATTTCCATTTCCATTTCCATTTCCATTTCCATTTCCATTTCCTGCAAGGAGACCTTCTTATCAACCATTACATGTGCTTTTCTTCTCTGCCCCATGAAAAAGCTGACATAGAGCAGAACCCATTTTCAGACCAAGGGTTTTCAAGTAGCCCAAAGATAACCCTCATGAAAATGGAGGGAACGCACCTCCTATGTAGTCAGACCTACACCAGTTAAAAAAATCAAATTCAGAGGACTGGTATGGACACAACATGCTATCAAATTCAGAGGAACACTGAGTTGCTGGAATAGGAGCAAGGCAAGAACACCAGGGTAAGTCTGTATGCTGTACACAAAGTTTATCTTTTTAACCTTCCTCTGGTACTGGCTTCAATTTTCCCTTCTTGACTCATGTACCAATGTAGATGCAACAGTCTTATTCAGCAGCATTCACCCTCAAGACATTTTCCTTTTATATAGGTACATTACTGACTAAATTGTGCAGGCTTTGTCCTCCTTTTCCTCCAAATAAACCCAGAAGGATCCCCATCCCCACCCTTGAACCTCTGTACTGACTGGAAGCAGAAAAGATGGTCAGAGGGAAAAAAAATCACTGCAGAAATACTAAATATTTCAGGAACTGCAGGTACTTAGGAATCTACTCTCCAAAGTGTAACAGCAACAGCAATGGGAGACCAATAAATGAGTGTGAGAAGTCTAAGGGAAAAATGCACCTATGAAGGAAAATGTAATTTTAGAGGAATTCCAGTGTTTAAGTTGCAAGTAAAGGAAAAATATGCAAACTAAGACACTTGTCAACAACTACTTGGCTTTACAGGCTTTTCAGAAAAATAAAAAGGGACAAAACACATCCACCTATTAGGAGAAAAAGATCAAAAATTAAAAGGATCAAACAAATCAAAACATTTGCTCACATGCAGAAAGTCAGAAAGACTGCTGGAGAGAGGAAGAAATAAACATGCATGCAATATAATATACATTTTTAGCTCCTAATTGAAAGAACACTACAATTGTGAGAGACAGCAAAAAGTCATCAACCTCTTTTCCAGGTGATTCTCTATCATTGTTTTTAGTGTTACTTACTGCCAATCTCTTTTACCTGAAAACAGATGAGACAAAACATTTTTTTTTTTTTTTAGTTTAGATGGGTGGGATGGGGAAATTAAAGTTAAAAACTAAGTGAAATGCATGAGGAACAAGTAAATTCAACAGATGTTGTGGAGATAAAGCTGTCTATTCTGAGTGCTACGTTATCTTTATAGATCTCTTATTTCAAGTATGAGCTGAAATTGCACATGAGATAGACATGCACTGTAATCAAACAACAAACTTAGGATTTAGTAGTTCAGCCTTTGAAGCCAGGGCTTCACCCCCGAATTTCAAGTGCTGATCTGACTTCTCTTGCTTTTATAGCAGAAGAGCCCCATTAATTTTCATGAAAACATGCTTGTAAATTACATTGTTGTAAATGAGAGCAAAATGGTGCTCGTTTCTATGATCTCCCAAATCATGGGTTATTTGTCTACCGGTCTATAGAGGAGGCCAAGGTATTTATTAACTACAGACCTGGAAGAAAAGTAATGATGTCAGCAAAGACAAGGGAAAAATATAAAATCAAAATACAGGTTTACAGGGCTAAAATTGGTACAGCATGTTCTGGAAAAAATACAACACATAGAGTAGCATTATTACCACTGCAAAATTCTTGAAAGGAGTTACTCATTCATCTAAAAATTCTTGTCAGCTATATAAAATCTACCTGTTTTCCCTCATCATTTCTGCTTCCTTCTCTTTCACAGATGCTGGAGACTCTTCAAAGTCATACGAGAAGAGGTGAAAAGGAGTGTGTGGTACGTAAGGTAATTTCTCCACTGTTGGAGATGCCTTTGGAGTAATGGATGCAGAGGAATTTTGGGGAGAGCTCAGCAATGCTGTTGCAGGTGAAGATGGTGATGAAAGGACAGAATTATGATGAGAGACAGATGAGCCAGGCACAGAAGAGGAGTTGCTGGGAAAGCTCTTTGCTCTAGAGCAGGTGAGAGGCCCCTCAGCTGCAGAGATGGCACTGGAGACAGCTGAAGAGTCAGAACACTGTGAAAAGCTTTCCTTCACAGCCTCATGCACATCTGGAACCTCACTGCAGGAGGAAAAAATCATTAGAAAGGGAAGAGGAGAGAAAAATGGGGCAAAGGGAGATAATAGATAGTAACGCTTGCAGAGGAAAAACAATCAAGTAGACAAACAAAAACTTCCAAAATTTAGACAAACATCACATCTTTTTAAATAAAGAGAACTCTCATCTTTGTATCCCAGTAGGATTCTTCTTGGGGTTGGAAATACTGGTGAAAATAGACAACTCATTCTAAAGGAAAAGAGGGGATTTAACCTATAGGCTTGAGAGCTAATTTTCGTGAGCCTTTTCACACCTATTTTTGGAAGAATTTTCATATATTTCAAGTTAGGTTGTAAACATCGTCAGAACAGTACGAAGCAGACTGAGCACATCGGAAAATACTCCATGGAGCACAGATGCTTCAAGATACAGTCTGCAGGACTGCTTCTCCAAGTCCAGATATCTGACTATCATCCTCCTTGGAAATCTGATCTTTTTACTAAAAATGTTCATCCGACAAAGATGAAAATAAAAAAGTATTCAATTAGCATTGTTCTGTCAAAATTCAAGTTTAGAAAGATCTCAAAAACAAGACGTAATCAGTCTAGGTATGAAGGCACTAATTTCTGATTTCTCTGAGTGTCAGCATTCCATGCTGATCTTTCATAGAGACTCGCAGAGTTTGCATCAAAGGAAACAGAAAACACATTTGCTTTGCTCTACTGAAGGCAGATGTTGGTGAGTGACAGAAGGCACAAAGCAGGTGAAAAGCCATGGGATCTGCACTCCAGGGTGTCTGTTTACACTAATAACTCCTGCATAAACACTGTGCATGGGCTTTGGGCTGGATCACTGGGCAAGTGGCTGATTTCATCCTCCCAAGACCACTTCTGCAATTCCCAACCAGCATGGAAGGCACACTCCTTATCTGAGGACTGTGGGCTTGGCACAGCATAGGCAACAAAAAACACAATTTATTTTAGATATGTTGGGATCTTATGTAGTTAATCATCAGTTGTATACCAGGTAATTGTTCTCACAATGGAAAATCTGAAAACCTTCATCTACTGCACCTGCTTGAGAGGAGACACTGAAACCAGGCCAGTCGTACCTGACAGCATCTAACACAAATAGCCAGGTTACAGATAATTTTTGTTGTGCTACAGAGACAGTGAAATAAGTACTCAGGAAAGTAATGGGAATATCACCCAGTTATCTTAAACAGATAATTATCTAAAACAGACCAATGACCTAAAAACACATTATGATCTTCACATGGCTCTTCATCACATTTTAAAGTGGTATTTTAGTATGCTCATGAGATTTATCAATAACTTGGGTTTTAGCTTTGACTTTTAAGAATCAGATTTGAGGAAATTATCACTTAATTTTGAAATTTCAGGCATCCATTGGCAAGATGTGCAGACTGGAAGATAATAATAACAACAGTACAGTATTTTCTTTGGAATTCACACATTAAACAGTTCAGTTTCTTCCTTCTGCACTGTACAGTGTCTGCATAAATGTGGTTTATGTAAAAAAAAAAATCCAATCTCATTTGCTGAGTTGCAAAGCCAAATAATTTAACCTAAATCAAATGGCTGTCTGGAACAAAGAATGTATTTTCTTGCTTTCAGTTTATTAGGATCAAGTTGCCAAATGCCAAACACACACACACACACACACACACACACATATATATAAATAAATATTTAAATATATAAATATATATATATCTTAGAAATAAGTGGAAAATTTTACACAAGAGTATTGATTTCACTCACTGAGTATGGATGAAGAATTGGTGATTTGCTTATATCTTTATGTATACAAAAAGGCAGGAATTTATATATATATACACACACATATATGTCAGTTTTGCCTCAAAGTATTTCTTTGCTACTAAAACATGAACAAAACTTATATGAAATCTTAGGTGGCATTCAAAAAAGTCAATATACTGCATAGCAACAGATATTCCTAATAAGGCAGTATTATGAAGATAGGGATGAAAACCTATGAAAACAATCAACATCCTCAGCTAAGCACTGTAGTGTTTCAACATTGCCTTAACCACAAAGTTAAACTAAACCATGCTTAAAGTTATGCATGCTTGAAGTTACTTCACTAAAGCTTTTAGGATTTGTGAGCATTACGTAAAGGAGTGAGTGCAGACAGTTCATAGTGCACTGAACCTATATAATTAAACATGCTTCCATTAGCACTGCTGCCCCCCAGCCCCCTCTCCAAAGCTTTTAAATGCAAAAATATTTCCTTGTGGGGGGGTGGCTTTAAAAGGTGATCAGGAAATACTCGATGCTGCTGCACACTGTGCTGGTGAGTTCACGCCAGAGCCTGAAGAAAAGGTGGAGGAACAATGCTGAATCCTGGTACCTGGCTTTGACCTGCCTATTGGCCTCTTCCTCCCCCTCATCCTCAGTATTTGGCTCTGTGACTGGCTGTTCTTCTTCCTCCTCTTCATACTCGTCCTCTCTGAGGTCAGACCAAGGAAAGAGGCATGCAGTGGGATGGAAAGAAAGAAGGTGGAAGAGAAGACAACATGAGTTACCAGAAAAGGAAATACAATGAAGTTAGAAATGGAAGGAAGAGACTGATGAAGAAGGAGTTATGGCCCTCCTATGTTAGACAAAAAGCCACCTAAAACTTCCTGCTAAGTATGTGTTTGCACAAGGGTAGCTACTGATATAAAACTTCTATCCCCTCCCCTATTTACATTTTTTACTATTAAAGATTCAAAGCTGCCATTGATTTTTCTTGAACTTTGCTTTCCATTTGCAGTTGCCCTACCTGCAGAGGCATTAATGGAAAGCATTCATGACAATAGCAATGTTCAACTCATGAGTCATTACGTTGTGTGTTTTTGGCCTAAAGGACAGTACACGTTGTGCTGGCATGGGACAGCTGGCACTTGCCATCACACTCTCTAAATTAATCCAAATAAAACATTCCTGCTAAGTAACCAATCGCTCAACTGGAAAACAGAGGAGGGTGAACAACTGAGTTAGAAATAACAGAGAGACCAAATCAGTTCAGGACTATTAGCAAATAGCAATATTTAAGTTATCAGATGCCAGTACATTAATTATTTCAGTAGAGTCATTAAGTATGGTCAAAGCAGGCTTCAGTTCAGCAGTAATTCTGGCAGAAGAGAAGTGTAAGTCATGCATAAAGCCTCCACAACCTACAAGCCACTCAAGTAAAATAGGAAAACTATATTAAACATAACAAAAATGGCTAGACTGTCTGCATCCTGTCCCTTGTATCTATGCTTTTCACGTTCCCAAACCAACAGACTTCACAGAAGATGCATTTGCAGTTGATACAGTTCTTCACTTAATGATGTATATACCATTAAGGTTATGCTCCATGCAAGAAGGAAAACATACAATTGCTAATGAAGTTTGCAAGGAACTCATATTCCTTGCATTTTCCTGAAAGCTTGTTTTCTTTCCTCTCATTCTGAAGGGATGTTCTGTGGATTTTTTTTCCATTTAGAATTAGTTTCCATGTTTTAAGAATAATGAATATTTACAGCGTAAGATCATGAACTCATTGAGTGGAATGCAAAGGGTCAATCCAAAATTTGTTGCATTTATATGGAGTTAGTTAGAGAATAACCAGGAAAATGGCAATGCCTGGAACTTCTCCAATACTCTGGCAAAGATTTACAAAGTAAACACTTTCAACCATTCCTAAGGTGGCTTAGTGACATAACCATCTCAGTTATTATCTCTTCATCTCCCTGTCCTGCACACAAATATACATGTCCCTTACACAGACAGCTCTCAACTTCCACACATTTTCTCATTTACTGTTATAAAGAAAAGAAGGAGTTGAACCAGGGAGCATTCATGTAATTCCTTCTTACTAGCTCAAGCTTTCTTATTTCCTGTGAAGGGAAACTTCTGTACCTGCTTGTCCTACAGCACTTAGATTTGGAAAGTAACTCATGAAGTTCTGTGGGATCACAGTTCTCTGTTTAGAGCACAATACATCCTATAATGCTGGCAGCACAGCTACTGCTTATATCAACAAGAGTGTCCCCACTATTGCTGTGTTTAAAGCTCACCTGAGGACTCCATATCGGTGATGTCAAAATTTCTCCCTCTCCTCAATTGTCCCAAAATGTCAAAAATCATTAGTGAAATACTCATCTGATATGGCGGATCTTATAAATTTGCAAGAGTTTTTTGAGAATTTATTCCTCCTTATGAGGGCATGGCTAAAACAACGGGAGTTTACACAGCATGGTGAAAGGAGCTGAAAAGAATTTTTAGATTCCAGAGAAATCATTCTTCTGTCAGGCCAATGACTCCTTCCTCAAGGGCCTCCTGGGGCTCTGTCAAAATCTTAGAAGAAGCTTTGATTGGAAAACTCTTTTCCTTTGCTAATATTACGTGTAGGAGGACAGCAACTACATGGCAAGTGGTGGGAAAAGCCAGAGGAAGGATCTGGCTCGGTGAGACTTGGTGGCAGAAATGGTCGCTGTGCACAGAGGCAGGAACACTCTCCAGTCTGGGGCAGCCAATGTGGTCAAGGGAAACTTGCACAAAGGAAATAAGTGTTTGCATAGGGGAGATGCTCAAGATGCTGAACACCCTCTTTAGCAATTCAAACACAGTTTGAGTCCTCCAGTATCCCCAGAAGGGGGATCAGATACAGATCAGTGGAGAGGGGTAAGCTCATAGGCAGGAACGATGTGTGCTCTTCTTTTAACCAAAGCAACAGTGGCAGTCATGTCAGTCTTGTTAGAGGACAGATATTCTGTCCAACAAGACAGGTAGTTCCTGCTAACTAAACCTTTCTTAAAAGGTAGAAAGGGGAAATTTCCATGTAAGTACTTATTAAAATAGGAAAACACTTACAAGAGTCAGACACTCAAACACACAGCACACAGGTTTGTGAACTCATTGGAACTGTTCAGAGTTATGTGCTCCTTTTTGTATGCAATGGAGAAGGGATGATTTGGAAAAGCTCCTCTCACATACAGATGCAAATTTGGAGTCAATGCAGTAGTGGAATTAAATTAAGAAAAAGGACTCATAGGGAGGTTTCTAATTAAATGAGGTTCCAGAAGCCAGCATGGCTTTTTGTAGTGCAGAGCAATCTATCCCCTTTACAAAAGGCAAATATTCATCCAGTGGCAGGGAGGAAGGCCTTCAGATAATGCTGGAGAATCAGATATATTCAGCTAACCTTAAGGCTGGCCCTGGGTTACTACTATTCCATGATAAAAGTATCAGGTTAGAAACATTTAAACAAAAGCTTTATTAGCACTGAAAACAAGTTTCATAACAATTATTCTGCTTATTTTCATCTTTAAAATGGATTACTGCTACAGGCTAAAAAACTAAACAAATAAACAAAACCCCATGCCCCAACAAGTCTTGATAAAGTATATCATTGGTCATGGTAACTAACAAACATCTTCTAAGGCACAGGTTTTGCTCAATTGTTTCATCTTTAATTTGAAATTATTTATAGCCCCTTAAAATAATATGCATATTTAAAAAAAAGATTTTGAAAGTACAGTTTATGGAGAGAGAAACACTAGGGCAGCAAATCAAAATCTTGACAAAGGGTTTAGAACTAAAGGATTAACTTTTCTCCTTTTTACAAGGAATAAATTAAAAAATAAGAAATAAAAAGAATGCTAGAAAAACTTGCCCTGCTGATATTAAATAGCTATTCAAAGCTGTAAAGAGAAAAGCAGTAACAAATACAGACTGATGCAAGGAAATTATAATAAAGAGACTCTTCTACAAGTTTAGAAGAAGACGGGGCAGGGTCCTTAAGATGCCAGGCCTTGAACCTCACACACACCTAACCTTGTCACAGCTGGATGATTTTACAAGTAAGACACCACTCTGAAGACAATGGCTCTTAGTCCACAAGAAGTCAAAGCACCAAAACTTATTCTCTGACCCACTGGACCCTCGAGCTGAGCATTGTGTACAAGGTTTTGTGTGGTCTCTGTCTTCTCCAGGCTCTCCCCAATCTCTTTGTCTGCAGAGTTTTGATGAAGGCAGCTTGAAAGAACTTAGGATTTCTTTCTAGCTTGTAGCCCAGAAACACAAGTTTCTCACTACCTGCCTACAGAAAAATGGCAAAGGTAGAACTGAAAGAAAAATCAAAGGCTGTGCTGAAGAACAAAAAATCCCCCCAACAGACAAACAACCCCAACCAAGCCAAACAAAAACCCACACCAACAAAATAAGCATGAGCACAGAAACACATTCTGCTTTGCTCAGTATCAAACAAAATTTTGAAAAGATATGCTTCAAATAATTTTGATTCAGGATGAGTTTAGCCAGTAATGAACCAGAAAAAAAAATATCATCTTGCCATAATTAGGACATACAATGCACATAAAAGTTAACTCATGAGATATAGTAGATGATCTTTAGGTCCCTTCCAACACAAACCATTCTATGATTCTATGACCAGGACTACAAGCCACATTCAGTGAAATAAGACCACCATTACCCATTTTGCAATATTATTTTAAATTGAATACTACAGCTGATCTCACAGATTTTCCTTTCAAGGTTTTTTTCTACCCTCCCTCCTGCAAACCTCTGACCTGTTTTATCTCTTGCACAGCTGCATCCCTGAACTCCAAGCGAACACAGAGAAACCGAAAAATGTTCCATCAAGGAAAGAGATCTGTAAGTCACAGTGCATGTTATTTTATTTTCTCTTGCCATTACTTGCCACTTTCTTCAATTTATGAGTTCAATTCCGCTTTTATAGCTTAGATGGCACAATTCATAGTGAAATTCCTAAATCCTTGTAAAATAAACAAATGCTCCCCTTTAGAATCTCCTTGACTTAACACTTCAAATCCTACCTACACCGGAGAAATTAATGTGTTCTCCAAATCTAAAATAGCAGGTTAAATTTTTGTATGGTACTGTTGTCAAAGTCTAATAAAGATCTGACTCTACAGACACTACCTTGGCTATGTTACCAAGACATTTCACTTCACAGATAAATCCTTCCAAAATACCTTCTTTTTTATATCCATTTATGACATTTCCATTTTCACTCATAACAACCAAATTGTGCAAAGAGTTATTATCTATCTCATATGATCATATGCATTCAATGTCAAAGCACACCCAAATGCTAGGTAGCTCAGCTCATATGTGTATGTGTATGTACATGCATTAAAGAGATTCACATCCACAGATATCCACAGATATGTGCCTGCATGTTTATTCTGGAGATGTTTTCTTTGTCTAATTTCACGCCTCGGTTGTTTTAAATATCCAAAACTAAGAACCAGAGATAAAAATCAAGGAAAAAAATCAAACCAAAACCAAAAAACAACCCAACATGTGTTTCTTTCTATTGCAGCAATAAAAGATAAATTAACTTCTCTCATCCGGGCCTTTAGTAATCTATACCACAACCTAAGTCTTATATCAAATGATGATGTTGAGTCTCCCCACTTTGCTGCTTCATACCTGTCATACTACTCATCATATTTGACACATACAGCAATTCCAAGAGATGTGGAACAAACCATCCTAAATAAAATTAAATAAACCCACCCACCACTGTATCTTTGATCTATAGCCATTAAGTATTTACACAATCAAATCTTTTCTTATAGTGTTGTGGAAAGTCACCAGGACATGAAACATCATGACAAAAACTAGAATTTTTCTGTAGTAAATGCTAGAGAAAAATAAAAGATTAATTACGGTTTGTGATGTCTGAAAACATGGAAAATCACAATAATAAAAAAGAAGCCTCAGCTGTATCTTGGACAAATCAACCCTGCAGTCCTGGCTCTACATGAAGCAATTTGAACAATCACTTAATGGGGCCTAATAATCAAACCAAGGCCTGTGCTGTTGTTTAGAAACTTGACAGGAATCCAAAGTTGAGCAGAAAAAAATGCTTAGCATCAGAGGCTCAGCTGTATTCATTGTTTTCTGGTAAAACCAAAACAGCATCACGATCTCTGCCTGCATCTTAGCAACCGTCAATCATCAGAGACATGCATTTTCTAACAAACGTGTCCTTATGGCTTCTCAGCACAGCTTTCCTTTATTTAGACAACTATTTCCCTGTATTTTTCTAGGACCATAAAGGGTGTGAAAGACCTTGAGCCCAGGGTGCACCATGCAATGGAGCTGTGTCCAGCTAGCCTAGAAATTTGTGGGAAACTTTGTAATTCCCTGTGCAACTCTTTGCTCAGAGAAAGAGTCCTAAGAGGCTTTCAGACAGGACCCTAAAAAAAGCCAATTTCATAGATATATAATTCCCTGTTGGCTTCTCTGTTGCTTTTACCTTATCAATATAGCTCTCCTGAAGGTCAGCTTTCCTCATATTGAAAAATCTGGAAGCCTCAGGTGGACCTGAACAGATGGTCTTCCTCATATCTTTTTAGCCTCACAGTCTACTAAGAGAAAGCTTGCTAAAGCCAGCTTTGGTCACTGATGCAGAATGAAGGCTCCACTCTGGTAAGTTCTTAAGACAGCAGTCAGTTCTTTCACTTGTTAGGTGTCAAATACAGAAATACTGACAGTAAAGTTCTAACCATGGCCAGGTTATCTCTAGCTGAACATGTTTAGTGCTATTAGATCAATCTTAGCAATTCTTTGGTGATTTTTGATAGTATTAAACAAATGAAAGCTATGGAAATAAAGAGCAGAGAGTCTATTAAAGAGAAGTAAATACCTAATCCTAGCTATTCACAACTTCATAAACCTCAGTCTTTGAGTGTAACTAATTCCATAGTAATGGAGCCATTCACTCAAATGCTGGTAACTTGTGTCAGTGTAAATCTCCCAGAAACTCGAGTATGTTTGCTAAGGTCTGGCTGACACAGCTCTGATGGGATACCCAGGGCAAGAGATGAGTATGGTCTCTCTGCAGTACTGAAGAAAGGGAAATGCACAGCAAAATGTGAAACACTAATTTGAAAAACTGGGAGGAGCACTTGTTTCTGATTTGTATGTACAGAACTCAGAGAAGCCGTGCAGTTCTCAAGACAGCACTGAGAACTTCTTAACAGGCTGTCTTTTATTCTCTGAGACCCATTCAGGATGAAACTGAAAGACAGAGAGACAGAAATTTGCCTTTTAATGCTTGTTTGGCCAGAAATCACTGCATACAATAACAACATAAATCTAGCATTTTTCCCTGACTCTATCCATGGTGTGGCAGGAAAAAGTTAGCTTTACTTTAAAAAGAAAACAAATAACACAACCCATGTAAGAATGTGTTTAAAAGTCTACTGCATAAGAAGCAGCATGGTAGACCACAGACTCAGTTTGGACCAGGGCAGAAAACCTTAGGAGGTACCGAGAGCATAGCATTTAAAACATCATGTTAACAGGACTGAAATTACTGCCAGGCTTATTGGTGCTCTATGTCATCATGGTAAGAGAATGAAGTTTTAGCAAAGCAGACCTGCTGCTGGTCAGGACAGGCATCTTAAAGTATGCTGCAGTAGCATACTTTTAGCAGACCTTTAAATCAATCTTCAGTCTTTCTTAGTTAGTAGCTGTTATCAACTTCTTTACTTATTTATTTAGTAACTAACAGACAAATCAGGCTGGGCTTTGCTCTCCGTGAAAACTATTTTAACACAAAGCAGATTTAGATCCTTATTTGTTTTGAACCACAGGCAAAAAAGCAATACATTTAGTTTGGAAGAAGGCTGCCAAATGGATGAAAAAGGCCTGCAAGTTTTCCTTTTGGTCGCCCTTAGCATTTATGGTCAACTTTTCCCAGCTCAAAACCCAAAGTCTGCTCTCAATTAGCCTGGCATAGATCAGACCAACTCCATTGACTTCAGACAACTTTTCTGGATATAGAGCATTGTGAGACAGAACAGAATTTGACCAATATTGTCTTCTTTTTGTTGTTTTACCGGCACCATGAATTTCTCTCTTTTTTGGAAGACTTATCGGTTGACACAAAGCAGATGACTGTGGACAACCTGTTTGATGTGGTAAACAAAAGCAAAGCAATTGCCAAAACAGCTGGTGTTCTAGAAAGAAAAGAAACATGAACATTGTGGGAAGCAGAATGATGGGAAAGAACTTGAATCTTCTACTGATTTTGGTACAGATGTCCAAAAATAACCTAGAATATTTCCCAAAATAAAATTTAGTACAGTGTAAGAGTGAGACTTCAATCTCTAACCATGTCCATCAGAAGCAATTCTGCTGGGTTTAATCCACTGTAAAACCAGACATAAGACATCTGCAGCCACACACAAAGTTTAGAACTTTCAGTCGGAACAACACAGTAAGATTAACATTAGTACTGTTACAATACCTACTGGGAAAAAAAAAAAAAACATGTAGTGAAGGAATAAATACTGAAATCCATTTTGTTACTATTTTTGGGGAAATACAGCACTGCAAAAAACTTACTGCCAATTTTTTTCCTTTCTCAAGAGGCACCAGGGTTATGAACCAAAAGGTCATTAGCAGGAGCTCTTTCATGGCTGAACAGTAATCACTTTCAATTTACAGAGGTAATAAGTAATTTTAATCCATTTGTATAGATTCCTCTCTACAACATTAACAATGGAAGCAGCAGAGTTATAACAAGCATTTCTTTTGACAAAATTAGGTGATACCTGCAACATACTCTAACACAGGATTTAAAAATTTCAATACAAATTGCCACAAGACCTAAACTTATGATGCTCTATTCATCTATTCAGTCCTTTAAACCAATAAATATCTTGCATTGAAGATCATGTGCTCAAATCTGAAAATATGATTCCAGAAAACCTATTTCCGTTTAAGTCTAATTCAAATTCTATAAATGTGCAAAAAGCTTAAAGGATTCATTCTACTTCACTATTTTTCTGCCTAAACATTAATGAGCAGAAGCCATAAGGCTTTTAATTTTTTCCTTTTCTTAATTTTTTTTTTTTTTTTGGTCTCAGTTTAGCTATCAGGTGTGGAGATACTGTTGCACACATCTGGACAATTTCACTGAAAGTTGAGACTTACTGGAATACAATAAAGCAGGAAGGCTGTTTTTCCTCTTCCTACTACAACTACAGATTTGGGCAGATAATGAATCTAAAAATGTGAAGGATAGAATCTGCTTATCTGAAAAGCTTGTTTACCAGAAACACTTTACCAGAAAAATGACAATTATAGAAGATCCAACAGTTGTCTCAACTTCTTTTTATGGTAACGTAAACAATTTCACTGAGAATTGAGCTTGCATGTTCAAATCCTGAACACACTTTGTAGTCTGTAATGTCACATGGGAAAAAAAAAATGGTTTTTTGGATATAAATAATATTCGTGTCTTTACCTGCTAAGAGGACTGGAGAATGGGGCAGAATTTTTATTTAACTAAAATGCAAAGTAAAGATCAGAACTGCACACATTCATAATTAAATGCCTGTTTTCCTACAGAATCAGGTGAGCAAGCTGAACATTCCAAATGGGATTGAAAAGAATTTAATTATTTTCCTACAGAAGATAACTGCAACATGAAATTAAAACTGACTGCTTAGCAAAGACTTCTTTCTTGTATTCAAACTTAAATTATGCTTTAAAATAAATCACTGTCAAAGAGTGTGTGGAGCATAAATGGATAATTTTTTTCAAAAAAAGTAACATGATTATTGAAATTATGTTATGCTGGTTTAAAAATATTTGAAAGAGCTTCTGAAACTAATATATTGTGCTTTTATTCCCTCTATTCTATTCTCACTAAAAAATTAGCTCAAACACAAATTTATTAGAAGTTACTGAAGACTGCAAAATAAAGCTAGCAAGCACACACAGTAATAGTGATAAAACATTTGTAGAAGTTGTTGTCCTGGATGGCTTCTATTTGTTTAATTAATTGACATTAAGGGAATGAACAATTTCTGCAGAGTTGAAGCATCTCCCCACTTCCAATCCAAATTCGTACGTTTAAAAAAATCATATAAATTATATAATAATAAATATCTGCTCCACATCCATGGCTACAGATTCACAGTCATATTGTTAAGTCCTGAAGCAGGGCCCAAGGTCATGCACAAGGCATCCCATGCAGAGCAGCTGAAGCTCCCAGCTGTACTCACGCTGAAGATGCTTTAAACTCATCCTCAAATGCACTGTCATCCTTGTTATCAGCCTGTAAGACCATGGGGCTCTCAGCTGTCAGCCCTCTAAAGACCAGGCCATGGAAGGTGATGGAAAACAAGCATTAATGCGTTGTCAAATGCCAAAAGAAAAATAAAAAAGAAAGACAATAAAGTGCTATTTATGTGGAATACAACATGCAACTACTGTTTCAGTTATCTGGAGTCTTATATTTTCATATTGCCAAAACCCATTAAACTTTAGTCAACCCAGCTCTCTTTGCAAGAAGGACTGCTTTACATGCAACATAGGATTTTAAGGCTCTAAGTTAAGAACCCCTGCTAACCAAGAGAAACCTTCAATGAACTTCCCGAAAGTTATAATTAATACAAGATATGTTCTTGTACAGACCATGCTTCAGTCTTTCAAACTGCATCTTCAGCAGTGAGATGACAGTGTCCAGCTTTTGCTGTCTGTAGTTTATGTATCACCATCTGAACTAGTCAGCCAGATTCCCTTTAGAGTCAACAAACAGCCAGTCTCAGAGCTTGATTCATCTTGGTCAAAATTTCAGGCGTGTAGAACACATTAGATAACTCAAGGCCCACCAGTGCTTGCTGCACTCCACTGACATCAAAGAGAGGAAAGCTGATCAGACATCTAACTTTGGTGAAATTACTTACAGCTCTCTTGAGGAGCAATCAGACACACTGAGGATCTGCAGCTCCTTGTTTTCCTAAGCACACACAGCCTAAGACAACCATCATAGGACTGGCAAAGACAACATCTTCAAGTGACTCCACTGTTGCAGACGGCTACTCAGATAGCCATTACTGCCTCTCTTTTGCTAATTATAAAACATTAGATATATTCACTACTATGCTGTAGCCTCAAAGGCAAATATTTATGCTGGAATGAAGAGGAGGAAAAAAAAAAAGAATTAACTGTAACATATACAGAACAAATAGCTCTGAATTAACATTACCATGTTCTTGTTACAGTCTTCTGTTATGTGAACATAGTGAATATAAAATCTGTCAATGGATGAAATTAAGCTGAGTTAGCTCCCATACCAAATGCTCTATCTCATGTGGCTCGGGTCCACGTACTGAGGAGGGATGGTGCCAAAGAACTTAACTATGTAGGTAAGTCACCTACAAATCTATTTCTTTTTTTGTGCTGCCATTTTAACTCTGAATATGCTTTCGTTTCTTTCATTTTAATTTCAACGAAAAGAGAGGAAGAGAAAGAAAAGCCTACCATATTAATAAAGTGCAATGAACAGAAAGCAGTGGGAGCAGAAAGGAGTATCCCTCAGCTCCTGCCCTTACCTCTCACTGAGCTCTTCCACGCGCTGCCCGTGGCTCAGCACGAAGCTCGACTGCCCGCAGGGGCTGGCGGGGGCTGATAAAGTGCTCTTGACGTTCTGCGCCGAGTGCCTGCGGCTCCGCCGGCGCTCCAGCCCCCTGCGCTCCCCGGCACCAAGGCTGGCCCTCCTCCGGTCCTTGCGCCCGCTGGGAGGGGGCTCTGCACTCTCATCTCCATCTTCATGCCTCAGTGTCACCTGAGAGAGACAGGAACCGCAGGTCTTCACACCAAGGCTGAAACATTTCCTGGTCTCAACATCATTAACTCCTATTAGTATCACTGTTTCTACAGCTAACCCTAAAAGTCCCTGTCATTCATTAGTGCAGTGTGGCAGCCCTAACAATGGAATTATATACTCATGCCTTGCATACAACACCATAGGATCCGTAACAATACATTTCTGTACCTCCTAATCTGTTTTCTTTCAAATGTGGGACTGAATTTTCAAGGAAGCTGAGCAGCCTTGGACAACTAGCTCTCTTTATATCCCTCCAAAGTTCTGAGGTGAAGACTTGGTTTTAGTGAAGTCAGCAAGAAAAATCTCCATGCATTGACTGATTCATCATTTCTTCATGTTCAGACATGACATTTGTAATGATTAAGTGGAAGTTACCACCTAGAGTGCATTGGAAAGAGCACAGGACTAAAGCATGGGTATCATGCCAAACTGTTGCACGACCCTAATGTGCCAATGTGAAGTACCTCTACATGAAGAGAGATATCCCTGGAAAAACAACACAGTAACTGGTGCCTCTCATCTGAAATGCACCCTAACATTTAAATAATCACTGTATAAGAAGGATCCACTCAAATAGGCAGAGGTATAGATCCACTCATATAGACAGAAAGGGCAATGTGTGTCATCAGAAGAATGCCCATCTTGTTTCTGTTAGTCTTGTTACTCTGGTAATTCTTACTAGAAGTTTTTAAAAAAAAAACAAAGGGGGAAGTGAGGTATCTCTGCTTGGGGTGCAAAATCTGTTTCTGTGAGTAAAAAGAAATTTTTCAGGTAAAAAAGCAGGATTGGCAGAAAAAAAGAACCTGCATAGACATGTTTAAATTTAATTTGGTCATCAGTTAAAAGCTGGCACCCAACTAAGTCAACTGCCAATTCTGCAGTTAAGTCTTTCAGTAGGTGCAGGATGCAAAAAAAACCAGTCCATCCTTTTAAGATTAATCACTATATTTTAAAAAGGGCTTTATAAGATGATGCCTCTGATGACAGAAAAAGAAAGAACATTACTGAGCCCTGTCATTCTCTTGCTCTTCCTATAAATTGCTGTATATAAAGCTTAACTCTGCTAGTTAGTGAAGTGACATGGGTGTAGAATTGATGGAGAAAATGAAGAATCAAATCTATCAAATCCTTTGCTAGACTTAGGCAGAGATAATGTAATTGAATTTTATCCAATTAGAACACTTGTTCAAATTTACATTACAACTTCAGCCTAACCTCCTAGCTCCAACACTTCCCAAAGTCTGAAAAAAGGCTAATTATTAAGAAACTGGATATCCTACCCATACATATAAATGCTTCAGAAGTAGTTATTTTATACCTAGGTGGTAAATGTGGAGTCACTCATTACTCCATTGCTGAAAACTGCATAGGATCTGGTCCAGTGTAAACTCTTAAACATGGACTTGCTGGATATTCTGTTGCAGAACAAGTGGTATTTGTGAAGTTGAGCTCAGCTGAGCCTTTCTGACAAGCTGAATACTTTTGCACAAGAACTTCTACTTGCTTCAGCATGTGTAACTAGCAGCTGCAGAAGGGAGGCTAGTAAATGTGCTGGTTTGCCTTGGACTATGCCCCAGCTTTAATATGAAATGCCTTTGCATTAAAGGCAGCTATGTGCCATAGCAGGTCACATATACAAATGTGTATAATACAGCAACCAGATGTTTTTCTTTTAAAATAGGAGAGATAACCAAATTTCACCTAGGTTACATTCCCCCCTCCTCTCAGCTTTGAAGTTTGCACAAGCTGTAAGATGCATAAAACAGGGCATGTTATGTTACCTCATAAATGTTAAATTGCTCAACTAAATCCAAGTCTGTTCCTTTCTTGTTCAAGTGTCTCTGTGAAATAGCTTCAATGCCTAGCTCTTCCAGACAGTCCACCACATCGTAGAAGGAGTCTTGATCTGGCAATCCTGACAGCGTCTAAGAATCAAAGGAAAAACATTTAAATTGCTTGTTTTGAAAAGAATTAAACAAAGGATTTTAAAAGTGGGTGGCAAGTGGTGCTATGCATGATTTCAATAAAGTAAAACCCATGATGTGGGATTAGAGAAACCAATAGAAAATAAAAAAAACAAGTGGCACAGCTTTTAACAAACAACTCTCTGCACTGTGTAGAAAAATGAATAATTGGCAAAACAAATCAATGTTGTTATTTTATACAAAAAAAGTGCAGGTCTTTAAAATACACAGTTGGATTCTTTCTGGCTGCATTCAAGTACAGACTTAAAGAACAGAGAATGTTAAACCATCAAACACAGGGATAAAAGCAATGATGGAGAAAAAACCCCAAAACATTAAGCTAGAAAGAGTCAAGCTCAGTTCCTACTGATTCCTGTTAGTTTAGCCTTAAGAAGAAATGTCCAATGCAAAGCTGTGTGATGTCAGGATAGTAGGAAATATCCTGCACCATGTGCCCACTGTCCTTCATACCTGCACCAGCAATCTTCCTTGAGTACAAACTGGTTTGCATTTCAGAGATGATGAATCCTCTCCTCCCTTTCAAATTAAAGTCTTATTAAAGGCGCACTGATTCCTTAATTCCTATTCCAGTTTGCTACTGATTTCTAGTCAGTTTGTGCTGATTTTTTTCCTGCTCCTTATGCATGGTGCAGAACAACTAGTTTAATCCTGCACATGTTGAGCGGAATCTACTGAACATACCGTGCCACCTATATGCAGGGCAACACATCCCTCACCACATGAACCAGTCTATGCAGAGCTGTTGCTGCAAAATACCTGAGAGTACAGGCTGGAAGCAACACGATTTTTCTGGATTAGCTCACCAGAGAGACGTTTACTCTGAAGTAGTTTCCTCTCTCCCATTCAATTAGCTAAGTATTTTATCTATATTCCCAGCAGAGGAGAGAAAGAACAAGAGAAAGAGATGCAAAACCCAGGCCCTCTCCAAGGAGAGCTACATCTTCTCATGCCTGGGGTGGGATGAACTGTACTCTATGAATGCTCTTTTTCTGGAGATCATCTTTTCCAAGGTGGCTCTGAGTAGCACAGTGCAGAAAACAGCAGCCCCTCTGGGCTGCCTCCCTACACCAAGAAGCTTTACATTCAGAAAAATGGGTTTGGATTACATGATTAATGAGAGAGAAATGGGCAGCTGACATAGCTGTCTTGTTAAAGCACCTCTTTCCTGTGATGCAAGGCACTGAAGTATGTGCATCAACAACGTACATTTTAATTTAATTTTTTTTTTCTAATTAAACACAACACAGCAGTTTTTTCTTCTTCAGTCATTACAGGATTACTGACTGGTGAAATCCACCACAACAGGAATTCTTAGCACAAAGATCAATTAATTGTTAAGGTTATATGTTCAGGCTTTAATTAAGAATTTATCTCTTTCCAGGACAGCATTTAAGCCTCTGTTTAGAACCCACTGAAGACGGTGAAACTAAAACATCCTAAACAGTGCTGAAAACAGATACACATTTATTTTGTTCCTTCCTAAATTGACACCTAGCATTGAGTAGAAATCTAAGGATTCATGAAATGAAGTTCTCACACTGAACATTCAGTGGAACTTCAACTTGGATGCAGAAATATTATAATAGAAAATTGTTCAACTGTGAAATAGAAGTATGTTCAACTATGAGGTTGAACAGTTGCAAATGAAAGACATGGACAACAACTATTCTGACCCAAATGCCTTCATGCACAGTAGGGTGTGATGTTTATCTGCAAAACAGTGGAGGAACAGTCAGATCTTCTGAGCATTTACTTCCAACAATAACAAGAAATTATCTTAATGCTGATAAGCAGAACACCCACCTTCAAGTATAGCTATTTTAAAATCCAAGGTAAGGAAAGCTGTAGACTAGAAAAACAGCAGCATAAGGTGGTATTTACTGACAACTGCTGCTGTCAGCAATCTTTTATTGGTTATTACAATTTTAAATCACACAGCAGCGTAAATCCAATTTTCACTGCATGTTGTTAACCAGAACTGGGAAATTGAACTCCCAGGTACAGAAATAAAATATTTTTCCTTTGCACGGCTTGTTATTACACTCATAGATCCACTTCCAGAGCCTAAAGCATATCAAATTGAATTTCTAACTACTCCAAGGAAAATAATGAAGGTTATACTGGAACTATGCATAATGAGAAGTATCTGCACTGGGATCACTCTCATCTAAGAGATTCATTAACGCCTAAATCCTCACAAATTAAGAGAGGGTTAATAAAATATTGGCATAACTAAATTGGTTAGGGATCAGCAAAAGAGAGGGAGAGGAAAAAAGGACTGGAGCAATTTTATGTCTGGGCAGATATGTTTTCTGCTCTGGAGCAGGAAGGAAAACAGTCTGTAAATGGATACAGGGAGAAAGAAAAAAGAGTACAAGCATGCTTCCTTAAGACAAATCCTTCATGAGGACTCTGTCCGCACTGAAAACTTTGACATTTCCTTGTCTAGAGAAGCTGAAACCATCTGAGCCTTCTTTGTATTCTCTGTGGGGGAAAAAATTACAACTGTTACATGCTGCTTGCTTTTTTCTCTATAATCATGAAAAATATCCCATTAAAAACATCATAAAGCTGCCCATAAGCCAGATCATAATTATAAGTGTGGATTTGTGGGATTCCTCTCTGATCTTCGTAACTGCCTTGCTCCTTTGACTGTGACATGCTTTTTCTTTTTGTATGTTTTTAAAGAAGTACCTTCCCTTAAAATAGCTTCAAATGTACCGAAAAACTCAGACTAAAGGAATCAACTACAGGATAATAGAAGTGTCAGCAAGGAAATTCTTTGAGCAAGTCAAACACCAGGTAGGTTACAACTGCACAAATGATGAAGAGAACTATCTTAGAAAGAGGAATCAGTACACAAAAGCAGAGACATTAATGACTAATCACCTTGGCTTTAACAACAGCTACAGAGAGAAAGCATACCTAAGTGGTGAGGCTTTTCAGAGAAAGTACAGCAGTAAGGTAAAATAGTATTTTAAACTCAAGAGGAACCTTACTACTGTGGAAGCAGGAACAAGGGTGGCTCTAAGCATAAGTACAGTGAGATCAGTAATGTCACCAGGAGAGGTTAGTCTCTCTCAGGCGTATTTACTGGGAAGTATCTGCCATTAAGAAATAATTTTATTTAAAAAAAACCCAAATAAAAAAGCAACAAAAAAGCAGCCCACAATTCCAATCATGTAGCCAAGAGCCCAATAAGCTGGCAGCTTGGTGTATAACCCCCATGAACAAAATCAGCATCTTCGAGTGAATATGAGTAATAATAGTATTTCCTAATACTCTGCCCTATTAATTATAACCATAAACCACACAATTATTTTGTTTGCCAAGAGTATGCTGGCCTTCTGTGCTCTTAAAAAAAAAAAAGCAAAAAAAAATTAAGTTTTAATTCCCCCCTTCAATTTGTCTGTGACTAGATGCTGATTTTTAAGGAATTTACATTAAAAAATTCCTAAATTTCAAGTACTTTCCATTTTGTCCCTCCCAATAATAAAATTCAATATTTCAGAAAATATTTGACTTTACTGCAAAGCTATGATTTGTAAATCTGGTCAGAAGAAAATATAAGGAAATAAGAAAAAATATAACCTTACTTTGTTAAGCAGCATTCTTACAAGCACTAAGACCTGTTAAATTCATCATATTTATATTGCAGCAAAAAAAAAAAATTATTTAAACTATATGAATTAGAAAACTGTGCACAACACAAGCCTTTGTGAGCATGAGATGTTTTCACCAGAACTTGCTTTCCTACTTCCCTTGGATAGTCTGTTGAGTTAGTTTGTCACGTTTTCCTTTAGCACTGCATTGTCAGTGCTGGGAGAGGAGCCATGTCAGACCACAATTCCACACAACATCCACCAAAATAACAGTTCTGCTCCTGGCTGCTGCCTCTGGGTGGCTGCAGCACAAGTAACAGGAATGTGCTGATCAATTACAGCTTGTCCTGCGACATCTCTGTGACAGGTCTCTCCCATCATATACTCTGAACAGGGAAGTTCATTATACAATTGAAAACACTAATATTATCTGCACCAATCATGCCAACCAAGTAAACAAACCTTGTTAACCAAGGTCATTGCATAAACCAGTAGTTCTGTATCAACTCCGTCCTTCTCTTCCAGTATCTCCATGATGTTGGACCATGGCTTGGCTCCTAGAGAAAAACGAAACCATTGGTTATGGTGGTCAAAATGGAAAGCTCCAGCAACAACACTCATCCAAGAAGCAGCACAACAAGTTGGAGTATGTGGCCAGGTGAAAGTTCAAACAGAAACATCCAGCTTTGTCTACAGTCTCTCCTGCTCCCCTGAGAGCAAAGTTAATGTAGACAGTGAAAACTACAATCCGGCCTATTCCAGGGATATAAAATATGGCAGGTGGACTCTCCAAAGGTACCAACTTCTCCCCTTTGATGGTGAAGGGAGCTTTGTTAGCACAGTGTGAGTGACACTAAAATTGTAAAAATCAGGTGACAGAAATTTTACCCCGGCTAGCACAGATTCACATAGGCTTTGATAAATCTTCAGCAGAGACTGACATGCTGTGCTTTCAGGGTGCCTGCTGCTCTTATTTCTGGTGCTATTGCTGAGTTGTGCTGCATTAAAGTAAGGCAGGTTAACAAAACATTGTGGCAGAGAAATAGTTTTCTCAAATTACAGTCCGTGTGTCTTGGAGAAAAGAAATGATCAATGAGGGGAAAAGATTTTTGCTGTAGCTCCTTCTCAAAATACTTTAATAGGAAACCTACCTACAGAACTTTCAGATATGATTCTCTCATTTCCACTAAGAAAGGTCAAAATTTGTGCTTCTAGTTATTTCCTTGATTTGCATGTTGATTTGAATTTGCAAATTTCTGTGATACCTAAACCCTCATGGTTTAGTGAGTTATCATACTAGAAACATCAGACAAGCAACACACCACCCAGACTCAGCCTCTTATGTGGAAGGTACCTTAAAACTGTCCTATCTCACTTGACTGAAGGGCAGGATGGCTGTATTTAGCAAATTTTATCTAGGAAAGATGAAATAAATAATGAAAGAATGCAATTTAGTGTTTTGTTTGGAGTAAAGTTAAAGGTGAGGAGGACTAAGCAGAGAGCTAACCTTAGCCTAAAGATATACTCAATCCAACTACACAAACATTATTGTCAGTCCTTCAATTTCAGAGGGAAACATGTGAAGTATCCCAACAGCCCACATCCCCTGAACACTATATAGATGATGAGAGCTTGAGTATAACCAGGCAGCAAAATGTAAATGTGCCATCACAGCGACCTGTTGCTGGCTGACCAGTCACCCCAAGGTCTACACTCTGTATTACCCTGTGTAACAGCCCTTGCTTATTAAAGATGATATCATATATTTACCTTGCTACACAGACATAAAATCTCTGCTAATCAAGGATCTGCATTTTCAAGGCAATGGCAGTGCAATGTGTGGAAAAACCTGTCTAATAGTGAGCGTGCAGACAGCAATATTTCTCTTTTTTTTTCTTTCCCCTCAGACAGTCTCTGATCTTTACTACTGAGTCAGGGCTTTTTTTATCTTAAGTGAAATGAAAGGAAGAGAGGGATTCACTCTCAGCTCTCCAGATGTATCTATACACATTATTAATTAAATACTAATTCAAATACATGTTGTAATGAAAATACACTAGACACCTCTTTCTTTACCAGAATCTCTGTATTACCAGACATTTTGTACAGTATATGTTCAAAAGTCATGTGGAACAAGATCACTCAGCTTGCAAATGACATATGATCAGCAGGAATGATATTCTCACTGCAAAAATGTTTTCCTGTGGTGTTCAGTGAAAAAATGAAAAATGGAAGGACATAGGAAAGAGAAACAAAATGGGGAAACCATGCAAGTCTGACTCACAATAATACCATTTGGAAAAACAATGAGTTGATAACAACATAAAACCATAATTATTTAATCCACTGAATTATTCAGTGAGAGTTCTTTGTTATTGCAGGTAGGTTCTACTCTTATTGGAACACCTGCTTTGTTTTTTAGGCAGAATCCATGTGGTTTGTTTTTTTTTTCCCTGAGTGTCTCAATAATTCCTTATTATCATAAAATAATAATTTCATGGTCACCTTGCTGTTTTCCTACAAGGTGATACATAATTTCCTTCTAGCAATGCTGCTATTTTATTTCAGAATACAATTTAAAAAAAAAAATTGTTGATCAGACATACTTGCTAGTAAGGCAGCCCTGTAACAGTTCATCTATCTTTCAAGTGCTTTCTTTATGCTCCTGCTACTAAACTTCCAAAATCTAGGCTTAAATTCCAAATTCTTCATCTATTCCCTAACTATAGTCAAGAGGAGGCAGTACTATCAATGATTTTGACAGAGCTATTCCAATTTGTATCAGGTTAAACCTTTTTTTCAAATGCTATTTCCCCCACCCATTATAATCTCAATCTGAACAAGCAAGAAGTGAATATGGCAATCTGTTCTGAGCTGTAAGGCCATCTACTACACACCCAGGATAAAGCAGTTCTGCTGTGGAAGTTGCACCATGAGCTTACTGCTTTGCTGTCCTTGGGTTAATACTCTTGCATATATATATAATGAGAATCTGCAGTTTCCAAGCTATTATCCATACAGCATGGTACATATGCAGATCCAGCTCAGCTCCCCCTTTCAGAGTTCCCCCTTTCATATCTCCCCCTTCCAGAGCCCGTGGCTAAAGTGAAAAAGAGACATATTCAGATTGACATCATAATGGGGCAAATTGCATTTGAAAAGAAAGGTTGCATCTGGTACATACTGGAGTAGCTCTGCCAAAGTCATTGGTAGTACTGCCTCCTCTTGGTTTTAGTTAGGGAAAAGGTGAATTTCCTCCTTCACCAGATCCTGTTGCAGAAAAATTATGATAGAGAAGAATGATGATGTATAAGAATGATTAAGTAGCATCCCAGTGATTTTTCTGGGAGCAGATGGGAATTTTTCCATAAGGTTATGACTTTGATGCAGGACTTGCAGCATAATCAATGGTAATGATGAAACAGGCTCAGTGAAGTGAAACACCAGAGACTGAGTTTTGTGTGTTCTGCCTCCTGATGGGTAAAATGAGACCTGCCCTTTAGAGCCATGTCACTTGGAAGAGCTCTTTATCACAGCTATTCTGACAGTTGAGGCTGCTACCTGCAGTGTTATGAGTAACCATGCATGAGGTATAGACAAAGAACAGTGAGGCGGCAACAATCAAGCTGGTACTAAATTAATGCAGTGTATTTTCTGAATAACATTGCCCATTGTTTTAAGCCCCAGTCTTTTCTCAGTTGCATCTTTACATATTTAATGCTTTTGTTCATGTCATATACAAAACCTTGACACCACAACTACAAAACATCTGCACAGTTTGTATAGAGCATGAAATATCTTGCACAAAGGCAGAACCTTGCATGAGAACTACCACCAGCTTAGAGAGTGCCTGTCTCCAGCAGCTGTAGGCTGGAAGGGATACTTTTGGAAAGACCTTGACATCTTGTACTTCTGGCTATTTATATGCAAATGAACTTAGATATTTCCATCATACCTACACCGTGTGCATTAATTTAGTGGAATCTATGAATGAAATTTCAGGAAAAGCAAAGAACTGATAATGAGGGCCATTTGGCTTTAATCTCTGTTCTAAAGAAGCCCTAGATAGCAGAATGCAATGCCAGCTCCACTTCCCAGATCCTTTGCAGTCTGGTATGCTTAAACTGAAGAGATCAAATTCCTCTGGAGTTCTGAAACAAGAAAGCCTGGGAGAAGGAAGGACCTAAAGTGCAAGTAGAAGTTAATTCCTACATGACAAGTGCCATGCAGTTACTCATTTATGGTCTGTTTGTACCTCAGAGTAAAGCCAGTACTTCCATGGATCTCTGGACTTCAGTTTGCACGTGGATATATTATTCACACATAGAAACCACAGATGGGATTGCTTTGAAACCAGGCTGACTTAATATGGGGTTCTGTAAGTTAATCATGTGTGGTACACATGTTGAAGAATTATGTCATATCTCATCACCTTGTATGTACAGGGAACATTGAACTTTTATCAAAGCAGTGCTGAACCTAATTACATACCTGCAAGATTTATGACAATGGTTCAAAAAAAGGCATATTGTTTCCTTCTCTCTTTCTGTTTTGTTTCATCAGTCATTAAAGGCATGTACATTTCATTTATGGGCCACTAATTTAAAATTATAAATTAAAACATTGCACATCCACATCTAAAAGAGAAGGGCTTTGACACTGTCTCCCACAGCATTCTTCTAGAGAAACTGGCTGCTCATGGCCTGGGTGGGTACACTGTTCACTGGGTAGAAAACTGACTGGGTGGTTGGACTAGAGGGAGGTAGCACCTGGAGTTTAGCTCAGCTGGCAGATGATCACTCCTAGGGATCCCCAGGGCTCAGTGTAGGGGCCACTCCTGTTTAATATTGTTACCAATGATCTGGATGAGGCCATCCTCAGTCCCTTTGCAGGTGACACCAAGTTAGATGGGAGTCCTGATCTGCTGAAGAGTAACAAATCTCTAAAGGGAGGGATCTGGACAGGGAGGATCAATAGGATGAGGCCAAATGTATGAAGATCAAAAAGGTCTTGGTACTTGGGTCCCAACAGCCCTGTGCAGTGCTGGGGGCACAGGGGATGGAAAACTAACTCTCAGAAAAGAACCAGGGATTGCTGGTCAACAGCAGCTGAACATGAGCCAGCTTGTGCCCAGGTGGCAAAGAAGGCCAGTGGCATCGTAGCCTGTATGGGGAATAGTGTGGCCAGCAGCACCAGGGAAGTGATTGTCTCTTTGTACTTGGCACTGGTGAGGTCTCATCTTGAATCCTGTGATTTGTTTTGGGCCCCTCACTGCAAGAAGGAGACTGAGGAGCTGGAGTGTGTCCAGAGAAAGGCAATGGAGCTGGTGAAGGGTCTGGAGCACAAATCTTATGAGGAGCAGATGAGGGAGCTGGGGTTCTTTAGCCTGGAGAAAAGGCAGCTCAGTGAAACCTTAATTCTCTCTACAACTCCTGAAAGGAGGCTGTAGCCAGGTGGAAGTCATCCTCTTGTCTCAGTTAACAAGTGACAGGATGATTTAGACTGGATATTGGGAAGATTTTTTTTCACCAGAAGGGTTTTGTGTGTTTTTGGAACAGGCTTGCCCAGGGAAGTGGTGGAGTCACAGTCTTCAGAGGTATTTAAAAGACAGGCAGAGATGTAGCACTGAGAGACATGGTTTAGTGATGAACTTGGCAGTGTTGTCCTAATAGCTTGAACTCAATGGCCTTTAAAGTCTTTTCTATCTGAAATTACTCTGTAACTCTATTATGCTGATGATCTAAAATGGGAACTAAATATAAAACCAGAAAAAAAAATCTTAAGGAGCTAAGTACAATTGCTTAATTAAAATATTTTTTAAAAATAGGAAGAAGGAAAAACTGGGCATTTGGGCTAAGGTATTTGCAAGAGTTCAATAGTCCACCGAAGCACAGGTATGAGAATTCCTGTAAAACCTCCCATTATGCTCTTAACATATGCTCATCTAACTACATGCATCAGTTTTTTTCAAGTCTTGTGTTGTTACTTGTGTTATTACTTAGGGGCATGTAAATGATGGCCTAAGACTGTTCTACACACAGAGAAGGGAATACTTTGTTTAGGGTTCTCATTTCTCCTTTTTCTTTAATGACTTTACTAGCATGTTAGTAGATATAGAGCATTGAACAGATTGATAATACCAATGAGTTCAGAAAGCTGATTAAATACTAAGAATGACTGAAAAAATGAGTCACAGTGCTCACAAGTACATTAATATTATAATCATATTTATGGTTATGACGTTGTAAGGTTTACTGGTTTTAATTCAAAACAGAAAGCCAACCTGCAGAATTCACTGTTTTGAATTGCCCCTGTCTACTTCCCTGTTATAAGAAATAATTTGGGTTTTTTTCTTCTCAGCCCATTCTGATAACTGAAAGCAAAATCTGTCTCCTTTTTCTTATTTCTGGCACCACCTTTCTCCCCCTGTTTTCTTGTTTCACTTTTACCATATCAAGTCTCTCAGACAAGTTCAGTATGAAGGCAGTTGCTACACAGAGGGAACCTCGCTTTCAACCTCCATGTCTGAGACCACAACAATGGATTTCCTAACCTCAAAAACTCTCCTTGAGGCAAAGGAATGTTTTACATCAAGAGAGAATGCCCCAGAAGCTTAGTGATGGCTTTGTGGGAAGAACAAGAAAGAACCATTTTTGTTCTATTTATTTGTAAAAAAATACAGTATACATATTCAAGTATTTTTCATGAGCCTGAAGGGTAACAGATTTCATAGTATAATATCTGCTCAAGGGCTTTATTTTAATGTAACAACAGATGGTTTTGCTTTTACTATAAAGCCTGTACTATTACTGACCTCATCTTTCTCTTCAAAGGGATTACACTGATTAGATATAATTTTCTCTTCTAAATCAGACTGCCTCTCCTCAGAAGGAAGTGGAAAAGTGGTCTTGCCCAAAGGAGCCTCTGAGGTCGGAAGATACAGGGGGGGAATTTACTCAGCATGTGGGTGCAGGGAAAGGGCAATGACTCTGGAGATAATTGAGTTCTTCAGTTTTCACTCTTCACTTTCCCATTATAAACAATTCTGCAAACAACCTTAGATTGTACCAATACTTTAAAAATGCTTTTAAGAAATGAAGGGTATGTTGGACAAAGCAGGCATCAATGACAACAAGTCTAGAACCACTGAAAGCAGTGATGAACGTCTACCTTCATCTCAGCAGTGCTGGGATGTTGCAAACCCCTGGTAAGGCTACTCACCTCTCTTTTCATCCACAGTAGATACTGCCTGGATCAAAAGTGGTGCATTGGATTCTGTGTACTCCACAAACACCAGCAGCAGCTTCAATGCTGTCTTTACCACCAGGCGAAACTGGAAGAAAAGAGTGCAACTTGTCATTGTCCAAACCACAGGATTCCCAGATGTGTGAAATGACACTGGGCAAGAGGCAAGCCCAGCAGTCCACATCTGGTTGTAACACACAAACAGAAGAGATTAAGCTGTGACAGCACTGAAAAAATGGAAGGCAGTCAGCTGGCTGAGAATTTCATTCACTGTACAGTGCTCTCCTAGAAAAACCCCAGTAGTCAATGAATCCACATGAAAGCTTAATACTGCCACAAGTAACAAAAGGGTGAACATCCCACCTCTGCATATCCCAAACACTGCTTCCCAAAACTTGATGTACAGAACCTACTGAGCTAAGAAAGCATGTATTTCTTTATTTCTCATCACATTTAATTCCTAATTTTGCTCTGAGCCTTTAATCATGTCAAAATGCTGTATCATGGAATGGTTTCCTCCTTATGCTTTCTTTCCTTCTTACAATGCTACTGTATTATCCCTAAATTATTAAAAAGATTGCTCTTCACTATTAAACACAAGTTGGGAGGAAGTATGTTTAATTTCCAACTATCCCACCCTGTCACAAAATGTGTGATTTACTGGAACTGAGCATTCTGCCTGCAAGTTTTTAAACTCAGGTTTTTGTACATCCTTAGGAGCGAGTGTTCATTGAAGACTCGGCATTGCTAAAATGCATCTACTAGAATTCAACAGCCAAACTCTTTCAACTTTACCACAGAGCTCACATTTCCAGAGAGAATCATTTGACTAAAAGAGCTGAGTAAGAATTTTTAGGGATAAGCAAGTATGATTACCTGGCATGATCAGGTATGTGAAAAACAAACTCTTTACCTGAGGGGAGGATTTTTTAATAGGCAGGGCTCTCTACATGCTGATAGGGCTTTTACTGGGGGAATAGATACTGGTTCACATTGGCTGTACTCTCAATCTAAATAATGGATTATTATACAGTTTCTGTCAATATTGACTAACTCCCATTTTCAAATTTTTTTCAAGTCCTCTCAACACAACTCTCCT
Source organism: Cinclus cinclus (assembly GCF_963662255.1). Taxonomy (NCBI): domain Eukaryota; kingdom Metazoa; phylum Chordata; class Aves; order Passeriformes; family Cinclidae; genus Cinclus; species Cinclus cinclus. Next base: position 85,913,018 of record NC_085046.1, on the reverse strand, counting down.
AAGAACTAAAAAATCATTATTAAAAAATTCGTAGATGTACATATGGTTTCAAGACAGTGACTGTATCTATAAAAAAGACTGCAAGTGCAACGAGCACTCAACTCAAACTACTGTGCTCACATAGCCACTCGTGGAGATGTACTGGAGCTCACTTGAAAGTAATGAGCTAAAAAATGCAGCTTGCTGCTATAAACACACAGTTCAGTGTCAACAGTGATCCCAGCTACTTTCCTAGTTTCTTGGGGTTTACCCACTCATGCAGAATTGAGCTTAATGAATGCAATGGCACTACTAGTAATGCAAAATATCCTGCTGTTGAATCTAGACTTTTTTCAGGCTTTATGTGTTGTCAAATTGTTGAATTTTAGGGCTGACAGCCAGGAAATGCCAGTGACAAACCTGACCAGGTCCCTTAAGACCCTTGGTTAGTCTAATTTGCAGTTAAACTGCTGCAGTGATACTTCACAGATACATGGGGTAGTCAAATTAAAGGAAATTGATAACACAACAAATCACTTCCCCACAATTGCACTGTACATCTGTGCATTTGCCTGTCAGGCCAATACCATGGTGTTGCTGGTCTGCAGTGACATTTCTTCAATTGTTTAATAAATACACTGAATGAATTTCCAAAAAGTCTCCACTATTTTTGTAAAGTTACTTTGCAAATAGGAGTTATACCAGATTGCTATAAACTATTCCAGCATTAACATACTTCCCAGATAACCATTTACATACTACCTTCTAATCTGATTAGGGTATTTTCCTTAGAAAGGAAAGCTTAGATATTTCTTTTGATGGTTCTTAAAGCCTCAAGTCTCGGCCATGTGGTGACAGTGGGATGAATTTACACATAAGGGATGCATGGCAAAGTTCCCATATGTCTCCATTTGGCAGGAATCAGTGGGGGGCACACCAGGTTTAAATCTATTTTTGCAAATCTCTTTTTTTTTCCCCAAGAAGAAGAACCTTTGGCAGTACCTTTGCTCAGACTGTTGCCTGCTAGCCATGGCAGCTGCTGCAATAAGGAGCTGGTCCCTCTGCACCTGCCACGCTACAAATCCTGTGAAGCCTCAGGGCAGCCCACTGCAGTTGCACCAGACCAAGGCTCAAGCTGTCTGATTTCGGGTGCTGTCTGCAGGTATCAGGTTCCTGTTCTCAACAAGCTAACAGATGGTTTTGTAAGGAATAAAGACCACTCAGAAGCAGTCCTGGAGAATAAGAGCGATTAGGAAAGCTATGTTTTGCTTGCCATTTAGATCCTAGAAGGACAATCTAAGTTCAGTTTGTCAATCTGCAAATTTGCAGGGCTTATTCAACTCCTTACAAAAGAGTCTATCAGCCCTGGAAGTGGAGGTGCTTTCCACTGAAAATGCCTACTATGGCTGCTTTCTTCTTGCACTAGCACAAACACTAGCTTTGAGAAAACCTGCATTTAAAACAATGCTGTTTCCTAGTTAATAGAAAATGGTGCCTGGGACTCCTGTGGGCACTTTTAAGCCTGCCTGCTGCTTTGGACACTCTGGGCAAGGACAAAAGTAAAGCACTGTAGTTGTAGACTAAGATGCACTGAGAACTTGCCTAGCTACCCATGACCCACACAGTCTTTGTGCTCATCCTGCAGTGCTTTTCAAAACTGCATTAACAATGCTTCTGGACAGGATCAGGCAGTCACTGAAGCTGCACTGCCCCTAGGAAAGTGAAGTCTTCAGCCAGCCAAAGCCCCTCTGAGACATCTGATAGCCTGTCACACCCAGACACTAAAACAGTCCAGAACCTGACATGCTCACACTAAAATCAGCTCTAATTATCCACTGTGGCACCAAGCAGTCTCTGAAAGGGCTGTTCATGGATACCTGCTGGTAGGACTCATGTGAAGCACAGGGAATTTTTTTAATGTGGCCTCCCATATGATGTTCTATCTGTTAAATGTTCACTCTGTGACTGCCTGTGGGCCTGAAGTTCCCATTTGTGAGTAAATATTTGACTGCCAAAGTGGGAAATCTTCACAGCTTTCTGTGTGAGTTCTAAAATGTGTTTGCAGGACACACCTTTTAAATTAATTAGATAGCTAGACTGCAAATAAAAGAACTAAATCTCAAAATTGGGAGATCGCTAAACAGGAAAAAACAGCAGCAGTTCACTGATCTTCTCGCTTTCTTTTGCGAAGTCATGGGAACTTTTTGCCAGTCACTGTCATTTTATTTCTTGTTTATCCACATGGCACAGCAATAGGAGCAATTGAAACAAGTTTCATATTTCAGTCACAAGCAGGTTAATCTAATAATCTGAATCACTGTTAAAAACTTCATTAAAGCTTTTAAGATTGTGAGATTTTTTTCTGGTACTCACTATAGAAGAGAGGAACAACTGCTCTCTGAATCTGCTTCAACAGTCACAGTTCTGTCAAAACCCATGGGCCAATCACACTTCTACTTCAAATAGGACTAGAAAGGCAACAAAAGAGCTAGACATGCTAACTCAAAAATAGTCATCACAGAAAGTGTTATCATCACTTTGCAAACATTGGTTGTTCTAATTAAATCCAAATTTTCATCTTAAATATCACTGCTTAGTCAAAAAAGAAGGCTCACTGAGGCAATATGCATACTCACTGGCTTGGTAAAATAACTTTTTAATAGTTCTGAGATTAAATCAGGATTCTTTAATATCCAAACACTGAAGCATCAAAAAACTCTATTAAGCCAGACAAGAAAGTTCATGTTGTGTTTTTGTATTATGTGCAAGCTGATTTACAGAGAGGAAATGATGTTAGCATCTTCTGGCCAAAGATAAGAACAATCCAGAAACGTAAGAGGAAGAAGAAAAATTATAAACCTTTTCCCTCTGACTTGCTTCACCTTATACAGTTCAGTTTGGCAATTCCTTTCCCTTTTATCTCTTTATATTAAGATAATTACAGACTCAGACAGGGATAGCACACAACAGGCTGAAACACTCATGTCTCATGGAAGGGCTTATCACAGTTGTTGATCACTTGTCCGGAAAAGCTTTAACCTTTACAAGGAATGTTGTCACAAAGTTCATTGACTTATAGACCAAAGCAATATTTGTAAAGTTCAGATTGAAACATTCAGGACTCAATTATTTTTCCTTTTAAAAAGGAAGAAATTAAAAAGGAAATTGAATAAAAATATTTTACTAGCAAGATGTAGCTACTTTGGATTTAAGCTATTTAAATTTAAAGGAGAAATAGGCATTGAATTTTTAAATAAATATTTACTACAGCCAAATCCTCTGAAACCTAATCCAGGTGCAGACTTGGACTTACTGTAGGCCAGGTACTCATCCTCAGACAGATAGATACAGACAGACAGGTACTCAGATACAGACAGACAGAGCTGCAGCTAAAGAAACACCCACTGCAACCACTGGTCAACCTGCCAGGGAATGGTGCACAGGGAAGCTGGAATCCTTCTTTCTCATGGGGGACAAAGATGCCCCCAACTTCAGATCTACTGCTGCAGGAAGAACCCATTGGCATCCCACCAGCACCTGCAATGCAGCTCAATTTCATATTTTGCAAGGGAACAAAATCACCTTTTGTTTACAAAAGGAGGAAAGATCTTCCTGGAATGGAAAGTTTCATATACATATTTAAATAGAATACATTATATCTATCTATCTATCTATCTATCTATCTATCTATCTATCTATCTATCTACCTACCTACCTACCTACCTACCTACCTACCTATCTATCTATCTAGATCTATATAGTGTATCTATATAAAGCAACTATTTATTATAATAAACAACAAATATATAACATAAATATTATGAATTCTATGATCACATATAATATCATAGATCATAGTATACGGTTTTCCTTTGTAATAATAAAGAAAAAAGAAATACAAATATCGGGCTTGAGAGAATCTCAGAGTAGTAATTTAACTTGGAATGGCACTAATATGATTTTCCTTCTTATCTTAGATGAAAAAATCCAGTTCCCTTCCTCACACAGCACATGCTCTACCCCATCTCACTGTCACGGTGAGCCCCATGGGACTCGCTCCAGTAGATAAATATGTATCTCATACTGAGGAGCCCAAAACTGGACTCCTGAACCCCTGATGCTGTCTTATCAGCACCAAACAGGGAGAGGCACTTCCTTCAGCTCGGTGGTGACTACACTCCCACCAGTCCAGTCGAGGATGCATTTGACATTCATTCACACTATGCACACTAAGGGCACACTATTAGCTCCTGTTCCAATCCGTATTCTCTTATTCAGAGTAAGTAGACAGAATCACATGGTGTGATGCTAAAAGGAACACCTGAAATTTTTCAGAATTTTAAAAAGAGAAAGGGTTATGGCTTTAAACTGAAAGAGAGCAGACTTATATGTTAGGAAGAAATTCTTCACTGTGAAAATGGTCAGATACCAGAACAGGTTGCCCAGATAGGTTGTGGATGCTCCATTCCTGGAAGTTTTCAGGGCCAGGTTTGATGGAGATTTGAGTAAACTGGTCTAGCAGAAGTAAACCCAGTGGCAGAGGGGGTTGGAACTATGTGATCTCTAAGGTTCCGTCCAACCCAAACCATTCTATCCTGTGATCCTATGAGATCCCACTATTTTTTTAAGTAATATTAAATTTTCTGAAATCTCTGCAACAATGTCATTTCAGTATTTCACATGCTGTTCACCTGTATTTATGTAAAAGAATGTCTCCACAGCATCCAACATGTCAGTTAACCTTTCCCACATGTGTGCTGCAGAAAGCCAGCCAAGAGCTCCAGCACTGCGTGCAGAAGCAGGAAGAACCATCTCTGATGTGGTGACTGGAGATGAGCTGTCTCAGAAGCATGCAGGGCTTGCTAAATATTGGAAAGAGTCTTAACACCTACAGCAAGAGCTTTGGAAATGTGTTGCACAGAGTGCTTACATAACCCAGACAAAACTGGGGCTTGGGGTGCGAAACAAGCAAGGGGAAAGGCATCAGGTGGTAGAACATTTGAAACTCCCTCATAGCAGGATTTGTTTCACAGAACCTAAAAACAACCCAAATTCATCCTAGTATCTCTCTTCTCCAAAACTGACATTTGAGGTCAGTTACTTCACTCCAAAAACAGGTGACAAGTCTATTTAGTAATTCAGTTTCTTTTTATTCATAGTTCCTGAAAGCAGGAATGATCACAAGAATGAGATCCTTCTGTGTCACCTAAGCCAAGAACTTCTAATCAGCCTTATTTTCCATTAGAACTTTAAAGCGGGATCTTTTAAAGATGGAAAATTTAGAAATTCAAATGACCTACAGAATCCCAAATAAAGCTTTGTAAATGTGTGTAATCTTCCTTTACCAGAAGGAAGAAAGTATTCATATGTGCTGGGCCCCTAAAAGCTGCTTGATGGACTGTAATGAACACATGCCGATTCTTCCACTTTCTTTTCAGAGACACAGCATCTGCCCAAGTCACAGGGTGTGCATGGCACGGGAAGGATCAGAAAGCTGGAAGACAACAATTAAATACAGCATGCACAAAGTATGCGAATAACCCCCACTGTAGGTACTGAATGCTGTGAACACCTAGGCATTTTATATCAGTAGGGATGTAACTATTAAACAATTTATGTTTGTGTGGGCTGGTGCACCAATAAAACAAATAAGCATGCATATGATACCATATCTATATTTTAAGCAATGATATTTTAAAAAGTTTTATATTAAAATAATACCAGACTCCATTTTAATATTCAGCCATTTTTGCTCAAATCTTCAAAGAGGGATGTTTAAATAAGGCAAACGAACGGTTGTTAAGGGCCTTGCAAGCTGAGGACTGAAGCTGTGAAAGGAGTTAAACTGAGATGAAAATACCTGTAAGGTTAGATGCAAGATGGTCCAAAATCATCAGTCAAACAACAGTCTTTTAATTCTGAATATTCCTTTAAGTTTTTTCCTCCACAGAACGTGTAATGCTAGGAATGGCAGAGAAATACATGCCTTTGCTATTTTGAAAATGAAGTTTCTCAGAACTTTGCAAACGCACTGAGTAGTGATTACATGTTCTGTGCACTGTTACATATGTGGTGTGTAACTGTCATTTATCTGTGGTGAGAATTCTGACATGAAGAGAAAGAAGGTAATTAAAAAGAAATTCATCTGGCATACCAACAAAACACAGGGATGAGAAAATAGTGATTAGTGAATGGTCAACAGGAAAAAAAAAAGGCTCATGCCTGGAAATTACTATTTAAACCATCAGTCATGGTCCAGAAGAAGAAGGGAGAAATATGAAAAAAACATCTGCACCCAGAAGTAGGCAACTCATACAACAAATCAAAGCATACTGCAGGTCAAAGTGGCTCTCAGATGAACACATGCAGCTCTGATGGGAGCTTTGAAAAAATATGTTTGGGGTAGAAATCAGCCCTCTATTAAGTAATTTCTAATGAACTACTGATGTAGCTGCATTTCTCTTACTGCAATTGCCACATTAGACAGATGTTGTGGAACAAGACATGAGATGCTACAGGGTATTTTTGAGCATTTCCCTCTCCTTTTGAAATATCAATGACAATCTTGAAGAGGTGGGGGAGTGATTTTCTGCTCCTATGAAATAGTCTAAAATGACTTTTTGTTTTGTTTTGTTTAATGACAGGATGAATGAAAGACCACTCACAGCTCTACACGACAACACACAAAATGAGAGCAATCTCGTTCTGCTTTTCCCCCTACAACGAGACCAATCCCCCCAGTGCCTCCCACGAGAACTGCTCATTCTGTAAAAATTACATATAATTATTGAGCTAGAAAGAAGGACATGGAGATGAAAGGACACAAAAGGATTAAACTTCTTTACTCTCAGGTGACACCTGAGCTGGGGTCTTTCCACCTTTATCAGGGGCCCAAACACAGGCCTATTAGGCGTTACACAGTTTTAAATAATGCCTTTCTATTTGGCTTTTGCAGATATTGCTGAAACAAAAGGGCTTGGTTTCAATTAAAGTCTTAGTTTTTTCCATTGCAAAACACAAACCAAAAATATTTCACTGGAAATTTGCCATCAGCCTGTGTCCAGACCAGGAATTATGCTTTGCTTGTAAAGATTTACACTCAGATTTAATTTTCTTTCTGTCCTCAAACAGTGCAGTTTCATTGTATCATCTGTTGATTCTTTTATTAACCATTCCCAAACACTGGTTATTTTAGGACTCCAGGAAAATAAACACTATCAGTACCTCTAGAACTGCCTTCTCTGTCTGGATAAAGATTATGATTGAATTATCTTAAATAAGGTATAAAACACTTAGCTTGAGAGAAACCACAGTAACATGAGAACCAATTTCTGGTTAAACTCATGCTTGTGTGTAATGTGCTATCAAACATGATAAGGAACAGACCTCTTTATTCTCTTTTTGTCTTCTACAAATGTGTACCTTATTTATGTGTACCCCCAGTTTTCTAGCATTTTCCTGTTATGGATCATACAGTAAGATTGTCTAACAAAGTTTGTTCCTTTCATTAGAAAAATCTTGGTTGAGTGTATATTAATATAGCTTTATGTAAAACTACCACCAACAATATATTATGATATGTATAATATCATTCTAATACAACTTAGCACCTGGAAACATACTGCCTGACTAAGCCATTATTTTGTACTTCCAGCAAATCCATGACCCTAAAGCCTGTAAGCCACAGACAAAAATGACAGATCTTTTACAAATTAGTAATATGTCTATTAAATAAAATGCGTGTTTCTGATCCGCAGAATAATTGAAAATTAACCCTGTTTGTCTTGAACACCACCCTGATGATCTGTTCAGCAATGGATGCAACAGTGAGATTTCATGCTTTGGTAACAGTAAGGTAAGTAGATAATGAACAATGAGATTTGATATGAAGCATGCAGCATCAGAACTCCATATTACAAATGAGTTTTCAAACTAAAATGGATCACAAGAATGGCAAGAATGGGGTTTGTATTTGGGGAAATATGATTAATGCCATTTGGTATGTATTTTTCTGTGGTTTTTTTTTTCCTTATGACTAAGGAGCTACATGCCAAGTTTTCCCACCAGCTCCCTAAATTGATGTATGATGTTAGCCTTGAACTACACTGTCCTTGACAGATGGTCACTGGGCTGAACCTTTGGCAAACAGAAAAGTTTGAGAGATTGGCAGTTTCAGCAACTTCTCTTCCTTGGGCAGGGCCAAGTTGATATTTCCTTAGCTGTGTTGCAAAAAAAAACAAAACAAAACAAAACAAAAAAAAAAAAAAAAAAAAAAAAAAAAAAACAAAACAAAAAAAAAACCAAAAAAAAAAAAAAAACCAAAAAAAAACCCAAAAAAAAAGCAAAAAAAAAAAAACCCATGGGAGATGAAAAGATTTTTTATGAACTTAATTGCAGATGGGACATTATCTTCACTCCCTGCTCTGAAATCCCTTTTATATCACAGTCTTTTAGCATTTGTAATACCGCTGAATGACATCTTGGTTGGTGAAAACATCTAATGCAATACAAAGTCATCTTATTCAAGACAAAAGGCAATTAATTTTAAAGAGAGAAGGAATTCAGTAACCTATTAATAAGGTATCTCATGCAAAGCATTTAAGGATGTGAAAGTCATCTACAAATAATCAAGTAATGCAACAATTCTATGATGCACGCTGACTGATCACATTTTAAGTACAGAAAAGTTGAAGCACTGTACATTTAAAAGGTAAACAGAAAATCTAACATTGCATCTTATTTCTTCTTCTAAGCCTCCAAGTAAATCTTCGACTAACGTGTGTTTTCAGAAATATTTTAAATTTCAAATTAAGTCTTCAGATTTAAGATCAAATTACTACTGTATCATTTTCTTGAGTGATTAGAAATCATGTAGAAGGAAGATCACTTGCTCCACATCAATTTTCTGTAGCAAACTACTTTCTTCCAAGACTCACTCCCTATCATAGTCAGACCTCTGGTTTACATAGCTGGCGACCAGAAATTTCCTCATGACAGCAGCAGAGAGTGCTTCACAAGCTTCAGTTTGTTTGCTATGGGAGCTGTGTACAAAGCAGAATATCAAAACTCTAATGTCTTCAAGACGTTAATTTTCCTCCTGGCTAATACACAGAGTGGCTCAAGTGGAGCTCAGAGGTCACCCTGTCCCTGACTGTGAAAGCCATCACCAGTAAAATGAATGAATTATGGTCAAAACCAGGGGAAAACAGGGAAAAAACGTAACTATTAAGAGAACCTTCTCTTGAAGCGTCTTTACGAAATTAAACCCACTGAAATGCACAACAACCATGAGGAGCACAGAATTTTCACCCTTTTTTCCTTAGACATCACTGTTGTCCCTTCCACTGCCTGCTTCTGGACTCTTTCCTGTAACTATGGGATCTATCTGCCCACTATACTGTCACATTTGACAGTAATGGAGTTATGTTCCTACTCAGGTTGAGAAAGGCATTACATAAGACCACAAGTCAGCAATCTCGTAAGAGAAAAGGAAGTTTCCAGTAATTTTGAAAGAGACACAGCGAGAAAATTAGTCCTCAGTCTTCAGCTTTTCACCAGCCATGCTGCAGGCTGCCACTTGCACAAAAGAAAGCACCAGAGACACAGCAGGACTGAGCCACCAAAAGCATGTGGGATGGCAAGGAAAAAGCAAGGAAGAAGGAAAACAAATATAACAAATTGCTTCATTAGTTCTACTGCTTATGAAACAATTTGCTAGAATTAGTGGCCTTGGCAATGTCCTGTTTAAATAAAATCAAGGTTGAGTTCAAGGACCCTAGGGGAAAAAACTATTTGAGTTTGCAAGTACAGTGGAAAACTACTCTATTATTATTCTGTGGTTTTCTGCACGTGAAATTTGTTCTTTCAACAGTTTCATTAAAAGGTACTCATATTAAACACCCAAACTATGCCTGTGTTTAAATAACTTCACCTGAAAACAACTCTTAAGTTTAATGATATGGTTAGCTGTTCTTTCCTGATACTGTACAATCTTATAGATGATATTTCAACAGCAAAAATGCAAAATCATAACAACCTATGAATAAAGTGTGTGGAAATGGTTGAAGATAGTATGTCAGCAAAGACTCCAAATTATAAAATATTACCTATTGCAATATATTTCTTAAGCAATTCATTGTTAACAGGTTATTCTTTTTAAGCATCCTAAAAAGCAAAATGCTAGTGGTTTGAGCTACTGAAATGATAAAACTGTTGAAGGAACAAATATCACTTATCAAACCATGGAACAAACCCACCACAAACTCTTCTTGAAAGTATATGTAATAAAGTAAAACTAGAGAAAAGATATATATGTCATTTATTGCTATAACGATAAAAGTACTATTATTTCACTGTAAGTACAGACTGAGGATTTTTCTCTATTCTCAAACTTCTTAGTATTATCAGGCACAAAAAGCAATTCAGAAGCAGAGGTTTGACTGCAAAACCAGACACACTTATTTACCTTTGGACAACTTGCCAAATAAAGTTAATGAATAAAGATACTTTCTGGGGGGCATGTGAACATAACAGAAGTGGTCATATTTCTCCAGCCATCATCTGTTTGTCTGTCCCAAATGTGGAAGAGGTTGCTATCCTAAAATCCAGTTCTCATCATCAGTCTAGTCCAGATGCTTATTTTTTGTAAATCCAAAGAACTTCAAGATGAAAACAAAACTGTAACAGACCAGACACATTTCCAGCTTCCCATGTGGTTGTTTTCTGAAGTGACTAGCAGAGTATTTCATGGAGCCTGATTAGAAGCCTGATTTATGGGGAGACAAGTCACTGCATATCAGCTAAGTCACTGCTAAATTATACAGCCCTACAAGTATCACATTATTCTAACTCCCTCCTTTGCCAGGAAAGGACAGGGATGGAGATATTCTCAATTTTGGTTTTCATAAATGCTAGCAAGTGTGCAGCTCCTGCATACGGCTGGACAACTGCAAGAATATATTATATTATTGTAGACTTCTCTCAACAGTGCTCTCGTATTACAGTGATAAGCATTTTTTAAGAGCTACAACGCTCAATGTTCAAGGACATAATGAAACGCCTCTATCTTAAGCTACCTTCTTCCTCTGACTTTTATGAACCAAACTCATCATCCAATTTTACAGAAAATCAAACTTACAAACTGAAAATATGTGTGGTTGGTTTTGAATCACAGAAAGGTGAAAGAACTGGAAAAAGACTCCTCAGATTCCTCCTTGGTAAGAGAAATGGAATCATTTCTAAACAGTACTTCTGGTGAGGTGGCAAAGGCTTCCCAATATGGGCTTAACTCTAATGATGCTCATGTTCACTTGTGTTCCAAAGGTCTGCAGACTAGATGAAGTTAACTTCAGGTTCACTAACCTCCATGTCTAGATCCCAACTGTAGTTTGATTAAAAGCAAATTCCTTTGTAACAACTCATAAAAAAGATCTGGCTTTTACAGTTTCCCTCAAAGTATAAAACCAATGTATGTGGATATCTCTACAGCAGAAAAAGGAGCAGGAAGTTTGGGTGATTCACTTAAGGGTTGAGGTTGGAAGGGATCTCTCTGGAGGTCATCCTGTTCAAACTCTGCAAAGCTACCTACACTTAGTTGTCCAGGATGGTGTCTAATTTATTAAATGTGGCTAAAAATTTATAGCTATAAAAACATGAATTAAAAAAATGGTGATTCTTAAATATATATATTTTAACTATCCTTTATTTTTCAAAGCACGGCAACTTGAAACTTATTTTCTGCCTCTCTCACACACCCACACTAGGCCCCAAACACACATATACTGAGAGAGACAAAAAATCCATAACACTTATTTTCACCAGATCACAGAGATTACCTAATTTCAGCATAACAAAGCATTTCCATGTATGTTAAGTTTCAAATGCCCATACATATGCCCAAAATGTAGTTCTCAGTTTAGGTATCATGTGAAGACAAGACCTTTTATGCAGTGAGATCCAAGGTAGTTCTCTGGACACCTGGTGTGGGCGGGGATTACAGTAAAAACCTGTGATATTGTATATTAAATGAATTACATTTTCTCAAGCACTTAGGAGAATACTGAGTGGTTTGCTGAGGAACCTCCAATGACTCTCAAGTTTTGTGTCTGAGGTCCTCAGCAGCACAACAGTAACAGCAATTCTGACTTTGGGTCTCGTTTGACAGCAGACAGAAAGAGACAAAAACCTGTTTTCTCTACAGCAGAATTGGAACATGGCTATGGAAAATATTCAAGGCAAGAAGACTCATGTTCAGAACTGACAGGTCCAGCAGGGCTTCTGAACTAACCCATCTGCATGTGTAGTCTCCCTGCAGCCTACTTTTCTGGAAATCTGGATGTGCAGCTCAAAGACAAGAGTGGACTAGGTTCGTATCTCCCAAGTGAGGTTAAAAGAACCTCAGAAGTGCAACAGAGCATCCTCTGAAATCACCTGAGATGCGACCACAAGCTTAAAAACACCAAATAGCAATGTAATAAGATAGCTGAATTATGTACTTGCCTATTCCTAGGAGGTTGTAGCTACTAAGCTATAGGTAGGTTTGCAGTAACAGTGACCAGGACAAGGGATCAGATTCCAAAGTCTGTGTTTCTCCTCATCTGACCCTTCGTGCACTGTTTTGGACTTAAGCACTTTTTGACCAAAGCCACTGCACAGCGAGATGTGCCTTTACTTGTGGCATTATTTCACACATATTTCAGTTTCTGTTTCATCAGAATGAAACATATTTCAGATGCAGTATTTAAGAATTATTCAGCCTTGGGGACTTGAATAGTTTTTAGCCAAATAATTGCCAGGGTCATTCAAAGAGCTGAACCCACAGAAGCATGAGATCATAATCAGCAGTGATTTGACTTGCATCATAGATCAATTTTGAGCTGTTGTTTCAGTTCTTTGGGAGCAGTACAGACAGAAAGAGGGACAGAGAGGAGACAGTGGGGTGGGGGGAGCAAGGGAGGGAGTAGAACCCAACAAAAAAATCCCAACCCTTTTTGTTTTTCCTGAACTAACCACAACAGAATACTTCCACTTTCTTCTGAAGTCAAGAGTAACTGCAGACACAATCAGTAAATACAGTGATGCCCTAATGAGGGGCGGCAGTTCACAAAAGCAGTAAAATAAACCACTGCAGAACATGATCCTTGGTATCCAAGAAAGCTCAACTGAAATGCACTGCGGTAGCTGTGTAATGTCTGATGGGAATAGTTCCTATAGATTTATCCAAAAGTGAATGTAATTCAGATTTGACCCTTTCAAGGCAGTGGAGTACAAGTTTTGAGGCGGTGACTTTATTGAGAGTACTAAAATCATGCTGAACTCCTACTTTTGGTGTAATTTTGCTTATTTTTATAAAGTTTTTCACAGTAGGCTCTCAACATGGAGCAACCGTGTGAATGGCATCAAAGATATTTCCAGAATAACCATGGCAGCAGCAGAAAAAAAATTGGGTTTTTCTGGTGGTATTTCCACTTCCCCACCACACCCCCATCCCCGAGTTACTACACGACCACATTACTCTTTATAAGAGCAAAATGTCTCACAATATTTGAAAGAATTATTTTATGTTTTCACACAGGGATTTAGTTGTACAGTTCTTGAATATTATTCTTATTATTAACAATAATAATAGCAACAACAACAGTTTTGCCAATGCTACAGAGCAAATCAAGAGTCTTGATAGACAGTCACCTGCTTTAACAGGGAAAATAAGATCTCAGAACCTGGAAATGACTGGATTTCAGTCTTTCTGCCAGAGATCTCTCTGTATTGGCTCTGAGTAGTACAGTAGATCAGCCTAAATGCAAAATGTCAAATTTAAAATCTCTGCTAGCTTTAAGTCCTACTCTTCCTAATTACTGAGTCATGTTTCTTTGAACCCATATATTCACAGCACAATTCATAGGAGGATCAGTGCTGCTCTAGCTCAGCATGACCAACTACAAACTCATGCTCTGAAATCATGTCTTTAATTGCAGCCCTGATTTTTTTCTTCCATCTCCTAGACAGCTTCCTGCAAGTGGGTATTGCCAGAGCCTTTAATTTCTGTCTGTGTAGGATGGTAGGATGAAGGTTAAAAGGCTGTGTAAGATTACATCTTGGAGATGAACAAAATTCACCAAATAACAAAGTAGAGGCAATAGGCTGCTACAGAATCACAAATAAATACTTCACATATGTAGCTCAAAAGAAAGATCCATGTTCTGGGCCCCCTAGAAAAACAAACATGTAAAACAACTGCTTTTAAAAAGTGAGACATCTAGCAGCTGCAGATTAACCATTTTATAATATGTCTTTCTCAGCCATGGGAGTGGGATGAGGATGTGCTCGCTGGCCTCTTCAGAATTTGTGCCCTTGAAGTATTACTCAGCAGGCAGCTGGGTAATTCCTCCCCAGCACCTGAGACTGATGGCAGACAAAAACATAAAATTCCATGATAAATAATGCCATCACTCTGATTAAGCTAGGTGTGTTAATAATACATGGAATTAAAGAGAAAAACTCCAGATTACAAAAGAATACCCCAAAACTGAAGATGCATTTCATCAGACATGCAGAGAGATTAATTAGCTGTATGAAGCCACAAATATCCAAAACTAAAGTTTTGGATAAAATCGACTAAAATAAACATTTTTGTCTGATGCTGTGCAGTTGCCTGAGGGAGGGACAGCACAACTCAGTTTATATCAATAACTTGTGCCAGGTATTAGATGGAATAGGTGTTTTAAAGCACGTAGTCCTGCTCAACATTGTATTTTCCCAGGAGCATTTTGCTCCAGTCCTGTCCTCACACTGTTTATTCATGTCTATCTCTGCCTGCTAGGTGGTGCTGCGGGATGGCTTTTCTAAGGCAGAAAAGGCAAGTTGCTTTTTTCATTCCCCTCACTGATATTTTTTTCCTTCTACATGAGAACAGCTGCAGTGTTTTCTGTATCTTGGCTGTACAGGATGTGTCCTGTCAGGTGTCTTGTGGAGCACGCAGTGGCCACTACTGAGGATGCTGCTTCTCCAGAGCAGTCAGAGAAAATGAGTGTATTAGCTTTCATCTGCAGGTGTCCATGCAGGAAATCTGGAACCTCAGATGAAGGCAGGGGGTACCAATATCTAGTCTAAAATTTTCAAAATTTTCATTTCCCTTTGATTTTAAAGATAAATTTAAACTACCCATATTGACAAAGAAGGATTTAAAATTAAATCAAAAAGCACGGTTTCATAGAAAAGGGAAAGACTAAGACTTCCTGGAGGTGCAACGAGTGAAATGTCTCCCTTTTCCCTCTCAGACTGCAACTTACTTCTATGATGAAAGGCAACTAACGGCGAAAACTTTGGAAGACTGCACTTTGAAAAGGGTGGTAATGAGAAGGATTCTGGTTTAGGCTTCTTTTTTTCCTGTAGCTAACCAATCACTCAAGTGGCAGGATACTACCAGTGCTATAATACCCACAGTACCATAAATGGTGCAGACTGGGATTGAACTATTCAGACCTGTAGGTAAAGTCTGGTCCATCTGTTCCACATAATTTCATGTTGGTTTAGCCAAAGATGATGAGTAATCCTAACCCACCCTTCTGAGCAGAAGGGAAATAAAACAAAACCACCTCCAAGATGAGTAACTGCAGTACTACATCACATGATGACATCAGGAAAATCTTGTGCTCAGTTTTCAGATCCTGTCCCACGGCCCAGTGCTTTGGGACACCATCAGAGCTCTTGCTGCTCCTATACAAAAGCCATCCTAATAAATGGCATGTGTTTTTAACACAGCCTTCAATTTCTGTGTGGTAAATTGACATTTTTGTCTGATGCTCTGCTATGAATGATCTTCCACTGCCAGAAACTGAACTTGGTCATTCACATTGCAGTCCTTCTTCAGAGGGGGATGACAAGACAACAAGAAGGGAAAATTTTGCAGGCCAGTGATGAAAGTTGAAATCTATCATGATTCTAAGGAAGTTTGCCTCAAATCTCTCTATTGCATCCTCAGCTATTACAGACATCCATCTGACCAGTGCAGATCTGGAAGCAAACCTACTTTCAGGTGGTCTGTCATGTTTTTTTCCCCCACAGCCATGCACAATCCTTACTGTAAAAGGCTCTACAATTCCTGTGTACCTGGAAGAGTGGCCCAAGAAACATCAAACATGAGAAGAGTGTGTATTTGTGGAAGCTAGACTTGTGAGAAATGAAAAAAAAAGAAAAAATTACCTGAACGGAAAGCACTGCAAAGCACAGAGCGTGGAAGTGACAGAGAGGAGCAAAAACTATGAAGTGGAATTCTATCTTCTCTATTTAAGAAGCATAGTAAAACATTTTACTAAATATAATACATGTAATATATATTATTTATTTAATATATTTTTAATATGTTTACTATCTTCAGGAAAACACCATGAACTCAAACACAGACCCCAGGGATTAACAGTTTTGAGGCAACTCCATACATTAATAGCTGTGGGAGTCTCTTGTCCCACTTTTCTACATGAAAGTCTGTGTCATATGCAAAGCTTAATAGGGATGCTGAAGCATTCAAACTGCAAGTTAGAGAAGTGTTACATTTCCCTCCAAAATCATAACAATAACATGCTTAGACAACCACACTGATATTTAAAGTGCAGTGGAGAAAAATGGCTTCTGAGAGGTTGCTTTAATTTTATTATTGAGCTAAAGAAGGAAGCAGTTACACGCTGCTGGAAATGAAAAAGATAAAACATGCATTTACTACAGTTGTGTCTCTTCTAATAAGAAGAGGAAATTCAAAAATAAAAGGGACCAATCTACAAAAATTCCATGCTGGCTGAGGTATTAACAGTATTTTTTTATACTGAACATCACACTCTTGTTTTTTATTAATGTGGTCTTCAAAAAGGGAAAATTGTGGAGAGATAGAGGGGGGCAAACCAGGAAGAATCTGAACTCCTTGTTCAATTGCTGTGATCAAAGAGGGCCAGAATATGGGAAGAGAAGTACACAGCATGCCCAGATGAGGCTCATTTCATGGGAGCCAGATAGAAAACCTGCTGGTATGCTGAAATTATTCTGAAAAGTCTTTATATGGCATAAACTCCTAGAGGACTGTGGAGAGAAGAAAAAAAAAAAAAAGAAAGGAAGAAAGAACCCGCCTTTTGATCTTGATCTTATGAAAAGTAATTGAGGTCCATATATCTTACCACGCCTCTTCCTTTCTAAGGACAAGTCCTGTAACAGAGAAGACCAAAATAATAAAATCTGTGAGGTAACCACGATGAGTCCTGGGCAATAACCTGGTCAGGGGCCTGAGCTGATTGCAACTCAGAGGTTCCTTGGATGCAATACATGCTGAATATATAGCCATCATGTGTGTTTTGGTAGTTTACATTTTTGATACAGCATATTTTTTCTGTTATCCGAGTAAATATATAGCTAGTAGCTGCTGCTTTAAAGAACAACTATATCTAAATGAAAAAATGACAAACATTTTTTGAGTGATGCCAAAAGAACAGATATGGTAACAATTAGTATTAGGTTCAACTTTTACCTACCTATCTGTCTTCACATATAATCTGTCCTTCTACTCCCTTATATTTTTCCTCCAGGGCTCTAAAATCCAAATACCAATTTTCCAGATGAGGGACCAAGGCAAAAATGGATTTAAGAACTGGTTCAAGAATGTGTCTGGAAGCTGGATTCAGCCTGGGTCTCCCAATGCAAAAATTCTCTCCCTAACTGGGCCATTCTTCCAGGTTAAGTTACAAGTAAAACACTGGTACATTAACTGCTGTGTTGGCTGAATGGTCTCGGATCTGGTTTACATGATGCTGCAAAAAATGTTGGATACTACCTTCTTTCCCACAGGCAGAATTCCACCACTGCACTATATATATGGGAATGAGGATATTTAAGAAGAAAATTAGGATGAATTTAAGAGGAAAAATAAAGGCAATGAAGTATACATTAATTCAGTTTCTGTTCAAAAAGAGGAAATTCAGGAAAATAACTGAAAGAGAAGATTAAGCAGCACAGTTTTGTAGTAAAAGATGGGTCCTATAAGCCTCATAGCAGCAGCTGTGGAGTACAGCAGATTTGAGTCATACTTTTAGAGGAGCAAGAGATCCTTGCACAGTCAAACATTTGAAGAGACTTTGTGTGGAATTTCTGCTACTTCCATGTAAACTTGCTTTGCATTTCTTCAAAATCCTGTAAAAAGAATCCACACCAATTGTGTGGCTCTCAGAAATCTTTAATAACAATTCAATAATCATCAAAATAGAGGTGAGAGGAAGAAGTAACTTGGTAACAAAGTTACAAAGTTTACTACAAACAGTTTGAGAAATTGAGTGATTAACAAAAAAACATCCTACCCACATCGTATGAATTAACTGAACTCTGCTTGTCACAGAATAGATATCATAGTGTATTGACATAAATAGGTAAATGAGCCCAAAGCTCCAGTAAAATAAGGGAATACCTGCATTCTTCAAATCTGATGGAGTAAGTACACATTAACTTTAATGCCCTTTCTTTAAGTCAAAAAATCTCAGAATGTTAACACCTACTCAAGAATGCAAAAGGTTGGCCACCTCCTTTCTCCTACAGGAGTGCAGGAGTCTTCTCAGCCCCACCACTGCAACCCTCCAACCCCATATGGTGCTTTCTGCTGACAGAATAACCAAAAGCTCTGCCTGAAATTCAAGACACCTAACTAAGCCTCAGGAGATCTGGATGCCAGGTTTGTTTCTTATACTGCTCTCACCACACAGCTCAGATGAGGTACTGGTACTTTGTTGAATATCCATTCACTATGATGCATTTTCACAGAACCACAGACTCACAGAATAGTCTGAACTGGAAGGGACCCACCAGGATCATTAAGTCCAACTCTAAAATGAACAGCCCTTTCAGGGATGGATCCCTCAATGTTGGTGCTATTAGAACTGCGCTGCAACCAACCGAACCAATCTCAGGGCATTTTCTTATGTTTTCACAGTGACCTATCTCCTGTACCACACATGCTACTGACATGGTCCTGTCAGTGAAGGCAAGAAAGAATGACTGAGCACAGAGGGTATTTGACAGTATTACAGGACATTTTGCAAATGCTTATTTTAACCATTAAATAGATTAAGAAAACTGTACCACTTGACCTTCACTAAAGGTCTGAGCTAATAAACTTGAGTTTGGTGATATTTCAACGACTGTGCAGCAGAAGAGTTTCCCTGCTTCTCCAGCAAAACTTTATAATACCCACATGCCTTCTCCCAAGCACCACAGCCATTGTCAAGAAACATTCACATAAGAGCAACAAGACCAGAAAATGGGCAACTCTGGAAACTGAAGCATTATGCACCAGAGTTCATGAAACAGTGTTCCAAGAAAAGGGGCATATGCAACTGCTAATTTAAATTTTAATACACTCCTGAAAATGCAGCTTCTTAAACTCCTGAGGTAGGACTATTGATATTTCTACCCTGCAAAATGATAGCACAACTGTCCCAAAAGGTTTGGCATCATGATGACAAGGTACTTTAGCCTGACCAAGTTGATTTCTGCATTTAGATATGCATAGAAATCTCATGTGTATACTATAACATAAGTCTGCATTATAACTAGTGTCTTTTTATCCTTAAATAAACTCTCATAACTCTCATATTTCTTCATTCTGTTTCCCCTGACAACTTTTTTTTTTTTTTTTTTAATTTGTTCAGACAATTTGTTTTATTGTCAAAGACATTTTCCACTGGTAGCTTCAAGCATGCTGGATAAAGTAGGCTCCATGTCCTTTAATAATAGTCCTCAATACCAACTTTCCAATTGCACCTTCTCCTTTCACAGCAATGCCGGACATAATGCTTGTTAGAAAACACTAGGACCTAATAGCAGATAAAGATATTAATATAATATATATTAATAACCTGTATTAATTCATTAATCTATTATCTAATTAATATATATATATTAATAGGTAGGGCATGAAGCACAGCACTTTGCTCAGAAATGTGAATGGTAATAGGCCTGTGACACTGAACTACTGTAGTGAGGGAGATCAAGGCAATTCTAAAAGCTAGCACTGACTTTGGGGTTGTTTTTCAGTTTCCCCCCCACCTAATAGTAGTATAACTCTTGCTTTTTTCTCTCTTTGCCTTTCCTTCACAACAAGAAATCTGTACATCTGCATAGATGCATGGTATTTTCTGGGAATAGCTGGACATATTTCACTCATCTCTAACCCAACACTTTCTTAAACAATTTTGAACAGATGAGACTGAGTGAAAATTGGGTCTGAGCATTTGCCACGCTGTTGGCAGTTAATCATTACATTTTCTCATTCCCCACTTCAAACGAGTTGAAATCAGATCTCTGATGTCTTGTGAGGGAAATGTGTGTTTTCTAATATCTCCTTAATCTACAAGAGTTCATTTTGAACACAGAAAAATGTGTATTCATCCCTTCAAAATACTAAGAAATGAATGCAACAGACAGAGTTACAGGAACAGTTAGTGCTGCAGAGCTCAACTACTTTTATGTTTGATGGAAGGACTTTGAAATCTACCTACAAATATGTTTGGTAAAGAGCAGCAGCACTCACAGTCTGTCTGCTGAGCTGGAAAGACCAAAGCAAGTGCTTAACACAGTCTGTGCTGGCTAGTGTATCCTATTCCAAGTTTATTGCAACATCCTGATCCTTATCTTCAAAGCACTAATTAAATACAATTCAAAATAAACTCAGTTCATGCACCAGTGCTGATCCAGTTTCTGAGTGAAAGAGGAGGAAAGCTCTCTGGCGGCCAGGGTGAGCATCGGCTCAAGACCTCGGCAGGTAGGAAATAGGAAAGTTCCTGTAAAGCCAGGATCTCATTTCTCCCTCCCATAGCCATTTTCATAACAACACTTCAGCAGCCAAATGCACAGCAGATTAACTACTAGAGGCAGCTGCTAAGCTGAGATGAATGTAGAGTTGCAGTGAACTCAAAGCAGTTGTACCTGTTCACCACAGCCCAAGACCTCGAGTGCAGGGCAGCCCATGGGTGAGACTGCAATAATTTTAGGCTTTGAGGGGAGATCTCAGTATTGCTCTGAACCTGTGCAGGAAGCAAAGGAGACAGAAAGCCTGTAAAACTGATACCCAGCTAACATTTCTACCCGGTCTAGGCCTGAAAACAGAACAAAACGAGAGGCTTGTCAGAGTTGTGGCTGGAGGTAAGAGAGCAATGATGCACTCTAAATAGCCTGTACTTCAGTTGTAGGGGGCATCTCATTTGTCAGAAGCTGCAGAAAGGTTTGTTAACCATCAGGAGAGGAGATTGGGAAGAAAACATGTAAAATTGATCACAGCAGGTTCCAAAGCTGTGTGATTTCTTTCCTGGATTCTTAATTCTTTTAGCTAGCCAGAGTTCCTAGATCACCTTCCACATTGAGAATAAAGCATGGGACAGTTCTACAGCACAATCTCCTGCTCACAAAGATCAGGCATTTGAATAGACCATCTATACACACAATTATTTTTCAAAATATATGGCCAGAAAATTGAGTGAGATCCAAATACATTTTCCAAGATTCTCAACAAAAGCACAAATCATTCAGACTGGCTGTGACTTCATTCAATGTGCCTTGGGGTTTGGTACTACTAATACTACTATTTTGATTGTATTAATTTAATATCTGTTAAGCCCCTTAGAATTGTAACCTACAAACCAATTTTTGATATTTATTTGGAGACCCACTTTAAAATCCAGTTGCATAAGACTGGGTGAGAAATTTCTTGAGGAAAAGATCAAATATTCTCAACTTTACTTATGTCTTCAGTGCAGCACAGATATAAATGACTTGTGGAGACTAATTTAGTCAAGCTTTTCAACTGAATATTTACCTCCATATACCTGAAGTGACTCATTTGTAAAAAAAAAAAACAAAACTAAAAATTAGAGTTTTTTGTGAATAAGAATATTATTTCTCTCAAAATTCTCCTGAAATGACTACCAACCATGTGCATGCTTTAACCTGCCATGGCACCATGTAGAACAAGCAGCCCCTAATGGATTTGTTTGAAGCCAAGTTGATGGGGCCCTGAGAGGGAAGGTGTCCCTGCACATGGCAGGGGGAGCCTGGAACTAAATGATCTTATGAACCCTCCCAATGCAAACCAATTCCATGGTTCTGTGATTCTATGACTTCCCTTGTGCAATCAACAAGTTTACTCACTAAACTACATTGTTCTATCTGAATGTGCTGTTTTTCCTTTTGCTTCGAAATAAGGTATTTTTTCAGTTCTTTCTGACAGAATTACATTTTTAAACATGAGAGAGTCATTTCTTCAATACCAAAGGAAGCAAAAGATTCACACAAGGCACAGGGAAAAACTTGATAGTTAAGGTTTTTAGTTAACTTTGCAATCTAGGACTCAGACAGAAGCAAAGTAGGAAAAAAATTAAAACAAGATGTGAGATAGGAATCTTTAATCAACCTTGTTGTATCAGCCTGGGCCCAGCATTCCACCCTGTCTTCTGAGGTTACCCAGCACCACTTTGAAAATGGATTATTTTCCACTGAAAACAATGCCAAAAAGGGGCTTTAGCTCCCCTGGGGGAAATTAGAACAGCCTGGATCATCAAATGGGAAAAAATAATCATTATCAGGAGCAGTCAGAAACAGAGGGAAAGAAAAGGTGAAACTAGACTCAGATTTTGGACCACTTTCTGCCTTAGAAGTGGCTTTGAAAACCAAGATGGATTGGCAAAAGCTTGTGGGTTTGTGATGCAAAGAAACATTTGTTTCTCCACATATAGACTCCCTATCTTTTTTCCAAGATGTTTGGTCCAGAAATGCACTTTTTGTAAATAGTCAATAGCTAATCCTGGAGAACTTAAAAGCACTGATACATTAAAAGTATTGTACACTTTCTTTTACTAGGTCAGAGGAATTGCCAACATATATGAAAGTTTTTATGTGTGTGTGTATATATATATATTTTATATATATATATATATATATATCCTACATGCCTACAGCTGAGAAATACATTCTAAGGACTTAATAAGGCTTAATACATACATGTCTTTAACCTGGTGTCCCTTCTTTTGGGTAAGAGAAATTTTCCAAGAGCTATCACCATTTACCTGCTGGTAATCCACCAAAGAGCTCCACAGCATAAACAAGTGCCTCAGGTCCATTTACAATCAGCCTAAATATATTTGCAATACAAGAACAAAACAATTCCAGCTGCAGGAGCAGTAATGCATAGGTGGCAGAAATATTGAGAAAGTGGTGAAATACCATCTCCCAGACAGAGTGAAGCTGAAACTCAAGTGCTACAGCATGTGTCCAGTTAAGACATCATCCTTGAGAGGTCAGTGTAAAAAACCACTGTTAACTAACATTCAATTGACGTCTAGTTTTGTCTTCTAAGAACCAAACTCTCCTGCACGAATGTCCCATGCTAGCACCAAAAGCTAAAAGAAAACTTGGTTGACACTGATATTTCCTATTTACATAATTAATATATAAGCTTATATAAGATGGTTAGAGTCTTGTCCCTGCTATAGCCCTCTTTTGCATGCTTCCAGCAGTTCAACGCTGACCTCAGTTATGTATTAAAGCTATCTGGAAGCCAACAGCATGTAACCATACACCCATAATTGAGTACATACTTGAATGCTTTGTCGAACAGAGAACCACTGATGAATTGCTGCCCATATAACTAATGATGAGATAGCAGTTATGTACATTTACATTGGGATTATGCTGCCAATGTCCTATGCCAGGGATTTATCAGCCACTGATAACTGGAAAGCAGTCTACAGGCTCTGCGAGAGCCCTCTGCCAGACACTGGTGTGGTCACTTACGGTAGGACACATCTTGTGAAGGACCAGCAGTGGGCCTAAGAGTCTGGAATGTGCCGATAATGCTCTTATCTCCACATAATATCATGAAAGAATGGTACTGCTACCATCATACTTCCCACCCAGTGTCTATATAATACCAATCTGCAACAGAAAGTTCCTTCTGTGCCATAGCAAACAAGTCAGCTAAGATTAAGTTTCTTCCTGCTTTTCAGTTCTTCACCCTGACATAGTTGGTGCCTCTGAACTGGTACAATGACAACAGTGCCAGTGCACTGGAATGCCAACTGCCTCCTTAATAATTTCAGTCAGAGCAAACTTAGATAACAGCACTAAAATTATCAACATCTTCTGATAATCCATCAATACAAGCATTCAGTGATACTCAGAGGGGTAAAACTGCAGCAGAATTAGCAACAGTATGGAATACAATGGCAACAATCTGGGAAGGCTTTCAGTAAATTGCTTATAGTCCTTCTTTCACAATCATTTAAACTTTTATTTTCCATGTCTTTCCACCATCACTATACAGAACTATTGCTAGGTGCATAAAGTGATCTTGGAGCTGGGTACCAAAATCACAGCTGTTGCAGTGCTGAGCATGCCAGCCCCTAAAGTGCTCTACTGAACCTGTGTGATGCAACAATCCACTGCTCAAAGTGAGCAAGGGTGACAGAGCCACGAGCCCCTTGCAAAGAAAGCAGAGAAAGCAACAGTGAAGGGGGAAAACCACTACAGATTTTGATAAAAACAATAAAAAAAAATCTGTGGAACAGATTCGACGACCTCCACTGCTAAGTATATTAAACCCAGTCAGAGCTTTTGGGAAGGCAAGAAACCATGTGTCACAGCTGTGGCAACTGAATAACTATATTCTTCCTGCATCCTATTAGAGGGATTTGTCCCAAGACTTAATTGGCAGTTTCACTATTCCTTTTTTGCTCAGCAGTGTTAACATATTTTTCATCATATTTGCTAAGGAAAAGGCACTAGCATAGCAGGGCTGAAAATCAGACTGTAGGTGCATTGCAGATTCCAGGGCTTCATTTTTCACAGAAAGGCAAAACCACCTTTAAGTGAATAAAGCAGCTGTCCCACCACACTGACAGTATGCCTGCCATACCTTCGGTTAACTTCTGGCACACAGACAGGGACTTAGATCTCCTCCAAGACAGTCGAAGAATAATGAAAAAGCAACTCTGATGCTACCTGAAACCAAACTATTCAAAGCACATTGCCTGCATTCCTCAGCTGCGGGCACTGAGCCAGGACATGGAGATAATCATTCAGGCTGGCCATGGGGGAGGGAGAAAGGAGCTTAAAGACCCAAAAGCTGAAGTAGTCAGAGCAAGAAAATCTAGAAAGAAATTAATCTGCTAGGTAGCAATACAGTCATGTTTTCTCTGCCCTTCCACTCCCATTATGTGCTTTAGAGAATTAAAACAGTCACAGACGTGGCAGTATTTTTGTTCCTTCTTTGCTTTTTTATCTGTTCCATAGAAAATCAGGATCTATATGAAGCAAATGGTTTCTCTCTCATCTTGCACTGCTTTTCCACTGTTTTAAATCCCCTGTTTCAAAAGGATAAATGGCCCAGTGCAATGCCCAGACAACAGTGGAACATTGTATACTGGGGAAAAGTTTATTTTTTCCCAATCATGAAGCCTGCCTTTTGAGCCTAAGATTTGATAACCATGATTAACTTACTTTTACTTATCTACCAATATAGGTATGTCAACCTAAGATAAGTCAGTTCTTTCAATACTGCAGCATCTGTTCTTTGACTTGACAATCTGCTGCAGCAGTGAAGTTTGAACACTGTAGAAAAATGTTCTAGTTAAAAAAGGACCTGTCCTGGGGGTCACTGGAACATTGAAGTATTTTTTTATCTTGTGTTGCAAGAGCTCTCAGAGGAAAATGGGAGAGCAGCAGCCTCTCTATGTCACTACAGAACCCAACAGCAACTTTCTGTGTCTCAAACACGTGAAAAATTCCTGGAAATTCTTAGTAACTATAACTATGGATTCAACTACACCAATTACAGCAACTTTTGAGTTGTAAACAAAAACTACCATATTCTGTTCCAGCTATTGTGTCATACATGTCTATCTATGTACAGGTCTGCATGGTAAGTAAGAGCAGCAGCAGCCCCTGGCAGGCCTTAACAAGCACCCTAAAGCTTGTTAAGAGAGAGAACAGCCTGGAGAAGGGTGTGTTTGTGGGTTTACCTATCCTGTGGCAGGTCAGGATGGCAGGTCAGTAGAATCTGTGCTCTGATTTTCAAATTCCAGCAAAGATGGCCTTAAAGGTAGACTGTGCACTATATAAATCACTACTCCACTGGAGAAGACCTACCCAAGCCCCTGTATTCCAGCTTTCAGCTTTTGTCTTAATATGTAGGGACCAACAAAGAATACCCTGCAGGCAGGTACCAGACTTTGCCTTCTGGGGCTCTCCAGGCAAAAGAAGACTTCACATTAGGAAGCATTTCTTTACTGAGAGG
This sequence comes from Cinclus cinclus, assembly GCF_963662255.1. NCBI lineage: Eukaryota > Metazoa > Chordata > Aves > Passeriformes > Cinclidae > Cinclus > Cinclus cinclus. The sequence goes on along the minus strand of NC_085046.1, from coordinate 85,886,728 downwards.
GTGAACAAACACTGGAAGAGGCTTACTGGAGAGGTGGGCAAGTCCCAAACCTGTCAGTGTTTCAGAAGTATTTGAACAACTGAAATAGTGTCAGGAATTTGGTCTAGATGATTGCTGTAGGTAACTTCCAGTTGAACTTGTGTATTCTAGTTTAAGAAGAAGGTTACTCTGAACTGTCCTCCCCCAGTGCTCAGCAGAGCTGAGCAGTGTAGAATGGTGAGTGAAGTGATTCCACAGAATGCCTTGGGAACTGCAAGTACAAACCAAAAAATTTTCTCCATGGTCAAGTGCACTGGTAGCACAGACAGTAATGAGGGCATCTTTGCTTTTAAGAGCAGAGTATAAAAACAGTAGAAAAGAAGTAACAGCTCAGTGTGACCTGGTTTCCATGAAGAATATTATGGAATATTTTAGAACCTAACACACAGTCTGTTTATACCCTAACAGCATAAAATAAATAAAATACATTTAAAAAACACCAAAACCATAAAAAAATGAGAATTTTTGAGAGTCCTACCTTTGAGCCAATAAGTGTGTAGAGCCATTGGATGGTTTCATTATGATTTATCACTCCATTCATGCCATCGACATAAAGCATTATCTGGCCCAAAGCTATTGCAAAGAAAAGAGAGAAAAATATAATCAGACCTGGTGAACACTTTTTATTATTCTAAGCATTGCTGATAATTTTCTCTAAGCAAGGTTTACCAGAGAGGTGGGGAATGCAACTAATGAAAGATACATTGGGCAAGATTGTGCTGGATGAAATCCCGGGAAACTGCACTAACTCTACTGACTTAATCTGAAAATATAAGTGTGAATTTCATCCAGAGACAAGCCCAAACACTTGTTCCTTGCTAGAAGAGGCCATATTTTATGCTCTCAAAATCTGCAAAGAGTACTCTACACACTGCTTACTGACACAATGGTTCCTTCAGCTACAGCGCTTTATATATTGTGAGCCAAGACTTTCACCATTTGTTTCAGCACCATATATATTGTTTGGAATTAGTATATTTGGATTGACAGTTTCAGTGAATTCAAGTGATATGAAATTAAAGCTGGGCAATTAACATCAATAAGGACATCAACTATTCACTACTACACAGTGCTCTCTTGAAAACAATTTTACATTTTAGTGAGAAAACACAAAAATCAAAGCATGGTTAAAATAAAGAAGCATATTTACTAATTTATCCTAAAGCTTTATTTACATCAGCATTACAAAATATACTAGTAAAATACTTTGTAACAGTAACTCCATAGTTTGCAAACCTGGTAGCATGAAACTTTTGAGAGACAACAGCTATTAAACCTCTTCTGACTGATAAGGACAGACATTTTTGTAAGGATTATGAAAAGTGAATTAGTACAATTCATCTATCATCTTCAAAAGTTTCCACTGTTAGATCTTCAGCTTTATAGCAGGAGATCAAAGCACAGTGGGATGAAAAAGAAATCACTGATGTAACACCTTTTAGCACAGGCTGTTGGCATAACAACTCAATTATTTAATGCACAGCCTGATGAGCCCCTAGTACACCACTTTATGGGGGAAGAAAGGAAAAAAAAAACACCCACAGGGTGAGGAAAATTATGACACTATTAATCTTCCAAACACATTCTGAATATTTGCTAACTTTTGCACAGGTTGTGCACAGTGCAATGTTGTCTACCTTGAGGGCAGATTTTCAAAGACATGAATGCTAGGCAAGCACTTAGGTACCTCTATAGCCAAATAACTAACAGTACTTTTTACACTATGTCCTCACTTTTCCTTTGGTCCAGTTGGTCAATTTACAGCTAAAAACCTGAGGTACTATTTTTACATAGTTATATTATTTATCTAATCTGTCACACTAAGCTAGAAGGAAAGCCACACTCAATGAATACCACACAATCAACGAAGACAGAAAAAGCAAGCAAGAGAGCTCTGGGCCAGAGATAACACATCTCTTAGGCAGGCAATGCCACTGGGGTATGCCAGGCACTCTCTGCTCCTCCTCTCCAGGAATCAGTCACCACCCTCTGAAGAAATGTCTCTCAGGTGAATAAAATCCAGTAGGAAGGACACAGGCCCAAGTCTTATGGTAAAATAAAAAGTGTAAGTCAGCCAGTAAAAAGAGATATGAATTACACTGCTGGAACAAATGGCTGCTTTGAAGCATTTCATTGCAGGTAGAGGAAATGCTACTATCCCAGCAGTAATCAGAGAAAGTTCTTAATTCTTGTTTTTACTTCCTTTCAGTGCTAAAATATTTGGCACTGGATCAGAATGCGATCCAGTCATGATAAGGTCAACAAACCCGTATTTTCCCCCTTGCAAACTCTTTGATTGGGGGTGAAGGGCTTTAATTTGAATTTGAAACAAATGTGAAACAAATTTTACTCTTGGACATGTTTTCCAAACTAATATAGAAATCAAAGACAGCAAAATTTGCTTTAAAAAACATGTACACAATACAAAACTACTCCATTGCTTATACTTAAGACTAATTAGACAGGATGCCTAAGTGAGATCTGGCATGCATTTGTTTTCAGCCTTTTAGATGTGACTCTTCATAACAGCAATATGTTAAGGCAATTTAGTAGACCTTAGAAAGAAGCAAAAAACAGATTCTGGAAAACACAAGAACAAAGAAACACAAGAAAAAAAACACTCTTATTGCTGCTTGAACTAGTGGCCAGTAAGTTTCACAGGGCAAGGAATTACAAACAATGCCATGAAATGACCAAGACGAAAACAGTTATGTGTCCACATCCAAGTCACATCTCCAGTAGTTATCTGCCACACATGAAGCTTCCAGCTGCTGCCAGACCTTGGTGTGGACCTCCATACTGCTATTTCCTGTCTTCAGGAGTCAGACAAATGAGACAAGATGCATATGGTTGAGGAAAAATCTGTTTTCATTAAAAGGTAGAGTAACATAGGGAGAATCTGTATACTTTTGTCCAAAGCTGAAGCCCCATAAATCCTTAGGAAAAGAAGGCCACAAGAAGACCTACAAGAAGAAGAATGATGGTTTTCATACCCCATCAAGTGTCTGTGTTGAGGAAGAAAAGGTATTTCCTTTACCATAACCACACCACACAGCCAAAAAGGAAGACACCACCCAAACAACAGTGTAGGGGCAGGCTGGTGGACTTGAGGTCCTTGGGCCCTCCCAGGCCTTTGGGCTGGCTGAGTAAGACAGCAGACAGCAGTTTGGCACTAAATGAAGACTTACAGAGGGCATTTTACATTCTCTGAAGCTCTTCTACCCAACTGCTATCTCAAGTGCCAGCCCATGACTGCACTCTGTGGAAATGGCAGTGGCTGAAGCGCCACCTCCACGCACCCAGCGTGCCCACACATCCAGCACCAACATCCAGGGCCCCACCGAGGGAGGGCAACCACATCTGCAAGGCAGGTCGGAAGGCCAGTCTAGTTCAAAATAATTAAAATCCGCATTTGTGCGTGCCTTTAACCAAACTCTTTTTTCTCTTTACCCAAAAATGAGGAGGCTATTTAATCCATTTAATCCCATCCCTCAGCTAACTGGAATTCTTCTTGGAAGTATATCAACAACCTACTTGTATTAGGAAAGTTTACTATTGTGTAACAAGGGGCTGGGAGAGGGGAGTTTAAATATGAAGCAGACCTAATTTGGAATTTCTTTGTTCCCGCTACCCTTGTCAAACCCTTAATCTTATGTGAAAGTAGTGTGTGTCTTTACCCATAGCTATTTTCAAGTAGAAAATTGCTGGATTTCTTAGGAAAGGTTTAGGCCAGGAAAGGATAGACCAGCCAGAAAGCTCAGAGATTTCTGTGAAGTAAGAGGTTTAAGTAAGTCTCTAAAAGCTTGCCAGTATTGGCACTGATACTATCCTGGGATATAAAGTTAACAGGACCAAAGAGGAAAAGCTCTAGCACAAAACATCATGACAATGAACACCACTTAAAGTCAATTTTTCCCACCCAGACTGGAAAAAGTTTCAAAGCTGTTCCTCTGTTCCTTGCCCATGCATGCACCTGCTTCTCTAGTCTGCTCTGCTTCCATTTTACCACAAGACTGACTTAGAGAAAACAAAGTCACTGAATGAGCAGAAAACCTATTTTCTTACAATTTCCAATGAGTCAAACCCCTACTCATCATGCCAAGAATTACGGCAGGGGTGTATCTTTTCATTGCATTTGTTTCCATCAGAATAAGCAAATGTACAGTGTAAAGCAGGCCAAAGAAAGACCTTGTCACTGCAGGTTTCAGCTCCCAAGAAAGCTTCTGGCCCAAGTTCATCAGGCAGTTCATACCCAGCAGCTGTGGATCATGTCATGTGCTGTGTACAACTACAGACAAGTATGCAGAACAGACAGAATGGTGACAAAACTAATGGGGAAGAAGAACCGGCTGCTGAAATTCATCTTTTCATTGCTAGTTAAAGTATTATCTTCAATGAGAAATCGAGGGTCTGTGTGATTGCATTAATTCAATTTGAAATCTGATTGCTAGTTTGGGTATGATATCCTGGGCACCCAAAAGGCGTACTCCATCAAAGCAAACATTCTGATTAATAAAAGCTCTATGTCTCATGAGGGATCCCAGGGAGGAGATAATACAGTTAACTAACATACTACTACAAAGCACTAGGTGGTAATTCTGAAGTAAACAACCATACTTCAAACTTATTTCTTGGTGTTTCCTCATTAGAGAGAGGCAAGATGCCAGCAAACAAGCGGGACCATCTTGAACAGAAAATCTCCAACTCAGCTCAGACCCCATATGCTGGATGTCAGGAGCTGCTACATTTGCTTGTAGCACATTCCCGCCATGCTTGTATGCACACCCTCACATCAGGGCTTATTTTGTCTATAATATCCAAGAATATTTAATTTTCTTGATGAGAAATCATTATTCAATATAACTTCTGTGCCATCTAGCTACTTGAAAATTAGCAAAATCACAGCAGAGCTCCTTCTTCTAAGAGGTGACATCAGATAAAACAGATGACCTTTACTCTTCATTGCTCCTGAAAATGATCCTACAAAGCAACACTGTGGCAAACCTCATGAATCACACTCAGTCCACAGTGCTAGAACCACTTAAAATTTGTACATTTGGGTATTGGTTTTGTTTTTTTCCTCTGTTACTATTTGTATGGGCTGGTTCCAGCTTCAGTGAAGAATCTGCTATGTATAGATCAGCTATTCCCATTTCTTTACTATTGTTGCAGCTATATGCAATGTCATCTAGAATCTAAAAACTAAAAATTTTGCTCCTGGCCACACATGCATGAATATTTTGCTTCTTATCAAAGTTTTTTAAATCCCAACTATTTTCTTAATTTTGGATTTTTGTCCTCTGTTCATTTGTTCTTTCTGTTATTACACACATCATAAATGAAACAGGCTAAGGAATTAATTCTCAAAACTCCCATATGAACCATGGGCTGAAATTCTATTAAACAAGAACTGAACTATCTCAGAAAAATCACATTGCAGAACTAAAGCTATGAACCAAAGCTATAAACCCAGTTCTGAATAGATGTCAATCCATTAAGTTGCTATTATACTTCAGAAGTTCTTATGCTGGTCAACACTACTTTAAATTCTAATTTTTAGTTGTATGCACTTTGGGAGTGTCTGCAAACTAGTTTCAGGCCTAAAGTATTATTCAAAGTTCAAATATTTTGCAGAGATAGTACATTTCCAGATCAAATTTAATCATCATTTTTCCCTAGAAAAAGCTACAGAGACTACATAGAGACACCACAAGTCCATCACCACAGAAACATTCTACAGAGAAATTTTCTCCTCTCCATGTTTCTTTTGCTACCTTTTTCCTCTGGTGATTTTGCCTTTAAAACAGGACACAGCAAAGTCAAAGGGGATACAGCACCTTTAATTAGCTGACATGTTTCATCAAAAGCTGATCCTTTACACACACCATGAAACACCTCTGTGGTGCACAGTCCCCACCAGAGCCAAAGCAGCTCCTCTTCCAGTATTTCTTTTGTGCTATTTTAAAAAATTTACTTCGGTGCAAAGAAAGAATGGACTCTCACTTGACTCTGCCAGTAGTTAAACTACTAAAAGTCTTTTTACATGAACTAAAATCTGGTGCTTGTATATGCATTATAGATTTGCATGATTAGTCATAATTGTTTTAATCATTATTTTATGTTGCAGAACTCAAGATTTAAATCCACTATGTTCTAGCATGTTTTGCAAGATTAAAAACACAGCAATATAAAATAAACTGGGTACAGCTTATACAGCAATAGGTAAAAACATTTCCTCATGAAGAAGAAATATGTTAATAAAATACCTTATTAATAAGTGAGCAAATATAGCTAAGAACTGGACTACTATTTTGCAAGCTGACTAAAAGGGAGGGAGGGAGGGAGGGAAGGAAGGAAGGAAGGAAGGAAGGAAGGAAGGAAGGAAACAACAGGAGAAGGGAAAAAAAAGTCAGAAGAAAATAAAATGAAAGGTTGACTAGATGGTCTTTAAAGATGCTTATTCATCCTCAGTGCTTCATGATGCAAAACATATTTGGAAAAAGAGATGTGTGGTAGCCTGTAATTTAGTTGACATATATGTATATACAGAGCTGAATTAAGGCAGCTCCTTCTTAATTGAGTCAATAGTGGTTGTAACACTGATTAATGTTCATTTGATATATATACATATATATATATGAAGTTACATACAAACATTTGAAGTACAAATTAAGAATTGAGATTTTTCAGTTTTAAAGAATTTTCCAAGGAGGCTTCCCTATTGGCCCTCAGAATTTAAATTCTGAGGGAGCAGGACATGTTGAGATTGCCAGATGTTCTTGTGAAGGTGAGCTATTCTGCAAAAGCATCATAACAGAGCAGGACATTGCCCATGCAAATACTGAAGACTTATCTCCAATGGACTTACCTCATCTCCCAGCTATGGACTCTTGCACTGAGTACTGATGCTGCAGCCAGTGAGAAGTGGTTTGGCTTCAAGGCAGAAATTAGGATCTGTTTCAGGATTAGGTGTCTCTTCTTATCTTTAAATGTATTTTAAACTTTTAATACTGGATTTTTCATGCTAGAGTCTGCCTAGCTCAAACTGTTGTCAAACTAGGGAAATCCAGAGCAGGTTGTTCATGACTCTGTCCATCTGGGTGGTGGATATAGCTCCAGGTAGCTGCTCAGCCTCTCTGGACAACCTGTGCCAGTGCTCACCCCCACAGAATTTTTTAATTCATTTTTTAAGTTTAAATTAAATTTCCTGTATTTCAGCTACTGCCCATGGCAGCCCCCTTGTCCTTTTATTGTGCACCTCTGAAGCCTGGCTCTGGTTTTACTCTGCCAATCATATATTCAGTCCCTTTCATAACATTGGAATTCATTGAAATTTAATTAAACTGAATTTAAACTGACGATTAATACACAGTCAAGAAACAAAAACTACACAATAAGCTAGAAGTCTCAAAAAAAAAGTAACTTCAATTTAGGATTAAACTAGGGAAATTTAGTGAGCCTCACAAGTTAAGAAGTGATGCCTGAGCCCTTGTATTTGGGAGCTGATTGAGTAATTTAGTCTGGCAATGTGCTACATGTGATGGATTTCAAGGCCTTTCCCTCTCCATTAATCATCATGAACATAAGCCTTCTGTCTGTGTAAACAATACTAATCCTGACTTTGAAGGTACAAAGAGGGAAACACAAACCAACCTTTGCAGAATGGAAAAGATAATTTCTGCAGCTCCCTTTCTTGAGCTCCTCAGACACCTATTCACCTTGCACAAAGAAAGGTCCTGCAGGTGCAAGCTGTCTTTTATCAATCATTATCAATTACATACAGCACATCGGTTTGGAATGCCAGCATCTGGTTTACATGCTGAGAACCTAAGTCTTGAGAATGAACTCAGCTTTTGGACTGGGAAACACTGTAGATTAAGAAGTGGGTTCGGAATAAAATGCAACTAGGACTCAGTCTCAGCAAAAAACACAAGTTTGATTATTTTGATTGCTGGACTCTGTGTGTCGTTGCACCTGGGGCAAAGAAAAGTAAGAGGGAATACATGGATTTTTTTTTCCTATTATACATCAGAAGAATGTTAGCTGACTAAAAATAGGCTCTTTTGCCAATGACTGTGGAAAAAAAACACTGTCTTGGGGTTCCTGCCTTCTCAGGCAAGTAAAGAAGTGTAGCACAGCTGGGTTATTTAACAAATGGACTAGCACTAGAGCAGAAAAAGGACACATGGTAGGGTAAAAGTGTTCACATACCAAACATTTTTTAGTCATCAACAAACATCATCTCTGCTTAGCACAACTGTAAACTATCCAAAGCGAAACCTGTGGTTGTGAAGTGAGCAAGTGATAAATTCTCACTGACAACTTTTTTCTTTTTTCCCCTGTTTCTCATGGGGGGGGGGGGCAAAGAGCCACATTTCCTAATATAAAAACAAACAAGATTCCAAGGGAAGAAAAAGGGGGGAAATCAACAATCCCAAGCATTACTGTATTCTTCTTATTACAGGAATATCTTACTACATTTCCATAATTTAGTAATTTATAATATTCATATTTCCATACAATTCTGATTAGAGGAATATATTATCGTATTGCATTCTTCTTGTTAGAGGAATAGAAGAATAAAAAACAAGATAAACAACTGTGCCAGCTGGAATTTCAAACACTGCCCAGCTCCATCAGTACAGTCTTTGTAAAGCATAACACTGATCAATGATTTCTTGCTGTCATGCAGCAACAAGTTGATGCTACCACGAGAGCTAGCATTCCTCTAGATAGCAGTTCTTTGTTTTTTAAGCTCAACATCATTCTCTGAGGTCCAGCCCTGGGCAGGTAGCCATGGGCTCAGTCTGGCATCCTGGGATAACAGCGTTGCAACTAGTATGGTAGCTAAATACACTTACACCAGTGTTTGGCAGAGAGGCTTACAGAGAATTGCAATGATTTCCAGGGGAATGTAAATTTACCTCTGCTACTCCCATGCCAACAGCCAGTCTCAAAAATTCACGTACAGTGGCATTCACTCAATAAGCCTGGACCTCTAAAAGTAATACAAAGTGTATTTCTGAAGAACAGAAAAGCAGTGAAAGAAAGATGAATGAAAACTACTGAAAACACTAATCCTGCCATTGGTGTTTTACATCACTTCTCACAGAGGGTTTTGCAGGAAACAAAGCATGCCAAAAGTGACCCTCAGGAAGCCATCCAATTTTGAATTAAATTCAAACACTGTTTATTCTAGCCATTAGCATAAGGTATGTTCGGGGAGTACCAGGGAAGAGATACACCAAGAATAAAAATACAAATAAACTTCTCCAGCTATTTACTTCAACATAAAGCTCACATAGTTCCTTCACCTGGAGGTGTATTCCAAACACAGTTCCCTCTTCTTCCAACATGAGCTACCACATGTGAAAAGCACAATAAAGATTATTATAAGAAGCACTACAAAACACTTTAAGTAGAATCACTTTTGTCATTCCTTGTTGCTTAAGTGTAGTGCAACAGGTAGATGATTTTAGACAAGTCCAAAAGTACCTCTAAAGGGATACAATGGCTTTCATCATGCCAGCAGACAGGAATGCAACAAGCAAACACATAGCACACACACTATTAAGATCATTCCAGGGCACTTAAGTAGTGTTTGAAATGTTAGTGTCAAGAAAAAGTCAAAGAAGCTCTGCTTCTTAAAATTATGCTTTTTAATATAAACTCGAGATTTCTTCAATGCTTTTATCATTTTGAAATGAACTGATTTAAAGAGCACTGTAGAGCAACACCGAAAGTCATATTTTTCTTAACTGTATTCCAGACCATCTAAAATCCTTGAATAAAAGTTTCCTTCCCTGCTCAAGAAGGACTGACTCAAGGGCAGAAATCAGTAGGATAAATAAGAACTCACTATGCTTTAAATTCAGCACCTAAATTACAATTGTTCCTAAGCAAAACTGGGAGAAGAAAATGTCTGTTCAAAGCAAAGACAAGACTGGAAGTAAGGCTTTCTCACAGCATCCCAGCCTCCTCAGCACAATGTGTTGGCTGAAAATGAATCAAATCAAATGGCTTGAAAATAAAAGCTGTTTGAATCAAGATCTCTTTTATCTACTAAGAGATAGATCCTGACATCCAATAATTTTATGAAAAGGAATGCATCTGTCATTTTTTATTCATTTACCTGTCTTAAAACCAATAGTGAATGTATCTTTCTAATTTTCTTTACTGCAATTATACCATGACAGATGCTGAAACTAATTTCCTGATATACTTTTCAGATATTTATTGCTCTTCAGCATGCTCAGCCTGTCTCTAATGTTTCAGATAGGCTCCACCCTGCAGTAATGTGCATGTCATTGAAGAATTCACTTTCATCTCTTGAATTTATGCTTGTTAGGGCAAATTAATGAAAGACTTTATTCTTTAAGTACTGGCTAAACAAAGCCAAAGTCAGCACTAGAAAGTAAACCAATACAACACTTCATTAAATGTGCTTTTTATTTCTTTTTGTTTCAAGTATGTCTGCTGCTATGTGAAATTTAGGGTTATAGAGTCTCCTTTCTAATCTCACAGTAAAGAATGTACTCAAGTCACAAGTTCATATGTCCCATTTGAAGTGGACTTCCCTTGAGAAAGGTGCAGGGAAGAGACATAATTACAAATCCCTTTAAGTAATTTGTACTTAAAGTGTAGAAGAGCTCACACTCTTCCAAAATATTGACCGAAAATGCTGTTTTGTGTCTGCTCATTCATCTCAGATAATGAGCAAAGATTCCTTCCAAATTAACTGTAATTCTCTTCTAATCCCTCTATTCTCTCCTCCCCCCCCACTTCAGCACAGTGATATTGAGAATCCCTTTGAATTCTGAATCCCACCTTATTACACCAATTCTTAAAGAGAAACATAATGAAATCATCAGTGTCATGCTCAGACTTTTCTCCTCTCTGACTCAACAGGTGGACAGGTAAGCACAATGCACACCAGTCCTTTATTTTTCGCCTTCTCAAAATTCGCAGTTGACATTTATAAAAAAAAATTAAAATTCTAACTTCTGATTGACAGAAAGAATAGAGAATCTCTGCTTTTAACTTTATTTCCTTAGGATATAAAAACACTAATAAAATGGATTCAAGAAGAAAGAGAAAATATTTGGGGGCATAAGCTACTTTTGACCAAAGAATGTAAGGTCTGTCACTGGTAACCAGTTGTTATCTATGTGGTGGGAGGGAGAGACAGCCATGAAATGGCTGAATATGATGATGAAGGTGGTGGCTTTCTTCAGGTTTGACCTTCTACATTTCTTATTTATCAGTAACCCAGTAAATAAGAAATGCAGCTGAACAATCATATTTTATTTATAAAGAATGCTTTGGGTGGTTTTATTCCTTTTGCTAATTATTCTGTGATTCAGTGACCACAGCATTATTGGTAATCCTCATATGAACCAAGCATGTTTCTATGACTGTATTATTGGTCAGCACCCCCTATGTAGGAGTTACATAGGACTGTATGGTTATAGGATCCCAGGATAACAACACTGAAGAAGATGGTGCAGAGACAATTTGGAGACAGGAGTGTTTGACAGCTCTTTGTGTTAGTTTGGAGCAAGGTTGCTGAGCTCTGCTCTATGAGCAATAACATCAGGCTCCACATGGAAGCAACTAAATTACTTCCAGACCCAAACTAGTCCTGGAAGTATCACGGACACTTCTGCACAGCACTTCTCCAGTAAGTGATGTGGACTGAACCCAAACCATCTGTGCATAACTGGTATGGAAGGCTATGCATCTATGGAATAATTAGTCCACAAAGGAGACAAATCCCTCTTGGGCAATTACCTGTTTCTGGGTACTTAGAAAGAAGTTAAAAGAACATTAGGTATACAAAATTCAAGCACTTTAAACTTCAAGAAATGCTAGAGTTAAGATTCCTGCAGAAAACTTTGTTCAGCCTAGTCGGTTCACAAACTTAACTATGTCAAAATCAATTTCAAGAAACATTATTCCTGAGCTGTGGAATACTTCCTCATTCAAAGCAAGTGCTGGAAAGTACTGTCTAGAAAACACTTTCTCACTGTGTGGTCCTAGGAATTTTTTAGTGCAAACCTGCTGTGAAGACAGAATATTTCATTTCCTGCAGGATGATGTTCATCAATACAGTGAGTGCATCATGGTTCTGAATACTTTTTCTGCATAGCACATTGTCGAGGAAAAGAAACTATTCTGCTCTGCAGAGAAGTTGGGGCTTCCACTAACTCTGGATGTCACATCTGAGACACCTGATAATCTGATTTGCATTTGAGAATATCTTTCGGTATAAGAGTACTTCGAGTTTAGGTTCAGCTCTGCAGTAAGCTCTCAGATTGGTCCCCCAGAAAACAATAAACACACCTTGACAGGGAGCATAATGCTACTTTCTGACAAGTTGAACTAAAATTATTTGCCTAGCAAGTACAATACATATTATCACTGTGGCAGAGGTTCAGTTAAAACCTCTCTTCCCCCTGTGTCAGGAACCTTAAAATGTGTAGCACCACCATCCCTTTTCTCTTGAACTTTGTGGACTGCAGCCTTATTTCCAATGTCTGGAAAACTTGGCTTTATAAACATTCTAGTCCTTTAACAGTTGGACTCAATGATCCTTGTAGGTCCCTTCCAACTCAGAATATTCTGTGTGATCTGCTTTTTTTGTTAGATTGGTTTGTTTTGGTTCTGAGGTAAAAAAAAAAGAAAAAAAAAGGTGTGTGTAAAAGAATCTCTCATCATGCTAATCATGCATAAGTGGAATGAAACTGTGAGGCTCATCACACTGGGTTTTGCTATTTAATTTAACAGAACAAATACTTCTCCCATTAACTTCTTACAGAAACCCTAAAGCAACAAACAAATCTACGTGCTATCTCTGGTTTATGACAGAAGCCACACTGGCAGAAGTTGCTTCACCAGATATGATTTTAAAAGTTCAGGACATCATTGCAACAATAGTTGGAGCTTGAAGAAGCAAGAGGTATTGCAGATGGACAGTAATTCACATGACTACCTAGAGGTACTTGGCAGATCTGCTTTGATACCACTGAGCTTCCACAAAACACCACCCACCATCCATCATTGCACAGCTTTGTCATCCTCCAATCTATCCTCTGGATTTGGGACACCTTCTCTCTTTATCCACGTTTCTCAACAGCAACACTGTTGAAATGTCACAAAATGCCAAATCTTTCTCATTACTCTACTGAACTACAAGACAATGATGAGCATCCTGCTGCTCTGCACAACAAATTCTGGCAAGTGCAGATTATGAGAGAGAGAGACAACGGACCTGAGATCTGCTCTATGGCACTGTTCCTCAAGGCTGCTGCTCTGTGCCTTCCCACTTGTCCTGGATGGGCATCTTTGGCTCCTAGCATCTATTCAAAATACATCTCACCTTCTTTTGGGGCTGATATCCTTATGTCTGGGAGAATGCTGCTAACAATTTGATCATTGTTACCATCCAGAACAACCTGTTTAACAAAAGATTGTTAAACAAAATCCAATAAATTGCTTGTGAAATAAAATGGGTGTATGCTGTCTTCAGCCTTCCTGCTCTTCATAAAATGACAAAATTAAAAAAAAAATCTACTTTCGCTGGAACTGTTACTTTTATTTCATAGTTGCAACTGGGCATTAACTTTAATTAATCTCATCCCTTCTGACTGCTCAAGGCCAAATGGTGGCTCTTCACTGCTCTTCATACAGTACAAATAATGGAAAAGTTAAAAAATAATTAAAACACCTGAGTTGCTTTAATGGTGTAGAATATAAAGTGGAACTAAAAATTACTCCTTTTGACTCACTGCTTGATTTACAGAAATTTATGCTAGCACAAAGTGTAAAAGAAATAGAAAAGCTTGAAAGACAGTAACTCACATTTTGCAGGGGAATAGAAGAAAAAAATAGAAGTAAACAATAGTTATCAGCTAAATGAGGACAGCTGCTTGCTACTGTGTAAGAAAATTTCAGAACTTTACAAAATCAACAATACAGTACTATAGCTGAAACAAACCTGCAAAAAAATATTTCACAACCACTACATAAAAAATGGTACTAAACTGTTCAACATCTTCATAATAAAAGTATTCAGAGTCCAAAATACCACTCTGTGTGAACCTTTGAGAGCTCAATTTTTGCATATCAATTTGGGAAAATGTTTCTAAGTTGGTTACATAAGTAGTTTTCCTATAAGGCATCCAATCCAAGTGACTTTACAAAAAGAAATAAAATATGAAGTGGTGAGAGAAAGAATCAACATTTCTGGTATAAGCACTAAAAAAATAAAGTCTATTCTTTCCCGCCTCCCTTAATTTCATTTCAAGTTTAACATATAGAAAGGCTCAGAGCCAGAATACTTATCCAAAGTACATAAATCTCTGGGCAGACTCCCCATACTATACGGTCCTGTCCCCATAAAACCTTGCAATTCTTTCTAATGGTGCTTTCCAACAGGAAAAACTAATACAGAGCTATCTTTTCTCACCAAATCTCTGATCAATCTTTTTCCTACCACATCTTTCCTCAGAAGAATGAATCTCCTTCTTTGTGATATGTTTATTAAAAGAAATGGAAATGGAAACAAGCCCCCAAACCAAAACTGAACCCTACAGCAACTGGGTACCCCACACTGCTGCTGAGGCTGCCTCTGAGAAAATCCCAATTAATTTCCTTATTCCCTTCCTGAATTCCTGAGCAGGGTCAAAGGAAGGCAGCACCATTTACCACCACACAACCCATTTCAGACAGCTGGTCTAGCTAATAATGTAAACATGGTAACACCTTGGGAAGGTCAATCAGAGGAATGGTAGCATTAGCAAAGCAATTAATTTTGGGTTGACCACATGCATATTTCCCCCTCACTTTACTCTTCTCCCTTCCTTTCTAGAAGAAAACATAAGGAGGAATTTTCATTCATCTGAACAGAAATTTTCAAAAGGTGAGAGACAGGATTTTCTTGAACATTGACAATGCCTTATTTTCTTGGGATGATTTCCAGCACAGTATTTTATTTATCTGTTGCCAAAAGAAACAATTTTTAGTTTTCTCATTAGTCAAGGGCTAGTCAAAGGGCTTTAAGAACACACTTGAGGGAAATGATCCAACTAACAAAACAAGTAGAATCCTACCCTGCACTTCACATGCTCCATGAAAAGTGGACACTTCATGGAATCAGCACCTGTAGAGCTATGTTATCTATCTATCTATCTATCTATCTATCTATCTATCTATCTATCTATTGTTCTATTGTTCCACTGTTTGTCACTAAAGTAAAATTCAAGGAAAAGGAAAAAAAAATGTTCTAAACTCATGAGATTCAACTGCCTCCTTTCATTTCTCTGAGGGTTTAATTACATGGCATTTCATAAAGCTGGAGAGTAAAATGTAAACCAGAGACAGAGCAAGGCACCAGTCCCAGGTGGATTTCCAAGGTCACACTGAGCTTGCCTGCCCTCAGAGCCCTCAAGAGCTATAAAGCTGAAATCAGATACTGCTGCATTTACCTCCTGTCTTCTTTCACCACTTTTTTTCCTTAATTCTGGACTGCCAACTTTAACAAGCCATCTATATGCATCACACTCCATACACATTCCTCATCTAATTGACATGAAGGATATGGAGCTTATGGAAGGAAGAACTCAAAGACTAGCTACGTAGTATAGTTTCTGTTTGTACAGCTGCCATGGTGCTTTCATTTTGTAGCTTTTGTACTGTGTGTTTCCTTGCACAGCCAGTCACAAACACTCCAGATCTAGCAAGACCAGTCAGGACCCATGTAAAAATGTGTGCCTTCCAAATAGGGTAATATTTTCCCTTTAGTTTTCCAAACTCATGTACATTAGCACCTACAATTACGATTAAGCAAATAAATTTCAGAGATCTGGAAGATTAGGAAGTATTCAAATGAAGATTAAATGCATTATACAATGTAAATTACTTCTTCCATGTCACTGCTACAGTCCAGCAATGCTTTTTATTCTCCCTGAATTGTGCATTAACATGTTTGGTATTTTTGTGCACATATCCTTCCTTTTAAATACACAACATGTTTACAGATGTGTATTTGCAGACAAAAATATTTAACTGTTTGTATCTGAATTCACATATCCCTCTCTCAAAATTCTTACAGTATTGTAAAAAATTGGTCACGTCATGATAAATGCTTTCATGTGTGTATAATTAGTTTCTAAAAGGATTGGTATTTATTTGTACAAAACCTTTCAAATAATGTTTAGAAAGCCCAGATGTTTGCTGTGGTTTCAGAATTTTATTTTTATAACAAAATGCATTCTACAAACAACAGATAACATTGACTTATTTAAGGTCCAAGATAATTATGTATGTGGAAAGAAAATAAGATGTTTCACGCCACTTTCACCACCAGTTCCTACTAGAATATAATTTCAGTGCCTGCAGAGGAAGAACCCAAAAAGCTTAAGAAAATTCCTAAATCCCCCTTCACTGAAGTGTTCCGTTCACTGTGTTCTCTTTTAAACATTTTTCTCATTTCTTCATTTTAAAACCAAATGAAGGCATATGAAAATGTGTGAGCCGCACCTGTAATTTCTCACTTTAAAGAAGCCTAAAAAAGATAACATGACATACCAAGCCATGGTTGCTTGTTCCAGTCTGCATGACTTATCAGCACTCAGTGCTAGAAAGCAGGACTCTGTTTTATGTGACCTGTCTCATTCAAAGTAGGAAGCCTGGCAGAACAGGCCATAACATGAACACGACACTAATAACACAATTTTAATTCCATGGTAATTTAGTCTGAGGTGCTTTTTTTATGTGCAATAGAAAGATCTGAGGCAGAGAATGAGCTGTCATTTTTACAAGTCACTTTTTGCTTAAGGGGACCCAAGAATGCTAGACAAGAGCTTTATTTTGAGACCAGAAATTCAGTAATTCTGACACAGAGAACATCAAGTATACATATAACCCTGGAGAAGCAGTCCTGTAACTCTCCAGCCAGTACAATGCTAACTGCACTATGCTATGAAACAAAACCACACAGAAAAAAGGTAGAAAACAATGGACTCTGCCACTGTATTAGGAATACCCATAGGACAACACTTCTGATTCTTAGGAGGCAAACTCAAAGCAGTTCAGACCTGAAGGAGCAGAATGTGTTAGCCATGGTAATAGGGATGGCAAGAAGGATGTTTTGCCTTCTTTCCTAGTCAACATCTGTAATGCACTAGAGAGCTTCACTCTCCTTGTATTTTGCATCTCAAAAACCTGAGTAGAACTGGATTCAAAAGAATGGGTGTCAATTTTCTTTTGCCTCGATCAATGAGATTCTATTCAAAACCATTGCTCCTGAAAAGCGTTAGATGTCAAATAAAATGGCATCTAGCTGTAATCTGTGTCTCTTAACATGAATAACTTAATCTGATAGCAGAAACCAAACAACCTTAATCCTACTTCACATATGAGTATGTAGAAAAAGATATATGGATTCCTGAGGGTATCTACCACCCTCCTCTCTGATGCACTCTAATACAAATATTATGCCTATTATGCATTGTGCCATTATTTTGAAAGCATTTACGAGTTCACTGGCTTGCTTTAGATGCATTCTACACTTTGTTCCCAGCAGTCATCTCTCAATGTATCAGCTGCTTTTAGGTTCCTAAGTGATTCTCTGGCTTCTCTCCTGAAACATATGAATAAAAACTGGCCTTTCCTCTTCACGGTTTTCTTGAGCAGTCTGTCTCTGTCAGTCACCCAGTGGCCCCAGGGAACTTACCTTCTTCATTTAGCTAAGTTAAGTGTGCAGTGTTGAAAAGCATAAATACTTCATCTCTATTTCTTTCTCCAAAGAAGAGAAGAAAAATATCAGCTTAGACATTCTTCCTTTTCTCTACCCAGTCTCTACTAAAACCTGTGGTATCTTCTGAGAAATAACTCCAGGAACACAGTGACAGCCCACACAGCCTTAATATGGGGACCTCCCTAAGGCAGCAGACTAGTAGAGGACTCAAACAGCCACAGTGCTGCTTCCCTGTGCTGAAAAACACAGGCTGGGTTAGACTATGGAAACAAAATGAAGAGACAAAGCTGAAAGGGTGATAGTTATCACTGGAGATGATAAATGCTGCTCTGCTCCATCTCTTTTGCAGCAGCTGAAAAGAGAGTTCTCCAGGTCACTTCCCAGCTGCACCATGGGAGTCTCCTGCTCATCCAGCAGCAGAAAGCCCTGGTGCTTTTGCCCTCTAGCAGCATGAACCAGTTCTGATCACAAGGGAGAGAAGTCTGAGGTGTTAGAAATACTAAATGGTTTAGGCTGAAAAGGACTTTAAAGATCATCTTCCAATCCCACAGGCATGGGCAGGGAAACCTTCCACTAAACCAGGTTACTCAAAGCCCTATCTAACCTGCCCATCAACACTTCCAGTGATAGGACATCCACAATTTCTCTGGGAAACATGTGCCTCACCATTGTCATTAAAGAATGTCTTCCTGATACCTAATCTAAATCTACCATCTTTCAGTTTGGAACAATTCACCCTCTTCTCCTGTCACTACATTAAAATATCCCTCTCCAGCTCTCTTCTAGGCCCTGTGCAGATACTGGAAGGTGCTCTAAGGTCTCCTCAGAATCTTTTCTTCTTCAGACTGAACCCAAGCTCTCTCAGTCTGTCTGCATAGGAGAGGTATTCCAGCCCTGTGAGCATCCTCATAGTCCTATTCTGAATTCACTTCATCAGGTCAACATCTTTCTAGTGCTGGGGGCTACAGAGCTGGATGCAGCAATCCACGTGAGTGCAGAGTGCACTCTCATGAGTGCAGAGCAGGGGGGCAGAATCACCTCTGTAGACCTTTTGGCCACTCTCCTTTTGATGCAGACCAGGACATGGGTGCCTTTCTGGGCTGCGAGCACACGTTGCCAGGTCGTCTTGAGTGTGTTTTCTAGGCATGTTTGACAGAATACTGTGAACACATTAAAAAAAAAAAAAAGGAATATAAAAGCATAGGGTTTTACAGATGGTCAGATTGAAACAGCTGGAGTCAAAAGTGCCTTACTTGAAATCAATCCCCAAGCCAGTTAACAGCAGAAAGAAACCAAAGCTGTCTTGTTCAACTGGGGCAAGAATTTCCACTCTGAAATAGCCAATGCCATCACTGGAAGATGATTTCCCTCATCCACTCAAGGGAGCCACTTACACTTGTACTGCCACAGCTGTTTATGCATGGCCATGAATACATGGATCAAGAACTGAAAGCATTTCAGACCCAACAAAAGAAAAGTAAACCTAGACCAATGAAGTGGATGGTGCAGAATATGGCAACAGAGAGCAATCATGCAGAAGGACAGGGAGTGAATGACATTTTGTTCTGGTTTTTTTTGAGCAGCGAACTAATGCTTTCCCTATGTTCTTCCAGCTAGAGTAGAGGAAGCAGAGGCTGTCTTTTAACTGACAGACAACTATAATAGCCCATACTGTTGCAAAGAGATGCCAAAGGAAAGCTTAACGCCTGTTACAGTGGAAATATTGCTTTGTGAAAGCAAAGCTGTCTCTATGATTTTGATTTGCTGGATCTTATCTGCTGGCAGTAATGGTGATGTAAAGAAGATGTGAATCATCAAGAAGAGGAAATTAAAAACTGAAATTTTCTTTTCTTTGACTAAAAGCTCTCTGAATTTCATTTGACTGGAAAAATAGGACAAAAAAAAAAAGAAAGAATTTCCAAAAATATAGCATGCAATGTTCTTCATTAGCAGGAAGAAGAATATAGATGTAAAATTCTTTCAAGTTACTAGCAAACGCATATAAAAAAGGCCTCAAACGCAATGTGGTTCTCATCATGAAAACAAGTGTTGGGGGAAAACCAGAAATGCCAAACCAAAATATCAATCACTCTATTTAGAGAAATCATAGTCCTATGTATTGTATTTAAAGTATATAATAAGACATCTACTGGAATTTCATCATGTATAGTAATGTGTTTGTGTTCTCACAGAATAACCCAGCAATCTGCTGTTTTAATCTAAATAATTTTTAAAAAAACTTATAAATAAACATGAAAGAACACAATTGAAAACTGAGTTCTTCAGCTAAAGCAGCACTGCATTATCCTGATTATTTTTAGCATTTACATAAAAAAGCTCTTGTGTTTTATGGTTTCTTTTGAAAAGAAAAATGGCCAGTAAATATCAATACAATAGGCAGGAAAAATAAAGATTACTTTCTCGATATGAGCATATTTGTCAAGATTGCTGTGTTTTTGTTTGCTTGAACATTACAAGTGACAGGCAAATAAATATGGAAGACTTGGAAGACTCTTATTTTTAATTATTTAAGAATCTGGACCAAATTTTTGTTTTACACACATGCCAAGAGTTAACTACTATTCATGTCAGTACAATAAAAAAAAAAAAAGCACACAATCAGGCCCATCAGATCTTAACATAGTTTGAAATAAAACTTTGTAAATTACTGCTGGTAAGAACCATCCTGGTTTACAACATTTAAGGGCAGAACTATGGGACTTGGTCATGATGCACACACCTCATGCCTGTATGCTGAAGCAGCTCTTTCAAGGGACATTAGCAAGCAGAAGAAACAATATTTCTTGCACCATCACCTTATAAGGAACAGAAACCTGTTTATGTTTTAATTCCACAGCAATCTGTTTATGCTTTAACTACAACCTCAGGTTTGGAGTGATGTCATTAGCAGACAATCTCCTCCATGCTTCTTGGTCTTTTGACTGCAGAGTAAAACTTAGAAATATTATACCTCTTCCATGCAGAAATCGTTCTGAAAATGCAGAGAATCTAGTACGTTTTATTTTTAATAATTCAATGTTATGTAAGCTTATCTTACAACTTAAAGCATTGGTGTACATCATGCTCTTCCTTAGTTATGCAGACAAAAACTGCTGCTGAAAACACATGCTGGGAAAACCAGCAGCCTAGCTATAAGCAAGAATCCCAGGAGCTTACTTTCACTCTAATTCACATATATATGTTTAATTCAAAGCTTCAGGAGAAATAAAAATTTAAGGCACTGTGTCAGAGCCCATTTACTGATTACAGTGCTGAAGCTGTGCTCAAGTATGGGTCATTCCCCCCATATCCACTGTGATTTGGTGCATGGCTCTTCACAATGCCATGCACAAAGGCTAGAGTACTCACAACACACCTGTGTTTCCCTGAAAATTGCAAGTGCAAAACAGGGGAAGAACCCACAAATCAAAGAGAGAATAGATGTTGCCTTATTCACATTGACCACATTATCTAGAAATTTCAGATTCTTGAGAGTGGCTGTTAGCTATTCTTCAAGTACTCATGCAGCACCTGAGCATTTCATTTTATCCTTACAGCTTATTAAGGTGTTTCAGTCTCTCAAGTTCACACTACTTTTCTGGCCCAAATATATCATACACATCCATCTATCGATCCATGTATCTATCTTGTACCTGGTCTTGTCTGAAACAAGCACATGATACCAAATGTCAGTAGTGAAATATTTTAGGATAGAAAAAAGCTCAAACAAAAGTCCTGACTTTTTTTTTTTTTCTGCCACAATCTTTGAAAGGGGATGCACCTAAGAACAGCCCTCTGTGGGTAACCACAGCCAAACATCTATCTGATTGTAACCAAGCAATATAGTCTGATACACATCTGGAATAAGTCTGTCAATACTTCCACTACAAGTTAGCTCACATGAAGTTCTAATACCACTGAGGACAGAGGTTGCTTAAGATCACTGGTTAATCACTGTGATCAAATAAAGAGTGCAGGCCATGACTTCCTGAAAATCACTCACATAGGCAGTCAAAAAGGGTTTTCTCAACACCATCTGGGAAACAATCCAAGAGAGTTCTCCATGAAGACCTGTAGTACTTTTCAAATCTACAGGCAAGAGTAGGTTTTCCTAATCTACTAGCATTTTAAGAGCCCTGAATAGCTCTGGACCAAACACAGCTGCACAGGAGGACTAAATCAGGAGTGCCTGTGAGAAAAAAGATCAGGAGAATTTAGCTGTTTTACATGCACTAAATAGTAATGGATTTGGCACCAACTGTGCAGGCTTACAAGGTGTTCTCCAACAAGACTGCGAAACCCCAAGTCTTGAGCAGGCTGTGGCTGAGCTGCCCCTGTCCATGGTACTCACCCAATGAGATCTGGGCCAACACAGGTCACTGCGTGCAATGACTTTGGGTTTAGGTGGCACATCCAACCACTCTGGTTGCCAGATTTGGAAGACACACAGTACGGTTTTGCTGGCAAAAAAACTGGCTTTGCTGGCATAGCCTACTGAATAGGATACAGGTTTGCTCTTCTGAAAGACCTACTCAGGTCTTCCTTCAACTGAGGCAATGAGGCTAATACCCCCTTGAAATAACAATTCTGCCACCTGTGAATGCCAGTCATGGAAAGTGACTAAGCCCAGCTTTTGACAATGCACAGCTTTGGGTATCATTCAGTTCCAGTGGAACACAGCACAGAATACAGGACTTTTATTGACTGAGTTCTGTGGGGCAGGGAGACCCCTGTCCTGATCAGTCTGACAGTCCCAAGTATGCAAGAAGAGTTACATGCACTCATCACTAAACACATAATGGCTCCATGGTTTTTGATACAGCACTAGCTATAGCAACTAT
Organism: Cinclus cinclus; assembly: GCF_963662255.1. Taxonomy (NCBI): domain Eukaryota; kingdom Metazoa; phylum Chordata; class Aves; order Passeriformes; family Cinclidae; genus Cinclus; species Cinclus cinclus. Next base: position 85,864,090 of record NC_085046.1, on the reverse strand, counting down.
GCCTATCAACTGCAACAATAATCATGTCACGATATCAGAATTTCTAAAGCCTGAAAACACCAAGTCCAGGTGATTGTGCCCTCTGATTTTTGAGCTCAGGAGCAGAAGACAGGGCTTTGTGTCTCTTTCCTCATCTCATCCCACCTCCAAATACATACCAAATGCAATAGAAGTCACTGAAGGACAAATACTTTTGTTAAAGCTAGCTATATACCAGCTTATACAGCCTCTTCAAGGAGATTGAGATGAGACTCATTGTTTGAGGGAAATGACCACTGATATTGAGACTGAGACTCTCCATCACCAATGGGTTTCTTGTCAGAAATGAGGAAGCCTGCAGTGGTTTCTGCCAAGTTCCCTCAACTGGCCTTGACAAGAGTTCCAACTAAAATGAAACAAATTACATCAAATACTCAAGACCTTCCATGTTAAACTGTAAGTTCAGACACAGAGTCATGATGTCATTTAAAAAAAACCCCTGAGAAACAAAAGATAACAGGAGATATGAAACAAACTACTAATCCAGCAGTAGTTTTACTACTAAACTAAACTACCAAACTAAATCCAGTTCAATCACAAGAGTGCATTGGGTTCTCTCCAGCCCAAAGAGTCCACCTAACTACTTGAGATGAACTAACTGGAATTAGGTGAGATGAATTCTACCCTTTAATCTAACTAAAGGGCATTATTTGATACTTCCTACATCTTTAACTTTCTTACATATTCCAAAGGATTGATATAAAGGCAAGATTTCAACACACATTTTTGATAAACATTTACTTCTCCATCAGGTCTTGCTCTACCTGTTCATTATGAAGATATTACTCAAGAACTCAATATGAAAACACTAAATTAAAAAAAAAAAATAGGTCAGTTCTTTGTAAGCAAAATCCCAACAATTATAGTCTCAGAGTAACTGATTCAGTAGTCACCCCATCAAATAACATTACTACAGCTAAAAGACCAGAGTAAAGCAACACAAGCAATTTCATGCTTCTAGCCAATAAAGCACTAGTTTCCTATGTATTTTCAGCACTTAAAGTGGGCCATCAGCCTCATGACACAGAAACTGAAGGCACCCTTCATGTGGGACAGTCTGCTTGTTTCTAAAATAGCCTGTTAGTTCCCATAAAAACAATTCAGGGTTCAGCTGTCTATAATTTCCTCAAGTTTTAAGTTTTAACTAAAACTTTCCTTGTGGTGTTTGAAATACACCACTTTTTCCATGAAAAATGTCCAACACTCATTATATTTGAGGTGGGTTTCTGAAAGGCAGGAGGAAAAAAGAGGAAGAGAAAACTTCACTGGAATTGAAAATATTGCTGAAAATATTTTTTTGGAAAGATGAATATTTTGGGAATTTGAGCTCTTTGGAACACTCAGAAAAGCTATAACCTCATGTCAGTGAAAAACTTCATACAGAAAACATTAAAATGTGCCCAAACTTCATATGAGTATGAAGTTTTGAAATAGCTGTTGTTTGACACTTGTAACAGCCTCTGCTGAACATATGCAATCAGCCTAAACCTCTGTATACTCCATTCTTGAAGCTCAAAATATCCCCATAATGCTCCCAGCTGCTGCCCTCCAAGGACAGCCAAGGCATTCAAAGTAAAAGCAGCAGCTTGTGAGGGTTTTTGGTTTTGTTTTAAAGAGCTATCTCCTTACTCAGATGGTGGGAACAGGAATTCTAATCTGAATGCAGAAGGAAACAAAATATAAACCTAGAGATGTTCAAGGAAATGAAAGAGGGAGGAACTCTGACAGAATACCCAATAAGTATCTGAGAGTTATGGAAAGAGATCAAGTGACTGGTATAAATGAGGGAAATAATGGGAAAGACTAACAGCTATTTGGCTGGAGGAAACATACAGTTTAAGGCTGATGTGAGTGATGTTGAGGAAAGAAATGTACAGAAGATAAGATACCAAAGCTTGACTAGATCCTTGATAGTGGCACTGCAACACTCTCTCTTATTTGTTTGTCTCAGATCAAAACTAAAAAAAAAAAAAGGTCCTAAACTATAGCAAAATATCAACCTTTTCATACCCATTTTTCAGATGAACACGTTCCTCTGTCAAGTACATTACACCATCACACGAACACAGCTGTGCTGTCAGAGCCCAGGACAGACAGTGTGGAGGAGGGAAGAAAAGGCATTTAAGGCAGCTTAAATTGGTGAAGAAATTAATGTAAATGAATTTATTAATATTTTTGAATGGACTGATGATGCAAATAAACTGACAGACTGACAGAGGCTAAAGGAAGTTGACGTGAAAAGCATGAAACAGAAACAGATCAGAGAAAGAAAAGACAGACTGGACAAGAGTCTAAATAGGAAAAGAAGTCCTAAGAGTAATGAATAAAAAAGGAATAAACAGAAAATACTATATCAACTTTGAAAAAATTAGCCCAAGGACAAGCTTCAAAGCAGAACTCAGAGTTACTGAATCTTTTTGAATTCAGAATGTGTTTTCAAGTGCCTCATTTTCTTACCTGCCACACAAAGATAATGCTGCCCTTTGAGCTCTTGGATAACATCTAATGAAAAAATTCAGAAAAATCCATGAGGAAAACAAACATTTTTTTTACAGAGTTTGTGTAGCATGAAATAAATTGCAAAGCCTGGGGAAGGACTTCTGATAAGAGCAGCTATTTAAAAGGTGTTCAGTAAGTACACAGGTGTGATGGTGCTTGTTAGCTGAAGCAGAGCAGCCCAGGAAAAAGCTGCAGCACTGTGCCATCAAAGACTGGATCAACTTCCACACAAAGTGGGCACACATATCTGCAATGAAAGCTCAGAAAGGTATTTTTAATTTTCAAGAGTTTTGTTTATCAACCTTAACAGTTATCTTAGTACCTTTGTCCATAATCATCTTAGGGGAAAAAAAGAAACATTTATCACAAGCACATATAAAAAATATCCTCAGCCACCAATATATATAATTTATACACAATACAGTCAATGTTTCCATTATCGATATTGACTAAATACTAAAGCAAGCTTATGGTGACCTACTACCAAATTTTGGGAATGTGGAAATTGTGTTTAGAAGTTGCAGCTTTAAAAGCAGAATTTCTGTTCAGTGAGTGGATTTTGCCAGAGTGAAAAACAGTGTCTGCTCCCAAGACTGTTCCCTGAATGCAGGGGCAAGGTACTGAGATTGGGAACACCCTGGATGTAAGCCTGCAGACAGAGACCCTTGTCACTACAAAGACTTGATGCTCATCAGGAATAAGTGCTGTGCAACCCTGCTGTACCCAAAGCCAACTTGGGGCATACGTTTAAAAAACACAGAGGTGTCTCTGAAGAAGGGAATTCTTGAGGGTGGGGGGGGGTGGTGCTGGAAGGGACAGAGGAGGCAAGAGGAAGCTGAGAGCCTTGCCTAGGCTGGAGATAAGATATAGAAGGAGGAAGGTTAAGTAAGAGGAAACAGGATCTTGCCCAGTATTGGCAGAAATTCTTTAAGACTCCACCTGTCATTTAAATAAACCTACTTAAAACACACAATAGATACAGCATATCCTGAGCAGCACTTCAGTGACTCAAGACAAAGTGCCTTAACAGAGCCATTTGATGACACTCCTCACAGCACACAACAGTATTTTTAGTGTTTCTTCACTTCAGGGAACCCAAAACACTTATAAAATCAGAGGACAGAAGAATATTTGTTTTCTAACTGTAAAAAAATTAAAGAGGCAAAACAAACAAACAAAAAAGGCTTATTTTACACAGTACCTACATCAGTAAACTCTCTTCACTAAATTGACTGGGAAGAAACTTCAAAGTGATAAATTATTGAAAAACACACCCTAAACAACAGAGGTACTGTTGTAATGTTGTAACTAATGTTGTAACTAATGCAGGCCAGTGACCCTGTATTGCTTGAGTGCAGGAGGTGGGCATAGTCTCCTTTCTTGGCATGACAGCACCAGTTATAGTGCCAAGAATTTAAATTAAAAAAGCTGGAAATGCCTCACATGCTGAAAATGAAAAAAACAATCCTTACTGTCAGGCAATATGGAGAGAAAGAAATCATATTACAATTAATAAAGAGTGTACCAAACCCCATTTTTTGTAAAACTGTGGGAAGTGGGATAAACCTCTGTTTCCCCCACTGCAGGCAGAGAGCCTCAAGCACAACTCTTCCCCCTGTGGCTTGCAAAGGGAAGACACAATATCCTGTCTGCCTTTACATGGCACCTTGAATTTGCTGCCTTACCCAGTCTGCTCAGCCCCTGCCTGTGCATCCACTGACAGCCTTCACACACACGTGGGGAGTGGGGGGACCAGCCCCCATTCTACTCTCATCACTCCAATACCACCTCAGTGTCTCCAGTCCTGTGTATGCAAGGAGGTGGAGAGGGCAGAGGAGGAGGGTAGGAAGTAGTGCTGGCAGAAGGTAAGCTAGTCCTCACACTTCATTGCAAAGCAGCAAAAAGAGTTTCACTCTTTTCTTATTCAACCCATTTACCCAGACACCTGTTTCCCAGTTCTGCTTTCCTGAGGGGCACGTGCTGCTCCATCGGTGCTTCTCTGGGCTGCACAGAAGAACAGGCAAGCAGAAACCCTCCACAGCAGAAACAGAAACATTAATGACTCCCATGTGTTCACTAAAACTATCCTTCACTGTCATCAGCCTGCAGGTATTCTACAGTTTTTCTTAGACACATAGGTATGGACACAGCACTCCTGATCAGTTAATAATTAATACCATGCTAATACGTGCAAGTCGTATGGCTTAGCTTTTAAGTTCTTCAATCATCTACAATTTATTAGTATTTGATGCAATATTGATCGGAGACTTAAAAACAGGTCACTGCCCAACAGTAATGAAAATAAGTATTTTAAGAGTTTACAGTTCATTGGTCCAGTTTCCTGATTGCACCAATGAGAATCTGATTGATAGAAATCCACATGCACACACATTTGCAAAGATTCCAGACAGAGCTAATATGTGACTTAAAATAATCTATCTGGATATGGAAATTAACTCTGAAGATATTTGAACAACCTCATTTTTGTCACATTCATATATCACACAGTAATCACCTTCATGGAAAAAGCAGCCAGCACCTCTCAATTATCCTACATATTTGACTCCACCTTTTCCAATTCTAATTTAAAGTCTTTAATTTTCCCTGATTATGTATCAGGATGGAACAGTCTGTGTGGCACTCTAGCAACTACCATCACAAATAGCTGTGGAAGTCTCTAATCTCAAAATGAGAATAATCAAACTCTATTTGCCAACAGTATTTTAACGTGTTTTATGTGCATATATTCAATGCAAATAATTTATAGTGAAACTACCAGCAGCTGTATACTTTGTGCAATTATTCATGTCTGTGCTGGCTCATTAATGTCTTTACACATTTTCTCCTCTATTCAGGCTACAAGATTACTACAAAAAGGCAAAAACACTCTGCAATATGCAAGTTGGAATCAGTACATTATTTTCAAGGCTTCCTCATGAAGTTTGAGTAGTTAAAGCATAAAATATCCACAATGGCTTTAAAGGCCTCTGGGAGTACTTTCCAAGTACTTACTCTTTGCTCAGTAGTTAAGGATGTGCATTTTTTGTGTTCAGTTCCTCATTTTACATGGAGTCTGCATAGCCTGATGTGCCACATTTCATGGGAATTTCACAAAACATTAAAAAAAAATCTCAGGACCTGAAGACTCATTTTCATAGAGACAGAAAGCAACTCAAAGGCTCCCAGCCTCTGTCAGCTTTAAAAACAAGGAAAATCCATAATTTTATGGTGGTGTTATTACTGAATTCCATGTAGACCCCATATTCTCCCCACGAGCAGTCCCACCAAGAAAGGCCATTTCATATAATGCACTGCACAGGGAACAGCTCAATTTTTTGGAAGATATGTAAATTACTGTAGAGTGCTTAAACTTTTGAACTCAAATTTGCTTCGATGCCAATTCCCATCCCAGACTGGGAGGACTTGTACTGTATGCTCTGTGTGAGGATTATCTGACTCTGCTTCCAGATAGATCACGCATCACAATCACATCCAGGGAGAAGGGAGGGAGGAGGAGGACAAAGGAGATGGCAGTGCTTGCTCCAACAACTAAGGGAATGCCTAAAGTTGTATTCAGTAGGGAACTCAGTGTAATGCGTGCATAGAACAAGTTTAATAAATATCGTTTTAAAATCTGCAGATAAGAAATGAAGAAAGGAAATGCTGGAAGTGTAGAGCAGAAAGGAAAGAGGATGTTTTCCCTCTTTTTAAACTGCATGGCTTCCAATGTCAAGCTCTCCCAACAACCCCCATACACATAAACAAATGCATTCAGTCTTAAGGAGATATCTGCAGAATTGAAATAGGATTCACCTAAGAGACAAGGAAGTTTATTATTTATATTATTAATCATGGAGATAGTACAACGTGCCCTTTTCTTCTGGTATAACAAAGAGCATTGCCACCTCATTATTTCTAATCTAAAAGGTTCATGAATCAGGATGCCAAGTCCATTTGTATTTTTTCATTTCATGGCTTTTCAAGAAGAGGCACATCTTGAGGTTTCTGCACATGTAACAGAAGGAGGTACTGACCCATCAGGTATATAGGTCTGATTTTTCTGGGACTGCTACTTTTTGATCTGAACCACAAGAAATGGCACCTATAACGTTCACTGATGGAAAACTGTCAGTGTAGTTCATGTCACAAAGGAAGATGGCATGGTTGCATCCCTGCCAGGCTGTACCTCAGCTCAGTAGTGCTGCTCATTAACAGGTCTTGTTAGCTCAGCTACACTGCTGAGCTGCTACTAACTTGCTCACAGCTGTGGCTTGGTTTGGTGTGTTTTATTTTGTGGGGTTTTTCTAGTGGTGATAGGAAACCTAGGTTGTATCTCCAAGTGGGGCTGTCCTGTACTATGTGGGCACAACAAATTCCAGGTGGAGTTGCCATCTGTTGGTATGGTTCCACAGGAACTGTGGCCTTATGTCCAGCATAAAAGGATTCATGAAGGATATGAATTTTGAAATGCCCACAGGACAAGTGTCCAATTCTGATAAGCTTTCTGAAAGGTCAAAGAACTGATTTTACTGGGAGACTGGTGCCAGCAAATTTCACTCAGAAGCAACACTCCCAAGTAATCAAGCTACATGTACCCAATTCCTTTTTAAAGTTCAGGCTATTACTGCAGGTACTTTGAGAATGAGTGGTAAGTTTACATCATTTTAAAGTATCACACATAAGAAGACAACTTGAATATGTAGATAGATACATATATAGGAACTTTACAGTTGCATATGGATACCTTCACACTGAAGGTTAACAGAAAAGAAAGAAATACAAAGGTAAGCCTAATCAAGTTCTGTATATTCCTATTTTTGGGGGGCTGCGATATTTTTCTACAGCTGGAAAACCTTAAGGAGTTCTCTAGTTCACACTAAAACAGGAACAATGCAGAGACAAAGGGTATTCAGTATTAGCAACCTTTTCACTACTAAACTTACATTACTACTATCTGTTTTAGTGCTGCAGTACCAACCAGCAAGACATGTCTAATTAGGATGAAAATAGCCTCTCACAGACTTTATTTCTACTTTTTCGTTATTTACACAACCCCTGCTTCCCATATAGACATGTACTGCAGAAGAACGTGCTTCCCTATGCTAAATGTAATACCTAACCATTAAAGCAAAAGCCCAAAGCCACATGATTTATCAGTCTGTGGGAGGAAATTTCGAGAGCACTGGAAACATTCATGTCCTTGTAAATAACGAGGGGTATTTTTGATAAAAACAGCCAGCCAATTCCTGGAAGTGGATCATCCCCCTGTTATAGAGCACACTTGCAAACCCCAAGCATTCCTAGTAGCAGTTGGCTCAATGCAGAAATGCCATCAGCTTGCTGATAACTTCATGCCTGGCTTTCAGAATGAAAGGGTTATCAGCAGCAGCTTCCACTGCCTGCTTGCAAAACCTCATCCTCACCTTCGACTTCCTCTACCTCCTTGACATCTTTGGGCACACATGGTATCCTGGTGACAGACAGCAACCAGATGGACTTTTACCATCTAGCACTGAGTTGTTTCGGGAATTTAATCTGATTTCCCAGAATATGCAGCACAGCCCTTTGTTCCAAACTTGGCATGAAGGTGGGATTGCATGCCTCTGGCTTTATAAATAGGCATAACTGTTGGTGGCTTTGGTACATGTCAGTGTTTGAGCTGTTTGCCTGTTAGTGTGGAAAACCTTACCCCCTTCCTGGGCATTCATCTGTAGTTCTGACTGACTCTGGTGGCTCCCGTGCATGTCCAACCACCCTGTCAAACAGCTCAGTGTCTCCTAATTCCAACAGCAAGGTCAATTTCTGCTTTACAATCTAGTAGCTCTTATGGTTATTTCTTACCATTTTTTACTGTTGTCAGCAACACTGTACTGTATAATTAAAAGCACATGCAAAATACAGATTTAGAATCATCTTATTGCAGTAGGGAGCTGAAGTTACTAAAAGGGTAACTACCCAGATAAAGCTACACTCATTCTCTTCATCCATCCCTTTGCAAAGGTTGGCTCCCATTTATCAGCTACTCATGTGAGGAATCAAAATATCACCCTATTCTTATGCCTCAGTGGGGGCTTGGAAAGTTTCAGGCTCCTCAGTTCTCATTGTTCTACCTTGGGAAGTCACTGCTCCGCTTGGGAACTTCTCCATCACTGGCAGTTCACAAAATGTGTCTTGGAGTTTTATATCTCATATGATTTTAGTGTTTTAAGACACTCAGTTCATTTTATTTACATTTTAGGACTCATATAGAACTTCTCTGTTAGAAGTGCCTCATAAAATTACTTAAAGGTCTTGAAAGGTCCTGGAAACCCAGAAAAAGGGAAAAAAAAAAAGAGCACTACTATATACTCATTCTATCTTCATGAAGATAAAAGCATGCTTGTACAAATGCAATTCCAAAGCAAACTACATTTACTGTTTATAAGGAAAAAATTGTACGGCATAATAATAAAGATGCTGTCCTATCAGACTGAAGATGCTGTTGACTTTGGGCATGAATTTATCAACCTTTAATCCTCTTAAATGGATGTCACTGTCCCTCATAATATGTCAGATCCCTTATACAGGACCATTACCATTATCTTCAGTTCTTGCACCAGTATCTGTAGAAACACACAGGATGTGTGTTTACATACTTTATCAGAAGTGCAGAGGTTCTGTGACAGGAAAATGGTCTATTAGTTCTATTGCAACCTAGCATTCTGTCCAGATTATTGAATTAAATATAACTTAGTGAAGTTTTGCCTATACTGTCCTTGGATATTCTTAAAGGATGTGCAGACATGGTGCCTATGACCATGATTTCATGATGGATTTGGCAGTGTTAGGTTAATCGTCGAATTTGATGATATTAAGGGTCTTTTCCAATCTAAATGTTTCTAGGGTTCTACTTATCTTCAATTTTAGGTTATAGTAATGGTTTGAGGTTTTATGGGAGAGGAGTTAACTTAAAGCACAAATATTGCCTCAAATCGTAACTCCTAGGCTCCTCCAAACACTTGCTTTATTTCTTCTTTAACAAAACCTTTACACTAGAAATTCAAAACTGCCAAACAAAACTGAAACCATCTCTCATCCAGACTTGACACTCAAATTCTTATTCTCCATATAAGCACAAAGCACTCACTAAACCAGACAGCTGCATCCAAAAGCCGAATTTGATCCAAGCATAGTCTAGTATAAGCACTGACTGCTGTCCTATTTTTTCATCAGCCTTAGCTCCTTAGACCTTGAAGCAAGGTCAAGGCCTTTTCCTGCTTGGACTGAACACTTGGTTTGTGCTTTCAGATCATAAGTACCATATCTAGCTTTCATCTAATTATGGACACCTCTAAATACTGATCTGAATACACAAGCAGTTTAACAGGGATCCAAGTACACAATTACTCTACAAACAAGGCTGGATGAACTTCTGACAACCTTCTTGTTTGAGCTGAGGGACACAGGGCACAGGACCCCATCAGGTAGAACCCCTCACATCACAGTGCCAGCAAAATCATCCCTAACTCTTATAGCTTACTTATTCAGTATATTTTAAAAAGAATTAAGCCTTGGTCTACACAAGCTGCTTTTGTTTTCGTTCACCCTCCCAACATCACTGGCAAAACCATCAGAAAACATTAAGTCTACCATGGCATTTCATGTGTTGTTTTCTCACTCTGTGCAAGGAACAGATGATCTCAAAATTACATCCAAAAAATCTTCAAAATTACAGTAATATTTATATGAATCCTCATCAGTTATAGATATTTTCATTACCTTTAACTCATTCCTATCTGATTTTGAATATTTAGGTAACACTGCAATCTTGTAACTAGGACAGAAAATGTTAACTTCAGTGGTATCAGTGAAGTTTTTCACCCTTATGGATCCTTATGAAAAAAATATTAACAGGGAGGAAAGAATAAAAGAAAAACAAGCCTGTTTCTGCGGGGGGGGGGGGGGGAAGTCCCTCAAAATACAGTTTCTGTAGATGTCCATAATAATTCAAAGGAACACTGAACAATAAATTTAGTTTTAAGAACTGTTAAATAGGGAGGATCAAAAGCTGTTTTCTAAGATAGTGTTTTTAAAAGCCAGGGCCTCAAGACAAGACCTGGTGATTGTTGGTTTCCAGGCTACAGGCTATATACTGACAAAAGGGAACGCTTTGGGAAAGGTACAGTCAAACAGCCCTAGTTCAGGGGACTTGAGCAGAAGTAAACAGTCATTCCTTAGCACTCAACAACAAACTGTGTGGATTTCTCAGTATTGTATGTAAAAGCCACACTTACCTTCTCTTCACTTACCCATTAAAGTAACTAAAATTTTCATGTGTCATATTTAATCATTTTTTGGTAGCTCAGTCTGACTTGAAGCAAGTCAAAACCCCCAAGTAGAAATTCACAACCAGGAAACATTAGAGTGAAACAATGCAAACTTTTGGAAAAAGAAGAATAACATCCTCAAGAAATAACTCACTGAATCACCTAGAGCCCTTAAGCATATGTGTATTTCCAGACTATTTTCCCTCCAAGGTACAAAGCTATTTCTTGATAAGTACAGGCAAACAAGTTGATATGAAACACTGGGAAATTGCTCAGTCAGGATGACGGACAGTCTCATGAAGGCAAGTCCTCGAAACAAAGGAAGCAATGCCATGCCTAAGGCTGCCACTTACTGTCACAAGCCCTGCAAGCTGAATTAGAATTGCCAGAAGAAAAAAGGGAATGACACCAAAAGTGCTGGAGAAATGCCAGAATATGGAATTTAGGAGAAATCCCATCTATTTATGATTTAGGTTAAATGCAACAAAAATAAGGAGAATATATTCCACTCCAAGAAAGGACCTGCAGAACAAGGACACCACAGGAAAGCACAAAATCCCTAAAAAAAGACTACTTTCTACTTCTCAAATCTCCACTACTTAACACTAAGCTTAGAGCTTACAGGACCACCTCTGTGCTGACTGTGATGTACCTTCCATAACATTTATTCACCTATTTACCAGTACTCCAGGTTTAGTAAAACACAGCACTGCAATAGGCACACACAGCTGCCACACAGAATAAATCCCCTAAGCAATCATTATGATCTTCCAAAAATACTATACCAGAAACACTCTTACATGATGTATTTAATGCTTCTTTTCAGCACCCTCCTTAATGTATTCAGATAAGATTGTTTGGCTATACTTTACTTCCAAATCTATCTTTATCTCATTGCACACATAGACCTATTCAGAAAGTATATGCTGGCTCCTGGAACTGCAAATCACCTGACATAATTTTGGAGTTGTACCAAGCTTTGAAATTCCTGAAAGACAATCAAGACCAAAACTGAAATGAAGCCCCTATCACACAGAAAAAAATGTATTATTGTAAAGGATGCTAGGATACACGACCCAGAAAGAAACTTCACCTTCACACAGCTGCAATGCAGGGAAAAAAAGTCCTGATTTCAGGAGCTATCAATCCCTAAAAGCATCTTCCTAAAATAATGTCTTTACCTTTATGGCATACTTCTACATAGTTTTTGTTATTGTTAATGTTGTTTTGTTATATTAATTTCTAACAAGCTGTAATCACTTGTTAATAACAATGCAACAAGATCAGTTTGCAGTTGCATTTGTATGATGCCATGGATATTGACACTAAGACTCTGTTTTATCATTCATTGAATTTACATGAAAATTTCTAATTTTAGGTAATGGAAACCAAGCTCCTGAAAGCCACCAGAAGAAAGAGACCATTAGATCTTGAATGCTGGATGCATTAGGATATGGGAAGGGAAGGGGAATGGGAAGGCTCCTAGACTGAAGGCCAGACTGTACCATACAACAGTTTTATTTTGCTTCCAGTGTGAATTTTCTGAGAGCATCTATGGCCGGTTTTCTCCCAGAAACTTTTAATTGACCTGTTCTTTACATGAAACCTCACTTACTATTTGAATCCTAGCTATCCATAATTTTAGCTGTTAATTACATCAAAGTGACATTTTAAAATACAGCTATCTATATACGTCAGTCTAAGAAAACTCAAATGAGCAATCTACCACAACTATGCATTTGTGAGCAGACTGCATTTACTATGAGATCATCCAGCAGCAAAGACCCCTTGAAATTACTGCTATCCCCTCAAAATACTGGAGAAACGCTCCAAATTTACAGCTTAAGGCTCCTGTCTAGATGAAAAACATATGCATCCATTCAGGGACAATATAGGAAATCAGCTTTCTAATCACATATAATCACAGAGCACACCTTTTCCAAATCCCTCTCCAAACCCTATCTTTGCCAGTTATCTTTTATGTGCAAAGAACAGAACATAAATCTCTCATTACCTGTTTAACTCCAAAATGTCAGATAGCTAAAAATTGTTTCCAGCCAACTGAACCCTTAAGGTATGAGTTTGTCCTGGCTTATTCTATAGATACTGCATGATATCCAGGGACACCGATGATGTTGCATTCTGCTGCACCACAATGAAGAGAGGTGATAAGAAAACACATCTCCCAACAGGGTGATGGAGTGGGCTGGGTGCGCCCCTCTCTGTTTCCCTGGTACTTTTCAGCTGTCTAAGCAGCATGAAGAAAACCCTCCGTGCTGCATGGGAGATCAAAAGCCACCCATCACTGCAAGAAAGGAGAAACACAGCTCACAGAACTACTCCTGCTGCCTCCAACCAGCTCGCAGCACCTCCTTTGTAAAAGATGACCACACTCCAAGAAGTTACTTTGTTCTGTGCCCTCTGACACAGTTATCCAGTAAAGGCTTTAGAATGCAATTTTTTTTCTTGGAATTAGAGATTTGCAGTGTAATCTACAAGAGAAGGTGAACACTGGGGAGACTATCAAGATTGCAAATATTCCAATTTGTTCTGCTAAGTGGGGAGTATTAATCTTTCCTTAACTTTCTTGCATTATATGAAAAAAATCAATCTTAGAAGCAAGTTCAAAGACACTTCACACAGAAAGTTGCTGGAGACCTGTGAGAGCTTCCAAGCAATAAAAATAACTTTTGGGTGCATTTCCTTTACCTCTCAGGATGTAGTTCTGATAATTCTGGTCGGCTTCTGCTCCCACTTTGATTAAGCAAGTCAAACCTTCAGCAACAACAAACTCATGAACCAAGTCCTTGTCATCCTGTCACAGGAGAAAGGAAAAGCTGAATTAGATTTTTTAAAGACAAAGAAACAGATTAAATCATAATGTAAAAACAAATGAATGGCTGCAACACTGATTTCAGGTTTCACATGCTCTAAGAAAGTTGACATGAAAGCTCTTATATAGAGGACCAAAAGCAGAATTTAGAGCTTTAAAATCAGAATGAAATACATCAGTGCAAAGGAAGAAAAAACAAGCTTTAACCTTTCAGTCAAGTACAGAAAATTAAAATCTGTAAAATATGACTTTTCTTTTTTATTTTCATTGAAGCCTTGCAGACATTCTCCACAATACTAAATCTCATCATATCACATAAACACATATCCTTAAAGCCTTAAAGGGAAGAGAACATCATCTCTACTCCTTAGCATAATTCCAGCTTCAGTATTTTAGGTGTGTTACAGCAAAACTTTAAAACTGGTTTCATTGCAATGAAATATTCTATCTATTACCTTAACATAATAAGAATGCATTATATTTAGAATGGGAAAGTAAAGTGTTAAAGATAAGACCACTAGAAGACAATAGGACCACACTATGATAGAAAACAGCAAATACAAGAGAAAATTTCATGGGAATTTATACTTGCTAAAGTGGCTCACTAATTTTACACCATCAGTTCTTTCCTCAGGGCAACAGAATGATCCTGTATCACAGGTGGAAGTGACACCAGGGAGAGGAGGGGTTTCCTGGGCCTTACATGCACAACTTTTAAGCCAAGGGACTATAGAGGACCACATCCAAAGCTTGTCTACTCTTACAGAAGGCTCATGCAGACAAACAAGAAGCTACTAAGAACTGGATTAAACAGCCTTTAATGAATTAGCAATGCAAATTAGGCACAAGACCAATTAAAGATATTAATGGGACAGAATTACTCTGCAGACAATCCCAGCTACCACCTCCCTTCTTTTAAATACTCTTGATTTATGCTTTCATACACAACAGTGTAACAGAAATAAATTCCAGCTTTCCAATAATGCAGCCCCAAGAACCCAAGATCCATACAGTAAATTTGTTGAGAGTGATTTTTGAATTCATGGCAAACACTTAGCAAACTGCCAAGAGAAATCAAATAATCAAACCCCTTTTAGTGAGACATTTCACTTACTGCTGTTTTCAGCTGAATAATTTATTTATTATGAATTTCCTTCCTTCACCAGAGACAATTCATGTAATTCCTACAGTCTGACCAAACAGTAAATTAATAATTGGAAGGTGATCTAGCAATACGTGAGAAGTTTAGAAATTATGATTTAAAAAACTCCATTTAATGTTTTAGCTGGTAAAATTAGTTTTAAAAAATGAAAAATATTATAAAGGCATGTACAGATACACAAATTTATTACATGATAAAGGTGATTTTTCCTTCAAATAAAGTGTAAAATATACAAGGTGGAAGCATGCAATCATACCTCACATCTTGGTGAAAGTATACTGTAAAAGCCCAAAATACATAAGATAAAATTCACCTTTGCATATTCAGTCTTAAGCTAAAATTTCTTTTTATCTCTTAGTCTCAATGTTTTATCTTTTAAGAGTGCTATTTTTTCCCAGAAGCTAGATAAAAGCCTTAATAGTGTTTTCTGAAAATCTGAGAAACTTACAAACTCACATGTCAGAACAAGGCACTACAGATGCAAGCACACAACTTTATGCAGACAAATTTCCTCTATGCATTTTTCACCACCAGGTGAGCACTCCCTCCCATGTCTCCCTTTGTTACATGTTTTTTTTTTTTTTTAACTCCAAGATACCTGAATAATTTCTTCTTCTTTAAGAATTTTGAATCCTGTTTCTCCTAAAACTCAAGAGAGGAAACATATTCATGGAATCTCCCGGCTAAGTTTAATGTAGAGTGTATTAAGAATTCAGGTAAACTAAGGTTATGTGTCATGGTAACAAGTTGTCTAATTTAAGAGAAACAATAAATATGACAAATCTAATTATTGAGTGAAATAACCACCATTTCTTCCAGATGGTAATGTTATCTTAGTTTAAAAAATTTTCTCTAAACGCCTTTTCTTGATATTTTAGCATACATTTTGATTTTGCATCAAATGTGTTTGCATCCTCCTTGGAAAAAAGGAACCTATTCAGGATTGACACACAGTGAAATAAAGAACATTGGAAAAACAGGAAAAAGTAGGAATAACTGTGGTTGGCAGATTCTGACTTTTATTAATAGACCTTTTAAATGCCTATTTGGGAAAAATAAATGACATTGGGGTGATGAAAAAAAAAAGTCCATATAGCAGAGAAGTTAACAGTAGTCCAGTTTCAGAGTCCTTCAGGTTGAATCCAAAAAACAAAATACATTTTTAAATAGCATTTAGCAATTAAGGGTTGATGCCATTAAGTGAAAGGTAAAATCTGAAACACCCACTGTAACTTTAGGATGTTTCCCCTTAATCTTAAATAGTGAATAGATATTAGTGCATCACCTGCAGAAAAGATTAGAAATTAGCATTTTATTGTCAAGATAAATCAAGCTAAAACTCTATTTTTATGTTGATGATATATATTTATTTATTTCTTTAGTTAGTTATTTAATTTTTTATATTTTAACACGGACCTTTCCAAAGCAAATTTTCAGATCTGTCTTCTGGAACTTTTTCAAAGCAAGCAAATCACAGAGCCACCTGGAACTACAGGGGAACAGCAGAGGATATAGAGGGGAAGAGGAACTTCACCTAGACTGCTTTTGGAAAGCACTGAATAAACAAATCAAACCTGAATTTAAAAAAAAAAAAAAAAGGCTTTTAAGGCACTTCTCCTTTCCCAAATAAAAGAGAAAAAGAAGGTGTAATGAAGTAGAGTACAAACACATCATGCCTTAGACATAAATCTCAACTCAGTATATTATCTATCTATTATCTATCATGTATATACGATGAGAGGGAAGAAGCTAACATCTGGAATGTTCAGTGAAAGATGAAAGGCATGCAAGCCCATACGTTCTACATTGGAAGGAGAATGTTTACATCAATTTTGGTCCAGGATAATCTTTTCAGACCCATTAACTTTCTGACTTGCCAAGTTAGGTGACCTCAAGAGTAAAGGCTACTCTCTAGCAGTGGTTAAGAGGTTCAGGTTTCCAGGAAGAGAGCATTCATTGTTCAGAATATATGGCAGGAGCGTGACAATGATACCTATATAAGTATACGTCACACATGTGTGATAACAGCTAGAAGGAGGCAGGGAAATGTTGACATTTGCTATGGAAATGGACTCCTCTACTAATATTGCAAAGATTTATGAGTGCTTAATCAGCAGGTATTAAGGCACTGATGAGAAAAGCAGCAAAACAGGCAAAGCTCTCTTAAGCTTACTGCTGAGCTCCTGCAACCATAAAGATTGTGCAGTGACACAAAGGCTGGCTACTTAAAGTCTTTATGAAAAGATAGCATTGGCCTCATCAGATAACTACATTTTGCTTGTTTATCCACCAACTTGAATTAGATCACATCTCTTCCTTTTGTTAGGCATCTCAAAGGTAGACAAAACAACATAACGTTATGTCTGTGCAATAGATGTCTATTTTTGTCCAATGTATAATGGAAAAAGACACCAAATATACTCAAAACGGTGAGTTTAAAACTTGTTTATGTGGTTGACAAAATGCACAAACCATAGTTTTTCACCTCCATAACTCAGCCTAGCAATTAAAAAGACCCCACAAACCCTGTGATCAAGCAGTCTATTACCATAGGCTCCTGTGCTACTAGCAGAAGTAGTGGGGGGCATTGTCTTCTTTCCCACATATTTGTACCATTCAATATATTTTCTAATGTAGTTTTGCAGCGTCTTACCTGAAGATGGACACTGAAGATATTTTTCTAAGGAATGGCACTTTCCAAGAACATATTTTTATTTGATATGCAGCTTCCATGTGCAAAGATAAATTGTTTATGTACTGTTTAAGATAAATATTTCTGAAGTCTGCTTCTTCTGTGGGCCATATGTTTGAAAACTTTTACCCAAAGCATCATCATTTTTATGCCACAAGAAAGTTGCTTCGTTTCCCAATAAGAATTGAGGTTTTGGAACATAGTTTCTCAAGGGAATTTTTTTTTCCTAAATCTAAGAAGCACTGCTGGAAACCTCAGTCCAAGTATTTGGGGAAACTGGATTAGTAAGTAAATATTCACACTTGGATATGCACATATGTATTTCTCTCTTACGTGGCTAACAGCTGTGCAGAGTACTGCCTTTCCAAGGAATCATAAAACAAAACAAGTTGCTGGTCTATAAGATTTCCACCCAGAAGAATTTCATTTTTATGTTTTGAACGTCCCCCCTTCCTTTAATAAACTATCCCATTGTTTCTGTGTGCTTAAGCATTCCCATATTTAATTCTATCTTGTACAATTCTCTCCTGTTTCTGTTGCAAAGTTAAAGGCTGCACATTTTATAATGTTCATTTCTTTAAATAAGGAAAACCGTGCATCCCCCATGGTTTCTAGGCTCCCCAGCCTGTGCTCTCCACATGACACATTATTGAGAGAGCCAGCAATCACAGTCCGTACTGACCAAATCTTCCAAAATGCAAATGTTGCTGTGATCCAGCCTAAAAGTGAGAGCACCACAGGCAGACAGAGTGCCAGTTATAGACAAGAGAATCTCCTCATGGAGCTTTGCCCATGGTTTACAAGAGGAGATTGCATTCAAACAGAGATCCAGTGGTTGATGCATTTCAGTGTCTGCTAGGGGAAGAGCTTCCCTCTCTGCTCTGCCACTCTACAACATCCCTATTAAGAGAAATGTAAGCTCTGATTATCAGGACAGCTCTGGTTTTGTCTGTAGACCAAAGATTGTAGCTTCACAAAGATATACTGCATTCACATTTCAACACTGTGATAATTCACCCAGGCAAAAGGTAAGATGAATATTGCCAATTCACTGGGCACCATGCACACATGAGGAGAAATATATACCTGATGTAAAGAGGAGGAGCATCCTCCTCTGCAACATGAAATCTTCTGGGACAAGATGCTGGCAGCATATCAATAAGGAATCATACAAGCAGAAAGGGCACAGCTCATTCAGACACTGCCTGGCCTGGCTCCTGAAGTTAACATCCCTACTTTTCAAGAGGGAGAGCTAGTGAAATTTTGACTCACTGCTATGTTCATGTATGAAATAGTATCCTGGCAGACTGCACTGTCCCCAGTCCACATTATTATGTCAGAGCCAGGTCTCCTTGGAAAGCCCTCTTCCTCAGATTCCCCTGCCAAGAGTTCACACTGCGCAGCAAGGAAACAGAAGTGAAACAGAAACCCCAAATGATTATGCCCAAGGTGAAAAAAAAAATAGCAAAGAAAGTACATTAATCAATAAAATGCCAGTGCATTTTAGCCCTCTGAAAAAACATAAAAGATGGCTGCACTCTTTAGAAGTTAAAGCACATTTTTTCAAACAGCCTCCACCCCCCCTCGTTTTTACTTTTAATCTCCTGCGAAGTCAAGATAGGATCACGAAGTTCAGCTGGTTTTAGGAGGATTAAGGTTTAGGGATTAAGCTTCATTCATTTGGGGATGTAAATTAGCAGCAGAGGGACAGCAGCTGACTGGTGAGGAAAGGGAGGAAGGAGGAGGCAGGTCAAAGAGCAAACCATGCACAACTGCAGGCTTTCATTGGCATATATCACAAATGTCAATGTATCTGTCACTCCACCACAAGAGAGTAAAATAAAGGAATATTGCCCAATATACTTCAAAATCTTTCTTTATCACTGAGTGCATAAAGGCAGAATGATAAAAATCCACGTATTTATTAGCAATAGCATCAATGATGAGTAGGTCCTTGTTCCACATTTCCTATACTTAATAGTACAAGGAGAATAGAAACAGATCTTTTTCCCTAAGCATTCCTCTGGCTCTGACAGACCCTCACATAATAACAAACAAACAAACAACAAACAAAACAAACAAAACAAAAAAACCCAAACAAAAACAACAAAAAAACCCCAAAACAAAACAAAAAATAAAATTAAAAAAAAAAACAAACCAAAACAAAAAAAACAACCCCATACTTTGTTCCTGATTTGACTGCCCTGGGCAGAAGTAGCAATATGGCAGCACAGACCAGAACACACTTCCATGACCTGAGAGCCTTCATATCCACAGGCTCGCTGTATATTTTCAGATGCCGACACAATTCACCATCCCAGTAGCAATGGAAAATTAACATGTAATTCCTCTCAGTCACCCTTTCAGCTGCCTATCTCTGCAACCTCAGTGACTACATTAGAAATATATCACAAGTAAGACTCCGCCATTATATTTTTAACTATTGGTACCTGCCTTCAGCATGCATCACATTTGCTGAAGTTACCAGAAAAATAATTACTCCCATTGACAAGGCTAAAATGATGTAATAAAAGTTATGTTGTGCTCTATTAGAAACAGAAATCCCAAAGCATTTCCATAGTCCATCTTTTTTATTGGCTAAGTGACAGGTTGCATTTTACAGATCAAGATTGGCTTGCAATGTTTGCCATTAGAAAAACTCACTCTGGCTTGAAAACTGAGTAAACATAGTCAGGAAGTGACTGAAGAAGCACTGATTGCCAAGATATAATTTATAGTTACTTTCCCACACTTCAAACTATAGTTCTGCCCTCTGGACTCCTAAATTATCAATATAATTAAAATAGTAGATTGCCAGTCCAGAAGTGCCTGATATTATCTACTTCAATTGTCACTGTTTATTTCAGTCCATTTTAAAAGCTAAGTCACCTACTGCAAACTACACTGGAAAGGAATAATTCCAAAAACATACACACACGTATCCATACATAAACTGAAGTCCTAGTAGTCTCTCAAGACTGTGTTGCCATTTCAACCTCAATTATTTACAAAGTTACAAAGACACTTCTACTTATGGACCAGATGAGGCAGTGGTTAAGTAGGCAAGTCTTGTACTAAACATGAAAATCTTCAGCTCTACTTTGTGTCAAGCCATTACTCTTAGAAGATTAACCAAACACAGATCTGAGAGCCCTCTGCTGTCACAAAGAGTCCATTTCTCTTGGACACGCATTTCCACTCCCTGATATTTGGTAACCCAGAAACTACCCAAAGATAGGTGCTTGGCAGGTTCACTTGCTTTCTTTCTTCAGTCAAATTCCCAACAGCACACCTAGAAGAACAGC
This sequence comes from Cinclus cinclus, assembly GCF_963662255.1. Taxonomy (NCBI): domain Eukaryota; kingdom Metazoa; phylum Chordata; class Aves; order Passeriformes; family Cinclidae; genus Cinclus; species Cinclus cinclus. The sequence continues at coordinate 85,843,254 of NC_085046.1, read as the reverse complement.
TCCTTGAGAACAAGATTGCCCTGGACTGAGATGTCCCGAAACTGCTCAGCTGCTAGAAATAAAAGAGGTAGAAGCATTTTAGTGGTAAAGGGTCTGCAAGGACCAAGCAGCTGGTTTGTATCTCAATGGAAGCTCCTTCCTCTTGCTCACTTTGTTGATTGCAAATGCACTTCACCCACTTTACAGACCTCACCAGCTCTGCCAAGCTTCCATTCCTCTTCACTCCAAACTTTCCCCTATACTCCTCCATGCTGTGGCTCTGCTACTCATTTTCTTCTGTTCACCAGTCATAATTTATCCCTTCCCAACTCATTTAATATACGTCTGTGTAGAAGCATGGCCGTAACGTGACACAAAGACATCACTATTTTTACATTGTTCAATTTTTTCCTATCCATTCATCTGTATACATGGAGCAACACTTTGCAACAGCATGCATGGAAATTGCTATACCCCCCCCCCTTACTTCCAGTGAGGCAATATACTAAGCCAGACTGTAATGTAAAATTTGGTTTCTGGTGGTGAGAACAATGAAAATTTATCCCCAGTTCTGTTGCTGAAGGGAAGGGGTGCCATCCAGAGGGTCCCTGGCAGGATTGAGAGGTAGGCTAATGCAAACCTCATGGAGCTCAACAAAGTGACCTGGGTCACGGCAATTGCAGACACATTTACAGGTGGAGCAGAGAAACGATTGAGAGAGCCCTGTGGAGAAAACCTGGGGGAAAAAATGTGGGGGAAACTTGGGTTGATGAAAAACCTTAGCATGACCCAGCCATGTGCACTGGCAGCCCAGAAAGCCAAATGTGTCCTGGGCTGCATCCAAAGCAGAGTGGGCAGCAGGGGAGGGAGGGGATTCTGCCCCTCTGCTCTGCTCTGGTGAGACCCCACCTGGACTGCTGTGCACACTTCTGGTGTCCTCAACATAAGAAGAACATAGAACTGTCAGAGCAAGTCCAGAGGAGGGCCATGAAGTGGATTAGAGGAATGGAGCACCCTTCCTACAAAAACAAGCCAAGAGAGTTAGGGCTGGTCAGCCTGGAGAGGGTTGCACGGAAACCTCATAGCAAACTCAAGTATCTGAAGAGAACATACAGGGAAGTCAGAAAGGAGTTAATCAGGAACAGGAGTGATAGGACAAAGAATAATGGGTACAAACTGAAAAAGGGGAAAGTTACTTAAGACCAAGGAGAAAACTCAGCCTGTAGTCTTTCATGTTTATATTTTTCTGACAGGTAACAAGTCAGTAAAACACATGTATTGGCACCTGACACGTAGGGAGGGAAGGAAAGAGAAATTTGCACAACTAAGATAAAAAAAAAAAAATTCCTTCAGTGGATATAACTGAAAACCCCAAATATTACTGTTGTCATAAGCTAATTAAAGACAAAATTTAGAGAGGAAAGGGTCCTTGGCCTGCACAGCAAAGTTGCTCCCATGTCACGCTAATGTTCTTTAAGTTTGCTTTCTTCAATTACTAAGACTGAATTATTGTGACCCTGCCTCATCTTCACCACTGTCTTCTTCAAAAAAGTCCTATTTCCCCTTTACTCGGAACATGGTGCTTTCCTTCTCCTATTATTTTGGTCATTAAGTTCACTACTTTTACATAACCTGCCTGATTCCTGCATCTTATGAGGGAGCTGCAGGTAGAAAGCCATCTTACCGTGATGACATAATGTTTATTTCTAGTGCTCCCACTGAACTTAAATTTGTAGCTGGGATGATGCCACGTTCACCTGAGAAAAATTCCAGAGTTATCATCAAGTTCTGCCAGTGAAAATGTTGGCCTGCCTTTTTGGGTCATACAGAACAATAAACTGAGAGGGAACTGAACTGTGCTAAAATTCTTAAAACAGGCTGAAAGAAAGAACACAGAAAAGAAACTGTGCTCCTATTTAACGTGTTGAACAATTGGTAAGCACCTTTCTGCTTTCAATATTTCATTTTTTTCAGTTAATAAGGCCCAGATAATTAGAAGACTTTTTTTCTCCATATAACTTTTCTTTCCCCACTGTGAGTGCAAGAAGCAAGCTGGCAAGAAAAATAAGTCACATCCCAGTCTCACATTAGGCTATTCAATTATTCGGCAGAAAATCTTTGGTTGCCTCCCCCTTATAATGGCATTTAGCAGGAAATGAAGAAAAGAAGTCCTGCTGTACCTATCTCTGTTTACCACAGTCCATCTCCCTATATATGCTCAACCACCAGATAAAAATAGCAGTGCAACTAAACACGTTTTATGCCACTGACTTGATGGGGACAGAATTTCAGTTTTTGTACCTTTTGCAGACAGCAGATACATCAACACACTTTGTTTTTGTCCTCTCAGTCAATAGAATCAAAAATTCCTAGAAAAGTCACCTAGAGCAGACCCTACCAGGAATATTCTTCATGACACATAAACAACGCATCAAAAAAACATTCAAGCATTGTATTACATACCTGAGGAAGCTAAAGTAGACAGGAGCATTCTACTGAACATTTCCTGCTCCAATTCAAACATTCACTTGTGATTAGAGAATGAATACTGGTGGCTTCCCAAGTTTTAGGCAATCTTTATGGTATAAGCAGTCCACATATTTACTCTCATTAAACACTGTTTAGATCTCAGCCTGTAATGCTGTCTAGACATGAAGAAGCCACTCTACTTGCTAATTAAACTGAGAAACTCATTTTGACATTTGATGTGTCATATGTTTTTTATTTATAATCTCTAAACAGTAATGAGACATCTCCTTTAAAAATAGGATTAAACAGATCTGTAAACTGCTACGTAGAACTGTAGTGAATTTGATTTGGAAATGAAGGTTTCTCTTTTTCACGACTTAACCAAGAACCCTTCCACGAGGCTCTTAAGGGGAGAGGTGGCAGGCAGCCTCCTCACAAGTGATGACAGCAGCCCCTAAATCAAGTGTCACACAGCTACAAACCCTAAGGAGTCATCAGTCATGCCTGCAGGAGGGGAAGGAGCAGCCTCTTTCCTTGAGATCAATGAGGCAAACACAGAATACTCCTTCTGCACTCCTAAGGATGATTGATGACCCCTTAGCAGCTGAAGTGTGTGACATTTGATTTCACTCACTGATAAGATTGTGTCTTCCAAACACCTTCTAGTTAATGTTTCCAGGGCCCCCACATAGCTGTTCTTTGTGATATTTTTTAACACAAAGCTCAATTGTTCGATGATTAATGAATTTCTCAACAACAGACGAAAAATCTGTAAGAGAGTTTTGTAACTGTGTCCCTTGATACTCTGATCACGACACAAAACAGAAATCTAGGCTCCTTACAAAAACTAATGCAAGATCTCCGGCACCTGTCACATGAAAACTGTAGGCAAAACAATCCTAAAAAAAGAACTTTTTTCTTGAAGACTTTAAAATGTACACTTGAGATTGGCTTTTCAGAAAACCTAATGCATTGATTGATATTGATTAAAAATATTTTCCAAAACTTTAATAAGCAGATTTCCACAAGGTAATTGATATCAACAGATTTGGAATGTGCTTTATGGCTTTCTTTTTTTTCTTACAGTACCATACTCTTATCCAGTTATTTCTTATTTTGAAATTATGCAATCAGCATTATTTGAAACTGTGCTTTGTAACTACAAGATACACTTGCTTATAGGTTCTAAAGCATGCCTGCTTTATATTACATCCTCTTGTATCACAGGCCATGTTAAATAAACTTTTTGAATATCACTTAAATCTCACAGCACTATTTACATTTATTTTTGTGGTTTTGCTAATTTTTTTTGTTTGTTTTTAAGATTGATATTGAATTAAATGCTTTAAGCAGATATATTTTTAACTCGTTCATGAAAGGAAGAATGTTTTTTGAGCCTGATTTTCTAAGTGCCATGTTTGGCTGGGTTCTGCTCAATGCCTTTGGAAGTTTTAGCACTCTGCACAAAAATCATGAGCTTTTGATAAATACAAGAACCAGGCAATTTGGAAGCCTGACAGAAAATCCATTCAAAAGGAGAGAAACTGTACTAGTTGTCAATCTTATCTTACTCTGTAAGTTTGTTTGTCAAATAGCTTCCTCTGGTAAACAGAGGAAGAAAACTGCAGCACAATCCAGAAAAAGATGATGACTGTGGCTCTCACCCCTTCAGAATGAATGACTGGAACAGAATGGCAGTACTGTCAAAGAAAAACGCTCCACATAACCTTTATCATTTTGCCAAAAGCAGCCCACCAGAAGAAATCAAAGAGAAATTCCAAGTGTGAACTTGCCAAATGAATCTTTCATCTAAATTTTGAAACAAAGGCATTGCTCTTGCCAAACATTGCTAAGCTTTGCTGAGGCCTCACGTGAAAAATCAAGAGCTCCGACTATTTGGAATTCAAATTCACTGCAAAACTTGGGCTTCTTCCCAATTAATGCAAATGAGAGACTACACACTAACTTGAAAGTCTTATTTCCAAAACGTTACACTCTCAAGGAATTTGAAATGCTCTTTATAATGGCATACAAAATCAAAAAATATATTTATGTTGAAAAACACACTTTAAAAAAACTTTTACCATAATGATAAATTTCTAATGCTGACATACTTTCATGTCATATTAAAAAAAAGACGTTTTGGACAGTAATGTTTTACTATTTATATATTTATAATATAACCCTATTATATTTACTTGTATTTTTCTTCAGTAAAGAACTGGAACTGCTTTTCCTTCTAAAACTGATACAAAAATTACCTTACATTCTCTCTCATGGTTCATTATGAGATAAACTAAAATCATAATCAAAGGACACCTTTAGCAATGCTGTCAAGGACAGCAAAGTTGGCAGGTAAACCTGGGTTGATAGGGGCTTGTTTTCCAACTGAAAGTGTATTACCTCAAATACCTGAGCGTATTCTATGAATACTCTCCAGCCTGAGGAGCATTTTTTAAGTCCCCCCTAAGAGAACCTGTATTTTAAGTGTATATGTAGATTTTTTTTAGGGTATGTTTGCCCAGCAATTAGCCACAGTTCCACCAGAAAGAGCTTCTTTATGTGGTAACTGATAGTTCCCAAATTCCTTTTCATACCACATACATTAGAAAACAAGAAAGTTAAATTCTTCAAGGAAAATTATGTCCTGAAACAGTCAGACAAGTTCTACTTAAAACTAAATTCATACACAGATATGGTTGTGTGCTTCACTTTCCCCTTCTCTCTCGTTACTCTTCAACACAGTCAACCCTTTAAATTAACTAGAATAAATATTTAAACAACATTTTCATTAGAACATCTGATCAGCTGCAAGAGAGAGAGCTTACTGGTGTGTTGTCTGAAAGCACTGAGCACTTGTGCTCAGAAATTTCTTCTAGACATCAAATAACCTATAGGGAAGAGGACATTTATGAATACCCAAACTGTGAGAATTCATGATGAAAGGGCATGGGAGGTGAAGGATGGGTGGGAAGAGAGGTTTTGCACTCATTGCTAAATATGTGTGAGTGTCCAGATTATCTGTGTAACATATAAATGCAGAGAAACACAAATACTTCCAAGAAACAGCTGAGGTGCAGAAGAAGAGAAGAAACCAGAGAAGACTCTTGGAAATCTGCCTGATTTCCTGTGAGCACACAGTCCATATGCTTGGCAAGCTCACAGGGAAATCCAACTTGCATCCTTGTGACTCTCAAGCAGTCTCCCCCTGGGAATGAGCGACAATGTTTCTTGAAGAGACAATGGTTTTCCCAGTCTGCATTCATGAGATGACCAGACTGTTTTGAACTGGAACTCCTTCTTTCTCCCAAAATTTCAAAATTCAGGGACATTTTTCTGACCCAGAACACATCTTCAACTACCAAGATTTAAAATTAAATGGCCCACCCTTCACCACTCACTCCTATTGTGTAGAAAATTTTAATTCTGGCATCTTCTAAATTATAAATGCTTAACTTTGAAACCTATGAAAAGGACTATGTGTTTAGAAAATTTGCAATTCTGCAGTCTTTCAGATTTCATTAATGTTTTTATTCTTCTTAGACTAAACATCAATTTAAAACAAAGCAAAACTGTTAAACTAAGACTTTAAAATTTTTCCACCTACCTATTACAGCTAAAAAAAAAAGATTGTAGTTTGTCATCCTCCATTTGGATCCATTAGTAAAGAAAAAGTGCTCCTCTTATTGTTCGCACTTATATTTACTAAAACTTGAATGTCTTAAATGAATTCCATTCTAGAATCACATTGAGAGTATGCTCTAATTCTCACAGATGGGGTTTTCTTTCCCTTTTCCTGACCTCCTCTCTCTAACAAGTTTCCTTGCAGTCCTTCTCCTTATCCAGTAAAACCAATCTGAAATCCAAGATTTTAATTCAAGCAAATTACTTATCAACCACACCAGTTGTCTATCACATTGTTTACTTCCCCACAGGACCCAAAATCTTCCAGATTTCCTGCATAATGAACATTCATATTCAAATCCATGTCTTTCCTTAAAATCATCAGTCATCACCATATCCTCCTCAGCTCCATGAAGCATCTTTTTGGCTTATGAGTAAATTTTTTCCTCTATACCCAGACTAAATTCAAACACATTCAGAGACCTCCGATTACATTTTGGTTCATCATCAGAACTGTTGCACGTCTCCCACAGGTCTTTTCCATTTTTGATGTGGCTGAAACCCAGGCTATTTGTCCATCACTGGGCCATCACCCTAACTCATGGTTTCCCTGGTTCACCTTTTCAAATTCCCCTCCAAGTTTTCCCAATTCCAAGATACGTCACTGTCTAAAGAGCAGTCTAAATTTCCACTTAAGAGTTTCAATTTTCTTGTCTTCTCTCCTGACAGGTTTACACAACTCACTCTGCCATTACACAACATCTTGTCCTTCTGACAGACAGAAGGAACATAGGAACATTTGCAGATCATAAAAATAAAGGACCCTAAGAAGGAATTAGCTAATTCCAAATCACAAATGAAATATTAAAAGTGTCTTTTGCCAGAAACTGTTATCTAAATTTAAAAATAATTAAAAATAAAATTAAATTAATGTTCAAATCACAGAACAGACAGCTATTAGTTGCTCACCTGAAATATTTGTTTCAAGGAAAAGAGTGCCCGTCTCAGCTCCCGTCCATTGGAATTGTAAAGTTTTTCTGGGAAAACAAAATAAGACAACAGGAAAAACTTCAGCATAAACAAAACTGACAACACAGCAAGAATGTAGTACAGCTTTTGAAAGAATCATAGCACCCACTTCCCATTAGGCAGTTGTCCTTGAAAAAATTAGCTTTTTAAAATATAGATACATGACTTATTCATTAAATGTGCATGTAAACCTGGATTTAGTTGTCTATAACTTAAGATGGCATCTCCCAGGTAAATTCACAACAGCCTTAACAAGATCAGTGAGAAACGATTCTCTCTGGAGTTTTTGAAAATGCTTAGAAATACTGTTCTTTCTGCATTAAGGTAAATTTAGGGCTTACTGAAAGTACCAGATTAATCTCAAAAGACTCAGCTGAGACCACTCTTTGCCTTTGTTATCAAAGCTAGAGCCACTGAATCCCATCCTTGACTGCCTTCCCTCTAGACATTCTTTTCTCATGTTCTCATCTTTCTATTGTTAAATCCTTTGTCCAATAGCAATGAACATTAATACCAGAAATAGTCGGACAGTCTGTTCTTAGCATAATTCAAAACAGTGTTTTATTCTCCTGAAAACTGATCTTGACCTTTTTCTAAATGAAGCAGAAGCCTTCTGTTCATCATCCAATACTGAAATGTATTACTTCATTTATTCCCCTACTAATGCATTCTCACAGAAATAATTTAAAGACAAAAGCAACTTTGCTATCTTTCTGAACCCTGCTACAATGTTTGTGCCTTTAGAAGTCTTGGGCTGTGCATCTCAAGTCTGTTGTTGCAAATTTGTGACTGTAGGAATAGAGTAGAAGGTCAGCTCTTCAAATCTTCCTGGTCTACTATGCTTAGGGAATCTGATAGAGACTTTATGCAACACTCCTAGAGTCCTAAATTTAATTTTATTACACTACTGCAAACTAAGGGCAATGATAAAGCAAAATCAAATCTTCATGATCGCCTCAGATGACACACTTTGCCTCACCCACAAATCATCATGGAAGCACCCTCTCTGCAATGGACAGTGACCAGCAGGCCCTGAGATCAAAGCTGGAATGCCCATGGAATAATATTCTTATGATAAAATTAAATATCAACACCCCCCATTTTATTTCTTACTTTCCCTTGTATATTTCTCTTTCAATTACCATTTTGCACTACAAAACCAAATTAAATTTTGTTGTCCTCTGTCAGGAAGTTGCAAAAAAGGGACTAGCATTTGAGGATTCAATGCATTTATAACTCAGTGATCATTCTTTACTTCAATCAAGGAAGGTGGAGTTCAATTTTTGGAAAAAAACATTTCTTACTCCCAACAGTCATCTTCAACCAAAAGAAAAATATGAACTAAAATCTCAGCAGAACTAGCACTTTTTTTTTTTTAAACTTTGAAAGTAATTTTGTTCATCCCTAATTGCCTCTGATTTCAAAGGCAGAATGTACAGAGCTGGCAAAACTATTGTTGTTATAAGTTGTCTCCTTTCTTGCACTTTTTATAGATCCTTGACAAAACATTGGAGGAATGGATTTCACTTCAAGCCATAAACTTAGAGGCATACTTTAATTACTCTCACTTAAAAATGCACTGGCATGTGGGACCACATTTCTTGGCAGGATAAAGAGTAATTTTGTCAGGAAAGCCTAAAGAATAATAAAGATCTTCTAAGACCCAGTCTGTCAACTTTACATGCCACATTACACAAAATATTCCTTTTTGAAAGTTACCTCCATCTGGCATTTGTTATTACTAATTTCTCTCTATTCATAATTCACCAGCATCATTATGAGCAGAATGTCTCCAAACAAGGCAGTGCATTATCATCTTAATTAAGAGAGGCACCACTTCTTAAAGTCCTGGCAACTTTGTACATAAATATCAATGTCCTAACAAATGCCATCTGTTGGTCTTGGTCTAAAACAGAAATCATCATCCCAGCCTGGGGTGAAGTCCTAACAAACCATTGTTATGATACCATAACACTGGTTGTTTCAATGGTGCATGAAGATTTTTGGTACATCTCAAAGGAACAATGCTGAACATTTTTTCTCCTTGGTCTTTTCACAGAGCATAACCTCATCCTTGGCAGGCAGCACAAACAATGCTCTCCCTGCTCGTCTGTAGCAAACAGGACAGAAGTTACCGACTGGAGCTCAAAAAGGGGATCTGTCATTAGAGCTAAGAATCAACAACTACTGCAAGTATCGAATTTGACAACAGTTGTGGCATGTGTCACAGATGTTTGAGGTGGGTTGAAAATCCATCTGAGGAGAGACAGTCCAGGTGAACCATCTCATTTCTGACATCTTCCACCAGAGACAATGTACCTCCTCACACAGAGCTCATCTTGTTCAATCAGCTCAAAGATACAAGTCCACAGCATCTTCACCTGTTACTCTTACACACAGGCAACATACTCTTTGCATAAGTCTTGACGCCCCCTTCTTACAGCCACCAGAAACATTCAGTGACCATCACACAAGGAGGGAAGTAAGGTGGCCATGCTACATCAGAAGATGCATTTGTTTAGAAAACCTCAGTCCAGGATGAATTTCACTCAGGGCAGGAAAGCCTGTGTAAGCCAAGGCACTGCACAGACCCTTTAAAAAGCCTGTACTTTTATTGTGTGTGCTGCTTTTCAGATTACAGCTGGGGGACACTTGCTAAAATGCTCCCAAGGCCTTAGAGGATTCCCACTTGTTAACAGCAACTTTAGCACCTCAGGGACCTCAGGCTCATTCTGAAAGGTCTAGACTGCAACTGAGGGTACAAAAATGCATCAGCAGAAACTGAAAGGCAAGAATCAGTTCTGAGCTCTTTTCCTACAGTAGAAAAACAAAATTAAAAAGAAAAAAAAAAAAGATTAAAAAAGAGAGGAAAAGCCACATTTGCTTACAATGTTTTCACACTGCAGACAATTCTGAAACTAGATAGAAAATGCTTTTTAATGCTTGTTTTACACAAGCAGTTTAAAGTGTTGCCCTCTGAAGCAGACTGAGAAATAACTTTCCATGTAAAAACACAGAGGTGACTAATTCCCATAGTACCTCCCTGGGAGAGTTGTCTGTGACTGAAACAAATGATGCCTACAGCTTTGAAACAGGAGTCTATCCTGCTACTATCACCAAACCCAGACAATTCTGAGGTGCTCCAAGGACACTCACATGTGCACTGCTTTGCTATAAGGTGTCAGATAAGCTTGAATATGTACACCAAGACAGTTTTACGTCAGAAAACAAACCTCTGAGTTTCAAGCACGAACATGTGCTGCTATGTCTCTTCCTGTAACTTCTCTGGCCCTTTGGTAAAACACATTTCCTGTCCTTTGCCAGGCCAGCTGCAGGCTGGAGACATTCTACATTCATATACTTCAAGGTAAGATAAAAGAGGTCAGTGAGTTTGTAGGTCAGGGGGTTTGTGGTATCTGACACATAGACTTCATCTGCCTATTAATGATGGTGGGTTTGACAGCCCTGTGCTGATAAGCAATGGTACTGCAGCCACTTTACCACTTTTCTTCAAGAAATAAAGAGCTGCATCCGCAGCTGTGAAATAGTTTTAATTGCATATACACAGATCACAGAAATTTCCCCTTATGGTTCCCTCTGACGTTAACACTAGAGGGCACTGCTTATTTCCTTATTTTATGGAAGAAAAGGCACTCTGTCCCTCCATGGGCTTCTCACTGATAGAGCAACACTCTTTGGGATGCAGAGTTGGGTACTCCATTAACCTTGAAAGTCTCTTTTCAATCTGTAGACTGCAAGATATCCTATGAAATTGAAACGCATCAGCACTGCCAATCTCTTTATTAAATTATCATTCACATCGTAGCAGGGAGGTGTATATCCTTGAAAGACAGAGAGACTCCCTTAGCTCGGCTCTTGCTTCTAGAGGCAGAGAATCACAATCAGACTTATGGTAGAGACAGACATGTGTGACAGGTAACACCTTGCAAGTGGCTATTTTCCTGCAACAGCAGAACTTTGGTTCAGAGAAGCCTTTATGCTCTTAAAAAAAAAATACATATATATATAATTCATTACTCTGTGTTTTTGCTTACTTTTACTTTTGTGAGAAACAACTCAGGCTAAGTGAAAAGGGATTCCTATAGGTGAATTTGGTACAAGTGTAGCAGTGAAGGGAAGGCAGTATGGTTTGAAATCAACATCTTTTCAGAAAGGAAGAGAAGCCTTTAAAGATATTTTTTTCAGACAACTAGCAGCTTTCAAATGGATTCTGTATTTTCAAAGATAATTGTCAGAGGCTCAAATTGCATTGGGTTTTCACCTCCTTTGTCTACGTGGAAAAAAGGAATTTTAAAGACAAAAATAATTTGTCCCTATATTCTCAATTACTGACTTTTCTTCTGGATTCTATGGGGAAAAAAAATAGTGTTTTCAATCCACAGTAATAAAAGAAAAAGTGGAACTGGCTGAACATTGCTCGGTTCAGCCCCACGTGTTACACCTGAACTCTGACCGACAGGGTACCATCCTCCTCCCTTCCTCTTCCATCACACCCATTGAATTAGTCCCTGGGATACAGTAATTTATACAGCATCAGCCCTTTGAGCTGTTGGCAAAGGCTTGTGAACATCTGGCTGAGCACAAATGGGAGTTGCTCTGCTTCACTTGCTGCTGCCTGAATGACCTCCATGTCTCCCATCCATGCCTCTTTTCTTTAAACTATAATTTCAAGATGAAGCTCCTTTCCTTACAAAAACATATAAGGGAGATTAACTCCATATTTGATTACATTAGCAGGATAGCTGGTGCAGATCCACTTAAATGACATTTGAAACATTTCCTGCCATTCATTTTTACCTTGCACGGGACAGAAGTAGCAACATTCCCTGGCTTCCAGTAGCCACTTGCAAATTAGCCAGTACTTAGAAACTAAAAAATTTAATTCCTCTGCCTGCAACAAGGAATGAAATATTATTTTAAATGCTCACTAGGAAGAAGTATTAGTGATAAAATTAAAAGGCTTTCAAAATTTAAATGAACTGCCTACTTTTCCAGCAGCATTGATGGGAAAGAAAACTTGAAAGAACAAAGAAAAGTATTTATAATGGTAAGAAATTTTGGCATTCATTCATTCTTTCTCTTAATGCCCACACCACACTTCTAAATTTATTACTGCACTATTCCAATTTTAAATGCATGTTATTTTAGCTGAATGAATGTATACAAGTGTAAAACTAAAAATCTGAGCAATACAGCAATTAGTCAGGCAAGTGGATCTACTCCTGTGAACAGGCATCAGGAACCAGCCTGGTAGACTTCACTTGAGTAGGCCCACGGGTACATGCAGTGCTGCAGATCTATAAAAAAACTGTATATAAAACTAATTAGCGTAGTGTGCCAGTCTTTCACTGTATGTCAAACAAATTAAAGCAGTTCTCTAAGAAAAGACCTGGTCCTGTGCCAAGAATAGGCTCTTTTCTTAGTTTTGCTTTTGTCCATGAAGGTTAGTCATAAACGTGTTGGCCAGACAAGGCACTCTCCTTTTCTTCACAGACCCTCTGGAAAATGCACGAAGAACAGATTCATTCACAGGGATATTGCCCACTATTGCATTGACACAATCGCTGCTTCTGCTTAGATTACTTCGTTTCGCATATTACAAATTTCCTTTTTTTCCCTCTGAATCCGATCTTATTTTGTCTGGATAAATGGTTATGCATTAATTAGAGGAACATGGCACATGTGAACTCAAGCTACATACTCTCCCACTGATCCAGGGATAAATGATTAGCACTTAGCACAGGAAAAGAACTTTCTCACAATAAAGGACCTTAGGCCAAGCAAGTGGCTGTGTACAAATTTCGGGAAGCTGAGCCCACATCACTGTCAGCACCGACTGCTTTGGAGGAATGTGCAGGCTGCCTCCAAGGAATGCTGCCCCGGCTTCCCAGCAGAGAAAAAACCCTCCCTACTCTCCTTTTCATTCAGACACACAGCAGCTGCTTAGCTAATTATCTGGGACAGTGGGACCCCTCAGTGAGCAGGGTCCTTTGCCCCCACTGGGAGAGGGAGATCCTTTGTGGGGAAAGGATCCTATTACGCCTGCATATGAGAAGAGCTCAGCTTCAAGCCTGCATCCTTATTCCCTTTCTCTGTAAAGGACCTGCAGGTGGGGAGTGGGAGGAGGGAAAGACAAAATAGCCTTGGACATCCTTTCCTATCCCATACCCTAAAGCCATGCTGGCAGAGGCTCAAAGTAAAGAGTGCAAAGAGCCACCTGCAAACCCCAGGGAGCCTGTGGGTTTGGACTGACAAGCAGGGAGAACTCCAGGGCAGGATCTCCCCTGGAAACGAAAAATACCCAATTCGGCCAGCACTTCAGAGCAATTCTATACACTCATGCACGGGATTTTCCGCCTCTTTGAGAACAGAAGTCTGCTTTCCTCACACTGCAGAAAGTACCCAGCAGAAAAAAGCCCCTGGATTTCCACAGAGAGAGTACACATGGCAAAACCCCCACTCTGGGAAGATGGGTTGGAGCTAATATTTTTTGAGTATTTGTCTGAAATGCCAAATATCTTAACTTCTATCACAAGAGGATTAACATTAAACTGTCGGCACAAGAATGATTATATATTTAAATCCACTGAAAAGAGTACCCGCTCCTGCAGGTACAAGTGTCCTCCCTCACTTCTTGCTCCTGTGTTTCTAAGAGATATCATATGAGACTCAATCAACTGTGGGAAATGAGTAAAATATAAGAGAAGTCCAGAGGATCAAGAAGAAAGATGATGACCCTGAGGATGAGGAATCTGAGACATGCAACAACAGGTTCTTTTCATTCTGAACACATCATCCTGAATGTCCCGGTGACTCCCCTATTCTTGGTTCTAGTTAGTCAGTGCTGGAGGTTCAGCATAAACTACAGTAACATGTAAATAATTCCATGAGATTTAAAAGAAAGAGGTTTTTATGCAGATATCTGGTAGAAGGGACATTCCAGTCTTTATCATACTTCACTGTCATGGTTTAACCCCAGCTGGCAGCCAAGCCTCACACAGCTCACTCCCCCACGACTGGGATGAGGGTGAGAATGGAAAGTCTAACAGTGAGAAAACCTGTGGGTGAGATAAAGACAGTTTCATAGTAAAAGAGAAAGCCACCCACACACGCAAAGCCAAACAAAGAATTTATTCATCAGTTTGGATGGGCAGGTGTTCAGCCATCTCCAGGAAAGCAGGGCTCCATCATGCCTAACCGTGAGTTGGGAAGACAAACACCTTCATTCCCAATGCTCCCCCCATTCTCCTTCTATCCCCAGTTTTATATACTGAGTATGACACCACATGACACGGAATGTCCTCTTTTGGTATGTTGGGGTCCATTCTTGTGCACCCCCAGCCCCTTCACTGATGGGGTGGTACAAGAAGCAGAAAAGGCCTTGACTCTGTAAGTGCTGCTCAGCAGCAATAAACACATCCCTGGATTACCAACAGTGTCTTCAGCAGAAATCTGAAACGGTCCAAAAGTCTGTCCCAAACAATGTACTATGAAGAAAATTAACTCTGCTCCAGCCAAAACCCTTCTGGAAGGATAACAGGAATAAAGTGATCTCTTCTCAACCATTTCTACCAAACTTCTGCATATTCTGCTTGGTTTCAAGCAAACCACATGCCATGGATAAACCATTAGCCAGAGTTGCCCCTTCACAGAGCCTTAAATTACTATTCTTTTACTTCTGTAGATCCATCCACAAGGAAGAACATTTGTCGTGCTATCTGCACACGTTATGGCAAACAAATGCCAACAATTTACACTAAGGGGAGATGTTAAAACACAGCAAGTGTTTATATAGTTAAGTGCAAAAGGAAACCTTAGTCTTCATCTGCTGGATCCAGGTGTTTACAGCTGTGGAACGTGGGGCTCTCTCTCCATGTTGCACTGCATTATGTTAAGATCCTACAAACTAAATAATGTCAAAACTTTCTCTTACTGTTTCCATTTCTAGTGTGTTAAGGCCCTGTTTGCTCATAAGCAAAAGAAAGGACATATAAGCTGATATGGGCTGAGAGCAGGGTGGAGCTACCTGAGAAAAAGGGTTTGCACTTTTCCTCTTACTTTTTTACGTCTCTGCTCACTACTGTTTCCCAAATCCTCTACTGCAAAAACCTGTGTCAGTTGTCTTTGACTGCTGCTGTAGAAAAAAGGACATAAGCAGTAAGAAAGCCCTACAGCAGGAGAGGACAACAGCAGGTTCTACCTAATGTAAGAAGTAAAAAATCAGAGTGGGACATTAAAACTCAGTGTCAATAAGGAATCACTTAACTAAATGGAGAGCAACAGCAACAATCCCAAGAAACTTGAATAGTTTGTGAATTTCCATGATTTATACTCCCAGGCTTTCAAAGTTAGTTGTGTCTGGAGTGATAAAGAAAATGCATGGGGTGTTCATTGACAAAATAACTTTTTTAGAACCGATTTTCAGGGTCTGGCTGGGGAAAATATTGCAGGCCAGTACCACAAATAGTTTTCCTGCCCTCTATGAGCCGAAAACTGTGAATGGAACAGTGAGTAAGCTCTGAATCCACTTCCCATCTGGTTATCACCACAGCTTTTATTTCCAGTTCCAAATTACTTCTCTCATGTATCCCTTCT
This sequence comes from Cinclus cinclus, assembly GCF_963662255.1. Lineage (NCBI taxonomy): Eukaryota > Metazoa > Chordata > Aves > Passeriformes > Cinclidae > Cinclus > Cinclus cinclus. The sequence continues at coordinate 85,827,537 of NC_085046.1, read as the reverse complement.
GATTTTGTAAGCTAGAATACAGAACTCCTCTTTACAGTTACAGTTACAATTCCCAGTGAGTCTGATGCCTACTGATAACTTTGAACCCATGGGGACACTATGTAGGTCTATGCACACAGAACAAACTGCTCAATAAGCTCAGTCTTCCTTCCTTCCTTGAAATAAAAAGTCATATTCAAAAGTTACAGCCTTTTCAACATATTAAAAAAAAATATGCTGCCTCTTCAACCTACTTTTCTAGCTATGGAACAGGCACCATAGTGTACTTCCCTACAATGATTTATTTATATAGGTCCTCTCCAACTGAATGCAAAAGGCACTAATATGCTCTTTAGTTCTGAAGTGCAGGAAACAGTACTTTGGGTTGACAGCTTCAAAGGAGGGCACTTCTGCATGTCCAAAAAAAATGCTGTGACTTCTCTTCTGTAAAAGTCAAAGGGTTACAGAAGGGAAAATGCTGCGTAACAAGGTCAAACATTACGACACTGTATTAGAGCAAATGGTGATGGAAAAGACTTGAGAGGTCATCTTGTTCATCCCCTGCTAATGCAAAATTGTTCCCTAGAGAGTAATACAGCAGGAAAGTAGTTGTTATGCTAAAATATAGGTTACATAATTCAAGAGAATGGGGCTGGGGAAAATTGCTAGAAAAGAAAATAATATAGAAGAACTTACTGCTTCTTTAGAGATTACTGTAGCAAAACTGAGGCTAAACCGTAATTTAAAAAAGTATGTGGAGGCCAACCTTTAATGTTTGTTTCAGTTTACAACTTGGTCTCTGAGTTGCTGGCCTGTGTGCTTGTGCCTAAGACAGTGCCTCCTGGATTAGAAATATTTAATATGAACATGGTAGTCATGATTTGAATTTTCTGGTTTTATTTTATTTTAAACAGTGCCAACAGTTGCTCTGCAAGCTCAATCACTATCAGTAAACAAAGATCAACAAGAAAATTATAGCAACCCATCACCAAAAAAAGACAAAAAATTGAGGCACACCCTCACTATTCCTTAAATTATGGATGCCTTATCTGTGCTGACAGCTTAGTGAGAGCAAAAATGTCTGAGGACAAAGACATTGCAGCTTTGTGCCAAGAACCTGAATGAGCTCCTGAGCTTAAAGCTCATGTCAAGTTTTACTGTTGCATAATATACAACAAAATATGTCAGATAGTATCTTCAAGATCAAGTTGTTGCAGTGATCCTAAATCCAGCCTCAACAAGTGCATCAGAGCTTAACTAGTCCTTTCACTTCAGAGGATGCAGCCTCCTAATTAATTGCATGCACTGAAGTATCAATTCGTTTACAAATTTGGAAAGCAAGGATCAAGACATTCATTTGATAGCAAGGCAACAGGCAAAAAAGGAACAGTAGCAGCAGTTCATGTTGAAAACCTGATAAAGCTGCTTCTCCTCAGATTGCTGCTAGCAATTAAAATGGTGCATGCATTTTTAAATACCTGAGCCTGAATTGCCTATGTGCATGTGAGACTTCCCAGTCTCACAGTCATGCTGCTGGAGGCTACTGATTCTAACTCAGTGTTAGGAGTTTTTTTGACCATTTGAAATGGCCAAGACCAAAAATAGACCACAAAATCCTCACACACAAAAACCAGTAGATGTGCCTGCGACTGCGACACACTTTCAATATTAAGTATTAGTATTTAATTGTACTTCAGCAACTCCCAGAAACATCATATGCACAAAGAACCCTTGCAGAAAGCTTCTATATGTGGTACCTGAATCCAGTGGGGCTTCATCTGTAGAATTTTTTATCCCGAAATTAATTTTAAAAGATAATAAGCAAACAATTCCAATGTAAATGCCACAGCACCTTCAGGATATTTATTTCAAATTTTCTTTACATTTAGTGATGATAACATTGATTTCTAAAAAATTTTTTATAATTTAAAAACAATATACAGACATTCTCAGTCTGAAACTCTTGCAATATCTTGATATAACAGACTCTCCTCATGTTAAGAACTTCACTTGAAACTGATCTTTTCTACACCTTCCCGTTCTTCTGTACATCCTCTAATCATTTCACATCTTTAAATGTGTAAACCCAGACACAGCAATACAACTAAGGCTTTGCTGATTTTGAGTATAGAGAAGAAAGAGCATTTCAACAGACAAAGATTTGGTTTTGTTTTAGTGTTACAGTCACACAACAAAGAACAATTCCTTAACTAATAGTCTCATAGTTCCCAGCAGACGTGATCTCAGTCAAAAACAATAAGCTCGTTAACCAGCTTTGTTCTAATAACTTAAACTGCATTTTCCCATGTGTCTTGATGTATTTTAGCGTTTTTTGGAAGGATGCTTCTTTAGAATACTTGAAGGATATAGTTAAATTAACAGAAATTAAATTTACAGAGATGGATTTGCAACAGAGGGAGAATGAAGAAATATCAGATGTGCAGAAGGAAAGACTGCAGCACAAATACTTTTAGCAGATGTCAAAGTAATTCAGGGTCAGCAAGTTTCCCATCATTCTGAAATTGCTGGGACATATGAAAAACACACCATTTTGGCAACTGAAAAGCAAACCCCACAAATAAACTGGAACAGAACCACTAAGACCTCAGGCTAAATCCATGCCAATGCATGACTCTCATCTGATGCAGATGCCAGATCAAGCACATGGCCAGTCCTCCTGCAGTAGGCTGGGGAGGCTTGGGGATCCCTGTTACCTGTTGGACAACTCACCTCCCAGCATTCCTACTCCTGCTGCACCCTGTGCCTCACCATCTCCTGGGTCATACTGGCACACGGCGGGTGCAGGTGGCTGGCACATCAATGCTCCATCTGCTGTCCCATGTCTTACAGCAGGGGGGACAACAACAGGCATCCCAGGAACGTGGCACAGGCACCCTGAGCAGCCTAACACTGGAGGAAGGAAGGTGACACTCTGGGGCAGCCAACAGTCTTGACCTTCACATTCTGCACACAGCAGCCCTGCAACAGAGAACTGCTGCTGTCCTGTACTTCAGAGCAATCTCTTTGTCCTTCAGTTACTATCTTTTACTACCGCTCACCCTGTTGGCAATACAAAGGCTTTTTCAAAAGTGGAGACACCTTTCTAGTCTCTCTAGGACCTGTACATCAGACTACAAAGGTTTAACAGCAGAAGTATTTCAGTGTTTTACATCCATATAAAAGTTACGTAAAAGTAGGGCACGCCTCCACTTTCTAAATACCATGATTAGGGTAAAGAGAGGTGTCCAAAGCTACATGTATTAAAATCAGGAAATTACTGATGAAAGACGGTGCTCCTCAGGTAGAATTTTTCCTTTTTGGAAATTCTCCCCCATTTTCACAGCTGAAAACTATTCTAGATTTCCCAGAAACAAGATGCGTGATGCATGATGGTCCAGAACAGTATGGTTAGATCTTCAAAAGGGAATACAAAACCAGTATCGGAATAATAACTTCATCCCCGTTAACAAACACAACAACTATACACCTCTGTGCCAGATGCTTCCTGAGTTCTCTTTGGAAATCAGTGAGTTCAATTAAGAGCATTTGCAGCTGGTGAAAAGCTGGTATATAAATCCACCCACTGCTCTGGCAACACATTTTTCCTTTTGAAACAAAAGCTGGCTGATGCCTCTCCAAGCAATGGTGTGCCCATTGAGGCACCAGTTCTTCACCTCTCTGTCTGCAGAGAGAGGGGTAAGAGAGACCTTGGAGCATTCCTACCCTCACTTGGAATGATTTCCTGCCTAAGTTTCCCCCTCAACATCTCCACATAAAAAGTTTTTACAACAAATAATTTAAATGAAAGGACACTCAGACTATGGGGTTTCTTTCCATATGGCCCCATCCTCTGCTGGATCACGGCAGCTTCCAGGCAAGTTTGCAAGTTTCCAGCATAAAAGAAAAGGCTATCCTCACAGCGCTCCAACCATACCACACTACCAGGCATTTTCATTTCCAAACATTCCTCAAGCACAATTTCTGTTTACCATACCATGCGGAACCCAGCCTGAACTTGTTTAACACATGTTTGCGTTATTTATCCAAACTCATTCATCACAGTTGTAAAACATCTGACAGACAATGGAGGTTTTCCAGTGTGTATCAGGACTCTAGCTTAATTCAACTGCTGATTATTTCCACCTCTAAGTTATTTGACTAAAGCCACACAAAAGCATTCAGCTATACTAAATCTTTCTCTGTTTGGTATTAACTCAGTCACTGGCTGTAAAGAGCTCTACATCTCTCTCTACTTATCTAGTTAATCAGAAGAATATCTATATACACATGTATGCAGTATATATTAACACACATAATGTATACACATTATACACTAATGTATAACATTAGTTGTATAAATTATATGTTTTTATATATAGGATATACATATTCTGCACATATAAATACAACAGTTTCTTCTTAGGAGGCTCCATGCAATAAGAAAAGCTTAATTACTACATGGATTGAATTGTCATTTGTACCATAAACAGAGACAGCTGCTGTGCAAAGGATTCCCCATGCAAAATGCACACACTACAGCACACATTACACACATTCAGCTACTTAAGGTGAATTTTTAAAATTCCAGTTATAGTTATAGGAAAAAAAACATAAAAGCATAAAATCCATGAATCCATGAATCCATGAATTCACTAATTCACTTAGTATAAGCACATCAATTAAATGGAGTTTTGAATTAGATCCTGAAACTGGAAAGTAAAAACTGTTATTTCTGTGGTTACTGAACACAAGCACAATATTATCACCTTTTTACTTCTCATCTCATGCAGAAGGAAGATTCACTTGTTCCTCTTGTAGTTTTTTCTTTTTTGTTGCATACTGTCCATTGCTCGTTAATTGCACTGACACAACTCTGTAACTATGAAACCAGAAGCAAGTTAACAGCTAAGACCTGCAAGAACATTAAAAGGATCAAATCCTGTCTTCTGTCTAGGCTTCCTAGATTTAAAAAAACATGGCTAAAAAAGTTTCATGTGCTGCAGAAATTCAAGATCTGTTCACTGTTCTGGACAAACCCTCAATTGTTTGCTGCATGGTTTGGCTGTCTAATATGTTACTTTCTTTCCCCTTTGGAAAACTGTATTTAAAACCATTATGAACTACATCATCACACTTTCACTTGACAACACAGGCTGGGTAGTGCAGACCTCACAGTAAATAAGTAAGTCCCTGTCCTGTCTCATTTCAGGAATCAGATCTGCCCTGGGAGTGTGAGGCCAAGGTAAAAGCTGGGGCAGTAAACCAAGAATGAAAAATATCTGCTTCTCATAAGTCATTGGTGTCATGCCATTGCCTCTGAGAATCCCTATGTTCCAAGGGCTAGTATAGATCTGATCCCTTTGTCTTCCTCATTTCCCACCCTATTATTATTTCTAAAGCCTATGCAGAGATACTTAAAAATAAGGATGATGATAAGGGATGAGTACAGAAGACAGCGCTTGCAAGAAAACAGTAGAGTTTGCACATCTGATTATATTCTATTACATTCAGAAAACAGGAAAATGTGGCTTCTTAGAAGAAATGCAGGATGTATTATTACTGTCAGCTACAGAAGGAAAACCATGAAGAAATAACCAGTTGATCAAGATTGCCTCAGTGATGTTCCTGGTCTGCGATCATTGCTAATCTTTCATACAGAAAGCAGGCAATAAAGCTGAAGGGACAAAAGACTTTAAGAAAGAGCCCAACAATATCCTTTTATTCTTTAAACTGAGGAACAGTTTCTTACTGTATACCTCCTTTTATTGCTCTTGGCCAGGCTTTTTATGCAAATAAGTGCCCTACAGCCTACTGTCATATGCTGTATATAAGACAACCTCTCAAGTGTGTACAGAAAACTTAGCTGATGTAGAATTTGGCAACTTGTTTGTTAAGTGGCACTTTAGTTCATGAGCATATTAAATTCATGATGCATAATCTGCTTGGGCAGCCTGCTAGTTTTAAGATGTTAGTCTAGACCTATAAAGCCCTAAATGTCTTGGGACCTACTTATCCAGGCATTGAGCTTTTCTGGAGGTTTTCTGATGAAACAAAAGTTATAATCAGAAAAGGTCACTAAATTGGAAACACTGTATTTAAAGTCTCTTGCAGCTAACAAGCTTTCTTTACATCCAAGAGGGGAGCCCAAAGAAGTTTGCCTATATTTATTGTAACCGAGGACCCAGGAAGGGTATGATCTTCAGCCCCAAGATTGATGCTGTGGGAAACTGTGGGGGCTGCACCATGATGAGGCAAATCAGAGGAGAACAAAACTGCAGGTCCTAAAAAGCTGAGAGCTCTCAGAGGCCAAGCGGCACTGCAGACAACCCAGAAGCCCAATCCTGAGCGCAAGTGCCAAAAATCAGTCCCAAACTTCAGAAAAGAAAAATTCATTTGTACTCAGACTTGTTCACTTCAATATCAATTTTCTGCAGAGGTATTAGGATGGTATTTCCTGAGTAGTTTCCGAGTCCTGCCACAGAATATTGGGCGTGTTTGTGAAAGCTCTGTCACTCCTCACTCCCTGCAACTTCAGGGTTTTGCATGTCTGGAACAATCTTATTTTTTTCCGGTGTTTCATTAGCAGCCCCTTTCTGAGAAACGCCAGGTGGCACCATGCCCAGAATCACTTGCCAGCTAATCTCAGAGGTTTGGGCATTATGCCATTTGAATTAAAAGAGCTCAACTCTAACTCACTGATAACATTTAGGAATCAAACCAATAAAAAAGGGAAAACAAAATTAATACAAATAACCTCTGAATACACACAGACGATAGCTTTTAACTGAAAATGTATACAGTTGTGGAGAAGGGGGGAAAAAAAAAGGCAGTAGAGGTCTTTTTCCAAAACTTAAACCAGGGTTCAAGTGAGAAAAATCAGCTATGATTTCATTGGTTTCTGAAGACAGCAAAAGGAAAAAGAAAGATTATGCACATTTAAGTCCAAAGTTAATGTCACAGGGTTCCCTGCAACAGGGAGCTCAATCTTTAGGCAAGCTGTGCTATGCCAATCACCCCAGGAAGTGCAGAGGAGAAAGAGTAAGAAAAGAATTTGCATTTGAAGGGAACAATGGAATTTCCCCTCAATCCCTTAATTCTGGCATTTTGACGTGTCCTTCCTAAAATAAAAGCAACATTTAATTTATGAAGACCAATAAAATCATAAATAACCAGTTAAAAAGTCTGCATAATCCTAATGTTGTCCACATCAACCATAAAACATGGGATACTCCAGCATGGGCAGGTAGATGAGTGGGCAAGAAAACAGACTAACAATTCTGTAAATTATAAACTCCTTTTCTATCATGTACTTTTAAGTTTTACAGGCTAGAAATTCCCACGTACAGCACACTCCACAGGAGGGGTAAGGGAAGGAAAAACACAAGGCTAATAAGGATGTGACTATTAGGAAATAAAACAATTCAAAACCATTTCCTATAACACAGTTAAAGAAAAATATGGGAGGCAACTTTGGCTTACTCTGACTGCTGTCTTTACGAAAGCATATCTGTGTTATTTACATCTTCGCTATTCTTTCAGAGACCATGAGTCAATACAGGACAGCTATTTTTCCTTTCACTTCATCATACATGTCTTGGAAAGCACTGGTCTTTTAGTATTTCATAGCTAATTTACAGAGATAACAGCTCATCAAATTAAATAAATCATACAAAGAAATTGCCTTTTTCGTGTGGTATAACAGCATCCAGGAAATTTTTATAGGAGAAACAACTGAGATGAGAGTTAGCAGGTCTCTCCCCATCATAAAAGCAAGGATAAAGCAGTTTTAACTTTGGTTAGAACAATCCCCCAGCAGCAGTTCAGATGGATGAAGGCGCACAAAAGTCTCTTGCTTTTCTGGCTCTGTTTGCGAAGCAAGGACATCAGCCATGGGCAGACAGTTCAGCACCCTCCACACTGAGGCTGATGTTTCAGAGAGGACACAATCCTGTGTGAGACGTCTGCCCTCTCCCTGCCTTTGCCTCTTGTGTGCCCAGCCGCCCGTGGGGGCTGCAGGGACCTGCTCACCTCATGCTCCCAAGGGACGAGGAGAAGCCAAGTGTCCACTGGGGCTGTGAGAGTCAAGAAGGAGCTCAGGCACAGGCAGCTCTGCCCCCAGCTGGACATGTGCCCTGAGCAGCCCTTGCCACTCCATAAGCCTTGTCCCAAGGTGCTAACACAGGCGCTGATGGAGCAGAGACCGAAGCCTGCGAACTCCCACCACTGGCTCCTGCCATCCATCCACGCGTTCCCATGCAGGCACAGCCTGACAGCGCATGCCAGAGGAGAATGGGAAGCACAGGGGCCTAGAAGTGAACCCTGCAGCACTCCTTTGTCCTTTCTCCAGGCATGGCTTGCAGAAATGACCACATTAGAAACAATAGAAAAAGCAGATCATTACTGAAACACTGTATTAATTTGTAATATCTTAATTTACAAAACACTCATTTCTTCCAGTGAGAATCATGTCTGACTTGCTACTGATCCACGCAGAAATTCAGAGAGAAAGGGACTAGCTTCTGAAGTGCTACCCATAAAAATGTCTGCAACTAAATGTGTTTGCTACTAATCATTCTGGGGTTTCTGGGGTGCCATATCAATCCTCAGTGTGACAAGACGTGCAACAAAGCAAAACCAGAAATAAATCCTTCTCCGATGAGAGCAGAGCAGATCAAACATAGAAATTAATGAAGGACAATAAGTGGAATTAGAGACGACATTCATACAAGGTCACTTCCACACCCCAGCAGTGTGTTTTTATACAGATATTTTAGCTGCTGTAGGGATGGATTACAGTGCTAACACTGACAAAGGCAGTCAGATTTTTAAATAATTCCATACATCCCATTTCTTTCAAGGACATTGAAACACCTACCAGAAGTCCTCAAGACATCAAATGCTATGGACTGCCAGAAACTACCCAGATTTATCCTCTGTGTTACATCACATCCGTTGTCAATACTAAGCAGTCATGTAAGATGAATTTGCAAGAAACATATGCACACGTACAAACACATACATATAACCAAAGTCTATTGTTCCATTTGCATTTTCGGTACCTTTTTCTAGTCACACTTTTGATCAAAATTGGTAATTTATCAAATACTTGAATACCAAAAGAGACATTTCACTGAAAAATTATATGCCCTGAAAGATGTAAAGCAATACCCACCACAACTGGTTTTGCTTTGGCATGCTGGACTTCCCCACATCATGAACTGTGACAACAGACAGATTATAGTTTACATATTGTGAGTAAAATACCTGGGATAAAGAAGATAGCTAACTATAAGCAATCAGAAAACCATTTCACTTCAAAATCTCAGAACCAGAAAATAGTAATGGGGGAAAAAAAAAAAAAAAAGAAGAAATCAAAGATCCTGTGAGTGATGCCTTGGTTTCCAGGCATCATGAGAAGCAACCTAGGATTTGAATTTCAGATTCAATTAGTCCTGGATTCACAGATGAGCCTGTATTTGTCAAATGTGCTCTCTCTAAAGACTATCAAAACAAATGAGACTTTATCGTGCAAATAAAATCAGGTATCATTTTTCCTATCATTACATCAGAATTTGCCTAAAGAAATCAACATTCCTGAAGCTGGAGCACTCTAGCCATGCTACACGTGCTGCTGGAGGCAGGTTAAATCAGCTGGGAATCCTAAATGCCCAGTATCTGCCTTCAATTTTCTCTGGCAATTACTTCCTTAGCACTAAACTACATTGAATAAGTACACTGCCAGGCATGTTTCTTTTTCCTTCTCTTTTTGAGATATTGTCTTATGAAAATCCTAAGGAAAAGAAGTCTTTTTGCAGATGGATGGAAATTACTTTGCAGGCTACAGCCTTCAAAACATCACTGCACTACCTACCCACCAAAGACTTTTGCCACTTAGATAAACATGTTTGTGTGTCCCTTGGTCATGTTTTCGTTTTCTCTCAGACTGCTTTCTGAAGGAAAAAGCAAAAGACTCTGAAGAGATATGTGTCAGTGCTTTGGCATGGGAATGACTTCACACAGCAGCATATCCATACCACCCTGATGGAGTAGGACAGTGCTGGTCCAGCAGCACAAGCCAACGTCACACCAGTTTGTTCTGCCTGGAGACAAACTGCTCCCCCTCCCAATAGACCAAACCTGCAGAATCCATAGACACAGTTCTGCTAAATCAGAAGAGATTTACTGACAGCAAAAATTAACTTCTTTTCTTCACCTACAAGACAAGCACAAAAAAAAAGCCACCAAAAAGCTTCAGAGATATGGTATGCACACATTTTACTTTTTAGTTTCAGTTAAAAGCAGCTTTCATGACAAGTCCTTGGTTGAAATCCTTGAAACTTTTACTCATTTGGCTCACTTAGATGAAAGCCCAAAACACAAAAACTTTTGTTTTCATGCCATCCTCAGAAAGCGGAACCAAAGCAAAGACTTGACGGCTATTTTATGTTTGAAATATTGGCTTCAAAGCAATGGGGACAGCACAGTGTGGGTGGGCCTGACAGTACAGCTGTCTTAAAACAAAGAGCCTATATATCAAAAAAAACTCACAAGAGACAGGATTTACCCGGAAAGAATTACATCCAACAGAAATGAAGATGAGGAAGAGGACATGCATGCACACATGTTCAGGGAAAGCAGGAGGAAAAGGGTAATAGTGCAGTTAAAAAACTAAAAACAAACAATTAAAAGATAAGGAAGAGTTTTGTGTCCACTTGCAGCTGTAACCATTTCCATGGAAAGTATTTTTTAAAGAGCTTTCTGACTGTATTATACTATCAGTGCAGTATTATAAAAAAGAGAATTTACTTGAGCTAGTAATGGCGCAAACACTCAAAAAGGATCTGTATTCAAATGAGGCATCCCATGCATCTATAAACTAACTTGGAAGAACAAGATACATAGGATAAGTGAATAAAAATGTCAATGAGGTGGTTACAGTTTAGATCATTCTTTTCCTCTCTATACTCCATTTCAATGGATTTAGATTTTGCTGTTTAATAATCACACCCACAAAACTCTTGTCAGCATGTATTATCAAAATAATAGAAAGCTTAATTTTAAACAGAAGTGAAACAGATGAAGATTACAGGGGCAAATCATTGCCATGATTGCGCGTGTGCCTGAGTTTGCAAGTGGAGTTTATGACAGGTGAATATCTTGACTGCAGCATCAGTTTAAAACATTTGACAGGCTTCCAAGCACTGGGAGCTGTAAGGTACCAGAGCCTAGATTCTCTCCTCTTACTGTTCCAACTGTTGAAGCCAGTGTGTTCACACACAGCAGCAGTGTCTTCATATGACTGTCCCAATAAAAAGGCTATCAGAAGTAAATCAGTGTGGGCTCATTTCGGTCCCTCCCTCCTGGGACTGCATGGGACAATACAACACAGCTGGACAGAGCTGCCTCATGTCTGAAAGATCCACTTTTCAAATGAAGAATTATGAAAAATGTCACCTGCTATTTTGGAAAGGCCACCAGGGTGCCACAGTACACACACTGTACTTGAAAATGGCATTTCATCAAATCTCAGAGGTAAGCTGGTTCACCTGTGGGACACAGGCATTGCAGATTTAAGATAAAAAGTGAAAACTGTAGAGACACACACCTATGTGATGCTGAAATCAATACCCTGAAACCTCCGTCTTGGATAAGACAGGACTCTGGGTTACACTGCAACGTGTCACACAACATTAGAAGCCTCTCCCTTGGAGCTGGAATTTTGATGATCCACACCAAACGTATCCACCACTCTCAACAGCCTAAAAGAGTTGTGTTTTTATGAGTCAGCAATAACGAACATCATCAGAAGGGGCAGAAGCATTAGTTTAAAGCAAACCTCTCCTCTCTCACACACACATGCACAGAACTTGCTATTCACCATCTGTTCAACAAAACTATTTCTGTTGAGAAGCTGGGACCCTTCAACTAAGAATAACCATTTGGTGGGGGCTGAGGGATCTCCTTAATACCTAGAAAGAGAGGACATCCATAGCTCCATTTGCTCCCTAAAGGGCCCTTTGCTTCAGGGGCCCCCACACAGATGAAAGCTGAGAGGTTTGAAAGCAAACCTCTCTTTGTTTTGTTTTTCCCTTTTGCCAACTATGATGACTCCAGAGTCACTGATAACAAAAGCAGATGTTTACAGCCACATGGGAGGCTTCCCTGTATACAGTGGCTACTGCATTACACTGCATTAATCACTCCATGACATCTACCATATGTATCACATTGATTAGTAGGCATTTTAAATCCCATTGACAGTGATGGGATTAGATGTGCACAAATATTAAAATGTAGACTCCTTCCCCATATGGTGATCATAAAAATGATTCTCTAAAACACTGGCTTTTTTCAGGATTCTTATTTCCCCAACTGAAAACTGTATGGATGGTTATATATCTTGCTGAGAAACAAATATGAGGCTTTCTTAGCACTAAACACAACTGCAGGATCTCAGATGAAACCTTCACACTGTCTTTTATGTATTTTTAATATAGTTTAGAAATCAGAATTTTCTTTTTATTTTCCATATTTCAGAAAACAGTGCAAACACCTCTATCATTCAAAACAGCTGATAACCTTGGTATATTTCTCCACTTTATATATCTAGAAAAGGGATTGTGAAAGAAGGAACAAATATCTTGAAAATGACTCACTGATATTCAGATCATTGCTACCTGACCCTGGATAGCAAAACTCAACCTGTAAATTGCTTCCTGCCAGCTACTTAGTTTTGTTTGTTTTCCTCTGGTTCAACACAGATTATTAGTCTGATTCACTGATTGCCTTTCATCTGACACCAAACTCTTCCATTCTGACCACCAGTTTTGCATTCATCTGTGCTGAACCAAGTGATGGGGTATCTGATCTTCTATCACCTCCATCTATAATCATTATTACAACTAAGGCCTGTTAGTGCCAGTATAAATGTAAGGTCATTGGAAAATTACGGGTAAAATTTACAGACTAAGCATTTCCCTGAAATTGCAAGAAAGGCTTTAAATTAGTTACTCACACAAACATTAAACGCATTAAATGGAATGGAATTACTAATCAGCTGAGACCAAGACATCCTCAATAAACCTGTATTAGACATCCATGCACATCAGAATCTGATTATCCTGCGCTGATGGAGGCACAGATTTGATCTATCAGATGAGGATGGGTATAACACATGAAACTTTTCTGGCGACATAATTTACAAAGAAGACTTGGTATATGGCACTGTCTGGGGTCTGGCATTGTTAACAACAAAATCTTGCGGGGATTACTTCAAAGAAAATACCTTTTAGAAACCTATTACTGCAAGCCCTGTGGTGCTGACTTCCAATTGCACATTAATTTCCTATGCCAAGCAGAAATGTGAAATCTTGTATTATTATCTGAATACAACTTCGGGGGATGCTGGGATTCAGATGTTGCCCATTTTTAGTGTTTTAGCGTTCATATACTGTCATAATGGGAACAAGCTGTTTTCTTTACAAGGCTGATTTCATGCTCGGCATGGCCTGTTGCAGTATATTCATGAGGAACAATAAAAGTAGATAAAATTATCAGATAAAATCCTTGATCCTTCCTACAAATAACTAAGGTGTTACAAAATCAGATAAAGAAGCTTGCCTTTTTTGGTTTTTTTTTTCTTAACGAAACACTGGGTAACAAACTAGACACCCTGGTCCATTTTGCTGTACTGCAGCATGCACAGCCTGCTGGGTCTCCTGCCCATCTGCCTCGGGATCAAAGCTCTAACGAGAGAGAGAAACAGGACATCTCCTGCTCAGCCACCCCTATAGATCAGGGTGTTTGGGATGTTGTTTGCATGTTGGCAGGGCTCCAGGAGGCTCTGCAGCACACTAGGGATCTGGTGACAGCAAACACTTGTATTAAGTCTCAAAATCCCCCCGGCACAGGATAACAGGTAACATGCAGAGGCATCTCTCCACCTTCTGTCCCTGCCCTCCCTAGCCCAAATGTAAGAAAAGGCAACTTTGCAAATAACTATGTGTGGGGATAACTTTTTCTTAGCAGACTTCCTCAGAAGATGAACGGTGAACAATCTTAGGGGCAAATGAATTTTTTTGGTGGGCTGAATTGACTGGCGCTGACTGCTCTTAGACTTAAGAGCAGCATAAAAGGTCTATCTCCTCCAGAACCCCCTTCTCTTCCTGTCATGCAAAGAACTGTTGGGGCTACAAACTCAATGCTGTGTTTTGTATCATTGTACTGGCAGCAAATTTAATCACAACTCCCTAGACAGCACTCCTTGTGCTGCAAAGAGATGGGAGAACAGAGCATCTACATTTGGGAATGTTTTTCTCCATTCTGGTGCAATTTGTGCTTCGCATGACAAAACAACACTGCATGAAAGACAGCAGCTGTGGCTGTGCCAACTCTCAAGCATGCCAGCGAACTCTGGATGAGTTTTAATTTCACACTAAAGAGCTTATTAAATCTCATTGGGACCTTCCTATTAAATATTCCAACTGATAGATCCTGCCAGCTGCAAGATAATCCCATCGAGGTGAATCCTTGCTGCAGCTCTCAAGTGAAAGAAGTAGGAGATGCATCTGGCTGCACACACTCATTTCTCCTTACAAATCAGCTGCTGCCTCACTGGCTCTTACATTTATACCACAAGCATATTCACAACCCTTTCCCCTCAACCAGAATTAATTACAAAGAAAGTGATCTAGGAGGTGAAGAACTGAGGTACACTTGGATAGCCCCAACACAGTCATACTCTTGAGAGCAGGCTATGCGTTGACTACTAAACTCTTCAGCACTTGTAATTGTGAGCAAATCCCCAAAGCAAAAAATACCATTCGTGTGGAAGATTAAGTATTAGTCTTTGCTTAGTGGTTTTTTATTATTTCCTCACATTTAAAATGTGCAGAATAGTATTTTCATACTTAACAGAAATTCAGATATAGCTTTGGAGCAAGCCATATTGTTGTTTTATGACAGATTTATTTGTAAGGATGAGTCGAACATAAATAGATTTCTGAATGAATGCAGGACAGCACCGAAGATTTGTTACATTCAGAACAGATTAGTTGTACTTTAAAAAGAGCAGAGGCAAAGCTGACACATCACACATAACTATGTAAAATGCCAATTTCCAGCCCAAGAGGTATGAGATTTGCTGCTATGCATCTCTTACACCTGGGTTTTCAAATAGCTGGGTAGTGGAGCCAAATATCTTCAACAATTTTGCTGCACTTGGAACTTCACTTAGCTAGCTGCATGGCCAGCAATTTGCTCGCTGTTCAGACCCTCATCAGAGACCTGAATGGCATCTTGCTTTATTACTCAGCACATTTTAGACTTGAAAATAATTTTAGAGTAGCAAGGGGGGTGCAGGGGGAGTTGTCAAGATGCTTTAGCTCCGATGGCTATGATCTAGGATTTCAATCTGCTTTTGAAACAGCATGATTCCCACACAAGTCCAGCATGAGAAGTTGAGCTCTGTTGTTCAGTGGCACTGCTCCTTCCCTAGCAGCAGACACTTGGAAACAGCAGAAGGTGCAAAACCCAACTGACTCCAAGTTCTCCAAAACATTAGAAAAACACAAATTTGAAGCTCGCAGCTGCATTTTATCAGATTTATCCACATAAATAGACCAAACCCAAAGTGGATCCAGACCTGAACTTTTCACCTTATGTCCCTCTGTGACGAAAATGTATCTCATTTTGTTACTCAGACTAGAAATTCTTTAAAGACTTATATTATATTTCTAGTTAAGGAATGACGCTCACACCAAAACCCTACTGTGCTATGGTGCCTAAAATAGTTAGCTCACTAATACTGTCCAGGTTTGGAGGCTACATTCTGAACAACATGTTTTGACTGAATAAGGATTTTTTAATAATCTTTTCAGTTTTCTCCCATCATTTATCTTCTTGAAGCATAAGCACTCTGAGCCTGGACTGGTTACAAATACCAGTGATGAGAACACTGCTCTCCTGTGGGCACTACCAGAACATCATTAAGAGAGGAAGAGATGTTCAGGAGGATTTGTCTGCTCTTCAGTGTATCATATACCTTGGAATGTCTCATTAACTCTTGGATAAATGTTTCCCATAATGCATAATAAAATTACTGATGACTGATCAACTACCCTTCTTTATCAAGTCCTTTCATCAAAACCAGACATTTTCACAATGATTCTGCAGTGTTTCTTTCCCCAAACTTAAACCCAAAATACTCCCCTTTTGAATCCACAAATTGAGAAATTTCAGACACCACTAAAAAAAAATTTAAAAAAAAAGTACAAACGACATGGAAATCACATGCATTAACCACAGACGTTATTAGTTTATAGGTTTTGGGGGGATTTTAGACCTCAGAAGTTCAGAGTATTGGTTTGATTAACACATTTTGCTGGAGCCAACTCTCCTTCAGTTGTCCTAGCGTGGAATGAAAGAAATGCTGATTTTCTTCTTAAAGAACAAGTATGGCTAATGTTACTGCTTTCCAAGTTCTATCTCAGAAAGTCAAACTCAGACAAGGTCTGTGCTGCAGTCACCACTGTGTTCAGTGTCAAGGCAACAAGAAAAGACAGCAATGTCTGGTGCCTGAGCTACTGCATCCCACTTGACTGAAGCCAGCCTGCACAGGCTGATGTCAGCTTTTTAGACTTATTCAGTTCAAAGTACAGAGCATCTCCAGGCAACTTCCAGATACTGAGAAACCTTCCTGACAACTGAAAGGGCCAGATAGTTCAATACAAAGGTACTGCAAACATAAAGCAGCATCAGAGCTTGCTATAGCCACAACTGGCTACTGTGCTGTATTTAAATGGAGGATGGGCCATGTTGCACAATCACTCTAAGTGGGACAACTTTCTTTAAAAATTAGTGGAAGTTGTGAGTGGATGGCAGGATTCACAATCAGTTGTTTGTTTGTTTGTTTTTTTCTTTTTTTCTAGGTCTATTTGAAAATCCATGCAATTTAAAGCTTAATGTTCACTGTTTAGTTTTGTGGAAACAGATTACAAAGCTTCGTGAAAAGCAACAGTCTTGACTCAGGAGATGACTGAAGCAGACTGCTTTTAAATGAAGCAACAGCTTTCTAAATCAGTTCTGGAGAGCATCTGCTGTGCCACTCATTCACTTGTTCTCTGATGAACTTTTTTCCTCAACTTAAGTTCACCACTAGCTTATTTTTCTTGCTTTGGTAGTGATGGGAGTCAATCCTAGCAAAACATAGTTTTTATTTATAATACCTTTACAGCTCTTGACAGCAGTAAACTTATGATTGTGTAAATCGCACAAATAGCCAGTGTTCTGCTCTACAGCTACACAAAAATAGAGGAAGCCTAACATACAAAAAAAAAAAAAGAATAAGCAAGTCCTCAAATGATCTGCTGTATGTATCTACAGGTTACAATCACTGGAAAGGACAAAGTGTAAAGGAATTAATTTTTTCTTCAATGAATCAAAACAATTTAGATCTCCCAATTTCATAAATTACTTGAGATATCCCCCCCACCCTTCTTACCAAGGCTTCACTGCTGCAGCTGTGTTCCCCAAACAGATTCTTACAACCCCCAAATTCACAGTATTTACATAGGAGGTGTGGAACTCAGATATGCAAAACACTATACTTGGTATATAAGAAGACTCCTGCTCCTTGATCCAACCCTGTTGCAAACTAATTAAGAGCAACACTGGCTACACTGCTGTGCAGGATGCTCACAGTCATTAGTTCAGAGAACTTATTCTCACATTAGCCCATGCATGAGCAACACAAAGAACACTGAATTAAAACAACTCCAACAAAAGATTGGGTTTGTATAAGTCAGAAGATGACTTTAAGCTGGCTATCTACATTGAGAGCCAGGAAACCAGATCTCAGTCCTTACAAAGGTCTGTCTTTTAATTTTTTCCTGTGCTGCTGCAGATGCAAAAACAGCAGGTCCTGCTGAAGGGCAAAGGAAAACATGGGAGCAACAGATCTCCATTTATGCTAACAGAAAGGAGTGGACTTTCTCTTGTAACAACAGACTGTGTCAACCAAGAGCTCCTCATCATCACCATGGCATCATCTGCCTCTGGTGGAAATCTTGATGTACCTTAACTAAAATGTGCTGTGGTTTCAGTTTGACATACCTGCTAACAGGAATCAAGGTGCAAACATACTTCTACACCCAACTCAGAAAAGAAAAAAAAAAGTAAAAAGAAAAAAAGAGAAAAAAAGAGATACAGAGTCAAAAATAATTTAGGCTGCAACTGAAGTCAAGGACACCTGGTCCAACCACCCACTCAAACAGGGCTCCAAAAACCTAGGTATGAGCTACCTGCTGCACTGCATGCAATAAAACCAGAAAATGTCAATACACCCAGTTCCAGCTTTCCCTTTACTGGGACCATAGCTGGCTACATCAAGTTGTGAAGTCCCCATTGTCCTAAAGAAAACTATCATATCCTCTTTCTTCCATTGAGTGTTCTCAAATGCAAAGGACATATCATTTAAATGGCATTTTTTTTTCTAACCAAAGACATCAATTACACCCAAGAATCTGCAGCTGTTAAAATTACTTAGGGTCCTACACTGAAATAGCTGTCTGGCTACTCAGAAGCAAGGGTGAGACTCTACAGGGTGGTTAAAAGGCAGCCGATATTTAAACATGAGCGATAAAAAAAGACACATACACTTGAGCTGAAAAAGAGAGCTGACCAGAAAAGAATTAGATTTTTTTTTTGCAAATGAGGGAATAAATGTACACGAGGAGGAGGAGGAGGAGGAGGAGGAGGAGGAGGAGGAGGAGGAGGAGGAGGAGGAGGAGGAGGAGGAGGAGGAGGAGGAGGAGGAGGAGGAGGAGGAGGAGGAGGAGGAGGAGGAGGAGGAGGAGGAGGAGGAGGAGGAGGAGGAGGAGGAGGAGGAGGAGGAGGAGAAGGAGGAGGAGGAGGAGGAGGAGAAGGAGGAGGAGAAGGAGGAGGAGAAGGAGGAGGAGAAGGAGGAGGAGAAGGAGGAGGAGAAGGAGAGCAAAACAGCATTAATTATTGTAACTTTCTTGTTTCCAGACTTTGAAAGCATTTGAATAAATACTAAAAGATAGGGGTGCTTTAGAGATAAATGACCTTTATACCATCTCTCTGTCACTCTCACTGCATGAGTTTAAAATGGCAGTGCTTCTCAGTACTATATATAAAAGGCAGTGACTCCAAAGACTTGCTCACATTGCTGCGTCAAGAATCTCCAACAGTTTGCAAGGTCTATTCAAGTCACATTTGAAGTTCTCCATGCAGGCATTCTGAAAACATGTATGAGCAAATGGCAGAACAAGTGATACAACCCTACTTTTACTAAAACCAATGGGTAGCTTCCTGTTGCTCCAAGAGGTTGCATGTGGCCATGAATACCTGGTTCTTTTACTGGTCTGCCTATCTGATTTGCTCAAAACATTTTTTTTTTTTGCTTTAACATTTTCCTCTTTGTGTCCTCTAAGAGTATTTGAGTTCTGCCTGAACCTTGGTATTTCATTACTGTACTGCCAATTAATGCATTAAGCATACAGCTTTCTGGATGTCAAAACAACTTTAAAGAAATAATTCTATTTCCCTTGCTTATTACACCAAACAGACTTTGTGTTTTCCCATTACAGCTACTTTCCTAAGGTATCCCTCAGTTACACTATGCAATTACTAGTTCTGTACTCTGTCGCAGCCTAGACTTATTTTCTGATGTCTTTCTCACCATTCAAGTGTTTGCTTGAATGAAGCAACAGACCTTCAGCTAAGGGCTGCTTTGCCACAGGGAATATATCCTGGCATGAAGGGCTGGGGGATGACTTCCAACCAGAGGCGACATGGGCTGGAACCAAAGCAGAAACGCCCACGTCCACCTGTTCTGCTTATGGACCCTGTGGTCACCAGCCAGAAGGGCAGGATATTTCACACATAAACCCAAAATGCCAATTGTGCAATTCCTTACAGAAAATAAGCCTCTGGCCACTCAGATTTAACCCCATCAAACAGCTGCCAGTGCAGCAAAAATAACCCAGCAATCCGGCAGAGAATGAAACAGTGAATGTTACCACATCACATTGGAACCTCAGCACCAACAGATGGAGAGAAACCACAAATACTTCAGCAACACCTTTGGTGAAAGCATACATTCAGCCATAATTAAGCATCGAAACAGAACACTGCTATTTAGGTATTGTTCAAAATGTCACGCATTTAAAATGCCCACTTTTAAAAGGTCTCCTCAGGGCATATGAGGAGATCAAATGTCCTACAATGAGGTTGCAGTTTGGGCAGACAAGAGAAGAAATGTGACTGTCTGCAGTTGGGTTTTTATAAATAACCATCAACTTCTCCCACCCTGTCCTGAGTTATTTCAGCTTCCACAGCAATGATGCATAAATACACAGTTAATACAGAGAAATTAGAAGCCATTTTGAAAAATGTCTTCAAAAGTCTCAGCAATTAGAACAATGATTCAGATTGAAAGGTGCAGCTCCCTAAACCCAAGGTATGACAAATGTTTAAACTTCCTCTCTGCCACAATTCTTCCCTGGGAAACCAGAGAGATGCTGCTGCAGCATGGACATCTTCTGGTTGGAGAGATAAAATGTGTCTCCTTAGCAAGCTGCGAATGTCACACAGAAATTTCAGGTGGTTCAGCTCCTGTCAGCAATGCTGAGGTACCCATTGCATCTGCCCCTGCATTTCTGCTGATATCTGAGTAACTGTGTGTACGTGAGCGATGCTGCGAGCAGTTTTCACGCCTGAAGCTCTGCTAAAGCCAGTCAGCATTCGGCACACACCCCTAATGACATATTTTTAGGAACTACTGAGAACCCTAATGCAAACCTGCTCTCCCTCTGCTAGCCGTAACACGGCAACACAAATAGCTTAGCAGTTGGCAGCACTTTCTGTGTCTCATAAAAAGTTACTTCTGATCACAGACCGGGTTTTGCTACACATACTATTCTGTCCAAACAGGCAAAATATATTGTGGGTGTAACACTATCTTTTTGGGCAAATATCCTAGACAGAGCAGCCTGAAGACTCAATATGAAATTTCAGCAAACATTTTTGTGTTACTTCTTTCATGGCTAATTCTATATTTAGAGAAATTTCACAGCAGCAGGGCTAAGCATAACATTTGTTCTCAGCACCTTTCAAGCTGCAAGAGTTATCTGTTGCATTAGATCCATTTTTCACTTATAGTCTTCTCTAAAATCACCATGTATCCATCGGCGGCCCTGAGTATAGGGTCTGAAATCCCACTCAGATGCAAGAGACTGACAGAAAAATACTGGGAGACTGGGAAACCCAGGAACATAACTGTACTGAAGATCATCAATCTTCCCCTTATTCCTGACTTGTTCCTTTCAGCCCTCAGTTACACACAACCTTTTGTCTTCTCCACTGCCCGCAGCAGAACAAAACCCATGCACAGTTCAGCTGCCTTCTCTAGAAGAGGGCCTGGGGAAAGCTGCTCCTACAATTGGCTCACTGTTGGGAGGAACCCATCTTCCAGCCACCACTAAAACATAACATCTGAAAAAGAGCAAAAACCATCAGCTTGAAACATTCACGGAAATACATGTACAAGTAAAGTGGCTAGGTATTTTAAAATACAATCTATGTGATCACATTCCTGTGTTCTCCAGGTATGGAAACAGGCAGTTGTCTTATTTACTAAAAAATGAGAATACACTGAAAAGTTTTACCTCAAGGCTATAAATTATGTTAAGAGGTTTTCCACAGCCTGGGAAAACACTTCGAATTGGAAGTTGAAGTGTTGTTTCTCCAGCTCTTTCAGTGTTGTGAAAATGTGAATGAAAAACACAGGCAAGGCAGGGTCTGAGGGTGGGGAGATTTAGAAAAATACAAATACTTTCAGCTCAATATTCCCACATCTTTTTCAGATGTGAAATTAACAATACACTGAGCTGAACTTAATAGAGAAGAACAAGAAGTTGTGTTATCCATAAGCCACAAAGTAAAAGAGTTACCTGTGCCAACTCCAGCACAGGCTGTGAGAGATGGAGGGGAACAGGCTGTTTTACAGACCTAACCTGTACCAACCAAATAACTGCTGTGACTGACAGTCATGTGCTCTCAGAGCACAGGTCAAGGAAGTTGCAGTGCCCATGGAGCATGAGAAGCCCTACACCAAGGGCCAGCAGTCAGCTCTTGAGCTGAAAGCTGGCAGCTGAATCCTGCTGCCAGGATGTCCTGGGGAGCCCTCATTCCCCCTGACACGAAGCATTCAATATTCTGGGGACAAGCACTTCATTCACTTGAGCCAACAAATGTATGAATATTACAAGTGACTGCAATTTTCAAACAGATCTTCCTTTATAAATTTCCTATGCCCTGACCAGCTTTTCTCAACAGATGAGTAAAAAGCTCAAATAGGTAAACATCTTAATGATGTACTTATCAAACTCCTACTTGTTTCTCTCACATAATAAAAGCAAAACTGACAGTAGACCTGCAGTTTCCAGGATTTACCAAAGCCAAGTAGTATAATAAAAACTGCCTGTAGGCTTTAGGACAACTTTCAAAAGCAGTCAAGTGACTTAACAGCCCAGGTCAAATTCTGAAAAAGTGATCTAGGACACGGATCATAAATGCTTAAGTGGCAGTATGAAAGAGGTAATTTTTCTTTTCCAAGCCAGTGGCAGAGCATGCTGATAGGAATTCAGCAGAAGCTGAGTCAGTTCCTGGAGCTGACACCTCTCTCCAGGTGCTATCCACCCCTGCTCCCAGGGCAGCACTGGACCTGCTGAGACACACAACATCCACCCATGCACCACTGCCTGTGCCCAGCTTGTGCATACCAGCCTTGGGCACATCTGCAAGGGGAATTGGAGGTTCTTGCACTCATGGAATTTTCAGACAGAACTTTCAGCTTTCAGACAGGAATCTGTCACAAATTCAGTGATGCTTTGATTGAGCTGTCAGAGGTGAGAAAAAGGCAGGTACATTCAACAGCTCCTTTGCTCAAATTAGGCACTCCTGAATCTGGACCCAGCCCCTGGAATAAGCTTCCACACTCCCTCCTGCTGGACATGACACCTCCAGCAAAATCATGTTGTGCTCCAGAGACACTACCAAGCCCCATGATTTGTCGGTACACCTTCCAAATTCATGCTCTTGTGCATTCCTGGTTTAGAAAGTGCTTCTTCAGTGACACTACATAAATTGAAACAATAAGTTTTTCAATGAGTTTATCAGAAACACATATGCATTACATTCCATAGGTGATTATACAGCACAGATGGAGATAAAACAATTAAAAAATAATCTTTATTCTATATTAGTAAGAAGGCACACATGGTAGCCACATCCCTACCCAGAAGCTATACAGGTCCATATACAAGACTCATGGTGGAGACAGAAAGGCACATGGCAATCAGGGGTGAAAAAAAGAAGCAGAATAATACAGAATACTGAAAAACACAGAAAAATACAGAAAAAAAGGATGTAGTTTATACAGGTTACTACTATGTGAAAAGTGGAAATGAGAAACAAAAAGCCTCACAAAATATAATACACAACATTCTAATTTGTCATGTTAATAATTTTAACTAAAATAATCATAAATAGTTTCAGTTATGCTTTGTTTTTGCAGTCCAGTTTCACTAAAATTATGTGAACATATGGCCTCAAAGACTATTGAGTAATATAAAATATTCTCGAATATCAAGGTTTATAGGTTTCTCTTTTTCATGTTTGTCTCTAGAGGATTAAGTCAAGTTAGTTTTCAAACAAACACTGAAGATAGCAAGGAATGTGCCTAAGGCTCACACACTTCAAAATTCAAGAAAAGATGTCCTTCCAAGTTAAGATATAAATAACAATCCTTAAAAATGGTTGGTACATCTCATCTTTTTCACTGTACACAAGAGCACACACACTCATACAGTGGGTTGCTGAAGCAGCAGCCCCTCAGCTGAGACAGGACATTCCAGACCTTAGTTTGATGTAGAGATCCAGGCTGGTCCATTCCCACAGGAAATGTCAACTTGAGGAGATTGCACATGTGGTTAATTCCAGCTAGAAAATTATTTTCTAACAACACTAACACTTGAAAATAATTCTTACTCTGTAAAAATATCAGACAGGGCTGCAATACATGTAAATACAAGAACCTGAAGATTTTGAGATTGAGAATAAGAACAGAACCTAGGCTTCATGAAAAACAGTATTTTGCCAAACAAACATTGATAATAACAATGAGAAAACAGAGAATATGGGACATATCTATAATTTCTACCTCTGAAACTCACAAAATGCTAGTTTCCAATATTCCTTAGAAAGACTCAGCCCACTGACTTACAGCTAGTGTTAAAAAAAAAAAATTACTTTCATGTCAAGTAAGATGAGCACAGATGTTCTGCAAAAAGACCATACAAGGAAGTAAAGAGGTAAAGAACACATCTCAGTATTTTCTAATTGTGCTTCAGCTATTGTTAAACTAATTTTATGGCACTTGAATCTTTAAAGAAAAACAATACTTACAGAAAACAGTGGAGAACTGAACTTATTCAAGGAATGCTTCTCAGCTTACAAATCAGATTTTTCTTTGTACTGCTAGGATACCCACTGACTTGCAAACAGGAGCACTAAGGGTGACATCTCTTGACCTCAACTCAGGTCTTCACCTTACAGAGTGGGAAATTCTCACTTGCAAAGAAAGTTAAGCCTAGGAGGATACATGTATGTTGGTGTGTTGTCTATCTTCAGAATTTTCTTTTTCCACAGTATTCAATAAACTCTTCTACTAAATAAGAACAGGGAGTTTATTTCCTCACCTCCATTCTCCACTGTTGTTTCACGTTAACAGAAACATTATCATTTAATAACACTTCTCTTTAGAGATAACCATGGTGAAAACCTCTTTTCCCTTTTGCACAGTGTTGTCATATTTGCTTTGAGACACAGACAGACTCACAAACCTTAATGTGGGACAAAAACAACTTGAATGTTTCTTTTACATTTCAACAGCTGATTAAGTGCCTTGTATGAAAGTTATGAGAAATTTTAATCAAGACTAAGCTGACTTACAGTAACAGAGCTCATGATGGCACTTTTGTAGGCCACGCTTGGTAAATGTACTCTCTATTTCAGCCACCAAAAGGAGATGGGCATGAAGTTCCTTGTATTCCCTATTTTGCATTACCTACTCATGGCTTGGTTGCTCAGGTTCTGATGGAGGGGTAGCTATGCTGACATCAGCATTTTCCAGATTCACCTCCGAATGCTCATCATACTTAAGGGTGGCTTTAGCACTGATACTACACAGGAAAACTGAAAAAAACACAAACTCTTGTGTGGCCCAGGACTGTAAAGACAGAAACCAGCATGTTGAGCTGTAAAAGGAAGAGGCTGATAACAGCATCACATTTGGAGGAATGATGGAAAGCAATTCAAGAGTCATGGAATACATGAAGAATAATTAGTCTCCATTTGCAGGGCTATTTTTAGTGACAGGATAAGAGGCAATGGGCACAAATGGAAACAAAGGAGGCTCCGTTTGGACATCAGGAACCTTTGAGTGTGACTGAGCACTGGTACAGACTGCCTAGAGGGGCTGTGGAGTCCCTATCCCTGGCCTCAAAGGCCATTTGGACAGAATCCTGAAGAACAGGGTCTGGGTGCCCCTGCTTAACCAAGGGGTGAGACCAGGTAACCTACAGTGGTCCCTTCCAGTCTCACCCATTCTGAAATTCTATCACTTTCATTTCTATGTATTCTATGTATATACGTCCAGACACATTGATGTTTAGCTTCCTGCCAAAATTAAGACAATGGCAGATGAAGACTAAGTGCCAGAAATACAGCTACTGAGTATAATTCCAATCTAAGACCTAGACTGTGAGTACATGTATGAAAACAGAAGCAAGCACTGATACTTTGGTACAAGGCTTCATTTCTCAAGCTTGGACTGGGGCCCAGGCCAAAGTGCAAAAGTTACTATAATTCCCTTACAATGTAAAAATTAATGTAATAGGCTGCTGTTGTTCTCATGTTAAAGAGGATATAAGGCAGACCTTGTGAAACAGAAAAAAAAAGATTACCTAAAATGTATAAAAATTAATATCGTGATTCAGACTAAAGGAACTCCAGCTAAGAACTGGCTGATGCGAGACTGACAGACCAAGTGGTGAGTGGGGGCTGAGACATGAGTAATGAGAAGTTCTGAAAGTTTGAGTTTACAAGGCTTACTAAAAGCACACCACAAAACTTGTATAAATGTACACTTACTGCAAAAACCTGGCACACAAACTATCCTCTTGTGCTGTAAAGGATGCTTGTTGGGCAATTCTATTTCAACCACCAAGAAATATAGGATAAGAATCACTGAGCCAATGCCCAGCTTGTTGAAGCAATTACCTGCAAGACCTGCAGGGCTCTGCAGCTGAACAGCCACGGTCCATTAATGAAGAGCTGAAGGGTCCATCCCCTAAGGTGACCAAAAGCTCAACATAAAAACAATGTCCCAGCCAAGCCAACAGTTACCTTAGGAAGTGGAAGGATAGTGCTCTCTCAATTGCAAACCCTGTTGTACACTTTATATCAGGTAAATTTCCCAAAGGCTGTATGCATCAATGAAACCACAGCTTCAGCACAGCAAGGCTCCCACCCATGACACACAGTGCACAGAGGATTACAGGATCACAGAATATGCTGAGTTGAAAGGGACCCATTAAGATCACTGAGTCAAACTCCTGGCCCTGTGCAAGACATGTGGTTATTGTCTCTAAGGGGGTTCAAGAGCAACCCAGGATCAAAAGTTTTCTTGCAAACCTTCTTGGTAGGAGTTGAATGATTCTTTTTGCTGTGTCTATACAATTCTGTGAAGGTGAACCACTAGGAAGTCACTACCAAAGAAAGAATTCATGTATAGCCTTGCTGTAAGGTATCTTGAGGGGAGGGGAACAGAAGGGAAAAGGAAAGCAAAAACCTTAAAGAAACAAAGACTGCAATCACTCAAGGGTTGTTCTTTCCAAATAAAAGATTCAAGACCATATTTGTAATGGCAATAAACACTTTAGTTATATGTTTACTGTATTTCAGATTAGCAGATATGTAAGTCTGTCATACAATAGCTTTAGGGGCCAAATAGGTTGCTCAATTCAAGTATCTTCTCTGAGACCCACAGGAGAATAAGTAAAACAATTTGAGCCAAGTATTGTATAAAATACTTATTTTGCCAGCACCCTAAAGAAAATAAGCAGAAAAATCTCAAATTGCAACCTAAACACGAGCATCTATTACCGTTTCCTTGCGGTCTATAAATCTAATCCTACTGCCCATACATCAGACTTAGCCATGCCTTCTGCAGCTTCTCAAGTGTCCTCTCTTTTAAGAAGTCTTAATCTATAAGCTTTTCTTCTTCATGTGCATTTAAGGTGCAAATCTGCAACTTGCTTCCTGAATTTGTCTTTGAAAGATCTCACAATGACTTTTAGTATCCTCCTTTTACTAATGTGGTATATTAACATAAATCTAATCAAAGAAATGGTGTTGCAGCTGTCCTGTGACGGATTCTGATGATTAGCAAATCACAAAGCCAAAACCAGAGAAGTTCAGTGAGAGCAATTTCAGAGGCAAAAAGGGCAATCATCCTTTCTGAAAACATTTCTATTCTGCTAATGTCAAATTACCAAAAGATGAAAATTGGTTTTGATGTTAAAATTCTCCTTGACTTTAATTTTTTCTTCTGGATTGTTGGCTTTTTAAAGCCATTTTTTGTTAAAAGAGATAGGTCTCTCAAATTCCTAGACTACCACTCAGAAAAAAGTGTTTAAACAGTCCCTTCTGAGGAACATAAATAATGTTTTGGGTTTTTTAATATGGTTATATAATTCATCTAATACAACAATGTTCTGTACTCATCTTTATGAATTTATACATCTTATGCCCATATAACTGCAAATTTCTGAATTTGAAACATTTGTGAAAATGACACCACAGTTTAGTAATAGAAAGCCCAGACTAGTTAGCATCATTCTTATAGAAATAAATTAATAATGAAAAAATAACCTATCAATTATGAAAATAGTATCAACATAACTACTTACTGCATCCTTAGCTGTATCCTAGATCTACAATTAGCTAATAATAAAATTCCTTTCTCCCTTTATTTCCAGGCAATGTTTCCCTGCGGTCAACAAACAGTACAGAGGAAGGATTAGAAAGCTATCCCACAGAAAGCAGCATGAATGCTTATTAACCTCAAAAGACTGACTCAGAGGAAACTAAATTCCAAAACTTGACACATCCTACTTCTTGTATCCCAACCAGCTCCGTGGTTTCCACCATGATTTCTCCATTCTCCAGCAAAAACATCAAACTATTTGGAACCAGATGCAGTTCAGATGGTAATGGAGAACCCAGAACACAGCTTTTCTGAGCCATGGACAGACATCATCGTCCAAGACAGGGTTTATGCAGAGAGGCATGGTTAAATGCAGATGTTAGTCTACTGGAGATGCAATGGCTTTGAAGTTTTCCAACTCATTTAAGAAAGTTGCTGCACAGTAAGAATGCTGTCAGAATGCTGTCATATGCAACAGTGACACAGTTGCTCACAAAACATTCAAAACCACAGCTTCAAATTTCTCTGCCGGCCCTTTGTCAGCAGGACACCATGAGACATCCATTTTTCTGAGTGTAGGACTTATACCTTAGTAGGACTTAAGTGTATCTTAAAATAAGTTGAATAATAAGTGATTTTTAAATCTTTTTCTTATGATACTACAATACAAACTCCTGATCTGGTTAAGATATTTTTGAGGCTTCCTGCTTACTACATCTAGAGCATAGAACCCAGTATAGTTTCTCTTTAAAAAACAGGTTCAGTCACATGAACAAAAAGCTTATAAGAAAACAATTAGTGCCTCATTTAACCAATACTAGCATGATGAAAGTTGTCCAACTGGAACTCAATATAAACATCTTTTAAACAAAAGTACTTCAAAAGTGCTGAACAACAAAAACCCAGAGAAGATAACTGCATGCTAAAATATATTAGTATTCTACCATCTGTTCAGCATCTGCTTGCAAAAAAAAAAATCTCAAAACTTTCTTATGATTAAAATAATTTCATATTTCCAAGGAATGAATGCAGAATATATCTTAAAATAAACAGATCCAGCTTCCATTATCTCTGTACCAGCAGCAGAAAACAGTCAAGAATGGAATTACAGACAGTTTTTCACCATTCATGAACAGACAAAGTTCACTATGTTCTAGAATGTGCCACCATTTTTTGCCTGAAAAACATACAGGAGAAGCTAACAAAGGATGGCTACACTTAAGAGGTAAATTATTAAACAATCAAAGAGTTTCATGAGATGGCTCATCAGGTTAGAAGATTTCCAGATACAAAAATAATGAAATAACTGAATCATACAATGAGACCTTAAAGATCATCCAGTTCTAATCCCCCCACCATAGGCTTCCACACCTTCCACTACACCAGATTACTCAGAATGCCATCCAACTTGCCCTTCAACACTTCCAGGGATGGGGCATGCACAACTTCTCTGGGCAACCTGTTCTAGTGCCTCACCACCCTCCCACTAAATAATTTCTTCCTAACATATAATCTAAATCTCACCTCATTTAGTTGAAAACCATTCCCTTTTTCTCCACCATTAACTTCCCATGTAAAAAGTCACTCTGCTTCTTTTTTATAAGCTCCCTTTAGGTACTGGAAGGTTTCAGTAAGGTCTCCCCAGAGCCTTCTCTTCCCGGGGCTGAACCTTGGTTCTCTCAGCCTGTCTTCACAGGTGCTCCACCCCTCTGACCATCTTGGTGTCCCTCCTCTGCACCTTCTCCAACAGGTCCATGTCCTCCCTGTGCTGGATTCCCCAGAGCTGGATGAAGGTGGGTTCTCACCAGAGCAGAGCAGAGGGACAGAATCCCCTCCCTCACCCTGCTGGCCACACTGCTTTGGATGCAGCCCAGGATACTTTGGGCTTTCTGGGCTGCCAGTGCACATGGCTGGGTCATACCCAGCTCTTCATCCAAGAGAACACCCAAGTCCTTCTTCACAGGGAAGGACTGCCAATGAGTTCTGACCCTGGTCTGTGCTCATGTCTGGGATTATTCTGACCCAGGTGCAGCACCTTGCCCTTGGATTTGTTGAACCTCGTGAAGTTCCTGTAGGCCCACTTCTCATCCTTGCCCAGATCCCTCTGGATGGCATCCCACCCTTGTGTTGTGCCAACTGTCCCACTCAGCTTCCTGCCATCTGCAAACTTGTTGACAGTGCACTCGATCCCTCTGTCTGTGTCATTGATAAAGATACTGAAGAGCAATGGTCTCAAGACAGAGCCCTGAGAACTACACTTGTTAGCAGCACTGGCCTCAGCCTGGACGTAGAGCTGATGACAACAACTGTCCAGCTGTGTCCATCTAGCCAAGTCCTTATGAACTAAGCAATCCACCCTTCAAATATATGTCTCTCCATTTGGAGATAAGGATGATATGTGGGAAATGAAAGATCATCCCCATCCATTTTAGATCAGATATAAAAGTGAATTCTCCTAAGTACTATCTTGGGTTTCTAAGTTCAGCATTTAGAAAGTTTCTGATACGGTCAGAAATTTTATGTTCATAATAGCAATGACTGCCTTCTTTACAGTAAATGTTTTCCACAGCCTCCCATGGCATCTAAGCCATTCTGTTAACCACAGACATATGTTGCATATTACTATTTGCAGTAACAATCTCTTTGAATCTATTGCCTCTTATTCTGGTTTATCAGTGAACCTCTGTCACACAATGCATATTCCCGTCAGTGGTTTTTGTTTTTTAATTTCTTTGTCTTGTCTTTGTTAGCTTGCTTCTTCCAAATTTTTGAAGCTTACAATTAAAAAAAAAACCCTCAAACATTCAATGACATAAAATGATAAGTACAAACAAAATAATGCTATTGTGAAATTTCAAATATACATGATCTAACAGTTCTAGTCTCACTTTTATGTTCTCAGGTCCCTAATATTGCAGAAAATAGTTTGTTATAAGCCTCATATTTTATCTGCACACACTAATACTACCACACTTTTTAAATTAACATGACAATTTAAAGAAATATTTTTTAAAATACTAGGACAAAATGATAAATCATCAATTCAACACCAGTTTAATTAATCCAGTACATCCCTTTTCATCTTTCTAATGAACTGGCAATTCACTGAGGTGAACAGTGCTTGCTGTCCTCTATTCTGCTTTCCCAAACGGATCTGGAAGAGTAAGACTTCTGCTTTGCCACGGTTGGCCAGACTTGATTTTTCTGACAGCAAAATTCCTGATGACTGAATTAAGGACTTCTAAATGAAAGCCAACCAGATGATTAAAGCTGCTTCTGTTACAACAATGATAAATACTTAACTTGCCTAAATCCATACCCATGCACCAGTCGCAGAGTCCATCATCAGCTCACACAAAAAAATGTGATGCAGCATCATCTACTTGAATGCAAGTAAGTAGGTATCAGGAGGGTGGGATGGGGCAGGGAGCAGATTTGAGAAAACGGAGATGGTGATTTACACAGAACAGGCTTCAACCCGCAATTTTGGTTCCCCATTCTGTCAGATGATTTGCCTTTGAGGGGGGCAAATAAATCCAGAAAGAAATCATTCAGCTTAATGGTCAGTGTCTATTCTGCTGATGCTTTGAGCATAGAGAATTTGTACTACTGTGTGTGCTAGAAGTAAACAAAGCAACTTTTTTTGCAGTATATTCTTCTTTTTGGTTTAATCAATTTTTAAAAAAATTTAAATTGATTTTTAACTATATTCCCACTGTCCTTTTCCAGTTCACAGAGATTGCTTCCCTCAGCTTTTCTAACTGCATTGCTTTTGGAAGCAGCACAAGGTAACCTGGATGCTGTACTTTTTGGCCTGCTGTGCTCTTGCAGTAAATTTTGAGAAAAAAAACACTACATCAGCACAATTTCAGAACTCAGGTTCCTCTGCAAATCACAGGAAGCAAAGAATTTTGCAAGTTGGCAAAGCATCAGAGGGACATCATCATAGTCAGGAGTGCAGCAGTTACAGATCACAGAGAAAAGCCTGAGGACATTGAGGGATGCATTTCCAAGGGCATGGGTTTTATCACCACAACCAGATAGTGAGGAGACTTTTTTAAATGGTGTTTTCCAAAAGAGGGCCAATGGGATTTTTCCACCCTGTCACTCAGTATTATAGAGTTAGCAAACATTTTTAATTGATCTATCTGGTTGTTCCCATCCTTCAAATAACCTCTGTTGACCTATCACTCTAGGCTGTATACTGCAAACTTTGTGCCTCTGAAGAGTTCCACATTAAAACACTGCTGGTTTCACTTGCAAATTAAACATAAATCTTCTAACTGCACTTTAGGCAATATAGCACCAACACACATGTAGTCTTCTCGTCAACAAGCTTTCAAAACACACACCTTTCTCTCTCTCAGAAAGTGTTGTTTAAATCTGAAATACTGGATCTCTTCTTAAATCCTGGAAAGTGTTCAGCTTCCCTTCACCATTGCAGTTCATTTATCTTGCAAGAAGTTTCTGACTGCTTGCCACAGAGAAGAAATTTTTGAAAGGCACAGAGAAAGACAGAAAATGTCATGGTGCCTGACACTGCGTTCTGGAGCTGACTTCACCCAGGCTGCACCTTGGAGAAGGCTGCACTCACCCATACTGGAACCATCATTTCAGCTGGCCACTACTTTCATACCTGGAGCTGTGAAAGTGTGAACAGAGGATCCAGAAAATTGTATGGTCATTTTATTCAGAATTTAACATGTCTTTCTCCAGAGAACAATTTTGTTTCTTTCTGACCTCCACCCCAACATAGAGACATTTTCAATAAAGCATCTAGATACAAAAGACCTTGTAAGCTAAAGTTATGCAGAATGCAGTGAGCACAGACAGACCTACAGACTGATTTTTTTTTCAGTTCATCTCATAGTCACCTTACTTCTATTTTTGAAAATAGAAATCCTTGCCTTGAAAACCTCCTCCTAACCCTCTCCTCACACAGGGAAAAAAAAAAAAGTAAAAAAAAAAAAAAAAAATTAATGCATAGGGATGTCTGGCATAGTCATGGTTGAGACACATCTAAGGGGCATTTAGGTACCCAAGACAGAAGAGTGCAAACTTTTTTAAAGTATGAGTTGCCCATTCTTTCCTCTGAGGCAGCATGGGAACACAACCTAGAACTTCCTGTAGCCTTGAAAGTAAAATGTAAAAGAAGCAAAGAGTCTGTTTGTGGCCACTAAAAACATCTTTTTTTTTTTTTTTCTCCCAAACAAAGAGAAACCCCCACCTTCTGTGAAGATGAAAATATTCAATTTTAGCCTTTATCTCAATCTTCAAAAACTTTCAATACACTGGCAACAAAAAAATAGAGCCTTGTATGAATGCAGCCAAGGAAAATGCATGAGGAAAATGCATGCAGCTCTAAAGTTTAAGTCACACTGATATGCCTTAAATGTAACAGATTACCACTCATATTTAAAAGGATTAGAGAGCAACATAGGTAATTAACCAATCTGAGGTGAATGCTCAAAATGCAAACATTTGGGTGAGAGCCACCAAGGCCGGGGTAGGATTCGGTTTTGAGAGGACCAGCTGTTAGCACTGAGAGGTGATGGAAAAGAAAAACTATCATCTGAAAGTTCATTTAACTTATTTTCTGCTCTGCTGAGTAAGTTTTTGTTCTCTAAACTCATTCTGGCCAAATACAGATATTTACGTATCTCTCATTTTGCGGCATGATAATAAGAGAAAGTCATTACAAGTGAAAGTTGTTTAGTCAATGATTACAAGATTGTTTTTAAAGTTTTTTTCTTCACTTAGCAGTAATTTCATTTTTCACCATCTAGCCAGCCACACCATCCTGTGAATTGTAATTCACTCATCACCAAGCAAAGGCAATCTAATCCTTATCTCATTAGTCAGTACTGGTTCCTCGGCTTCATATATTATTTGTTCTGTCTGAAATACTCAAGATGATGGATAGAACAAGAAATTAATATGGAGAATTTTCACAGATTCATATAAACATTTAATACAGCCAAGTGACGTGAAGGCTGTGGACTGGGTCCAGTAATTAAGGGCCAAGGCATTGCTTCTGCAAACTCTCAGTGTGAGTATTTGGAGGAAGGGGCTCTGTAACACCTGTGAAACATTCATTTTCATAAAACTCCAAGATACCTTCAAGCTGCTATGACCAAAATGTTTTTTCAGCCTGATGTGAAAGGAACTGGGTGGTTTTCTGTCCTAGTCCTAGAGAGCCTTTCTTCTAAGCACCTCCTTTCCTCTTGAGACAAAATCAGTGCCAGATGAAAACAGCCACAGCCAATGCAGTGACACAGAGGGATGCAGGGGAAGCTGGCATGTCCTCAGTCCTGACCCCACACCAACATCCATCTAATGGATCATCTCACTGTGGGGCTGACTGGGAATGAACCCAACCCACCAAGCCTAGCTTCCTACACACTCCTTACTCATTTCCCTCCTATTGATGGGCTCCACACAGTTTCCAGCAGGGCTCCTCAGCAAGCTGTCAACAGGAATGGATGCAACTCACAAAGGGTGAGGAAAGACCAACAGCACCAGCACCCATTTCTTATATCACCAAAGAAATTGAGGAGCAGTTGGCAGCACTGGAGCATCCACTTGGTACCCAGTTCTCATGCTTCATGTGGCTGAATTCCCTGCATCTGTTGCCATATGGGAAGGATAGAAGGCAACTGAGATGGGAACCCTTCAGAACATCAGAATTATTTCTGTATTTCTACCATTTGTCTTTACATCAAGGGAAATTTGTTTGTTTGTTGGTGGGGTTTTTTTGCTTGTTTTTGGGTTGGGTTTTTTGGGGTTTTTTGGGTTTTTTTTTTGGTACAAGGACAAATTTCACCTATTTGGCCAGGGTCTGGAGCAGGCTCCAAAAAGACCATGGAAGATGGTGGATATCTACTAACAATATGTATAAGGGCCTCAGAAAGCACAAAAGTTGGGACACTGAGTTTTATTAAAAGATTTTGGCAGGGCAAAAGCCACCTTGAATAAAATTACTTCAAAATGACTGTGGCAACAACCCTCAGGAGGAATTGCAATTTCAAGTGGGGAGGAGAAGAAAATAAAAAGGGTAAAACAGCAGCATGCTATGGAAAAGAAAAACAAAAGTATTATTTAAGAGGGACAAGCTGCACTCAGATGTTGCAAAAATAAACTTCCTTTTTTTAGGACCCTAGCTGTGGTGGAAGTGTCTTCCACTTTAGATAAGTTAAAGTTGCACAAGATTTTATCTCATAATGACAGAAAATAAAATCTTCTAAAATTTTATCTTTCAGTAGATAAGCCTAATGATAACAGGAACTTGAAAAAATTGAAAAATCAAAGCATGTCACAAGATTTGCTGCATCTTAAATGTCAGCCTCATTTAGAGTACATGCTTAAATCACCAAAACAAGATCTGAACCACACAGCTAGAATAATTTAGGAATGACAATTTAATCAAATTATCTACTGAATACAAAAACTGGTCATTCTAGCATACAGAGTTGCAAAATCAGCTGATTACTTCAACATGTTTTATCCTGTTTTTAATTGCTACAAAGGTTACTATACCATTGACTCTGTATTAGCATTAGGTTTTCACAACTAAAGGAAATATATTGTGCTATAGCATACAGAGTACTATGATATATTAATGTATTATAGAGCATATTATGCTATAATATACTTTTGAAACCACTACCCTCTTAAAAGACATTTCTTACCATCCTTCTTCAAGTTTTGGTTTGTACCAGACAGTTAAAAATTTTATTAATGCATAAAAATAAATTATAAGAAAAAGATTCTCAGTTCTACGGTAAGAAAAGGATCATAAAAACCCTATAAAAAACAACAGCAAAGAAACAAAGAGCTTTGAATGTTTAACACTCTGTTTGAGCTTGAAAAACTCTCACTGAAGAAGGCAGGGATTGTGCGTCAGCAGCTGAACTTGAGACTGGGTCCAGGAAAAGCCACTGTGCAAGCATGGAGAAAAAATAAAAAGAGCATAGAAAGAAGATTAACAGCTTCTCAAAAAAACTACATAATAAGTTACAGAACAGAATGTCATTTCCAGAAAAGATAAGAAGCTATTGCTTTTTGGTTACAACCAAAGCTTAGTCTAAGATTTAAATCTAGCACATAGTTGCACAAGAGCCATCTAAGGCGAGAGTAGGATATGGGCAAATGCTTTGCTAAATTAATTTTCAAATGTTTCATGAACAAAGGGTTATTTCAGAAAAATGGAACACTCTACATTTGAAGAGGCTTTTGCATTAAGACACCATACATAAATAAGATTTTGAAAACTGGATTTAACCTTGCAATTCTCCTAATGGAGTTTCATACATTGATGAGGTGCCCTGGCAGGGAGTGCACACAGGTTGCATCCCCCTGGGTATTTCCAACTTTGGTCTCTACGGAAAAGTAAGTAATCATCTGTTAATTCAGCTGTTATTGCTTTGACTGCTTCTGTTTTCTCAAGAGCAAATTTTGACTGGCTAAAAAGAAAAATAATTGTTACCCAGGAAGGAAAGCAGCATATATTAAAACACTTCTCATGGAAATACATTGTTCCTGTACGGTCTGAAGTGAGACCCAGTGAGGGAAGCATTTCATGAATGTTAATCCAGGTCCATTGAGCCTCAGTCCAACACCCACAGGTTTGCATACATCAGTTCCACTAAATTACATTTCTATGCCTGTCTGAGGTAATAACAATGATTTTCTCTTCACAATTATTCTGCTCTGGTGAAAGTTATACTAATTTATGTACGTTTATTCTACATGCAAGTTCCTTCCATCATTGTCTAATAAAATATATATTAAAAAGATTCTGCAGAGCATGGATGCAAATTAAAAGAACAAATTGTGGTTGACTAACCACACTAGGAACACTAAAACCAGAGACGGCAATGCAAGACTGATTTTCACTCCACTTTGTCATTACTTATTAAAAAAACCTGAGGATGAGAGCCTTTAACTTAACTCTCATATGCTTTTTTAAAGACCATGGGTAAATGGGCTTAATAAATATAATTTCGGGGACCTTACTTAATTTTTTTTAATACCTGCTGCAGCTTGAATCTGGGGTATGTATTTATCCCGGAGCTGTAAGACAGAGTGCACTAATGCCTGATACAATGTAAGGAATGCTGCTGTCTGCATAGTTTACATATGAATTGGGGGACACCATCTCCTACCTGGAAAGCAAAGTCTGCAGAGCCCATGCCTTGGCACGTATCGAAATGTTTGACCCCGAGACACACCGAAACCTCAGCAAGTACTGGTGCAGTCAACAATGTCTGTGGTTTCAAGTGCTCTGAATCCAGTGGGCAGCAGTTACTGAACCAGAGCCAGCCCAGCTCCTTTGACAAGGCATCCATGTGGTTCAGGCTCTGAGCAGTACTGGAAGAATGATCTCCAAGAGCCAGTGCTGCAAGGAGCCTTTTGTCATCTGTGACAACTAAGCTATTATCCTGAGACACTCTGTTCAGCAGGCATTTTATCTCATCTTTTAGTGGCTGTCCTTTACTTTCAAAATACTCCAGTAATATCTGCCCTACTATTTTGACACCCCAGAATTGTTCTGCTTTAAAAAAACCCACATTATCTGAATTCTAAAACTTGGAAGAGTCAACTACCTGCTATCCTCTGCAATGGGGTAAAAATGCTGAAATAAATGACTGAGCAGTAATGACTGGGCAGCAGTGTGGTTGCAAATGTTCTTCAGTTCTGTGTCAAGAATATCATGTACGCTACAAATCTGGAAGATTAGAACATGAAAATCTAGGATGCAGATGCATGAATTAAGCCGCAATTTTAGGACACCATTTCCAGGCACAGGACCAGAACTGTCCTGCAGAAGAGATGGCCTGCAGTGTGTCAGCTTCTTCCATAAGAGGCCTCAGGGTTTGAGAAGCAGGTTCATTGTGAGAAAATTCAGTAAAATTTTAGGTTACTCTGAAAGTAACCAAAAACAGACCATCTCCTAATCACACCACCTTGTCCTTTTAACATTCACAAAATAAGTTGTCTTTTTTACTTCCATGGTGCTAGAGTATGCAAGTGAAAGGATGCCTTCCTGCTGTCAATATATCCACATCAACAAGTGATCGAGCCCAACCAATTTCTTTTGGAGGAAAAAAAGAAATGGAAAAAGGGATATGTTTATTCAATAACTGGATATGTTGATTCAATAACTGGAATGGGTTATGTTACTTGTTCCAGAAAGGCCTGACAGACTTCACTTTTTCAGTATTTCACCTATTTTATTTGAATGATATACATTAATACATATTTTAAAAAAATAATTCAAAGCAGGTATCCACTTACCATAGCCCAGTGAAAACCAGACTGAAATCAAATTTATAACTGAAATAAGATACTAAGATTTTTACTATGAATTTTTGATTGATGAGTGGACTTTCATAGTTGTTGTCTGCTTGTTTGTTAAGAAGAGAAGTTACATTTTCAAGTATCATTGCTTGTTGTCCTGGAAAACCTGGGCATACTTCCTTGAAAGGAAAACACATGGACTTCTCAGCAGCAGCCTCAAATACCACCAAGACTGTAATGCAAAGGATCTATTCTCAGAAGCAAGTGCAACACAACAAAATATATTTTTGAAAAATAATATTTGTGTAGCAGTCTGCAATATTTTAAAACGTTCTGCTAAAGGGAAAAAAAAAACAAAACAACAAACCTCCAACTTTTAACTTGCAGTGCAGCGGATATTTCAGCTCCTCAAAGTATCATATTATTTTGCTCTCAGACAGCCCAGCCACCCAACCTGTCATGCTAAATATGTGAGTAATTTGCAGGCCAGACTTCAGGTCTGGTTCTACAAAAGCAGTCCCTCAGCAGAGGGATGTCAGACTCACTGACCTGGGCACTGAGTGACAACCTTCTCCACTAAAGAGAAGAAAGGAAAGAGAGAGAGCTGGAGAGAAAAAGAATAAAAATTATGTAATCTAGTATTCATAAATGCTTGTCCTTACTTTCAAAGTACACTTACATATAACTTTTAATTTCTCCACTGTGGTTCTATACAACATTCAGCAGAGGAAAAATTATGCTGTTACATATTTTGTATGTTTTGAATCTCTAGGAAGATTTGAATAAAAATGCTAGATACTGGTACTGTACTCTTTCCAGTTCACGTCTTTCTTCCTTGCACACAGAAATATCCTGTAGATGATTGAAAACCCTTGCTCATCACAAACATCCCACCCATCTCCCCGGCAGAGGGGTGCTAGACTCAAGCTCTGCTAACACTTCCCAGGGCACATGGGCTCAGGAACGTTTGTGCAGCTGGAGAGCCTTGGCAGGGTCAGTGCTGTCCATAGGTCTCTGGGCACAGATGTGTACACTGGACATCCATTAGGTCAAGTACTGCTTAAGGGCTATAAATCCCCAAAGTGGAACTTAGCATAGTCAGTCACGTCTAGCCAATTCTGAGCCATCCACTGCTGCTCTCACATCTTCTGCTAAGGGCCAGGTAACAGGTTTAGCTGAACACGGATTTTTGTGGATTAATTTTCAATCAGCTTGGTTCCCTGGTCTAGCTTACCATGTGGCTAGACAAATACACTTTGCTGGGAGTAGGAGGAGGACAGAGACAGACACTGCATTTCTATTACACTGAAGGAATTCTGGATCTAACCCCACGTTACCAGGATTCAGCTGTGCCTGCAGTTCAAGCACAACCAAATTTTAACTTCTCTCAGTGCACCAAGGCCACTTCCAGTTCTGGCATATTAGAAATTTGTTTCAGGTTACCAAATACAGCTGTAAGCAAGTATTTGAGCCAGTGTTTTGATCCAATGATGTTTTCATAATATGTGATAATTAAAAAATTAAGATCTTGTTCAACTGCTATAGAAATTAAGAAACCGATGGGAAGAAAGGGTGGGGAAGATGAGGGCTGCCCACAGTGAGAACACAATGGGTTGTCTTAGAATCTCCTCTGAGGAAACCACACTGAAACAGTAAACCTCCACCACGGTGAGCAGGATCACTCTAATGTACAGAGCTGAAGGGCCAAATTAATTCCTTGTGTAACCCCAGTGACTTCAAAGGAGTTAGCCCAGAGATGAGTTTGGCTTAAGGAATTTTCAAATGGACCCTAACCAATTTTCCCTAAGCAGATTTCAGATCTGTGGCTTCTTGTGTTTGTTACAAAACGGCCTTGGCTCTGCACTGTTACTGTGTCCTTTATCAGCATTTTTATTCATACAGAATGACTAAGAGCTCCAAACCAGTAGCACCACCTGATTAATATCAACCACTCTTCAAAGCATTTGTCTTAACACCAGGGGTTGTTGTTTTTTCAAGCTGGTGGGTCTCAGCACTGATGACTTCATTGTGTGGTCTGTCTGGTCAGATTTGCTGCTGAAATCCAGTCTTTTTGCAGCTGAAGGGTAATATTTTAAGTCAGTCATGAGCAGGGATTGAATGCTAAACTTGACCTCTCCATCTTTTCCAGTGTGTGTATTTCTGTGCTTCCTCTGCAGCCTCTGGATGCCCATGTGCAGTCTGCTTCTTCTGGCTCCCAGAGAGACAAGATTAATATCTCCTTGTCACATATCGAAAGCCAGCAGCGAAACATAAACAGCCAAAAAGCTGTAATGAGTTCCACTTGCTATCTTTATATAAAACAGGATTTATGGCAACAGATTACATTTCCAGCAGCCAAAAGATGTGTAAAGAGGGATTATACAGTCTATTCTGACTGCTTGTCTCTGCTTCAGCTCTAACTACACTTTTGGGTGATTTGGACTAAGCGTACCATTTTTACATGGCTATCCCCTAATTGTTCAAAAAGCAGCATGTCTGCCAAAAACCACCTCTGCAGCCAAAATTACAGCTCTAATACTCATAAATGCATTCAGGTGTGCTGCACTGTTGAAGCAGTACCAGTAACTTAAGGGGGGAGAAAGAAACTACTCAGCACAGATAAGGTCATCACTGTTGGGACCACAGGCATCTATACAGCCCTTAAAATATAACCTATATGTTTTGGTTTTTTTTCCCATGGTCTGAGCAAAACTGCATTCAGTACAGAACATCTTTCCCTTCAGAAGCTTTGCTATGACAGTGTGGGTGGCTGAAAGAATTGTTTGAATCTGCTTTTTCCTCGACATTGCTTCTTTCACTGCAATTTTTGTACATCTTACAGGATATTCTGCTTTTCATCAAACAAGGACAGACTTTCAGACTGCATTGCTAAAGCCTGACCAGCCAAACTTTAGAAGAAAATATATATCAAAAGTGGTATGAAAGTAAAACCCCTGTTAACAACATATACTCATGGCTCAATTTCAACTTTTGTCATGTGCCTTTTACTACTCCATATAAACTCATTAAAATTCAAGGCAAAAATCAGTGACTATAAGCAAAACAAATAATTTAACGGGGGCAAAAGGCATTCACAATACTCAACTTCCAGGCTCAAAGTGCATAGCAAGTAGGTAATTTGTGTGCTGAAAGACCTATTTTCTATTTTGTTAATGAATTCATTATGTCTGGTTCATTGCTTTCATTAAGTAAGTACATCTGGCTGCATTAAGGAAAGCATGATGAATATTTCATACATGATTTTACTCATCATTTCAGAAATAAGTGGAAATCAATTCACAATAGAAGTCAGCTGAAACTTCCTTAAAGACAGGAATTCGCCCATTAAATCAGAGTGGAGGCACTAGCACTTGACAGCTGTACAGCCCAGCTGCTCAAGAGACAGCTGCAAGACCTCCATCACAGACAGATGTGGGATAGTCAGCCAGCATCCTGAGGCACATCTTGATCTCCAACAGATAAGAAATCGGATTATGACAGATAATGGTTTACCATATCTTCAAGAACAGTAACCAGACACATATTTACAGGCAAATGAGGAGGATTCACAGAGAGGGGAGAGCTCTAATCCTATTCCTTTGGTATTTTCGTATGTCCAGAAGCTTAGCAAAAGCATGAAGTCAGGCATTTCCTCCCCCTCCAATTCAGACCTAGATGGAGCATAAGAAGAGAAAGCATCCTGTAAATATGAGGATGTCTGGAAACTCACTAGAGACTAAGGAGAAAGTATGCACTACTGTCTTACTTAATGACATATCTGTAGGACCTGTAAAGTTTTCTCTCCGCATGCTCTGAAAAACTGAAGAAAAATGAAGGGTGTCTCAGCATTGAGCGGAAAAAAACCATTTTTCCCTTCCCATCTTGCTAAATCCATTATCTGAAATCATTGTCTACATTACATGCCTGCCTAAATAAAAAATTAAATGCAATTCTTACATACCTAACTAGGAAAACACACATGTGCCTCATTTCACAACTTAAGCTAATAATTTATCAGTCACTGTGGTGCTGTTATCTACTATCTAAATGACATAGAAAATTACCACTATCAGTGCCCTAATGCTGATAAATTATCCCTATCAGGAGTAATTATTTGGTTTCACATGCAGAGTTTCAGTCAGTATCTGGGGTCTATGCCAATAAGCAACAACATCAAATAAAAGGGCAGTCATGATACAAGCAGACCTTTGCCATTATGTGATAACTATAAGAAAATCTCCAAGAAATTTGTGGCTCTTCTTTAGCAGAAGATTCTTTAGAAAATACAGAGTGACAAAAAAAAACCAAAAACTTTCTACTTTTTTTATTAATTTCTGGAGAAAGCTGAAGTTTCTTTTTTCAGCTAGGTATCTAACAATTATCTTAGCAAACAAATGTATAGTGATTTATTTCAAAACACTGAAATGCATCAGAGTTCTTTCTAGTGTTAAAAATAACAAATATACTATCAAAGTAAACCATAATACTATAAAATAAATAGGAATTTCTTATATGATATGCTAACTGGAATGGCTCTGAGTTCTTCAATTTAACTAGCTTAACCCTCTGAAATTCTTAAATCAGAGTTATTTAGAACTGTTTTACTGCAAATTATCTACCTTCTTTAAAGGGTCCTATGGGAAAAAGCAAACTTCAGTTTGATGAAATAAAACTTGACAGCTATAACTCTGCCTTCAAACATCACAGGAAATTCACTGAATGGGACTAAATCACACAAGTTGTTTTGGTTGGTTGTGTTTTGTTGTTGGTTTGTTTGTGGCTTTTGCATATAAACATTTTGTTACTAACCCTCTCCTCTCAAACAAAGCTGTAAGACCTCTCTCAGGTTAGCTAAGGGAACAGAACTGTTGATGCATAAAGAAATCTGAATAATCCAGATGTACCATTCATTTGCGAAAAAAGCTTTGTCTCCAGTGATTCATCAAGTTACTTGTCTCAATTTTAACTTTTTAGTCAAATTTATTTTGGTGACTTGTAGGACATGAATAAGCCAAACACAGTTCCCCTGTTCCCCCAGTCTGGGACCCAGCACCAGAGCAAAGACTAAGTCTCATATACAGAGTTATTTTATTGAGGCTAGTAAATAAGTGGACAAAATCAACTGAATTCACGTGCTGAAGCCACTGAAATGAAACCTAATGCAAAATGAAGCTTCTTTTTTTCCACCTGAAAGAATCTGCAGGATATCTTCAGTCATCCTAACTATGAAAACGAAACATCCCAATTTTGGCCCCAGTACCAGACTTCAGGAAGGCAATCCAGTTGATGCACAAAATGCAAGTCTCAAGAGCATGCTACTTGTCTTTTGTGTATTTGGAACTCCTGGGGACAAACAACATGTAGTTCTTTCTCCAAGTCTGAAATGCTGTCTACAAGTTACATATATCAGTCCAAAGAGATAAAAAATAAATCCCTTTACTAAGCATGTAATGTTAATCATCCTAGATATTTTCATATGTTCAAAAAAGCTATTAGTTCCAGAAATTATGCATTATATCTTAATCATTATCAACCCCTTCCCTACCCTTTATGTTACAGGACAACGATGAAAGAACTTAATGGCTCCTTGAATTAGTAATTAAGGGCTGCATTCCTACCAAGGCCTTCTCCATAACACCACCAAGGCCAGTGTCTCAGTTTTACATCTCTATTCTGCAGTGCTCTGTGCTGATGTTTCATCTTCTAGCATTTACACTGCTAGATATACTCTGTCAGCTCCCATAAGAGTCAGAT
Source organism: Cinclus cinclus (assembly GCF_963662255.1). Lineage (NCBI taxonomy): Eukaryota > Metazoa > Chordata > Aves > Passeriformes > Cinclidae > Cinclus > Cinclus cinclus. The sequence continues at coordinate 85,783,436 of NC_085046.1, read as the reverse complement.
GAGCAAATATAGTTCCCTTTATTAATTCATTCACGGCACATAAACATGGTATAAATAAATTTTTTGACACACAAGTTTTATAAGTTACTTCCACTGAATCCTCACCAGGATCATGAGAGCGCTGTATACAAAAAAATATAAAGAATTTACTGACAAAAAAGAAGGGGACTCAGAAGAGAGAAAGACTGGCTGGAAGAAGACAGTAAAGTTTACATGCAGCTGATCTCCCATATCTGGCTCCAGCCAAATGGTCCTCCACTCCAGAAAGTTTTGTTAATACCAACTTTTCAGAGGGGCATTAGATTCCTACATTGCAAAATACACAATGTTTTCGTGTTCTAAAATATGTGAATCCTCATTTCTGGGTTTCCACTACTTAATAAAAGATGACAAATTCAACTTTATACCAAGCTCTGAGAATGCCATAAGGTTAAGATTTAGAGGGTGTTATGGAAACACTTTTAGTTGAGCAACCTCCTGTTCACAAGTTCAATCTTTCAAGTGGAATATGTCAAAACACCACAAAGGTAAGGGTGTATGTTTGTGTTATCAGTAATGATAGTTTCACTTACTAAGTGATAGGTTCTTCAGTGATACCTAACAAACAGCTCCAGAAACCAGACACAGTGGCTGCTACTAAAACATCATTGATATACAGAATTTACCTGAATGCCATTGCTTCATGTGCAATGAATGTGTGTGCTTCTGTGCATATGTATATGCACTTATGTAGGGTGTGGTCTACTCATGCATGTATGTCCATGCACACAAATTTTGTTGTTATCATCATGTACAAATCATATGTATTTTAGAGCAAAAGAAATTTAAATGTGTATGTCTGTGGGGATGCTGGTTTAATGATTTTAATGGGAGTTGGTTGGTTGTTTCTGATTTTTGAATGAGATAGCAGCATATTGCACATAGTCATGATGGGAATACCCAGGAATGAAATACCTCATGCAGAATAAACCACATAAAACACCAGTGAATCCTTTCACAATATAAAAAGTAATCTCTAGAAACTCCGTATAACATACGCTGAACTTGGCCACGCAAACAAAATGAGATTCTCTAGCGGGACATAAACTCTCCCTTCTTCTCAAATGAAGTGCTTTAAGGCAAATATTGTTTCTACTGGAATTTGCCAGCTACTTATATTCTACTGTTTGTTTGTTGTTTTTTTCCTGAACTGTAAACATAATGTTTAAGCAGCAGAACAGTGATGTAAGAATATTATATGCATCTATGTAAATCTGTGAACAAGAAGGATGATCTTATCAGCCTATAACAAAAAGGGAAAAAATCCTGAATTTCTAGGAACTGTATCACCTGGTCAAACATGAAACAAAATATGAAAATACATCACAATATTTCAAATACTGTTTTTAAGAAAGTTCTTATTTTTCAGGTCTTGTAATATATCTCATTATGGTACCAATTTCAGTATCTCTGAGAGATTAATTCAATTCAGTAACATTTCTGATGGCCTAAAGATATAATTGATGTTACTCATTTTTTCCACACCAACCTGTACATCTATTTAGCTTTAAAACACATTTTGATGGTGTCTTATAATTTTGCTATATATTATATATATGTATATCTCAAATATTATTACAGAATTTTTCTATTCCTGCAAAAGAAATCTTTGCTGCACAGTCGGTGGTCTGTGTCTTAGTTGCATCTTATTCTCTAGGCCTTTATCCCAAAAACTTTTTTTTCTAAATACAGGAGTTAATGAATCACATTTTGATTTTGTTGCTGTTGTTGGGTTTTTTTGGGGGTGTTTTTTTTGTTTGTTTGTTTGGGTATTTTTTTTTCTGTTTTATTTTGCTTTTTTTTTATTTTGTTTTGGGTTTTTTTTAATGGCTAGGATAACAAGCAGGATTTAGATTTTGGTAAAGACTGAGCATGTGACTACACTTGCTTACAACACTTAAATATCAATACATAAATAATTAGCCAGGCTAATTGTGCTTTGGGGGATTTCCACAGGCAGTAAAATTCAATTCTCTCATTCAATGAGGAGTTGCTTTTTGGAACTTGCTGTGGTATGACAGATGCCAGTTCTCAGTTTTAGTCTGAATTTCTGATTTGTGTGGTACTTTGGGCTTAATATACACATAGAAATCTATTAATTGCAAAAATTAATATCCATGATTTTTAAGTGTAGAGAAAGTGTGAAGAAAGGTCAAAGTTATGGTTATGGAAGATTTCATAACAACAAAAATGAAACAACATGAATCTGGCAAGTGTAAGTCTAAGATCCCTCTCACCAAATCTAAAACAGAAAACTTGACCAAAACAAAGTGAACCAACACCACCAGGCTGCCCATAAGTGACAGATGTAAGAAACCCCAGTATTTTCTGAGTTAACTACTGTACCATGTATGGAAAAGGATGGTGTTTGCTTGACTGTCTACAAGGCAAATAACACTACAAGAAGTGGAAAGTAGTCTTCACATGCCAAACTCAGCAGGTATGTGTACTGCAGAAAGACCTGTGCAAGCAGCATCTGCTGTAGCCTAAACCCAGGTGCATGCTCCACTTCAGAAGGACTTAAACATGGGAATTAATGGATTTTTTTTTTTTTTTGCTGAACAATTCCTGTTTGGCTTTGTGTTGCAGTATAATTATTTACAGAGTAGCAACAAAATTAAATACATCTGTTTACCAAATGGAAGTCAAATAAAATTGTAGAAGCTCTTGTGTAGTATCAGACCATTTACACCAACTACTTTTAAAAAGCTTATTCATCTGCTACCAGACCCTTAGGCCACCATACATTAAAAATCAATGACAAGTAAGAACAGTTTGGCTACACTCAAGAACTGAGTTCACTCAGAGCTGAAGTGGAAATTTGTAATGATTAACAAAATGAATGAAAACTACACCAGTGTCTGCAAGCATACTTATAATTTAAAACACAGCATTGATATAAAGCATAAAAAGGTGAACAAGATTTCACATTAATTATTTGCAAATACAGATGTTATTCCTTTACTAATGAATAAATAATTCCTTTATTAAGACACAAGATTCTACATCCAGATCTACTCCAATTCTAGCAGTAAGTATTTGGCTTTATTTTTAGAAGACCTTATATACATGCTTCAATAAAATGTGCTTTCTTTTACTGCTTGTACTTCAAAGTCCCCACAACATAAAATGCATTCAAGCTGCAGAACTGGTGGTCTGTGGTCAGAACACCAGCACACATTTTGATAACTTGTTAGTTTGTTTGGCTATTTTGTTTCCTTTATTATTTCTTAATGGTAACACTACAGCCATGAAAACTGAAAGCATTATTATTTCCAGACACTTTACTTTACCAAACTTCTCAGGAGGAACTTAAACTGACTAACAGCAAGTTATTTTTAAAAGAGATTTATTTTGAATATATCTAGATAAAGTAATTTTCCAACAGAAACTTGTTAACTTGCTTGAAAATCTTTGCAATGAATAAAATCATTACAGTCTAAAGATGAAATCAGTGGAAAACCCTAACAAAACGTTGGCCAGGAAACCTATCCAGCACAGGTGCACTACCATAATCAGAATGTGTTATTGTGGCGTTGGTATGAGGTTGGTTGTGGTCAGAAAACTGAGGAATGTGGATTAATGCAACTGCAGATCAGAATTCCTCTTTGCATTAAGTAAACTTTTGTTAGCACTACTGGACAAATATCTCAGTCACCTTGCCCCTCACATGATGAAGGAAAAAAATACTTCTCCGGCTTCTCTGTTTGACACTGGAAGTGTAAAGGAACCTTGGTCTGAGAAAAAGCAATGGTCAAGGTCAGTGTTGTGGTATCAGTGACTGGTGACTCCTGGGTAAGTCTGCTTAACTCCATAATATCTTCCTACCTTGCAAACCCAACACACGTGGGGGAATCAACATGGTTTTGGCTGCTGGAATACCACTAACAAAAATTTAGACTAGATTTGACACTCAGTGATGTTACAACAACCTAAATTTCTTTTCACTTATGTTAAATAAGACAAAAATTAACTTGTGATGCCTGTGATAAAGGTCATCTTTCATAGTCCCTACAGCTGCAACTGGGGACTTGGAGGATCAGCGGTTCCCACCCAGCCCAACACCTGTGTTTGGCCTTACTTTTGCTCTTTTAAGGTATGCAGCAACATTTAGGAGATTTGCAGTGCTCGTTTTTTCAGGTCTAAATCAGAAAAAGTCAATGAAATGGCTGAAACATGTCACCTATACATGCTCAAATGGAAACAGCATCTACAAGCCAGGTTTCTGTGTAGGGCTTTACCTACAGGTTTGACACTTGACTAGAAACTTGGATTCAGTACTAGGCTGATTTAAAAAAAAAAAAAATAAAAATGAAAACTAATCTGAGACCCCCTCTAAGGTTTCCCCAAACTCGCAGACTGCCAATATTTCCTTCTGTCTCCTGTCACTATACTGGCCCCTTCCAAAACGCCTGGCAGCCTTCTGGCACATTGTCAACAACCTCAGACTCTCCTGGATTGCTCACCTGGTCTGCTTGTGCACTTCTCAAAGACTAAACCTTAATTTGAAATTTCTTTTTCCTTCCATTTTCCATTCCAGGCAGCTACTTCTTCCCCCATACCTAAAAGGAACTGAATTGCTTTTTTATCCCTCAGAATGACTCAGACGTGGAGTTGCACAAAATTTCTGAGGGGAACTGGCACTTACTTTATACCTTCATCACACCCTTATAATTCGCCAGTTTTACACAGCTTTATTTGCTCATTTTCTTTTGATTTCTTAACTGCATTTTCCTTTATATGCAATTGGATTGCAAAACCAGTTGGTTTTTGATAGCCAAGTGGCAACACCAGTTACACTTCACTTGCTCCTGCCTCAAGAGACTTGGTGGAAATGTTAAGCATCCCACACAAATCAACAGAAAATGCTCCCTGTCCACTGGAAACATTTTCAATACGAAACAGATAAGGGTTTTTTTAATACTTTTTGGCATCTATATGAGCCTTTGATATGGTTGCCTTCCTTGTTTTCTAAAACTACATTAAATCCCAAAAGGCAGTAAGTCTAAAAGAAAACACGTATCATCGAACAGTATTTCTGCCACTTATGCAATTCAAGTATATTAGTTTCAGAAAACTGTATCTGGACACAAATGAAACTGAACTAAGAAAGAGGCTTGAAGGCAAACTCAGAGATAAATTTTAGTTTTATTGCAGTCAAAATTCAATATGATGTTGAAGAAGAGACTGTCTTGGCTGGATCTCAGTCATGGGGCGGGGTGGGGGGGGGAGACAACTCTGAAATGTAGTTAGAAAGAAATAATAGGAATTGGCTCGACCCTTGGAAGTTGAATCAGTTTTTCTGCTTTGAAATATGAGAAAGAACAGATTCACTTTAAGTTGGTCCTAGATTGCAACAGCAGAAACAAGGCGTCTGACAAAATCGTAACATAAATCTGAGTGACAAAGAATACTCCTCTCTTTTTCATCTTTGTCTTCATAAGCATCAAATGCAGCGCAACACCAACAGCTGCATCAGTGAGTGATTAACTTCAGCAGAAGAAAAATGCTGCCCCAAACTTCCAATGTACAGTTTAGAGCTTTCTGCCTGTCTAGACTCATGGGAGCATAAGACATGTCAAATATTAATAAAGCTGCTGCTAGATCTGGCACTGCTGTGGCTCAACCACAGAACACCAAGTTTTCAGAAGAACATTTCCACATAAAGAGACCCTGCTTTCTCTCTGGTTCTGTGGTCTGAGACCCACCATGGGCTGCAGCCTCTTACTCTTTTTTTTTTTGTTTTGGCTACAAATACATGACATTGAAAGTATTTGCCGTTTTCAAATTTTGCCAGTGCCCACTGCTGTAAAACTCTGCTGCTCATAAATTTTAATACTGTTTTTAAGAAGATTGAGTTCTCTCAAAATTATTGAATTTGAGATTAGTTTACTTCCCATTTCATTTCAAGTTTTAGGAGATATGCGCAAACATTTTCACATGACCTTCCAAGACTCTGACAGTCAAAAAGTTTCTTCTAATAAAAGTTTACCCCAAATTTTCACCCAACCAATTTGCTTGTGGGAATGATTTCATAAAATAATAAAAAGAATTAGGGTACCAGCAAGACCCCAGGCAAGCCTCGTCTCTCACATCCTCCCTCAGGGTTGGGAGCAGCAGCAGCCTACAAAGGGCAAGGGGCAAGGTCTGTGGCACTCATGCAATGCTTGGGATTCTGTCCACCACCTCTTCCTCTTGGTTTGAATGAACAACAAGTTGATTTAGGGTCTCAAGTATGGAGTTTAACAACTTCCTTGATCATTAAAAATACTTCCCCTAGTGAAAGGGCAACAAGTCTTAGGAAACTGTAATCAAGTGAGAAAGAGATTATTTAATTGCAAGTACTGAATGCTCCTGAGACTTCACAACTAGTTGAGCAGTTTCAGTGTTGAGTTTTGCACTCCTCTTCAATATTTTAGCAGCACTTTTGCTCCTTAGCAATAAACTTCCCCACAGAGCACAGCCTGAGGGGAGAAAATACTAAAAAGAATGCAAAACAGAAGGGCAAACAGTGCCAAAAGTAAGTTGGTTGCCCCTGATAAATGTCCTATTTTTCATGTATTATGATAAGTATTTTTCAGCACATTTCCAAGCTGCTGAGATTGAGAAAAATCATCTATAGCAGAAAGTACTTTCTAGCAGCCTTACATAGTCTGTATTATATAAAACTGCTTGCATTCCAGGGAATGAAGGGCAATCCCTATTCAGTGGGGTGGGATCAGCTCCCTGTCTTCCCCAAAGGAGACTTCTATCACCTGTTCTTGGACCATAGCAAATGAATGGGGGGGAATACAAGCTACACACAAACGCTCCTGAGCCAAGGCAAGGACTCCATCCTGATTTGCTTCCATCAATAATACTTCAACCCAGGAACAGTTCCTAAAACCAAGCCAGATAATCATGACATCAGTTTGCAGAGTTTAAATCAATAAGCTCTGTGACGTTACTCATTCTGTTTACTGGGATTTCCAGAAAAGTTAGAAACTTGAAAAAATGAGAGAGATTCACATTTCACTCACTCCCTTGAAAATCTGGTGAGAATAAAGTCACTGCAAATTCTGCTTAATTACTCCAGAAGAAATGGCAGCAGATCTTGCTCTAGGTGTCTTGACTACTTAGCCAATGACACAAGACTTCTGAATACAAAACTGAGTTTTAAACTACAGCACAAAAATAACCACATTTAGCAGCTGGTCAAGATGCAGAGGCCACCCACTACAGTGAACAGTGAGAGTGAAAACCAGGTACCGACCAGCCAAAAATCAGCACACCCCAAAACAAATCATGATATCTGAAGAATATACATGCACAACACAAAGAAAACAAAGAAATCCACGTCAACAACCCGGAACAGAAGCCACAATATATTGATACACAGCAGCCACTCAACTAACTACTCTATGTAAGGAAAATCTTCCCAAGTGGATTAACAGTCTGACTGACAGCTGCCACTGGGCTTCTGGCTCTACCAGCCACTGCTCTGAAATGGCAGTTTAGCTCTCCTTCAAACACCTTTCCACATAACAAGAAAACAAGGAATATGCTCAAATGAAAGGGGAATACGACAAGAAGGCTGTCAGACAGCAGCAGACAGTGGAAGGTGAAGGACAGGGACGATGTTTACAACTAAAGAGGGAAGAATATGAAAACTAACACTGAATTGCATGACACAGAGCTCATAAATACCACAAAATAATAAGCCCATAAATACAACACAGCCTGCTTGCAAGGAAGGCATGAAGAAGCAATCTCTGTCAGAAACTGCAAAAATAAAACAATGCACTATGAATATCACCAGTTTCATCTTCAAGGAAAAAGTATCCCAAATTCATGTGACTTCAGTGGAAAAGCAGTTTTCCCCATGTTAAATACGCTATGTTCTCTTTGCTTCTTTTGTTCCCATCCTTTCCTATTGACCTCCATCCCTTAGTGGGCAACAGACCAACAGTAACCACTGATCTATCTGCTTTGGCTGAGATGTCAATGTATTCCACTAAAAGTCAACCTGACACAAACACAGTTATTTCTCCATAATCTATACTAATTTAATGTATGTTAGCTCTACCAAAAGACAAAAAAGGTCAAAAGAAATATCTGCTTTATGTTAATTAAATGAAAAGTCTGCTAGGAAAACACTTTTTCATACATTATCATAGCTTTATATATATATGTACACTAAAAAAAACCCACAAAAAGAAACAAAACCATAACCTCAAAAAATCCCAAAACAACCACCAAATGCTGAGAATTTTCATTCGATGGCATTCTGACACACATACTTGGCTCATTCCAGGAAGAGAAAAAGCTTTTGCAAGGAAATATTAAGTAAAATATTTATTAGCCTTCTCCAGGTTGCAAATTTCCCAAGCTCCCACATTTTGTAATGTCAGGAAATTGCTACTATAAACAGCCTAAATCTGCCAAAAATTAATATAATTGGGGCCAACTAAAGGTTTCTCATCCCTCATTTCCCATCCCTTGGGAGGCTCCTGCCTCAGGGACACACAGAACACAGGTGCTGCCTTGACCCAAGTGGAGCCAGGGGCTGTAGAGAGGTCACCTCCCCCTGCCTGTCACCCCAGGAGAGCTGCGAGGAGGTGGCACAGGCACCAGTGGAAGGCTGGAGCAGGGTGGGAGCCCCAGGAGCTGACTGGAGCCTCCAGCCAGGCAGGGTTGGAGGCCAGCAGCTTGTGAGCCACGGCAGCTCACCTGGAAGGCCAAACTTCCCAAGTAGTTATTCTGTACCTTTTTATCCGCCCTTACAAAAACTGTGTTTTTTAAAATGTCATATGCAATGCCACTGTTTTATCTTAAATACAAGATTTAAAAAGATTCTGATTTTTTTTTTATGTCAACTTCCCCTCTTGCTCCACTTAGACACAAGTCGACCATTTCACAGTGGCTTCTTCAAAATTTCAAATCACATACATTCAGTGGTTTTATTTACTCAATAGTTCAAAGTTTCATTTCATATCAACATTGCCCCAGACAATCCCTTTCATTATTTTAAGAAAAGCTAAAAATGTAAATTTTTAATGTAGCCCCCACTCAGGTTATTGTGGCAAGGCATGGCATTTCCACCACCCCACCAACACAGACGCTTTGTTAAAACATGGCCAGACAAAAGCAAGGCAACAGAGCACTCACTGACTCCTTGGCAGAGCTATTTGGGCTGGCAGCAGCCTCCGACTGACTGGGCAGAGCCTCTCCAAAGACAAGACGCCTGTAGAGGCGCCAAGGGCCTCCCACACAAAAGATGCTACTTTACAATGCCAATCAGAACTCAACTTTCTCCTTCCTCAAGGAACCTAAGCCAGGCCTACATTTACACTTAGCAGAGAACACCAAAGACTATTCGTTTCTTTTGGAGGCAACTGCCCCAAGAAACATGTTTTCCAAATTAAATTTGCTGTAAGGCAAACTGGAAGGGTCCCAAGGAGCTGGCTGTGCTACCATCCATGAGGGACTGCCATAGCTGATACCAAAGATCAGAGCAGAGACAGGGCCCCAAAACATCTATGCCATGATACATAATTTTTCAACTGCTCAGTCATCACTCATGGAAACTGAAAACAACCTTGAATCAGATACTTTACAAAACTTTCCCTCAAACTAAAATCAGATGGAGAGGGAATCAAGTTTCTTTCTCAGCCTCACCTTGCAAACACAGTAATAGTTATTTCTGCTTCATGGAAAAAACAATTATCAATAATACATAATATTCATCAGAATAGCTTTACCCAAATATCTAGCTATTTTCTTTACCTGTTTTGCTGAGTATCTTATTTTCCTTTAGAGAATCTTGAACTATCTTTGTTTTGCAGGTTGGCACCACATCCCAGATGGTGGTTTCTTGTCTAAATGAAGCATGTGACTCCCCCAACAAACTAAGCAAAATGTACTTTTGTATTCTATAGCACTTAAAATCTATTTATTGCTACAATTTTATAAGCAATTCACAAAGTGTGCCATTTTGTGCAGTTCTGGGTCCAATGTCCATCGGATCCACTTATTTTATTTTCAATCTTAACCTTACATTTTACCAGAGGACATACAGAAATTGAACCTAACGGATATTTCTTTTTGGCCTCTTATCGGGGAAGGTTACATACACAAGCACATTATTTCAATTGACTATAACTGAAAGAAAAAAGATCAGATAAAATGGTCTTTGAGTGAATTTTTTTTTAAGACCTCTTAGTTATAAATACACCAGAGATGCTGGTTTATATAAACATAAGCAGCAACTTGATTGCAGTCACCTCATTTGCTCCTGCCTTGAGCTTTGCCTGGAATGATCACATCAATGCATTTCAGGAAATTCATTTTTCCTCTTCAAATTATTTTACAAACAGTATCAGATCCTTCTAACAAACGAGGAAAGCCAACATCAACATGTGTAAATGCATGACAACTCAGCAACATCAGCACAATGCGCTGCTTTAGCATTTACTAATGCTTTTTCTTTGCCGATTCAGTACTTGCTGTTCCTTGCCTTCTCTGTTCCTGATCCTCTCCTGTGGAGTTTGCTGCAAGTCCAGCACTGAGGGAAGTGCCTGAGAGGCACCGAGAGCCAAGGCGTGTAGCCAACAAGAACTTTGGCTTCCTGACATGGGCAGCCCCATCACCACGCAGTCCCTCTTAGAGCTGCTGTGTTGTTCCGTGTTTCACCTCATCCTCATCCATACAACCTTCAGCGCTCTTCTGCCACCCTTCCCTTACGCTCTCACTTTAAGGTTTCTTGAGTCCTTAAATCCAGCACACACTGTTATCAGTGATTGAGAGGCTCAGCTATGCTTTCAAAGAGGAACATATTTGCAAGTTTTATAAATCATTCTAAACCCACTATGTACACATTCACACTACACCTTTCACAGCCCTTGATAACTAAGTCTACATTCCTCCACCCCAACCTCTACCCTCATTCTGCAGAGGCTGCCATGAACAAGCTCTTTATGAAACAGAAATAGACCACCTCAACTGTAACACTCTGTGTTATATAAGAAAGCAGAAAACATTGCTGAAAAATCTTCATCTGCAATGGAACTGGTTGCAGGGGCGTATACAGAAGGGGAAAATAAGAGCAGATTTATAGAGGAAGATGCAAGAGAAGGTCAAACAATGTGCAAGAGCACACAAAAACAGGTAGTTGCACACAGTATGTAGCTGCAAGCATAACAGGATCACCTCTGAGAAATTCCTCTTGGAATTTCAAAACAAACTCAGAAAAATTTATCTATAGTTTAATAAGGCACACAGTGAAAAAAAATAAAAATTTATTCTATTTGTATAGAGGAAAAAAACCCAAAAAACCTGGCCACAACACTCCCAAAAGAACAGAGTTTTATTAAATCAGAAGTGCCTGCCAAGTAATAAGATTTCTAAAAAGAGCAGGATTTTTAAAAAGTTTTAAAATAAGAAGAGGCGGCAATCTGTTTTGAAACATGAATCCAGCTGGCTTAGCATCTGAATGAAAGAAAATTATAGATCACAGTAAACATCATGTGTAAAAATAAAGAGTAATCAGAGCCCCTCTTAAAAGGAAAAATAGTCAGACCAAACAAGCTATCCATACAACCAATAATTCTGAGCCACTTCCATGCCAGCTGTAATTGCCACATTGCAAAATACATTTTTCTTAACGATACTCAACTTCTTTGTGAAGTTCACCAAGTAACTATTGGAAAGCAGAAAGAGCAGCATGGGATTCTCATGAAAATAAGTTTAAAGTATCACTTTAAAAAGAAGTATTATCTTGTGGAATTCAAAATATATGCCACATGAATGTTAAATGTTACAGCAAAAAACAAAAGGGGATTCATTCTTTCAATGTGGAAACATACAAAAATGCCTTAAGTCAAACTTATAGCAAAAACAATGATGATATTCAATGACAATATGTCAACCTGAACATGAACCATTTGCTTTTAGCATGGACAGGTCTTCAGAAAGTCCCAAAGGCAGTCATCTGGAGCTAGAGAACCAAACCCATACAGGACAAAGTAACTCTACAGTTCCCTCTCGTGCTAGTTCCAATCCAGCACCCTCAATTGCATCAAAACCACAGAGATCTATACAAATACGAATAAGTTTTCTTTCTTTGTAGAAAGCAGTTTATGGTGCAGAACCAGGCAGAAAGGACAAACAGTGCACTATATATTTTAGTTATGTAAGAATCACACAGCACTGAGCTGAACTTTTTTTGAACCAAATTAAGATAGAACAAAAATTAAACAGATAGGAGTCATAAACCAGCACTTCTTAGGATACAGACAGTCTACAGCTTAATTTCATATGACCAATGGCTGATGTTTTGTATGCTGTCACCAAATACTACAAAGATATGTGTCAATGCATGACCTGCAGAAGGGTGTCCAAAAGGCTTCCCTGGCCCCTTGCAAAGGTTCCAGTTCTCTGCTTCTGGACTACAGCACATGGCAGTAACCCATGCAAATACCAATAACTACCTGTCATCAAGGCTGGAGAAAGAAATTTGCTCCAAGTAGCATATATATGCCATGAAAATTTCTAAACTACAAATCATTAAAAATCCCCCAAAGAAAAGCACATAAAATAGATATCCCAGTAGGTTCAATCTAGATTTGATAGGCTTTGTCATTACATAAGTACTTGTTGGACATTTAATCCTCTTTCCCCTGCCCCTAATCTGCCTCCTCTATCCTGACCTTCCCATAGTAACAAGTTTACAAACTAATTTCAGCATCCTCTTGAGTCCATTACCCTTCTGGGAAAGAATATGTAAAATATATCAGGTTTGACTAGAAAGATACCCTGCTCATAACAGTTTCTAAAAAATCAGTCCTACTGCCAAGATTTTGCTCCTTTTCTAAAAACTGGTCACAGCTTCTCCTAGGAAGTAGTGGGATGAGATGGAGTAAAATTAGAAAGGGCAGAAATAAAAGGGAGCAAAAGGGGAAAAATGGCCCTGGTTCAAATTTCCCCAGTAAATTCTTCCATTCAACTCTTGTATCAAAAGTCTGATACCAGCCACTTGTTCAGCAACCATCTATGTTCTCAGACCTCCAGCTGCATAGCCCTCCCCTTTCTAAAAACCTGCAGCAAACAGTTTATTACTGAGTGGTATAATGTCTTAATAAGCCTTACAAAGATTATGTACAGAACACAGATTAGATAACTCAGATTCAGAAGACAGAGTCTCAAGATTAAGATCTAGATTTACCACCTCTATGTCTAAGATGCTTGGAAAAGCCTGTTGGAGGGAAACAGTTTCAGGTCTCTGAATGGGGCACTGGTTCTCCTGGTGACAAATGTCTCCAGAGTTCCAGCTGGGACCCATCCTCAGCTGCAAATCAAACAGTTGGCATGAATCAGTGTCTCTTCATACACAAGCCTTCATCCCTACAGAGGGGAATTAAAAAACATGCAGGAAATCCAGCCTTTGTGTTTGCTTGCAAGGCAGATAAAATGAGCTGTCATCCTTTCTCACAGCAGGAAAGAGTAAGGACAGCCCAGATGAAAGTGCTGACAGGCCTGGCGGCGGGTGCTTGGTGATGGGACTTTGAAAGCACCGTGTGTTCATAGAAGACCACCAGCTAGCAAAATAAATCATTGTTTAACTCCAGGTACATTTACAATGATTAAATACAAGTAGTTTACCCAATGCTACTCTGTTTCAGAGAATTAGTTTGTTCCTCTATTTTGCAGGCTATCACAAAAGACTAACCTTGAAAACAACAAAATAAAGTTTGGTGTTTTACAATGTGTTCTCTCATCCTTTATGTTATATCTCCTGTTTGAGTGACTAGGAATCAGTTAAAGGCTGAATTGCCATCAAAAATTATTCACATCACACTAGTCTGCCCAGAGTGGTCTTGCACTGCACTGCCAACACAGTACAAATCATAACTAAAAATGAAGACAAACCAAGTGAAAACATCCTGCAGCATTAGCTCACAAGTGCAACATTTTCTGAGCCAGCTGGACTTCAGATGGAATTTTTAGTCAGTCATTTGAAGAAGTTTAGTTTCTATTGCTAGAAAGCTTTGAGGAGAATATTCATCATGGATGAACATTCATCACCTATGGTTTGGGTACAGGCGCCAGAAGTCTGCAAAAGGAAATGGACTTTTACCTCATGACATGAGATGGGAAAGGAAGGATTGATGCTCCAGAAAGTACTGAATAGTATTTCATAATGGCTGGGGGAAATATCATGAGTCAGCACCTATGTCTGCATACAAATTTAAAAATCAGTAAGGCTGTATGTTAAAAAAAAACTAGAAGTCACATTAAAACTCAAACTAAATTACTAACAATTTTCACACTATAAAAGCAGCAATATGGATCATTCTAATTTTTTTTTGAGATATTTGCTCAGTTTAGGAAGATCAAAACTTCAATTTGCTTATTTTAAAAAGCAAACAAAAAGCAATACATGAACTTACGCTCCCACCCAAAGCTGAGATCTCTGACAGGAACCCACAGTTCCATGAGCTGAAGTTTTAGAAACTTTAGCTCCTCAACATTTCTGACTGAATGACAAGAAAAAGAAGGAGGGAAGTTTTTAAAGGTAAAAAAAAAAATAAATAAAACCGACCAGAAAACATAAAGGAAAATTGCAACCAAACTTGTCAGGAAATTACAGGAACTGAGTTTTCAAAATGCAAGAGTGCTTGACTGACCTGGGTCACAAATTACTGTTCCTATTCTTTCATTTTCAAACTGAACAACGCCTTCATAAACAAAAGAGAATCTGTAATTTCAACTGGTTTAAAAGAGAAGTTAAACCACGTTTTGTGAGCTCTTTTTAAAAGCAAAGAGAAAGAAAGCCAACTATACATGGGATTAAATATATGACTTCCAAGCTCCTTTGCTATCCAGACTGGATTCACCTCCATTCTAAAAAGCAAGGACCTTTTACAAAGAAATGCACAGAGTGACAGTAAGAGAAGTTCCACACACCAAACCTTTTCCCATTACCTTTAATATTCTAAAACCCAAAATGGCTGCAATGATGAGGTGCCCATTGTCATTGACCTCCTCTGGCACACAAATGAATCACCAGAGATGAAGGATAACCCTTCTCCTTCCCGTCCATCAAAGCTGAGGCATAGCAGCGTTCAACAAAACTGCAGGCATGACAGGTATGAATGGCTTTTAGCCCTTACAGCTTTCTGCTTTGCTCCAAACATGGGCTCAGTTACTGAGATGCGACAAAGAAACATGATATCACTCAATTATAAGCTCCCTATTGGCATCACTTAAAGATAAAACTTACCAAATCCATATCTGGTAGCAATGTGGTGTGCTATTCTGACAGGCAACATGAAAGACTTTAAGCCATTTTTGATCCAAAATGTATATAACCGGACTGTATAAAAACCTACAAGACCAGAATAAAGTGTAACTACTCACTACTGAAAATGTTTATCTTATTACAAATCACAGACTTCAGACATTGATCCTCACAAGAGCTTTTCCCGTAAGACATAACCACGTTTTTGCTTGACAGCATCTAAACAAGACTACATGGAAGGACCACACTTTCTGAAAAAAGGCAGAAATCAGTCACTCCAAGGTTTATTCTGTGGATTCCTCAACAGAATACCAGCATTTGCAATCTCAAGCACTATCCACGTGTATTTAGAATAAAAAGATACCTTTTCTGTAAGTGCTGTTGTATAAACATTGCAAGCAGTTTCTCTTGGGTATTTCCAAGCTTAGCAGAGTGTCAGAGCCAAACACCATCATCTCTGACCACTGGACAGCAGCAGTAGGTATAAAGCAGAGATAAAAAATGGCTTCAAAACCCATTTGAAAATCCAGATCTTTCCTCTGCAGGCTGGGGATAATGGGGCAAGAGCAGCTGCTGCCACTTCTAAGCCAGACATCCCATAGGACTGGGGCTGCTCTCAGCTGGGGCACATGGCACTCACTGCCCTGACATAGCTCCCAACACAGAGCAGTACTGGGTGAGATGGGTAGAACAACTGCTCTGTTTCAATCCCACCCATCTCACTATCTTTCAATCCCATATGAAAGAATTTGAAGCAGAGAGCTCTCCCTATCTAGGGGCAAACATGGTTTAGAGAGCAGAGATAAACAAACAGACTGCTTTTCATTTCTCTTCTGGCTCTTCATACCTTGTCCTGACAGCATGAACACTGATTAAATCAGTAAGTTGAAAGGATGTGGTAAAGTTACAAAAGCCAACAATCTGACCTCTAAGTTAGACAGTATACCTTAAAGCTTTCACCTAATTTTTTACATCTTCTCAGTAAGATGATGCAGCATTTGCTTACAAACTTTCTAGTATGTATTTGTTTAGTTATCTTAGGAAGCTCACAACCACCACTCTTGATATTATGATTCTGTCTCTATTTCATAAGAAAACTACAGCTCTATCTTCTTTACTGCTTCCCAGAATTTTCTGTCTTCTGATCCTAATAAAAGCAGGGAATCATCAGTAATTTTATCAGCAACTTGCTTTTGAGAAGATGATGAAATGTTCTGCATGCTGCACATAAAAAAAACTGCAAGCTGTTCTCACTGCTCGAGCCAGCCAAACAGCAGGCAGGCTGCACACACTCATTTTCAGCAAAGAAGAAGTACACATGCTTCAGGTGGTTACTGCAGAGTATGATTTGAAACCTACAGCTAGTGATGTGATTGCCACCTATTTTTCTCCTATTTCAATAAAAAAATCTAAAGTTTAATGTGTATGTGTAAAGGCTTTCATTACTCTCAGAAGCAGCAGCCTGCACAAGTTTGCCTTGCTTTCTCTTTCCCCAGAGTTTACACGCAACTTCCGAATGGCATTAAGGACAGAATGGAGTGAATTAATCTACCAAAACGATTTCCAGTGTTTATTCAGTTTTAATGTTTTCTTTTGAGGTTTCTCTAGCTGGCTGACCTAGACCTGTTTCCCCTTGGAGCCTGTGTTGTGGTGCCAGCCCTTTTATTACAGCAGGTTCACATCCAGTGGTGAGAGCAGAGGAGGAGGAACTGCAAGCTCCCTGCTGCTGCATTTGGTTAGCAGCCTCCTCCTCCTCCTCCTCCTCCCACTCTTCAGCAGATGTTTCTGGTGTTTTACCACAACGGGATCTTTTCATATCCTCACAATTCCTAAAGCAAACAGCAGCCAAAATCAGAAACCCACCTCCAAACAGCCACAACAAAAGCACTGACCCAAACTATCACTACAATACAACTGGAATAAAACCCTTGGCCTTTGGGAGAAGAGGAGATTGTACACAATGTCACTGGGACAGTGACTAATCTTTGGCAGATCATGTGAGAAAGGCCTGAAGTAGCTGTAGTGACAGAGAACAGCATGAAAACAAATGGATGATTCAGATGTGCATAATATTCCTTAGAAGTGATATTATCAGAAGCTCACATAAAACATTACCCAATCTTTTTTTACCACTCAGAAGAGCCAGTGGCTTTTACAGCTGTCTTCCAGATGTTGTGCATTTTCAGTTACATGAGTCTGTGTGCACGTGCTTGAAGTCAGTGGGTTCAAAACAGGTGGGACTTCTAGAATCTGAATTTGAAAACAAATTCCTGGACACCACTAAATGTACATCTCATAGAGTACGACAAATCAACTTTCAGACTCTGTGCCAGGCTGTTGCAACTGAGGCCAAGTCCATGCTAGGAATTTTCTCACAACAATGGAACCAGACTGTGGGAATGAAACAGATTTTTTTGGGTTCCTCAGGTCTCAGTGGCAGAGAAGAAAAGAGGTCCATTCAGATTTAAGTAGAGCTATGTACACCAACTCCCTTTAAATTACTGATGTACACACAAAAGGCTCTGTATCAAGGTACTCTGAAAGGTTCTTAAACTAGCTTGGCCTCTTTCCTGCTCTCCCTCCCCAAAAATCATCTTAATTAAGCCTTATTTCCAGCAGTAGGTAAAATTACACCTATTTGTACATGCAGAAATAGACATCAGATTGCTTTGTCTTTTAGACTTGTTGGATGTAAGTCACCTGTGGCACTGCTGTGGCAAATACAGCAAATCCAACATAGTGCGTCACTGTCATGTATTTACTGACAGAGGGTATCTGCAGCATACAGTTCAGGTAATAATCAAAGCTATGGCTGTGGCTGAGCTAAGGTCTTTGCCTGCACTGCACTGCTGCTTTTGCTGCTTTGAAGAAGCCACATGTGAAATGCTATGAGGTGATGTGAACATTACCCAGACCTTCCATCTGGTTTTGAACACTCCTCAGGGCTGAGTGCAAGCACATGTGTGCTTGCGCACAGATGTCCAGAGAAACTGCACAGCCTTGGTCTTGGGCTGGCCTTGTAGCACATCCTGCTGCCATGATCTCCACTTAGCACACCAATGGCAGTGATGCTCTGCTGCCAGTTTCACTCCCTCAAAACCAAAAGCCAGCTCACTCTCAGCCAAACATCTATGCTTGCTGCTGCTTATCCACACAGGGCTCCTTAGTTAGCTTGGTCTCCGTACTCTTCCTTAAGTACCTGCTTTTCTTTGATGTTCAGGCTTTCATCTATCATAACAATGAGGAATCATCTGTTTGGGGAAGAAAAGCACAGTTGAAGATATTCTTAGGAGAGAGAGTTGGATGCCAACAGCACCTAGGGCGGAGGATGACTGCAGGTCAACTACTATTTTCCTCCTGATCTTTAGCCTGGAGGTAGTTAAAGGGAAACTGAATGAATGATTTCCTTGTTCTAGCAACATTTGCAAATCCTGTGTAAACGAACCTATCTTTGACAAAATCTTGGTGAGCCCTAAGTTAAAATAACAGAGGTGATGTCATTGACCTGGCAGTTGTATGGAATGCTTCCTACCACCTCTGTTGAACTGTTCCATGAACAAACACCACACTGGAAAATTTCCCATGTTTCAGCCATCTTTCAAAGTCTGCAATTTGATTTAATCAAGTAAAAATACATGATTTTTCTTTTTATTAGCTGTTCTTTAGATGAGGATTAAACCCAGAGACAATAATGTCTGAAGCATCAAACATTTAAAATAATACTGAAAACAGGTATGCAGAGTTTAAATTCCTAAGTGATTATGGTGAAGGAGGTTTATTCAGACAATTTTAAGAAAGATGAGCTTTCATCAGTTGTGTTGCATAGAGTTCCTAGTGAAGATTTTGGTGGGATTTTCTTTAAAAATGCACATTAAGTATTATTTTGAGAGCTTCTGCAGGGAGAGTTTTGAGAGCAAATACAAATATTTACACTATAAATGCACTTTAATCTTATGGTTCTTACTTTGGGGAACAGATCAGAGTGCCACCTAATCCACTGGCTTTAAAACAGAGGTCAACAACACAGCTTGGGATTTGAAATACTGCTCTTCACAATAGATTTCTCACAAACAAGATGGAGAACAAGCACTACCGGCAACAGTTATTCAGACCCTTCTCACAGTAAATAACTGAAGATTGATACAATTTTTAAAATTGCAGATTTCTTGCAGAGTGAGCTGTTTTCTTCTTAAATAATTTATTGCAAGAAGATTTATTAGTCTACTAAGAGAACACTGTCAGAAAAGTATGCTCAGCATTAATAAAAGGCAAAAAATAATTAGAAAGCTCAAAACTGAGTTGAGGACTCATTAGCACAGGGAAATGAAAACTGAACTGCTAGATGACAATGAAGACAGTCATTTGAATCCAAACTATAGGATATCACGTAGGAATTATTCAGGCTTCTTTGGTTTTTGTTACTTAAATATTAAAGAGCAATCATTATTCAGAGGATTAGAATAACATTTGAAGCCTTTTGTCTGAAATTCAAATTCTTATATCCAATGTATTCCTCAAGACTTTATTTTTGAATGGGTACTGTACCTAGACTGTTTGTTTCAGTTTTTTCTTAAATCAGTAAAAGGTTCTTTTGATACAGCTCTCACACCATGGGTACAGTCCCGTTAAGTGCCACAGAGACTGAGGTTGGTCTGCTTCATTCTGTTTCAATAAGGAATGATTACTAGTACAGGATGACATTATTGCAGCAAAACTGTGGCTACATTTGACAAGGTTTTACTACACTTAGGCACTTAACATGGGCATACTTGAGGGTCTTTAAATTCTCGACTCAAATATTTCGCATAATATATGTATCCTACATACATATTGAGCAAGGCAGGTAAATCCAGAAGGTAGTTGAGAGCAATCACCTTGGATGTATAAAGCTTGACTGGGGTTCATTTTGCAATAAAAATACAAAAAAAATACAAAAGTATTTTATTTTATGTTTTAAAGCTTATTTCATCTGGCCTAGACCTCAGAGAGATGAAAGATAAAATGAAATTTTAGGAACCTCAGTTTTAGGGACAAATCACACTGGAATCTTGCTTTCAAAAGCAAAATATTTGAATTTTCTTAAAATTAAATATCTATTATTTTGAGACATTTCTGATGCAGTCAATTATTAGTGGTTTGCTATTACTTTTCCTTTAAATGGAGTATATTGTTCAAACCAAAGTTTACAGAGAATGGTAGCACAGCAATGGACTCAATTAGGAGATGGAAGGAAGCACAAAGGAAATTCAAATGTTTTGTCAGGCCTAAAATAGAAGCAACAAACTTCCAAGATAAACAGCTTGAGAGTAACTGCTTCAAGTTTAATTTGATAAACAACATTACAAAATTACTTTATAATGCTCAGCAGTTTGATGGCACTAGAGATATCTGGAAACAAGGAAAATCTGAGCCTCTCATGAGAAACCTTCATGCTGTTTAACATTTTAAATGAAGTAAAAACAAGGCAAAGAGTCCATATTGCACTCTACATTCCTGTCTTAGATCCCCTACATATCACTTCAGCAGTAATTAGCAAAACATGGTCAGTAGAATACACGACAATATACAGAGATACTGAACTGCATAAAATGCAGTACATATTAATAAAACTCTCTGCATTTGTTGTACACAGTGAATTTTTGAGTTAAGTTTTGCGTATCCACTGCTGCAGGCTCACAAATTCAACTTGCTCCACTAGAAGTTACTGCAGCCTACGGGTCAGCAATAAAGGTATTAAACCTAATTAACCACTTGTTTTAACAACAAGCTAAAAGTTCCCCTACCATGTGTTTTATTTCTTAGAATTATATCCCTACTTTTTAAAATCCCATTATTCTACAGTATATTTTTCTCAATAAATGAAAACTCAGTGAACCACAGGTGAGTTCTGTTGCTACTGTTAAATTTTAAAATAATGACTATCAATTACAGAATCTGTATTTCCTTCAGACCTGAACCAGACAAAAACTTGATATATCTTCAGCAAATTAAAATTAAAACATTTCAAGGTGAACAGCTCAGCCATGGTACTAGCTGCCTGCTAATAACTCCTAAAACAGAAGACTGAGGAAATCCCCTTCCCCATTCCAGACCAATACCTCTACCACTGATGGCACTGACATCGAGAGTGAACATTTTCACTGCACCTTCTTTGTTTCTCAAAATACCATGTTTTCCTGGGGTCTGGGACTATCTGAAACTATCTCAAATAGAAAGCTTCGAGACATACCATCAGATTTTCAGCAGTCCCAGCCAGAAACAGACCTCAGACACAAAGACAGAGGAGCACAGTTTCATTATATAGAGATAAGTTCATCATTAGTTATGAAAATGACTACAGCCCAGGCCCAGAGGTTGGCACAAAGCTAAAGTAGGATTTACGTACTGTTTGGGCATGCAAGAGTTTGGACACTTTTATTTAAATATCGCTTTAAAAAACTGTGCCATCAGACTTCCATCTCTGTCTACATATTTATCATTGAACACCCAAAAACTCACCACAGAAAATTTTACCAAAGAAGAACCAAAGTACATCATCATCTGGATCATACAAAAAGGTCCATGATAACATAGACAAAGTACAAATAAAGGATATGAATAATGACATTTCTTAAATTGTGATGAGGTTGGGCATCTTTCTTTGTTGCCTGGACTTCAGAAGACAAATAAGTACAAAGTACAAAGAATAAACAGAAGTAGAAACAGAACTGTCACAAAGAACTAAGGCACATCCAGTACCCTATTCTGTATGATGACTGATGCAAGTAACACGTGAAATACACCCAGAGAAAATTAAAACTGACAATAGCAAGCCATTTTTTGAGCCATTCAGCAACTTAAGACGTTAATCAATTTCTTTGGGACGTCTCTGCTGTTCATTACTTCAGCTTATTCTTCTTTATGCCTTACTACTATTCACTGAGCAGCAAACAAACACAATAGCACACAGGAAGCAGCAAACAAAAGTCCTTTTAACACTTGCTCACACTGTTTGCTGCACTTGTCAGGGCTGCCCAGAGGCAACTGATTTACATCCAAACCCATTTTTCTGAAACACACAGCAGAACAGTATCTCACTTTGGAAGCCAAGAAAGTTAGATTTCTTTAAACTTGAGGGAGCAGGGTAGAAAACAGACAAAATCACATTGCTGACACAACCGGCTTTCTTTATGTTTTCATTATTTAAATGTTCTGAACATTTCACTGAATTCTCACCAATAGTTTCACTGAAGGCATTTGGCTTATCTTTGCTCTACTCACTTGCTCCTCTGCTAATACTGACATTTCTTAGTGTTAAAATATTCTCACAGATGAAGACACATCACAGACTGCCTGTTGGCTTTCTAGGCTGAGTTCACAGAAAACTCAGAAACCAGCCACACAAAATACTCTTTTTCTGTTTGTATGCAAAGGAATTGAATTGATAGGTGTGTTTATCAAAGTCACAGCATAGTCTACATGTCCATTCTGCAATTATTTTCAGAAATTTGGTTCAAGTACTTGCAAAAAAAGATTTCTTTAGAAATATTACTTATGTTTTACAACAGTAAAAAGGTTAGAATTTATTTTTCAGTTTTTATCTAAGTGGCAGCATGATCCATCAATACTGCACAGACTCCCAATGAAAATTCTCAAAGATTTTATAAAAAAATCCATGAAAGCACAAATTTGAATAAATATAATTTGAGAGAATTTATCACTTTGAAACTAACCCATTACAGAAAATTCTTTTGCAGCCTATACCCAGAAGCAGCATTACTGAGGGTAGTTAATACAGCAGGCACCTGATTTACACTGCTGTCCTGTGCCAAATGCTTTACCCTGTCAAGTTCCAGATGCACAAGTCCTACCTCTCACAGGAGAAAATGTCAGTCAGGGACACACACAGTCCTGGTTTTGATAGGTGAAGTTCCAAAGAGAAAAAGTCATTTCTGTACTAGTGTCTTAAAAGTTGTTATAAGGTCTTTTTGATATGGAGGGAAAGGGGGAGGATAAACAGAAAAAGAAAAAATCATTTATTTTAAAATTTGGGGCATGAAATTTTAAAAAGACTGCTTTTAAAAAAACATGCTTTTTCTTTTTGTTGTAAATTAACACCATGAATACAATAATGAAACATATATCAGTGTCCTGGGATTTGGTTTAGATTTTTTTTTTTGCTCTGCTCTGCAGGCAATAGCTAAGCACCAGCAGCACAAGTCTCACCCTTGCTTTGGAGTAGCTAAACTCTTGCAAAATCACACAATCTTTTGGCGAAGGATAAAATTAAAGAAATTAAAATGGTGATGGAGTCCAGTACCCATCAATGTAAGGAAGACCAAGGAAACATTCATTGAGAATTCTAACATAGGACATTATGTTAAAAGCAAGATCCAAGCAGAAAGACTAATCTCAGTAAACTGTCCCACCACCTTCCCATTTGTCTTTCAAGATGCTGTTGAAGCCAAGTAGCTCTGAACATATTCCATAATGTGCATCAGTAGAATAAGAAAATTTACAAAGGTTTGGGCTATTTTGGTTCTTCTGGGTTTTGTTTTTCTCTTTGTAATTCTATATCACAGTTTTATCATTTTACAGCTTTTAAAAATAGTTTAAATCAACAACGAATTGAACAAAGCTACAAACCCATGATATTAAAAAAGCACTGCACAAATGTTTAAATTTCAGCACATTATATTACTGTTTGATTTTAACAGAAATGCTTTTTCGTATTTAACCCATAATGTCTTGGCACTTGTGTGGGGGAGAAATCAGACAGAAGAAATAAATATGCCCAATTAAAAAAAAAAAAAAGCCCAACATAAATCAACAAACCAAATCTCTCTCTCATAAGTAGAAAAAGCATATTTAAAAAAAAAAAAGGTTCTGTATATCACAGCAATAGTAAAGCACAAAACACCTTATGAAAGCAACTTCTGGCTCTGTAAGACCACCTCAATTCAAGCAAGCATCAGGGCAAGGGAGGAAACAATTAGGAGGAAAAAAATACTAGTCTTATCCTAGGAATATGAACAGCTCTGGGGCAAGGCACATAACTCCCCTTCAGGTTATAGAAATACATCTCTATTCACAGCAGGCACTCAGACAATATACTCCCCTAAACCCCTTGTTCTTTTTCAAGGTTATCTTACAAAGTAGACAGAAATGTATTCCACCTGCTCTCTCTGTGCCTGATTTCCTCCCCTTCAATCCCATCCCTCATGCCCTTTGCTTTTCCTGGTTTTATATAGATCCAGAAGTCATGTTTCAAACCAGCACATTTGTGTTAGCATCGGAGGCATGGAAAGTGCTACCACAAAGTCTTAAACTGAATTATAGTCATGTGTTTCAAATAACAAAGAGCAAGAGCAAAATACATAGTTAGGCCCTGAGCCTCTTTCCATAAACACGAGCAAAGCCAAAGGATGGCATGTATGTTTCTTTAGGACCCTACACAAATGTTTGGAATGAGAGGTACAGACAGACTCTCCAGCAGGGGTATGTGGACCTGGCACAAGCAGGAACTTCCAGGCAGACCCACTTTGTCACTGTTACCAACGTAAGGACTAGGCTAAGGGCTGCTTTATCAAACTCAGACACCCTCAGGGAAAACCAACATGATTATTTGTACTCCCAGCGAAAGGGAGACACATGAAAGACAAAAGGATTTGTAGCAGAAGGCAAGGACATTTCTGCAGACCACTGGAAAGCCAGCTGCATTGGGAGCACCCTGAATCCACAGCAAGTTGAAACAAAGTTGGCTGATGTGGAATAGTTAAAGACTTTTTCAAGAAATAACAAAAGGATCCTGGAAAAGAAATTTCATAGGGAACAAATAGTGTAAAATTCACATGCTTCCCTAGGAAGGGTGGCTTCAAATGCATCAGCGAGAAAGGTGAGCTTGTCCAAGGGCAAAGTCTTGAAAGCATTATGACTTCCTGATTAAATTATTCTCTTCACTCAAAGTTACTGTCAAATTGATGTCAGCCCATGATTCTCAAAACACTTAATTCTGGCACCAAGTCAGCCTGCACACAAAGTTCAGACCTGAGCTGTGCCACCCCACCTAAATGCTTCCACACCAGCACATCACTAACTGGGATGAGTGAACGTCCAGCTTGTGTTCCTTCCTTCCTTCCTCTTGTAAGTATCTGCTGTTAGAGAAATAATAGGAAAAAGCACAAAATATCACCCAATTTCTTAAGCACACTGGAACAGATACTAAACTCAAGACAAAAGCTAATTCTCTCTCTCTCATACTTGTTTCAGTGAGTAACAGGAGTTACTCATTAAAAATCTGTGGATTAGTTATTGCTTTTGTTTTGTCCTCTAGTCTCTAGAAAGATGTTAGAACGCTGCAGTATAGCAGAGCTGCTGTTTGAAAAATGTAATTTCAGGAAAGGTTAATCTGTAATAGATTATAAATTCCAACTGTGCATCAGGTTTTTCAGAGGACAATTATTTTTTCTGATCAATTCTCCTTAAGCAGTAGCAGATTCAACGTAAGCGGGATTTTTCAAAATGCCTTTCTTTATAGTGAAAAGAGAGGTGCAAACACTCATCAGCCTCTTTGATATACAGACATGCAGAGGGGAAAGGACTAACCAGTAATGTTGCTGAATTCTCTTTCTAAATTCCCTTTCTTCTCTCTGCTTTCACAGTATTTCTCACCAGCCATATAGCAGGTTAATCACATTACCCCATTTTATTCCCCTCCTTGCCAGTGAGGGAGAACAATAGTGGCAGAGTTATGATGTGTCAAACCTTGGCACATACTATTTCATTTTCCAGAACTGCTTAAAATTGTAAAAAACCCTTATTGTTCCTATTGTTTTATCTTAGTTAGGATTTGTCTCTTTCCTTCTGCATGACAAGCAGACACTGTAATTTCGACAAGTCCAATTGGATAAGCACACTTACAACTGCTCCTGTTCCCACATGGAATTGCTGCAGGCAGGAAGATGCCATGATCAGCCAACAAAGTGGGTATTCTAAGTTTCTGGCACCACAGAAATAACGGGAGGAAAGAAGTCCAAGCTTTGACTAAGTCACTGCATGTGAACAAACAGACTTTTTATTATTAAAACATAAACCCCTTCCACTTTTCAAAAATGCACTTACAAAATGTGAGAAGCCAAGTGGATAAAACGGCAGTTGAGGCCCATTGAAGGTTCACGACAATCACTGCAGGATCATTTCTGCCTAGTCTCTGCCTCTAACCTCACTATTTTCCACATAATTTCTAGCAGCTAACAGTACATTCAAAAGAAAATACAAATTGGTCAAGGTTATTTCTCTTTCAACTAAAGCAGGAGAACTAAAAGGACACCTGAAGCAGCAACTTCTAATTATCTTTCCCAGAAATCTTCTTGCAAACCAAAGAATAACTGTTCCTGGCATTCACACTAACTAACTAACTAAATAAATAAAATTAAGTCTGGAAATAAGCAAGCAAACAAAAGACTCAACCAAAATACTTTGCACAAGTGAGCCTAAGTACCACATGCAAAAGTCCTTTAAGCAACACTTTCCTATCTGTAAACAGACCAAGAAAAGAAATGGTCACTTAAATGTTCCATGCGCTGTCTTACTAAAAGGTTACACAGCCCATTCAAAGGTTTGACAAGCATTTCCCCAACTTTTTGTTTATCCTGCAGATGGTATAATTACACACACAGACACAGAGCAAACAACAGACTACCAGCTTGCAGAACATTTTAAACTGCATTTTGGAGAAGAGCTTTAAGATGTTCACAGAATGCTAGAATGTCCTCTATGGATAGCTGGAAGGGACCCGAGGAATACAGAAGCACAGCTTCTGTTACAACAAACAGCTTGAATTAACTGCAACTAACATAACCAGGAAGAGAGACGTTACACATCTAATGGTACCTCAAAGAGACAAAAGTCTTTACCCAGATTATCACATTCTCTTCCTGGATATTCAAGATAGCAGAACTTCTTATTCATACAAATGTTCTGAAATAGATTTTGAAAATCTCTGAAAGGCATTCAGAGAATAATGCAATTATCAGGCACAGTCAACATGGGTTCACAAAGGGCTAGTCTCTTCCAACTGAAATATTCTACTATATTCAAATATTATTAACGTACTTAGTATTTTATGACCTCCGAATGCAAATGATCACAAAACTATTATTAACATTTTATCATGACATCTTAAGAACATAAAAGCCCGGACTACAGAAAACTAGATCAAAGTTGGTCAGTATTCACAGAACAACCACCCATCAGACAGAGAGGTTTCTCATTCACAATCTGGCTATGGCTCCAGCTCTCAAAGTGACCAAGTAAAGTCAGGCACATGTATAAACAGGAACTGGGCAAGAGATGCTCTCTGAAACAACACTGTGATCCTTGAATTTTAAAAAGAGTTAGAGCTTTGAACCAGCTTCAAGGTGAAGATGAGCTATCCTAACTGTTCAGTGCAAAATCTCAGCAACAATTCTCACTTGGGAAATAGCACGTGCCAGAGGATGTCATCACAATGCAGCTTCCTGCAAGTCAAGACAGTCTTCTGCTTGTGAACTTCTCTTTATAGAAATTCATGGGGCACTGCAGGAACTCACCCCTGCCATCATAGCTAACACCTTTGGAGGCCACTACAAGGATATCCTACTGATTAGGCTGGCAGGACTCTGAAGGTCTGTTAACAACATTAATAGAAGTAGTGTGACAAAATTCTCAAATCAAAATTTACCTTTAAAACTGCTAAAGGTGTGAATACAGAGAAGGTTATACTAGATGTGTAATTTTCAAAGCCAAAGGAAAGTACAGACAAGCCATGTATTTACTAGAACGTAACAAACATATAGCCATGGGCCTCTGTCAGAGTCTGACTTCATCCAATACAAAGAAAAATGGGAAGACTGATTTTTCTCGGTTTGTTTGAAAAGGTTTGTCATGTGTCAGACTGAGATTTTACATATTAAGTTTCACCCAGGCAAGCACTGTATTACTGTGGATGTACAACAGCCCCTGAAGAAGGATTCTACTGTGGAAGTGCCTTACACATGCAGTACTACCAAGGACAATTAATCCCTGAGAAAGTCTGCTTGGAATCACTCCAGTCATCATTTTGCAAGAACATGCACACACAATGCTGACGCACTAGCCAAAAATGCTCCATAAAGGGTTCCAACCTATGCAAAGCAGGAATAAATGAAATGAGATATCCACAAGCTACTTACAGACAACCTGAAATTCGCACACTGTGGCTGTCATGGCAGGCAAGTAGGGCAAGGGCACTTTCTTTTGTCAACACAAGCACTGATGCATGGATTACTGGAACAAATAAGCAGCAACAAAACCCCATGCTTGTGCACAAGGCTTGAGCAATATGCCTACCACTAATGTTGATTGCACATTATTATACAAAAGCTTCCCACGTTTGGGCTGGTTTTTTGTTGTTTCTCTTGTTGGACTTTTTAAAGCAAAAATGATAAGAGGAAGATAAAATGACCTATGTGAAAATACTATTAAGTTTATGTATACAGGACCAGAGACTTGAGTGATTGCAGTGCATGCAAAATGACTGCAATATGTAGTCTGTATTCTACCAGCTAATGGAACCATAAAAAGAGATGCTTTTTTCCATGAAGCATCCGTGTAACTTCAGAACCCCTTTGTATAAAAACCCCTGCCAGACTAGAAGCTCTGAAGACACAGACTTGATCATGCTTTTATGAAAGGGAAAACATAAATTAAACCAGGATGCAGAAACAGATCTAAAATTTCGTATTTCAATACCTTTCCCATCCTATGAACCCAAACTACATCTGTGCTTCATCACTGACCTTGTGTCTTCATTGAAACCTCTCACAAGCTCATACTAAAATAAAAACACATAAACAGCATCTGCATTTTTCTACCATGGATTTATTACATGGAAACTGTGGTTAGTGATATGTCCAAGATCTTCATTAAAGAGAGACCAATCCACTCAAAAGCGTGACCATTCCCCCAGGAATGAGAAGAAAGCCTTCTCATTGAAACAAGAGCAGAAAAATAAAACGGAATTCATTCTTGTTTCTGGCAAGAAAGGCATTTTCAAATCCCATTTGGTGTTGTAATTCTAATAGCTTCTTCTTTCAACACTACACTGAAGTACATGTTTAATCTTTCCAAGACTCTGGCTTTTTCATTGTCTTCAACAGATTCATACACATACTAAATATGAGTACATCCATCCATACACATATCCCTCCCTTTTTTGTACATCCTACTTAAGTTTGCCAAATAAAGGAACTGAACTGAGTAACGGACTGATACGGGAATTCAGAGATCTCTTAAACTGTGAAATCAAACCTGCTGCTACTCAATCAAATAATGCTCATGACCTCACATTTCAATCCCCACCCTTATTTGACTGATACTAATTTTACACTGGCATGCAAAAAGGTCATGATTTCAGCTGGAAATCAGTTAAGGGGATTTTATTTTTTCTGAGAACTAAAGACATTTAACTCCTTTCTGACTAAGACATACAACTTGAAACATTCCTACCTTTAGCAACACCATGACTTCAGCTCCACAGTCAACTTAAATGACTATTACTGATCAACACTCAACAAACATTGAGCACAAATAATGTTTTTCATTGTACCCGAACTTTGGGGCAAATGAGAGAATCTTTGCAAAGTGAGGCTCAACAGAGAATTGGGAATTAAAAGCAGAAAGTAGTATTTCAGGGCTAACATCTACAAACTGCTGCAACTACTTTTTTTTGTTTTCTTTTTAATTACCAATTAATCAGCTAATGGAAATAAAGTGGATGTGTGATTGATTTTTTTTCAATTTTTCCCTCTGAATGTACTAAGGTGTCATGATACATATCAATGAAATAAGACTACTAAGAAAACAGGGAGAACGTTCTTATCTACAGCTGACTTCAACTGGTTACAATATGAGCTTACAGAACAATTTCCAGCCCATGTGTTTTTGTCATGTCAACGGTTTCCAAAGATAATAAATGCTCTTCAATATCATGCCTGGCATAACTAAGCCTGTGAGCAGGCTGCTAAAATTATATAGAGAATGTACAAGTGAACTCTTCGAGCAGTTCTCTAATGACTTCAACCAAGAGCAGCACTCCAGTGAAACGGAGCAATTTGGACAGGAATGCAGACTATACAATAGGCAGCTGTAAATAGAAACCAAACTTCGTCACCACCAGCATCCGCAGCGTGTCTCCGTGTTACGCTGCACGATGCTGGCTCTACCTCACCCGGCTCCAGCAAGCACTCGCTGGGGTTGGCACAGCTCTGCTGCACCCTCTTGTATCCACAGACCACCGCAAGAGCTCTCAGGTGGAGATGGACATGGAAATGGATATATAGATACAGATATAACAATATACATACAGATACAGATATAGCGATATAGATAGATATAGATATAGACAGATATAGATATAGATTAGATATAGATATATAGATACAGATATAGATATATAGGCTCTTTATAATTTTTTCCTATATTTTACTGGGCAATTTTCAAGCCTTGGTCCACAGACCATTTGAAAAGGGTGCACAAACAGCAGTCAAGAAAAGCAAGGCTACTGACAAGCTTTAAGTCATCGTGCAGACTGCTGCTCTGGGCTCCACAGCATTTACAGAGAGTGAACCCTGTGCACACATGGTTGTGGCATGGCTGATTCCTCATCAGCAATAATATAAGGTGCTTTGCAGGCAATCCTGCTACAATTAGACTGTATACATATATATATATATATATATATATATATATATATATATACACACTAACTAACACACACACTAACTAAAAAATAAACATGTTAATTTAGCATAGGATAGCATAGAAGCATTAAAACAGTAAGTTTGGAGCCCACATTTACTAAAACAAAAAAATTTGTAATCAAAAATATCTAAAGTTTCCTGTACAAAGAACTGCAGCCTTTAGGCAAGACTGCAATGTAGCAAAAACTAACATCATAACATTGCAACCAATTTGAACAGTACTTCGCTTTTGAGAGAATATTATTTCCTTGAAGTTCCAGTTCCTGCAATCAAGAAATTGCATATGAATTTTATTGTTATAAATTAATGAAAGTTAAATAAAATAAATAAATAAATAAAATCACCTCAATCCCTGAAGCTCAGAAACTGAAGATGTGTTATCTACTTCTGATCACGTGCAAAATACCAATCCTACAGTGAAAAATGCCTGAGCAGGCTTATGTACCTGTTATATGCAATTTACTGTGAAGTCTTAAACTGGGCATCCAAGGGGCAGTCCAGACCCAGGTGAGATCTCAACTCAGGGCTGAATTTGGCCCACTGCTGATGAAGGGTTCAGAAAAGTCTTCTTCCCCTGACAGCACAGTCTCCTTGACAATTTCTTAAAGGATTCAGAAA
The DNA here is from genome assembly GCF_963662255.1 of Cinclus cinclus. Lineage (NCBI taxonomy): Eukaryota > Metazoa > Chordata > Aves > Passeriformes > Cinclidae > Cinclus > Cinclus cinclus. The sequence continues at coordinate 85,751,744 of NC_085046.1, read as the reverse complement.
TGCAACTTCTTGAATTTCAAAGCTTTCTCAGGTTTAATCTTTCTGAAAGCTGATTCTCAAGGGTCTGATCCAGTGCTTAGGGAAGCAAGTGGAAAGACTCCAACTAACTTCAGTAGCCTGTGGGTTGGGTTCTGCAGCTGGAAGAGCTATTCTTCATAAGGTTTTTCATTAAATACAGCACATGCCATAAGAAGCATCTTACTGATCAAAATGACACAATCTAAGACCTTGAGACAAAATTCCTACTCAGTTACACTCTTCAACATTTAACATTCAAAAATGTAAAATACATTATTTTCTCCTTTATTCCTTTCCTTTTCTTCCTTAGCAAACATCTCCTTGCTACTACTAGTTCTTAAAAAAATACAACCCACCCCTCCACAAAAAAAATATTAATTTAAATGAGTATTATGCAGAAGTCAATACTGTACTTTCCAAAACTCATATTAGTTGAAGGCAAGATAAAATCTTAAAACGTAGAGAGGGCAATATTTGAAACCACTGACAAAGTTAAATTTCTTCCGCCTTTTCTGAAGAATTACAAACTACGCTCTTAAGCATCAAATGGTCAAAAGCAACTTGTCAGAAATATATTATTACAAGACAGCAGTATTGCCAAAACCTCATTTAAGTTGCTACAGCCTACAGAAATATTCCTCTTAAGGACTTTTCCACCTGCAGCTAAGAAAAATACTCTTTAAAAAAGCATGGGCTAAACTGGTCTTTGCCTCCATCCAAAGAAATCAAGAGGTGTAACATTTAGACTTCATCCCACCACACACAGCTGTAAATATAACACCATTGATCCCCTTCCTTCATGCAAAAATTTTAAACAAAAATAATCAAACAGACCACCAGCAGCAACTGTAGTCCCAAGAAACATCTTCTTACTATATATCTTATCAGAAAGAGTTAGGAGTACTTGTTCCTCTCTATTCGTTTTTGTTCCATACTAAAACCTAAGCAACAAACAAGGAAGACTTATGAAATTATGTCATTGCCTGTTGTTTTTCTGTCTCCATTTCAAAATAACTGAAGCATTAATGGGCTCATCTCTACTATAACCACAGGTAGGCTCACAAAAGGGCAATAGTCCACTTGCAAACAGAAATCGTTATAAAACCCACCATTAATAAACCATATGAACTTGAAGGAAACATTTATACTATTCTACTTTCAATCGATTTTATGTTCATGTGTTTCCAGTGATGGTGCAACCTCAGCACAGAGAAATGCAGCCTGCATGCTGATCCAAGTGCAGTATTTCTCAGGTTGCTGCCTTTAGTCAGTGGTGCAGTTAGGTGACTGCTCCTGGGGCTTGTGCTTGAACAAAGCCAGCAGCACAAAGCCCCGATTTCTCTTTTCCCACAGCCCCCTGTGCCAGCGGTGGCAAAGGCATTTCAGCGGGTGCCCTGGGACTCCCAGCTGCTGTTTGACATGCAAATGGCATCAAAGATCTTTCAATCCCACCTCAAGGAGGGAAGATAAATGCAGCAGTTCCCAGAGGAGATCTGCTCCCAGAGCAGCATCCCTACATCTCTTCAGGATGCTGACACTGCTGCGCATGAAGAAATCATCCTTGAGGTTATGTGAAGGACTTGGAAAAAGCAACTGACAAGAATTAGAAAAATTTACTTCAGGTTACAGTTCTTCTCCTCAAGTCTAACAACAGAGTATTTTTAAAACTTCACTTTTACCTTCATATATACAAGCATATATTCAATAACTCCAGCATTTCCATTGTATTTAGAGACCCAACACAAATGGTAAAATTCATGTCTGAATTACAGGCTCCAATTGCTTCTTGTATCAGTCCAGCTTCATGTGCCAGTGTTTTCCAAGCAGTTTCAGTGGAAATAAAGCCCTGTAAAGCTGTGAAACTTCACAGACCCGTAAGTCATCCCACAGGTAGCTTACAAGGTTTTTAAGAGTTTCTACTCTTATCTTCAACGCAAACAATTATTATATCACTTTTACTATGAACACACCCAAAATCAAAGCACATTTTTCCTCTCCAGTTAAATACGACCATCTAATCCAAACTCTTTCAAATTGGAGACTGAAAATATAACCATTACTGAAATAAAAGTTGAGTAATTTTCATGGGTTCCCATGACTTTAACCAGAATAATCATTATTTAGGTTACTAAATAATGATATCAATATGTTAAATAATTATTAAATATTATAATTACTACTACCTTAAGAAATACAGGAATACATAGCAAAGAATCTAAGTTAATTAAACTCTGAAAGTTGGATAAACTTGTGGAAAATATGAATAAGAAAGAGAAAGAATGGTGGGAGCAGAAATAGCATGTATGAGGAGATCCTACCTACCACAGTATCTAATGGAAAAAGAGCTTTCAGCTATACTCATTTTCCACACTTTAAAGTAAATCTATTTTTTAAAATGTGTCTAATTTGTAAATTCATTTATTACTTTCATATCCTCTTTATTGTTTTTCAGTCACTGAATAGAACATCACATGCTACTAAGTAACATTAATGCCAAAGTCAGATGGTAAAAAAAAATGTGATGAATTTCTTGGAATAAAACACTGAACAGCTTTCAAAGATTTTCAAAGAACACATTTCTTCTTTGCTTCCTGCACACCTTGAGAGAAAAATTGCTATTTTTATCTCAGTGGTACTGGTCAGAATAAAGATATGTAGAGAGCTAAGGAGAATCTGAACATATGAGACACATATACAGAACTAGACATAAAGTGATTGACAAAATCTCACCATGGAATTGATCCAATGGCTTCTGATCTCCTCAGAAAAAATGTATTAGTCATTTAAATAAATCTGATATTTTACAACACTCATTAAAAGGGCAAACAAGTTGCTTGCCTAGATTTTCCCTTACCAGCTAATCTCGCCTCCTTGCAAATCACACTCCGTGTCTGCATTTCTAAATACTTACTGCAACATCACAAAAGGATCTGAACTGATTTGGTGAACAGATTGATATCTTCCCAAAGTAATTTTCACAGTCCAGATGATAGTTATGGATAGTAACTGCAGGCATTGTTGTAAGAAGAATGTACAAAGGATTCCTGTCTTAAATTCAGAAGTTAGTCATAAACTTAGGTGGCTTATTTTTCCCATCCTGAATTTCTGTATGGTCACAAACTATATATTAAGTTTCCTGGCCAAGACTTTGAAAAGATTACTATGGAACTTGTGTCATTTATTCAGCTTGAATGAAGCAAAAGTAAGTTGGCTAAGGGTTCTCTGTTTATCTTATTTTGCATCACATCTCAATATCCATCTTTCCAAAAGCTCCTACATTGCTGGACTTGGTCATCATATTAGCAGTGTTAAAGGAATATTTTAAAATAGTATTTTAAAGCTTCAGGTAAACTTACTAAAAATGTGAAATTCAAAGACCCTGACATTCTGCCCAGGCATCACAGTTTGTGTATGCTCCTGAAAGGAATACTCAATGTGAATCTGAATTCACTCTGTATTTTTAGTCACCAAAAAAGCCCAAAAACAATCCAGAATATAACAAACAAGCCACCCACCCCATCCCACTAAAATTAAAATTGAAGTGTGCAAGAACAAAGCAGATCCAGAATTTAGGAGTATAGTCCTTTTAGTTACAACATCTATCACCTTTCAATACAATTTACAGTTGCACATTTATAGACAGTGCAAACCTAAAAATTAAGACCCTGAAGAGATGCAATAGTGGTATTTTTCAGAATAAAAGACACAGCAGTTCTGAAATGGCTGGTACATGTTTTTCCAATATGACAGAGTCTAACTCCACATTACACATACTCACTTCAAATTACAGGAGCATTTAACTCAATAAAGCCGAAAACCTCTGTTTTTACTGCTGCACACTACATAAAGAGAAATGACAAGGAGTCAAGTACAAATCCTTTATTCTCTCAAGTTTCTCAAGACAAAGAGCCCCAGGATAATTAAGAGCTGAATGGGTAGCACAGTAAGCATTCTCATGCACATACTGGAAATATTTAATAAACACACACAAATTATTACCAAAAGAAGGATAAAAACTGAGAACTATGAAGACTGCATTCTTCTTTATGAAGAAATAATGCTACACACCATTCAGGTTTAGGCCTTTTTCAATCCTACAAAGCAATAAGGATTCTTTATTGCAAGGTGCAAAATTCTTGCAATTTGATAGCATATCAACTCCACTGAGACCCTCGTCCAAAGAACAGCAATTTCAGCACAAGAGTGCACTGAGCACAACTGCTGAAGTCTGTTCATATGCTTAGGGTTATTTATATGCACCAGCACCCTGGGGATTAGACTCACAATACAGACCACTTGCAATCTCTCTGGGTAATTATATAGTAAAATTATGACAACTAGTTCACTTGGAACATAGAAAACTTTTGGGCATGTTCACTATAATTAACCAACATCCACTTCTGTCTTCCGACATCAAACTGAAAACAAGTATTTCACATCTTGCTCCAATTTTTTAATGCTTTAATAATGAAGTTGATCTGAAAATAGAAACATATAAAATAAATTTAGTGTGCTTCTTTGAGAAATTTTTGCTGCAACTCTCATGTTAATACAGAAAAATATACATAGTTATGTATCTATATATACTGTATTAAATACATGAAAATTTAACCAAAAGAAGGGGTTGAAAATATGCTTGTAGAGGGTGAGTGCTTATACACACCCAGATTGCTTTTACACAGCACATTATACATTCAGGAAACACCAGTTCTGAAATAACTCTCCAGTACATGTACTTGCATTTCCAATCATGCTGCCTAACCAGCAAACACAACCCACTGCCACAATCACTAGAAATAACAGCCTGACATGGAAAGGTGCAGGATCTCCTTTTGGCCCAGAGCCTGACAACAGCCATAGCCAGAAAAGTAAATGAGCAAGACTTCTCTATTTCACTGAACCAATGGTACCATGTTGAAAACAGCAATAGAACATGTTCTGGCCAATAGTAAATCATTACCATAGCCCCAGAAGGAAAGCTATCAATGGCATGGCAGTACTTTGTTGAACAGCATTTCTTTCTAATTTGTTGCATAAGCAACACTGCTAGATGTGACAGGCTAGATGGAAAACTTCAGTAAAGCATTTCCATCAGCTGAATTTCTTCAACCTCTCTTGACAGCTAAATTTGCCTTTGATAGCAGCTGGAGTTGTTTCGAAAGAAAAAAAAATCCAGCTTGCTCCCACTAATCATTATTTGCTTTGGTTTACAGAGTAGTTTTGGTCTATGCTAACATATTCCTTCTTTTGGACATAAATTAAACCAGAAGTCATGATCCAGACATACAACGAATACGTTCTAATTCCTAAGTACAAAGTGAAAGTCCAAATCAATGACTGGTCTTTTATACAGCTGTGAGTGACACAAACACTAGGGTAAGAGACTCCAAGGGACAACTAAATGCAACTTGAAGGCTCCGAGTTGTATATACAGGATAGAATTAGAGGCCTCCAACACCAATCATATCAGTGTCCACATTTGATCATACCTCACCAAATACTCATTGATTTGCACTAACTAGAATCTTGATTGTAGAGTCCCATTTATGATCAAGCAAGAGTCAGGACTAAAAAAATTCAGCTTTCTAAAAGAACATCTTAAGGTATGTCACAAACATACTGTAAATAAAATCTCCTGCTTAGTTACTCTCCAGAATTATTGATAGGTCTCAAAACACAGTAGGCCAAACTTTGTCTCAAAGTTTATGAAATCATGAACTTACATTTTAAGTAAATCTAACAAACTGCTAGTACCATCAGAATCAATGAAAGAATCTACTCTCACCCAGTTACATGACAAATCAAAACTAATTCTTCTGCAATATGCAAAAAAAATTCCACTGTCCACTTTTCCAAATGACAGTTTTCTACATAGTAAAATTAGCAACTGATAAAATAGTCATTACAAACAATGATCAGGAATAGTATTAGCGTTTAAATATAAATGCTTCAATAATGTACACAATCTCAACAATCTCTAAACAATGAAGGATTACAAAATTGCACTACAGATAGCCTACTGATGCCTTTTTTGCCCAAACCTCTCAAGGACACAGAAGTAAAGCAGCATGGACTATGTGTTTCCCCATACCACAGAACGTTATGCCTGTTCCCCTTTTCAGCAGTGCAACCAGAGGAGACCCAATCCAAGAGATCTCAGTCTCTGCAACAGAGAGAACTCATCTCAGCAAGGCCAATTTTGTGTTATATACTACTAAGAGCTGTAATGTCAATGCCACCTCTCTGACAAAACTCTAGCACTCAGTAATTGCTTAAAATTTAAGCTACATTTTATTACTTTTTTACCAATGTAAAGACAAAAATCAAAATATGTATTAGGGAATAAGCAATGTAACTAAGTGCAATGCTGACACTACAGTAAATAAATATTCTCAACACTTCAATATAGAACTAACAACTGAAGGGCACAGCCCAATATACTGAATTAAAGAAAGAAAACTACATGAAAAAAAACCTCCTGTTGTTGAGGGCTGCCCATGCACCTCTCCTGTGCTCAGCCAGAAGATACTGGTAGACAAGTGCTTGCCAGCCCACCAGGAGTGGGACCTTTCCCTGTCACTACCCCACTGTGCATCAGAAAACAAGAATCATCCCTGCTTCCTACTTGAAAAAAGCCTTTCAGACCTTCTGACCTCATTTCACCCCCACAGACAGATTTCCGCCTGCGCACCTCCTGCACGTGGACTGAGCCACAGGACAGAGGGAGATTTAGGGATGTAGACTGTCCCCACAACTCCCAATTGCCTATGCAATCTCAGCTACATTGCAGTCAGTTGTCATCCATCATTGGCAATGCTTGAAGGTCTCTGCCCCAAAGGATGATGTGACATTCAAAACTGAAATTTGGGCAGAGCTCTGCTCCTTAAAATGAAGAACTGGGACACCCCAGGGCTGTGCAGACCTCAGCTCACGAAGGCAAGGACAGATGTTGATGCCGGGTTTTAAATCTTGTTCTATCTTTACTCAATTCTTTTAGATACGACTGGTAAGTACAAGCTCTCTTATCGGATATTCTATATCCTTTTGAGCTTTGAGAGAACTCCTACCTGGCGGCTTTCAGGGACTGTTAATACCAAGGAAGAAAACTATTCCTTTTGTATGCTGACCACCTGTACAATCTGTTAACCTTCATGGCAGCTGTTCTATGTATAGGCTTGTGAGTGCTCACAAAGAACAAGCCTATTAGAAAAGAAGACATAAGACAACAATACTGCTGCATCCAACTTTAACTGTAATTGAACCTTCCTCCATCTTAACCTGGCTCTATTTACTCAACGATCTGATTTCCTTTGACAGACACATCAGCCCACTAGTACCCATCTAACTGCTTCAGCAAGGGACAAAATCTGATTATCTATATTTGCTATCCAAACACTAAGAAAGTAAAAGGGTTTCAAAGGAAAAAACATACTGTAGATTTAACTTACTTCTGCTCGCTCTAATCCAGGACGTATTTCACTAATCTGAAAAACTAGTAAGGGAAGAAGCAATTTAGCTGTAACAGGACTCTCTTGAACTTCAGCACGGTAACTAGCAGATAATTAGGGTGCCTGATGTGTGGATCAACAAAAAGAAGTATTGCCAAAAACTTTAGAGAATTTACCTGTTGACTATTTACAGAACTGTTGCATTGCTGTGGCACACCACTATATAGCCACTGCAAATTCAAAACCCATTCCTTTTGAATGAGCAACAAGCACTTTGATCTGTTTAAAAAATAACAAAATATTTCAGAAAATGAAGATAAATATTCACCTGGCATAAGGGTCTAGTGATCTATCATAAAGTTTGTCAAAGTTATGAAACAAAATAAATCAACAGATTTCATAAAATATGATGTACAAGATAATCAGAGTTGATAAGCAGCAATGCAAATTTTAGGAGATAGAAATTACTTCTTCCTTAGTTTTAGCTATCAGATTCTCTTACAGTAAAAAATTTGGGTTTTTTAATTTATATGCATTAAGCTTTTAAAAATAAACAACCTAAACAGAGCAGCAAAATCAAACAGCAAAGTCACTGCATTTCTCTCTTCTAGAAGAACCTCTCAAGGAACCGAACCTGCTCATCTTAAGAGAAAAACCTCAGGTGTCCCTTGCTTTTAGAGAGCAACAAAAAAAAAAAAAAAAAAAAAAGAGGCAAGGCCTTTCTTCTTCAAATACTGAGATGTAACTGACGTCCTTACTTACTAACTTCTTTCATTGATGTTCCCTTCTGCAGACTGGAGTACAGTATTTCTCATAATGCTGAACATGGATGTACACATCATTGTGTATGTGCACACACCTACAGGTCTCTCTTTTTAACAGGTGATCTCTTTTTAAATATCACAATCCTTCCTGGAGGTGGATAAACAAAAGCACTGCCTCAATGACTTTGCATTTTCTATCTGATCCCCAAAACATGATCCAACACCATTGTACCTACAGCCAAAGGAACTGGATTTATAATACTGTAGTCAAAGTGTGTTTAGCACAGCAGCTGCACTATGCAGTTGCTGCAGAGTAACGTGAAGTTGAGTAAGAAGCTTTTATAAATAAAGCTTGGGGATCCCCTGTTCCATGGAGCAGGATTTTTTATTTGTTTTTCTTTAAGCTGTTAGAAATAACGTGGGCAGGGAAACATAGCTGCTTGGAGTCAACAGCAGAAACTCGCATGCCAGCCAGATTGACTGTACTTGTGCTGCCAAGGTGATCCAAGAGGACACTGAGTAGCATGGTGCAACACACTCTGCCTCGGGGACACAGACTCCCAGAAGGAGGATGAGGAGGAGGAGGAGGAGGAAGTGGAAGCTCAGCACACAGCAGGACACACACTACCTGCCACACACAAAAGCAACCTCCTACAGGTTGCCAACCTGGTCACAGGAATGTTTCAGTGCTCCAGTCCAGCTCTTTAAAAACATCTTTATTCATATCAGTCCCTCGAGGATGACTGCTCTTCCAGAGCATTTCCATAGAAATTCAGCCCATGGCAGAAGCAAGGAGCCAGCCTACAGGGGACTGCAGAACACAGAACTGGCAGGACAGCCATAAAAATTTGGCCTGAACAGTGAAAACCAAGCTTTGGAGGAGTAAATGGTCCTTGTAACCATCAGTTTACAATGCACTATTTTGCATTTCTCTCAGCCTCTTATTTAAGAGTTCCACAGAAACCCGTTCTCTGAAAGGCTCTGTAAGGCATTTCAGTTAAAATAGAAATACAGATGGTTGTGTACATCTCCTGAAAAGGGGTAATAGTGAAGAGATACGATGAGATACAATGATTCAGTGAGCTGCTAATACCTGAACACATAGTCATCAAGTGACAAAAAAAATTGAAGTGATACAACTAGATAAAATTTAGACTGCAAAATCCTTAGCAGTGTTGTCCATTTACATTTAATTTTAGGATCACATACACAATTTCACACATTTTTACTTCAAGTAATAATAAAACTTCTAACCTTCCCAATGTTGTAGTCATATCTAGAAAAGTTAATGAAGAAACACACTAATTATATTTTAAATACACTGTATCTCCACTCCTGTTTGGTTTGCTACACTGGAGATAATATATTAATTTATTCATTCATCTGTTTTGATTGAACTGTATTTTGACTGCCAATTTTTTGTGTATCAATACAAAGAAGAAACAGATTTCTATACTCCTGTAGATCGTGAATCTAACAGGGGGAAGTGATGAGGAATGAAGAAGGAAAAGAAAATAGACAAAGTTAACCTGAATTGAATCTCTGAGATAGCACATAACCTATACAATGTCCACCTAGAGCTGCAAACAGAACAAGAAACTCCACATTCAATGCTTGGCAGCTGAGGGATTTATGTTTTGACATGGCACTTCTACTGCAATATACTGTCTGCTGGAGGTACTGGCAGTCACACATGGTTTACCTCCACAAGAAGTCCTCGGCAATAGCCTCCTTTGGAAAGTTATTCAAACAGTTGCATGTGGTCTTGGACATCGAGCCAGAAAAAACTCAAATGTGTAGGCTCAAGCTAAAGCTTTTCTTGCGCACTTTTCTTCTTTATATGCAGTGGGATAATTTACAGCTTTTGGTAACTACTGTCCTAAAAATAAAGGAGAGGAGGGGAAAGGTTCAACAGTGCATTGTGGCAACCATCTTTTCAGTTACAGAAATGTAAGAAAGTTAAAATTACACTTGTTAAATTCTTATTTAATGAGAATTTTCTCCCCAGCCCTACATGGAAGAAGCAGCTGTTTTATCAGTCATCCTTAGCATCCTCTGACTGACACTTATGTCCTAGAACACCATCAGTAGGTTAGCTACAAGTCAATCTTAACAAGAAGCTTTGCTTCTTGTTAATATCAGCTAATGCTTGTTTTTGTAAGACCCTACTCTTCACTGTTTATTTTTTTTTTTAGCCAAACTTTAGCCATTTAGTCTGCTGTCTGTTCCCTCTCCCTCCTGGGAGGCAAAGAGGCAGTCAGGGAAAGATAAGAAAGGGAAAAATGTTTCAATCATGGAAGAAAGAAACTTTACTTTGTTCCTTTTCTCCTCTACCACAAGCTAGAAAATCTAGCTGCCAAAACAGAAAAACATGGTGGTTTCTAACACATATTCCCTCCAGCACCTGAAGTTAAACCTGAGTTTGTCAATGTCAACCTACTTTTGATGCCTGCAAATAACTGATAAAACCACTGGCAAAACGTGAGTTCTCACAGAAAACCTCCCCATGCCATCCATTAGGACAGTTCCAGCTGTACCAAGAAGTCCAGCACACAGATTCATCTAAGTCTCTCCAGAAACCCTGTATTCAGCCCTGGATGCCACATTGCAGAACTTGACAAGAGCCTTTCTGCAAGGTGAACACAGCTCTAAGACTTCTATGTTGTGCTTAATTAAGCATAACACATCTGGGAAATGCACTGCCCACCAACACTTCTAGGCTGTGATTGCAACTGTCAGTACTTCACTCTGCCCTTTAATTGCTTCCAGGATACTGAGAACTGTGCCATGACCTATGGTATTTGCTTCTCACCCAACATCTAATGCACACAGTTGTCTGAAGTAACAGGAGCTGAACTCCATAAGCAATTATCCCCATTCAGCCTTTTTTTTTTCTCCTACAGAATGCATGGCCAAGAAAAGATACACAGAGAAAAAGTTCTGAAATGTACCATAATAAAAGCTTTGAAGTCTACTGTAATTCCACAGTTCCTAACTTTTTAAAGTTTAACTCTTAACCTGAACTGTTTTAAGTATTTTCTGAATGGGCAATTAGGCATTTAAACTACTTATACCTTCCTACATTTCTGTAGTCAAGAAATGAATGCTTTGAAGCAGGGATTATCCTTTTCAAGTATTTGGAAAGTACCTTGCAAATAAGCATATAAAAGAAATCATAATAGAAATAATGAGCTTTGTTTCCACTTTTATATTCCTTCCTTTTGGTGTTACAGCCAAAGACCTCCATGAAGGTTGCTTTTGATTCTAGCCCTAGTCATGTATGTAGTGTCATGCAATACATTCATCTCCTGCCCTAACTGCCTTACTCTGTTTCAATCTCTTTCCCAAGCAGTTGCCTGTCCGTTGCAGCAGCATTTCACCTCTGCTCAACTGACCTATCCTCTAGGAGTGAGCCTGTATTGCATTAACTCAGCTTCATTTCAAGCCAGGCCTCTGTTCACAGCAGCACTGAGAGCTTCCCCAGTAACACCATCATTTTTTCCTAAAGCAATGAGGAAAATCAAGTATTCCATTTCGATATGAAGATGACCCAGACCACTGTAACATCCCTCATCCTCAGAAGATGGCATTCCCTCAGGAAGGGAGGGAAGGGTGAGTTGGTTGGGTTTTATCCCCTTGAGTTAGCTTAGTAGCCTCAACAGTATTTCTATATCCTCAAATTTCTGTTTTGGTGCCAAATAACCTACTGTAATCCCTGAGAAAGTCTTCAGTGAATTTAACTGCCTTCACAGCTGCTCCTCTGGAAATCTGCAGGGTATGCAACACGGCAGCCTCCAGCACCCATCCGTGTCATAATTTGCTCAAGATAAATTGCTTGGTTTCAGGAATTCAAGACTTATGGATAAACTGATAGTCTCTTCCTTCCCACCATTCTCAACATTTGTCCAGTGCTTCTAAGTTGTCAATATTCAATGAACATATGTGTCATACAACACTCTGTTGATTAAAATCAATGCAGTGAAAATATACTCAGCATAAAACTAATTCTATGGAATCCCCAACGGAGAACTGCTGCTGAACAGAAATGTTCAATCTGAAATTTGAGCATGAGACCTTAATTAATCTTCAACTGCTGATCTCTACCCCAAATGTGTTTATCTTAATTTTATTGCACTCTCAGATTCCACCTTGGAAGCTCCTTGCCACTTTGAACCCAAAATCTACAGAGCAACAACAAAGGTCAGAATAAGTATTTCATATCTATACATGACAGAAATGACATACAGGCTGTACCAGCCTCTCAGCTGACTGACAAAAGAACTAGTTTGCACAGGCTGAAGATCTGATTCAGCACACTCAGCTGTTCCCAAAGTTTGGATGCCAAGGCAGATCAGCAGTAATTAAATCTTGGGCTGCAGATCTAGCAGAAATTCAATTTTATCCAAGATCTACAGGGTGAACTTAGATATTTGCAGATGCAACTGAAAGCAAAAAGAGTGCTTGTTGCAAAGTCCATGTATATTAAGTAGGAATTTTACAGAGGAGATTATGAAATGTGGGATAGCAGAGGAATGCTCTCAGAGGATGCCCTTGCCAGTCTTAAATCCTTTCATAGAGACTAGCAGAAAATAAATACTTGTCTAAATGATTTTTACTAGATGTGATGTAGTAAACCAACTTTAACACAGAACAGTGCAAAATAGCACTGATTTCCCAGAGCACATTCTTTATAGCACACAGTTTAGAAAGCATGCACAAATTTTCGAATTAATATCCATAAACACCCTTGTGCATAACAACTAAAGCTGCAGAGGATTCTTTCTTTCCTCGTGGAAAGCAATGCTTATACCTCATGAGTCACTTTATATTTCTAATATATGTAGCAGATTTGCAGAGACGTTTTGTGTGTTTTGTGAGTTTCCATAGTAAATTGATCTCCTCTGTACACAGGGTATATCAGCTGCCCTCCCTGCTCAGCAGTAACTGCCCTCAGAACCCTCATACTTTGCCACTGTGGGTCAGATTTACACATGCAAACAGGCTGTGAAGTGTTAGGATCCTTTTTCAACCCATGTCGAATGGGAATTCACAATGATTGAGCAACCAAGTAATAAAACTGAAGTCACATTTCCTGCTGGTGAACAAGTACCAGTGACTGAAGTGCACAGCTCTAAGACATTGCAAAGCAGAAAGGGGAAAAAAATCTTCAAAACATGAGCATTTGACAAATAAAGGGACTGATTTCAAGATAAAATAGGCTCCCACAGTTTCAGAAGAAATTAATGCAACTGTTTCTGGCTTAAAATGGGAAAAATATGTTCAGAGAGTGAAAATAACAGGAGGACAAGGAGATCAGGAGATTTAAAACATGCTAAATATAAAGCAGGACAAGGAACAAGTTTCCTCAATTGAACAATTTTACTGGTTTGGATAATAACCCGTTTGCACAAGTGATGCAGACTGCTTTTTCTTAATCCTCTGAAATTTAGCATGTACCTGAAAAGCATTCTATTTTTTTTTCCTTTAACTGGATCTTTTTTGATTAAAATTGAGGAATGTATAAAACATTACTTAGCACTCTGTGCTTGGAGTCCATCCCCCCCTGAGCCAGGACAAAGACTGTGATTATTCCCAGTAATCCCACTAAATTCTGGTGGATCCAGCAAGGAGCACAGTCTAGCAGAGGCACCTGTGGGACTGAGAGGATGGCAAAATGTGGTGGAAGGGCAGGAGGCAGCAAAGTGCCCCTTGGAAACCATAACTTGAATTTAGCTAATCCTCAATACACACAGGGTCCTACAGCTCCCCCAAACCACCAAACTGATCAGGAAGTAGAAACCTATTACTGTATTTAATTTTGCTTCCCATGTGTGCACAATGTGTGACATTAGTGGCTAGGATGACCCTTCTTAAACCCTAATTATTAGAAATCATCAATAGGCTCAATGAATTGCTGGACCTTTCCAAACAGGAAAACCTCCTCAGCAAACGTCTGCAGAAAATTCTTGCATTCAAGCCTCATGAAAGTACCACCATGAGGGAGACAGTTCAACAAGTAGAGGGGAAACTGCAGTGACAGAGGAGTGGTGTTATTTCTGATCAAGCAATGAGCTCACAAAGCAAAAACCTGTTTTCAGTCAAATTATAGTCATTATTCTAACTAAATAACATTAATTGAAATTTACTGGTGATATTAAAGTAATTTTACTCAAATGATCTCAGATTTCAGTCAAACACAGCAAACCTTTTTCTTGAGTTTGTTATAGATTCATGAAAAATCATGATGAGCAAGCAAAAAGAGGTATTAGTTACATTTTGATTAGAATGAAAAACAGATGTGTGGTGATTAATCACATTCAAGTTAAAACAAGCCCATCCTGGAACAATGAACACAAGGGTTAGTTCTGGCTCCTTCAATACACCTAAAACATGCATCAGGGTACACCTTCATTTTCCCATCAGAAAAAATATATTAGGGCAAGCTCAGATCTTCATTAGCTCCTCAGAAAGTCCAGAGCTAAAATTATATCCGATTTATACTTACACAGTTTTAACACAGGGTCTAGTGAACTGATCTGATGAACAGGCCCTGTGCTGATCACCATGACCATAAAGGATGTGAACAAAAACATTACATGGAAAGGGAGAAACATTTGAGTAGAATGAACAAAGGAGGTAAGAGTTTCAGCTATGAAAAAAATGACAAAGGAACACCCAATACTTACTTGGAAATGGAAGAGACAGATTAAATTCAATGCAGAGCAGTGTTACATATTTGCATATTTGCAGTGGGGCTTTTGTTTGGGGTTTTTTTTTTGTTTGGTTTTTGGTTTTTTATTTGTTTCTTGAGGTTTCTTTTGGGTTTTTTGTTTGCTTTGTTTTTGTTGTTTTTTTGTTTTGTTTTTTGTTTTAGGTTGTTTGGTTGTAGGTTTTGTGGGTATTTTGGTGAGGTTTTAAAACCCTCCACATAGTGATAGCCTTGAATTGAATTTTATCACTCAGAAGCTGCTCAGACGACACAGTTCTGTAGCACTGCTACTTTTTAGCTGCTCCAGAGCAAAATGGTCTTTGGAATTATTTTTAAAGGAAGACAAAGAAGAAAGAATCATTAAAGGACTGTTTAAAGAAATTGTGCACCCACATTCTCAATAGCAATTACAAGTGAGACCCTGAGACTCAAACATTATACATAATGCTCTAGCTCTTCCAGTTTTGCAATTAGTCAAATTTGTCACAGCTGGTAAGGGTTTAAATATTTTAAGGAAGCATAACACAGCAAAGACAGTCCAGTTTGCACTGGACCCTACTGCACTGGACACCCAGGCCATTCCTAAATACTTTACAGGCACTTCCCATACTTTATGGGGATTTCCACTCCTTAAAGAGATGATGTGGTGAGAGTGTAGGAGGGTAAATGAGAGAGACAGATACCGAGATTTCAGCAGAAGGTGAACAGCAAACTCCATTTCCAAAACAGCTACATGGAATAAAATTTAAGTTTCAAGAATAAAATAAAATAAAATAAAATAAAATAAAATAAAATAAAATAAAATAAAATAAACCCTATTAAAAAAAACAAAAAGCCAAAAAAACACCCTCTCCCTCACTCAGATTAGGTTGAATTGTTTAAACTCTGGATATTTTCTATACACTAAAAGTTTGAAGGGTGTCTCAAATGTAGCTGGGCAGGTTCCCAGAAGGAAAATCTACAAGACGACAAACCGCAAAGACACCAGCTTTGAGTCCCTGAAGCACAAAATTACCAGAGGATGGAGAACACTCTGGTGAAACACTGTCACTCTTCTTTATATTCTTCACTTCCACAACTCAAACTAGCTGTTGCAAAGAGAAGCAGAAGGACTGGGGAACTGGCCTAGATGAATCTTTGATCCAATCCAGCAAAGGTCATTTTCTAACACAGCCCATTTGTGAGTCGCTTCATGCTTGCCCACTCTTTCTAAGAGAGAAGATGAAAATCGAACAGAAGTTATCCATTGGGAATAACTTAATAATGTCTGTAAAATAATTGTGTACAAAATTAAACAATCACCTTCATAGTTTCTTTCAATCATTCAGTATAGCATAAGTCAGTTCTGCACTTACTTGCACTATACCTGTACATTGTATGTGTTTGCAAGCCTATTTTATTTCATCAAAGCACAACAGCAAGACCACATATTCACACCTTTTCTACAAATAAGTGCTTCCTGAGGATGCTGGAGTTATTTACCCCTACATCATCACCTGCTTAGTTTTCCAAATATGCAAACCCATGTTGTTAGGAGTGGATATAGTATTATTCTTTCTACTTGGTTCCTAGGGATTACAAAGTGGTTTCTCTTCAGAAAACTGAGTAAGTTTTTCTGCTTTTACCTCACTTGCTAGCAAGGAATGATCCCACAGATCCTGCCTGTATACTACGTGTTTTCTACCTGCACAGTTGTCCCCAGGCAAGAGATGCTAAAATTTTTCCTAATGTACATGTGATTCAGCTGCAAAAAGGAACAATATTCAAGTTTCAGGAGATGATCAGAGAGAAAGTATGCTTAAAGAAAGGTGGCACCTAAAGAAAATAATCCAGGCTGGAATTTTCCAGGGCTGAAAGCAGAGAACCAAATGTCTCCAACCAGCATTTGTTTTGCAGCTGTCCAGAGGTGTTCAGTCATTTTCTGTGAACATAAGAAGCACAATATGGCTTTCCTACTCAGACAGTTCAGAGAAGCTAAAGTACCAGACAGCTACAAAAATCAAGAGAACATGGAACAATAAACATAAGATGGAGAAAACTGGGCTATTCGCTAACACATCTTTAATGAAAGTCTTACGAATCAAAATGGGAAAGAAATACTCATTTTTGGGAAAACCCATTTTTCCAAGGAATTTAATCTCCTTATATTTAACCAAGACTGTCAAAGAAGTGTGCCTGAGAAACATAATCCTAATTACCTCATAAGGGAAAAACTAATCCAGTCACTTGGGGCACATGTGAGAAATCCACAGAACAAGAACATCACCTTGTTCCCCAGTGTGTGTTTTGTTCAGTCTGATTAAAGCTCCTGAAAGTCACAAGCAAGCTGCATGCTTTGTCAGGCAGGAGGCAGCACTTTGGGAGGCTCAGGGGAAGATGCCAAGTTCTCAGCTGCACACACACTGCTCCATGAGGACCATGGGATTACTGAAAAAGCACTAGACCAACAGAAGGAGATGGACCCAGCTGCTCAGGCCACTGCTTTGGACAGACAAAGGCAGAGGTGAATGCTGAAGGTAGGGATCCACACCAATTTACACCAGCCAACAAACTTCTTTGTAACACTAAAACACTTAACTTCCAAATCGGATATGGTGCTCAAAATGACAAACACACATCTACAAGCAAATACACCATCCACAACAGCCACTTTTATTCTGAAATGGGAGGTTGATGAAAGTAAATATAAGAGATTCCCTGCATAATTCTGATGTTACTTAACCCCAAAGTATTCATTAAAAGAAAGGGTGGGCAGATAGGAATTTGGGTTCTTTGTCCAAAGTGTGCTACTGTTTTTCTTCCTGAAGAAAAAAAAGATAACCCTGATAAGAAGTACTGAGGTTGTAATACATTTCATGTACTATCAATGAGGTAAGAAAAAAAGAAAAATTAAAAGCAATGTTGTCATGAATGTGCAAGCACATAAACAGCAGCAGTACAGACAGATCTGAAGAGGTCCCTGGGACATAGCTGGGTCGCTGTAATGCTGTCATATCAAGAAGGCAGAATTGACAGGTGTAAGATAATTTCATTATCTACCAACAAAACAGGGTAAAAGCAGTGGATGCTGACATGTGCCACAGACACCTCTGATAAGATATCTTATTTAGATTCCCAGGACACTGAGCTGCCTTGAAAACAGACCCCTAGTGATTTTTTTGGTGGGAAGAAGGCAGGTACAGCTACAGCCCACCAAGCAACTCTCTCTTTATTATTCTTTGGAAACACAGAAAAGATCTTTCCAGCTGGGTGCTTAATGCCAAAGTACAGCTGAGTCGACCCACAAAGGCAGGATGCCGGGGCTGCCTGACCGCTGACACCAACCCATCTGTCAGCAGGAGGCACAGGCAGGCAGCAGCCGCCTCCAGAAGCTGCCAGCTGCAGGGCACCAGCCTCAGAAGAGAAGCAGGCAATGCCAGAAAGCAACTCTTTGGCAGCAATGGGAGAGACATAAAATGAGAAGAAGTCCCCTTTCTAAGCATGCACAGCTTGGTACGTAACATGCCTGCCATGCATACCTGCAACATGGGAAGCTCCTTGCTTCCTCTGAGGGATGTCATGCCAGAAAGACAAGAGTAGAACTCTTTAACTTTCCTCTTCTCCTGGGAAGGCATGTACCTGCACATCTGATCTCTGGGAAACTGGCTGGTACAAGTTATCAAAGAGCACCATCTCATTTGAGTGCAAGACTGGTTTTTCATAAGGGTTGAATGGACCAACTCTCTCACAGCAAACCACTTTTTGGGGCAAGGGTTTGCCCAGAAAGTCTTGTGCTCCAATGTTGTTAATTTCTGTCTCAGTCTTAGCAAAGCTTTCAGTACCCATGCAGAGCAGACTCCATGTTAAGTTGATTCCATGTGATCAGCCATAGAGCTAATGGAGGTAACTCACAGTCTGTATCCCTGAATCTTACTCGCTCTTAACGAACTTCTTTCCAGCAAAACTTCAGAGGAGTTCTTCCAAAAAGTAAATTTACATACACAATTATGTATTAGATCCTGACAGGAACTAGGAAAAAGACATCAGTGCAACTATATTCAGAGCTTGGCAAGGAACCAAACTTCAATAAAAACTGCCGTCATTAAAGAATGACTATCAGGACTATGAAGACAGAAACCAGAAATGGGCAATGGACTGTATGCATACCTCTCAACCAGGCAATTCCTCTCCGAAATCTGTTCCCTTTATGGTCAATGGAGCAAGAGCAGTTCAGGGCAGGACCATAAGTGAGATGCTCCGATGTGCCCTCTGGGCTGGCTCTGCTCTGTTCCCCATGACAGAGGAGGCCCAGTGGCTGGCGCAGCGGCCAAGCAGCGTGCCTGGCATCACTGGGAGGCTGACAACAAGAGAAACCCTGGTGGTACAGCAATAAACCTTCACCTAGAAACAGGTTTTTCCTACATAGCCAAAAGCAATTTAAACAATGTGAGAAAGAATAACTCTGTCTGAGGACCCGAAGCAACCTGGCAGCTGAAAAAAGGCTTGCAAAGGTCTTACTGCTTTCCTGCCTCAAAAAATGAGGGAAGAACTAAATCCATGCTGTTTCCTTGTTGCGTTTGGATGGGGTTTTTTGCACTGGAGGGCTCTCTTGAGCTCTGGGTGATCTTTTTTGGGGAGGCATTTTTGGGTTGTTTTTTTCTTTCAAGGGTAAGACTTAAAGTCTTCACAAAACAGATATGATTGCAAAAATAAAAAATATGCTTTTTCTGCATAGCACCTGCAGTTTTCCTTTTTTGCTTTTTATTTTTTTTCTTTTCCTACTGAGAGATTTAGAAACTGGGATTCTCTGTGTTTGAATTGCTCCCACTCCCTGACTTCCAGATAAGCATCCCCAGGGGCCAGCTGGAAACAGTACCCCACACCCCAAGGTAAAAGGCAGCTAGTCAGACAGGTACTGCCAACTCACAGATGGTCCTTTAGGGGCAGCTAGCTGGTACTAAATTATATGCATTTTAGTGGCTTTAAAACAAAAAGATTCAATCTCACAGCTGTTGGGTTAAAAAAAAACCCTCCTCCTGAAGTCCTGCAAATGACTGAATGTCAGCCTGAAACATGCACTGGTACAGAAGGGAAGACCATACACAACAGCGGCAGTACACAACATAAAACAGGAAGACCATGGTGACAGCAACATGCAGACTACTAACCCCAGAGTGAAAATCCAGGAGACTCACTCACTGCTACCAGAATGTCCCAGAGTGTGTTGTCTGGGGTAGCTAGAGGTGCTTGCTATTTATCATTTGCTCTCACCTTGCGTTAGAAGCACAGCATGTGCTCACACCCAGGGCTTTAAAGAGCTGTTCAGCGTATCCTTGTAGCACCCCTTTCCCCAGTTACACCACCCCTGAGAATACTGCAGTAGTACCTGGCTATTCCAGCAAATATATAGGGGTGAATTTTATTTGCTCACCCACTCTTTCCAAAGTATTTTTAATGTACTATAATTTTTAACATATGGGCCTTAATAAAAATTAGTAAGTTGTAATATACTGTTCTTGAAGAGAATAATATAGCAGAACTCCCTTGTGAGGGATGTGATAAAAGTTTTCTGGTTAGTTACTTATGGTGCTAGACCTTTCATGCAAACATACCCACGTTTCCTACAGCAAGTTTTTCCAAAGCACAACACCAATCATTTCAGTGTAACAGCATGGGGGAGTGGGAAAGGTGAGGAAGCCTCCTGATATATTTCTGATGCAGCTAGAAGGAACCACTCATGCATGCTCTGAGCAGAAGCAGAAAGGCAGTCACAGCTGGCTGCCCTCCTGCCATCATCATCATCATCATCCCTGCCCAGAAGAGCTCATGCAGCCCCGACATACCGCAGGATAAGCTCTACTGTTGAAGGGCTGAGGAAAGCCCCAGCCCCTGGGCACAGGTGAGATCAGTCCCAGGCCTCCTCCTGTGCCCAGCCTGATCAGAACCTTTCTACACTCTCACCTTTCTCTATTTCACACAAAGGCAAGGAGAAAGCAAATGTCTCCACAGGCATTTGATTCTGAATAGGTTTTTAAGAGTCCATTGAACCAGAATTTATGATTATGGGAAAAAGTAAGGAAGACATACAACATTTATGTTTCACTCCCCAGTACAGAAACAAGTTAACTGGATATGCCAGTTTTCAGACATTCAGGCCCATAAAGCTGATGTGCAAACCTTGTGGACAGCCACAGGGAGAAACAAACCTACAGAAACACAGTCTTTTTTAAACAAAGATAAAAACAAATACCAACATACTCCCCTTCATGTTTTAAAAGAAAGACAAGAGCTAAATATTTAAAGTCTGAAAGGTTAAAAGAAACCTGATATATAACTTCATGCATACCAGACTTATCTCAAACTGCTAAATATGAACTGACATAGCTTATGACATCCTACATCTTACAATAGCATGCTGCTCAGCCACAGTAACTGCTGGGGTTCTAAATAAAGAGGTTGTAACTTTACCACTTTGTAGCCTAAATTTTTTGTGCCTTGTTGAGTCATAAGCAGGGAAAGAAAGTCTTAAATAACCTGTTATCATTACTAAAATACAGATGCTACTTATAAAAAACACAAGAAAATCAATCAACCAGCTAACCAAAAAAAACCACCAACAAAAATCGCTCCCCTCCCCTCCAAACAAAACATCCACACCCAGAAAAGGACAGCTTATACTTAACACCACTTGAAGACATAAAAAGTTGTGAAATAAAGCAAAATTTCCACATCACATAATATTCCAAATTAAATATTGCCATCTCTTTTTTCCCTTTTCCAGACAGAGATACCACTATTTCCTCAATTTCATCAAGCTCATACAAGTACAAAACCATAATAAAAATGATTGGTGCTTCTTCCACCACTTATGACCACATCCGACCATGGCATGCTCTGAGCCCAAGATGAGAATTTCATCGAAATGCTTCCAGACGTATTGTCACAATATTTTTCATTATAGTAAATACTTTATTCTTGAAATGGGATCAATTTGGTGTATCTCACTTGACAGTCTTAGACAACATATATTACATCAGGGCACTCTGCCACCTATTTAAATAAAGCTCCTCAGTCTTTGAAGTATTTCTTTCATGAAAGAAATAAATTAAAAAGCATACAATTAACAAATTAAATCATCTTAATTTCTACAGAAATAAAAGCAGCTGCACATGAAAAAGATGAAAAGAATGTAAATGGAAGAGGAATAGAATAGCTGAAAGCAAGGAAAGAAGAGTACACACTATTTGAATGCCATAATGATAATCAACAACAGAGAGCAACTATTTCTTGACTGCTGAATTAGGTGATAGTGCACTTATCGTCACATACCACTGTAGGAAAAAAAAGTTATTAAACCACATAAAAAATCAGTTGAACAGCATTATGAAACCACATATATTTTATATCATCTTCCACAGTGAGATCTTCAAATGGTAATAAAATTTAACCTTCCTTTCAGTAAGTATAAGGACTGAAACAACATAGTCCTGGTCTGAAATATGATACTCATGTACCTGGACTTGCAGCAAGTTCACAAAAAGTTGGCAAGCAGCTTTTGCTTGAAGCATCCTTGACCATGAGTTTGCACATTTTGCTTACGCCATTACACCATTTTTTAAAGACAGTCAGTCTGACAAGGTTCAAACATGTATCTCCTGACCTTGCATTTCAATGACATGCATACATTTTCTAAGAGAATATGAAATAAACCATCATAAGGAATCAAAAGGTTACATGCAATGCTTAATTTTGAAGAGAAGAGAAGCTTCCTTTGCAGAGTAGCATGATTCCGTTTTATGAACTAACACCCCCTTCCTCCCTTTTATTACACTACATGTACAGGTCATGCATCTCAGAACACCTCAGAGAAAGCAGAACTATATTCATCCTAATTCCAGTTCATCAAGATTGGCAACACTCTGCCTCTTCCTTACGAACAAAGCTAAATCAGAAGTTGGGGTGAAAACAACATCACATGGAAATACCAACATTTCCCATTACAAACCCACTTCATTTAAGTAACAACTTCCAATTTCTCTTCCATAGTTCATGTCCTTAATTTTGTTTTACTGTTCTACAGGGTAAAGCTTAAAACATTAGAGCATGCTGGACTTTTTCAAGAGAACTAAACTGAATCCAATTCACTTGTTTGGTTTATACCTTATGTATAGAGCAGGTTTATATGGAGGCAGGAAACAGATAATTCTATTCTTTTCCAAGTGCAATGCTAGTGTAATTTATTTGAAGATATTTAATATGAACTTTCCCCCCCCCCCAATTAAGGGCTTGAACATGCTGTACTTCAGTCTACAGCAAAATAAGTTCAATAGTCTGAACACTGACTATAAGAGGAAGAACTGCTTTGCCTGACATTACAAGTATCTAATAAAGTATGTGGAAAGTGCAAATAGCTAAGAAGGGAAACGATGAAAACTATCAACAGCTATGAATGTGCTATCAACAGCACTGACCTGTTTGATGCAGATACAACTGTTGTTAGTCATTTTCAGAGGAGTCCATTATAAGCAGCTGTAAACAGTTTAATTTTTTATACAAAATATTTTTAATATTCAAAAAGACACGTTTAAATTGCAGGGGAAAAAAATCCAGGTATCAGTAATATGACACTTTATAAGTACTTTAGAAAAAATCTGAAACAAGTCTAAATGGACTTCTGGTGGGGATTGGGAACCAAAGTGTCATACTATTTACGTTCCTGGCTTTATGAGGAGATGGCTCCTTTGTGGTACCATTGAAGATGATTGAGTAATTTTTGTTGGTTTTTTTTTAGTTTTGTTTAGAAATAAGACTTGTTTTAAATTTCACTATGTATTCAGGGTCACAAGTAGATTCCATCTTCCTTACACATTTTTACATATGGGAAAAAAAAAAAAAGACAGAGGAAAGTTGTCAGTTAAAAAAGGGCCAGAAAGAGGATACCCAAATTCAAACACATTTCACTCACTTTCTGCAGCACCTCCCACTGTAAGCAGAGTTAGCTAAGATTTCACATTTTAAAACAATGCTTCCCAAGACAAGAAAAGCATCCCACTAGCATGCCCCACAGATATCCTTTCAAATTTGGAACAAGCCCATCTAATGCAAAACTCTACCATTTTCAATATGAAAATGTCACTGCTAATGGAGGCATTACCTACTCTACAGACTCCTAATTCTTCTAGCTACAAAGTCTATTTTAAGTATCATAAATTAAATATGCAGGGACAAACCTTGGAAATCTACCTTTGTATGATACATTTTCTGAGATCCTACAGGACTGGCCCAGAGCCTTCTCAGTGAGGTAACAGAAGGAAAATCACAGGTTATGGGGAAGTAACATGGTTCATACCCACAAAGGAGGCTGACTAAACACGTGCACGAGGAGTACAACAGAAATCTAACATTTCAATTTAAAGAGGTGTACAGTTTTAAAGCAAAACCACAAGTTATTTATATGGCTGGATTTTTCACAAAGAAATCTGATCTGGGAACCATGGGATTTTACTTAGAGCATCTGTGTTCCACATTCTCAGGAAAGAAAATTTAAATAATCCTAAAAGCTGAAAAAGGTATTTTTATCACAGCCTTCGCAGCTATTTCACATTTCACTCAAAGAGAGCTGAACCAGATATTTCAAATCACATCCGGATGCAGGCCCCAGCAAGTACTGTGTGCACTGCCTTAACTAGAACTCAAATTATTCTATTAAAAAAACCCTAACCCTTAAAAAACTCCCCCCGAGTTCTGGCATTTCTTTTCAGGTTTTTTCAATTTGTGTGATGTCAGTTTACATCTAATAAGCATGTTGTTTATTATCTTCATTTAAGTCAGGACTTTTACCAAGTTACAGCAAGAGTCATAGGAAGCATATCACGATTACAAATCCATAATGCATGCAAGATCCCTGTATAGCACCGTTAAATCCATTAATCACAGTCTTTTTGGTCCCAATTATGCTAAGAAGATATTCGATAAAGCAATTTTAACTCACCTCTCTCTCTCCTGTTACCATCAGTGCAAAGAAGGCAAAACCACAGCGCTTCCGACAAATTCTCAAGGCACCTCTTTTGTTCCCTTTAAATTAAATCCGAATTGGTTGCACGTTTTACTGAACTGCTAATGCTCTCCACATGTTCCCTCTCTCAAACTGAAAATGTTTTCTATTAGGAATGCCTAGCACTGAACATAAAACTGTAAAATGTCCTTCAAACAACCCAAAGTTCCTCTCTTTCTTTGGCATGTATCAGTACTTGCCCAACTGAAGAGCTCACAGTCCCACAATTAAGCTTCCTTTAGGAAAGCTTTTTAATAAGACTCCATTTCTTAGTGGTTCAGAAATTCCCTTATCAAAGGAAAGCTGTTTATATTAAAATCCATAAGTTACTTCCTTTAAAAAAACAAAACAGAGCAACAAGGTTTTGAAGTGTGAGCTCGAGGAACTTCACATTGTCCATGACCATGAAAAGCCTACTCCAGAACTCAGCAAATGCACAAATTCCAGAAAGATGAAATGGGGTAATGATAGCTGCAGGGAGAAGCATCTCACGTGAGACAGCACCAAGAACATGGGTTGTAGGAACAAGCTAAACTTTGCTCTTAGAGAATGAAATGCAACATGGTTTCATATTTCCTTAACGATAACAGCACTGACTTTTCAACACTTCAATGCTATACTCTTAAGAGGAAAATCCACGAGTTTTTTCCCCCTCTTCAGTCCATGTATCTCAACTTCTCTGCAACAAAAGGCCAGGTAAAGTTACAGACTCAAGACAAGGTTTTGTCTTTGTGAAAGCACTGTGGGTCCACTCAGGAGTAACTTGTCTCTCCACGTGCTTGAGGTGCAAGTCCTACCAGAAGGTTCAACAGATGCAGAAATAGTTACAGAATCTAATCATATCTGCTCTAACACATGCAACAAGTCCATATAATGGATAACAGAAGGGAAAAACTGTACGTGGAAAAAAAGGACTATATGCATAGTTCAGCTATTATAGGACAAATAAAAACAGCTGGCTTCTACTCGCCCCCTAGTTACAACCAGCTTACAGCTTCTCTCAGGTATTCCAGAACAATACAGGCTCAAGAAGATATTTATGGCTACATTTCTTAAACTGTATTAAGAGCAAGTGGATATCAAAAAGATAATCCCAAGAGCTCTGTGGAAAGACTGGGTTATTGGTGCTAACTCTGCTGGTTAACACAGACGCCCTGACAGTCAGGGCTAGAAAGAGCCGCTGTGCAGCACGGCAGCATTAGTGTCCCAGAGCTGGGAATCATCCACTGCAAAGGAAACTGCATCTACTCACATGCAAGAGCCAATACAACAGAATTACCAAGTGGTTATAACAACTAATACTGAAGCTACATTATACATTTTGCAAGACTCTTGCAATACTACACTTGCACTCTTTCTAGGGCCCTCACTCGATCAAGCTATGAATTATAATATACAAAAATACCTATGCAAATCATTCTTAATCTACTGTCAGATAAAAGAAAACTTTGCACAAATATAGGTCAGAGATAGAACCATACAAAAATGTAATTTCATCGTACAAAAACATTTAAATAACTGACTGGAGGTCCTGGGTGTGTGTTTTGGTTAGTTTTGTTAGTTTGTTTGGCCTGGGATTTTGGTTTTTTTTTTTTTTTTTTTTTTTAACAATAAACTGACACGATAAGGTAGTAAAATCTAAAATGGTCCTTGCAACATCTGCTGACCTTCCAAGCCACAGTGCTCTAAGTAATCCCAGGTCAATACATTCACTCAGAATTACATCAACTTTTGTTATTTGCATTCTTCTTGTACTACATTGTATTAGCAACTGAAGGTTATATCAAACTTCTTTTGGCAGAATCATTCCAAATCATTGTTGTGGATCCTTGTGCAAATATAATTCTCAGCATTGTTTGCAGCACTCCTGATTTAACATTGCAGGAATAAGCATTTTAGATGAGAACATGGGGCTCTCTTGGGCTAAATACAGCATCCAGAAATGTAAGAGCAAATGGTGCCTTTTCTCTCAGAGATCACACCAGATTTTGAAAAAAAACTACAAATCAATGAATAAACAAATGAAACAAGAGCCCCAAACAGAGCTGGCCAACCAAGGACCTAATGGTTAAACCAAACCCTTCTGCAGCAAAAGTGGTGCTGGTAAACATCTTTAAAACTTCACTGTCACAATGACATGACTAAAACCTTCCATTTAGTTTCAGGGGCTAAAACTTTTGACAGTGTTGGTGTTCACTCTCTATAGTTACATTCTCATTTGCATTAGACTTTATCAAGGCTTCAACTGAGCCCTGGAATTGTTAAATATACAAAAACTAGCATAATGTTAAGAAACAAAGAAATACAAAGTCATATGGTTGCCAAAAATACTAAAAAGACTTTTCCCACCAGAGCAGTAACTCATAATAAATGTGATTTGAATAAAAGGTCAAATTTGAAAGCTTGTGGGAAAAAAAACATAGAATTGACACTATCTGATTTAAGGAGCACTCAGAGCTCAGAAGGCCAACCATGTTCTGGGCTGCATGAAAAGTGTGGCCAGCAGGGTGGGTGAGGGGATTCGGCCCCTCTCCTCTGCCCTTGTGAGACCCCCCCTGGAGTGCTGCATCCAACTCTGGGGTCCCCAGCACAGGAAGGACACTGACCTGGTTAAACACGTCTGAAGGACACAATGATGCTCCAGCCCTTTGGTCATCTCTCCTTTGAAGGCTGAGGGAATTGGGACTTCTCAGCCTGGAGATGATAAGGCTTCAAGGAGACTTTATAGCAGCCTTGCAGTAATCAAAGAAATCTTTTTAAAAAGAAGAGCAACTTTTTATATGGGCAGCTAATGACAGGACAAAAGGCAATGGTTTTTAACTGAGAGAAGGCAGATTTAAATTAGAAGCTAGGAAGAAATTCTTGACTGTGAGAGTGGTGAGACACTGGAACAGGATGCCCAGAGAAGCTGTAGATGCCCCATCCCTGGAAGTGTGGAAGGCCAGCTTGGATGAGGCCCTGAGCAACCTGTTCTAGTGGGTGGCATCACTGTCCATGGCAGGGGTTTAGAACCACATAACTTTTAAGGTTGCTCCCAACCCTCTCTATTCCATGATTCTGTGATTCCTCCACTAAGGTCTTTGGGCATCAACACATACAAAAATGCATCTCTAGTTTTCAATTAGTTATGTTCTCTGAAGAGAACTGGTTTCAGCGATGCTCTTGTGATATTAAAAAAATCTAAATATTAAAGTCTGCATTAAAAACATTTAAAAGTATTAGCTATTAATTAATCTTGATAATTTTATCAGGATTAAGCCAAAATGGGAGAATAGAATAATATTTCAAAGAAAATTGGTTCCTTCATGCTGAAAGCTTAGTATGTAAGCAAGAACTCAAATTGAGAGTTAAAAAAAAAAAAAGAGAAAGCATTAATGCATTAAATTAAGGTATTTAAGAGGGACTTGTATTTAACAGGTAGAAAATACCACAACTTGTGCACTCAAGCAATTAAGTATTATTCCTTCCCTGCTCTGCTTAAAATAAATAAACTTTACCCCACTTGACATGGGACTTGCTAAGCCTTCCCAGGTCTCAAAAATATTGGCCTGTAGTAAATACACCTTCTGACACTTCAGCCAAATGAATTCTCCAGAGATCTGAAGTCACTAACGATAGAAAATGTTACCTGGACATCTGAACATAAACAGTTCTGTTATTTCCCACAATTTAAAAATACAATGAGTTAGGAAGAAGGAAAAAATATTGATCCAACTTTGAAATGGGAGAGTTTACGGTGGGAGAGCTATTTCTTTACACCTATCAGCTCTTAAGAATAAAGTAATATGCTGAATCCCAAGATGACAGGAGGCTCTGCAGAAAGGTCACTACATAACAAACCACACCTTCTTGGAAAGCAGCCCTAGCTACCTGTTGGGGACTTTGAAGAGTCAGCAACGTTGCTGAATACAATGATTTCCATGGAGATTGTGAAGACTGAAAGAAAACACCCAAAGCATGACAGTTCTACTCCATGTAACACCATCTCAGATTCCTCTAGCTCCTGGCTTCTACCCCAAATATGTAACATATCTTTTAACATCTAAACCTAATGCTTGCATTTCAAAAGGGACATTAACAGGCAGCTGATGTGCACACAAACACAAGCAGAACCCATTGTGCCAGTGAAAATACCCTCTTATTCTGTGACTGCAGGGCAGGGCTCTGCAAACACTGCCAGTAGTAAGAAACGCAGAATATTCCCTGACTATCAGGGAATTCAAACTATCCCATACCAAAAAATAAGACAAGTTTGATATGCAAAATGAAAAATAAAATAAGAGAAAATAAATGACATTACATCAAGCTGGGGGCTGAAACAAAAACTTACCCCAAAAATCTAAACTTCAGCAGGGGGATTGAAATTAGAAGCAGAACTTGCATTTGGCTTTTCTGACTATAATGAACCAAGCCAAAAGCCCATATTCAAACACACCTCTTCTCTAGGAGTTTAAAATCTGAACTCAAGTTTTGCAGCCTGGCTTCCTCTGTATTCACTGCTGAATGCATCACTGCTGCCAGAGAGCAACAGCACCTGATAGGGGACTACAGTTTCATATAGGAACAATTAAGATACATGCACAGCAACATGGCTAATTACCCACAGTAAGCTTGAATGAAAATAGATAACAGCAATGTAACACACATCAAATCTCTAGAACCTTATGAACTCCAATTCCTCGATGGCTGCACTCCGGAGAAAGAAAAAAATTACATGAAAATTCTTTTTATAAAACCTCAGTCTGGGAAACTTATCAAATCTCATCTTGCTGCACTGGTCTGTTTTGCCAAATATACTTCAGACCTAACAAGAACAATCTTCTCCAAGCTGTTCTTAATTTCACTCACATTTATAAAATCAGTTTAGACTTTGCCTCATCTCTGTTCTTTCTCTAACACTTAACATGTATGTTTGCTCTGCTGTTCTTCCTGAAGTCAATGGTAGTAGAGGAGAAACTGCTCCTGCACAAGGCAGCCTAGAGATCATTCTCAATGAGAGGTATTTGTGGAATTCTGTAGGTTGCTTATACTCAGTTCAAATTCTCAGAAATGCCATTTTTATAACATCCTGGGGGCAGGGGAAAATCTTTAGCTATATTTAAAGCCTGAATCCTCCAAAAGTCCCTGTGGAAACGACACAAAGCTTTGACTTTCTCCCCCTCCTTTTAAGGAAGATACCTGTATTTCAAAGCTTCAGCTACAATCTCTTGAAGCAA
This sequence comes from Cinclus cinclus, assembly GCF_963662255.1. Taxonomy (NCBI): domain Eukaryota; kingdom Metazoa; phylum Chordata; class Aves; order Passeriformes; family Cinclidae; genus Cinclus; species Cinclus cinclus. The sequence goes on along the minus strand of NC_085046.1, from coordinate 85,721,556 downwards.
GACCTAAAACAAGTTAAACAATGAGACTGTTGAATCTGCTACAGAGAAGCTGAAAACAACCGTGGCACAAACACACAGGATTTTTAATTTTTTTTTTTATTTTTTTTTTTTAAACCAGCCTCCCATAGAATCTGTCATATTGTTACCAGGACAGGAGCATTAGCTTTGCCACTGACACCCAGTGAAGCATTCTGCTCTGTAGAATTCTGGAGAACATATTAACGCTATCCCAGACAATCAGCCTCCATGCATGCAAACTTAAAGCTCTTTGACACGCACATTATGACTTTCATCAGACTTTTCCTTGTGACAGCGTTGTTTTAACCAGGATTTTTAAGACACTGACACTGTGATAATGACAAATATTCAGCCAAGATCCGCAAGATGCGAAGTAATTAACTTTACATGCTATTAAAATACAGCAGTTATCTGTCAGCCAACAATTCTTCAGATCCCATTCCCAATCCAGAACAGTCTTTTTTAGGTGCACACAAAGGCTGCGACAAGACAGATAATTGAAGGTTCTTCAAAGCACTTCCCAACTATCTGACTTTGCTGTCAAATGCTATACTTCCCTGTGAAGTTTAACATGCTTTAAGGGTAGTGTAGCCAATACAACCTAATTTCAGCATGCAACAAACAAACTAATAATATCAATTTATTGGCCATTACCGTCAATTTGGAGCACAGCCAAGTCTGACTCATACTCCCCAGACTTATTGGAAATTGATTCTGTTTATTTGTCCTCTTTCAGACACATGGAACTTAACTTACCAATGCAGGCGTGGACTCTCACTGACAGCTGGGTCCTGAGAATTATGCTGTGCTTCTTGCCCCTCCTAAAAAGAGAACAAAAGTATGTAAAGGTATATAAGTGAGGAAGAAGAAGAATTGGAAATAAGTCGAGTCATGGAAAAAAAGGGTGGGAGGGAAGGGAAGACACTAGAAATTCTTACTTTGTTTCTAATAATCCATTTCAATTTTAATTTGCAATAAATTTATTTTCCTCATCAAGACTTTTTAATATATGACAACAATGGTTAAGTGATCTCTCCATCTTTATCTCAAACAACAGGGTTTTTTTTACTCATTTCACCTCCCTTCTGCTGAGGATAGGGAAAAAGAGAGAATCTCTGTGGGAATCTGGATACTCACCAAGGACAGCCCATCACAATGAGAACCGTATTAGAGAATTATCTAGTGATGAATGCACATTTTAGTTTTCACAGAATTACTTTAATGCTAGGTATAATAATTCATTAAAAGAAAATCCAAGATTAAACAAGAGGTTGTTGACGCTTTCACAGATCTGCCTGCTTATGTAGCCTAATGTGTTTGTAAAGCACAAAAGTAGCTGCATTTTTCATGCAAAGAAGAAAAACGAAGGTTCTTCTTCACTCTGACTCCGAGTTCCATATTGGGCTTAAATGGAATTACTATTTTAATTAGCTGCTAAGTACTTCATTTGTTTTTCAGTCAAATTACCATTAGTTGCTTTTCTTCAACCTGGACAAGAAGAGCACAGTATTTGATTTCTATGTGCTACCTGCAAACTGGCATGAGGGCACTGACAACACCTTGTCTCTGCACCCAAACCTGCTCATCTGATGGAAGGGGGGATGGTAAGAAAAGCCAAATGCCCTTTATGCTTGTAGAGCAGCGTATTCTCCTTCTTTTCCCTGAAACTAAAAATTCAATTCCTGGACAAGTGGCTCTAGGTGGCCCAGATGACCTCCAGAGGTCCCTTCCTGCTTCAGCCATTCTGTGATTCAGTGAAATTCCTCATGAGAAAACACTCATGAAGGCATGCTGTTTTCAGAATACAATCAGATGCAGCTTAGTTTGTGTCATGCAAACCATAAACTCACTTCTACATACAAGTTAGAGCACAAACCAGCACAGCCTTTCTCAGTAACACACTTTGCAACTCTGCTGAGAGGCTTCAGGGCCAAACCCTTTACACAGACACCCAGCAGAATCTTCTACTGTCTGTAACTTGAAACAGTTTTCCAGTAAAACAAAAGTTCCTCTCCACCTTATTGTTATCCTTCCCACAGTCATTTTGCAGAACAAAAATATTATTATTTTCATGAAAAAAAAAGGCTAAAAGTTTTATATAATTTCTCTGAAAGATCTGTAGGGGAAGAAATGTAAAGGAAGTAGTGACAAGTATTTTTCAGAAAAATATTGCCCCTAGGAAAACATAGAGGAAAACAAAGAAAAGTAAGGACCTGAAAAAAGTGTTTAATATGAACCTGTGTACCTGCAACAGGGGACTTAGTTTCAATTTCAGAATTGCAGCACTTCTCCATAGATTATAAAAAAAAAAAAACAAACAAACAAAAAAATAAAACCAACAAAAAAAACCCACACACAAACAAAAAAACCCAATAAACAACTTAAACATAGATTTTTTAAAAAAAGAAAAAAAAACTTTAATTGAAATTACTTTTTAATGAGTCTGCTTGGACATGATTAGGACAAAGTTGGGGGAAGTGTGACCCTTCTCTTAAAAATGTTTGAAGTACCAAGCAGCAAATGCTATTTCCCCCATAAAAACAGGCTGCAGTTTGGACTGTGGAATTTCCTGGAACAGTTCCATGTTTAGGACTGATTCTCTGTCCACCTAAAGTTCTCCCATTGTTCTGGTTGGACACAGTCTTTGCCTACGTTCATAACCTGCAGATTTTTAACAGTAGTGTCTCCCCACAAGAGTGCCAGGACTCCTCTGGAATATTTATTTTGTCAAGTTAGTGAAGAATTTTTGACCAAACCACTTGCCCTTTGCAACATCCGATTCTGTACAGAAACTGCTTCTCTTGATCTCCCATCCTTGATGGACTTGTGGATGCAGCTGACATACACAAATCCTCCAAGATAACATCAGAAAATGGAAGAATTGAGTATAGATTGTTTATTTTGGAATTGTAAAAGGATAGCCCAGAGTCAGCAAAGAAAAATGAAGTCTCTATAATTAGACATATTAATCTTCCCATCTTCAAAAACTAATCAACTAAAGTAAACTCTTCATTTAACAAATAATAGACACTACATAGCCATGGCACTCTCCAGGGTTTTAGAAGTCTGTAGGGTACAATGACTTCACCAGCTCTCTGCTGAAATCTACAGCTCTGTGATGATTTGCTGAAAGAACAGACAGCGGGTAGTGCCCAGCCATCAGAGTGAAGAAACACAAGGATCTGACAAATCAGCACCATTTTAAGGCCTGTAGAGATCCAGGCCCATTACAATTTAAAACATTTTTCCCTCTTTTCTAAAAATCTAATGCATGATGCTTTTCAGTAGAAACAAGGCCTTTTTTTGGGTAGTTCTCCAAGCTTCAACAGTGGAGCTACTTCCTCCTCTACCTCACTTCCTTACAAAAATTGCTGAAAACTTAGAGCAAGCTGCCTTCTACAGGCTCTCTTCTACCCTATCATTGCAACTGTAATACCTCCCAGGACAGAAAATTCTCACACACACAAACATCCATTTTTATCTCCCACTAGTTGCATTGTTAGTTTTTCCAGCCTACCAAAATCAGTATGATTCAAGCCCTAGAAATTGCAAAGATGAAGACTCACTTATGACGGTGCATTCCCCCCACTTCCCCCCAGGTCACACCATGATCATCACTACAGAGGCATTTCGTGGGGTTTAGGTATACTAGACTTACCACACAGCAGCTAATTATAATAAGACCAGTCTCATGTACAGTATTAGAAATTATGCAATTTCCTGAGGAATACTTTTGACTATCATGCAATATGAATAACACTTTTGGAAAATGAAGATCACCTTTGAAAATTACTACATCCATGATTCTACACATTTCTTGGAAAGCATATAACAATAATAAATGCCAAAAAAATCCCAGTAACTTGAAATCCTCCATGATTTCACGGACTCATGAACAACTGGCCAAAGAGTATTAAAAAGCATGCCTGTAAGGCGAGCTTGTCTTGACAGCAGGTCGGGAAGGGGAGGTGCCATGAGACAGACAGGCCATTTGCATTAAAAACAAAAAGAAGGCTCAAAAACACACAGCATAAAATACTATTTCCAACAAACAACATTCCTTCATTAAAAACAAAACCTAGACATGTAACAAAAGTTTGTAATCAACTCTTAACTAAGGCTCATATTTTTATTGATATGACCTTTTAAAAAAATATTTTTCAGTGAGTGCAACTGGCTATTATTTCTTTTCAAACATTCAATAAGTATTTAAAAGAGTTAACTTCATAGCTGCAATTTAGCAGTAGAAAAATAGATAAATTTCACATATTGTGCTGACACAGCATTCTGTTGATCTGTGTTGAGATCAGAATCATTATTACTATAAGATTAACTTTTAAGTCTTTGGCGTTACCAAGACACAAACTTTTTCTACTTTCAATTTATCTAATAAATTAATGTAAATAAGCACATGCCAACAGCTCACTGAGTACCTATCTTATGTAATATAAATGCTTTATGTTGTCCTTGCTTATGTTCCACATTACAAATAGTTTCACTCAATTATACATTTTTAAGTCTTGATTTAAATGACATTTTGAAAATAGTACTTCAATTGACTGTCTTAAACAGTTACTTGTTTTGAAGTAAAGCCTCTGTATGACCCAAACAATTCCTTGACCAGAAAGAAAATACCGAGAATGTTTTCATGGGTACAGAGGGGGAAAAGCATTAATAAATGAAATAATAATAATGTAACCCCAAAACCATACACATAAATTAAGCCAAAAACCAACACACCACTTTCCCCTTAATGCTTCAAGGAAACTTTGAAAGGAAATTTTAAGAGAATCTATGTTATTAAGACATTACATCCTTCTTCTCAGACCTATACTAAAGACCTGCTGGTATCAAAAATGGGATTTTTATGTAAATATCCAATTGGTATTCATTGGCATTATTAGCAAGACAGACCACAATAATTTTCTTGGCAAAGCTCTTCTTTTTAAAATAGGAGAATGCTTCAATTAACATACATTTTCTATTTCAACGTTCTCTTTCATTCAGGATAGCAACTATTCAGACTTCCTAATATTCTTCCAAAAGCCTAGATATTGCAATTCAGTAAATTTAGCCTCTTTTAAAACAATCCCCCACTTCTGAAAACACATTATTTTATCATTTCAAACCAAAGCAAAAAATCACTCTTCTAACTTACTTTGTGATTGCTTAATAACTCAATAAAGAAAATTAATTAGATTAAAGGTGTTAATTCTACAAAAGGCCATACTATATCCTTCTGGGGTCCTCCTGTTCTGCTTTCTACGCAATATATGACAACCATGGAAAAAGCTACAGTTTTATAGCACAGCAATGGTTTTAACAACACTCTATAGTCGTACAGACAAGCAAACTTACTATTCTTCATTGTATTTGCTCAAAAAATAACATCTGTCACAGACATCTGAATCATCAAAAGGCCATCATAAGCAGAAGCTGAGTCCAATACTGTTACAAGCTACAATTTCAGCTCACAATTTGGATCTTTTCAGTTAATATAGATAAGAGAGTGTCTGAGCTCTGCTCTTAGCTAGGGTCTGTACACTCTTCTATTTCTGAAATATTTGAAGCACACACAAAAAGAAAAAAAGTTACCCCATAAAGGAAAATTTTGATTTGAATCTTTCATACAGTGGTACACACATTCGTATGGCAACACAGCAACTAAGAATGCATCTTGTTAGGGTGACTCTGGTTTTTAGGGTTTTCTCAAATAAAGAGAGCATAATAGGCAATCATACCCTACCCTCAGAGCCATTTTCAAGTAGCATATTCCCATTATTCTCATTTTACTTTGTTCCAAGCAGGGATTTCATCCATTAAGATTAGTGTTATGAGTAAGTTGTAGTCAGGGATAATTCTTGAATATAACTTGGAGAGAAAAATCATTTGCTGAACTACATAGGACAACTATGCAAAACCTTTGAAAACTACAAAGTAGTTTGTTTGTATAATTGTAGAAGTTGTGTTTGTTGTAGTTGTTTAGAAGTTTGGATATTTAAACTAACGGGTATCCTTTCCTCATATCCCAACTGAGATTCTGGAAAGATAGCCTAGATGTGGTGGAAAATGAATACAAAAAGTTTCAATTCAAACTGGAAATAGAGGTAAAGGATTTGTAAGAATGAGGGTCGAGAGGATGGACCTTACCTTTCCGCCTGCACTGGGCTAACAGCACAGCTGATGCCCTTCCTCATCCAGTTTTAGAGGAGTGCTGTAAAGAGCAAGAGGCTCCCAACTACAGCCTGCTTTTAGCTTGCAAAACTACCTAAGAACCTACAGGTTATGTAAGGTTTGCCCTCTTAAGTTTGACTAAATCAAGGAAAAGAAAGGAAAATACAATCATATACTGGCAAACAGTATAGGTACCTTGTATTTTCATTATTCAGTTGTTATTAGATGGGAAAGTTTGCTGCTCCCCCAGCCTCCAGCTCCCAACACTCAGTTTTTCACACTGCTATGAAGTACGGTATCAATCACTCACAGCAAGGCAAACTCTGAACCAGCGGGAATCAGATGAGCCAGGAATACATTTACCTGACACCAAACCTCTCTCAAAATAACCAGATGATTTTTCCATAATCCTTCAGAACCACTACCAAAGCAAACACAACGGGTTACTGAACGCAGCTAAGCTAACACCATGAGCTGATGCCTGTTTATCCCAAAGAGGGTAGAGGTTGGATGAAAACTAACCTCCACCTGATAACACTGAAACTATTTCCAGACTTGGACAGCATTTAACATCAGCCTAACCTGACAACTTACCCTATAATAATTCTGCAGCTAATTCTTCCTGATGTAACAATCTCACCATTATGAAAATCTATCTACCACAGATGCTGCTTTCAAAACACACATGCACAACAGATACTTCACATTTTGTTACAGCTTCTCATAGCACTCAGGTTTCTTCACGGGCCATTAACCATCTCCAATAATCACATCCATGTTTTCCAAGAGAAGCAGCTTAATGAGAACAGCATCCAGCAAAATCCAAGATCAAGAAAGAATCACTGACTCCCACAAAAGAAGCCCAGACTACAGTATGCCACCAGAAGCAAACACATGGCAACAGACCTGCTCTAGAGTGCAATACTTTTGCAAATGGCTTCTACTTTTCTGTTTCAAAACCCAGCCATTTTAATCTTCACTTGCACGCACCTTTTAGGGAGTGGAAAATGCTTCTGCAATGGGGTATTGCCTCACAATTGCTTCATAGTTTAAAGTACTCCTCATGGAAAACAAACTCTTCCTTATTGAATGCATAAAGGATGACGTTTTTGCCAGAGTTCAAGCACTTGAGTCTATCAGGTTTTCCCTGAAAAAGATGTGCAAACCAGCACACACACAACAAGGAAAGTGTTTTTTAACCTGCTATTATTCAGACAGCATAAACCCTAGGCTTTGATTTCAAAGCTGTTAAGATTTGACTGCCGTTTCACTATGATGCTTTCCCATTCAACTGCAGATTTAAGAGATTGAAAAGAAATTCTGACACTTCTAAAAAAATGCTGTATAAAAGCCAAATCTTTTGAAAGTGAGAGAGTGTACATGTGCATGGAGAGTGGAATTAAGAATCTCCCTGAAACATCACCTGAAAATCTTATCCAAACAAGTAACTTTTTTTAATTTCTTAGGTGATTATTATCCAAAGATCCAACTGTCATGTCAAAGATGCAAACTCATTTATTGCCATTGAATAATGGAAGCAGAGGAGCTCAGGAAGTAACATCAATAATTTAAAATAAGTCTTTTACACGCTAATAGTCTTCAAATGGATGACAGCACTAGCAACCTATGACAGACCGTACATGACAGACTGTTCAAGGCAAACACAGCTCTCATTCTCATAGGAAGTCAGTGGGCTTTTTTTATTACCTCATTTTTTCCATCTGAAAAATTAGTGTGAAGTCAGAATGTGTCTGAATCCTGTTCTTGCAAAGTAAGTCATCCAATTATTTTGTAGAATGGTTCTACTCAGAGCATTCCTGGATCACGACACATTTATTAAAGTAACAATTATTTGACAAGAGTGGACAAATATAAGTGAACAGATAGCAACTATTCATGTCCATTCATTCTGCATGGAAACAAACCAAAACATAAAAATAATTAAAACTTTACTAATCCAAGTAGAAGCAATCCCAGCATATTCCCTAAGCAAAAACTGAGCAGGCAAAATCTTGCCAATTATTACAGCAAGCAACGACATACAAAAGAACAAAGTATGCTTAGATTTGTACATTTCTTTCCCTGCAGATTATTCAAATATTGTGTTGTGTTTGCCAACAGGATTTTAACAAATGACTGCCTCATTCCCACTAAAAACCTATAAAGCACCCAGAAAGGTTTCATCTGAATGCCAGTGAGTGGAAGAGCATCCTGGCTGACATACCATTGTCTGTACAACCATGCAAGTAAGGACTACTGACAAACTGCCACTATCAAGGCATTGGGTTTTTACACCCCCTCAACTCTTCACAAGTACATTTACTAGACAGGATTGCCATTTTTTCTTTTTTTTTCCTTTTATTCTCCCCTCCTTTTAAATGGAAAAGAAGGAAAAAGAAAATGAGAAACTCAAAAGTGTTGAGTGAAACAATCAGGGGATTCACCAAATATACATTATAAGACACAGGAATAGCACCAAATTATTTATTGCTAATGTATTCTGAGTATAGGTTGGTAAAAGGTGCAGTCTTCTGCATATCTCACCACAAGGCAATGACTTATGACAAAAGATACTGAATGACTTTTACACTCTCTAAAATTAAATTAGTTCAAAATGGAGGAAACATTTGTTCCATTTGTCCTTTTTAGTAGTTTATGTGCAAGCAAACTTCAGAAGCTGGGAAGTGAGAATCCCCTCCCTACTTCATCCCTGCACTTTCTGAATCATCATGCTGGCTTTCTCAGTTGTTAATGGCTCAATTTCTACCCATTAAAAAAGAACCCTTCCAACATCCCCTCAAATATTTGAGGGTTGACTGCTGCCTTCACAATCAGAAAATGACCATTTTTTCAAGAGCTATCCTTCATGAACACAACTATGTCCCTTCCCAACCCAAAAGCTTAACCCGTATATAATTGTTTTCAGCAGGATGCTTATCCTGTCATTCTGTGAAACATTGATAGCATGATCAATTAAATCTTCATCTTGTGTTTTTGCATTACAAAAACACAAACTTTATGAGTTGTAAAAAGATGAAGAGAATTACAATAGAAGAGCTATTTTACAATAATATTGTTTCTGGGTAAAACACAAAACCAAAAGCATTGTTGCCACACTTTTTGTCAACCTCGCATCATGTTCTTCTACAGAGATGACACATCACTTAAGCAATTCTTTCCAGTTCTTAGGTTATACATTTCCCACTGCTGCCAATAACTGTCAAGCTCTGGCTGCACAATCCTCCCAAGAATCTTTACACCAGATAATTTCTGGTCATATGGTTTTTGCTATCACTTCTACTTTGAAGTTCACATAACATGAGGATTATAATTTAAAACCTCTTCACACTTGGAGAAACAGATGCCTTGAAATATCCAGATTTTTGGGGAAAAATAGGTTAGAAGAACTGGAAACCTACGGGACATGGGCAAGGAAAAAAAGTAAAATAAATTAACCTCCAACAGCTGAGTCACTTGATGTTTCCACATCTTAAGGCAAAGGGTCCCTCCAATGCTACCAACCACACGGTGGGACCCACAGTTTTGGTTTCAGACCTCTGCAGGTGTTCTGGGTGCATTACGAAGAGTATTGGCAGCAGGTCGAGGGAGCTGATCCTGCCCTTCTGCTCAGGCCTGGTGAGGGCACATCTGGAGTGCTGTGTCCAGTTCTGGGCTACTGAAGACAAGAGAGACACGGAGCCCCTGGAGCAAGTAAGAACAGAGGGCTACAAAGTTCCTTAAGGGACCAGAGCATCACTCTTATGGGGAAAGGCTGAGGATCCTGGGCCTGTTCAGCCTCCAGAGGAGACAAGCAAGAGAGGATCTCATCAGTGTCTGGAAGTATCTGAAGGAAAGGTGTCAAGAGGGTGGATCCAGGCTCTGCTCAGTGGTGCCAAGCAAGAGGCAATGGGCAGAACCTGTTGCACAGGAAGCTCCACCTGGAAATAAGAAAGAACTTCTTTACTGTAGAGGTTACCAAGTGCTGGAACAGACTGCCCAGAGAGAGTGTGGAGTCTCCTTCCTTGAAGATATTGAAGAACCATCTGGATACAATCCTGGGCCATGTACTCTGGGATGGCCCAGCTTGAGCACAGAGTTTGGACCCGAAGTCCCACTCTGGTCCCTTCCAACCTGACCCATTTGGTGATTTTGTGACCAACTTCATTAGAAGTTCCATAGTTGCAGAGCAGAAACAAACAGCACCTGAATAATAATGTTCTTTCTCACAAAGGCCCCTGATACCTGACCTTAATCTGACTTACAGTTCCAAATGAGGCATCTACTTTTTTTTAAATTAAAAAAAAATTGACTCAGTTTGTTAAAAATAGTTTCAAGAACTTTTCATAAACATTTCCCTTTTACTAGAATTCATCCTCTACTACCTTAAGGGGAAAACCCTAATAGTTCTCCAGTGTAATTAATGATACTAAAAAGTTAACAAAGTGAAGAAAATAATATCCAAAGTAGTGCAAAACATTTCAAAGCAATGCCCTACTCACCTGATTGGTCATTTACACTTTATTAGAATGTGACCATTTTAACCAGACTTAGCGAGAACTATTTTAAAGCTGCCCTACCTAGCAGTAGAAAATGAATATGTGTATCTAAGTACATAAAAATAAAGTCTACTTTTCAGATCAACATACTACTTTATGTCTCCTGCTTTTGGAGGTTTTCCATTAACATCATATTTGGCAAGGGCTTCCTCCTAACTTGACTTATATTCTTAAATATAAAACACTGTTCTCAGGCCACTTATTTCTCCCAATTAATTCCACTTTGGAAATGGGCTTTATATTTATTGCTGGGCCATCAATGATTTTGCTAGTGAGCACTATTACTGAGCAGTAAACGTGAAATAAACTACTGTTTTGCTTATTACTGTGGTCTTAACCCTGGCAGTATTCACTAATTTTCATGGCTTCATTACCAGAGAACCTGGGCTAGTCACAGATTTGCAGCGGTTTAAGCTGTTAGCTCACAACTGGAGGTTAAATTGGAGACATTTATTTTTATCAGAAGCAGATTACCACCTTAGTTTAGTCAGGGGTAAACCAAACAAACCCACACCACACACCAAGCACACAGACAAATGCATTCCCATGGGATAAAAGCGAGTGTGAGCTTGCTTACACAAACTTCTGCATTTACCCGCCGGGTAGGAGCACACACAGGAAGAGTTGCCATGGAATAGGAAGTGCAGCTAATTCACAGCTTTTATTAATTACCCAGCACAAACTCCCACAGCTGCCTACACGCTCTGGGCAATACTAACTACACTGGTTTGCCCTGGCAGATGGTGAGTGCCCACAGTGCTGGTGTTGTTCCAGGTTTGGATTCCCAAATCAGTGGTTCCACTCACAACACGAGTTGAGTTCAGAGCAGTCCTGCAGCACTTTCTGGCAGCTCTACCTGAAGCCCTGCAGATGATCTGTTTATGGAGAGAGGAAGGGATTTCCTTCTCACAAATTGAAGGGAAACACATTTCCAAGCCTCGAGAGCCACTCACTTAACTTATAGCCTTGTCATCGAGGAGGAGGGCAGAGTGCAAACACAGCTATTAAGCAGCTTCAATGTTAATAAAATTAAATGGTTTTAAATAGAACATCTGGCATCAGCTGTTTCCATAAGCTGTTTTTATTTAAGTTTCCACCATGAAATACTGGACTTCTCAGCTATTTTCACACGTAAACCGAAATGCCAAAATAGGCTATCTTTAAAAAAGTGCCCTAGCAAAAACTGTAAGAATTATTCACACACTTTTTGGTTTGCCACTTTATTCGGTATGCAATGGGATGGGAGAGAGCTAAGCACAACAGTATTTTTGCAACACATTTTGCAGTGGAAATTATTTTTAAATAAGAGTCCTCTTATTGCATTCATTTGCCAGCAGTAATCACTAAATTCAAAAACGGCAAATCTTCAAATTGTTCCACAGGTTCCTTGGTAGAGATGTAGATTTTTCCCTTTATAAATGAGTACACTCTGGGGCAAAGTAGGAGAAAGAGAGACAGAGCTGCTGAAGTATTGACAAAGAAAAGCTGTAAAATCATCATCAAGCTCTTAAAAAAAATCCAACATTTAAACCCCCTCACCAAAAAAAAAAACCCATAGGGCAAAACCAGACTATAGAACACTTCAGAACTTGGTATTTGCAGCACCATCTCATGCCCCAAAAGCCACCACGAGCTTTTGACATTACTCTCAGGCACATGGATTTAGATTTTGTGCCCCTTCATATTTCATAAGTGTCAACTCCAAGAGCTGCCCATGACCTGCCCCAGTCAAGTCTACCAATCCCAGGCTCCTGTCCACCCCAAACCAAAATCACACAGAGGGTAAAGAGCTCATGAAGCCTCCTGGTCCAAGCCAGGGGAGTCACTACTATGGATCCTGGATCTTTAGCAGCTAGAAGGAGTGCAGTACAGTTTCCAGGACCAGGGCACTTGGAGAAGAGCAAAACCAACTCTGCTTCGCTTCAAAGGACATGTTAAGCACATCAGTGAAATCCAGTATTGCACTTTTTTTTTTTTCTTTGTAGGCTACTTGCCTGAAGGTTCTACATCTAGACTGGAATGAATCTGTAAGGTGCACAGACTGCACCCCCATCTGAAATCCCTAGACTTCTACTACACACAGTAAATTATGATCCCTGTATTTTCTGTGCTTACTGTCACATTCCAGACCCCTCCAAGACAGCACACACCGAGACAGGGCACCACAGGAGCTTTTCAAAAGCACACAGACCTCGAATTTTGTGTCTTTTGGTATAAGTAAAATGTCTCTCAGTTTCTGACCTCAATATATGCAGAGGAGATTTACTTCTATGCCATCATGTCAGCTTTAAAGCTGAAACTAAGAAAACAAGGCTTGGCCTGCAGTAAAATTTATTCAAGATTGTTATTATGTTGAAGATGCTTGTTTTCTAAATACATTTTATATTCACATAACAGCATTTGTTTTTTTAACTACAAAAGTAGTAGAATTTTACTATTAGTAGGAACCTTAATTTGTCAATCATTTCTTCAGAAGGTACTGTGTCAAGGAAATCCACTGACAAGAAATCCTCATCTCATAACTGGTGAATACTTTTCATGGTGGAACTTACAGCTGTTAATTGCCTCCATCCTGCTTCCAGAGCATGTCCCCCCAAAGTCACATGTGTTATTTGTCAGGCCTAAAAAATACATGCACATTTGTGTAATTATTTTGATTACACGCTCTGGAAGCAAGAATGCTCAGAGATGCCTTGCCAATTGTTCTGTACAGGGAAACCATATGGGACCAGTAATTTTATTTCATTTTGATCTCAATGGTTATTGCAAGATAACTGTGAAAATTAATTACTACAGTTCTACCTAAAATATTTTTACCTAATTATTTTTTATATAAATAATGAAATTGTATCAGGATTAAGCAGCTAAAAAGCTGCATAAAAATTTTGAAAATATAGGTAGTAATAGTCATTGCCCTCAATCTTTGTGAAGTAATTAAGAATAGCATCAACTCACTCATCCATAAAAACCATTGTATTTATTTAGGAACTTAAAATTTTAATCTGTATCACCCTTTATTCTGCAACAGTAAAGTTTTAGCTAAACATTCACTTAAAAATGTGGTCCAACATCTCAATCTGACACATTCTACACTGGAATACTTCTACCCTGTACAAATTCTTACACTTTCCAAAAATTACCATAACGTCTCAGCCCAGGTTTTTTAGTTTGATGCTTCTAGGAATCTGTTTATCTTGTGTTTTTGTTGAGGTTTTTTCTTGCTTTGTTGCATGTTTTTTATTGTGACAATCAATTGCATTTTTAAGATTCAGTATTTCATCAGGCCTAACAGCTAAATATCACAGAAATAAAAATACTTGGGTGGACTAATATAGTCTTCACAATATGAGTAAATAATGTCAATAAGCAGTCACAGTCTCCTGCTTGTAGCAGCATAATGACAATCTTTCCCTAGTACCTCTCTTATTTTAATTCTTTTTGGCACTGAGAAACACAGAAATGACATCAAGACAAAACACGGAGAGAAAACTGTCAGAAGTTGAAAGCATTTTCCACCCATGAATAAACACCTTTTGTTTATACTAATACAAAAATCAGCATAGAATCTGCTAGATTTCAGTTCTGCTTCAAGAAATAAGCCATACCATTTTTGTAAGACAAAGACTAAATTAACTTTCATATGCATCCCAAACTTCCTTATGTAAACAAGTGACAAAAAGTTTTCATTCTCACACTTGTGCTATTTGCGAAGTCTAAGGGGGAAAAAATACAGTACCTAAGAAGGAAAAGAATGTTAGAGATCCTTGCCAGACTCCATTGCCTCCAACAGATTCTGAATCAAGCCCAGAATGAACAGCACCATCAAGAGGGAAAAGGTCTGTCATGGGGCTCATGCAATCAAAATGGCTTGAGATAGGGTGTCTAGAAGGAATGCAAAAACATTAGCACTTAAGCCATTTATCAGAAATACTTTAAAAGAATCCCTGCTGAGCAGAAGTCTTGAAAACATGTTCCCTGAAGAAATTTCCACTGCTCATAGTATACTGCTTGAAGAAACTCATGTTCTGAATTTTAGGATTGTGTTACCTTGTGGGCTGCCACGAGGGCCCGTTAAAACATATCCAAAAAGAGAGCTTGAGCAATTATATGCTAATTTAAAACACATCAGCTTCTTGACAATTCTTGCTTTCTCTGTAAAAACTCAAGGAAGCCAAGGAAAGAAGTTTAACCTGTCACCAACACCTTAAAGCAGCCAGCCCACCTAAACAACCTCCATTGTGTACTACCCTACACAATTAAGCATCCACAAAGTAACTAGTGTTGGAAACAAAGAGAAAAAAGCCAAACAGCTAAGCAACCCAACAAGCAAGGGAGTCATGGACACAATCCAGACTTGAAAAGAAAGGTTGCTTTCCTACATGCTCCTACTGACCCTTTTGCTGGTTGCAACATATTCTGCAGTGCCAGCCTCATTACTTGGCCAGATGTTATTCCTGGCTCGTCCAAAACCAACCCCCATATAAAAACAATCTGATTCTCCTGAATCCCACAGCTATTCACAAGGGTGCAAATGGCAGCAGGTAAAGTTGTGAATACTGAAAAGCAATCCAATCCCCATCCATGTTTTAGCCCTCCAGGGTGGCGGGGCACGTGTACTAGCTCTTCTGCTTCACTAGATAGAAGCTCCATTGCGCTGAATTGGACAGCAACTACCAAAAGCCTCTTTTCACTATATTCAGTAACAGAACAGCATTCACTTGAAATGCATGAGTACATATAATTCTTATACAGGTTATTTACAGATACACATGATAAACCCCCAGCAACTGCCACTATTCTCTTCTTTCCTTCTGAAGAAAAATCCTTCATTTTTCTACTATGCCCATTGAATCCCTCCCAGAGAAAACAAATACCTACAGCCTCTCAAACCAATCAAAATTTTTAAGACTTTGCTTCTGCTTGTTTTGTTTTATTTACAATTCTCCTTTCAACAGTGTTTAAAAAGAAAATCTTCATCATTTTTCCCAGGATGAACCGGAACTTTTGGCAAAACGATGCTGAAAACAGCCAGATTACAGGATATTCTGGTCACTTTGAGCAGGAGTTCACACAGCTAAGGTTCTAAAATCATAAAAATGCCATGAATATCCAACTACTAAAGCCTATACTGAGAGTTCAGCAAGCTTCAGTGACCCTGATGAGCACAGCAGCTTTGGCATGGCAGAAAGGCAGGTCCTGAGGTAGCCTAATCTCAGAAAATTAAAAGCTTTGAAGATTAAGAGCAGGACCTTGAAATGACCCAGACAGAAAAAGAGAGAGACTAAATGGTTTCTGCAGCCAGTCCCTCACAGACAGCAGGCTGCCGTTAAACTCCCAAGGTCTGCAGCCAGAAGCTCCAGCTCAGGAGCACTCCAGCTCAGTGTTTTGGTCTCAGAACTGCAAGACCCAAAAATGGAGTTTAATTTGCTAGAAAAACAGGACAGAGGAAGACACTACTGACTGCATTTGCTTCCTTATGCCTAGAATATTCAATTTTTCTGAATAACATCACCATGAAATAACAATGTAAAGTCCTGGAGAGAAGCTTATACCACATACTTCCAAAGCTCTGGTGGTCCTGGTTCATCTTTTCTTCTCTCAGAAAACATGCACAAAAATGAAATGCAGAAATCCATCTGAAGCCTCACCAGTACAAAACTTCAAGCAGCAGTTCCATGTTTTTGTTTTGTTGGTTTTTTTTTTTCTCCAGGATAGCACCACAGAGAAAATTAGTGTTGTGTTTCAGGAACAATTCATATCATTTATTTCACATGCCCAAAAGAAGCATAAAAATAAAACAAGGTGGACAGTAGCTTGCCATTTCAAGAGAAAGTATGGCAGGAAAAGCACCAAATGGTCTCTCACTTGCCAGATTGCTTGGCAGTGCCAAATTACTACTGTGGGGTGTTAAAAGCAGTGAAGCTAAAATTACCAGAATTATCACAGACACACCAATGAAGGAGAAAAAAATGTGACAAATTCAAAATATATTGCTACCAAAAACAATCAATCAATCAAACCCCACAACTTTATATTACTTGCTTTCAACTCATTATAAAGTCAGCCGGAAATATGAACTTGCTATTCTTTGCAGTGATTTTTATCACCTATGCACAAAACTGAACATTGTATCAACTTCTACACTCAACATTCCTATTGCATAGGAAAGGAGGCTCAATTCAGCTTGTATTGGCTGCTCTGTCTATCCGCTAACTCTATTCTAACTAGTTTCTGACAGATCAGTTTTTATCTTGCCATGGTTATAAAACATGCCCCAAACTGGTATGTGTGAATAAGATATACACAAATGCACACATGTAAATATCTGAAAAATATTATTTAAAATTCTTCTCCACATAAAATAATCTTCAGAGGAACAGTTCAAATTTTTAAGGCATATTCATCAAAGGCAGGACAGCTATCAGAAGAGGTGGAGAAGGAGTACAAGCATAAGAACTGTGTCTCCTACTGTTAACAAACTCTGATCAATTCAAAACTCAGTTAAACACACCCATAAAATAATCACAAGTATCCAGTCCAATATAGTAACCAGAAAGACAAAAATAGATCTAGACTTTCTGTTCATTTTATATCTTAAGATAATCACCTGAAAGGTCAAGGAGAGGAAAATTCTCCAAAAAAGCAAATCTCCAATTTGCTTTTACACAAACACACACGGATGCTAACTTTTGTTTTCACTTTCAGTTCTCAAAGAGATGATTATGGAAAGCTGTGTCACAGCAATCCATGTGTGCCAGTTATTGTGCTAGCAGTAACTAAATAAAACAAAAAAATAGCAAGAGAGGAGAATATTCAAAAAACAACATACACCCCCATCCATTGGACTTGCTCGATCAATTCTAAGAGTAAAAAAAGAAACCAATTACAGGTCTTTCCTTCAAAAGTATAAATGGAGGACTTAACTATCAAGGCAAAATAAATTGAGTTTGTAACTTCAGGAACACCACCCCAGTATAATCTTCTATATGACTAATACCATAAAAAAGATCTCAGAGTTCTCCAAACAAACTATCTTAATTTATCAAGTTTCAAAGAACTATAAATCTTATTAGACTAAATCAAGGTATTCATATATTTCTTTACAGTATGTCATATTTTTGAGAAACTGTAAAACTGAACGTAGAGAGAGAAGTCATAAAAAGTTCTTAATCATACAAATGGACAGACATATGGGCCTACAAGGGAAAGACTTTTTTCTGTTCCTATGCTGACCTGAACATATGAAGTTTACCACATGCTTATTTATAAAAATTCAGTATGCCTCTACTTACCCAGCATCCTCCTGGAAGCCTTCTAATTCATCCCTTTGTTCTGCTAGGGTGGATTCTAGATCCAGATAGGTACCATTATGAGACAATTGCAGGGTGCAGTCATCAAGCTGTAGAACAAAATTCAGACCATTAGATTAAAGCAGTCTTTCCTTCTAACATACTTCACATTGCCTTCCCATTTTCCAGGTCCCCAGACAAGATCTTCCTAAACCAAGCAGTATGTTGGGAGCAGGTAAGAAACATTTTTTTGTGATTTATGCAATCCCAAATCCATGTTTCTCTAGACCATGCTTGCTCACAACATCAACACAACTAACAAACACAGTGAAATTTATTAGAACATACAGAAGAAGATTAGAGGGCTTTAGCACAGTGCCTTTAAAATATAGTACAGAAAGAGAAGTTAATTTCAATGTGTATCTAGGATATAAATTACTGTTCTCTGTTCTTACAGTGCAGTTGTAAGTGGAGTTCCTGAGCCTCTGGATGAAGATAGAAGGAAGAAAGCTGTTTTGTGAGCTACTGAATAGCCCCTAAGAGAACAGATACAGCCAAGGGACAGTGCAAAACATGGCAGCCAAAAGTTGGGGTCCTGCAGGGAGGGCAAGTACAGTCAACCAAGTCACAGATTTTTCTGGCATTCTGCTTTTTGGGCCAAGCACTAACCAGTCTCAGAGGGTGCAGGAACAACAACCCAGGCACTGGATGGAGGGAGGACTAGAAACCTGTGCCAGCTTCCTACAAAGGTACTGAGGTAACCAAGGACCAGACCCGAAAGCAGAAATATACCCACAACGATGCTTTAAAAGGGAGAGAGAAATTAATAAATTGGTTTTATTTATTTTCTGTCTTCCCTCATTTTCAAGTTTTCCATTCATTGTTCCAGCTGTTGTTAAAAAGAGCCAGATTTGACCAAAGTTAGTAAAGAAATTTTCTGTGTTTTTATTTGCAGGGTGCTCATCCCAGTAGAAGATGTAGGATGAATCATCACAAAACTCTGGCTAACTCATTGACCAGGAATACAAAATAATTACTGATTGAGAGGGAAAACTAAAGAAGCTGGGAGGAGAGCTGGAAAGGAACATAAACTCCTCTCTCACCATGACATAACTCAGCATCAAATATCGAGGAAGAAAGCCTTCCCAGGGCAAGAGAACAATACAACATTTACCAAGGGGCAAGTGAACGTACAGGGCTGTCCTGCCTCACCACTAGGGAGGTGAGTGAAAAATCTCAGAGAGTTCAGCCCAGAAGCATAAAAATGGACATCAGTGAGTCCAGTTGAACACGCTGCATGTGCAGCACTGCGCTGAAGTGTAACTACTTTGGTAACCTGCTTCCAAGCTCACAAATATCGTAAGCTCCAGATGTGTTGTGCTACTAGATACAAAATCCAGTCTGACAGCCAAACAGAACAGAGAACCATTAAGGTTGGAGAAGGCCTCTAAGATCTTCAAGTCTCACTGTTAACACAGCATCACCATGTTAACCACCAAAGCATGTTTCTCCATGCCACAACGTGCCATTGCTCATGTCTTTTGAGCACTGCAGGAATGGCAATTCCACCACTTCCCTGCAGAGCCTGTTCCAACACCTGGCCACTCTTTCAGTGAAGAAATTTTTTTCTAATATCCAATCTGAACCTCTGCAGGTGCAACTTGAGGCCATTTCCTCTGGTCACAGAATCACTGAACGCTTTGGATTGAAAGGACCTTAAACATCACCTACTTCCAATCCCCTATGTCATCGTTTTCCTGCTGCAATGGGATCCAGTTCCTCCTGTTCGCTGCCCATACTACATGCATATGTGCAGATGAACTTCATTTGGTGATCAATCCCACTGCCTTTTCAGGGGAAGAAGCTCCAATTCCTGCATGAGCATTCCCAGGTGCTTCTGCAGTTTCTAGCACATCAATAACCCTTGCTGCTGCATGGTTCTCCACCTCCTACCACTAACAAGACAGCAGACCAAAGGACCTCATTAAAACACTGTCTCTCAAACAGTGGCATGCTGCCTCCAGGTCTGTCTTCAGTGACTGTGATTTTATCCCCTCACCCCTCCAAATCTTGTTTAAAGCTCTCTCACCAAATGAGACCTGCTAACTCCTGTGCAAAGATCCTTTCCCCCTTTGAGACGCACGCACCCTGTCCTCCTGCCGGCAGACTCAGTGTCATGATCAAAGAACTCAAAATGAAGATGCTTCATTCCTCTGGATTTAGCAAAAACAAACTGACAGACTCTTTGCACACCTCCATCTATCAGAAGGCAACCATGGCAATGGTGGTGTAACCATACATCCCTGCTGCAAAGGCCACTTTGAGAAGAGTCAAATATTTAACACCACACTTCATGCCCATCTTCTGCCACAGGTGGCAGCCAGTCACTCTCTGAAGGGATAAGCAGGGGTCTGAAACAGCCAGTGACTCAAGGAAAGGCAATTTACCACATTTTATCACTTCCATGGATTTTTCTTTCTGCTCTTTTTAATACTTAGAAAGAAAATAAATTAAAATCTATGCTTGATTAATTACCTCTTTTTATTTCCTATCCAAGTTTTGATTCTCAATACCTGTTCAGGGAAAGTGTAATAAGCAGCCACTCGTCTTATCTGGCAGTAAATACCTAAACTTACTCATTCAGTTTCCTGCCATGGATTTTTATACAAGAAAGGAAGACAGTGTATTCTGGATCAGCTGTGTTGGAAATACTGTAGAAAAGAAGCAAATTTACAGTTAGTGATAGAGTGTGACTTCTGCAATTTGAAAGAAAAGTTCAGCCTCTAGAGAAAGGGTAGAGAGAGGAGGTTAAGTTGTATTTCAAACTTGTTCCATTTTTTGGCTTTTCTTTTTTGGAGCTTTTCCTGGTGAAAGAGTAAGCCATTAAATAAGGTGACATAAGATTTTACTCTGATTCCTACAGATTAAAGAAAGCAAAGAACCTGCAAGTGTAACCTTCTGATATTAAAAATTTGACAGTATTGCTACTCTGTCTCTTACCAGTTACAAAGGATATTATTAATCTATGCTAATTCAAAATACACTCTTCAGAAAAGGAAGACTAAATACTACTCTGGGAAACTTTCTCCAAGTAGTTCAGGATTTGTAATGAAATGTTAATTTATTCAAAGCAATGCCAAAAGGCAAACTGCTAATTAAATAAATGTTGTGCTGTCTCTATGGAGACTAGGAGATTTGCCCACAATTTCCATTTATACTGCATAATTAGAGAAAAGAAGTTGCGCTTTACTAATATCTTGTGACTTCATTGTACAAAAAGCACTATGGGAACAGGAAGTCCTTCATGGACAAAATAAATAACAATAGTACATTGTACCTATGTTCATCTCATTTTCATAGTTTCAGCTGAACATAGTATTCATTCGGGCTTTAAGGCACTGTATATCGCATGCTGTATTTGTTAATAGAAGTTATGGTAATGGGAGAAATGGCAATATTTTTTATTTCCATTACATAATGCTGAGTCTTACCAAAAAGTTGGGGTTTTTTTATTCTCTTTCATACGTACACACAAAGATGGAAGTGATCAAAACAATACTTTAAAAGTTAAGGTAAGTATTAAGGCAATTAACTCTTAAAATCTTCCCGATATAAGATCACTTTGCTACTCTGCCTCCAGCTTCACTTGTACACATATATTACAGGCAGAATACAAGAAGAGAAGCCACTTCATGAATTATTTTTAATTAGTAAATTGCCTGCATTTTTCAACACAAAGGATGGCTGATGTTCTCTCATTAGCGCTTATTAGTAACAACTCGGGATGTTGGTCCCTCCCCTCTGCTCAACGTTAATCTCAAGTTTATCTGTTATACATCACTCCTCCTGTCTCTGGAGACTGTCACAAATAACCCCATCTAGTTCATTCATTACATGCTTCTCCCACTGATCATAATTCACACTGAAATCCTTATTAAAAAACATCTTCTCTTAGGAAAATCAAAAGGCAGAATTAATACAAGTAATCTTTTAAAGAATATTCAGCTGAGCTGTTTTACATCATCATGACTGAGACTTCTATTCAGCTTTTTAAAAATTATTTAATTAACTTTTTTCTTCACAATTTTCTTCACCCATTCAGTATTCCTTACTAGTCCCAAAATTCTGATCTGCATTTTGTTGTTATTAACTGCATAATTCATTTATACCACTGCCAAAAAGGGAGATTCTCCAAGACCTTTTCAAAATCTTACAAAACCATTTGTTCTAAAAATCTCTAATCTGTCCTTTGAAATAGTTTATCGCTTTTTGCATCACATTTTACTGTATTGCCAAGAAGACCCAAAAGGTTGATAGAAGTAATTTAAACAGAGCTCATCCTGTAGGCTTTTCCATACTTTCCTATAATCACATCAAAAGAATACTACCGGTATTGTAGAATCATAAACAGAAATAAGTATCATCAAATGGGAAAAAAGTAATGGTACGCCTCTGAGTCAAAAACAGGGTTATTCCATCATCAGTCTTCTGCAGGACTTCAACATTTTTGATTTTAGTATAAGCATTAAATAGTATCATAAAGCTATTAAAAAAAAAACAACTGTGTGTTCATTTCGATCACATTCTCATCTTTGCAAATGAACAATTTCTTTGGAAAGCATCCATGGTATATTTTTGAATCTCAATGGAAATTTTCAAAATCTCCTGTCCCTACAAAGAGTGGGACTACCTAAGAGTAGTCTCATTCACAAAAGTGAAGAAACAAAAACACATGTAACAGTCAACAAAATGAGTGCTTTAGTCAGAATCACCAGCTGTGGATAGTCAGAGCTATTCACTGGGTTTACCAGAAGGAAGCAAAGAAATTAAGACTGTCTTTATGCAGATCTTCCTTATTAAAAATGTAACTGATGTGCTAATTATCATCCTCAGTTTCATACTGAAATTAGAAGATCCTGTACTCTGTCATGACAAGATCAGTATCAATAAGTAGTAGTTGCTTAGGTGCTTATTCACCGATTTATAGCTGTCTTTCTGGACAAGAGGAGAACCTGGAAAAGGCTTCTTAAGCAGCACTGACCTCACTACCTACTCACTGATTTTCCATAACTGACCAGAAACAGAAACAATGAGACAAGCTGATGCTTGTGTACAACAGCATGAAATGCAATGCAAGTAGAGATACTAAATTAAATCACTATTTCTGTAATAAAAGTTCTAGAAGAAAAGAGAGATGTTTGAACTTTTTCAGAACGTTGTTGGTGTCCACACAGTGGTAACTGATCCACAGCACCACACACTACAATACCTATGGTGTAACCAAAACTGGCTTGAATTATCACCAGGAACAAGCATAACAAGGTCAGAGCTGAAGAGTTTGATTCTTGCACTGATTTAAGGGTCACCCCCACCCCACTAGCACATGGAGAGCCGTCAGCATCAACACACACATTTCCCAAGTGAACGGGAATATGGGCTGGAGAAAGTTAAGCAACCCACTCATGCGAGTGTTCCTTATAAGTTACCAGTAAATCAAGAACATAGGGCAGAAGCTCAATTTGTCATCTTCTGTCTCAGGTAATGACATCTGGCTAGTAGTGGCTAGTCCCTCACCCTGTGGCACCATAATAGTTCACACTACAAAACTATCAAGCTTAAGAAGACTCAAAATAGATCAACAGTAGTACACACTTGTTTTTTTTCTCCTTTCAAGCACTGACCCACAGAAAGAGCAAACACCCATTTTTCTTCATAAGAAAGTCCTTATTGCTGTGCAAAAGTTCATATTTTTTTTTGCATTTCACAGCTGAAGTACATCACCAAAAGGAGCGAAGAACCACGGAGGAAAAAAAGAAGAGCAGCAAGAAAAAATGTTGATTAGTCAGTTAGCTGTTACTGTTAAATGACTGCTGCCACTTTCAGAAACTAGCTGAGGTAACAGAAATAAAGGGAAATAATTAAAAAAAATGTGCATTAAATCTTTGTTTTCATCTACTGCTTTTAGCATCTTACAATCCAAGAGAAATACCAAGAAACCAAGCCCGAGGGGTGTGAGGAGAGAAGAACAGAGCAATTCCTATGTCCACACACAGACTGAGGACTGCTGCATGCTCATCCTCATGCACCAGTCTCCTCACTCAAGAAGCCCACTGAGCACATAATTCAATGCAAAGTCAACACATATTTTACTGTGCCAGAAGAAACTCCCACAAATCTCTTTTCCTCCAGAAGGCTTTGATGCATGAGCATGCATCCAAAGTGGGCGTTCCTTGGGTTTAATGTCTCTGTTCCATGGCAGCAGTAGGTTGGCAGAGGTTGATGCAGGGAAATGGCAGATGCACCCTCCTGTCTCTTCAAAAAGGCACAGCAGACCCACAAGCCATTCTACTCCTCCCTGATTATTCAAAGACCACAGAGTTGTATTTTTCAACAAACAATCATAGGAAATGCTTTTTTCTCACCTCCAAATCCCTGCCCTGAGAATCCGTTCAGAAGAATGTATTTTGAACAAATCTCTCTAAATGGTATGACAGTAGATTGAATGATATGATTCTCCACCTGAGAATGAAGTGATTCTCCACCTGGTGCCTGAGACTCCAGCTGGAGTACTGCATCTAGTTCTGTGGTACTCAGCCTAAGAAAGATATGGACCTATCAGAGGGTTCCAGAGGATGGCCATGAAGACAATTAGAGGGCTGGAGTACCTCTCCTGTGAAGACAGGCTGAGACAGCTGGAGCTGTTCAGACTGGAGAAGGCTTCAGAGAGACCTCACTGAGGCTTCCCAGTACTTAAAAAGTTCTTACAAATAAAAGGGAGAGCAGCTTTTTTTATGAGTAGACAGTAAAAAGACATGGGGGAACAGATTTAAACATGAGGAAAGATTTTAATTAGATATCAGAAAGTAATTCTTTACTCAGCATTGTATGGAACTCCAGTAAGTTTCCCAGAGAAGCTGTAGATTTGCCATCAATCAAAATGTGCAAGGCCAGGTTGGACGGCCTTAAGCAACCTAATCTAGTGGGTGGCATTGCTGCCCATGGCAAGGGGTTGGAACTACATGATCTTTAAGATCCCTTCTAACCCAAAGAAATCTCTGATAAATGCAAACAAAATGTTACCAAGTTGGCAGCCAAGTGTGTGACAAGATATAGCCAAGTATCCTCTTTATATTACCTTCTATTTAAATACAAGTAGGCATCAACAATGCAGTTCAGACCACGATCAAGGATTTCATTCACAGGACAAAAGGGCAGTATGAGATGAGAGGAAGTTACTCTCATTTATTGATGTTAGTACAAATCACCAAAACCATTCAACTTTGCAGTCACACACTGGAACCACACACAGCCAGCTCTCACCAGATTCCCAGTAATTTGAGCTAGACCCACTGGACAGATTACTTTGTTCATTTGGTTGCTTACAAAATAACAGAGAAAGGGAATGCGAGAGGAAGGGATTAGAGCAATCCAGTATCAAAGTGCAGAAATAAAAATCCCTCTTCAATTCTAGCCTTTGGCACAGACTCCGAAAATCCTTATCTTACTCAAATGTCTTAGTTCATCTTTCATTTAAACATGATTGGGTTACAATTGTTCTTATTAGTGGTGGTGCACTCCTTATTTACCTACAGTATGTTCTGCAGAGTAGGCTTCACGAAAAGCAAAGTTTCTTTACACTCAGTTTTCCCTTTCCAAATCCAAAGCCTTGTTTGGCTTTACACATCACAAGTCTGACACATTCACACACTCAAGCTATGCCGATCTTAAACACTCTCCCTTCTGGTTCACCTGTTTCCAGCACAATGGGAATCCTGTTACCAGAGCCAACAAGTCTCAGTTTTCCCTTAGTGTTCCCATATCTTCCCTTCTTTAATAAAACCAATTACTCCTCAGGAAAATCAGAAAAAGTAGTTCTTTCTACTCACCAGCCCAAAAGTATTCCATATTTCTAAGCAGAGTACTACAAACTGATTGGCAGAAATTAATATTTAATACTGTGTCATCCAAGGCCAAGTTTCACATGAAAATGATCATGCTGTTTTCAGAATGCACCAAATTTTAACGCTTTTCAGATTTTCTAGCAGATCAGCAGACTCAGGTTTTCTGTACCTGCAACAAACAGCCAGTGGTCCTTTGGTGGCACTTTTAAATGTAACACAGTTGCTGTCACTGTTAGTTGTCACAGCCTAATAAAAAATATAGGAATGGTCCAGTTGCATCCCACAGATCACAGCAAATCCAGGACTATATTTATCTGGCTTCAGTTACAGCCAACTGCTCTGTTGTCTCTCCCTTCTCACGAGAGTAGGTGCTACCTGGTCGGTTTCACATCATCATCACTTCAGGCAATATGATGGAGAAAGAACAAAGCACCTAGGCCAGGACTGATGCCACACAACCTATCTTGGGTAAAAAGCTTGACATTCATAAGAGAAAATTAAAGCAAATAATCTGTATGTAAGCCACATGTCAGTGCCCAAAATTAACAGTGGACACCAAAAATTACTCTCATTTTTAAGTATGACAGCAGCCCCACACATCATCACTACCTTGATCTAAAAGCCCTGTGTGCCAAGTAGCTCTACTGCAATTACTCGAAACAAAGCTATACTCCTTCCCCCATACCTTTCTCATTTTAAAAGCTAATTTTGTAACTCAAAGTATTTTCTAAAAAAAAAAAAAAAAAAAAAAACAAAAAAAACCCAAAACTATCCTTTAAAATTCCAACTAAACCAGTACTTCTGTGAGTCTGAGTTCTAAAAGTAAGGTCAGGCACAGGGGCTATACCAAAGGTAATTCTTGGTGATGGCACCTGTGCCACGTTCAGTCATCCATGCTCACAAGTTAGTAGGTTGCCAAACTCTAGCAAACTCACTCCTCCATACTCATTTAGAGGTGGATGGAAATACCCTTAATAACTTCCTAGATCTTAAACTTTACATTTTAAGTAGTATTCCAGCATGTACAACAGTATTCCTGATTTGTTTTCAGCCCTTTAGGAGTGATTAGCATATCTTACAGGAGTAGTTATTAATGCTAATGGACATGTGATTTATTTTTAGCACAGTAATTGCCATTGTCAAAATATTTCATAAACTACACTCACTTTGCAGAGCTTATGTGCAGTCACATTGACCGAGCCATGCCTCCACACAAAGGATAATCCAAAGGTTTGCACAGCTGGGCATAGAGACACAGGAGCACAATCGCTTTAAAAGGAACTGCTACTCTGATATGGAAACGGTGGTATTTTGAACACAGCCTGCACTACTGGTCTGAAACAGCAGCTTTTGTCTCTGGTCTGGTAGACGCCACAAAATACTCCTGGGGTCAGGTAATACAGGGCATGAAGTGAAACATAAATGCCACATTAGATCCTCAAGAGCCACTGGAAAAATACACTGCCAATAAAAATATTCTGCTGAAATAACAAAGACATTGAAAACAAACACAGAAAGCTGTTATATTAATATTATGGGTTTGACTTAAGAATAACAAAAGGAAGTTCAGAGTTCAAAATTCTGAAACTGCTATTTCAAGGGTCTCAAATACAGACAACACCACAGCAAACACGTAATGAGTGGACGCCTACCTGTTGCTATTCTTGGGCAGCTTTGTCCCCAGTTCTCAGACCTTCTGCTTTGTGATTCCCTTTAACACAGTGCTCCCCAGGGAGCAATATAGAATTTATTACAGTTTCTGCATCCAAGTGTGACAAGGCAGCTTCCAACAGCAGCCACATAGACATTGCTAGAAAGTGTATGATTGCTCAAATTGCCAATAGCCATGGAACGAGACGGCCAAATTCATTTAATGTTACTGCAATGTTTAATATTAACTTTAAAAAAAGGCTAACTGAAAAAAAAAATGCATTTCTGCATTAAAAAACCTGAAAATAGCATATAGGATGGGGGAGTAACTCACCTAATTCTACCATTTTAAGTTACTTAAATCTGAGATGACACACAAACCAAACAGGCAAAGTCAAGTTTTGACCAAAAAAGCTCCATGTCTTTAACTCAAAAAACCACATTTTTCTCACAGTAAACATAACAAACCTATAGCATGAGAATAACCTAACCTCTGCATCCATTCAAACTCTTTGGCATCTAGATTTTTTCAAATCCCTTTCCCCATCTGTGTTCAGCTTTTCCTAATTAAGAAGACAAAGAGCTACCTCTCCTCACCTTCATGATAAAGGACATCTTCAGCTGAACAGAAAGGAGAGAGGCCATAAAAACAGGATTCTTTATTTGAATGTACATATGGCTTTTTGGCTGATACACAGGGGATGCCTACAGTTGACAAGCTCTCATTAACATTTGGCTGAAATTACTGTGAAGGTATCCAAGGAAATGGAAATAATCTCAAAGGAGATCGGTCAAGAAAAGTGAGAGGAGGAGGAAGAGGAGAGAAGAGGATTAGGTTCAATGAAGCTTATTATCTGAAGAATCTTTTGCTCAAAGCGTGTAAATCTGTGTGTAGAAGAAGCACTGAGTTAAAATCTCAGAGGTATGTTAAAATCTCTTAAAGGTATGTAGTAGCCCAGGAAGGCAAACCTGGTAATTACTTATGACAATTCCATCTGTCTTTTGTACATCTCTTATTAAACTGAAAACTGAAATATTTAATATTTGAAAAAGGATTTTTGAAGTCATGTAGAAGAATCGATGTATAAATTGCAGCCTTTTATTCTTGACACATAAGCCTGAGAAAAAAGCTTTCTATTGATATCCTCTACCTTGCACACAAGGGTGAAGCCATTGTTACTCTATCTACATTTGGGACAGTGCAGGTTGCTCACTATTCTGTCACAAAACTGAAGTACTGGACTACTTCAGAGCCACCCACACAATTCACAGATATGCAGGAATGCACACAGTAAGCAATTACCCATCTCTGGCTGTGGTGGCTTCACTGCCATAAGTAGCTGAATACCTACTAGACAGTATATCACAAAAAAATGATACCAAGCAATAACGCAATGTGCAGATGACATTTCACTCTATATGACCTACATCAGTTCTCTTTTAAAAATGGTGCAGCTGCAATGTCAGTTTTGCAATGAGATATACTTAAAATCAGTATTTGATAGAAGAGGTTCTTTGCATCCATTTCTCTATGAAAAATCAAAACTAAGGAAAAATGAGAAAGTAGGGACAAGATACCAGCCCATTTGAAAACCTGGAGCAGGAAGGTCCTGGGGGAAAGAAGGCAGCTTCAGAGAATGAGTAGGAAACAGTTCTGGAACCACAGAAGTTCTAGTAAAATTCACAAACCTTTGAGGGCCAAAAGAGATGGAGAATCAAAGACTGAGCCAGTAAAAGGTATAAGAAGCCCAGGATAAAGTGTCTTGTTATAATCAAACTTGGACTCAGAAGCTTCTGATCAGTTGTCTGAAAGCTAAAAACCCCAACAATAACAACAAAAACTAAAAACCTAGTACAAACCCGTAGGTTTAGATAGAAGAAAATACACTAAACCTAATCACACAAAGGGTTTGTGTGAAATACAAAAGAAAATAAACTAGGGCAGCACTATCAAAGAGAACATCATACATTTGTCAACAGAATAATTTTTCAGACATATCCTGAACCTTGGAGGTTTAAATGAAAGATCTGCTTTACTAACAATATTATAATGAGTGCAGTCATCAACTCTTCCTAAGACTTAGACTGCCTCTTAAAGGCTTTGTGGTTTCTAAACCAAACATCAATTGGGATGTCATTAAAAGAGCAAGATTAAAGTTTATGAGAATGAAAGTCAATATAAGAATGCTGAAAAAATGGGGAAAATACATGTACCCTGCAGACTCTCTTCTTAACTTCAATATTTTATAAAAGCACAAAGGATCTCAAGTCACATTTTCTACCCTTAAGCAGAATTCATTTGGCACTCGTGCTTCTTTTTTTTTTTCTTTTTTTTTTTCTTTTGAATCAGTCATTTCTTCCCTGTTTGATTAGTTGCCAAGAAGTTTCAACTCTCAGCTTTAAAACAGTTGTCTGGACTAGAACAGGCAAACAAAAAAAAAAAAAAACAACCTCGGAGTTCATTAGGATAACATCTGAATAATGCTAAAATAAAAAAAAAAAAAAACAACCACACTGTTCAATACAGTTACAAGTAAAATAATAAATTTGTGGGGAAAGAATAAATGCAACACTACCAGCCACATCTCAACAATACTCATTCCTTGCTTACACTCTGATTGCTGTGTTTTAAAGTTCATCAAGAAAATAAGTAGAAACAAATGGCCTTAATAATAAATTCCTGATCTGTTCTCCTTTATAGTGGAGAGACTCTAAAAGATACAATGGAGGATTAGCTGATGCCCAAAGAGGGAAAAAAGATACTGGAACAGTTTCGGGAAATAGCAAGTAAAGATCATGGTACTTAAGAACACCAACAAAAAGAAAGCTAATTATGCTTTTAGCCTGAAAGAAGTGCAAAACTGTTTAGAAGTGAACATTCAAAGCAGTACATAATGGGCAAATAAAGCTCATACTTAGAGCAAAGCTTAGAGATCAAATCTAGTTAAATACTTTTAGGAATAGGAAGATAATTTTTTTTGTACTTAAGAGCAAATAAAACATGTATGTTTCAAGACATCAGCCATATCTATTATTTAAATTTGTTCATTAAGGTGGTGCTCTGTATAGGCTATAGAGTCATAGGATGGTTTGCATTGAAAAAGACCTTAAATGTCATCTAGTTCCACCTCCCTGCCATGGGCAGGAACACCTTCCACTGCACAAGGCTGCCCAAATCCAACCTGGCCTTAAACACTTCCAGGGATAGCATATCCACAACTTCTCTGGGCAACCTGACTGCCTCACTACCTACACTGTAAAGATTTCTTCCTAATATCCAATCTAAACTTACTGTCCTTCAGTTTAAAGCCATTCTCCCATGTCCTATCACTACAGGACCTTGGAGGAAATCCCTGTCCAGGTCTCTTACACCCCATACAGGTACTGGAAGGTGCTATAAGGGCTCCCTGCAGGCCTCTCTTCCCCAGCCTGAACAACACCAAGTCTCATATCCTGTCTACAAAGGAGAGCTGTTTCAGCCATCTAAGCATCTTTGTGGCCCTCCTTTGGACTCTCCCCAACACATCCATGTCTTTCTTATGCTGGGAGGCCCAAAGCTGGAGGCAGTACTCCAGGTAGGGTCTCACAAGAGCAGGGTCCCTCTGGATGGCATCCCTTCCCTCCACATGACAGCTGGAGCTTGCTGTGGGTGCACTCAATCCCACTGTCCATGCCATCAACAAAGATGTTGAACAGTGACGGTGCTATTACTGACATTTGAGGAACACCATTCATCACCAGTCTCCACTTGGGCACTGAACCATTCACCACAACTCTTTGAGCAAGACCACCCTGACAATTTCTTATCCACTAACTGGCTTGTCCATCAAATCCATGTCTCCCTAGTTTAGAGAACAGGACTTTGTATATGACTTTGTTGAATGCTTTGCACAAGTAAGGGTAGATGAGGCCAGCTGCTCTTCCCGCACCCACCAACACAAGAATCCCATTGCAGAAGGCTACCAAATTTGTCAGGCACGATTTGCCCTTAGTGAAGGCATGTCAGATGTCATCAATGCCCTCATAATTTTCCATGTACCTCTGCATGATTTCCAGGAGGATGTGCTCCAAGGTCTTGCTGGGCACCAACATAAGACTGACCAATATGTAGTTCCCTGGGTTATGTTTCCCCCTTTGCAAACACTGAACTTTCATCAGAATGCCACAGCTTCTCAGATACAATGGATACTGGTTTAACAACATCATTGCCAGTTCCATCAGGACTCATGAATCTCATCTCATCACGTCCCAAGGATTTGTACACTTTCTGGTTCTTTAGATGGTTTCAAACCTGATCTCCTGCAATAGGCAGCTCTTTATTCTCTCAGTAGCTGCCTTTGCCTTCAGTAGCCTGGGTGTCATGGCTGGAGCACTTGCCATTTAAGACTAAGGTAAAAAAGTCTTTGAGTATCTCAGGCTTTTTCATATCTTGGTTCTCCAGGTCTCCTGTTTCCTTCCCTAGAAGGCCAACATTTCCCCCAATCTTCCTTTCATCAATGATGAGCCTGCTGAAGCTTTTGTTGCCCTTGACATTCCTGAGCAGATTTAATTATGCTGGGTTTTAGTTTTCCTAACGCAATTCCTGGCTACTTGGACAATTTCCTTCTATTCCTCCCAGTCTACTCATTCTTGTTTCCACCATCTGTATGCTTCTTTTCTGAGCTTGAATTTGTCCAGATGCTTCTTGTTCACCCATGAAGACCTCATGGTGTTTTTGCTTGATGTCCTTTTTATGGGAACACATCACTCCTGAGCTTGAAGAAGGCGAACCGTCAATGTTAATCAGCTTCTCTGGGTTTCTCTTTCCTCCAAGGCTTCATTCCATGGTAGTCTACTAAGCAGCTCCTTGAAGAGGCCAGACTCTGCTCTTCTGATGTCTAGGGCAGAGAGCTTGCTGTGCAATCCCCTGGCTGCCCCAAGGATCTTGAACTCCACCAGTTCCTGCCTACTGCAGCTGAGGCTGCCCTTGAGTTTCACATTCCCCACCTGCCCTTCCTTGGTGGTGAGAACAGTCCATCATAGCACTGCTGCTCAATGGCTCCTCCATCACTTGAAGAAAGAAGTTATCATCAACACATTCCATTAAGCTTCTGAAGTGCTTCTGCCCCACTGTGCTGTCCCTCCATCAGATAATGGGATGATAGAATCCCTCTTTGAGGACCAGGGATTGTGAACATGAGGCTTCTCCTATCTGTCTATAGACAGTCCCACCTACTTGGTCTTCCAGCCTGTAGGTCTTAGGCAGCCTGTAGCAGACCCCCACTACAAAGTCCTCCCTTCAATCCTGACCCATGGACTCTGTGTTGTGTCATTACCCACCCCTAGCCAGAACTCCATGCACTCCAGCTGGTCACTGACTAGAGGGCAACACCGCCTCCTCCATCCCCTGCCTGTCATTCATAAGGAGCCTGTATCCACCCATTCTAGTCATAGGACCCATCCTACCATGTCTTGTGTAAGTGGTTCCTGGCAGGTCTTGGCACTCCCCTGGGATTTCCCCATTCCAGGAAACCCCCCCATATGCTGTGATCTCCCACTCTGCTGTGGAATGTACCTGTAGCACCTCAGTAATCCCTCTAAACTGCCAGGCATTAGCTATTGTAGATCAATGACATCAGTTATTGCTTTCTTCTACGCGCAAAAGAGCTACCAAGTACCTGTATTTTGCTGTAAGCATAGAAGCTCCTATAAACCAAGCCACTTGGAGCCCTTGTTTTCAGGGCTTGCTGCCAACATTAAAAAAAAATAAAAATCCATATCTAAATGACCAAAATAAAGAATAAAGAGCAGTTACGACAGGTAAAAATGTGTCAAACCCACTAATACTGTACATGGCTTTCTGCAGTACTTGACTGGACTTATGGAAGTCTATCTAACTGATTTGAAGTGTATTTGCCCATAAAAAAGATACTGGAAATGGTCACAGACACCTACAGATGCACATGACACCTTTATGTACTGATGTGTTATCATCAGGCAAGCTGGAATTTTGCCAGCTACAGATCAAACAGTCTCATGTGTGTACTCAGCCCCTGCCCAGCAGTTGCAACTTGTAACATAGATCATTTTGACAATCTACCTCACAACAAATGGTTGTGTTTCCTTGCAATGCAACTGGGCATCACGCTGTCAAAATAGCCCAGGACCATCTGTTTGTAAGTGTCTGATGCAGACTTGCCACTGAACCCATGTATCATGGAAGAACCCTCCCTTAGATAGCTGAGAACAAGCAAGATGCTATTTTGAAAATTAAGCTGTCAAAATTATTTTACAGACATCCAGGGCTGTTGTACAGATCTGGTCCTTAGGGGTTTGTTCATATAAGCTGGCCTAGACCACACACAGTTATCCATTTCCAAATTAATTGATGCAATATTTTGTACCACAGATAAGCCTTCATATCAAGGTGGTTGAGTTCAGATGCTCCTTGCTGCTGCCTGTGACAAAGTAACTTGGAATACCCTATTGCATACAGAATATGCCCTGAGGCTGTATGGATTATCATGTCTAATTTCCCAGAAGGTGCAAGAACACCATATTTGCACTTTACAAAACTAAGGACTTCCTAGCTTTGTCGGGCAGGATTTCTCTTTAAGGAAAAAAAAAAAGGAAAAAGGGGAAAAAAATTTTAAAAAGAGAGAAATCATAAAAAATCCTCAATAAGAACACTGATTACACTGATTTATGATTTTGAGTTAAATAGGAATGCGTATGTGGTTTATGAAGGGAACACGGCTGCATGTAGACACCTTTAATACTAAAAGTTGAAAAGAGTTTTAATGCTCTCACATGGAAAAACATGTCCAAAACTTGAAGTTTGGAACAAAGCTAGGCAAATTTAAAACAGTGGGAAGAATCGCACTTCCCACAGAAGAGGCAACCCTAAGATGGTTAACACACAGTCACACAGCAAGCTTCTGGCACATTCAGAAAGAGGAAATGTTCTCCCAAGCCTTAGATCAAGGCATTCATCACAAGCTCATCCCCTTTTCCCAAACATGGCCTTTTGGTACTTGTTTTGAGACCCAAAAGTCTCAAAACAAAAGTATATGCTTTCTTCTGACACAATAATTAATTATATACTACCTTACACTAAAAAAAGCATCAAGTTAAGTAGTAATTAAGAATATGTTAGGTTTCCTTTCCATAAAGACAGTTCAACCTCATTACAAAATATATGGCTCAAGTAAAACTAAGGCAAACTCTCCCTTCTGATAAAAACAGCACTTATTTTGAGAAACTGAGCAAATGAAGACATACTTGTCTCTCACCTCATATATTCCCTCTATAACCACCGTACCCTTAATTGACTTTTAAAAGCCAGTAGCACAGCGATAAAACACAAAAACAAGTAAATAACACATTCAGAAAAAAAAAGCCATTACTCACTCTCTTTAGAATTGATTTTACTATGAATTACAACAAGAACTAATTTATTTTCAGAGTGAGTTTAACCACTGATATACCATAATAACATATTAGAACTTTACCTTGGAGCTGTTGCTATTCATCCTTCTAGTTTAATTCACTACAGGCAAATGTCTCACATAGCTCACACTCTCTAGTGGGAGCTAGCTACAATCAAAAACTCTGAAATACGAAACACAAAGCTCTGTTTTATTCATGGTGCTTTTGTTTGCCAATTAATTTGAAAGCAATTTTTACAGTGGGAAGAGAAGTATGGCTTGGTTCAGCTGCCCTCTTAGACTACACAGTAAAAGCACAGAGGCAATAAACCTCTATATAATTTTAAAAATTAACATATAAACAACTGCAGTTTGCAAAGCATCAAAGCTTTTGATGCCATTCTACACTCACAATGTATACACCAATGTAACTTAATCAGCTCTCCAGGGATGATGTCATCTTCTCCAAGAGCTTGTAAGAGAAATATGAAACTGGTTCTTTCAACAAGCAAGAGGGCCCAATCCTTTTGTTTGGCTTTCACAGAATCATAAAATCATTTAGGTTAGAAAAGACCTTTAAGATAAACAAGCCTAACCATTAACTGCAGCACTGCCAAATGAACCCCTAAACCATGTCCCCAAGTGCCACATTTACCTACCTTTTAAATACCTCCAGGAATCACTTCCCTGGGCAGCCTATTCCGGTGTCTGACCACACTTTCCATAAAGAATCTTTTCCTAATATCCAATCGAAACCTCCCTGATGCAATTTGTGGCCATTTCCTCTTGTCCTGTTACCTGGAAGGAGAGACTGATTCCAACCTCTTTACAGCCTCATTTTAGGCAGCTGTAGAGAGTGATTAGGTCTCCCATTAGTCTCCTTTTCTTCAGGTTAAACAACCCCTATTCCCTCAGCTGCTCCTCATAAGACTTGTGCTCCAGACCCTTCATCTTTATTGCTCCAAGCTACATTGCCCTCCTCTAGACTCATTCCAGCAGCTCATGTCTTTTGTGCACTGAGGGGCCAAGAACTGGACATAGAAGGTCAGTGCGGCTTCACCAGAGCCAAGTACAGGGGGACAATCACTGTCCTGGTGGCCACAGTTACCAATACCAGGTGACATTAGCATTCTTGGCCACCAGGCTCATGTTCAGCTGTTATCAACCAGCACCCACAGGTCCTTTTCCATGGGACAGTTTTCCAGCCACTCTGTCCCCAGCCTGTAGTGCTGCCTGGATTGTTGTGACTCAAGAGCAGGACCTGGCACTTGGCCTTGTTGAACCCCATGCGGTTTGCCTTGGCCCCTTGATTCAGCTGGTCCAGATCCCTCTACAGAGCCTTCCTACCCTCCAGCAGATCAACAATCCTGCCTTACTTGGTGTTGTCTTCAAACTTACTTAGGGTACACGTGACCACTCGTCCAGATCATCAGTGAAGATATTAAGCAGCACTGTCCCAAATAATCAGCCCTGGGGAACTCCACTTTTAACTGGCCACCGACTGGTGTGTAACTCCATTCACCACCACTCTCTGGACTCGACCACCCACACAGTTTACCCATTATTTTTCAGTGCACACAAAGTCCCCTCAAGAAACACTAGTCCTTCTCTATTTATAAGGGGCAAAACAAGGACTGAATATTGGGGATGCATTCAAAAGGCAGTCCATGAAAGAGGAGGCAGTTTTGAAATTCTACACAGGTGCTTTGCCATTGTAGTTGGTTGGTACATGGCCATGGAAACCCTGGGCACCCAGAAGCATTCCTGTGGCCATGGATACTCACTCTTCTCCTGCCTGCAGTCCCTCTGGATTATTTTTCACTTCCAGAGGGGAAAAAAAAAAAAAAAACAAAAATCAACATTTAAGCCCATCGCCCATCTTGGCAATGGTCCAAAGCAAAAAACCCAAACAAAACACAAGCCAACATGAAAAAAGGCTGACAACCTAAGTAGCAGGAAGTTTTTGATGGTCCAAAAGCCATTGTGAAGCCCAATTAAAAAGAAAACAACAGCTATGGTTGCTCAGCTTGGCCAGACAAGGAATAGCTGACTCAATCATCCAAAAACTGAAGAGGAATGAACCTTTTTGTCATGCATGAAAAAGATTCAAAGTAAGAAATTTAAAATACAGCTTTTCCCTCCACAAAAAACAAATAAACAAAAGCAAAAACCCCCCAAACAACAGAAACAAACGAAAAAAAAATCAGAAAACATTTTCACTAAGTGTCCGCTCAGTGCAGAAAGCAACAATGAATGCAAGACCTTCCTACTCTTCCTTTATTTTGAAAATGATACTTTAATTTCTGCAGCAGAAGCATTTCAGGTTGGGCTTTTTGTGTCCTTTTTTTCTGAAGCATTTCATTGCTCTTTGCTGGTAGAGAAAACATCCTGCTAGTTATTATGTTTAAATACATGCTTCAAACAGTTTTCAGGTTATTTGGTTTTAGACAGAGAAATAAGCCCCAGATGTTTCACTGAGAAGGCCTTCCACCAGGAAATTCATGGCCCTTCCAGATGTCTCAGATATCTAAAAGTCAAAACTTATTTTTTTTCATGACAGGCAGGAATATGTTCTTTCCAACA
Organism: Cinclus cinclus; assembly: GCF_963662255.1. Lineage (NCBI taxonomy): Eukaryota > Metazoa > Chordata > Aves > Passeriformes > Cinclidae > Cinclus > Cinclus cinclus. The sequence goes on along the minus strand of NC_085046.1, from coordinate 85,683,979 downwards.
AATTGCTTATAAGATTATTATAAATGTATCCATAGGCTATAGGTGCAGACTGCACCAGATGAATTCGGGATTATTTGAAAGAGTGAGCAGCAATAAAATCTTCCTAGTCCTTGCCTCTTAGAAGTGTTCTGCATATATGTATCCTTGTTTGGTATACTATGGCAAGCAAAATTTGACATGAAGAGTCTAATTAAAAAATACATACTCTCTATTTGTAATTACAGGAAGTAGGTTGAAATGAGGGCAGGTTTCATTTCTGTAAACCTTGGACAGTCTTGTAGCTTTAATGATGTGCAGACCTATCCTTTACGTAGTAAGATGAAGAACCTTTAATGATCGTGTTATTTCAGTAGCCAAAATTCATGTCTCTTTCTGCTTTTCCTCATCAACAGGTAACTTTTGGAGTCTTGCAGGCAGCAACTGCTGCCATTTCTCTCCACTTTTGATAACATTGTCTCTTTACCCCAGTTATCAGCCATCTTCCCTCTCAAATTGTTTGTCAGGTTAACATGATCCAGTTAAGCTGTCACAGAGTGCTCTGACATTCAGGCCTCAGAGTTCCTACTTCTATTTCAGACCTGAGGAAAGGCTCACCATCTAAGAAAAGAACCCTCCTTCTCTTTGCAGCTTTGTCTTTTTTTCCTGAGATAGTGGCACAACAATTCTAAACAAGCAATGCTGGGAAATAAAATTAATACTGCATGCTTTTTTTTTTTTTTTTAAACAGGAAATATGTCAGCTGTCATCTTGGAAAGCACTATGCAAGACCGGGTTTGCAGGTTTATTTAATGTACTCTTGATGGATTTTTCTGGCAGCAGCACCTCCTACTCCTCATAGATACACAGGCACAATTCTCAAAGAAGATACTGGGACTCTACATGGCCACCTGTAGGAACAGACAGATTTTACACACAGATTTCTTAGCCACAAAAATAAATTGGGAATTATCAAGCAGATGAAGGTTCTGATTTTTCGGGAGCAAACAAAAAATTGCTCTCCTCAGTGGAACAAGACTGGGGTCTCTCTCATACATATGGTTACACACCATCTTCTCATTCAATCCATAAGCACAGCTCTTCCATGAACCTCCTGACCCTCAGAGCAACCCAGAAAACTCTGGCAACACAGTTTACAAGGATTTGCTTACAGTATCTTAAGAGCTAGAGCTCAGAAGGCAGTCTTTTCTTGTCTCAATTAGCTGTTTTTTCCTGGACACACAGAGAGGAGATCATATTTAACTGATTTATATTTTTTATAAGACCAAATGTACAAAGTCGTATCTTGAGCTGCACTAGCAAAAATTTTTAAATCTTGATTTTACATTCATTGGGGCACAAAACACTTCTAGTAAGAGAATTGAATCTATGAGATTTCTCTTTTTCTCTCTCCTTTTCCAATGAGACATAGTGTTTATGATATGAAATTGTACTATGTTTATAACAAGAAATTGCACTGATCAGTAACTGCAAGCCCTATGAACCAAGAGAAAAGTTAATAGACACAATTCATTTGTCCTGACTGCCCTTTCAGAACCATATGAAAATATTGATTACTAGTGAATAAATAGTCCTTCTTTAGAAACCACTTATTAAATAATCGACGTGGGAGGTTGTAAACAGCGTAGGGTATAGATCTGCAGTCAATTTCTACTATACTTTGCAATTATTATGTAAGTGGTAACTCTGTCCTTATGCTGGAGGGGAACCACAACTCAAAGCCCATCACTGAAAACAAAAGCCAAGAATGCTGCAAATACATGATTGACAGAAATCCTGCAAGTGAAGCTTTGCAATTTACACTTATGTTGGATTTCTCAATGCCAGCGTTAGGCTCCCCTCATCAAATAGTGGATTAAAGATTTCATCTGTTGGGCATAAGCAGTAACTTTTGCATCAGTACTTTTTCAGTACTGAGATAGTCTAAATTGCAAAGATACTTGTATACCTTAATGGCCCTGTGAGCTGTGGGGGTAGTAGGGCTCCCTGCTAAGCAAAGGCAACCATTCAAGCAGAGGTGACAGAAACAGCTCTTAGTCACAATTTTGTGAGACACCATACCAGAAAACCGATTACATAAAGCAACAAGGCTTTCACAGCACAGAGGGTCCCACTGCAGAAATGCATATAAGAGAACTTCTAAATGCATAACATGCATTTAGAATCCATGCTTCCCTCCCACAACCGCCTTGGTTGGAATTTAGCTTCAGGTGATACAAGTCAACTTGAGAACACTGGTACATTTTGCATAAAACATTCAAGAGATTGTTTTCCCTGGTCACAGACCTTTTAGGTACACTACGATCATCTTTCAAAGAGTGAAATCAAGTCATTCAGCAATTTCTACTCCAGAAAGATGTGACTGCTAAACAACGGTGTCATGATGACAGGCTAACCGTGCTTTGGCCTGAATAGACATAGTGGTTGCTGAAATCTCAATAAGATGTGAAGAGAAAGGAATCCATATTCATTATTAGCTATGGTTAATTTTCTGCTGGGAGGGTTTTTGGTTGACAAACCACTCTGCTGAGTAACCCTAAAACATGCCCAGCTTCACATACTTCTGTATTCCTTGGTAGCATTTAATTTGTTTGCAAACCTCAAAAAATATAAAAAATGCAATACATTTCATGTACAGCCTATAGCAGTTGTTAGGATGACACTTACTATAAGCCCAGATGATGGCTTGTGACAAAACAATAATTACAATACCAAATAATGGTATTTACTTTTTCCAGGAAAAAGAAGAACTATCAGGTTCAATAGACAAGTACAAACCAGAAGCTGAATTATTTTTATATTATGAATACTGAATAATTTGACAGCATGATGAAAAACTACTAACAAAGGGGTAACAGACAACAGAAGTACAAAATCACGAGAAAAAGCATTATGAAGCATGCATACAGGCACTAAAAGCTCATTCAGTAGCCAAATGACATCTACAATATATTTGAAAAAAGTACCTTGGCTTTGGATGGTAAAATTACTGTAATTTACACAAGGATAATGCACAGAAACTTACTGTTTAAGCCATTATTTCACTATAAAGAGCTCTTGGAAAAATAACATTTGAGAATCCAGCTGAGCTGCATATTACTCATAGCCCACCACTCTACCACATCTAATTCAAGATGATTCAAACTTGCAAGAAAAATGTCTCCCCTGACCCATATCTAGAAAACCTCAGTGGAGATAGCTAAGCAAGTAGGAAAATGGCTTTCAAGTACCAGTCATTCACCACTGTGCTATGCAGACACACAGAAAATTACCAAAAGTACTTATTGTAAGATCTGGAGTCAAAGTTCTAGCCAGCACTGTGTCATCCATCAAGAGCATGGAGAAAATGTCCCTACCTTTGATAACTGTCCTGCTACAGTCTGTTAAAAAAGATTAAAAATAATTAAAATATATTTGTGCAGAGAGCACCTTGCATATCTAGAGATTCTTTCACCACATATACCAACATGGTGTGTTCCTTCAACAGCAAGTATTTTGCAAAAAACTATCTTCACATCATTCATTTCCTAAGTGTCTCCCAAAAGTGAAGGTAGCTCAAAAAATCTTGTTCTCAAATCAAAAGTTTAATTTAATATGATATTTTATGTAGATTCCCATTTATATGTTCCTTCTTTACTTTCTTCAGTTTAAATTACTTGAATTGAATGGCAAAATATATATACTACCTTTTATACAGAGTTCTTACTCATTAATGTAATTTCAAATATCAGTAACATTCTCACAGGAAACATGGCAGTTAGAAGACAATCTTCAGTCCATTAAAATAAGTGCATCCAAAAGGGAAGTCTCATTAACACCTTTCCTGTGTGAAAGATAGGATTTAACATGCCAAAACTAGGGTGATTGCAGATTGCAGCATGGGTCATATTGTCAAACATCATAACAGTCTTGTATGATGGATTTCTATTTTTAATACAAATGTGGAATAGTCCACATTTAACAGTGACAGCCCTCTCCTTAGAGGTGAGAAATGGATATAGATCCCTTTGGGCAAAGGAACCTGAATGTTAGTAAGAGCCCTGTTCAAAAATCAACTGCTAAAGCAGGTATTGTCATGACTATCCTGACAAATTCTGTAAAACTTTTTGTCCAAAAAACTTTCTCCAACAAGCATTCACCTAACTACTTTTAAACACATGAGGTTTATGCTCGAGACAAAATAGTCCATTTAGATACAGTTTTATTGCACTAACTGGGCATTTTTAGTACATTGAACTACCATATTAAAACCATGGCTTAAACATGTTTCACCCAATATACAGTAAAAAGACAGTTTTCTTAACAGTAGCTCTAGACTTGCTGCTCAGACACTGATGAGACCATGATGTAAACACAATTTTTCCTCCAGACAAATAAAACAGCTGGAAAACAACTCATAAGTGAAAATGAGTTGTGAAAGTTTTCTCAGAGGCTGGCTGAAGTAAAACATTTAGTTCAGGGAAGTTGGATAGACCTCACATCCTTTTCCCTGGCAACAGACATACTCCTTAAAGTTATTTTCACTTTTAAAAGTTTGAAGAATTTAAAAACAACAAAATAACTCCCCTGCCTCCAAATCATAAAACAATAGATTATGTACAAACCTTTTCTCTCCTGAACCAGAACAAAACAAGGTGACAATAAAAGATTGCTCATCAGCTTAGTACTTTGTTTTGTACTTCAGAAGACTATACTAAGGTCCTAATATAACACTCAAAACGAAAACTGCATAAACAAAACACTAACTCTACAACCTGCAGCAGCAATGTTGCTATTAAAACGTCATGCCAATTTTGCCATTAGGAGACATTCAGCCAAAATGCTTCTCCTGGAATCCCAGGTACTGTTCTCCTCTACCAACCCACTCACTCCTGCACCCAGAGAGACAATGGTCCATGCTTCGAAACCTTTTGTGTCTCTGGGAAGATGAAATGGCTATTTACAAGACTTGGCACTTGGAAAGAAAATTAGGTTTGCACTTTTCATTATACAAAAAACATACATGCAGCCAGGGGTGAAGTAAACTTTCTGTGTATTACAAGGATTTTGTTGGGTTCTTCATTTTCGTCTAGCATAGCAGCTCTACCAATTCTGCCCTTCTGCACTGATGTGCTTCAAAGCTTCAACTCTTCAGACGGAAGCTCTTCACTCAGTGGCCTCAAAATATTAATAAATCATATTTATGTGACCCACTGAAAGCACGTCTGCAACTAACAGTAAGCATTTCCCAAATGCAACTTGGGAATATGGGAAGAAGTACAATAAGGCTTTCAATATTAGGTTGTACTGCACAGTTCAAATGTAATTTCCTTACTTGCTTATCATTTTGTTAGCACTGGAGGTTACAGCCACACACCTTTCATAGATGGCCCTCCAGAAATTGCTTCTGAGAATCCAGCAATTACAATGCTCTGACTTTTAAATAACCCTTTTCTTTAAAAAGAACAGACTTCCCTTCCTCTGTTACCTGTAGTGAAAGAAAGGAGCAAACCCTGGTTACTTAAGACAGTTGTCTCATGCACCAAATGCCCATCACCATGGTGTCACCCATGAAGAGTAACAAGGTAGTTACCATCACTCACCAAAATCTGTCTGTTTGAGGAGGCTGACTCATAGCGACCCACAAACACACATCAGCTTTAAGGTGAGTTTGCGCCTTCTGATGGCACAGGCTGCAATACTGAAAAGCAGAAAGAGGATGGGCAGGAAGAATGAGATATGGTACAAACCACATAGCCTGCTTTGCTACACAGGCCTTTGTAATTGCCCAAACACCTCCATGTGTTTGTATAAACATTCTGTGGTTGGGGATTTGCATTCACCTCCCTTCTCCACAAGACAAATAAACTAAACATAGTAATTAGCTTCAATACCATCTGATTAGGTAAATAGGGTTTTCCATTTCCTTTAGTAGCTCAAAAAGGCAGACACTAATATGAGCACCACTCAGATCATTGTCCAGTGGTGACAGCTTTACAGTCAAATCAAAACAGGCTCCACTGCAACAGCAAACATGAGTCAAATTCCCTGGTAGGACAGGCACAAGTTCACACAACTATGCTGTTACAGGCTATGGTAAGAACATTCAAGCCAAATCACTCAGACTTGCTCAAGTAGCTAATTAGAACTTCTCACAACAAATCCCATCCATATTTAAGACATATTAAAAAAACAAACAAACAAACAAAAACTCAAGGGGTTTAGTTTGCTAGAACAGATTCTCCTACAAAATATCTTGACATAACACCTATTAAGTTACAAGTGACGAAGTGCAGTCTACAAGAGATACTAAATTTGGCTAGCAATTATGGTATTCTTGTTTCTGGGCCAGGAAAGCTTTATAGACTTTCTTTTCTTTCTTATCATGTACCCTCACCCTACTCCATCAGTCTTTGGTTGTCTCAAAAATTTGCCTGCAGAAATAACTTGAACCATAGAACTTATTAGTAGCCACATGGAAATACAGCATGAAATCAGTCACTTTATTTAAACTGTCAAACATTCAGCTGGTTAAATCCAGAGGCATGGCTTCAATAATAACCTCCTATGACTCACCTACAGAACACACTTCAGCCTTGACTTGTTTTGAAGAAATGGACAAATAACCAACATGCAAAAACAAAGGCAGGATTAATATTACTTTGATTGCATCAACATATACACACAAATGTCCAAGAAAGTAAACTTTTTACAGTAATTATTTGTAGCTTACTTTCCCTTCCCTGATTTTAACAACTAAACACAGAGACTGAGTACCTGTCAGCCTTCATCCCATGGTAGCTCCTTCAGAGGAATTCACTGCGGAACAGGTTTTTTTCCTTTTGAGCATTTATTCAAACCATACTTTATGAATTGGTGCTTAATTATCTCAGACATTTAGATTACTGTTTTTATTTCAAGAAATCCAATTTGGTGGATGAAGAACATGAAAGCATAATTTTAATCAATCTCCCTTGAAACATCTTAAAATAACACTAGCTGATGACTACTTACAAGATAGTAAGCCATTTCCCTCTTCTCAGCTTCATATATCTTTCTGAAATATTTGTTGGAATATCAGTAACAAACTGTAATAACATGAAGGAAGTAAATATAGCTCAACTTACACTGCACTGAAAAATATTTCTAATCTCCTTTTTGTCACTCAAATCACACCTAGCTGTAATGATTTCCAAATGCTATGGTCTATTACCAGTGGCTTTCCCACAGAAGCAACATCAATCTAAAGAATGGGTTTAAGGCAAGGACATTCTTTCAACAGCCCACCGGAACTATCAAAGAATAGTATAGTACGTCATTTATTTGAGCTGCAACCATGTGAGCCAAATTAATCAAGTTAAGAAATTACCTTCTTCAAGCATTAAATCCTAGAAATCATGGGACAGCATTCTGCCTATGGTCAACTTTTAATTATGTCATGTTACCAACAGACTGCCAAAGCAGAGTGCAACTGATAGCACATGGCATGTCTGAGTACAGCCTATTTTTAGCCTGCAATTCAATCAGCACTCTTACAATGGCAAGGATTAAAGTCCAAGACAGACATGTTGCTGAATATAGGCCAATGCAATTGCATGTTGAAACATGTTGAGAGAATGTGGTGGCAAACTGGAGTCAATGCTGGGAGGAGCAGCACCAGACAGGCAGCTGCTCCGGGGTAGCCAGTGCCTTTACTGGCAGAATACACACTCCCATATCACCCATCTTTGTTAACAGACCACAAAGGAAAACATTAAAACAAATGAAAGTTTAACCCCAATTCCTTTCAATACAATTTACCACTTATGAAAGACAGACAACATTTTGGCAATCTTGAAAATCAGTATCCTTCTACCTTCATTGGCAGGTGTTCAGACGACTTTAGCTTCGCCAACTCTGAGCAGTCTCCTTCAATCCTGCCTGAGAATGCTGCCAATGAAGAGACAACTCTGCCCTCAATCTGGCTCTCCTGAACTCTTGTGCTGAGGGAGCAGTTAAAACATTTGCAAGGATGCTTTTAAATACCTGTCTTCTGTAACACCGAAAAATAAAAAATTAAGATTTTCAAGCCAATATACTTTTACACATTCAAGAGTTAACTCTTGATTAAAAATGTTATGCTCTTGCTGGGTTTTTAATCTTCAGGAGTCACATTTCTGGGCTTTTCCCATCCAACTATACAGGTATTTCTTAAATTTTTTAGAAAAGAAACTTGCTATGTAACAGGATCAGAGTTAGGACCTATAGGACTTAATGCTTTGAGACTATCAAAACAAGAACAGGTGACACCACAATGCAATCACTTATTCTCTAGGATACAGTTAAATGATTGATCAAACACTCAAGACTTTCACACACTACAACTATGGCTGAATACTAATCAGTGATGTGAGGAAGCTTACAGCTGTGTTCCATTACCAGTTTCCCGGGACCATTAATCTTTTTTGATACAGCCTCTGAAAAGTAGCCTAAACAGTATCCTCTTCATCTTTTTACAAATGACCATTAGGAAACAGTTCCTTCAAACTTCTTGATAAGAGAAAGACTAAAAGGCATACATATTCGGACATACATATTCTGAGGACTTTCAAGCCAAACACATAAATAAATTATGGGCACATCTAATTATCCAAAAACGAATTCTGTATCTTGAGATAATTCACTCCATTATAACACCCTCCCAGATTTCAAACTTACTACAGGTGGTCATATCTCCAAAGGGCACATTTTTGAGTGCTGATCACTTCTCTTCAGCAAGATGAAATGAAGGCACCAAAAAAATCAGATTCAGAGTCTCTGAATAATAAGTTCAGAAATTCAAAAATATGGGCACACCCTAGGCTTAACATAAATTCATATTGATAACTGGTGGCTTTTTCATCCACATTTCAAAACTAAGAAAAAAAAATTAGGAAGACAGAAAACCTAAAAGCATAATTCAGCAGCCTGTGAACTAAGACACACATCTTAAGTCTCAGAAACTATATGTCTTTAACTTCTAAAAGATAAGGATTTTTTTCCCCCACTTTCCCCCAAAACTCTCAGCTTTGTCAGAAAAATGACTCATTTTTTTTCCCCAAAAAAAGCTCTGTCTAGAAGAAGCATAACTTCAGTAATGCACACATAAAACAGAAGAACATCTAATAAGTCCACCACACAGTAGTTGAAACAATACTGCAGACAAACTGACTTGTTAATTAGGCTAAAAAAGCAACAATTGAAATCAGCATGTAAACAAGAACACATTACTATCTACAAGGGAAGTATAACAAATTCTAAGCACATTACTTGGAGTTATTCACGGTCATTTCTGTGCAAAAATAAAGGGGACACAACCAAGTAAAATAATGAGCAATACTACAGTATAAAGTGAAGGCTGTAGGTAAGACACTACAGAAATGCTCAGGTCACAGGCAAACATAACTGTGGATACTAAACCCAGAAGAGTTGTATTTCTTTCTGCCTTGTGTAATCACAGACAAAAACACCTCATGTATTATAATCAAACCAGAAAAGAAAAATTCACAGTAAGATGAGAGCCCTTCAGCTGTGACCAGCAATGATCATTGCAATACATTAATCATTTAGAATGCTCATACAGGATAAATCAGTCATGTCTGTCTGAAATAAAACACACTGCTTTTCCAGTTGTGAATGAAGCCTGCCTTACTCAGTCACTGGGGTTACAGGTTGCTATCCTTTGTAACTGAAGCTCAAATCAACTAGTAGCATGGTAGAGTACTTGAAAAAGAATGATGAAAACACTAAAATAACACATGTAGAGACTCAAAAGCACAAACAGTGTAATTTAGCAGCACCCTTTCTCCCTCAGTAACAGAGGTTTTGTTTTCTTTAAAAAAACACCTATTTTCAAATCACATTACAATTTCCTATAAAGGTGCCTAAAGGAAAGAGTGTGATGAAATGTGCCTCATCAGGGGGACTCCTGAAATTCAGAAAGCCTTAGGACCAGCACAGTTACATAATGAGATGTATGTGAATCTGCATCTCCTTGGCACTCACCACTATAAAGCTTCCCAGTCTCCAGCCCGTTTGAAGATGACCAGCTTTAACAAAGATAAGTAAACCAAAACACAAAGAAAATCCTCCCAATTCACTTACTTTTAATAGACAACAGTCAGACAACGAGGTCTTTCCTGCCTGTGAGGCAGGGCAGCACAGAAAAATCTTACCATTTCAGGAATCTGGAACAGGTATCCTTAATTCTCTGCCTGGTGAACCTGGAAGGGTCCTCCATAACAGAGGCACCAAGACCTCCTAAAAAGAGGGCAGGGGAATCGAGATTTTTACAAGCCAAGTCCCTCACAATGCTAGAGCTGAAGGGGAAAATAACAACCCTTTGTGTATGGAGTCAAAGGTCATGCTCCAGGGCCAGCTGCTGCAGTATGGTAATAAACAGAGCACAGATATGTGGCTTTTTTCAATTTCTTCACAACCCGTAAAATGCCAAGCCTTTCCAAGTACTAGAAGTCTATTAATGTCTACCCCATAGCTAGAATGGGTTCATCACTGGCACTTGAAGAAAATTCAGAACTTTTATTCCACACTGAGAAAAAATGGGTACAAGTCCCCATTTGGCATTTCACTAGCACAGATAAGATTCCTGTTGGTTTCCTGATTTCACACTCCATTATTACATTCCTTCCTTGCAAGCTTTGCAGTAATGAAGTAAGAAAGCAGACACAATGTGCTTTTTCAACTAGCTTTACCTGGCATGTGACACTCAGATAAGCAACCTGGCTGGCACAGCTATGAGAGCTACAAGTGCCGCCTTTGCCAGCCCCCAAATCATGCCAAATGGTTGACACTGAACATGCAGAGAAACCCCACCAGAGTCCAGGGACTTCATCTTCTCCTTGTTAATAACAAAGCCATAAAAAAAATCCACAGGCATCTCACCAGCAGCTGGAGCAGCTACTTTACCTCTGATGCTGCTACTTGTGCCTACAATAGTGTATTTACAATTCTAAAGAAAATATTTATATTCTCAATTTCACTTGCAAAGGTTGAAGGGCTCATTAGTAAATCTGAAGTAAGTAGCTTCAAGGACCAGCTCTGAAATGTCCCTCATTTTTATTTTTTAACCAATATCAAAGTTACTTCAGTTACAAAATTATTTTTTAAACTGGCATAATCTGTAGCTTCTAGAAGAGAAGACAACATAGAAACCAAGATGAAAGTAAGCTTACTTTCTTTCCTAAATAGGGAACTACAAGCTATCCGTAAGTGCATTTTATTCCAATATAATCATGCATGCTGTGTACAAGAGGAAAAGTGTATTGCCTTATCTGTATCACTAGAGTTAAAGCAATACAACTGCACAAGATACAGCTTACTACTTTTGTGGCTGATGAACGTGAAGCTTCAAGTCATACACAACCCTCCACTACTGGATGCAATCACACATACCTGCCTTTACTTTGTATTACAACTTGTTTATTTATGCAGCTCCTTCGTATCATCAGGAAATTAAGAGTTTAACTGTTAATAAATACAAGTTTAATTTAGTAAACATAAGACAACACTGTTTCATTTTTCCAAGTATATATACTTTGTCATAAAAACCCCTCTAGAACTATAACTAAAAGAAGATGGAGCTGCTTTTCCAGTCAGCCCATCCTTTCTGTTCAGCCTAACAATCACTACCATGTAAAATGTTGACCAATATGACCAAAAGATTAATAATAATGCATTACCCATATTTAATGATGGCAACTAGGCATGCAGGACCAAAACTGGCAGTTTTCCAGGATTTTGTGAAATAAAATAAATATCCTCCTCACAAAATAGATAGAGGGTCAGTTAAGAAGTATGACTGATAAATAAATATCCTCCTCACAAAATAGACAGAGGGTCAGTTGAGAAGTATGACTACTAAGGTCAAGTAGTATTACTGAAAGTAAAGGAAAAGGTCTAAGCTTTTTTTTTTTGTCTGGTTGTTGGGTTTTGGTTTTTTTGTTTTTTTTTTTTTTGTTTTAAAGAATCCTTGAAATGCTGGGAATTACAGAATTACTTCTTTTTAACTATTTGGAACTGGAAACTGCAATGCATTTTTGTGGTATATATGTATTAAGCTGATGATGTGGACAGTGAACTTCCAAGTCTTCAGTAGTTTCATATGCCAGATAGTTGCAGATGTTTCTAGGTAGCTCAGCCTACTAGAGAGCTCATTGCTACTATTGTCCCAACTTGTTCCACTGCTAAAAATATGTAACAACATTCCTTGCTGTCTTATTAATAACTGTAATACAATATAAAGTTAATATTAATATAACGCAATCCAGGTTGTGTGGAAAGTGATGACAGAGGTGTAAGTAGCTGGCCCTCTTTCCTCTAAGCTGGTAATGAAGTGCTATCTCAGCACATGGGTACAGCCTACTGAAGCAGCATTTACCAAAGGAGCTGTATAGCCCCAGCCCAGACCACTTTGGGTTACTCAAAAATACAAAACACCTTTTCAAAGAGCAGGGGTACGAACCTGTCCTGGCTGAATTCCAGCCAGAGAAATGGACTGTAAAACCAAGTAGGGTTGTCATCAGTGATAATGTGATGGATGGGTGAGTTACAGCCCAGCTGAAATGCATACATTTGCACAAAGGTTGTAATGCCCATCGTCACAACCCAGCGAGTGAGATCAGACAGAAAGGAAAGGAATTCTCATTTAGACCCTAATTACTGGCAAGGTAGGATGGCTGTGGATGCACTGGGAAGTGAAAACTCTTGTAAAACATTGAGAGAACTTTTGTTCTTATTTAGAACAACACAGGAAGAAGAAGAGATGGCAACATGCCAAGTCCCACATCTCTGACTATTCCTTTACCAACCCAGATATCAACTGCAGTTTTCTTAGTTTCTTGCTCAGTTAATTCACTAGTAATCTTCACACAAGAAGAATGTGCATGAAATGAAATATCTACGAACTGGTTCTGAGAGAAAACATGAAAATTTGGAACTGCAAGTATGAGATTTGCGGTAGGATAACAGCAAGGTCAGACTTCTTCCTATTAATCTCCTTTCTTTGACTAAGAACCTCCAGGAAACACAGGGGGATATGAGTTTCCAGAGGCTGCATCTGTCCAATCTGTGATTTAAAAATTTAGTGGAATCCTGAGAACTACCAGTACACTCACTCCTATCATTCTTGACACGGAGCTCCACAAAGGCTCTTGAGCTATAATCAACCAAATCCAGTGACTTGCAAGAGAGGTGTCAAAGTCAGGAACTGAATCTCTGGAATAGATCTGTGCCCTGGCTTTTACAACACAGCTTTTAAGCCTAGATCAAACAACTGAACTGAACTACAACTTGTCCAAATCATTACTTGTCAGAAGAACCTTGCAAGAACTTCAAAGTCATCTTACCTCAAACTGCCAGAGGTAAAGCCAGGCATTTGACAATTACTTTGTATCTGTTCTAGGGGTATTTCTTCTCCTTTGAAGGCCCACACCTCAGAGAACAGTAAGCTGGAGGAGACTGAGAAGCTTCTGACAGTTGTGCTTTAGGGCGGGTGTTTATACTCCCCCAGAAAAGTGTGCTTCACAAAGGACTCCGACACAGCTTGTGCTGTCGAGTCAAGAGACAGAGCAGTATCCTACCCGGCTCTGCCCTCATAAATAATTCCCTGTAAAATTCAAGCACATGCAACTGCTACGGGGTCAATCTCTTGAAGCACAGGAATTTGTCAGCTCCAGAAATACTTGACTAGAGTCAGAACACTTTGGAAACCTTTTAGGAAACAACCTTTGTGTTAAATCCCCTCTTCTCTCAAAGGATGAAAAAAAAAGGCTGATATCCACCTGCCACAGGGAGAATATGAAAGACCTATGTGTCTTGACAGCCCCCTCACTAAAATATTTCCCAGTCCTCAGCAGCAACACTCATAGAAGATATCAGCCAGTTTCCCTTAAGTGTGGGTTAATTTTCTCTGGGAAAATGACATTATTGCAATTTCCATCTTCTATTCTTCAGCTCCCATTAACGAGATGATGACTAACCCAAAACTGCTCTCTTCAGAGAACAGCTGCTGCCAGTACCTCCATCAGGATCAGAATCCAAATCATACTTTCTTCTTTTTCTACCTAGCCTCTACGGACCAACGCATTATTACTTAATGCCAAGGAAACCCAAGGAAGAGGAGCCCTCTTGGTAGGTTTACTGCTCTCAGAAAACCTGAGACTGATGCCAGGATATAGCCTGGCACAGAACTCAATGCTAGAGCTGAGCTCCATGCCAGGACACAACCAGTGCAACTACTCCTGCTATCAGTTTACATCACACTATGCCTCAGAGTGAGCTGTGGCTTTAATGTAGGGCTAAATCTCACAGCTGAAGATGGAAATGTGGATGGCTTCTTTATGAATGAAACTCCCAAATCCCTCCAGTGCTCACTGGATTTATTTGCTTATACCACTGTTTTCTGAATGACACTGTTCCTAATTACAAATTCTTGGAAGGAATTTAAACACAGAAGTTGTCTCCAGTTTTCTCACAGGGAACAGGAGGTCAAAACAATTATCCTTATGGTACTATAACTCTCCTTTACACCATCACCACCAGTACACCATATGCATGGAAAGGTTTTTTTGTTTGTTTTCCATTGTTACAGAAAGTATTTCAATTACATTATCTTGATAAATTACGCAGCAGTTTTATTGTAAAGATGTATTTCTTTCAGAGCTGCCCCAGCACTGAACACTACTGTGGCATGTGAAAGCAGACTATGGCAACATCTTCAGCATGCTGTAATCTGTAATTATGTGAAAAAGTTATAACGAAGAAGATTTCTAAAAAAAGCACACCACTTGACATCGGCCATGTATATATAGCTACTCTCCTGAGCGACCCTATGTCAGCAAGTTATAAGTATCAAGTAACTCAAAGCAATTCAAAACCAATAAACCCAATGTACTGAATTAGATTCAAAGAGCATTATTGGCACAGGTCCTGAGCCACAGATTTAGACCCAGTTCTGAATTTTCCCAAGGTTCACAGAAATGAGCAAAAGGGACATTCAAAGTTAGAGTCCAAACTAGATCCAGTTCTACTTCGTACAACAGACAGTAAGAGTGACCTAAAATCCTCATAAACAATAAAAGCCAATTCAAAATGGCACTTTAGGCAGCCAAATCAATATAGGCAAAGCACAAAAACTTTGCAACGTGGCGTAGTTACTCAGCAAGAATTTGTAGATGTGGCTAAAAATACTACAACAGAATTTGTGGTACTTCATTGCATCGTCAACTAGGATGGTGTGTTATCATCTAGGACCAAATCATTCATAACAACAGGGGATAGCTGAAACAAGCATTCCTGATGGCAGTGCCCTGCCCCGTGAGACTCACTGCCAGATAGAACTGAGCACAACCAAAGAACAGCAAGCTGCTGTGTCCAGAGATATGGATGTAGAGAAAAGTATGGGCACAGAGAGAAGTAGGAGGAGGATATAATTAGCCACCCAATTCCAAGTGAAAGAAAGATTGTAGAGACTCTTCTTACCAGTTTTCCCTAACAACCAACTTAGGTGCTCCACATTATTCAGGGTAGTAAAGACCATCCCAGGCATTATTATCAGAACTCAATTTCTTAACTTCCCATTGAACCTGCACAAGTATCTAAAAACATTGTTGCTCATAGGGCAGTGTGTAGATCTAGATTTGCATCCAAACTCAAGTAAAACTGTAAGTTTAAAGAAACGAATCAGTAAAACCAACAGGTGAAATTGACTTGTACTTGCAAAGAACTAGAGTGAAGAAATCCTGCCGTTTATAGTCAAGCTAGAACATCTGTTGGTTACAAAAAAGCTACTAATGACATACTATGATAGGTCCGAATGTCAAAGCACTTTTCGTTTACTTTTTAAATGGTTTTCTTAATAATTGTTTATAATGTTTAACTTACAATGACTTGCAATATACAAGTTGTTTTACTAACTACAAAAACACCACCATCAGTACACTGTCGTCATTACTAATTTCAAGACAGCAATGGCGAAATCTGACCCCACTGGAGTTAGCTGGATTCCTGCTACTGACTTCATCCTACCAAGTACATCCCACATCAGTACGTCATCTACAAGATGCACAAATCATCCAGTGCTGTGGAGCCAACAACTTGGCAGCTCTGTTCAGAAAGTAAGTGAATGCTCACCTAAGTCAAGAAATGGCAACTTAAAACTTTCTGGAAAAAAGCCTTGCACTGATCATTCCAACCTGCTGGCAAAAAGGCCACCAGTTTATAAAACTTAAGAAATTATTTAGACACTGGTGTTCCTATGCATTTCATCATCATCATAGAAAGGCTTGGGTTTAAAGTTCCAATTCTCCTGTCGTGGGCAGGGACACCATTTCAGCTAGAAATTCCTAGGTCTGTTTCAAGATATTTTGCTCTACTCATCGTGATGATACTAAACAGACAATCAACCCATTAGCTCACTAATTTCCAAAGTAATTAATCAATCACACCTCAGATGTGTAGATGTGAACTGACACCTGAATTTCAACCTGTGCTCTGCTTTGACAGCTGCATTCCTCTGGGATCAGATTTTGCCCTGATCTCTGGGTGAAATGGAACAAAATTCTTCCTAGTCAAAAAATGTGGTGATCTTCTGTTGACCGGTGAATATGGTCTTGAAGAAAAGCTGCAGAAAGAATATGCCCACCTCCCAAAAAGAAAACAGAAGAAAGCAACACAAATCAGTTTATTTTACAGAATTACAGGCACAAAGATGTAATGCCAAACACAGAAATGCTACCCTAACTGCGAGTGCAAACAAGGAACTATGCTTTCATTATAATGAACAAAGGTAAACAAGTCTAATCAACCAACACCTTTTTTTTTCTTTTTACCTTGCAGAAGCCAAGAGATAGCCAAGAGACATAATTAAGGCACTCTAGAAACAGGCAGCGGCTCTGCAAACACAAAGGTAAATGTAACCTTGTAAGCAGATTCCAACAAGCCTGCCTACACCCTCACAACAGAAATGAACTATTTGGAGGAGCCAGAACCTCTGATTAACAAATCACTGGGCCAGGACTTGCAGCTAGCAGAGCAGCTATCTTTCAATACTTTCACAGGCTTATAGCACCTCTGGGGACATAGGCCATCTCTCACCCAAAGTCTGCAAATTCACTTTCCAAACATTAATTAAACTTGAGAAATGATGCACACAGAAAGACTGGGCAGAAGTGAAGAATATACAAGTGGCCATGGACTTTGGCTGGCTCCTAAGACACTAAACCAAGGTCATGGTGGTGGTGATGGTGGTGATGTTAGTATAAAGAGCTATAAAAAATTCCCAGGAAAGTATTCAAACCAAAGCAAAACGTAACACAGTGAACTACCCCTGAAAATGAGGCTGAACTAGCTCTAAATCCAGATATTAAACTATCTCTTTATTTACTTCATTAGGTGTCAGAATCCATCCTGCCTTTCTTTTAATTAGCTCTAACTCAAAAAAAAAAAAAAGCCTCCCATGAAAACAATGGCACCACTCTCTGAATTGGGGACGACTGAGCACATGAAAACAGAATTGACCCAGCGCACCAAGAGCTTCCAAAGTTTTTGTGCTTTAGGCGGAGCTCTGTTCACTGGATGCTGTATCCTTGGCAACTATTATGTGAGGAAACTGTTCTACAAATGCAAAACTTCTGTCTGCTCCATGAGCTTTTCTCTGAAATACTTTTACAGGGTTTTGGATATCCTTAAATCTAAGGGGACACACAGCCCTTTGTCATCTTTCCACAGGCTCCCATGAGCATAATACAACAAGTGATGTTAAGAGAGTATTTTCCTCCCACTTCATCACAGAGCAAATAAAAGTTTTACAACTTTCACTTTGTTGGGGGAAAGAAAAAAACAACAACAAAAAAAACTGGGCATTTTTTCCTTTCTTCTTCAGTGCACTCTGCAGAACTAATGTGCAGATACAAGATAATAATGAAAGGACATTATGATTATGTCAATCAATGGCACTGCTTTGAAAACTAAAAAATCAAGGATAACGCTCGGGTGCCTGATTTCAAGGGCAGAGCTACAGATGCCAGCACATGGATTAGAAGAAGCATGCAAGAAGAGCTAGGTAAGACTTGACAAGGGCCATGCCGCAGTTCTTCGCAAGAGGGACTAGTAGCACCGATTGTTTCAAGGGCAGCAGACGCTGCTATTTTTACCAAAGCCCCGGCTGGAACTGCCTGGCTCATTAAACCTCACCACGGCAAAGCCCGGGTCCTGCCGGCGCGACCGTGCTCGGCGCAGCCCGGCTGGCCCGACACGCCACCTTATCCCGCAGTATCCCCAGATATCCAGACAACGCTAGCGAAGGACAGGCACCGAGTACCCGATACCCAACTTGGGCTTTGGTTTGAAGAGGTTTTCCTTCTCCTGAGGAAAGCGTGAGGCAGCTACAGCTAAAGCAGAGGCGGCAGCTGCCCTGGAGGGCGTTTGGGAACGCAGGAGAGCAACAGAGGGAACCCCTCCGCCGTCCCCCGGGGCCTCTCCCCAGGACTTAGGGAGATGCCGACAGCGCCGGCGGGGCAGCCCGGGCTGCCGCCCCGCTGGGGCCGGGGGCCTCCCGCCGGCCTCTGTCCCCCGCCGCCGGGCTCTTGCGGAGAGGCCGCTGCCCTTCGCCCGGTGCCCCCCACCCACAGCTCCCTGCCCTCCCTCCGGTACCTTCTGCGGGGCGCGGAGGAGGCGGTGCACCCCGGCCAGCTGGGTGGCGAGCGGGATGTCCTCCCGGAAGGTGTACAGCGGCGGCCGGGTGGGCTCAGGGAAGTTGGTGCTGTTGAAGGGGTCGGTGTCATCCAGCAGCTGCACCCGGCACACCAGCGTGGCCATGGCGCATCCATCCACCGCCGCGGCCAGGCGCGAGCGGGGAGCGGCACCCCCAAGTCACCGGCACCGAGGTGCTGCCTGCGCGCTCGCCGCCGGCTGCGAGCGGCACTCCCCTCCGCGGTGCAGCCTGGCCGGCAGCCTCTCCCCCCGGCTCCCCGAGCGAGCGCCGGCCGCCTCACAGCCGCCGCGCCTCGAGGAGGCGGCCCATGGCCCCTTCCCCGCCGGGATCCACGAGTGCGAGCGCGCTTCAGGCCGAGCAAAGAGGAGGCGGCGCCGGAGCCGCGGGGCGCGGGCAGAGCGGCAGCGGCAGCAGCTCCCCCATTCCCGGCCGCTGCGCGCCGAGCGGGCAGCGGGAATGCCGCGGCCGGCACTGGCAGCCCCCACGCCGCGCGCAGGGCCCGCAGCGCCCCCGCGCGGCCGCGCGCCGCCGCCCCGCCTCCCCCGACCCGAGGAGACCTCCCCGAGCCCGGGGGGGAAGAGAGAGCGGCCGGGATATCCCCGCCTCCGCCGGCCGGGGATCGGGGCACCGAGGGAGAGGGGCGCGGAGAGACGCGCGGCGAGCGAGAGGGGCGAGCGGGCCCGGCAGCCGCGCCCGCTGCATCACCCTTGGCTCCCGGCAAACGCGCGCGTGCACTGAGCTGGGTCTTGCTGTCACAAACATCCCAGATGTCCTAAATCTTCGGTGTAATATTTACCCCGTTCCAAATAGAAGCTTTTAAAAAATGTCCGCTTTAAAAATAAAAATTAAAAAAAATAATTTAAAAAAAAGTTTCAGAAACTGACTTGAAACATGGGTATTCGGCACAAGATCGTTTTTCTGTACTTGTACAAATTACAAATCTCGTTCTGCCATTAGGATTGTGCATACCCGAGGTTCGTTTGGCTTCCCAGAGCATAGGGCCTGGGCAGATTTCCCATCCTGGACAGGAGACTGCCTGTCTTTGCATCTTGGCTCTCTCTTGCCTCAAGCTTTTCTTTCTTTCTTTCTTTCCTTCTTTCCTTCTTTCCTTCTTTCCTTCTTTCCTTCTTTCCTTCTTTCCTTCTTTCCTTCCTTCTTTCTTTCCTTCTTTCCTTCTTTCTTTTCTTTCCTTCTTTCTTGGAAAATGGAGCAAAGTGCCAAGCCCCTGGGTGAGCACAGGGCAGAGCGCTGCTCTCTGTTGCGCTGTCTTCAGCCTCATCACTGGGCACTCGGGATGCACACCCTGGTCTTCACTCTTGGGGAGCAGGAAAAGAACCTTGAAATAAGTCACTGGTGAAACGCAGAGAGTGAAGGATCTCACCTGTGGGAGTGGCTGCATTTGCACGGGCTGAGTGTCTGCCCAAGGGGATGCACCGTGCTTTAAAGCCAAGGTTTACAACCTTTCATCCTTCACAGACAGGGCTGTGGGGCAAGACCTGTAGTACTGCAAGACCTGGGGGATTCACCACAGAAATGTGTCTTAGGCAAGAAAGTATGACCTCTAGATCATAGCGTTTGCATGAAGAAACAGCTCCCTCCCAAAATTATTACTCTCTTGGGAGTATTTGTCAGAACTGAGAAAAAAGGGGATTTCTGTCCACACATGGTCTGTCCTTCTGTTTCTGTTATTCTTGGGACTAACTTGTCATGGTTCAACTTTGCCAGCAGTTATACATATTTTCAGAAAAGAGAAATTATATGTGGTTGCGATTTTTTACATCTAATTAATTTTCAATTTCTATTTTGCAAAGAAATCTGTTTTCACATCTCCTTTAGTAACAGGAAGTAAGTTTCCAGGGGAAAAGAGTACTGTCTGCTTATTTATGTTATATATTTTTGTCACCATGTGAAGTGAAAGTTAAACAGGGTATTTTGGTTTTCTAAATAATAATTTGCTAAATTGCCATTCAACTTCCACTTTTGTAAAGCAAATTTCTACATTTGCTGCTAATCAATTGTTAGTATGAGGTGGCATAAGGTTGCCATCCTTGCTATTCATTGGATTAAGCCTGATTTTTTTGTAAATTGCAGAGGCATTAATTCTTGGAGGGCAGTTTTAAATCAATCATGGAAGCCAAGATTTTGAATAGAATCTATATGACCACATCAGCTTCTCTTTTGTCCAATACTGGAAAATGAAAACAAAGGATAGCTGCAACCCTTGGAGCTAACAGAGATCAGATCACTCTGAGGCTCAACGTCAAGCCACAGACTCTAAATCCCATAAGGAACAATTAGACCTTGCATGTCATGGTCTTCAACTGGATTTCCAAATACTAGGTGGCCAGTGGAGATACATTTTATGACCAGGAAGGAAGGAAAATAGAGCAAATATTGCAAACATGAAAACAGCTTGAGTTAGCCAGAGCTTTTTTACAATTATTTATTAATTGTGAACACCCCCAAACCACTATAAACCTATGAATTTCAAAATCTGGGTTTTACTTGAAGTTTTATTTAATTTATACAGGTAGAAAGAGAAAACAAATCAGCTGGATAAAACAGAGTAACATTACAAGGTCAGTAAGTGTGAGTGTAAAGGCAGAGATACATACCTAAATTCTACATTTGAATGTTTTCCCACCTTTCTACATATTCTTCAGAGGCCTCCTGAATCTGCAGTCTCTTTTCATCAGCCTGAGCAATGGCTGTACATAGTTTGCTCTCTCCTCTTCCAGACAACAGTTTATGCTTCTGCTGCAAAGCGGTACCTTTGAAAAGTCCTTTCCTCATGCACTGCCTGCTTTTGCAGACTGCAAGAAAGTGTCCTCTCTCCTTTCTCCTTTCTCTCCTCTCTCCTCTTCTCTCTCCAGGTTTTATTTATTCAATGCAGCAAATAAACCAAGGCAAGCAGCCTGACTTTCCTTCTCACTGCTCCACTACAGCCTTTCAAATGAACGTGAGATGCTTTTAAAAGACCTTAACGCACAGTCAAATTCAAAAAACCAGTCAGATACTGCCTGTTACAAGTACATATCATGAGGTACCGTGGACATTGCATCTGGAAAGACACAGACACAACAAGAACAGCATAAGTGTTTGCCTCAACCCATTCCCCATCATGGAAGGTAAGGCCCTCTCAGAGAAAGAGAGAGCACTTACTTCAGTCATGCTGAACAAAATCAGCGCTCAGGAGCT
This sequence comes from Cinclus cinclus, assembly GCF_963662255.1. NCBI lineage: Eukaryota > Metazoa > Chordata > Aves > Passeriformes > Cinclidae > Cinclus > Cinclus cinclus. Next base: position 85,662,057 of record NC_085046.1, on the reverse strand, counting down.
CCAAGGAATCATCAGCAAAATTCAGGCTGTGTTCTGTGTGCCTTCAGGGTATCATAGGCTAGTCAGTCCCATTCCTGGAGGAGGCAACTGAGACGGGCTGTGTTATTTGCTGACCTTGGGGTCCCCAAGGGGCACCTCACACACCCTTTCCATGAAAAGAAAGCTTGAACAATATCAAGTAAAGTTCCGTTTCAAGCTCCCAATTTTTTTTTGTTTTTGTTGTTGTTGGGCTTTTTTCCACACAAAATCTTAAGGGGAAAGCCCTTCACGTGCATGTGTTTCACAGGAATGAAAAATAACTTAGGAGTTTTCCTTTAGGGCTGATTTATTCATCTTAACTCATCCCATTATTGGCATCTCTTAGAAATACATTGTTGAATGAGTTAAGATGGTGTGTCAAGCTTAAATTTGAATTTCATTATTGCTGAAACCTCAATGTTAAAATAACATAGGTTTTTTGTGTTTAATTTCCTCTTTTTTTATTAAAAATAAAAAATATATATTTGAGGGAAAGTCATTGAAAGCATATTTTTTTTACCCAAAGACCACCCAGACACAATGTAAATGTATATTTAACCAGTTTTAAAAAATGATACTAGGTATCAGAGCAATTGGAAGAGCTCCACAGGAGTATTATTTTTTCTGGTATATCATCATGTCAATACAGATCTAGATGTATGGTGGCGAGATTGAATTCTAAGTGTGTAAACTGGCCAGTCCTTTGAGTTTATCTCTTTCTTTTGGACAAATTGCATTGCTTTCCAAATTTCATTGCTTGAACTTCAAGCCAATTTTAGTTATGGGAGAACAAAAGCAATTTCAACTTCCATGATTTATTCACTTAACATTAATAAAGCTGAAAAAATACCAGTCTATTTGGTAATGGCAATCAAAATGGTCTTGCAAACCACTGGAATTAAAGTATGGCAATGGAAGTGCTGACAGATCCTCTGCTGTAGTGATGGGAACAGTATTTCTGCCTTATCCAAACTATAATCTGTAAATAACGCTTCGTTCTCTCAGTGTAGAGAGTGATTTATTGTCATTGTTAGCATGGACAGGCAAATAACCTAACACACTACTCAAAATAATGGTGTGTAAGTGAAATCCAGTCTGTCACAAGACCAAAAAAAACAGTGTGGATTTTGGCCTTCATCATCCAAGGATCTCAAAGCGCTCAGCTGCCATTAAATGGTGCCTGCTGATTGCCACCCTGCAGATGGGGAAACTGGGAAGCTGACAGATCAAGGATAAAATACTAATACGATTGTTTGGGTTTTTTTAAAATGATTGCAATGGAATCTGAACTGGGTGTTATATGACTGGGTCATAGAAATGTCCACAGAAAATTCCATGGTAACGAAGACTTTTTCTTTGGTAGCTAATGACTTGTAATAGACCCAAAGTCTATCAGTGGTCTTCATCAAGCCTGAATTGCAGAATCACACATTCCAGTTCTGTTGAGTTGTACTGAAAATTATTTTTCTGTGGTGGCTGGCTAATACTTTACATGAAGTAATACTGTATGCTATTAACACTGGCAAATACTGCGGTCTTGTGATTAAGCTCAAGGTTCACAATTCCAAAGTCAGTCAGTATTCAAAGATAATGCACAGATCAGTAAAAATCAAGCCCTGGATCCTGGATCATACCACCCCAGGAAATAATCTGTTAGGTATTCTGGTGGTGATCCTAACGATCACCTTCTGTGCAAGGTCTTCACCAAAGGCAGACAGGTCTTAAAAGATGCAAACACTGCTGAAAGGGCTGAAAAGTGAGGTTTCTATGATGTGCACACTTCTCAGTGCCATTTAATACAGTCTTTGGTTACGCAAGGACACTTGTGGTCTCCTAAAGTACTCCTGCCTTTTTCAGCACAATGACCAGGGGGCTTAATTCATGCATGGAAGTATTTTACTTCACCTTCACTCTTTGATGCTCAAGGCCTCCTGCCATGTCCATTGCACGCTACTTAAACCCTGTTTTGATGACAAAACTAATTTCCTCAAGAGATTTGCTCCAGTGCTCAGCACTAAAATAAGACAATTGCTTTGCAACTATTTATTAGCTTATTTTGGTGGCACTGCTCTGCAGAGAGAAGGTCATTTTGACCCCCTTTGATGGTTGGAGTGTTATCAGACAAAATGAAGATGAAGTCAAAAGTAACCACTACTGTCAGCTCTTCAGTTCTGGGCTACCTACAAAACAGATTTCAAAACTTCTAGAAATATTACACTTTGGAGGTGCAGCTGAGAGTGACTAGGCTGCACAAAGGAGGAGGAAACAAATGCAGTGAGACTCTGAAAAAGTTACTAGGAGTGATTTTAACTATGCACTGGAATTGTACCATGGCAGCATTTATGGGGCTTGGTCATGTCATACCCTTACCTGAGTCCAAGCCTCTGAATTCAATCACCTTAAGTGCCCTGACAAGTAAGGTGGTAAGCTTGCAGAAACCAATCTTCTCTGCCACTCAGCCATTATTCTTTCTCAGAATGAAAACATGTACATCATATGAAGTTGTAAAGTGAAATTTATTCTGAAAGTACTTTATTCTGCACCTGTGCAAGCCTGTATATCCATCTGCAGAAACCTTTTTTGGATTCCAAAGAAAATGCTCAGTACTGTTTACTCTTAATAACTATACATCAAACCTCAGCCAAGGAGCATCCATGCTTTATCAAATTCCAGATAACAGTAACTGTTCAAGCTCTCAAGCCCCATGGATATCAGTGAGGTCACAAACATGCCTAAGGTATATAAGGACATAAGTTCAAAACAATGAGAAAAAGCAAGCATCACTTAAGATCTACTTCTGCTTGTGGTGTCTTTTACCATTCGTAATGTTGCAGAGTTGTAACCACATATGATTTTTGAAATGGCGACTTATTCTCCAGAGCTGACCATCAAAATCAGACAAAAACACAATTTTCAAATCAAAGCACTCATTTTGTCACCTGGTTATGTCTTTCATAGATTTTCTGACCATTTTTCATTATCCTTTAAAAAATCAGATGCTGCGTAGATTCTTCCAGGTGACATTAATGTTGCTACTTTCCAGAAATTCACTAATTAGGATGAAGGGAAGGAAGTTGCACCGCTTAAAGGGTATGGCAAGGTGGAGAGTGAGGGTTCCAGGAGAGACCTCGGAGCCTGTAAATCATGCTCAGATGGAGAGGGTGCTGAGTTGGGCCACAGAAGAACTGGAAAGAAAACCTGCTAGGAAGCTGAGGGGAAGCCACAGAGTTTACTGCTGCTTAGAAAGTTAGTGAAATGACTGAAAAGAAAACTTGAAGCCAGCTCTGATTTAATCCTGCCAACACATTGCAAGAGCAATTGGCTATGAGTGTTTTCTATTTCTGCTCTGGGCTCCTCACTTTGAGTTCACTGGAAATATACTAGCCTATATTCTAATGCAGTTTGGCTTTTGAATGGAAAAGTCATTTGATCCACTTTGGAAAGTTTCCTTTGGCGAAGGGGGTAGACAGATCTTGCCTCACTTCATCTCTCTCCTCATTCTGTGATGCATGCTCTACACTAAAGCAGAGTGGTGGCAAGGGTTTCTGAGCTTTGCCTTCAGAGAGGATATGAGGTAAAGACTGTTTCCAGAAGCAAGGTGAGACTATGATGGAGTGGTTGTCCATCCTAATGTGGCAAATTCTGTAAGGACCCCCAAAACTTTCAGTAATTTCTTGCCCAGTAGTTAGTTGAAAACATTTTTTTTTTTGGCTCATCAATGGATGTCAATTATTTCTTTTTAGTGGGATAAAGAATAAAGCACAGTCCTTTTTGTCCATTATAGAAGAGCACCTGAACTGAAAAAATAACCACATGCAGCAGTGAGAATGGTTGTTAAGGTGTTTCTTATTCTTTGACACATGAATTCTAAACTAAGCTGACATTGGTTTTATGAAATATAATATTATCTTGCCATAAAGGTCTTGCTATAAAACTCAGTTAATCAGCCTTTCTTGGAAAATGGGAAGATACTGCCATAGATTATATTACTTAGCAAGCAAATTGTATTTTCACATGTAATTTGTGTTATTGGTCTTTTAATTGTTTTTTTCCCCAAAGCAGAAAAGTTCATGTTTCGCACACATTTGTACAGAAAGCCTCTATTGTTACAGGACTAAGGAAAAGAAGGAACAGGGATAAAATAACCTGCTTACAGACATGCTGTAGCAGTGGTGGCCATTTTTTTTTGCATTTTCAGCTCAATAGAAACAAGTTCCAGAGAAAAAGTAGTGCAGATATTTAACAGACAGCAGCCAGGAATGTGGTGGCCATTTGCTGGCACGTGACCATAACTGACCACTACTGAAAAACTGTCAAGACCCAGTTAATTTTTTAAAGTATTCCCTAAGATAATAATAGCTTCTCCTTGAGTAAAAGTGTATATTTTGGTTTGAAATCTGAGCATCCGAAATTTGCTTTAATTTGTCCTTACCATCAGCATTAACCCAGTGATTATTATCACACTACTTTTATCTTATAAAGTAATGCTGTTTTGCCTTAGTGACTTGTATAAACTAAACTGTGGACATTTTACATTTTGGGTTTCCACTTTGTATTGTGGATGTTCATTTGATGCAAATTGATCTAGATACTGGAAAAGCTAAAATAAACAGATTTTACAGGGAGAAGTGTTTATGGGAAAAAAACCACAAACACTTGGTGTGCTTGACAGTTTATCAGTCTTTTTGTCAACAAGCAGCTTTAAAACTTGTCTTCATAGTGAGACATTTACACCTTAGGTTAGTTAGCTGCTAATTGAGATACTATTTAAATTGTATTTTTCCCGGTCAGTGTGTACACACAGGTGTATTCCAGGATTGGACCATGAATAAATATTTGTGGTTTGGTGAAAACACAGGGGAGTGTTCATATCAACTTTTATAAATAAGTGAAGTGACTGTAGATAATCCAGCATTATTTATTTTGACGTAAAGAGTCCTATGCTGATATAAACATCCTCAATGCAAAATTACTTGTGACTGGTTTTGTAAACACAAGATCATAAACAAACTTCTGGGGACAGTTAAAACAGGAGAATATTAGTCTTAGTGACCAATATCACCTCCCCCAGGATGAAAAGCAGGAGACTTCATATTAAGAAATTGCAAGATAATTTGTACATACTTTTTAATGATAAACACTGTTTGGCAGATGATTTTGTATATTCCACAACTGTTTTGATTTCAAATAGTCTTCCTCATTTTTCTAGGTTCACATGTTCCCATAAATATAACCAATCCTTCCTTTCTTGAATGCAGGCATATATTTGACCTTGTTGTAGTTTCACATTAAGAAGTTCCACAGACTAAATATGGATTTTCAAAATCCTTCCTCTTCATAATTTTGGAATTCCTCTATCTTCAATTTTCTTTAATGCTTACTTTATTAGTCAGCTGCATAGATACTAATACATTTCTTTTTGCAGCATTCATTGTTTAAAATCCTTTTTTCACATTTTTTAAAAGTCAATTCCTTTGTAAAATAAACATGTCTCATATTTTATTCCTCTCTTCAAATGAAAATTCTGCATTCCTAGCTATTCTTTAGACTGTCTCTGAGCATGCTGTATGTTTGGCTTGTATTTTGGGGAGTGGAAAATTGAAAATTGGACAGAGAATTGTAAGAGTAAAAAGAACTAGCTTCATAAAACCATTGTAATGTTGTATGCATTAGTTTTTATCCCATTCTTTATGCACCGAAATAGTTTTATTTATTAAATTTTTAGCTTTCCAGCCCCTGGTGTACGTAGAGCAGGAGTTTCATCTATCTTTTCAGAGTAAAGCAGTGCTATTTTCCTGGAATGGGCAAAGTTGCTATAGAACCTAGCAAGACTGTACCAGATACATACTGCCTCTTCCAATGTACAGCAGAAACACATTGCATATTTTAAGTTTTCTGAATAATTTCTTGTAATGACTCGTCTTACCTCATCTCTCTTGTGTATATCAATCTGCTTGCAAATTTGATTATAAATATTTGTATGCATAGGCAAACAGAGAACTCCTCCATATCCATACTTATGGGAGCAATTAAACATCCTTCTTGAGTTGCAAGTGGCCACTTTGAACACAGGCTTTTTGAAGACTTGCAAAATAATTCCCTACTAGGACTCTTATTTAGAATCTCTTACTTAAGGGCTGAATGGCACAAGAGTCCTGATGCCTCTGGGCCAATGAGCTGTTTTCTGTTTTGCTACTCTGAAATGTCTTCTACCTCGGTTGTAGCCGAAGGTTGTGACTTGCAACCCAGTAAATGTCCATTTTCCTTTCCTGAGGAAACATGAAGGGATCCCTATGTATTCAGGTTGGATGAAACCTGTTCTGCTGGTTAAAGCTTGCAGGCCTAATCCTTGGACTTGTGCCACTCAACACCAGCCAGCTAAGGAGTTTGCCTTTTAGGATACTTCTTTTCAAATCAGTCCTTTGGACTTCTGCTAAGGAAAAGTCCTGCAAGCCTGCAGAGAGATTGCTTGTCTGTCTCCTTGAACTGTATTTGGTTTAGAGGGAAAGCAGTTACACTTCTCTAACCATTCCCTTGGAGGCACTGGCAGTGCCAGTTAGTCACAACCACCAGGCTCTTCTCCAACAGACTCTTCACTCCTCAGTCTGCCCTGGATGGGCACGTGGCTTGGGCAGGGACCAGGTGTTAGAAAGCCCTTGATGTGCTCTGAGGCCAAAACTTGGAACTATTCTATTCATGTATGAAGTTTTTTTTTGTGGTGGACTAGTCAGGCTGAGTAAAACACAGAGTCAAAGTTCGTACGATCAGGCAAATGTTTGTAGGATGCCAAAATTCATCACCTAAAAAGAAAGAGCAATAGCAAAATCTCCTGAGAGCACTTCATATATGCAGACAAAGATTTCACTTTTTTGAAAATATAATTTGTTTTTTATCAGTATTTTTAATCAAGAGAATGGAACTCCTTAAAGGAGCTTTTTGTTTGTTTAGTTTGTGCTAGCCTTAAAACTCTGGGTACCAGCATATCCTCCTTACCACTTGAAATGTTAAATCAGAAGGCATTACACCCTATATTTTAGTGTGACACCCTTTCCCCCTTTCCATCTGCAGAAAGCACCCCCAAACCAAACCCACAATGTGTAATTCTGTGTAATTCACCCCATATCAGCCATCTGCCAGCATCTGAAGCAAGGAGCAGAAATGACACACAATGATTTAGGAGGACAGAGAGCATTTTCTTATTTTATAATGAAATATAATTTTATAAAATATCTTATTACTAGTATTGAAAATGTCTTCTTGAAACTCATTTGCATCAGCATGCCGCCCTCTCGCCCTCTCTTCTTGTTATTCTTTCTACTGTAGAAAGGTACCACTCAATGTTATCTGTATGAAAAGCTTTGAGATTTACTTTCTTTAGTTTGTGGGATTTTTTCCCCCTTAACTGCTGAATAGTGCAAATAACCTGCAGATCTCTGCTGAGATAAGGAGTAGTGAATGGAATTTTTGCTCAAGGCCACTGTGTTCAAGCACAGCAGCCTGGGCACCTCCTACAAACCCCTGTAACCAAGATTCAGAAAACGACCTTGCCCTACCTCTGTTTTCAAGCCCCCAGGTGGGTGCATGTGAGACTGTGGATACAGAAAGTTAGTGAGGCTGCAGCTAGAAAAAGTCACATATAAGATTGTGGCTGAAACAGAGATGGCTGAGGAGGATCACAGACAGCTTTCTTGTTGGAGGGAAGGATAGGGAGGCTACAATGAAGTTCGGACAGGACTTCAGTAAAGGTGGTTAGAGTCCTGATTCCCAGTGGGATACAGGAATTAGGCTGATGGGTTCAGTCTGTTGGTCAGCATGAAGCAGCTCATTTTCAGCACTGCATTAGCCATAACAACTACTCCAACCTCTGCACTCTCAGTGCCTCACACTGCTGAAGGTGTGCATCCTCGGATATACCCAGATGAAGAAGAACACGCACAACACACATATTTAATATGAACATATTATGAATGTTGAATTGGAGGAAAATATTGGGTTGGCCAAGTGATTGGTCATGGAATCTGGAATTCAGGACAGTGGCATCCTTTTTTTTGCTATTGGTACTGAATCCTGGTATTTGCTTAATACTGATTTTCTTTGATTAAAATTTTGTTAAGGTATCACAGACATCCTTCCTGTCTTTCTGTTCTCAACTTTAACTGGCTATGTAGCAAGAATTAAAAGAGCAGTAAAAACCCATGAAGAGCAGTACTGCAAAAGATCTGTGAGGTAGAAAGTTATAAACTTCTAATAACAGATAGTTTGTTTCCTTCTTGATTTTGAGACTGACTTTCATACCTGCAACATGAAACACTGTTTTTTGTCTATGGTATTCAATTTAATAGGTAGTCCATCTTTTGGGTTTTAATAGTCAAAACCAGTTTGGAATACTTTTCCTTGATGTGATCACATTTCTTCCAAAAAAGAACAAACCAAAATTGAATGTGATTGTGAAGTGTTGAAAAGGTAATAGATTTGTCTTCCCTTCTTAGGATATTATCTCTTCTCCATGTTCAGAGCGGACCTGCAGTCAGATTCCATGACAGCAGAGTTCAGTGCCCACCAGAAATATACGACCTTCCAAAATTCTGCTGAGTTAGTTACCTTGTTATAAAATGCAAGCAAAGCAAAAAACAAAAGCTTAATTATTCATGTAAAAGTGATACAACATCAAGAATAATAACAGCATATGGATATAATTTCTTCCTCTGAATCTGAAAATTGTGATTTAGAATTGATAACTTTTTTCACTTGCCCTATCTGCTGTTTCTAAAGGTAAAGCAAGGTTAAATGCAGTTGATAACTCTGAAAGCCAAGAGCCAATCTGTCATATGAATTCGGAAGGATGACAAAGCAGAGGCATCATATTAAAACAATTAGAAGATCCATGGCAATTAATTATGAAGAATGTTCTTACAGCTGAGCTCCAGAACAGGGAGTATTGTAGTATTGCACACTCATACAGCAAGCAATATATCCTAATTGGCTTTGTAGCTAATGAAGAATGACACAGAATGCAAATCTCTTATTAATCTGGATTAAGCAGAGAAAACAAACTTGTTTTAAGCCTAGCCTTATAAACAGAAGGTCTAATCCTGAGCCTGCTTATATAGGGGTGTTAAACTAAATACAGTAGGAATGGTGTGTTTGCTCAGTGGTGGAGAACAAAGCAGGAGGCAGCCCTACACACTGCCTCTGAGGGGGTTACTCTTTGCAGTGAAATACGAGTCACGGGATCACACACACAATTAATAAGCCAAAATCAACACAGGCAGGAACATTAGGCTCATTTGTGTAATTATTCACTACAGGCAAAGTCTGTTGTTCATTTGATTTCAGAATCTGGGCAGAACCCTTTTGCGCTGGATCGGTCCCCATTCAGATCTGCCTCTAGACCAAACAAGGGAGTTTCTGATCCAAGCAATGGCCACATCTAAGAACTTTGGATAAAGTAGTATTTAACTTTTGTCTAGGAGTTACGAACTGTCTGCAAGGTATAATGGCTTAAATTGACACATGCCAAAAGATCACTAAACTTGTATTATGTATCAAGAAGCATTTTTTATACAACATTCACAGGAAAAGCAATAACAGACTAAAATCAGATTCATTCAAACATTCAGGAATTCCGTGAGAATCTTGATTATTGTTTTTTGAAGAATATTTATGTCATTAAAATACACCATTTTGGCTACAAGGAAATATTTCATGCAGAAGTGTCAGTGGTAACAGCAGTTTAAATGTAGTGTTTCATCACATCTATAGGAAATTTTTGAAAATATAAAGATTATTAGTTTTGATCATCAAATATTTTGTGGCTGGAGACAATTTTATTCCATGACATTGTTCCAAAGACTTGTGTTCAACCCACTGTGAGCAGAAAGATGCTCACACTTCATAATTTGTCAGGAACTGAGCAGTGATCTGTAAGCCATCCCTACAGGGCAGTAATTATTTTGCACAAAGGGAAACTAAAGTATAATTTATCTTTTGACCATTAAACACTGCCTGATAAGAAGCCAACATTGAATTTTACTATTCATTTATTTTCTAAAGGAAATGTGAAATAAGCTAGTGTCCCTTGGGTATTAACAGTAGGATCTGGCCACCAAATTAACTCAATGTTTGTATGAGAGATGGCAAATTTCAGGCATCAGCTTTTCTGCAACAATGAAGAAAATAATGATTACCTAGATAAAACTGTTACTAGCTCAATATATACACTAAGCCAAGTTAAAAGAAAACACTCTGCACTATGTTCCCGTGAACATATTCAGGCACTTATTACATGTCTGGATGTTTAAGAGTCCTGACCTCTCTCAGCTGGTCTGTGGATTTCAGAATTTAAGTAGCTGAGCAGGAGCTTGCAGGCTCAGCACTTCTGTGCATCAGGCCACCTGTTGAAGTGCCTAAATATAGTCCTCTGAGCTTAACCTCAAGCTTGACAACCTTGGCTATTACAAACTGCTATTGCACCTCTAGCCGTTATTCAAAAAGCAGTTCAAGGATTCTGTGGGTCAGGAAATTAGCAGGAAGAGAACCGCAGCTCTCTCCATGCGGAGAGAAAGGCAAAGCTGAATGAATTAGCGAATAATATAATGAGATTTGGCAAATAGCTGAAGGGTGAGGAACCACCGTGTTGCCACTTAACACTAAATCTGATGCCCTGCTGAAAGAGCTAACACTCTTGCCACTAAAGAGCTAACACAAAATGAGCCGTGCACACTTCTTTTAGTGGCTGTATCATGTTTAGGCTACCAAAGGATAAAAATCTAACTGCACTACCTAGATCAAAAGTGGAAAGTCATAGAATTTATCTGGTACTGGATGCATCTCTTTGTGTCTCCTGGTAAACATTGATTTGGTTAGGAAGCTGAATTTTCATGATTAAAATAGATCAAATTGTCTCTAAGTTCTAAAGATGGAATTATTATGCACAGGAATGCTTTCATGCGACCATTTGGTTTTTAAACAAGATAATTGCAGCCACATAAGTAGATAGATCTGTGTATACAGCTGTGGTGTTATTGAGGAGACTCACGCCAGCCTAGTTACTCCACTTCTGCCAAGATAGCCACTGGCAATCCTGAAAAAAAGAATCCTTTTGTAGTGCTAGGTCTGCAGAGATGTTACATTTGTGTACACTTCTGTGTATGTTATGTGAACAATGCCACTACCCTTAAAGTGAACACAGCCCTTGGATTAACAATTTTCACAAGATCATCAGGCAGATCTTGTCGATAGGATTAGCTCACCTCATTTTCAGAGTAAGAGAGAAAGCAAGAAACTGGTGTCTCAGCACATTTGGTAAGCACAAAAAATACCACTGCAGCACTTCACTTCTCAGTTGAAAAATAATGCTGTTGTCCTGAATGCCAGAGGACGCACTGAAGAGCATGTGACAAAACACCAGAAAGGAATACAGCATTACAAAAGGAAAAGCCGCTGCAGTTACGGTAATGGATGTGCTGCTCTGCTGGGGGTCCTGCTCAGAGACCTCGAGTGCTGGAGAACACTTTCAGCTGGTCTTAATTAAACAAAGACTAGCAGTACCAGTACTGAGATCTGTTTCCAGTGAGATCTTTGAGCCTTGTTTATGGCTAGCTGCCCCCAACAGCAGCCACCTGACGGCGGGTGATGTTTCCCTCGTGTCTGCCGAGCATGCCGGATGCTCCCATATGCAGCCAGGGAAGCACAGCATCCAGCCAGGACACCAAACATCGCTGCCAGCATCAAGCACTGTATCCCAGCCCATGTGCTCCCATACAGCTGTGCCCCATGTACATTTCCACCATGCTCCTCTTTCATACCCTGGAGATCATTACAGCTGTGGAAAGTTGCTCCTCAGAGACACTTTGCAGTCAACAGACGGCCTCTGGACTGCTATGCAGATAACTTCTTAGCTACCAACTTTCATATGCAAATATTTCTCAGTGAACCTTACGATTAAATTGAAATGATGAAGATCACGCAGCGTCAGGCTGCAGGACTTGTCAGATGGATTGTAATGTCCTCAGAATAGAGATTTTGGTCCTATTTTACCTTGAGTTAATTGATTACTAATTAACTTGTGTTAACTGAATTCAACACTGAATGCTGGTCTAGACATGCCACAAATGTTTGTTCCAGAACAGTCAGAAGAAAAACCACAGGTATGTGAATCCTGAAAGAAAAAATATGTGGAATATCCAGACTAGCACTTGCAATTGTGCTATTAGGTCAAGTTAGCATTGCAATTAATGCCTGTAGGACAGAGGGTACTAATAATGCTGGCATTAACATTACCTAATAAATTTGGTGCTCCAGATTGCCACTGACAGAAAATTAATTCTTTAATGTCATTTGTAGCTGGTCAGTAGACATTTGAGAATTCACTGATCTTGGAGTATAAGGTTGTAATAAATATGTAAATGTTTTGTGTAAAATAAATTTAGCTAAAAAAACATTAGCAACTTTCTTGTTTGTAATTTCTATGGGTTACCTAAAGTTCTAACAATGTATTCATATTACATCTTTGCTTAGGTATGTTAATTAACTTAAGCTTAACAGTCATAAACCACCAGGAATGCAATGAAGAAAACTAGTATTTGCTTTACTACCTTTTTCCATACTTTAAAATATTGATGTAAGCTCAGTTTTAACATTCTTATGCTTTTCTCGTCTTTTAAGTCTCCCCCCCTTTGTCTTCTTAAATCTTTGTTCTTCATGGGTGGGAGCAAGCAGCTCCACATCTCAACCTTTTCCAATTAAAGTAATATTAAAAAAACCATTGTAATATTTTCTTTGACTGACATCTTCCAGAAATAAATGTTATATTCAAATGATAAGCCAGTCCCTGCCCCATGCACTGCACATTCATGTTCTTAGCTGCAGCCTCCCACAGCCCAGCTGCCAGCCAAGTGGGATATCTTATGGTATTTGCAGTTTGCACCTAAAATTTTATCCCCTGCCTTTCCACAGGCAAACCTCCTAGTTTCCTTATGTTATGTGAAAAAGCAGTGGCAGATGTCTGGCCTTTGGCTCTTCCACAGTCATGTAAATCTCAGCGTGTCACAGAGGAGTAATTAGCATTATGCTGCTCTCTGGGGAGTGGGCCTTTCAGAAAGTCCCTTTGAGCACAGGGCTGGAAGAATCCCCTCGGCACCCACAGTGAAGGGGCACAGTACACGTCCCACGCGGTGCTTGTAGGATGGGAGCTGACCACTCAGAGTACATGTCCTCATGAGTCTGGGGAAGAGGCTATCAGAGAACTTGCCTCACATCTAGGCTGACCTGCCATGGACTAACTCATGCATGGAAGATCTCACCTGCAATGCCAGCTTCCATAATTCCTTTCTGTCTCTGTCCTGTACATGATGCAAACACTCACAGAAAATCCCTGTACCCACAATTACACATGTAAGTCACATGGTGAAAAAAGGCATGACAGCAACCTTCCAGTACTTAAAAGATGAGTTGTAAAAAAGGGAGAGTGGCTTTTTACAGAGGCACATAATGATAGAACAAGGGAGAAAAGATTTAAACTGAAAGAGATAAGGTTTCAGGTAGCTGTTAGGAATAAATTCTTTATTCAGATGGCTGTGAGACACAAGCAGGTTGCCCAGAGAAGTTCTGGATGCCTCATCCCTGGAAGTGTTCAAGGCCAGGTTGGATGGGGCTTGGAGAAACCTGGTCTAGTGGAATGTGTCCCTGCCCATGACAGGTGGTTTGGGACTAGATGATCTTTAAGGTTCCTTTCCACCCAAACTATTCTGGGATACTCTATATAAAATGAGGTGCATCAACCAACAGTAAGAGCAAGGGCACTCCATGAGGAAGAGCAAGCTGGGAGATGAGGATGACTGCTACACAGACAAGAGTCTCATCCACAAAATACAGCCCTGAGCAGGGGCAGTCAGAGAACAGAAGACCTACAGGCTTCACCAGGACCCCACTAAGGTGAAAGAAAATGTCAGGTCCAAGATCCAGCTCAGGAAAACCAACAGCAACTGGGAAGGACCAGGAGCTGTAAAAAGGCTTGCTGTAAAAGAAGGTAGTGGTCAAATCTTCAGCCCCACTGGCTGCTGAGGCAACACAGCTTCTGCTGTAATAAGTTGAAGTAAAAAACCCTCTTGCATTTAATATTCTGGCTGCTTATACCTTAGGTTTTGGGGTGTGTGGTCTGGGCTGGTGATGGAAAAGATCTGGGTGATATAACTTTAGCGGGGAAACCTGGAAAAACTAGATGGATTTGCAAGAACTATGGGTGCTCAAGGAAGTTTGTTACTGGATTGATGTGATCAGCAGTAGAAAAAGGCTCCATATAAAAATGGCCTGGTTTGGCTGCTATGTTTTCTAGGAAGCTAAACCTGGCTACATTTGATAGCAAATGTCTAGAAATGTGTCCCTGCTGGCCCTCAAAAATTCTTCTGGCATTGTTTATGGGAAGAGTATGAGCCTGGTGAAATCGGGCAAGCAGGCTACAGGAATGTGAGAAGGGTTTGGAATGATTTGGTGGTAGAAACTGAAATGAGCAAAGAATGGAGCTTGTGGTGTGGGTATGTGGATATTATTGTCATAGTCAGAACTCTGGCTGTTGAGGGGAGGTAACCCAGCCACCTTGGAGAAAGCTCGTGTTATGCTAGAGATTAGAGGAGTGCTACAGGACTTCATTCTCTCTCTTTGTGAGTGAAGCAGAAATGGGGCAGAAATCAGTCTGCCTGACTGCTGGTTTCACAAACCCACAGAATAGCTGAGATTGAAAGGGACCTTTGACAGTCATCTCATCACACCCCCTGCTCAGGGGCCACCATGTTCAGGTGGCTTTTCAATATGTTCAAGGGAGAACACTGTTTGGGGACGGTGAAATGAGGACAGGGAAGTTTACACTGGGAGAAGATCCATGAGTTTCTTCCAATATCTATCTTTGTCTAGGGCCTTATCAGTCCTTAATGATGGGTTAATTATTGCTTATTAGGATCTTTGGGGCACTGGTAAGATTCTAGGCTTCCCCAGAATAGAATAATGGTTACGAAGGAAAGCTAAATTATTTTGATGGCTTTTCTTTTTTTCTGAAAAGCAACTAAAAAAGTGCTACTTGATGCTATTCTTGAAAGCTGACATGCAGAGACTGTTTCTTTAATCTGGGAAATTCTTCCACACTGCCACTTTTGAGCCCATTGTTATTTCTGTAAATTCAGGGAGAACAGCTCCCTCGCTTTTTTTTTTTTTTGTTTTTTTTTGTACTGTCCAAATCAGGTTACCTATTTGATAATGTTTTCATCAAAACAAATTAGTAGCTGCAAAAACCTTCATGTCCTTTCCCTAGAACATATTTGCTGTTAGGCATTGTTAGTTGTATAGCTGTTTTTCATGGAAATGTCCCTCTTTCAGAAAGGGAAAATGGAATTCATGCCTTTGAGTGTAGCTGATAAACTTCTTAATTCCTAACCAATGTTCTTATTCAGCATCTGTGTTTGTGTCATCAGGTAGCTGTGCTTCCTGTAGGCCTCAGATCCACATAAATACACTTACTGCTGATTTTCTATGTGACCTTTTCAGATCCAGCTGTATTCTGAACCACAGGTTATATGAATGATGTCTCTTTTATTGTGATTTTAATTTTCTCAGATTTCCTTTTACCTATAGAATGGTAACTTAGAGCTTCAGATGAGCTCCATTATGAATCAAATATAAATCTTTGAGAACAGCAAAAAAGAAAAATCTATGGAACATCATATTTCCCAGTTTTGTTGTTACTGATAAACTTGTTATGCTTGGTTTCATAATAATGACAAGATTTCTGTGGGAAGTGGGGTTCCCACTGACGTAAGGCTCTTTCCAGACATGTATGAGGGCGTCTCCAATTAAGTCATTAAAATATAAAAACTAAAATAGACACAAAATGGGAAAAAAACAAGATAAGCACATGCTCTTTCTGGAGCTCAGCAAACATGGGAAGACATGGCAAAGGGGGTAATGGGTTGCACCCTCAGGTACCAGTTGTACGATGAAATAGTCTGTCTACACACGAGACCTCCCAAACAGCCTCATTCAAAATGCTTGTGCCTCTGCCTTCCAAACATAGGGAAGAATATATTAAAGAACTGGATATATATGAAGATTTAGGTGCCTTCAAAGCTTCAAGTCCTAAATATGGAAGCTACAGCTTTCTTAACCTGGAGAAAAGAGGTATACAACAGCAAGGGCTGATTTTCATACATGTTACATCAGATCAGTTACATGCACAGAGTAGCAGTGCATACAAGATGGTTGAGACGATAACTTCTTTCTAGATAAGGATCATTATTTTCTACTTAATGGATCAAACACAAGCTTTATGCAGCTACTGTGCAGTGAGGCCTTACTGGGTTGGAGGTGACTGATTTCTTTGCTAGGTGCAGAGTGCCACCTGCAGCACCAAGTTTGAAGCTCAAAATGAGGTAAATAAAGCCATAGCCATAACTGGTGAATGTAAAACTATTGTTTATGTAGTGTAAGGGACAAATTCGCAGGACTGAAATTGAAGAACACTTAAAAAACCAAACAACATATCAAGGTGACTCTTGTTTGTCTTTAAAATGACATAAGGAAATTAATGAATAATCAAAATGAGTAAATGAATTTATGAAGTCAATACATCACTTAGTAAGAATATATACTGTTATTTTTTTATGTGGGATATATTCAGAAATATATGTGAAAAGACCTAATGAACGTCAAATGTACATTGTAATTACATTTACTTCAAGGAATCTTTAATAGTTTTTTTAAGATTCCTTAAGACATGGAAACTTACACTTTGATTACGGTTAATTTAAAAAGTGTATTTGAAAATATACTGTTAGTATTCATTGCTGAAATGGATGGAAACTCCTTAATTCTTAAGTAGCTAGATGGGGTCCAAGCTTTTAAACAGATTTCATAGTTGTTTATCTCCGTATGTGGACAAAATGCCATCCCATATTTCCACACACTTGGAATCTGAAGGCATTGAAACCTGTCACAGATCCAAACTTTAAGGCTTGCTTTAAAAATATTGATAAATTAATTGGGAAACATGTCAAACATACTTTACACTTTAGCAGAGTAGTGCATGCAGTCATTAAGTAATCTGCAGATGGAATATCATCTTTAAAGGACTCAGGAGTACAAGAAATCTGCAAAGGAAAAGGAAAAAAGCAGATGGTGGTGGCAGCTCTGGCATCTTTTCACTGATGCCTTGCAACCATCATATCTCTGGCATTGAATGTGAAAAAGAAATCAAGAAAAGGCTCTTATGTAGTAAATATGCACTGGGCTGGAGCCATGGCTTCCAAATGCTGACATATGCATATATTGCTGAGGATTTACACAGAACAGTACAAGGAAACTACCATGCTAACCCTGAAATACCTTGGAGGCCTTGGGAATTCCTCTAAGAATTTTCTTTTAGCTACCACCAACCTGAGTTTGAGATAATGCCATTTAAAGGCCAGTTGTAATTTTATTGTCAAGGTATAAGGACTAAGGAATTGGCCTGTATTTTTAGGGCTGAATGGAATCGGGTACTGGTTCTTTAGTAAAACAGCCTCTTTGCTGCTGTTGTCAAAGGAAAAAAAAATTGGAAAGCAGGGTATAGTACAGAACCACTCAGAAGTACTCAATTTCAGAGAAAATCTGCAGCTTTGAGATTCAATGTTTGTAACAATAGTTGTTGTGATCTACTAGTCTGAGGCACCTTGTACAAGTTTCCATTTTTATGAAATACCATACACAGGATTTTAAAAGAAAATAATACTTCCCTTCCCTGTCAATATTTCTGCTGGCATCTTATGGGCTAAACAAAAAAGACCTCCAAAATCTAAGCTGAGAAAAACACAATCACTAAAATCACCTTGGCAGCTAGGTGGTGTGAATAAGTCAAGAGGAAACTGAGGACATCAGTGTTCTTTTGATTGGGGATTTACTTTTTCAAATTGAGCAAAAAAAGCTGAAAACTCTAATGGAAAACTAAAATGGTAGTATAACCAACTTCTGACATATGGATTGTTTCTAAAAATGTCATATGTTTCTTAACTTTATTAGGCACAGCCAGTTTAATCAGAATAAGCCAGTCACACTTAATATGGCTATCAAGAGTGGAAACATTTTATAAGTTCAGTTACTTAAAGGACAGAATAAAGCCTTTTAGGTTTTTAATGAAGGATCTGAAGAGGTGATGTCATATTTCTCAAAGAAAAGACTAGGAAAATAATTATATCGCTCATTCTGAAAAAATATTTGAAACTATAAGAGTGGATTTTCAGTGAATACAAAATATTCAGCAAATAAAAACCGTAGCAGCTTGCATTTCTGTCCCCTTATTCATGGTTTTCAAATGTGAAAATTCCCACTTTGCAGTAAAGGTAGAATTTCAGTGGAAGATTTAAACACTTACTGATTTTCTCTTCCTGTACTTTCAATTTTAGCATAATGCTGATTTTTTGTTTATATACATTCTTGCATTCTGTTGGGTAATATTCAAGGAAGTGAAAAACTAAGATAAAATATTCAAATCTAAATAGCTTGTAGTAGTGTTATAGCTCTATCTCTTATATTGATGGTGGAAAAGAAATGGGGGACCCTTTTATCACACAGGACCTTACGGACAAAACCCTAAATTTTCGATAAGGATATTTCACTTATATCTGACTGTGGTATGGTTTGTACACTTGTCCCAAATTCCACTTTACTCAGTGAAAAGGCCATGAGTGTGAGGTAGACTGCAATCCCAGCAGACTTTTCTGTTCCTTTTATCTGAAGATGCACAGTTTAAAACCTTGCAAAGCAGGCTTGGGTAGCTTAAGCCACTTAGGTCCATGCACCACAGATGGGGAGTAATTGACCTCTATGCCATGTGGCCTTCCCAAATCCACAACTCATCAGCAGTGGTGTCCCCATATCTTCCCTTTTACATTACCTGAGGTACAAAGTGCTCCCTGGAGTGTGGGAGAGCAAGCCAGGCAGAGCTGCTGCAGGAAATTTTGAATGGGTCTCTAGGGAAAAAAGACCCATCCCTGTGAGAGCAGCTGATTTTGACTAAACCTTAAAATAAGAAAAACTAGTATTAGAGTCTCCACTTGAGGGCATTATTAAACATTAGGAGAGCATTACTTTACAGACCCAGTGTGTGGAAATGCTGGTGACAATATGATTCATCAGATGCAATTTATTTTAACTCAATTTTTCTTGGAGCTACCCGAGTTCTGAGATTAAGAACTCCTAAGACTGAGATAAAAGCATTAAGAGGCAGCAAATATCAGTCCTCCCTGTTACCTGTAGCACAGATTATGCATGTACTATTGCCAACTCCCATCATCCTGGTGGGACGGAAAAAAGATTATGAAATGAGATCCTGGGGGTCAGTGCTCTGCAAAAAATAACCCCTGCTTAGTCAGTAACATGAGGCTGTGCTTAATACTAGTTACCCTGTTAGAAGATAATGGATTTACTTGGAGATATAATTATATAGTTACTTCGCTCGTTGGACTCATTCAATTGGGTGACAGCAGGGGAATTTGATCTTGTGGTAGGAAAAACTAGAAAAACCAAGGTAAATGGAAGGAATAATTAGGAAAAATAGGTTGTGATGTCTGGGAGGGAGTTGTGCCAAATCCTGAAGAAACAATAAAAAACACTGAAGAAAGGTTAAGAGAAAAATACAATGAAAATAGGTGTCCTTGGTGTTTTAGTTATTGCCAGGTGCAGAGAAGTGCCCGTGTCCCTGACTGTGCTTGCTCCAGGTGGTGCTCAGTGATGGGTGGTGCTCAGCCACCTAGTCATTCTAGATCCAGTCACAGCCCTGTGTCCTTCCATCCCACATGGTCTTGTTTACTTGCCAGGGTTGTGTATGTGATTGCTAGCCCTGATAGCTCAGCCATGTCAAAGGATGTGAATTCAAAATTATAAGGAGAAAAAATAGACAGAAGCGATTATAACAAAGAAAAAGAGCTCCGAGGGGCTTGTGTTTTTAAAGACTTTACAATACAACCATATGGTGCAAATGCTTTTCCCCCATGCAATAAATGTTGCCTATAACCACTGAAATTCAGCCTGAAATCTGCCACAAGAGTTTTCTAAATTGCAATATCTTTTTCTCTTGAAAGAATTCATCCAGAAAAATCAAAGACTTGAAGCCAAATTATTTTCCCCTGCCAAAGAATATGTATACACAGAGCAGCACTGTGCTTGTTGATCTGGTGTTTTCTTCTTTAGAGTATAGTTAAAGCCACTAACGCTCACAGAACCTGAGGAAAATGTTCCCCAGGTCCCATATTGCAATATCATTATATTCAGTTGTGCAGAAACAGCTCCCTACCACATTTTGCTGTTGGGTCTTTGTTAAAACACTTCCATTTTTATTGCTCCCTCTCCCATCTGATTTATTTGTTTATATATTATTTTGTTAACTTGGAGGATTTAACAGCTTCTGGTGAATATATAGGACTGGCTGAACTTGAAGTAATTATTTTTCAAATGAGTTTTCATGCTTGAATGACTCCCTCTTGTGAGGAGCTTCCTTTGGTTCTGAACTTTTTTTACACAAAAGACATTTGAAGAACAACTTGCAAGAAATGATTGCACCCTTTAAAACTTCTTTTCTAATAATAATGCTTCTAGCAAATTTGCTGTGAGGGAAATTGTTAATATTCGTCTGAAAGAATTAAAGTGTATAAACTAAACAGGACTTGTTTTTTTAATGGGAGGGGAAGCATAGCACTTAGAAACCTTGTGTCCTAAAGGACTGAGGTGGGAGAGGAGATATTTTCAGCACCTGTAAGGAAAAGATGAGGCTGGATCCAGCCAGAAAAGAAATAATCACCTTGGTTGTAAGATTGGATCAGGAAAAATTTAAATAAAACTTCTTAATTGTAGAAGAGTAACGGAAGGAAGAAGTACCTGGGCTTTCACCCTCCAGATAAATCTGAAACATCTGGTGAGCTCTGACCACAGCTTGTGATCCCCTGAAGAAGGTGACCAAGAACCCACTGGGCTGACATGAGAAAGGGATTACAGCCCTGCTGATATCCTTCCCCAGGGGTACTTGAAAATACCTTAAAAGGAAAATGTATTCTGCTCGCTTTTGCTGTTTTTTGCACAATTTCTAGTGCTAAACATAGCACCTTCATCTCCACAGAGTCTCTAAAACATCCAAAATTTAAAAAGAAAATCAAGTAAGTTTTCCTCTTTTTCCTTTCAAAATATACATGTTCTCTCAGCTCATCTTTTTTGATATCAAATGCTGGAACTTTTAATTTGTGCACTAGGATTTTTCTACATGTAAAATATTGCAAAGATTAAAACAATTCTGCAAGGCTTCTAGTATTGTGGCAAGGAGTATCTTAACTTTGAGAAGGAAAATTCTAGCTTAGTGCTGGGATTTGCTACTTGTTTCTTCTTTTTCTGGCAGCAGTCATATTAAACTCACTTTTAATATAGAAATACTTCAATTTTTATCCAAATTTATTTGTGATTATTTTGCCATCTCTAAGCACCATTCCACGTAGTATTACCCAGGCACCAAAAGTAACTGAAGAAAGCAAGAAATGGTTCCACATAGCAAAAGCCATAGCATGGCTGACACATAGCAATATTAATATTTTCCCTTCAGTTTGGAATTACTCATGTATAAATTTAAGTTCATGCACAAAAATTTTCAGAACAGAAATATGCAAGGTGTTGGCTGCATGAGCCCTCTGGTTAGCTTTTCTAAGGAAGCCAGCCTTTGGGAATGTTTGTACAGTTTTACTGATAATGGCTGTATATGGGACAATTTGGTGCCCTTGGGTATTTTCTGGGCCTATTCCAAAAGTTGTGATCTGAACACAAAATGTGTGCAAGGATATTAGCAAAAACATTGGAATTGGATTGTAAGAGGAAACTGTTATTTTTTTCACTGTGCAAGCTAGAAATTGGAAAGGACAGGAGTCATCAAATGAAAATGCAGAGTAGTCAAAGTTGCAGGATGTGGACTGAGCTTTCTGTCTTGTTTGTTGTAGCCAGGAAGGCGATTAGCAAAATTCTGAGTTTTTTCTGAAGTTGTATCTTCAGCAGAAAATGGGAGCAGGGATTAGTTCAAACAGTTTTTGACTGAGGAAGAAGGGAAAGGTTTGGTTTTGACCCGATATTTGAGGGACGGTAAAAGGCTTAATTAAAAATGGAGAAAACATAGCAGTGACAATAGGTGGCAGTGTTGTTTCAGAAAAACCCATTTCTTATATTTTTGCTTTTGCCTGGATTTGCTCTTTTAAGGGAAGGGAGAAAATAATAACTCTCTTTTGCCGTGGAGAGCATCAGGAGTCAGGAGTCAAGATTATTACTAGCTTTCATCGAGGCTAATTTTCTTCCTGGCTTTTTTTTTTTTTTCCATAATCTTGAAGATTTTTGTGAAGATCTCTTATTTGGAATTGACCTTGAATCCTACAGCTACAGATGCAGACCAGAAGGTAGTTTTTAATACTTGGTCTGTATTCTGGGATTTGAAAGCTTGCAGGGCTCAATCAGCTGGAAAGCAATTCAATTGATTAAGGGATGAGTTGAAGTTGTTTTGGATGCTCTGCCTTCCTGTCAGCTCGTCTGGTGATTCCTTAAGGTTTTGTGTTTCCTGGCTTTGCAAGCAGCAGTCTCCTCTCCCTTGCTGCAGTGTGAGACCTTGCATGCAGCAGCAGTGAGAAATGTCACTAGGCAGACGAGCAAAACTGTTCACAAAGTCGGTAAGACCTGAGAAACAGCCTGCCTTCCAGGCCCACAGAAGTAAAGTTTTCCCTGTACTTTTAGTTACAGGCTAAAGGAAAGTGATGGTCTGCAGCTTTGAACAGGGTTCAGAGCATCTCGGCTCCTCATGCTATTTTGTTTTTTCCTGTGACCTCTGGCAACTTGCCTAATCTGGCCCTATGGTGCTTAGCCTGTACAGTGGAGATAGCACTTTGATTTGCCTGAATTCAGGGTAATGTTTGTCTCTCACTCTGCTGTCCTCTGCTAGAAGAGTTCTGATACTGAGTTAGACTTTCAGCTGTGTAATGTGAATAAAATTAGCTGTATCTGCTTAAGAGTTTCCATGATTGAGGGGAGCAATAGAACTACAGTAAAGGTAGCACATAGGTGAAATCACCTAACACCAAGTGCTTCAGTGGACCAGCACCAGACTGGAAACCAGCAGCTAGACCATTGACCTAGAATATGGAAATACCTAGACTAAATTTTCTCCTCTGCCAGAAAATGTTCAAATGTCCAGGTTATCTGAAAGAGCATTGATTTGTAGGAAATGGAATATTTGGAAATATCCCATGGGAAAACAAGGCTTGGAATCTTCTCATATTAATTTTGTGCACAAGAGTGAAAATCATAATTTACTTACATACTTAAATCACTCACATGAGTAATAAGAATTATAACACAGGTGTTACCTGCTTGGGCTGATATGAGGAGTGCTGCTTGGGCATAGGTTACAAAAGCACCTAGACATGATTGAAACTGCCCTTTGTTATCTCTCCTGAGGCAAAGAACTCAGCCTTGGTTGCCTTCCCCTACTAGTTTACTGCAGAAGGCTACATTAAGTAAACCCCTTTTCCCCAAAGAATTTGGGCATTCAAATTCTGCTTAGATTTTTTTCCCCCCCTCAATATACCACTGCAATCTATTTTCTGGGCACCTCCTGGGTTCGGGCTAGAGTCAAGGCGCAGTCTTCAACACCGAATGCAGAGGTTCTCATACGCCTGAGAGGCAGTGGGCTACCTGTTCTGTATTCCCTTCTTGGTACTGGATCTGCAGAGGGTGTAGAAAGTTCAGGTATGGATGCTGCTGTGATGGCTGATGCTCAGCTGCAAATATTGAACATGTTTGGGCTCTGAATCTTACAGTGAATTTAGGTAAAAGAGGTCTTGCTCCACTGACTGACCTGAAAGCTGTAAACTGCCACTCTGCTCCTGTTGTGAAGAACTGCTGATCCATGTGACTAAAAATTAGGCTTTTCATATGTTTCCCTGTCAGAGGCTTGAAGCTGCTTGTTGTGCAGTGGGAATTAACTCTCACTGTTGGCATAATAGTTTTGAAATATCACCCTGTGAAACGTATTTCCTATGCAGTTAGCTGAATTCTGGAAAACAATTGAGCTTTTCTCTGGCTGTAGGTATGTGCACTGGCTACTGCTGTGATTACAACTAATCTTGGAAGTGCATGGTACAGGCAGCCTGGTGTCGCCCACAGGTTCCATCCTCGGGGATCCTTCTTCATCAGTGGTGCTCTGCTCTGTAGAAAAGAAGGGTGTATGAAGGCAAATGCCTTTATGATTCTATGAAAATAATTCTTCAGTATGTTGCTGCTGCAAAGGAGGGGATTTCTGTGCGCTAGGTCCTTGCCAGATGAACTAGGACAATAAACCCATAATAAATATGGAGAAGAGAGTTACTCTAGGCACTCGGAATAGCAGTGAAATGTGGGATGCTTGTTGGAAGAAAAGAATAACTTCTTGGCTTATAGATTTTGGGCAGCTGTGGTAATTAAGACATAACATGATTATTTTCCAGACTAAGAATATTTTGCCATGACTGATGCTTGTGGAAACTGTATTTCCTACTGGAAGGACTCCTGAATATTTGCTTTCTTTATATCTGCTCTCTCTGAAGTCTGTAGGGATTCATAGGATAATGACTGTTTTTTAAGAGTTCCTGAAATGTAAAAATGCTTAAATCCCACACCACTTTCAAGAAGATTTAAGTACCTAAACATATGTGAGTATCTGGGTTTTCAGAATAGTATTTTTAATTAAAAATCCCAGATATAAATATTCAGTTTTTATTTAATATGAAACTGAGAGGAAATATATGGTTATTGTCTGAATTGTTATAATATATAGCACATAATATATTAATCTGTATGCTATAATTCACATTTTATTATAATTGCATATGAATTATGAATATGGTGTGGTATGAATTAATATGAAATCTATGCTTAAATTTGCACCAACCTCCACTAAGTTAGATAGCTGTAGAAAGAGATGTCTTTGCCCCATTCCAAGCAGGAATGAGACAACAAAAAATAAACCATGAAAACTGATATTCTCTGTTTCTTATTTCCTCATCCACTGCTGTTTAGTTTGTGTTGCTTCATTTTTCAGCATGGAATGGCTATTTGCAGAGGATGAGCTGTTTTCCTGAACTGTTTTCCTTTAAAGCATTGCCCAAAGTAAATGGAGACAGGGAAGGCTCTCCCACGTGGGGCCTTCTACAAAAATACTCTCAACTATTGATATGAGTCAGATACTTGAACCAGCTATGGGAAATTGCATGTGTACTACATATTCCTGCTGCAAAGCAGTGGTAAACAATTTTATAGGCTATTTTGCAGTAGAAGAACAGGAGTAAGACAGCAAAAAGGTGAACTTGCTAAAAACTCCCACCCTGCAGCCTTGGAAAATATTACTCCGAATGATTAAAATTATCTGATAGTCAGCACTAAACAAAAAAATCTTTCTTTCATGTTCATGTCAGTCCACTGTGTCTGCATTCTTTTGCATTATTTCTTTCAGAACATATTATTCTGCTTTCTGTTTTTGTATGAAGTCTGAAATTGTGTTTACCATATCTGTCAGAGCTGGCCTGGAGCACTTCCAGTCCTGTCTAAAATCTTGATATATAAAAGAGAATGTAACTTTATTATACTTTTCTCAGTAGAGACAAACACCATTATTGGTTTTCTTCTATGTTCCTTTTTTCCCCTTTAAGCTGGAGAGTGGGGAAAAAAGGAAAACCAAACTTTTACTAGAAGACTACATTATAATGTGTATTATAGTTTGTGTGTTGATATCTGTTTTATTACTAAAATCAAGTCTTTTAAGAGCTAAATAAAGTATTAATAATATTTCCTTGTCCTAATGCTTAGAAATGTTTGTAAATGATAGAACTGATCCCTTGTGTAGATCATACTGCTAGCTACTAAAACCTAAAAATCTCCTAAATCTTTACTCTTAAGAAAAGTAGTATCGTACTTAAAGCAGTAAGCCTTTAACTGTAATCTTCCCTCATTTATCCCTCACATGGTCTCACATCCCTGTGGCCCCAAGTTATACCATGACAACTTACTGTATTTGGGAAAAGTTAAATAAATGAGTTCAGTATACTTCTGTCTATGTGCAATTATGATATTCAGGCAATTGCCAGCAAAAAATACTAACAGATTGTAAATCTTTAACTGATCTATCTGTGAGTAAAACTTGTGGCAGATTTGGTAAAATACATTTATAGGTGCCTGTATTTCCAGAAGTTATGAGGAAAAAGAGAAATATTGTTATAAGCTATGTGAGTTTTTCTGAACTTGACTTTTAAAGTTTTCCCTTAGGTCCAAGCAAAAATGCAACTAAATATTTGGCGTGAACAAGCCTGTCTCAAGTGCAAATATTGGTTCTTTCATATCTCCACATGTCCTCTTGTTCCTGATCTAATATGCAAACAAATTTCCTGCAAAATTACTTTCTGCTTAGCATCTAATTACCAATGGTCCTTTCTGTATTGAATCAATTGCTGATCAGAGGTATAGGTTGTCTAAATTCTGTAGAACTGTGCTTAGGAAACCTTGCTGTGAGCATTCAGGTGGGAAGTCGGAGTGCTGGAATAGCTATTTCTTTCATCAATATTTAAGTATTTTCTTAGAGGCTGTTATAGCCATACAAAATAAGTAGCTAAAGCTGTAATTTCAAGTCTAAAATGCATCCAAATACAGTTTCAGGAGAAACTGCTATCAAACCTGAGGTGTGTGTACAAGCCAGCTTGCATTGCCTGTCTTCTACAAATACAACCTTTTTCCTTTCCTTGCTTTTTCCAGCCCCTATTTCTCCTGTTTGCTTATGAGTTGGGGGTGTAATTTCAAACCAGTCTGCATTTCCTATAAAATAATCTTCAGCATTCTGTAGAATCAGAGGTGATGACATTGGAACTGAGCTAGCCTGCCTCTAAAAGATAAAGTATAAATGAAAGAAATACTGGCTTCTAGTAATTGCCAGGTCAGTCCAAAAGTACCAGGAAGTTGTTTCAATTGTTAAGTGCTGTATTTGTAGGTACAGATGGGGAAGATTGTTTTTTTGTTGCTTTGGACAGCTGTAACAAGCTACCTATTTTCCTGCATCCCAGACCCCACTCTTTGGAATGCTTTTGAAGAAGTACGAGACTGTGGCTTTCATGTTTCATTTCCCCCTCCTGCTCTGTGTTGGCTGAGAAGAAAAATGGATTTCCTAATGGGCTAAAGTGAAAAGGAAAAGGGAAAATATTATTCAGGAACCAATCTTGCTGTCTGTCAAACTTAGTAAAATCATTTAAAGTGGCCTCATGTATGGATGCATGCAGATAGCAAATTACTGTTTTGCTCAGTGCTTGTTTTTCAGGTCGCCAGGTTTGGAATACTGTAGACTTTATCCTTGAAATGAGTCTCTATGCCAAATGCAGAAGTTGTGTACTAAGTGTAATGGAGTTGGTAATTATACTGTAGCACATGCAGAGTTATTTAAGTTCCACATGTGACCAAGAGGTGAGGTGCTGAAAAGGAGCATTCTATTTTGCAGGATTATTTTAATTATTTTCCTTGTTGTAAATACAGCTCTGCATCCATCATGAAAGATGCTCACAGTAGGGTTCTTCCATGTTTTCAAAGTCTGCTATCCCCCACTGTTTCCTAAACAGCTATTCTTTGAGGTCTTTCTTAAGCACCTGCGCAAGAAAAAGGAAAAGCTGATTTGGGATTTATTTTCCTGTTCAATGGGGAATGGGAACGACAGGATGGGAGGAGGGAGGAGGGATTAGTCCTTCTCACTATGGCACTAATGAAAGTATGCTTCTCCGTGAAAGAAATTTGTTCTGCTTTGAAGTCAGTGGAAGAACTAATGATATGGAGGAGTTGACTGGTGATGTGTAACACCATGCAAATGTCTGTATTTTAATCTTTATACTGAAAGCAATTACTACCTTCTGTCTTGTCTTCCAAGGAGGCATTTTTCTGCCACCTGCTGTGGATATTGTTCCCAACCTACCCCAAGTACACATAGTACTTCATCCTAACATAAAGACCTTTGGTCTGAGCATGGTCCCTGCAGGCATAAATTCAGTATGTCCAACTTTTCGCTACAGAAGAGGGTGTGGACAGGACTAACAATATTCAGAAGGAAGCAAATTTCCAAAGGAGTGAGTTTTCAGAGTCTTTGAGGTGTTTATTTTCTGTTTTGTGGAGATAAGTTATGCCAGTCAGATGGTTTAAAGTTTTCTGGGACCACTAGACCCAGGAAAGAAACTCTTTCATACCAGTATTGAGGAAAATAATCTGAGGTAAAAGGCAAAAGAGGAACTAAAATGCAAAGTTTTCTAGTGGTGCTTCTGGCACAGTGTGTTGCTTTAGCCAAATGGATGGATGCTTACTGATTGTAACTTGTTTAGTGGCAATCTCTCTGCTCCCTCCTCCTCTGCTTTCCCTGTTGGAATTACTGTGGAAGTACTTCTTAATTTTAATTTTTGGTTTTTGATAAAGGTATCAGGAACAAGCCACTCTGAACACTTTAAAAACAATTCTGCTACATATCTGTGTCTAGGGGGGGGATAGAGAGTGATTTTACCCATGTATAGATATACTACTTTTGATCTTCTTAAAAAGTGAATTTCTACAGTGAAGAAAGCTTCCTCTGAAAACCTTGGTTCCTTTTTGATAGTAAAAATTCCAAATAATTCTATATTGAATTTAAAGTCTCAGCTGGGCCTAAGTTCAAGCAGGTTTATGAGACTGTCTTGGTAATATAAAAAGCTTTAGGCAAAGATTTTACCATGTTTAAACTTTCCCCACAATAGGGAAAGAAGAAGGAATTCAGAAAATCTAATTGCCTTAGCAAAAACTGAGCAGCCAAGGAGTACTTTGTAGTTAAAGCAACCAAAGAAAGATGACCCTTTTTCTTTAAGAACTACAGACCCTCCACTGATGGGAACTATTTAAAAGTTTAATGTTTTTGCTGGGTTTTCTGCTTAGACCATATTTCAGCCATCTTCATCCTTTTCCTTCCTTTTCTATAGTGGACACATGATTCAACAGTTCTTGATGATTATTTTTTGAAATACTACTTTCTCATGCATTTCAATATATGTTTTAAATACATACTGCAATTTGTAGTAGTATTTCAACAAGAGTGTTAGCGCCAATTTGTGCATGGAAAATGTGCTCATCTCAAGCTCTGGAACATTCATTTTTCTTATAATCTGTAAATATTTCCACTTGATATTTTACTGGGAGTAGCTTGCCAGTCTTTAGACATAATGTACATTTGTCTAGGACAAGCTCTGTGTTAGAGAAATCACTCATTGCTGGAAGCTTCCAGCAGCCTCAAAGGAGCAGGGAGCAGATTTTGCATGTTTAAGGTCAGGAAAGAAAGATCAGGAAGGAAACAAACAAACAAACTTTAATTTAGTTTCCAATTGCTACTCATGTGAACATAGTCTGGTGCTGGGGAAAGGTAATATACTTACAGAAGAGGAATTTTGCAGGTATCTGTCAGCTCATTGTTCCTGCCTGTGGTGCCCAGCCCAGTGGAGTACAGAAATGGAGCTGTCCTTCCCAGCACAACCGAGAAACACACAAGTTGCTCTTAAAAATATCAGCTGGGGTGTTGCACTTGGGGATACACCCAGCAGTGTCCATGTTTGGATGGTGGTGTGTTGCAACCATTTATTCTCCATCTGGCAAGGAAGACAAGCACATGCCTAAAGCCCTTCTTTCAACCCAGACACTGGGAAAGCTCACTGGGCAGCAGATGGTAGTCAGCCCATCTGCAGCCCCACTGGGCCATATGCAGGTTTTGGGGTCTTCAGCTCCTGTGAGAATAATGATTTCAGCCTCTTGCCCCCTGACAGATCACTGCTATAGGTTATTCACACTGAACTTGCCTTGCTGGCCACCTTCTGCCGAAAGGGCAGGGAGCACTGACACCACACGCAGTCTTGGTTCTGCCGTGTTTCCCTTCAGGTTCTGTACCACTTTCCCACTGAAATTTTACTCCAGACTCTTGATCACGGCTGGGAGAGTTGCCAGCTGTACCAGCACTCCTGCATTATGTGCTCTAAGCTCTCTGTCTAGGCATTTTGTAGGAGCTCTTCCAGGCCTGGAGCCAGGTGTGTGTGCTCAGCAGTGGGTGTATGGCCATCCCACTGTGATCCAGGAGCTTGCATTAGCTGGGAGCAGCACCGTGCACTCACAGCCTAGAGAGGAAGACTATAACTTTTCTGCCTCTGGGCTCTTCAATTAGTAGAAATGATGCAGAGATGATGCAATCAGCTTTCCCAGTTAAAACTATTTTGAAGCCATTATAACATCTTCTGCAAAAAATTCCTGATTGCTCTTTGGGATGTAAATAAGTGCCCTGTTTCCCAGGAAGGTTACTAAATTGAGACCATTAATCCAAGGTCTCTCTGTGTCTCTGACCATTGATTTAATAACTCCTTTCTCCTCTGGGCATCATCTATGGATACAAGTTTCATACTGATCCCTTGGAGATGACTGTTTGCCACCTGTTTTTCAAATTAGACAGCAGAGGGACTGTGCTTTTGCCTTACAGAACTAGAGCTAAAAATTCAAGCTGCTGCCAGAAGTGTAGCAAAACATCTTGTCATGCTTGAGTATTCCCCTTTGTTGTGGCTGAAACTAGGACACCCTTCCATCATACAACCTATCTTCCCACAACTCAGCTGCATTGTTGGCACCCCTGGGCTAGCAATGACTTTTGAGAGGAGGTGTCATGTATGGGGCCCCCCATGTGGTGTCTGTTCCCCCATCACCCCAGTTCTATGTAGCTCTGACTGTTTCCATGTATACCAGACTGAACTCATTTGCTTTGTCATGAATTCATAGCCCTGGAGACAGACACACATGATGATGCATGGCGCATACCTTAGGTTATATGCAGAAATGTAAACTCAGATTCCTCAGATTAAATGTTCAGCAATCCACTCAAAGCATATGTCCACACAGCTTGCAATTTCAAGATTACAAGCTGTTCAGAGATAGAGAGATCTAATGTGCAATACCATCCACTCCTGTAAATATTAAACATTTGAAAATGTTTGTGCAGTTTTATAACAGAATTGTAAATCTGCTGAACTTCCCAGATTTCACTCTAACTACCAGTAAGTAATTTATTGTGATTGTGAGACTGAATTCAGATCCTGCTCATGACTAGTGTGAAGGTAGGAGTGATACAAAGGGAGATTCTACAGCTGTCGTGAGAGCAGTAGATGCTGCCAGGAGCAGTTACAAATGTGAACATTTCAAAAAGCAAACCATGCTGTATGGTGTGTACCTGCTGAGTATCACTGAAGTGACACTGCAGAGCTGTCCATCCACAGCACCCTCCTGGTTGCTGGTGTGGCAGTCTTGTATCTCTTCCACTCCCAAGCTTTATTATAAAGGCTCTGCAGTAGCTTTTGTGGACTGTAAGGTGCCAAATGGGAGCTAGAATGCAAATTTTATCAAGGCTCACTATAGGTCATCACTATCAGATGCTGAAATGTCTGAATATGTTATTTCCTGCTCTTATTAGAAACTGTATGGCAAAACAAATGTAAACAAAAATTTTCATTTGAGCTTGATGAGAACCCCAGTTTAGCAAATCCACTGGTCCCAATTCTTCACCACCTTTATGCCTTTTCAGAGGTATCATCTGTGTAGACACATTGCTAGTTCCTTGTTGCTGTATTTACCCTGTGCTGCAACCTCATGGAACTGCCACCACACTGTCTGCGGGTGCTGGATTTCTGACACAGCAGCATCACAGACCTACTGGCTGGAGTACTGACTTGATTGCCTGCCTTCCCTCTAAGGACACAGTTTATAGCCTGCTGCCTATTTGTAACAAGGCAGTTTAGAAATGCCAGAGACTGGAAATTGGACCAAATGTACCATTCATAGAGTTAAAAATGGGAATCATTTAATGCTAAAAACATCTCCTGCTTTTCCTCTACTCTCTCTTTTCTAAAGGTCAAGGTATTTGTATAGAAACATTAAGCCAGCTGTAGAGATGTTGCAAGACCATTCCAGCTACATTGTGATGTGATTTTTATCTCCCGCCCTAACATGGAATGTCAGTCATAATTAGTGTTGCACATAAATTTCTCACTGGGATTCAGGTTTCACATGATTAGGAACTAAACTATGTAGAGTGCTTCTCTTGTGACTCCATAGTTTCAATTAACAGGTTTAGCGATGAAAAACCACAGTGAGAGGTAATGGCTGAGGTCAGAGAGATTATCTTTTTCTATAGCAGTTGTCATCTTAAATGAGAAAACACAAACGAAAGAGACTTTCATTAACCTGACTAAGGAAATGGCTGCTGCAGATATTGTGTCAACAGGAAAAGCGTGATCAGGACAAAATCCTTCCCATGGCCTTGGTCACCACTATAATCATCCTAATCCCCAGTGGGTATGGTGATGATGTGCAGTACCAGCCTGCTGTAGCCTAGCTCTGTTCCATTGATGAAGCATGTAAGCAGATTATTACTGGTCTGATCAGTGCTCTTGCTCATCAAGAAACTTTTGTTACTTTAGAGCAAAGCATTAGAAAGCCAGAGGATGAAATAAATACTGCACAGTGCTGAGCAGAGACAGAAATCCACTACTTTAGTCCAGGAAAGTGACCCTGGATTTCTTCCTTTTCTTTCAAGGGGCCTTAGACCTCTGGAATCCCATTCTAAGAAATATTCAAGGGACAGAGTATTTAAAGGGGTGAAAAAAATACAATTACAGGACAGGCATTAGTATTGAAAAAGTAGGTCTGCCTGGGGCAGGACACTCTCAGCAGTGGCAAGGCACACAGACATGCCCCATACTTGGTCTGTGTAGATTTTGGGGAGCTGTGTGGGGAGACTTCCACAAAGAGACATTATTATGAAATTGCACGCTGTTGGAAATGGTGATTGCCAATAAATAGAAAACTTCCAAAGAAAGGTCACTGAACCTGCAACCTGGGCATAAAGATGCTGACTTGACCCTAGCATCAAAATCTATCTAGAAAGGCCTTATCTTATGGAGGAACAAATGTGTTCTACTTCTTATGGCTGCTTTCACGGTATGGCTTTCTTCTAGGTGTCAGGAACATCTGCCTGCCATTTCTGTTTCTCTCTTTACTTCAGGAGACCAGGAGTATGCTGACTGGAAGGAAGGGATACTCATATCTTCCAGGGGTTGCTTGATCTAAGTACATGAGTTAAAAGCTATGCAAGTGTGTCATACAGATACTGAATCTGTGCTATTTGTAAGGTCTTAAACCAGCTGGGAAGAGTTGGGAGCAGTTTCTTATTCATTAGACTCCTCACTACACACACTTTGGATTTTTCTACCTTGAAAAATCACTTGTAGCTTGAATGTTAGAATGAGGAGGGGCAGAAAAGTAATAAAAAAATCCCATTTTCCCTCAACATTTTAGTCACTGATACAAAGTGGTCTTCATCAATGTCACCTAGTATTGGCACAGAGTGACTTTTGTATGTAGATAGCTCAGAACTTTGGCTGTTCACATCTTTCAGCATTAGAGCTCCTTTGCATCTATAACTGTTCACCTTGATAATTGCTCTCTGTCACATGCTTGGAGTGGTCTGCAGTTCCCAGTCTGCATCACCTGGCTCCTCTGGCTGATGTTCAGGCCATCTCCAAGGAGAATGCCTATGAAATAAGGTTAGACAATGAAAGATCTCTCTGCTTTCAACATGCATTTCAACTGTTAGATACAGAAGACAGATGAGTTTTGATTTCACTTTTGATTTTTAATGACAACGAATAACTGAGTAAGAAAAAATATTTTTAAAAACTGTAATTGCTTACAATTTAAGGGAAGGACTGAACTGCTCTTTTCCAGCTTGCCTCTGGTTGTACTGGTCCTTACTGGATGATTGAACCTGGTTACCAGCTGTTCTTGAAAGGCTATCAGCTCTCAAAGCAGAGCCCTTGCACTCCTTCCCCTTAATTCAGTGGGAATTAACCAGATATCTCTGGGGATAGTGAGAACTGGGTGGATTGTCTTCCTAAATCTGAGCTTTTTTTCTGTGGTAGTGCAGGGAGAGTGGAGAGTGTTAGAACAAACTTACTTAATCACAGTCTTCCTGACTGTTATGAAGGGTCAACCATAATATGGGAGAGCAGATCTGAAGTTACAGGTAGGGAGCTGCTTTCATTTGAAAGTAGCATCATTAAAAGAAAAAAAAGATGAAAAAAACAAAAAGGAGAAAAAGCATTAAACGACTGAAATGCATTTTAGAAAGATAGAAATAAATGTGAGTTCTAATACTTTTGCAAGGAGTTGTATCAAACAAACGCTTCCAAGCAGACAGCATAATGGCCTATTACAGAAACACAATGTCACTTGTAGGTGGCTAGAAGTACAAAGTAGGAAGCTGATAGCGTCACTAAATGCTTTTTCCAAAGTGCAAGGATGGGTGCTCACTGAAATGTTTTCTGGCTGAGTAAAGATACAAGTGCAGATAGATGGGGGCAGGAGACAAGCAGTCTGTTTTCCCCAAGAGGCTGTCTCCTGTCCCTTCATCTTTATTCTGACTCAAGCATCCAAAATTTGTGGGTTCTTTGCTGAGGCTTTAACGTCATTCAGCTATGAATAGATACCCAGTAACCACAGAGAAGTGCCCATGTTTATTTCTCTCTCCCTTTAAATCATTGTCCACAATGCTATGATATTACTGTCATTTTGGGGGAGGAAAAAAAAATCAGCAAAAAATTCTGATTCTGGTCTATGGGGGAATTTTGTAGCTGTTTTATTTTGGTGGCACTGTAGAAAATTAGGCGTATCTATAAGGTGTGCTGCAAAATGCAGTGGAGGCTGGGGATGTCTATGCTAATTTTAAAGGACTCAACTTGAAAAATCAGGAGTTATCTAGCTGTCACTGTACAGTGCTCTGCACTGACTCATATTGTCATGTTATTCAGGCAAACTACTTGTCAAGAGCTAACTGGGTAAGTGCATTGCCTTAGCAACCAGAATATTAACACACTATAACAGCAAAGTATAGCCAGTTTATACTTTGATTTCAGGCATGGGAGTTTGAGGTAGTGATATATGTGCTGTAGTGCTGTGCAGGATTGAGATAGAAAGTAATGGTAAATCTAAAGAAGCACCAAATGTAATATTTATTGTGTATCTAATGTTTAGGCACTTTTGGTTACTGGAGTGATTAAAAAAAAAAAACCTGAAAATAATGCATGATCCAGAATATATGGGCAGATCACTCCATATTCTCTTTCTACTTCTTTGCCTAACCTTTTTTAATTTTACATTTTATTCCTTCATGTGCAAGACCTATCATGAGCTTTTCAGTGTCCCTTATTTTTTTCCTGTCATGCACACATTTGATCCAATATGTAAAACATATTGCCTAAATGGAAAATACTTTTAAAACAGCAAAGATGTAGCAAGAAGCAGGTACCTGGCAGAGCATCATCTAAGAGAATAATCTGAGCACTTAATATGTCTGAAAGACAAGATCTAGTTTAATTTTTAGATGACTCAGTATTTTTCTACATATGGATCTGAAGTGGTGAGAA
Organism: Cinclus cinclus; assembly: GCF_963662255.1. Taxonomy (NCBI): domain Eukaryota; kingdom Metazoa; phylum Chordata; class Aves; order Passeriformes; family Cinclidae; genus Cinclus; species Cinclus cinclus. The sequence continues at coordinate 85,626,475 of NC_085046.1, read as the reverse complement.
AACCACTATGAAATGCAACATTTATTATTATCCACCCAGGACAGACCTGTTTCACCTTGTCTTATTGCTTGCTGCAGCTCTAGGTACACTTTACATTACTTCCTGAATCTCAGTGTGCCCCAAATATACTTTAAATAAGGAACTGACTGAACTAAGAACAAACAACTGTACTCCATCTCTGGACAGACTGTTACTTCCCATGCACATGACCCATTATTGCCATCTTCAGCCTTGGCCCAGGAATGTGAATGTCACTGACTTCCACTCATGACAGATGAAGAGAACTACTTTTACTTCAAACTATTATCTCTAATTTTCAATTCAAATGCAAATCAAAATGGGCATAAGCAAACTTTAGAGCACCTTCATGGCTGCTCTAAAGCTGCATAGAATAGTTTTATAGAACTCCTCTGATGATCAGCTGTGGGACAGCTTTATGTTTCAATTCTGTTTGTCCCAGGTCTTCAAGTCATGTTGTAAAAACCTTGCTCTGGCATTATATAATCACAATAAAAGTCTTCCTTTTGCCTCCATGAAAATGCCCTTTTTTTTATCCACACATTTTACTTCTGAAGCCTGGGAGCTCATACCTGTAATTTCATTTAAAGAAAAATTAAAATGTGATTTTAATTTTTTTTTCTTACTTTGTTTCTCATTCACTCCAGTCCTAGATGCAAAAGGGAAGTCTTGAATTCTGTTGTTCGAAGTCTGACTTGGTCTATGCAGTAGGGACCTAAACAAAAGCCTGCTTGTATAATATGTTTATGTCATGTATTTAATGCTATTTTGACAGCCTCTTTAATATTGTGTTCTGGGGATACCCACAGAGCTCCAGGCAGTTTGACAAACTTGTATAAGATTGTCAGTGAGATGCAGATTTGCACACATGGAAGCAGATGTTAAACCAGCTAGCAGTTCAAGGAGACAGGCATCAGGAAATTACAGCAGTGGCAGAAATTAAACACTTAGTGCCATTGGCCCAGTTTCTTAAGTGATGTGAATTTCTGTATGTGATGGACATGGTATTATGAAAAAAGAAAGAGAAATTGGACTAGGGACTAGATATTTCATGTTATAGTTGCTCTTTTAAAATAATCTGGTCCCTAGTCACTAAACTTCCTACAATGAAGCCTCACAATGGTTAAAATGAAAAGAAAACCAACCAACCAACCAAACAAACAAAATCAACAAAACAGAAAACCAACAAAAAACCCAAGAAACCCAAACAAGCTTAACCAAGTCTAAATTTTGAAAACATTTTTCTTTAAAAAATTTTGTCCCCTGACGCATTCTTTAACTTTTCCACAAACATGACTTGCCACTTTGCTCCTGTGGGAAACACTGAATGTGTGACCCAGAAAGACTCACTTCTAGGAGGCTGAAATTAGAATAAGGAACTCCACGAGGTAGGTTAGAGAAGCAGGTTGATTGATGAAGAAATTACTGTCCCTACCATAAAATGTCTGGACATGCATGCAGCTGGGTCATAAGCTAAGAGTAAAGAAATGGTTCATACATGTTTTCCAGCTCACCTGATTTTATATCTCAGATAAGGCAGCTGTTATAACAAACAATGCATACTAAAATTAACAGGCAGATCCTGAAAGAAACAGTTGACTTCTGGCTTACTTTCTGTGTAGCTCTTTTCAGGAAGGAGGAGAGGGTAAGGAAGCTCTTCTCATGCCTCTCTAAGTAGTCAGGACCCCATCTTTAATTATTTTCTCTCTCAAAATATCTTCTTTGCCTCATTTCTGAATCTTCAGAAAGAAAAGAGGGTCACACTACTGTCTAAGTCGATTCCTGCAAGGGCTCGTGGTGCTCTTTTTTCATGTAGTGCAAAGTAGTATTTGGCATGTGTTGATACCCAGCATCTGTGTTTGTGAAGCAAACTGCAGCCTTCTATGACTCCTGTCAGGTGCACTCTGGAGGAAAACTCTCCTGTTTTCATTCAAGTGAAAATAAAGACTGGGGAGAAAAGACGGGATGGGGAGAAATGAGTGGGAGGAGGCTGTAGAGGAATAAATTGCATTTACTTGATTGTCAGGGCAGGGGGAAGGAATAGAAATTTGAAGGACTAGTGCTTCAGGTTTTAAGCTGTCTTTCTGATCTGTAACTTGGGAAGCTGTATGAGCCTTCCATTAGTTTGGATGCTTTATCTAATGACATTCAGACCACAAATTCAATGGAAACTCTGCTTTGTACTAATCCTGTAAAAATCTGGCTAACACTAATTGAACTTTTTATTTTGGGTTCAGCAGAAAGCAGACATTTTGGATTTTGAATAAAGCTGAACAACGCTGCATTGTTGAATAAACATGATAGTTCCTTCAAGCATGATGGTGTTAAATGCTTCTTTCTTTGTTTGGATTTTTTTTTTAGAAAATAATTTCATCAGTGCAAGCAGATTATTTTTTTTTCTATTTTCTCACTCAGTGCTCATTGGATGGCTACAGAAGACCTGTCCCACCATTTATGGAAGACAGAAATCTTAGTTCTGGAGTTCTGAACAGCAGTTTTGCCCATGGCCTGGAAACAAGGGTAATATTATGGACCAGAATATCTGTGATTTTATTAGTTTCAGTTTTACAGAAGTATTAAAATTGAATGCTTTATAGACCATCCACTTAACACAAGTACTCGATTTTCTGAAATTACTGCCTGTTTCTGTTCCCTTTATGACTTCCACAACTTGATATGTGTTCCTACTATGACATCTCTTCCTAATATGAATGTCTGGCTTGCAATGAACCCTAAAGTTTTGGGTTCCGTGCAGTAACCCATATTCTGAGAGCAATAGCTCATCCTGAAAGATCTCAAAGCCAACCACATGGTTAATTAGTAATAAAGAACTACTTATACTCCTGTGTTTCTTAGATCCTTTGACAAAGACATGTGATAGCTGTCAGAAACTCGATAGAAAGTACTATAAATTTAGTAAAAAATGCTGTTGGTTATTTCAGTTTCAGTATTAGAAAGCCTGGGTAATTCCCTCCCATTCACAGATCCACCATATACTTTTCCATGTGGTTGGTTTGCTTTACAAAGAAATTGTATGAAGAAGCATTAAATGCTAAGTTTGGTTGAAATTAGTGCATCCTGATAAATAATATCATGGTGTCTCTTGACTGTGGAGTAAAATAAATTATGGGTCTATGTCAAGTTAATTGTTACTGATAACTGTCTGTAAGTGCTGAAAGATTCTTGGGGGAAATCACCATGGAAAGGTGCAGAAAACCCCCATAATTTTAGGGATTTTATTCTTTTCCCTAGGAAGAAATGAGGAACATAGTTTCTGTAGAAATGATTATTAAATAAATACTTCTTAATCAAAACCTAGAAGTTCTTATAGTTGAAAAAAAAAAAGCCCAGTAGACCAGCTGAGTTGCATAGAAAAATTGATTATGAGTTAATTGGAATGAACAGGACATTTTGACTGTGCCTCCTAGGTTTTTTTTGTTTTGTTTTGTTTTTGTTTGATTTTTTGTTTTTTTTTTCAGGAATATACCTACTCTGGAACTGTGGGTGTATATGATAAAACTTTTCTTAAAAAGCTTACTTCACTAAAATTCATAGCTCTAAGCTGAATCATTGATTTCTGATTACCAGTGGCATACATTTATGAATTAATTATCTTAATTTAATCATACAGAAAAAAAAGCCTCTTAAACAGTGTGGTTCACAACTTCGGCTTTTCATCACAAGCTAAGACTGATACTAAGAGCACAAAGCTAAAATTCTTCAAATAATGATCTTTTGAGGGTTTTCCAGTGACAATGGTTTCCACTCAGGTTATCAACTTTGCCAAAGATGCTAATATGTTACCTTAGTATGTAATAAAAAGAAAATGCTTCTGTGGATGTTATTTTATTGGAAAATTAGTTGCTTTGAAACAAGATTTTGCTTTCAACCTGTTCTTTTTGACATTTCCCCCAGTTTTATTAAAAAATGACAAGATACTCCATCTAATCAGGTGGCTGTTTCTAGCTGTGCTTTTGGAAGAAAAACTGATTTCAGATCTATTTCTTCTTTTATCTCTGAAAGCATACAGTTGCTGTCTACAGTTCTCATGCGTGCTACATGGAATCTGTGTGTCTAAAAGTTATATTTATTATTCCCAATAGGATACATTTGGAACCAAATAACCTTCAGAATTTCCCTAGCAAAAATTATATTATTTACATACACCTTTTATGTTTGCCATTGCTCTGATTCTCTTTTCTTTTCTATAGCATTAGGGAGATGCCTGTAGTTCCTTACCGCAAGGAAGAACAGAAACTCTTGATCTTTTCTACAGTCCATCTGTATAGCATTAGATATCTGCCTAGGCTGTGGGAACCTCTGCACATCATAGCAGAGAGCCAGCCTGAGCTAGACCAAAGATTTGTTTGGTCCAGCATCCTGCCTCTGACAGTGCTAAAATGCCAGAGAACAAGAGCAGTACAAACTCAGCCTTCATGGGTTTTACAAGCAGCAACACTGAGTACAGCAGGATGATCACATCTTTTGACTGGCTGGTCATGCTGTGTTTGATGCAGCCCAGGGTGGGGTTTGGTCTCTGAGCTGCCAGGGCACACACACTGCTCACCCAAACTGAGCCTGCTGCAGGTCCTTTCTGTGCCCCAAGATTTAAGAAGGATGTGAAAATCCATCACTACAAATAAAATGGTGAAGGGGCTGGAAGGAATGTCCCGCATGGAGCACCTGTGACCTTTGGTCTTGTTTGGTTTGGAGAAAGGATTCTGATGGGCAACTTCTCTCTTCTCTGCAGGAATCTTAGGAGGGGAAGTGCTGAACTCTTCGCCCTGGATTCCAATGAAGGACGCATGGGAACAATTCAAAGCTGTGCCAAGAAAGGTTTAGTCTTGACATTACAGAACAATTCTCTATCAACCAGGACATCCAACAGTGGCAAAGGCTTCCTAGAGAGGTGATTGATATCCCAAGCCTGTCAGAGTTTGAGACGTTCAGACAATGCCCTTAATAATATGCTTTGACTTCTGGTCAGGCCCCAGCTGGTTAGGAAGTTGGATTAGATGATCACTGTAGGTCCCTTACAAGTGAAACAGTCTATTCTAGTCTAGTCTAGTTTAGCACTTTTAGCATAGGGGTTTTATGCATTTATATTGTCTAAGTGGATTTACCCATGAACCTACCCAGTCATTTTCTCACATTTGGTGTAAAATTTTAATTTATCACATATTGTAGTACATTCTATATCTTTACTACCTGCTATATGAAGAATCAGACCCTTCTGAATAGTCTAAATTATGCAACTGATAACTTTATTGAAGGCCTGCAGCCCTCCTTCCCATTGGCAGGAAAAGAGAACAATCAATTCCTGTCTATCTACTCCTATCATTATACAGAGATTTTACAGACATCTTCCATATCTTAATTTGTTTGGATTTTTTTGTTTGTTTGTGTTTTTCTTTTAGAAGCCATTGGATATTTTAAAGCCTTCTCTGAACCCCCTCTGGAGGGAAAAGGAAGGCAAGTGTTGCCTGTGGTGTTCAGACACAGTCATGCATAATTTGAGAATAATAGCATCCATTTTGTTATTTAGTCCTTTCTTAGTAATTTTTATCATTGATTTGCTTTTCTGACCACTACTGAGCAGAGTTGATAGTAACCCCAAGAGCACATTCTGATGTCTGGAAACCCATTGTTCCATATGTGAGTGTAAGACTGTTTTTCCCCAAGTTGGTTTAACTGTCATAAGGACACTTTATTTCTCAGCAACTTCATGAGAAATCTCAGATGTGGTTCCTTTTGTTCTAAGGGCTGAAAGTCAACTGTAGGAGAAAATCAGAGAGGAATCCTTAAGGGCACAAGAACTGAATTTAAGCTGGTTTTATATTCTGTAACCTCCAAGGGGCATCATATTATAAAGTTTGTACTTTACATTTGTTTTTTTCCCCTCTCAAAACTCTAAACTTCTGTTATGCATCTATGACATTAAATGGTGCCTATGGGCAGCTGTCAATCTTTTGCTGCATGTTCGTGCATTAAATTTTATGTACTGTTAGAGGTGAAATGGTGTCATTAAGTGTAAGCAGTCTTCCTTTCTAGTGTAATGGATACAAAACTCTGAAAAACAAGGAAGGAAAATGAATAGTTGAAAGAGACACAGGATTTAGACTGTGTTAGTAAAACCTCTGTTGAACATTCAACCGTGTCCACTTGCATCTCTGGTCTTTTTTAACGGCTAGGCTTTCTGAAATTGGGTCTATTTTGCACTGAGCCTTCCTCTGTAGTATAGCTCTGTGTAAATGATAGATTTTGTAGCTTTAATATCAACAAACGTGGAAAATAAGCTATCTTTTTGAGGAAGACAGACACACCAAGTTGCCAGGTATGTTACTAGGACTATTCCTACACATAAAAGTTTAGCTGCTTTATCAAAGTGTCATCTACCCATCCATGTTACAGGTGTGCACTTTTAAAGTGGGGTGAAGAAGGGAAAAGGATAAAAGGAGACAAAATATTTTATTGGCTTCTGGAAGCAGACAGATTTTTGTAAAATCTCATAAATAGCTCTGTTCCCAGTGTATGGACTAACAGAAAGAATTTTTTTCTATTTCTGCTTACAGACATCTGTTCACATTTTCTGGTGGGAATTCTGGGATTTAAACAGCCATCTGCTTCCTACTGTAGCAGCTCAACAACAAAGGGCATTTTCTCAACTAACAAAGAAGAATCTTTGACTAATATAAAGGCACAGTTAGGAACATATGCTACTTTTTCCTTTTATCCTTAGTCAATACATTTTTCAGTCTATTTAGATTACACCAATTTACCAAAACAAACTGAATAAAGCATTCAACATTTCACGCAGGGAGTCAAAACTTTAAATTAAGCTGCAGGTGTGCAGCTATTGTATGCCTCTGCATGAGTGTGTTGCTGAATTCTGCAGCTTAGTAAAGATGGAGAAATTCAGTGGGGTTGTACTACAAGCTTATTTGTTTCAACAAGATGGGGGAAATGGCCATATGGCTTGTAGACTAGAAAGCAAACCAGACCACACATGCCTAAGAAACAGAAAGCACCTGGGAGTTGTATAGCTGTCTGTGTCCTGTTTGTTTCCCCAAAGTCTAACTGGTAGCATGTTGTATGAGGCTTGTAGGGCTAGATGATCTGTGACGTGTGAGCTTGTCTCTGCAATAATCAGACTAGACAACCTTTATCATAGGTTTATAGGCAATATGTTGTGTATTAAATTCCTATAAGTGATACATATTAATTATAATATTCCAAAGGTCAGCCTTCCCTCCTTCTCCCTCCCCCTGTGAGGGCACTCCAAGTATTATTGACAGTGCTTTGTATTATGTGAATAATCATATTATATTCCAAGATACAATCTATCCCCAAGCCATAAAGAAGACCTTCAAGGATTAATTCTGAGACAGATTTCCATTCAAAGTAAGTAGCATGTGCATTATATATACTTAATGAATTGCAGTGAAGCTGTAAGTTACTGTCAATACAGAGGCGATTAAAACAGAGAAGAGCTAAAATGACCCAGAAGAACTTTCAGTGATAAAAAGGGGATATAACACAAGGTCATGAACAAGAATTTCTGCTGTACAGCAGGAATTTATTAAGTAGAAGGTATGTCTGTACTCATTAAATCATTCTGATTCTGGGATGCAATTTTAAGTTGTACCCAGACATGTTTTTCTGCTGGTCACATACAGGACATCTGTGACCCTTGTGATGTAGCGTATGTTGATTTTGTTTCTGCACTTGGGAAAGATATTTTCCAAACAAACTAGAGAAGAGATAGAAGGCTAGTCAGAAGAGTAGACACTGTTACTTACGGGCAAGACTTAAAATTGTGTTATCCCTGGCTAACAGGAGGTTAAGGAGGCATGCGCATACTCTCAATACATTCAGTGGGGAACAAGCAGTAGGAAGAGTAAACTGTGAAGTAGTCAGGAAGGTGATGTTAGCACAAGGGGAATAGGGATAAACTAGCTATGAAAGCAATTTTAAAAGGATATTTCATTCTGAAACAAATTTTTAAGTGAGAGTAGTAGGAACAAGAAACAACAACCTTCAGTTTATGAACGGGCTTAAACAATATATTTTATTACAGTGACCCACAGTGGTTCGCTAACAGAATCTGGGTGAGGTGTCACTCCTGCTCTACTGTGATCTGGAGAAGGACAGAGAAATTATTTTTAATGTACTTGCCTTTAGAACGTCAAGATACACGTGTTGTCTGTTGTGAAGTTCTTTACCACAGTTTTCAACCTTTCTCCCTGCATCTTTTCTTTCCCTTTTTTAATTTTTATTTTTTTTCTTTTTTTAAAACCTTTTTGTAGGCTCAATTTACAGTTGCACTTCTTCTCTCCAACAAACATTGCAAGGTTTTTTTTTTAATATATCTCCTCTCCTCCCTGCACCCCTTCTTCTTACCCAACACTGCAGAACTAGGTTTCTTAAACTTGTGTGGCTTATTTACTTGTGGGTAAGTTTCTGTGATACAGATCTATATTTAAGCTGTACTTAGTGCTTGTTAAAAAAAATGAAATGAAACCCATCTTAGTATACCCAATTTAAAATGCATAAATTTGTGACATTATTGAGGACAAAACCTCCACAGTCCACCCAGTTTTTGGACTTGATCTTAGCAAACAAAGTCCAATACAAAATCTTAAAATGCAGTGAAAACTCTCCAAATGAAGGGCTTTTTCATTACAAATTTCAGTAAGTCTGCTTTTATGGACTACTGGTGGGGCATAAAGATTAAATAACCATGGCGAGCTTTATTTGAAAGGTCAATGGAAAAAAAAAATAATTTCTTTGGTCTCAAGTTATCTGTAGGCAGGTCATAGAACTGAGCTGTGTGTTTGCACTCCAAAGCATCTCATTGCTGGAAATTTCTACATTTTTCCAGACTGACTTCAGTTATGAGTGACACCACAATTACAGGACAACATAAGAGAAGAGATATGCCTATTCTGCTTGGGAATGGACACATAGCCTGGAGTTCTAGAAGCAGCTATTGGCTTCTGTGGAGTTAGCTGGGATTTTATAAAAGCACTGAGCCCTTCAAAAACTTGGTGTTTTCTTACCAAGACCACCTAGAAATAATAATTAATTTTAGCTCTTGGCCTCTGTTATTCAAAAATTATCTTTCTCTCTGTCTACTAAAAAACTTATGAAGTACTGTGGTATAGCAAGGGAACAGCTTGTCTATTCACTCTGGAGTCACTTAAAATCAGTGGGTGTTGGCTGGAGGGTTTTGAGACACCACCCCCCTCCCACTGGTATTAGAGATTGAAGATTAGATACATCTCCTGCCTAGGTACATCTCTTTGGTGCTGGGCCTGGGGAGAGGAAATGGGAAAAGTGACCTTTTTACTACAAGTACAATAAACAAAGATATTTAGGAGGGAAATGGTATGCATCTGTTTCAATAAGCAAAACAAGACAATTAAAAACAAAAAAAAGGCCCAAAAGAATTAGAAGTACTATCAGATGAGACTAGTCCAAGATGCTGCTGAGATCCATGTATATGCACAGAGACCCTTACACTGAATTCTGAGAGGTTACTTGAGATTAACTGTCATTTTAAAACCAATAAAATTGTCCATGCAAATCCACATTTAATATCCAACTGAGATGCATTTAAAACCCATTAGCAAGATAATATTCATATGCCTCATAGGAAGGACATGAAAAGAGTAGATTTTTAAAGAGATGAATTTTCACCAGTTTTACTGGGAGCTTGCCTAAGGAAGGACAGAAGAATCATTTCACCATCTCTGTCAGTGCTGGCAAATGGAGCCAAGGGGCCAATCTGTTTTGGCAACTAGGTCTTGGCAAAGAAGAAAGCCTTTAATTTCCTTCTTTTCAAAGAATTCCTCTCAAGCTGCTGCTGCCCCTACCCAGTTAAACAGTTTTTTTTTTCAGTGGAAGCCAATTAACTCAGCTTTCCAGTGCTGGAGGTGACTACTCAAGGTCTGTCTTAGGAACAGTTCAGAGTATGAGGTCACACTTCTTAATTTGATTGTGTGTAAATGCTTCCTAATACATCCTGCTGAAATATTTCAGGCCTGATCCCTTGCTGGTGACCAGAATATTTTCCTTAGTCTATAAAAAGGAGGTTTGACTCTCTTATTGGTTTAACTTTGATGCATCAAATCAATAGAAGAGGGAAAGTTTCTTACATTTTAACCAGTTTTTTGCTATCACAAGAAGGTTTACTTATCTCCCTAAACCCAAAACTGTATGTTTTTCACTATATCACTTGTTATCCTCTGTTTCTAGCTACAGCAGTCAAATTCTATGTAGAACAGGTTTTTGTAACTGATTTCCCTATTATGTCCTTATGTTACTTCAGTACTCTTAATTGTGGTGCTCTGTCTATGTTATGGGCTCATTTACTTTATATAAGCTGCATTGTTGTTCCACGACTGTTTTAACACTTCTCTGAGAGAGACTTATTTTATCTGTTTGGATGCCTCTTTTCCAATTGTTATTGCTCTTGTGAATTTTTGACATATGAAATAAACCAACCTTCCTGCACTGAAACCAACTTCAGAAAAAAAAAAAATCTTAATTAAAGTGCAAAGAGAAAATTTAGTGTTACAACTTTAAACTGCAAAATACAGCTGGGTTTCTACAGGAATGAAAAACATGCCCTCTACACCGGAGCTGCATGAAAAATGGTTTATATGGTTGTTTTTCTCTTTGACCATTCAATTCAAACCCAAAAATGGAATCCTACAAAACAAAACTGAAACTGTGTTAAGAAATGTACCATTCCAATCCTGAGAGCTGAAAGGAGAATTGGAGCAACAGAGGTAACTCCTTGAAATCTGGAGTGGGGAGGAAGTTCTCTCTCCACTTTTTCCTGTAGCCCAGAAGAGAGGAATTTTGCAGATGGATGAGCACCATTGCTGTGGGTGAGATAGTGTATATTTTTATTTTTTATTTCACTTAATGCCAGTTAACAAACTTCAATTTACTAATTTGGGTACTGAAAAAAACAAGCAAGAAGATAAACAATTAAACATTTACTGAAACATATTTCTTCTCACTTCCCCAGGCTCCTTTTCAGTCCAGTACCTCTCCTCCTCCCTTTCTAGTCTCAATTCCTCTTGCTTTTACTGTCAGTTATGTTCAATTCCCTCTCTAATTCCCTCTGAGAGGCAAGAAGTGGTGCTGGAGGCTGGAATCCGTGCATAATGGTTTCTATCAGCTGCTTCTTGCTCCTTACTCTATTTTGCCTCCACTATTCTGTGCACCTTACTTGAGAAACACAGAACCTGTGAGGTCACAACAGTTTGAATAAATATCCATTACAAACTCCACCTTTTATTGCTACACACTTGACTACATAATAATACAGATTGCATTACAGATCTATGGCCTTCTCTGTACAACACTCGCAGTCAAGAACACTACTGCAGTTTCATTACACATGCATTACAAATTCCACACTTTATCACTGCAAGGGAATATCTCCTTTGCAGGACCAAGAGGATTTGGTCTTCACGGATAACAAGGTCATCTTGCTTCTGCAGTGCAGCTTTTATGAGGGGAACAGCCCCCAAGTTATGCAGATCAATACTTTCTTAAAAAACATCATCTCTATCCCAGTAGCATCACTTTGATTGTGTCCAGGGGGAATGTAGATCTCTTATCCTAACTAACAAGCAATAGGACAAGAAGAAATGGCCTCAAGTTGTGCCAGGGAAGGTTTAGATTGAATATTAGGGAAAGGGGACTGCCCTAGGCCCATTGTGTGTGGGCTGTGTCCCCTCAGGGCTGCCCTGACACCAGCTCATGGTCCTTCTCTTCTCGTGCTCCTGTCCATGTGCCTCTCTGACTGGTGGAGGTTCTGAAGTGGGTCTGATAAGCCAAAGAACCATCTGCAGCTGGCTGCAATAGGCACAAGGCAGCAGACAGCCACCCCCTGCCCAGATGTATCCCACTGGGACTGGGGAGAGCCAAACTCCAAAGTCTGGAGAGTATTCTGTGGTCCATGGAAAGGGCTGTTCTATAGCAGGGCTCTGGATAGGGGCAGTGGTAGCAAACATTGGCTAACTCTTCACTGGAAAAATGGGGAGCCCAATGGGGTGTCTTTGGTCACTACAGCTGGAGGAGTCTCTTCCATGGTCCAGAGAACATTCCTGTGATATGACAGAAACTGAGAAAATTACAAGGGAAGCTTGTAGAGAATGTAGAGAATGGTGCATGCAGCCATTTCAGTTCAGAAGTCTGGTGGAATGAAAAGGAAACAGCCAGCAATAAAAGGACTGGGGGAACAGAAACCCTTTCCTCAAATCTATACTTGTGTTTTCCTTCTACAGTTTTGTAAAATTATTTTTGTTATAGATTTAGATGGCAAGATACTTTATCTCACTAGGCCTATTTGTGATTGGTAACTCTTAAGTGATTCCCAAGCTGAGTGCTCCTTGCAGACCACAGGCTGCAGTTAGTCCTGTGAAATTTCATTCACTGCCCTAACTCTTTGGGAAGCAATGACAAACTCTTACCTTGACTTGGCTGTCAACAAAATTGGATCTTTACTTACCAAGAATAATGTAGTTTTTTAGTCTGCACTCTTACTGATCCTATTAGATTTCTTAGCAATTCATTAATATTTATGGCAATATACCAGCTGCATAGTTTACTGGTTCCCTTAGCGAGAAAGTTGTATTAAATTGGACATAGTTCAGTGACTTAAAGGCATCAAATATTCTCCAAGCTCCTGAGTGATGCATCCTGACAAAGAGGAAGTCAGGCAAAAATACCATGAGGAACAAGGAGGTCTTGAAGCAGCTCCATGTCAAAAAGGAAACTTACAAGGGCTGCCTACACAGAATTTGGCCAAACAGCCAGGGATCAGGTTAGTCAAGCTAAAGCATTGATAGAATTATATCTGGTCAGGGACATCAAGGGCAACAAGAAAAGGTTTTATAGTGATAAACTGAAGACTAGGGAAAACGTTGGCTGTCTCTGGAAGGAAATGGGAGACCTGGTTGCCCAGGACATGGAGAAGGCTGCAGTACTCCATGACTTTTTTACTGCAGTCTTCAATGGCAAGTGCTCCAGCCACACTTTCCTTCTGCTCTCCAAAGGCAAAGACACAGGAGACAGGGAGAATAAACTAGTTGACATAGAAAAACAAATTGGTTTGAGACCGTCTAACGAAACTGAAAGTGCACAAGGCACCTGATGAAATAAATTCATGGATGATGAGGAAAGTGGTGAAAAAAGTGCCTAAGCCACTATGAACCATATTTGAGAAGTCATGGCAGTTCAGTGAAGTTCATGCTTACTAGGAAAGGAGAAAAAAACCCTCATCTTTAGAAAGGATGCTGCAGGCCAGTTAGTTTCACCTTGGAGCCTGGCAAGGTCATGGAGCAGATCCTCCTGGAAACATGTGCTGAGGTACATGGAAAATCAGGAGGTGATTGGTGACGGCTAGCATGGCTTCACTAAGCAAATGGTGTCTGACAAATTTGGTGGCCTTCTATGATGGGGTTACAGAGAAATTGTTGCTGCCCCATCCCTCAAAGTGTTTAAGGCCAGAGACACTGTGCAACCTGATCTAATGCAAAAGGTGTTGCTCTAAGGTCCCTTCCAGCATAAACCATCCTGTGATTCTGTGTTTTTTAAACTTATGTATTCTTGCAGAATTAATCTCCAAGTAAATATACAAGTTGTGTGCTTTAGCATCTTCTTCTTTCTTTTTTCAGTTGAGCAGGTTGTCTAGAAGTGGACTTGCTGTGATCTCAACCTTAGTCAAATTCTGATTTGCTTAGCAAAAAGAAATTACACTATTCTATAGAGACTCTCCAAGCATGGGAAATGCAATGGATTTTAGGCCTGCTGCATGTTTTTGCTGCTGTTGGTATAGATCTTTAATCCTTTTAATCCTTTATCTTTTTTCCTGAGAAGTTCGTTGTTTCAAGTCTCATGGCAAGAACCAAAGTGGGGAATACATCCTTAAACAGATGAGGGAATGCCACATGTAGCTGACTGAGGGCAAGGATTGCAAATGCAACTCAAAACCATTCCTGCAACACTTCTCATCCTTGTGCCTTTTTGGAGTTTGAATCATCAGCATTAAAATGAAGGGTTCCCCATGTATGCAGCACTTGGATTAATATGCTCTTCTCAATAGCTTGCTTGATTTGCATGCAGCTTTAGAAAACAATGTAATTTCTAATATATGTAAGCTTCAGACTGAAGCTTGAAAAGGGTGTCAAACAGACTTCAAGATGTATTACAGATGTCCTTTCTGGTACTGAAGATACACTCCACATATACACTGCAAAAATAACAACAGCAGTTCCTAGTATCCGAACTGTGGTGGCCTTCTATGTTAGACACACTCTTGTAGCTACCTGAACACCCCCTTCCATTAGTAATTTTTGCTCTGGTGTGCGTTGCAGACAAGTTTCTGCCACAGATGGTGCTAAGGCATTGCTTTTTGAATCTTTGGAGATTTTGTTTTCTGTGAGAATCTTCTGGATAACTACTGGGGCTGAGCTGCAATGATTAGAGCTGAGCAATTAAAAAGAAGGGATAGCAGGTAGTGCAGCCCACAGAAGCCAACCTGCTACTGCAGTTGTTTCACAGCTGACTGCGTAAGTGGATATCTGACACAACAAATGTTGCTTTGAGCTCTGTTCTCTGCTGAGCCGTGGCAGTGATTCCATGGAGGCTTTCTTGTGGGTTATTGTTATTAAAGACTTCTGATTAGAAAATTAAACCAGCGATGTTCTCACTACTCAGAATGTGTCTTTGCAGAAAGGAAGGAAATAACGAGGTGAAGACCAACAGGGAGGGGTAAGATTCTTGGGACTTTTGTGATGATAGTTTCTGAGCAAGTTCCTGAAATCTGTCATTCTCCTGCCCCATAAGAAGGCTGAAATCCTAAAAGGCAGAAAATTTTGAGAGTGTTTGTCAAGTCTATATTTCACAGATTAAAAATGGAAAAAAGAAAAGGAGGGAAAAACGAAACAAAACTAAGAAGAAAAAGACACATCTCTTTCTGGGAAGCCAAAATCACAACCTCTGGATGGTAAATATGCCAAAGTCTGACAATTAAAATGAAATTTCACAAAATTCCTGTATAACTATACAAAATATTTAAGAGAGACCAGGCTTCAGCAGAGGCTTCAGGAAATATTAGTCAGGGAAGATGAGAGAACTAAAGGTGATGGTGTATGTTAGTGTTCTGAAAGAACATTACAGAAGCAGGCAGTGCCAATCAGTTCAAAATGGAAGAGAAATACGTGAAAAATCAATATATTTTAATTTTTAAATTCTATTTTACTTACTTTTACTTCAGGGTTATGAGAAATACATTTTAATTTCACCATCCCGAGGTCACAGTGTATTATTGGTCTTGATGAGAATATGGGCCCAGGCGTGGAAATGTTTAGGCTTATCCTATATTAACAGATGTTACGGGATGAATTTTCTGTGGACTGTTGCAGACTGCAGTGGTGCCAGTCACAATCTCCTACTGTATCACCACAGATAAAAACCAGAAAATACTTTCTAACCCTAATAAGTAGCAGATTACATGCACTATTGTATGAGATACTGCAGCACTATTTTGATATTAAGATGAAATAATGAGAAATAATGGAGATCTAAACTTGAGAAAAGACTTTCTGTCAGCCTAGAGCAGAAAAACACATAGAACAAAAGCTGTAATTTTACAGGGGAAACAAGCCAATGTTATATTTCTTTTGTAGAGGAGATTAATTCAACAAGGATTTTGCACTTTTAGCAGGGGAGATATGGATAAATTTGTCTGAAGGCAGAATGTTAGTAGTTTAGAGTGTCTGTCTCATCAGATGGTGGCTTGCTCCTAACCTGAGTACAGTACAGTGAGTACCTGAAAGTGTAATGCAGTCATGTCTTCTGTCACACACACATATAATTCACAAAAGGACATATGAGCAAAATGGTGTGAGGAGAAACTTTAGAAAGCTGTTTTAAAGTAACACCTCAGACAATCCATCAGTTGCTAGAGTTATTTAAGGAAGTGATGACATAAATGCTGCATTTGGCCTCTGATCTCTTAATGCAAGCTCCTTTAGACAGACTTTAACCTTCCTTTTCAGTATGTGTATTTATGTGTGTTTTGCTCTTCTTATACAGTGACTTTGAGAGTTTGTTTTTTTTTTGCACAGCAATGGCAGTCACTATTTCATTCTGAAAAGCCTAAGGGGAAGATCCATTGCCATGAGTTTTTGGACCCAGATACATGACACCAGAAACATCAGATTGCAGGAGTGAGAAAGGGCTCAGAGCTAATTACATTTCTTAAGAAAGTATCTTCTTAAGAAAGTACTTTCTTAAGAAAGTATCCAGGGATTCTTAAACTAGATGTGCAAAATGATCCATTTTATGAAAAATAGGCTTCATTTGAGAGACTTCCCCAGAGGGAGCACAGGGAGAGGAGTCCCTCTTTTCCTGTGTTGGGAAATAGACTGAGGCAGCAGAGAGGAGCTCTTTGCCTCTACAAAGAGATATGTGGCACTGTGCTTAAGGTAGCTTTTTTCTTTTAATTTCCTGACAAAATCAAAGGAGATGAGCCCTGGGGAATTAAATTCTGGAGAATGATGCAGACTGTCACAAGCTCAGACTGCCTTAGTGACCTGCAGACCTTGGTTGTGCCACCCTCTGGGGAACAGGAAAGATGTGATGTGCCCCCTGACAAAGTTTCAAGTCTGTCCTATGTGACTCTGATTTTTTTATTTGAAAGAAACTGGAATGCCAGATAAAGTTCTCTATTTTAGAAGTAGACTTGTGAATATAGGTGCCTGACATTTTTCCTTTCAGGGTTTCTATTCTCTCAAATCTTCTATCATTTTCTGACTGTTTTGGTTACGCAGTCCAGATAGGGATTCTATTGCTGACTGAAGCAGCCCAGAGATTTGAGTCCAACCAAAACACTTTAAAAAGGCAAGCATTTATGTGGGTCTTTGAAGGGATTTGAGGTCCTTTAGCTTCTCTTGGGAGGATTTAGCATATCCTTTCAATTGTACTAGAAGCTGCAGTTGTCCTAGCAAGGGCTGTCCTTGATGGTATAACAAGCTGGTGGATATCCTTGTCAATTCAGCATTTCCTTAGGGCTCTCTCTCTGTGAGAACACAGCCTGTTGAAAAACAGTTAGCCAAAATAGCTCATCCAAATAACATGCTATGTGTGGACAAAGACATAATCTAGTGGGGATTTGAGCTTTGCTCTTGGGGAGCATACTGGGGAAGGGTAAACTGTTCTCTCATAAGGTCACTTATGCTTTCACCTGACTATTACTGGGGACAATTAAGATAATGGTCGATTGCACCTTAGTGGCAGCCATGTATCTGTCATGAAGCATTCCCCTCAGACACCTTTAGTGTATCTTTGTAATCCCTTCTTTTTTTTTCCCCTTTTTTTGAAACAATTTATTATACCTTTCACAACACAACCATCTCATCATGGAGTTTAGTCATTATTGTATAACTTGAGCTATTAATAGGGTGACATAATTAATGAGTACTTTCTTAGCTGTTTTGTTAACATAAACCCTAGAAAATGTGCATTTTCTTTTAAGGCTATCATGTTGTTTATTTTTCCCAGCCTAAGTTTTAGAGTGTTATAATGCTTTTAAGTGCTTCAGAACTCACGGATGATGGTAGCAACAAGACTTGGTAGGTAGCTGATAAAGAGTAGCCTTTTCCTTGTGACTCTCTTTTCCTCCATCCTCGCCTTTACAGCAGCCTTTACTAGACAGAGTTTTTGTACATCTTTATATGCATCTTCTGTTCTAGGGAAGTACTTTTTCAAAAAATACAAGCTGGAGTAGCAATATTTTTAGGCAGCAATTTTTGGCCAATTGGTGGAGCTCTATACTGAAATTCAAGAAATGGAAAATGGTTTAAAGTGAAACTTTACAATGGAAGTGGTAAAAAAATATTATGCTTTCCTTATTTATTGTGTCTGATTTAGTACAAAGCGTGCTCAGTTTTAAAACAGAGAGAAAGGAAATGTGTGAATCAGTCATCCCAAGTACTCCCTTTGGGACCCAGAGGTCAAACTGGTGCATTAATTTATGAACCATTACCAACACCAGAAATTTCCACTGGCAGAGTTATATAGTATCCTGTGTCTTCCACCTACACAGCCCTGATTATAGAAATGAAAACCCGAACCTGTGTGGTATAGGTAGCTTTATTTATGATGTCTATTTATTCTGTGTACTAGTCTTTCACATTTTAAAGAATTAGCTGGCTATAGCCCTGGGCAAAGAAAGAGATCAAAGAGGATGCATATTGTATTCCTGAACTGGGACTTCTGATTACATAAGTGGCTGCTGCAGGTACACGTCAGGTTTAAATTACTGCTGAAAGGCTATCTTGAATGCATCTGGGGAGTTGTTAAAATGTGCTAATGGCTTATGGTTTTCATTGTGGGGCACCAAGGTGGATGACTTCAGTTCTCACGACCTACATTATGTCCTGTGTGGGTGTAGAGGAGACAGAAGAAATTTTTATTTTAACATAATTTATTTGATCTAGAGCTTAAGCTAAGGCCTGAAAAAATACCTCAGTCGTATCTATCTGTAAAAGATGCCCTGTGAAGGGCAGCTGTTAACTGCCCACAGGTGGGAAGGCCTGGCAGGCTGGAATAACCTGTTTTCAAATTGTGCCCTGTTACACCTGTGACCATGACTGTGTGTCTGCACTGATGGACTTAATTGTCTTCAGTGGGACTGGGGCTTATGCAGAGTAGTTTGGATCAGCAGGTGAAACCAATGCAATGTGCTAATGTGTCAGACTTTATATATTCAAAAGAACAGGCCGTCTGTTACTTACTTGTGGTTATGTTGGCTTTTCAATGTGGTTGGGAGTAGGAAGTTCTTCAACGAGTCAATTCAGCAAAGATAACTCTGAATGTTTGTGGAAAGTGAATCTGCACAGTAAGTAGGTACCATCTTCACACAGTATAATTGTCTTGCATGGAGACTGAAGGGTGGGTTTGCTGAAAGATGAGATACAGCTGAATTGTCAGACTGCTTCTGTGTTTGTATCTGTGCTGTGTTTTGCAGCTGCAGGCAAGGGAATATGCAGCATGCTGGCTCTTTGAGAGGTGAGAGCTCATAATTGCTTAACACTAAATTGTCTCAGTCCTGGTGCTTGCGCATGTGGGATTAGATTAGTTCAGAGTAAAAGGGTATGGGTGTTGTTGCCTGTTGTGACTGCAACAGTACAGGTAATGTATTTATGCTGAATTTGTTGAAAATAGAGGATCTTTTGAATGGAGTTCTGCGGTGAGTTTAGAATGAAACCTGTCTAGAAGGGCTGTCTGTGAGCTTACTTAGGAGAGGACAGGAGGGTGATGTTTTTAATGCTTTCATGAGGAAGATATTGATAAAAGAAGGAAAAGAGATGGTTTGATGTAGAAAGCAAATAACTTCTTGCTGTTACAAAGTCTCCAAACTACCCTATCTGGAAATGTGCATGTAATCAAGTAATTGTTGAGGTTTTTTATGTTTGCTAATAAAGGAATTTCATTTGAGCATGTCACTTTTCGACCTCTCTTTCAAAAGTCCTATCAGATGGCTTGATGCAGAATCCATTTTACTGTAACTCTTTGTGTAGCCATTTCTTGAAAGTTATCTTTGTAGCAGGGAAGACTGTTGTCTGCTAGAGATGATATAGTGCTTGATGGCTGTAGAGAAGAGAGTTTGTGGTCTGCTAACAGTGATTTCTATAGTATACTCAGTGGTATTTTGAGGGGGAAAAATAGAACAGGGACAGAGAGTTTCTTGCCTTTCTTTTTTAAATAAGGTTAGTCCACAAATATTCTGTTTGTGAATATACTCTCCATTCAAAAACATTCTGGAAACATTAAAACTGAAATAATGATTCCTTTTTTCTTTTTCTCAGTTAAATAATAATCCTTGGACTGAAAAAATCCCAATGGGAGCAGGGTAATGGGGTTTACCATATAGATCTGACACCAGGAATAATAATTACTTTATGAATGAATCCAGTGGATCAAAGAAGTGATATAAGCCCTTTCCTATCAAAACAAAAGTATGTCTGGAATAGGGAAGTATTTCTCTGGCTTGTAGAGTGCCCTGGCTAGTTGGAACTGGAAAAGAAGGATCATAATGGTTTGGGATGTATAGCTCTTCAAAATGCTGATAGGGAGGCTGATTTGGTAACCCAGTAGTTGGGGCATTCTTTTGGAAGAACGAAAGAGCGCCTGGTTTAAAAGTTTGAGAGATCACCTTGTTCGAATGTCACAGATCAGAGTCTGTAAAGCTTATTGACTCTTCCTGGTCTGATAATGAATTGGACTGACTATTTCTTGTAGTAAAGGAACATAGGTATGGCTAGTTCCACAGAATGCACTGAGGAAAGCAGATTTGCTGTGGTTAAGCTTTAGATTTGCTGTTATTGAGTCATTGGTCTTTAAAATAGATTATGCTTTTGTTAAAAGACTTTTTATAATTTCTATATATTTTCAAAGAATTGGTCTGTAGCTGTCTCCTCTCAGTCCATGCTTTCAATTCCATGCAAATCACTTGCTTTCCTTGCACTGAAACAGCAGAGTGCTCAGGCAAAAACAGGGCAATTCACTCTGTGTGTTGCCAAAATACCTGTACAGTTTACCGCCCTTGCTGCACGAAGGAAGAACTCAGTCTCCATTGCCAACCTGACCCAACCTTTGAATTCTGGTCAAAGAAAGTTTTCAGGTACTCTAGGAAGAGAACAGGAACTCTGGAAAGGCTGTGAGAAATGGTCTGGAAACTAAGGCTCATCAGATTCTAACTTAAATGGTAATTTGTCTTCTAGAATGAATATGCCTCATGTTAGTTAATTCAGGGTCCTGCTGCATGTCTGGAATGTGGATTTCAGTGTAGATGAATAATAAATGAATGTAAGAATGTTAAATTCAGAAGTTAATTTTAACAGCATCACATGCATTAGTGACAGCAGAAAAAAATGCATGTGAGTTTATATTCTGCAAAGATGTGACAGTTATTTTATGTGGCTCCTCAGCACTTGTAAATGTTGAACTTGGATGGTACTCCTGCATACTCTACTACCTCTAATTTTGATGTTCTGGGCCTCAGTTAAAAGGGATTTGATATGGGGTTTTTCTACCTGTAATACTAGAGCTATGTTAAGTACATATGTGATAGCTTTAAATTAAGTAGTCTTCATATGGCTAACAATTATGCCATATTGTTAATCTCATATGGCTATAAGAGTGCATGACAGTACTTTACATGTCTGAATAAATGAATTTTCAGATGGCTTTTGTGAAATTTGGTAAAATTGTTCCTGTGCTCTGCCTAACCTGGTTTATCAAATTGCACATTCAATAATCTGGTTAGATGTCTAAGGTTTAAGGATAATAACATTATGCAGCCTAAATTTTGGGAGGAGAGATCTCTACATGTCTTTAGCTTCATCCCACCAACCATGGTATCTGGTTGTTATTCCTAGAGATGTGCCTGGTATTTCTTTAAGCAAGAAAGGCTAAAGTACAGAGTTTTTCTTTTCAATTGTGTCCTTGGTTAGTCCTTCATCATGAATCATTCCTGGCCACTTTCTAGAAGTGATATTTATAAGGTGCATATATAGAGAGAACAAAAACATTATGGAAAAGCCATTTTTAACAGACCTCTATGAGCAAAGAGGTGTTATTGAAGTTACTGTACAGCTATAGGCAACCATAAAGACTTAAAGTAGCACAAAGACAGAAGGCTGCTGAGGTGAGAGCAGTTTGTGGTTGGGTCTGTGGCAGCTGTGTATGAGTATCTCTCCAAGGCACTGTTTGGCTCTGGAATGTGGTTGGTTGGATCAATGACAATTTCCTGGAATTTAAAATACAAAGACAAAGGTAAGTTAAAGGCAGGAGGGGCTGTCTTCCAGGTTGGGAGCTGCTTTTTATCCTGTTCTTTTGACTCTGAAGAGTCCTAGAGCCTTTTGGCTGCAGCAGAAACATCAGTGTTACCCTCAAACCAGACTTGATATGTGGATGGGATTTTCAAATTGATTGTCCGCTGCTTTGTAAGAAGTTGCCTCTTTGCTGTAATTTAGATCTTCTGCTTTTAAGAAAAACTGAAAAAAAAGATCCTTTTTGTGCTGCATACATCTTTATTTATTCCACCTAGCTGCACTTGAAACAATTAAATGTATTTAATGACTTGCATTTTTGCATGAATTACTGTTGAAAGAATGACAGTGTACAAAATGTGTAGATTGCACCAAACACAATAGATGTTTACTCTTTTCTGGTATTCAGAATCAGAAAATATAGTTTATATAATGTTTTATTGGTATATAATGATTTTATCAGTAATATAAAAGGAACAAGTTGACACCCAAGATGGCTCTCTTGTAAGAGCAATTTTGCACATTCAATAGTTACTTCTCTATCAATTCACAACACCTCTGTGGAAATTGGTAATAAAAAATCCTAAGTGGTGACCTAGATAAATCTCACATCATCATTAGTTTTATACTACTGTTATGAAAAGTCAGGATGGAGTGATCACATGAAAATTTAAAACATTAAAAGAAAATAGTCTCATTCATATACTGAAGCAGCATACTTTTCTTGGACATTGTCTATGTAAAGTTTGAGTTCAGAAGTACAAGGGGCAGGAAATCTGTCATGTTGCCGAACAAAACTTATAAAAAGGCCTCAAGAGATATTAATGAACAAAGCAGTGTATACCAGAGACTACTAAAAAGGGATCTTGGTGACAGCCTCTGTGGACCATGAATGATAATATCAAAAGCTTCTGTGTAGATGTTTTTCCTTTTTACTCTAATTTGTGAATGTTTTCCAATAGTGTGACTGTCAAATTTTCAGTTATTGCTTGTGAAGAGAGGGTTTTGGATCCCATTCAAATGTTATTCTATTTACTAACTGAGCAAGCAAGTTTCTCACTTCTTGGGCTTGACGGCTGTATGTTTCTGCTGTTATATTATATTCTGTTTAATGAAGTTTGGAAGATATAGGCAGTTGTAACTGAGACCTTACTCTCATTATTCTATGGAACAGGTGACCTGTTTGGTATAGAGACTTGAGGTACTGTAAGGACTTAAAAAGCACAATTGCCTATTCCAAACACTTTGAAAGGTCACAGAAGGACTTTTCCATGAGGTAAGCACAGAAGGTAGCAATAGGATGGTATCAACTCCAGGCCTTGCAGAGGCAAGATAAAGTTAACACATTCTGGGTAATGCGTCCAAACAAAAATTCCCACTGTGGCACACTGTAAAGAAGCAACTGCCCATAGTCGTATCACTGGTCCAAATAAAGATCACACCAAGTTATGGGACAGATGGTATCTGAACCCACAGAATATTCTGTCTCTGCCCTGAGTTCTTCCTTCAAATATGTCTCAGTGGGTACCTAGAACTTGGACTGTAGGTTAAGTCACTGTGACAGACACCTTAGGTGACACCTGGAAAATTAATACCACCTTTATCTTATCTTAGACCTTGGAGAGGTGAACAAATTTGGGGGATGAGAATCTATCACTGATAATGGACACAAAGAATGTGGAATTTACAGGTCGCAAGGAAAGTCAGTTCAGCAGCTGCAGGGAAATCAGCTCCTACTGGGTAAAAGGTAATTTTAGCAGGAGGAGGCTATGCCCACCAACTCAGAAACACTGAGCATGTGGACTAATTATCATGAGAAGCAAGGAAATGATTTAACCAATAGAATAAGAGAACTGTGTAGCCAATGAGCAATAACAACTTTGTTTGCAAAAATATATAAATATATGTTTGGAACAATCTTGGGACCCCCCCACTGCTCAGAATCTCATGGTGAAGAAGGATGAGTGGAATGCTGCTGGATCCACCAGTAGTGACTATATTTGGCTTGATCTCTCTTTCTCTGCCTGTCCCCTTCCCTCACTGCTCCATCATTGCTCCTACATTTAATGTTAAATAAATCTGTATTACTGACTTTGCTCTTGTTTGTCCTTAATTTGGACAGAGTCATCTCTCACTAAATAGATCATAACAGGTACTGAAAGAAAACTATCATTTTGGAGACCGAAAAGATGCATTATTTAACTGGGATTGCAGTGCTGTCCTTTGTCGGTGTATTTCTAAAGATGAGTTGGACAATACTACCTATTTAATAAATTTGACTTTTTTCTTGGTGAGAAAAAATGGTGAGACAAAAATAGTAATGAAAAAGGGTAAATTTGCATGAAGAATGAAGTAGGTATATTGTGAAGTATGTTATTATTCAATGATTAATATGGCACCTTGTTTTGAGAGAGACACATCAGTTGTCTGCGAAGTGAGTCACGTGCACCCCAGGGCGTGTGAGAGGAAATACCACAGCCTCCATTTAGGTGTACTTTTTAGATTAAAAAAAGAGGTTTACTAATGATTAATGGACAGCTTGACACTGGTACTCTCACTTGGTTCACATGTCAGATGACCACAGGTCACAAGGTCTACTGAGGGAAGAGTGGATGCTCCAAAATGTAGAGGTTGACAACAGTGCTGTCACTTGTTCATTCCCTTGAAATATTTTGTGATGTATTGCAGTTTGTGTGTCCGGTTAAGTGGATTTAGACAATATATGATGTACTTTTAGCTCAACTTAACCTGACAAAATAGACAAGTCTCTTAAAAAGATCCCTGCAAGTAAAGTTCTTGATCAAATACAAGACTAATAATGTGAGAACAAGTGAATGGCAGAGCTGACGCTTCTCCTATTTAAAGTAGAAGCTGTCTGTTGCATTATGAGGTGAAAACAATGATGTCCTTACCAGATCTGGCAAGAACTTGGGAGAAAAAAAAAAACGAAATTATCATTATAGAAATAAACTGTACCAGACTTTTGAATTGCTGTATCACAAAGTGTTGAACCAAATTGACAAAAATAATAGACTATATTTGATCACCTACCTCTCACTAAAATAATTGAAGAAATTGTTTTATTTTTGGGGAAAGCAATAAGGGTTTTTTATGGTGTTAATAAGTAAAAACATAATTGAAGTACTGATTATTTAATCCTTATTTTAATTTACATTTTTAAATTTGTGTTTTAGAATGTGCATAATATATTAAGGGTAGCACATGTACGTAATTTTTAAAGAAAAAAACTATGCATGCATTGGGAGTCCATGCTCAAATTTATTTACCAATATGCATATACAACAGAAAGAAGTGGAAAATGCTGAACTAGAGAATAGACACTTGAAGAGTAAATAGAGATCAGATCACTTACCCTCACTCAGTTGGTGTCCTACAACACTCTAGATTGCTGCTGTTGTGGGGGAATGGAAATTCTGTGTTTTACCTCAGTTTGCTTCACATGGGATGTCTCGGAAGGTGAATCAGTTGTCATGATGCAATGTCCTGTGATGCTGCTGTTATTCTGAGACGTGTTGTGCACTGCCTAGGTAATGAATTCAGCTAAAGAGTCTACACGTTAACTGCTGGTATTTTGCTGAGTTCAGTAGCATCCTTTTTTAGGTTTTAGCTTTGAGTGACTTTGACTGGAGTGATTAGCACTAACCTTGGTGCTGTTGGGAAGGTTAAAATGACAAAATGTTTTGGAGCACAAACGTTGTTGTGGTCCTCATTATGTGAAATACTGCTGTATAAGTTGGCCAAGGACACCTTGATTAGTCTGTAACATCCTTTGATTAACGTTTTCTTTTTCCCCCCCATGACAGATATTTATTAATACAAGCTATATAACGAAGATATACTTCTTCTAAAGAACTATATACATTTTCTTGTATTTCTGTTTATATAGCAGTTTTTGAGTTAATGGTAAAAGACTAATGACCTGAGGAAAGATCTGTGGAGATATGAAACTTTGCCAACTTTGACTGTGTAGCATGGTGCTTTTTATGTTGGTTCCACATGAATGAATGCATAATCATGTATTTAATGTGAATATTGGACATTACTCTGTGGTAATGAATTAGCACATTATATTGCACAGGAATTGCAATCCATTACATTTCATATTCGTTTCAGCTAATATCACTATTTTATAGTCTCATTTCAGTCTTTTCTTCTATTTCCAAAGTCTAGTTCTATTTTTCTTAAATGTTTTTTGTCTAGTCGTTTTTAGTCATACTTGCTATACTCTGTTCAGAGGAAGAGGTAACTTGGGCATAACTCAAATCCATAGGCAACCACTTAATTACTTGGACTTTCATCTTTGTGGTTTTCCTGTGCATTTTCCATCTGATTTGCTTTAAAGGCAGTCCCTTTCTATTGGATTAGCTATAAACCTGGGACATTTTTCCTATATCCCCTTTATGTGCACCTGTGTACAATTTTTCTATGCTCAGGCAAATACTTTGCCCTTCAAAGCAAACTGTAAGGGTCAAACAGACCAAGCCTCTTCTCTGCATCCACCACCCCTTGCACTGATGAAAAATATTGAGCTGGTGCTAAGCACCAAACGTGACTCTTTAGACTGTGCTATTTCTACCATGCATGTGACCTGTCTAGAGCTATTCTCCAATGATAGAGGGTGGATGGTGTGTGTCTAGAGAGTGTTGTATTTCTGGACTTGCTCAGCTTGTTCTAAAAAACTCATGTATTCTTTTCAGACAGGAGGAGGAGAGTAGAGGACTGATAGTTACTGCAGTTTCCTCATGTATTGTGTTGGTAACTGGTGGGCCCCCACTGCTTCTGTTTTGGAGAAAATGTACTGCCAAAATATTTACAAAGGTCTGCTGGGGAGTGGAAGGAGAGCAGGGAAATATCTTAGAGAATATAGTTCAACAGAAACGTAATTAACCCTAAAGGTTATTAACTTGCCACTCAATATTAGGAAGTTTTCCTACCTTGTTTTAAAGCCCACAGCTTCCAGGTTTTTAAAAATAGTTCTGTACTTTACAAAGCTCTGGTGTAGTTTATTTTCCCCTGTTGTTTATAGAAGACATTGGATCCATTCTTTATTTTGAGACTCATTTGGACTTATAACAACTTAGTTTTATTAAAAGGGTTGGCTCTGCTTGCCTGTGAGGTAGCTTCCAAGCAAGTTTTATATGCTTGCATGTTTTCTTCTATTTTGCTTTAGTCCCAGAATCCATTCTACTTCAAGTTTTATTTCAATTCTGAGATGGGTTCTTCTTACTACAGTTGTGTTAAATATTCATGTCAAATAAAGAGAAATAGTTGAAGAAATAGGTGGTGTTTGGATGAAGTTATCAAATAGTACCATGGAGATGCAATGAATAAGTCAGGTGTTTAATATGAAAGAGTGATTTCTGCATCCTTCACATCTCTGAAATCATGTAATTTATCAGTAGTTAGCACAAAATGTCACTAGTGACAATGTTAGAAACAGATTTTAATTTACAAATAAATGTTGCAATACTGAATATTAAGGAAGGGTATTGAACTCCTTTTGCCATCTGTTTATATAAATTCCCACACATAAGTTAGGAGCACAGCAGCATGGACATAAATTATAAGTAAAATGTGTTTATTATTTAATTAACACGTAGTACTCAGCTTTTAAGAGAGCACATCTGGTTCTGCTTTTCAGTTTAATATTCAGTTTTTAAAAGCATGGAGACTTAATTTTGGGGTTCAAAGTAAAATAAATCTAGGGTGTGTCCGGTGTTTTGTCTTAATCTTGTGAGCTCTTATTTTTGTTCAGAATAAAGCACCAATGAAGTATAATAGGCAAGAGTGAAGGACTTGGGTATCTCTCAGCCTTAACTTCTCCCATTCTCTCTTGTGTTCTATAATATCTCTGTGTGGCTTTTTCTTGTTTTTCAAGCTGAAGCAGTAGAGTAAATGCAGATTATCATTCTTTCCTTAGGCCCTACTTTGCTGTTGTGATTCTTGAACTGAAATAATATGAACACTTAAATGAGAGCAGAACTGAGACCTTGTGAAAAGAATAAGTTCTGGTTCTCTGTAGGCTTTGACCTCATGAAACTTGCCTTTGATAGCAATGGCAAAATAGCATAAATGTGCAGGAAACGATCTTGACAGAGGTTTTTTTGGGATTCTGGTTTTAGTGAGTCCCATCTTCCACTGCATTTCCATCTAGCCTAGTCAAACAAGAGAAGTTTCTGTCTCAAGATTAATATCCCAAAGTTTGCATTGATTTTTGTTCTCTGAAACTCCTCTCAGATGTTAAGATTTCATGGTGCTTCTCAATATGGTTCTTGATTAAGATTTTTCTGAAGAGCTAGTTGAATATTACATACGAATACAAAATGCCTGAATCAGTCGGAAAAAATCTGATTTTTGTGGGTAGCTGTAGGCAGCTCCATCTATCAAGATTTTCAACTGACCTTGATTAGATGTGAAGGAAAAAATCTCCTGCAAACTACATGCCAAATTTCTGCCTCTAGGACATTCCTCCTGCTCTGACAGACTTTGAGCATTGTTATAACTGAGTTGACGTAAGCAATGTCTTTGCCATAGTTCTTTACTTTTTCCTTGGTGTACGGAAAAACAAGTCTCAATTTTTGCACTTTTAGGTTGGATTTTTTAAATGTTTTAACATGTCTAAGTGTAGACTGTGAGTAATCGTGACCACGTCCTGTGAAAATGGCCTTGTAGAGTGGTGCGAGTGTATCTCTGGACTGTCATGGGTTATAAATTTTGTGGCTGATGAATTACACAGTAGATAACCACCTCATACTTTTGTCTTTCCTGCTGTGAATAGAGAAACTTCCTGAGATCACTGTGAGAGAGAGGGGCAAATAATTTATTGGCTTTTCTCACTTCTGAGTTTTGTAGGCAAAGGACTAGAAGTACTTCTTGCTGTATGACAGGAAACCCAGACTTTTTCCTAAGTCTGTTATTCAACCATCTGGGAAATGTTTGTTCTACCACAGTAAAAAGAAATGCCATTTAATTTCAGTGCAGTTGAGCAAACTTGAAAGTCAAGTTTTCATGTATAAATGTCATTATAAGAAGCATCTCTCCTGCAGTGCAAACTAGCATCTAACATCTAAGTGCTGTGGCTGGGAAGTATCCTTGTTCTTCATGCCTTCCAAAGGATCTTATCCTAATTTAAGTTATGGGATACCATAGATTTACTAACCTTGGCCACACCCAAGAGTATCTGGCAGCAGGATATTCTTGGGACAGCTGGGTGCCTGAGGTGCTGCCCCTGCATCCATTGCTCTGTGTGCTGCTCTCTAAGAACACTACTCAGGCTCACGGGGTTGTCTCCAGGTCCTCTTCCCATGAGACAGCTCCTTGTGAAGCAGAGTTCCTCCCTTGCTGCCCCCATACCCTCTGCATCTTCCTGTTGAAACTGCTCTTTACCCCCATGGTCTTCCAACCCACCTTGGAACCCCTGACTTTTGCTTTAGTCTTTCCACTTCTCCAAGCCTGAGAAACTCCACAGGTTTTAGAAGTTCTAAATACAAAAGTGTTCGAGTAGATTTGGTGGGAATTAGTTTTAAAGGATGTTTTGGAAGTAACCAGAATAATGATATCTTCGAAGTTGTTAAATTTCTTTGTGGTGTTTGCAATTAGTTGCAGGTATTGGATGAGCTGCATGGAAGTCAGCTTTGAATGGAGCTGACTGATTTTTGTTTATATTTTGGAATGGATATGCAAACAAACCAGTGCACTTAAGCTGTTTGAGGTAACAGTGAAGTGAAGACAGAATAGAAAAAAAGTAGAACATAAACATAAACCTAGTTGTTCATGTACATTTTCCCTTCTTATATATGTGAAAAGCAGAGCTTCCTGAACAGTAATTCTTTTAAATGGTGTATTTTTGCAGTCTGAGTTAGATGGAGTATGTCTATATACAGTTTATATCTCTGTTTATATATATTGCCTCAAGAGCAAGTAGTTCAAGGATAGTTTGGAGCCTCATAGCAATGACAGAATGATAAACCCCAGTAGAGTGTTTTCAGGCTTAGCAGAAACAGGAGAGCACTCAGAACTGTAGGTATTGCCAGCAGCCCTGCTTGACTGGGTGGCCTGGAACGATGAACAGATTTATCCCAGGTGAGTTCGTAAAGGTCTCTATGATTCTGACAGCAGTGCAAATATATTGGTTGTAGGTGTAGTATTTTAGAGGCATAAAGTCAAAGAAAGGCTGTGTTCCCAGAAAGGATTGGAGACCTATAATGTCATATTGTCCAGAGTGACTGTCATTTGCAAACAAGTTAGAGATGTGTCTTACTAATGGACTTAGACTGAGCAAAATGCTACTGCAGACAACATATTAATCACAGCTGACTGAGTTATCAGTTTCAGTGACCATTAGAGTTGAAGGAAAGCCAGAGTCTTCCAGGTGTATGTTTGGAGAAATGGTGTGCAAGATTAATGCCATTAATTTGAGATTAGCTGAGCAGGAACTTTTGGGATATTGTCTTAGAGAAAGGCACTTGTTTATTGGATTACTTGAGAATATATAAACTATACTATTAAAGCAGTAGGGAATGGTGCTTTTTAAACAGTGAATTGCAGTGCCAGTATTTATTTTGAAAATATCAGATTTTACTGACTAGTATCTTTACTATCCAGCTGATACGTAGAAGTCTAATTACTAGCCATTACAAAGGTATGAATTATTTGAACTGGCCAATTACAAGGAAGTAAGATTTTTTTTTTGCATGCCAAGAGCCCTGAAAAAATTACACCACAGGAATATATGTATTCAGTCACACCAAGTCATTGTGTGCTCTTACCCTGTCTCACATAAATGTCAGGGAAGTATAAACAAGCTAAGAATGAAAGAGCAGGACAAGTGTCATTACAAAGAACAAAAGAACATGACAGGTGTGTACAACACATATTCCTGATTCTTGTCCAATTTTTACTGGTCATTTCCAAGGAATTTCAGAGCCACCTGTGATTTCTCCATAGTTAGGTCACCCTTAATGGATTGTTGGGTTTTTTTTTGTGATTATGTCCACTCTCTTCTTGAACTTGTGTTGATTTTTAAAATAATTATATCCTTGTCAAGGAATTCTATCATCTCTTTCCAACTTAAAAAGTAGATGACTGGGTCTGTGAGGATGGATGCTTACTAGATGTGTCCACTTTACTGAAACTTGAAAACTACACAAGTTCAGTGGAAAAACATTTACTTTGTCTTCTGCATGGTGTTGACATACATTTTATGTCCAACATTGTGCCTACATTACACATTTTAGCATATTGATTTACAACTCTCACTTAAATGGAGTGGAAAAGGAATGAGTGGAAATAAAAGAAAATACATGGGATATGTTGATTAATCGTGCTGAAATTTGGGGTGTCAGCCTGTTGAAATCAGTGTGATGGCTGTAGCTGTCAGGAATCACACCTTTGAACTGGTGTGTTGTGACTTGTGAGCTGGCAGCTTTCAGGAGTTTCTTGTGGGAGCTCTGGCAGGAAATTGATGTCATGGACAGGAGGGATTGAACAGCCCCTTGGATATTTTTATCCGGGATGGGCTCAGCTTTCTCCATCTCTGAATGGGGGCATAGGATGGATCTGGAATGTGCAGGAATAGAGCATGCTAAGCCTTTAACCCTTTCCCTTTGTGGGCAATACTTGCTTCCTCCTTATCTTCCTAATGAAGTGTGTCTTGTGTGTTGAGCTGATGCAGCCTTAAAAAATAAAAAGATTTATGACTCTCTATGAAAATATTTAGATAAAATGCAAAATGAGAGAAACAAATTTCTACAAAACTTTCAGTAAAACAGCAGATACATTCACAAGTTTTGTTTGACTTTTTACAAAAATACTCACAAAATTTTGTTGTCTCCTTACAGAAATGCTCAGATTGGGAGGAAAAGGGTGAAATTGGAAACTCTACTGCACATAGAAAGTGATCATGTCTGGCAGTTGCATTTTGTGCTCTGTATAGCTGCAGAGTGGGAGAAATTACTGAGGGATGGGTTGGATACTGGGATAGGAATGAGATATTGGCTTTGGGAACATTTATTTTGTTATTGCACCATGACTGAATTACTGTAAAGATTGAAATTATGGTTGAATCTGCTATTTGGGGCTTAGCCAGTGAAGAAACCTGGTCAGATTATGTGAGTATGGGATGTGTAACTGCAAAGGGGCCTTGGTCCCGGCTCAGGTGGTGAGACTCTGAGATGGTTGGAGGGAGAAGTGTCCTTAACAACTGTACAATAAAGCATACAAGTTCCCTGATACATGGTCCGGTGTCTTTGTGCGACCTGAACATCACTTGTACCCTTGATGTGTTGTGACACTGCTCCCTGCTTTGTAGACAGAGCTGATTTTATTGTTCACTGTTTTCCCTAACAGAGGTGACTCATGTCACCAGCTTGAGGGTGATCTGGACTAATTTTTTGAGAATGAAGGGTGGGTCTGAACACATACCTTAAAAGTACTTCTTGTAGCATTATGTAACTTGCATTTCTGGTGCTCAGAGATCTGCAGGAGCACGAAGGACAAACAAGAATCCATCTTTTTTATTTGTGTAGAAATAATTTCAAGTAAGTCTCCCAGGTATTTTATCACCCTCATTCCATATTTTTAAATGAGGAAAAATATCTCTGCTGCCAGGTTAATAATGATGAGGATTCCTCTGCTTTGGATTTCTTATTCTGTACAGCAATAGCAGTATATTGCACCACTGAAATCAGCTAAGATTGTGGATAGTGCAGGCAGCTGTGTTTGACACAAGTCTAAACTAACTAGGAAAACATGTTCTTCGCTTGTCCTCTTACGGTGAGAGCATTCACCTTGATTTTTTTTAGTAGTCTCTCTAGTTTGGTGAAACAGGTGGTATTTTATTGTGGTTATAAAATCATAATTTAAAGCTAAAATGTCCTGGAATATAATTTTTCCTTGTACACAATGAACCATGACTGTACCTGAAAATACATACAGATGTTAACATCTGAAGATTTTCTCAGCAACGAAAGCAGACTGTTAAGTCACAATGGGGATGGACTGCTAACATCTAATAACATATAAAAAGCCTCTTTAAACAGTTCCGTGTCATTCAACAAGAACACTTCTATGGGAGTGTTATTTTAGGAAAAATTACTTGAAAACATGTTGAAATATACATTGGAACGGAATACTTAGTCTTGCTGTAGGAATTCACTTTCAATTCTGCAACTTGTTTTTCTGCAGACTTGAAGTAACTTTGTGGTGGTCTCTTCTTCCTAGTGCATTTGTTGTGAATACATGTGTGTGGTGTCTTGTTTAATACATTAGAAATCCTCATTTTTAATGGGGTCTCTTCATAAAAAGTCAAGGAAGTGCAGTCATATTAATGTGGATGCCTTTGGTTGAGCCTAAGAGTGTAGTGCAGGATAATAATGAACCCTCAGAAATTTCCAAGTTGTTTTTGTACTCTTACTAAAGCAGCAAATAATAAAAAAGCAATGTGATCTCCATTGGTATTGCAGCATGTTTCTCTTTAGGTATTCAATGCACAGTACAAGACCTGCAATACTAGTCTACTCCAAAATGTTGTAAGTTTCTATGAGATTTTTATTTGGGAACAAATGATTAAAGCATATTCCTTTAGGGACACAAGGAAAAGTTTGTGGTGGGTTTAGTGCTGGCCAAATTGCCAGTGCACCCAGTAGAATTATTTAGTCATTCCCAGCTGTGAGATGGGATTAGGAGGAAGGCAAAGCAGGCTCAAACTTTAAAGGGTATAAAGGAAAACTTTATTAACAAAACTAAAAGAATGATAGGAGTTAGAATAAAAGCTTCAGGACACTTTCCCTCCCCCCCACACCCTCTTTTCTTTCCCACTGACAATATATAGAAACAATTCAGTTAGTTTATCTCCTCTAGAATAATCTCTCTTCAGTTCACTTAGGGAGAGGAGGCTCTCTTGTCATACTATGGAGATTTCTTCACAAGATATTAGTTCTCTCCTGGCTTTTAATTTCCATGAATAGCAGCTGCCTAGGAATCTGCAATCATGAAGTCCCTCCCATTTCTTCCAGCCTTTTCGCAACTGTGTTCATGGGCCATGTCAACTTACAGCACATTATTTTAAGGATGAAAAAGCAAAGCAAAGATTTCAAAAGCAAAGATTCTCTTCATCTATCTCTGGGAACAGACATCTTCTTCTTTCCCTAGGAGCAGAGGGTCTTTATCGCTCTACTCTTTCTGTTTGAACTTCTCATGGGATTGCATCTACTTCAACATCTGCTTGTTCAGCATGGATGCCTTTGCTCATGTCTACAATGTGAATGCTCCATTCCACCATCCGTTTTCCACAGAGACATTCAGCATATCATAGTCCATCATCATGGCTTACAAGAAAATTGCAGCCTAAGACTAAGGCATCTCATTCTCCTCTCATCTGGGACCTGACTTTTTCTTTACTGAAGTAATGTCTTCATGTTATTTCTCTACATGTCTTCCGTCATTCCTCTTCTCCCATTCAAGACAGGATTGAAGGTTTGGAAGTCTCATCTGTGCACTGCAAGAGCTGATATCTCACTTGAGGGCTGCAGACAGTCATGTGGT
This sequence comes from Cinclus cinclus, assembly GCF_963662255.1. Classification (NCBI taxonomy): domain Eukaryota; kingdom Metazoa; phylum Chordata; class Aves; order Passeriformes; family Cinclidae; genus Cinclus; species Cinclus cinclus. The sequence goes on along the minus strand of NC_085046.1, from coordinate 85,592,033 downwards.
CCCTGCCTGGTGAGGCTGGAGCTGTTTACAGTGGAGAATTCTTCGGTGGTTGTGCTGGGAGTGGGGTGGGGAGGAGCTCGGATCTTAGCGGCCAGACTAGAACACAGTGGTGGAATGCCGTGGGTTGATGGCTTCCCCTTCCCCTGCTCTCTGGTTTCTGGTGAAACGCAGCAGCAACATTTCAACCAAGTTATGGACCAGTCTGGCCATGCTGAGGGGAGGGGGATCCATCTCAGCCAGTGCTGCATCAGAGCAGGGCCCGGCCATGCTGGGACAGGGCCGGGCGCGATCACCGGGGAAGGGTCTGGGCCTGTGGCAGAGTCCGCCTGCCCGGCCTCTCACCTGTACTCAGGCCAGAAGAGAAAGAGGAATTCCTGGGATTAGTTAGTTTTAAAATATGACTCTTACAGGGTTGTGTTTAATTCTCTAATTGGCTTATCAGAATGCTTATTCTCAGAGCCAACCAGCAATTGGTTTTGTCAGGCCCAGAGAAAGCTCTTAGCAGCTTCTCTTAGAACATCACTTTTGTGGCTGGGCTCATTCCCTCCTCACCAAAATTCAATTAATGCAAAACCAGCACAAATAGGCATGCCAAGGGGTTCAAAAAGACTGCCTGAATATGGCTTCCTCCACATCTTTCTGCTTGGCACCAACCTCACCCCATGAGTCTTTTGTGCTCCACCTGGGGTTAGGGTTCAGAGAAACACAGAGCCCAGAGCTCCAAGAACAATGCCAATACAAAAGACATGCCAAGTGGAACACAGAACTGCCAAACATTCACTATTACTAGTCGTTCCTTTCTTGTAAGCAAGTTAACAGCACCCTGTGTTTGAATTTATTTTTCTTAAACAAGAATATCTGCATTTAATTAACTTCTGTCTTGGGAAGTATACAAATGGGACTAAAACCATTGAACTAATTTGTGACCTTTGCTTACAGTGAGGACTCTGTCTTGGTAGTTCGGTTAACTGAGAGACAAAACCCTACCCCTTTTGAAGACCTAGGTTTTAGGCTCACTTATTTTTCCCTTTCCTTTTGGTTCTCTCTGACCCTGTTGCCTCATATTTTCCCCAAGTTTTTATCAATTAACGGCCAGCACCTTTGGCCTTGTCTTTAACAGGAAAATGCTTGGGTATTGTTTGTTGAAGATGTTTCTTGCTACTTGACTGCTTTGAAGACAGCAGTAATGTCTTCATATTTCTGCTAGGAATTTCAGATATTCTGGAAAGACTTTCTGCTTCACTGTGCAGGTGGTTTCTGTAATTAACTATTAACCTGGGTTGCAATGAGCCTTTTCTTATCATGCTGCAGGGCATTCAGTTTCTGGAGACTGCTTTGAAGGTTTCTTTTCTGCTTGTGGGCTTTTTATTTATCAAATAAGCAGTTCTTCCTCATTGATTCTTCACACTGACACAGACTGGCTTCTACTACATCTGTCACATTCAGTGTGGGTATGGTTGTGTTGGGAAGTGGTACAATGTTTTAATCTTTGCTTTATTTGTTCTTTTATTTTTCCTGTGAGGGCTGCAATCCCAGCATTCCAAATCCTTAAACATAAAACCCCCAAACTAACCTCCCACTGTGTTGTGCACAGTTTTCTTTTTTCCTGAAGATGTTTCATCTGCTGTAACCCAAAGGGTATTAAAAAACCTAAAGGCAACTATTACCATATTGTTAGAAGTCCCAGCCTTCTGCCTGCCCATCAACCCTTCCTACCAACAAAGCTTTTAAAGTTCAGGTATCTTAGTTTGATGCCCCAGGAAACTATGCCAACTTCTAAAATGAATTTTAAAAGCTCTTTCTACAGCAACCTTTTAAATTGTACTATTGCAATTCTTTGCATCATCACTGTGGTGATCTTGTGAAGAGATTGACATGGCAGCACAGGCCTGTAGGCTACAGGGACTAAGACCATGTCTGGAATGTGGTAATCCATCAGTTCAAAAGTCATAAATGGGATTGTTTCAGTGAATGCTGTGGAAGTGATGAAGCCTGTAGAATCTTAGGAAACTTTTCTTCATTTTCATCAAAAGATCTCTATGTTTGAGGGAGACTTAGAGTCTGCTTCAATAAACTACACTTAATTTGTGTTGTTTGTGTTTTCTCAGACATGTGCTCATAAGTGTATATTCTCTGAGGAATAGTTAGTGGGTTTTACCAGGTAAAAATTCAAAATAAGACAAAATTAGTGATTAGAGAGATGCTTTCATGGGCGAGTCTGGTTTCAGACATCTTTTTCTTAAGAGCTGTGTGCACTGCCTTTACCTCTGAAAGAATGTGGGACCTCTGCTGAACTGAGTGGTGTCTTTGCCACTGCTCTGAATGTTTTGACAGGAAGATCTATGTTTTGATGAAGCTTGACTGATCTTTCACTCTTGTATAAAAAAAATTCTTTCCTTATCTATTTTTTTGATACTTAGTTGTCTCAGACTATTTAATCACATGGCTTCATTGATTATGGCTGGGATAAAGTTAATTTTCTTCAGAGCAGTTTGTATGGTGCCATGTTTTGGATGTGCTTACAGTCTTTTCTGTTTCTCAAACTGTCCCACCAGCAGTGGAGGAGGCTGGGAGTGAGGAAGAAGTTGAGAGAAGACATAGCCAGGACAGCAGACCCCAAATGACCCATATTGTTTCATGTTGTTACCAGAAGGCACAAGGGGAAGGAGGGGATGACCTTGGGAGCGATGGTGTTTGTATTCCCAAGTTGCTGTTAAATGTGATAGAGCCCTGCTTTTTGGTGAATGGCTGAACAGCTGCCTGACCTTAGGAGGTGGTGAATAAATGACTTGTTTTACTTTGTTTGCATAGCTTTGCGTTCTTTTGTACCTTTTAAAAACAGTCTTCATTTCAACCCATGTGTTCTTGCATTTTTATCTTTCTCTGTCACCCCTCTGTGAGGGAGTCAGCAAGGGATTAGGTGGTGTTTTGCTCCCTGCTGTAGTTAAACAGTGACACATTCATTTAAATTCTTTAAATCAATGTGGCTGATTTGCACTGCCAGTGCTTTAAATACTGTGTCCCATGGACTTCTATCCAGCAAAGCTGAGCAGGACCCCAACATGAGCCAATGCATTCTGGGTATTGCCTTCTTCTCACATATAAATTCCTTTTAAGAGAGCAGGTGGTAAGGTCTAGCACAAGTATTTTTTAAATTCAGCCTTTATTCTAATACAGTGGATGTAGTATACCCCAGCAATTAATGAAAATGGAGTAGAATTTTTGGGTGTGGACCTAAGTGTCTACCCTAGAACATATAACATAGTAATGTGCCTGTTTTCCTACTGTCCTTCATGTCAGTTTCATAGGTAGAACAGCTCTATATTGTCTGCTGCCATTTTTATTGGAAGTTATACTAGATGATTGTGGGAATTATCCTATGATGTTGTACTACCTTCTGAAAGTTGTACTCTTACTTACAACAAGGTACCTTACTTTATAGTCTTTACACATTCCTTAGTGTCTAGAAAGCAAGTGATTTAAAGGTCATTTTATATCTTAAGAGACTTCTGTGGATGCCATCAGGATTATTGTGGTAGCCCTTTTGTCATTTGATCTTGTGTTGGGCTTTCATTGAAAAGCCTTAGACGCTAAATGTTTGTGTCAAAGGAGCTGAGTACCTAACCTTACTTCAAGTCTTGTTTGAAAATGGTTCATTTTTAATGATTTGAAAATGAAGGCATGTAGTTAAATGGATAGTTAAAACATGCTGCACAGTGGCCTACTCGGAATGTTGTAGGATGCAGTTAGTTGCAGAATGTAGTTTGTAACTACCCATCTACAAATAGCAGGCACAACATAAAGTGTTATAGGTATTGCTGTTGCTAGTTTGGGAAGATGCTCAGTAGGCACCCTGCAATTTTTTTATAAGAAATCACTTAATCTTTCATCTGTTAGTCTTTGTGTCTTCAGAATAACTATACTACAAACACACAACAGACATTGCATTAATACCAGATCATGATTGTTTTTCTTGCTTTTTTTGCCATTTGTACTGAGCCCAACTTTCAGCTTTTGGGAGCCTGAGAGTATTTGACCTGTGTGGCGAAAATAACCCCACAAAACCTCCATGCTTAATCAGATTTTTATGCAAGTGTGTGAGCACCTTCTGGTTGGGTTCATTCCAAGGTGCAAAAGTAGCTTTTGATATTACCTGGGAAGGGAAAAAAGGTGACAAATCTCATCCACTGAGTATAAAAAAAACAAAGCCTAAGAATATGGTATATATGTATGTGCATGTTCTTCAGATTCATGGCTGCCACCTGGAAAATTGTAGACCTGCTCATGACATTTGTTTGAGAGATTGATCTGAGTTCTGTAGGAAGATTGTGATGACACTTTTTTTTTTTGTTCTCACAAGAGACTGTTCTGAGCCAAAACTCAGTTCTATGTAAGCACTGTGCTCTGTCTCCCAAAGCATATTGGTATGGGCTGAAATGACGTGGTGACGTTGCTACTCCCCATTCTGTTTTAAGTTGTTTGGCAGCATCTTGAGAGTCCAGCTGGCTGTAGAGGTGGGCAGAACTCACAGGCATTACTTGGCTACTAGTTTACCCCATCCTTTCCTAATAATCTTCTTCCCCTGATGCACTAGGTTTTCCTCTAGGCACTCCAAAGGTTGAATTCTACTTCGGTAACTTTCTAACTTGTGTAGTAAAAGTTTTGAAGGCTTAGCCTGGAAATGTCACTTTTCTGCTTGAGAAACCTTGTTTTTGGAATATCCAATTCTAGTGTATAGTAGGAGGATTTATGCTTGCTGACAGAGGTAACTGCTGAGGCATGGCAAAACACATTTACTTAAAATTTCAGCATTTTTTTTTCCAGGTTAAGAAAAGAAATAGTATGAGTAAATGAAGTGAGGAATGTTTATGAATTAGATGTGATATAAAGAAATGAATTTTTACTCAGCAGCCTGTATTGCTCCAAATGTTGCTATATTAGAACTTAATGTCATGGATGCCCTTGTCAATATTAAATCTTTGGTATAAATACTATTTCTTTCATATATGCTAAGAACGTGGTGGACTCTTCAAAGGAATTAAATTAATCTGTAAGCAAGCATGGGCTTTACAGATAGCATGTATTAATGCATGCTATTCTTCTTAAAGGGAATTAAGCAAATAACAATTATCTTCTAGAATTTTAAGTGTAAACTAGTTTTTTCCTATTCATTTGCTTTCTGCTTCATGAATACTTATGCTGTCTTTGCCACATGTCTGTGACATATTGATTCCATTAGTCTTCCTGGTTAACTCAAAAAAAGCATCAACACTTGAAGTCTTAACCAGATTTCTTACAGGGGAAAGGCCTGGGAAGATCATGGACGGTGTTGTCCGGTTCTAGCAGGTTATTTTTTGGATAGAGCATTATTGCTTCTTTAGTGTTTGTGTAAACTCTGGGTGTGCCACTATTGCAACAGCAATGTCATTTGGTACTTTTTCAGAAGTCTTTAATACTGCAAGTGAATCAATAAATAGCAGTTTTTGCTGTCCTTGGCAGGGATTTGGACAAAGGGGTTCAAAATGAATGGACTAATGGTGAAATTTCTAGTATTTTCAACTATTTGTTGCTTAAAATTGCAAGTGAAGGAAGATTTTAAGTGGACACAATGTTTTCAATCAGAAGGAAAAAAAATGCTTTACTGTGTCATTCCATTGTTTCTAAATGTAAGAAAATGGTTACTTCATCATTTCTGCTGGGTTTTTTGTTCATTTGTTTGTTTTGTTTTTTTAATGAAATGATGAGCAATTAAAATGTAATGCCACTTATATTTTTCCTCAAACTTGTTTCTGTGCATTCTCAGTATGAGTTCTCATTTCCCAAATTCAGTGTTACTGATCAAATTGTTGGTCCTGTTTCATGGGATCGATAACTCATTTTTCTTCTCTTTTAATTGTACCTATGTCTTGTGGAGGGATATATTGCTCAAATAAGAAATCCAAGTACCAATGATCATTGGTGTGTTAAACATGCCAGGCTGGTGGGAAAGATTTTGAGGAGAAAAAGATCATTTCCAGTGTGTGAATATGCTTGGACAGAGGCATTTCTGAATGATTAAAGTGGAAGATATTTATTAATCTGATTATGATCAATCATAATAAGTCTTCTGGTGTCCTATTGTTTTTTTTTGAAGTAGAACATATTGTAATTTGACCGCAGAGGAAAAAAGAGCTAAGCTCATTCAGGAGCTAATAAAACTCAAGTTTCCTTACTTATTGCTACAGTATATTGGTACTGTCTTCCATTTATGCTAATTTGTTGGAAGAAGATATGTAAACACTTAACAAACTCAACTTGAAAAATCTTCATTGAAATAATAGCTTGATTCAGGAAGAAGAGGTGGAATAACAGGTCAATCTAAGAAAATTTATATTTAACTGCCCGCTCTGCAGCTAAGTTTCTTATAACATGTGGAACTGTGGTTTTCAGCTTCTAATTTGTGACCCTTTATGCACCAATTTTTTTATTGAGGATAATCAAGTTGATGAGCCTGAAAGCACTTTTTTGGTGTATAACTCTAAATTCACCCTGAATGGCTGTATGCTGGGAAGTGGTTAAGGGGGAAGGAGTGTTCAGACAGCACATATCTGCAACTGTGATTTAGTCATCTGTAAGTACATGCCCGGTGGTCTTAGGGCAAAAATAGTCATGTGTGGCTGTTCATTTTTTAAGAAAAAGCAAATGAATGTGAAAAATAAAAAGAATTAATAATAAAAGAATGTTATTAAGTGAGACTTTAAAAATGTGTCCCAAGTTTGAGATTAGAGGCAGCAATAGGGGTTTTAACTGTTATTCCAGTGGTGATCTTACTACCATTTTGGGAAGGATCAACACTTATGAATAAGGTTATGTGGATAAAACAGAGGTAATGTAAATAACTATTAGACAGTGTTTGTGACTTTTACCTTTTTCTCAGACTCAGTTGTATTCATAGGTATAATTGTTGGAGATGTTTCAGTCAATTGGTAAAATTACTTCAACAAAAATATTCCTTTTTTTCCTTCCTGTATTCTGCATTGTTATTATGTGCCATTATTTCTTTGACTTTTGTTGGAGAAAAATGCAGTATTTAAGTAAGGTAGCTCTATGAAAAGCTTGGCTATGTTTCTTGCCTTCTGAATGCACTAAGAAATGACTGGCACTTCAGTATCTTATTACTATTCTCTACCGCTTCTGAAAACAAATCTTGTCTTGTTTTCTTACTAGAAAGAGTAGTTTGTTTTAGGATTTTAACCTAAAAAACGTATCTTAAGGCTGTACAACACCCGAGGGTTAAATAGAAGCATTGTCTTGAGTCACTGGTCCTTTGAGATGTACTTGTCATTGAATATTCAGCATTTGAATTTTAAATTGGGGGGGGGGGGGTTGTTTGTTGTTTGCTTCCTAGGCTGTACCCCCTTAAGCCAGTTAAATTATCTTTTGTGTGCATTTCTAAGTTGTTTGTAGGGTGTACTCTATATCTTCTGTACAGTTTAGCTGGGAAGGTGCTTTAAAGGACTGACTTTTATGTTTAAAAGCTGATCACTGTTTCCATGTTTTGTTAAAACAGATTCAAATTAATTCAATCACTTAACTCGGAGAATAATACTATGTCAAGATACAGATAGTCTTTCTAACAGCTACACCTTGATTTCAGTGTGCACACTTACTGGTAGATATCTGCAACATAATCAGCACAAGTCATTATGAGGTTCTGGTTTAGTTAGTGTTAGGGACTTTCTTTGTGATTCTCTGAGCTATTTTTGTTCTTATGTTGTCATTTTGTCTCTTGCAGAAAAGAGGAATGCTACACTGTCTTACTAATGAGAATGAACAAACATTCATTCTAAAACTTCATATAACTTTGGATTTCCAAGTGTTTTTTTTTTTAACACAGCTTGCTACAACAGTGCTCCTAAATAACAACAAACAAACAGCTCTGTGAATTACACAATAAAAATGCCAGGTAATATTTTGTTGCTTGGAACTCTGTTTCAAGGTCCATAACTTTGTTGGATGGCTTGCATTGACTCTTCTGAACAGCTGTAACTTATCTGTCTTCTGCAAGGACAGGTATTGAAAGATCTTAAGGGAAAGTGGCTGCTTAATTATAAATATTTCTGGCAATGCATCCAGGCAATGTTCTTCTTTCCATTCACCAGTGCCTCTCTATTCCTTTGTATCAGTAAATTTTCTTTTTTAGAACACCAGCTGCTTCTGTTGTACCAGAGCTGCCAAAACTCAGAGTTAAACACTCCAGTGTAACACAGAAATTTCAAGAAATTCTATTCAGAAGTGTTGTAACATTTTAACTTGCAATGTGAACATCTTTGTACCTTTGCGCTTGCCCATAATTGAATACTTTTAGAGCATGTCATCTGTGAGTGTGTTGGACCTTGAAGGCTTCAGATGGCTTTTTTCTTGTTTTCAATGATCTTTAATTACTGTAAATATTTCAACACATAGACATGATTCTGAATCCTATGTTAACATCATACAATTTGCCATCTTGAAGTCGTACAAAACATCAAAAATCACTTGGGTTGGAAGCTCTATTCCTAGAAAGGGAGAGTAGAATAATTCTCCCTTATTAATTTTGTTTGTATCTGAGAGCTGGGGGGCAAAAAAATAAGTGAGGTCATGCTAGGGAAAGCACTGGCCATTATGGTGGAGAGGAAGAAGAAATTCCTGCCTTTCTTTGAGGAAAGCTTGTTGCAGAGTTGTCTGTGGGAAGCACTGTTCTCTGCCACCCTGCAGTATTGGTATCAATATAGCGTTGGAAAAAATCTCTCAATGGAATGGTGAACTGCAAGAATGGCACTGTTCCAACTACCCCTGTGATAGGCACAGCCAATAAATTATATCCCCTTGTCAGTGGCAGTAAGTGAACTCTTATGATCATGAGAGAATTTGACAAAAGAAAGATTTCTCTTTTTTTCTCTGTGGGATATAATTGTTGCAAACAGTTGTAAATGTTGCCTCCTGCTCTAAAACAGGCCACAGTCCAGATTAGGTTGAAGCTGAGAACCAAGGATAAAATTGATGTCAGAGCACTTAGAGGGGGTTTAATTTGCTGTCCCAGCTCAACAGAATCCCAGTGTCTCCCTCAGTGCCCTGCCCTTATATGCAATAGGGCTGCAGGGCATCACTGCCATTGCAGCAAGTGCGGTTGTAAATTGAGTTCATCTCACCAGGATGATTCATGATTGTCCAGGAGAAGTAAACAGAAATTCTGGTGGAAATTTTCATTCTGCACAGCCCAAGAATAGGACTTGTTCTCTTTGGTATGTCTTGAATCGAGCATTTTAAATTTAGCTGTCAAAGTAGAATACTTTTTTTTAGGGTGTGTTTTAAGTAACAAACTTTAAAATTAAACGAGTGCCTGGCAAACACAGAAAATGCAGCCTTCTATGAAGGTTTTCCTTGAAATTTTATCATATTTGCAGTCATGTACACTTGTTTCCTAAAATTTAGAGACAACGATGAATCCACCTTGGTCTTCTTTGGGTGTGGCAGTTTGGTTTGTTGTTTTTCTTCCTAGGTTTTTATTTGTCTTTTTCTTTCTTCAATAAATGTATTTGTTTTGATGATGAAAAATCACAGAGTCATAGAATAGCTTGGGTTGGAAAGGATGTTAATAATTACTTACTTCCAAGCCCCCTACCATGGGGCAGAAATGCCACCCCCTAGAGCCATTTACTCCTTTCCAACTTGCTTTCAACACTTCCAGAGCTGGGGCACCTGTGGTTTCTCTAGGCAACCTTTTCCAGTAACATCACTGACATTTAAGTGATGATTCTGAGCTGAACTGGACTGCTCCTTGGGTGATATTAATTTTTATTAATCCTATGTTCATAAGTTCAACTTGTATTCTCTAACTATTTGTATGATATTGTTTTTCAAAGTACTCTTCCCGGTGCAATAGCTGCATCTACAAACCCTTTAAAGAGCATTCAAGACTGCCTTGTAAATAACTGTAAATGACTGTATTTGATCACTTTTTTCTCCTGAGACATTATTCTGAGGAGTGCAGAAGTAGTTCTTCCAGGTAGTTCTCCTGAGGGCCAGTTCTGCGTCATATTGATCTAGCCTGTTTGAGCAATGATTTTTCTCTATTGCAGGTATTCTGTATGTAGGCAAACAGAAAACTCATGTGTACTCACTCTTTAAATTCATGAATTTACCCCTAAGTGTTTAAACAAATATCATGGAATTTTGCGATCTCAAAAAGAATGGAGTAAGTTTCCTCTACTTGATAATGGGACAACTCAATTTTTTGAGTGTTGAGGATTTTTTCCCCCTTTTGTATTAGACCAAAATTACTTCTTTAAATGTGATATTTGTTTTAACCAATTTGCTTTGGAAGTTGGGCAAAGACATGGTGAGAGAGGATAACATAACAGAGGGGTGGATACCTAATGTGCAAATATATTGAAGCCCACTATTTCTTAAGGACCAGAACAACACTGTGGTTATATGACAAAAAATGTCTCTGAATATTTATAATTGTTCCACCAATAGTTGGGAAAGTCTTTAGACACTGCAATGCACTGAACACTTGAAAGCATAAAGAGTCAGCTTACACTTTGTAACTTGATGATGTCTGAAGCCAAGAAAGCAAAGTATGTCAACATTTCCCTTGCTTATCATTCTATAATTTTCTAATCCCTGCATCAGATTGGCTAGTTCAGCCTCCTTGAGATACTTTGGAAGACAAGTGTGTCTTAAAAAAACACACAAGTGTGTCTTTAAAAACCTAATGCCTCTAGAAATGAAAGTTCTTTTGGAAAAAAATAAATGGATTATCAAGGAATATTATCAACATGCTGCATTTATTTTTAGAAAACATGATGTTTGCTACCAGCAATGTGCAGTTATGGGCTCAGTACTAATACATCTTTCCTATTATATATATATATAAAGAAGGTTATTTGGTTTAGTGACAAACAGATTTCATCAGATTCTTGCCTTTTCCTTTTGTCAGATCTGTGCTGTCCAAGGGGAAGGCACTGGGGATGCACTTGCCAAAACATCACTTCAGATGCTTTTGCAAATTAGGTTTTCCCAAAGTAATGTAACAGCATGAATCTGCTCATAAAATATTGCAGGGGAAAAAAGTAGAACTTTATTCAAGTGTGTGTACCAATAACATGTGCCATAAAAGATGATGATAATTTTGACTTTATGTTGACATAAATCACTTACTGGTGAGCAGTAACTTTTTTGTGAAAGTGGTGCCATAAAAGTAGGCAATAACCGATTGGAAAGGTCATTTGATAAACCAAGAACTTCAGGCATCTGTTTATAACTGACATTCTTCTTTCTCAAACAGAAAACAGCTTTCTTTATGTCACTCTGAAATCTCTATGTAAATAGCTAAGAGCAGCCATATACCTTGGCTTCAGGACCTATGGATATTCCTGCCCTTTTTGTCTTCAGTTTCCAGATCCTGTAAGGCAGATCATGTGCTTCCAGTTGGTGCACACATACAATGCAAACACATTTTTTTTTCTACAGATATTAAAACAGGGAAAAAACACTTTTGGAGACATCCCCAGATAACATGAACAAATCGACTGGCTCCCCCTGATTTTTCTCTTGAACTAATTTGGTTTAATCTGTGTTCGTGGAAGACACACCTGCATGTGTTCTCACTCAGTTTATAGGACTGGCATTATTAATGGGGTTATTTGGGCACTGCTGATCTTGGAAGAGCTGTCTCCCAAAAGATCTCCTACTTCCCCCTCAATTAGCAATTGAATTTTGGGCATTCCTTGCACAGCTCCCCCTTCAACCATCTGTGAAAGCCATCTACCTCATGTGCTTTCAGGAACATCTAAGTGGCTTGATGTTATCCATTTATAGCTGCCAATTTCTTAGGTCACCTTAAGTAGTTTCCCATATCCAGATAATTGTTACCTAACTTAGTTTGCTCAGTTAGGTAACACTTGAGAGAGGGATTAGTATTCTGCCTCCAAACTTAACAAGTTCTTTTCCCTTTCTTTTTGTGCCCACTTCTATGTATGATACTAAAGGTTTTGGCTTGATTCCAGGCAGTTGAGGAACATCTCCCATGTCAGTCTTTCTGATCTACACTTTAATATACTAAAAAAATACCATATGCATGTTGTAATTTAGGAATGGTACCCCTAAATCCAGTGCTCCCACTGAGAGTTTCCCAAACCACACAGTGCTCTCTTATACCAACTCACTCCTGCCTTCTCCTTCCCACTGCAGCAGGATTGACTTGAGAATTGGAGGTACAAAAGGTGAAGATTACAGGTTGAGAGAACCTTTTTCTGAAAACAAGGAGATAAGGAAAGGAACAGTAACAGCCACAATATTAATACCAAAAGTGTACAAAAGAGAAGGTAATTCACGTGCAAAAAATACTCACCATGGACCCCGAGACAATGAAGAGTGGTAGACAGCTTTGTCATTACACTGCACTTCCAGGCATGAGACATCCACAACTTCTCTGGGTGACCTGTTCCAATGTCTCATCACTCTCAGAGCAGAGAATTTTTTTCCCAGTATCTAATCTAAACCCACTGTCTTCTAGTTTGGAACAGTCTCTCTTGTCCTGTCACTACTTGTACTTGTAAATTCTGTCTTTCTTGTGGGATCCCTTTAGGTACCAGAAGGCTGCAGTTAGGTCACCTCAAAGCCTTTTCTTATCCAAGCTGAAACCAATTCTCTCAGCCTTTCCTCATAAGACAGGTGCTTCATCCCTCTAAACAGCTTGGTGGCCTCCTCTGGACTTGTTCCAGCAGTCCTCTATCCTCCCTGGGCTGGAACCCTAGAACTGGATGCAGCCCTGCTGGTGGGGTCTCAGCAGAGCAGAGGGGCAGAATCCCCTCCCTCTCCTGCTGCCCATGTTGCTTTGGATGCAGCCCAGACACATTTGGCTCTCTGGGCTGTGAGTGCACATGGCTGGGTCATGTCCAACCTCTCATCCCCCCAGCTCTCCCAAGTCTTTTTCCCTAGGGCTTTTTGCTAGATCTGTTAATCCCCCAGCCTGTGATGGTACTGGAGGTTGCACTGACTCAGGTACAGCACATTGAACTTGGTCTAGTTATACTACATGAAATACCTATTGGCTCACTTCTTGAGCTTGTCCAGATCTCTCTGGATGGCATGCTATCCTACAAGGGTGACAACCATACCCCTCAACTTCCTGTTGTCTGCAGGTTTTCTGGGGGTGTACTCAACCCCTTTGTCCATGTCATTAGTGAAGATATTAAATGATAGTGGTCTCAATACAGACCCTTGAGGGACAACATTTGTCATGGTTTCCACTGGGACTCAGCCATTAACAACTACCCTCCGGATGTGACTGTCCAACCACTTCCTTCATCATCTAAAATTCCATCTATTAAACCCATTTCTCTTTAGTTTAGGGAGAAGGATGTTATGAGGAACCATCTCAAATGCTTTGCGGAAGCTCAGATAAATTACATCTGTCACTCTTCCCTAGTCCATGGATGTAGTCACTGTCATAGGAAGCCACTGGACTTGTCAGGCCAGACTTGCCCTTGGTGAAGCTATTCTGGCTTTTGAGTAGCAGCATTGGAACAGGTTATCTGGACCACATTTCTTGGTGTAATGTTCAGTATTGTTAATTCAGGTTTGCTTAATGGAGTCTAGATTTCAGGGGGAGAATTATTTATTATGCTTAGGAATCCAGGTGATTCTAAACTGAGTGCCATTTAGGCATTTATTTTGTTCTGTTTCATATATCAGAAAATTTGACTAAGCAGAACACAAACTAAGAAAATTAGTATCAGAGGAAATCATGAAATTTTTGATACTTCTCTTTTGGTTGTGAAGGGAAGGCTGAGGAAGGAGGATTGAGAGAGAACAATTGGAGTAAATAGTCAAAAAATCAGTATTTTGTTTAAAAATAGTACTTAATTATGTATTTAGTCTAAAAATATGAAAAATCTACATGACATTTAGTAAGTAAGCAAATTTCTTTCAACAGATGTGAGGATGCTCTTCATCTTAATTGTGTTGCATTGTGTGATATTGCTTGGCATTCAATATCTTCCTGTAATTATTATTGAGATTTGCACTTCCTTGCTTGTTTAGAGAAATTTTGTAGTTTATTTGTAAAACTTACTTGTATTCTTGAGATCTTTTAATGGCCTTACACATATTCATGTAGGCTTTATGTACCATGACAGAAACTGCTTCTGAAGATCCAGTTTCCTTTTTAATTTTTTGTTTGTTTTTATTCTATTTTTAACTTCTGGATCTTGAAAATCCCCACTGATGTGTGATTCCTGGGGACATGAATATTGCACAAAAAAATGTGATGTAGAATTGTTAGCCTGATGGAGAATACAGCACTTCATCAGATTTTAAAAAGAGCATTTATTTTTCAGTATGGCTATGCATTTCCACAGATATCTATTCAGGAGCATGTGCTTTCTGCCTCTCTCTATCATCTACTTCCCTAAACTCAAGTGTATGAAACTACCAGAGAGATAAAGATAGGTAATACTCTTTCAAACATTTTTCAACAGCAAAGAATAAGGAGTCAAAACCTTCTCTGAGTTGGCTTTAATCTAGAGCTGCTTAACTACCTTTAGCTAGTTTGAAAGGTTGGAGGTAGAATAACTATGCAACTATTGCCAATGAACTTAAGTTAGGCTTGACTCAGTTTCTAGCACAAATAGCTCTTTCATAGCCCTTTCAAATGAATCATTTACAGAAAAGCAAAAATCAGTATGGTTTTTTCACTCTTAATGAGGTAAAAAATGTGCACACATTTTGTCACTAATTATGTTTCTAGCACTTTAGTTTTCAACATTTTAATTGTTTCAATTAAAATATACAGGTTTTCTTAAGGCTTTAGTTTCACTTTGATCTTTTTGCAATATTATTGACTTCAGTATGTTGGGTGCATGATGTAATAATGAAAATTCCATGAATATTAAATAAGTATATATGGCAAAATTTAGTACTCACTTCGTGTGGCTTTGACCATCTACATCTAAGCAGTAAAATATGACGTGAAACTGTAGATTCACAGAAGAATTTTTTTCTAGTATGTAAGTACAGGTTAGTTTCAGCATTGATTAAATGGATTACCTAGATATTCTAAACTTTGTTTTAGGTACTCCATATTTATGTGCCTATGTAACAGGAGGTTATAGAAGTTCCAGAAATAAAGAACAAATTTTAGAGCAATGTCATTTTTTCATAACATGAACAAGGCTGTATTTTCATAGGCTGGAGAAAATTTCTGCCATGAGAGCGGGTAAATAATTTAAATGATTCCAAGAATATTTAGATGCAAGGATCCAGTACATAACCTCTAATCTGCATCAAGTCAATGCAAACTGACCACTAAAAAGTGCCAAGTTGCTATGGGACAAAGATGAAATTCTGCAATACGAACATGCTATTTCATTCAGTGGAAAAATTCCAAACTTCTTCATTCCAGAGGGACCACTCTACTTTGCAGTGGTCATGAATGTATAATACATGGGAATATTCATTATTTAGGAAAAGGATGTTCACTGCATTTGGGAAAATCTGAGTTACATCAATTTGTGGATCAAGACAGGCATGTTCTTGATGATTTTTTCAGGACATGTATTTTTGAGGAGTAACCCATTAAAAACAACTTCTCTCTAGTACTGCATAATATAAATGTATTTGTAGAAGTATAGACATTAATAAATGAAGATTTCCATTTGCACTTTCGAGTAAGCATGGTATGTTGTCCCTGGATGGATGCCAGGTGCCCACCTGCTTTTTCTCTCCCTTCCTCAGATGAACAGGTGAGGGAAAATTTAATCAAAGACCTATGAGCTGAGACAAGGACCAGGAGAGATCAATATCATGAGAAAACAGACTTGACTTGGGCAGATTAGTTACATTTATTGCCAATCAAATTAGAGTAGGGTAATGAGAAATAAGACACCTTCACCCCACCTCTCCCTTCTTCTGGGCTAAGCATGATTTCTCTACCTTCTCCCCCTCAGTGATGCAGAGGGATGGGGAGTGGGACCTATCTGTAGCCAGCTCACGATGCATTGTCTCTGGGTCCTAGTGGACAAGAAGCTGACCCCATAATACTCCTTTGAAGCAAAGAAGACCAGAAGCAGGTCAGGGAGGTGACCCTTCCCATGTCTTCAGCCTGAGAAGGCTCAGGGGGACTCTTATGTGGATGAATACCTGATGGGAGGGAATGAAGATGGAAGCAATCTCTTTTCAGCAATGCCAATGAGGGAACAAGAGGCAATGAGCAAAGTTCATATATACAGTTTCATCTGAACACAAGACAACACTGTTCTGCTGTGAGGGGAGCCAAGCAGAGTAACAGCTTGAACAGAGATGCTGTGGAGTCTCCATCTTGGACAGTCAGGAGTCAATTGGGCAAAGCTCTGAACTATGTACACCAGTTGACTCCCCTTAAGCAGGGGGTTAGTACTATATAATTTTGAGAGGTAAATGATTCTGTGATTTTGATATCCCTGGTCATAGCCATCACAATTATTTTGATTTATTTTTTGCCTAGTGGATCTTAAATTAGTTCAATTAACACATGAATTTGAGAGCCTTTTTTTTTAATTGATGAGAAAGATTTTATTATTAAGTAGTAGAACTCCTCTGGGATGTGCAGACCAATTCACAAGAGAATTGCTTGTTCTTTTTTTTCTGTTACATGCAGAGTTCTGAAAATGTAAATGATTTTTGCGGTCTTTTCTTTCTAGGACTTCAGTAAAGATGTTTCATCTGCTAGCATAAACTATCTAGGAAAGTTCAAGTGCCTTCGTTCTCTGAATTTGTTAGGTTATTTACATGTCAAAATGTAGATTGGGTACCTATATGCAAAATACATAGAGTAACTTGAAGATTTTTCTGGTGTTCATGCTTTCTTGCATAAAAAAAAGAAATCAGATGACAATACCTCATATTACTTCTTAAGAAGAAACAATATTAAGCAAAAAATTTTGCAAAGTTCAAAACAAATCTACAAGATTTCTTCTCCATTCTGAAGCCATAGGTTTAATTTATTTAGACAGATATGATGGGCTAGACAAGTGGATTTAAGCCAAAAATTTAGAAATTTTGGTTAATCATAGCTTTGCTATTTGTGTTGAGCATATCAGAAGATCCTGGAGACTCCCACATACTCATTGTGTAGGCTTGTGTCAAAGAGATTATTCAAAGTTACTGGCACCAGCCACCTTGAAGGCAAATGTCATCAGTAACCCCTTTGGTTCTTTAAAATGTATCATTGTATTGCTATATGAGGCATTCAAAATCAGTAGATACGGAACTTTGGAATATGTTCAAGAGGAGCAGTGAAATGATAGGTGTAAGCTTTAGGAACAGCATCAGTCATTACAGCCTCTAGATCTGCCACTGAGGAAGAGATACAAGTTTTATTTTTCCTTTTTGAGTACAAAAATGCTTTTATTTTCCTGTCCTGATTTCTAGCAGCCCACAACTCTGTGCAGGTGCCTTCTTGTGGGGCAACAAGAAAATACCTTTTACTGGAGATAACTTGCATCCAGCTTCTTCAGTGTTCAAGGTGACAGATATTTTTCATGCTGAAGAGAGTAAGAGTTCTTAGAGGAGAAACATAAGTCACAGGAATACTATTGTTTTAAAAGGATTAAAACAAACTAGAATATTTTCAGAGCAACCTATTGGTCAAGCATCCACCTTGTTTTCTATATTTAGCCTAGTTAAAATGGACATAAAGCAATTAAAACTTTTTCTGTTGTGTTTTAGTTATAGATCACTATATTCTAGGCATATGAGTCATAAGCAGCATTTCTTGTACCCAATTACTAATTAATTGGCAATAAAAATAGCCACAGGGTGACAGAATTTCTGAGGTGACAGGAGGCTTTTCTGAAAACAGCACCTAGTGAGAAACACATGAAGAATGTGGTACCTCGTTACTGTTACTGCAGTTAATATTGATGTTTTAATTGGTTGTATTAATAGCTAAACTGTATGGCATTTATTCCAGGGTCTAATTTTACTTAGAGTTATAATGAATAAGAGTTTGTGACAGTGTTTTTTTAGCCAAAGGCTTCAAAGTAGACCTTTACACCATGTAAGTTGATCAACAGGACCATCACTGCATAGAGTTTAGCATT
This sequence comes from Cinclus cinclus, assembly GCF_963662255.1. NCBI lineage: Eukaryota > Metazoa > Chordata > Aves > Passeriformes > Cinclidae > Cinclus > Cinclus cinclus. Next base: position 85,573,926 of record NC_085046.1, on the reverse strand, counting down.
AAGTCTCTTCTTTCCAGCTGTGTGAAATGAATTATTATACAATCGTGTTTGGCTGCTCTCTCTAAATGGAAATAGGTTTCTCAGTATTTGCATGGTTTAAACAAAATGATGAAAATAAATTTTGCATAGAAGTTATGCCTTTTCAGAGATAAAATCTGAAGAAAACAAAAGAAAAACAGAAGGGAATAGAAAAGCAATGCCTCAGGGAAATAATATTTCACTAGCAGATAATCTGCCTAAAATTTTCACAGGCGTTTTCAAGGTAAAATACATTTGCCATTAACAAGGTATTTTTTTTCTTACTGTACTGTATAGATAAAATTAGTCAAAATGCATTGTCATTAATGGTTGTGTATTTTTGTTTTATTGTCTGAAGTATGTAATAACTACCTTACTATAGGTTTGTGAATATATGACTGTATAGGTCCTGTCTAACAAATGAATTTAAGATTTCCTTACTTGGTTGGGGCATGGTGCTAATAACACCAAGGTTATGAGGTTGATCCCTGTAGGGGCCATTCACTTTAAGAGCTGGCCTCGATGATCCTTGTGGTGAGCCCCTTCCAGCTCAGAAGAGTCTGTGAAAATTGTTTTGGCATTATTATTTTCTATATGTTTTATCTTTCAGGATAGTGTTTACACAATTGCAAAAAGCCTTATTGATGGTTGTTTTTTTGCCTTTTTATTTTTTTATTTTTTTTTTTTTGCAAAATGTCCTGGCCATCTAGATGCATGTGTACATGTGCATATTATGCGTATGCAAAAGCACAATTTTCTATGGTAAATATAGCATCTGTTGTTAGACCCTCAGAATTTCAGGCTTTTATATTTGAGCAGCCTACTTTTCATAACAAGCCTTTGCTTTTCTGAAATAGGGTATACTTTGTTCAGAAGGACACTAGTTACAAATCTGTTCTCAGAAAAAGCTTTAGAATTTGTGAAACCATGGCATTGGCTCGGATGACTTAAATGCTCTTTCTTTCTACTCTAATGTGATGCTGACTTTTCTTGTAATTGGCTGTTTTAAAGAAAACTGTATTTTGTTCTTTAAAATTACTGTGATGGTGCAGGTACAAAATTTCTAGAAGTATGTTGTGATGGTTGCAATTTAACATCTTTAGCGTGATTCACCTTAACTTCTGCAGTCCTGTCTAAAAAGGCCATATTAGTACTTGGCTGCATTTTATTTTGATTTTGGAACTTTAAAGGAAATGGGAATGAAATGTCATTTTAATACACAGATGTTGAACAGAAGACATTAAAAAAATTATAGAGAAAGCTCAGTATTCTCTGTGTAATGTAGGTAAAAAGGGATAATAGTGAGAAGACATTTCTCTACAAAGCCATACTGGACACTCACTTTGCCTGTGGATCTTAATATGTCAAGAAAATATTTCTTAAAAAAAATTGTCTTTTTAATCGGAAGCATTGAATTAATTGTTAACATATTAGTTAAATTTTGTGCCCAATGCTCTCAATGTTTTATCTTTTGATGTGATTGTGGCAAAACTAATATAATTGTGGAGAAGAAAAACCCTCATTTTTAAAACAAAAATCTTTTTAATTAAAAAAATTTAAAAAGAATAAACTTCTGACATAGCTGAAAAATTGAAAGTCAGTGCACCAGTATGGTTTTAAAACACTGTTTTTAAAACTAACAGTGTAAAACTTGCAAATTTGAGCCTGAAATGCGGAGATTGTTTGTCCTTTGCTCCTCCACAAGCTTTTGTATGGATTGAATTGATGTTGTTACTGAATTCACTTTGTAGTTCTTAGTCCATTTAGTAGTGAGAAGTGTTACATGAGCCTGGGCAGCATACATACTCTAGTGTATTATTTTAAGATGTAATAGAGTAGAATCTCCTTAATCCCTGCCAAGGGGGTCTTCAACATGCAAAAGGACCTAAGGACCTTATATTCATTTATTCATGAAGTAGGTTTTATGAATGTTGAGGCTGTGTAGAGTAGTAGTTTCAGAAACTTTTCAGTTAGCCATTAGAAATTGGCATTAGTTGTTGAGATGATTTCTTGACTGAGACTATAGTGAAGCATTAAGTTCATTGGATTCAAACACATTTGATTTTGTCTTGCGACCTCCAAGCATCCAGACATTCATAACTGCGTTAACCGTGCTTCATTAATGCAGAATTTATTTTAATAACCAGGACACCTGAAAGCCAGGTTTGGTATTACTGCTTTCAAGACAAGGTACTTGCTCCTGACAGTCTGTTTACAAGACAAGTGGAATGGTATGTAATGGTAGAAAGGTGAGGTGCATGACATGATCTTCACGGAAAGAGAGTGTTGGACTAAAGATACTGAATCTCAAAGCACAATCGGTAAGCAGACTTCAGTGTACAATCTGGAAATGCCATCTAGGGGATTTTTCTAGTTTTCAGAATACCTGTGAAGAGATAGGATGGAGTGCCATGGTTTGGTGTGAAATGACCTCTCAGATTTAATGTAGCTTTGTAGAAACGCACCAAAATAAATGTGCCAGCAGCACTGCCTTTCTCTTTTCTTCCATTTTTATTTTCTTTCCTCCACTTCTTCCTCCCTTTTCCATCCCTACTAACATTTAGGTTGCAGACTAGTCATAAAGTTGAAATTTAATTTTGTGACTAGGGTGTCTCTTCTTATTAGCACAGTAGGGATTAACACTTGCCTGTTTCTTCAAGTGTCCACATCCCATATACTGAGGCAATTTGGAAGCATAGGACTTTTTCCAGGTGCTGAAGGTAATGGTAACATCTTGCTTGTGTCTTACTGTGGTTGTTACAGAGGGTTGTATTCAGCATTTCCTGTTGCAATATCATTGAATTTTTGCCCTTTTGTTCTTGCAAAGTCTAGGATGTGTGCAGGCTTTTTTTCCTAAGTAATTCAGATTTTTTTTTTGCTTTTGAATTGCAGATATTTCTGTTGGGGGCATTGGATGGCATTTATCTCTATCCACGTAACTTTTTCCCCTACACACATTGCATATTTCCTCTGTGCGTTGCCCATACCTAACACCAAACAACTGATATTTGGAGTGGTGTAAGAGTGAAACAAAAAGTATGTGCAATAAATGTTTAAAGGTTAATATTGATTGGAGCAAATAATTTTAAAATATATGAATCACAACAATTAATTTGAAACAATGAGCTTTCTTAAAGACATGTTCTAAAAACAAAGCAGTAGCTCAATAGGGATTCAAAAATTCATGTAATGCGCTGAAACATCTAAATCAGTTATTTCTACTGTGTGTGCTGAACAGATTGGCAGTGATTGCTGTTGATGAGTAAAAACCTGCCTCTAAAATATGATGAACATTTTGCCTCTGGCATCAAAAGTGGTTGGGATTTTACTGTTTTGTGGGTTTAGTAAACACCAAAATGTTCATGACTTGTCTATCCAGGGAATAGAGAATAAGATGCAGATACTCTCCATCCTGGTGTCGGTCATGAAAAATGCTCTTCCTTAATATTTGAATATTCTATCCTACTCCTGTTGCATCTTATGAAAAAGGAATATTGCAGTCTGAGAGCACTGCATATAGGGCAATTTTGTAATCTTCTCCTCTAAGATTGCTGTGAAGAGACGTGCTACATGAAGAAGGGACGACTACTTCTGGGCAGTTTTGCTGGGATGCAAGGGAGTGTAGAAAAAAAATCATTTATACCAGCTTTCTTTGGCTATTCTGCACAGATGTTGTAGCAGTTGTTTCCCAGAAACCTCTTAGAACAATTTTTTTCCAGAGGCATGAGGCAGCTGTATGTGGCCCTGTTTACTGACACTGAAATTTTCAAATGGAATCAAGTTGTTAATGTTTTTTGTTTCTTTAAAAAAGGTGGAAAAAAGAAACGGGGGTGGGCAACAGAAAATAGAAAACAGCTATTGTGCTTGTCTTGCTGTTCTTTAGACTGTTATATGATGCTAAGCAATACCCCCTGACAGAGTTTGAATAGAGACTGAGATTGTTATTAATGATCAGTAGAGAATATTTGAATGTTTAGAGATCAATGCTGAATATCAATTTTGCTTGAATTACACCAAGAATTTTTTTCTTTTCATTCCCAAAATATAGTGTATATCTTTTATCCTGGCTAAAAATAATTTTGTTATACATTGAGTTGTAATTTGACAGTTGTTCTGATGTACTTTATTTACTTTTTAGGATGGCACCTTTCCTGGGGATGGAATTGAGTCATTTGTTTTGAATAAGTGAAATTTATTTTCAGCTGTATCTCAGTAGAATATATGTATTCAAGGAGATAAAGACCTCTAATATAAAGCTTGCCTTATAAAAACAAATTCATATTCAGTCTCTGTGCTCCTGTAAAACTCTGCTTTCATAGTTCTGGAGTACAATGTAAGCTTTAAGACATTATCTAGTTCTCTGTGTACACCTGTATAGACAAATTACATTAAATGACCTCCATTTAACAAAGGGATGAAATATCATCCTAATCCACCCCAATAAGTAGAAACTTAGACTTAACTCCCAGTCAAATAAATTCACAGCGATATAGTATTAGCAAGAATTATTTTTTTAGAACTAGGCCCCATATTGGTCTGTTAAAATAACAAATACTATACTAAAACAGTAAATTCCAAATGTTCATTAACAGAGTCTTCATATGTCTCAGTAGTGCCGAAGGTGAAGGAAATAAAATAATGTAGAAACATATAAGGAATAAGACAAAAAGACAATCTAGGAATGCCACAGTGTGTGTTGCTTTAGTTATTGCAAATGATGGACAGCAGAGGTACAGAAAACCTCGGAGTTATCTATGAGATCTTTTAAACATTTGTGGAACTGCTTTAACAAATGCCTGCTCAACATTTGGTGAATGAAATGTTTTTTTGTTAGTTATGAGCAGAGGTGATTCTATTAAGATTATCTCTGTAAAATAAATACATTTTATTTCTTCCTTAACTACTTTTATTTGTAGCATCTGTTTAACTGAAAAAGAACTACAGATGGAGAACTTCATCATTTAGGCCAGTCAGGTGCTATTTAGGGATGGGTGCTTACACAGCCTGGAAATACAAACCTGTTTGTGTTCTAGATGTCCTAGTACTGGGCTGCTTCATGATGGATACCTAACCTGAAAATGTCCTTCTAAATTATGCCTATTTATGAGGAGTTAGCATCTGGGGTATATTCCTGGCTTCTCAATAATCTTGAGCATAGACTCTGTCAGTACCTAACTTAGGATTTTTTTGTTGTTGTTGTTTACTTGAATCAATATAGTTGGGAATTATAGAGGAGCTACAATTACAACCAGTTCTTCTCAGATATCCTAATTTTCTAATCTCATGCTTCAGATCTAGTTGATTAATGCCTGTAGGTATTAAGTAACTTTACTCTTTCACCTGAAACTAAGTCATAGCTACACATTCAGCTTTTGTAAACTATTTTAAGAACAGTCACGGTTTTTGTAGTGAATTAGGATGTGCTGAGTAATACATCTTTGATTAAACTGTGCTGGAAGCCAATTATCATCTCTCTGAAAGTCTTCTGTGGCAAAAAGGGTGTCATGCTGACAATGTGAACAGACACCTCCCCCCCACCCAACGGGAGTACGATTTGGCTTACTAGCAGGATATTTCAGTGACTGGAGTAGAATGAATTTTCCTGCCTTTCGTATTGGTAGGCAGATGGGGGAGGTACCTTCCTGCAATGTAGTCACTGCAAAACTACAGCAGCAGCTGCAGCTGGCTTTGAAAAACAAACTATCCATTCTGAGGTAAAAATAATCTTTGGTCCCACTTAAAATTGTTTAAAGCTTGATTTTCCCTTAAGGGGAAATGGGAAAATATCTAATTATATTTTCACTTAAACAACAAGGAAGTACAATCTTTTATGTTTGTTCATGAGATTTATTAAGAGTAAAGGGAAAATGAAACTTGTGTTTTCAGAAGGGAGTATATCTTACTGTAATGGCTCTAGGAATGAAGGTTTTGGTAGTGGGGAGGTGGGAGCTGCAGGGATGGCCTCTGAAGGAAGAGATCATGATCCTCTCTGTGCTGGACGCAGCTGGGTCCAGCTCTCTCTGTAATGGACTCACTGGAGGACACAGTGAGCCCATCAGCTGCTGTGGGCACCTCTGGGCAAACTTATGTGAGACAGGTCAAGAGCAAACAGAAAATCTGAGGGTGGAGCTGAGATGAAACTTGTGAGCTGAGAATTATTTTAGCATGGATATACTGGCTTTGGGAGGGTAGAGGACTGTGAAATGCCTGTTTGCCAAAAAATTTAAAATTAGATCTATTTATTAATCATCAAGAATATATCAGCTCTGCTCCTCTTAGATCATGTTGTAATTCTTTGGTGACGACTTAACATAAGCTTGTACAGATTGTAAATAAAACTAATGAGAGTGGTGTGGGTTTTTTGTTTTGTTTGTTTTTTAATGTTTACCTTTCTACCAGAAAGAATAAATGTTTACTACAGTACAGGAAAGCATATAGATGCTTCACACTTTTTTTTCCTCCTTCCACAGCATGTTATCTTGCCTTCATCAGTATTTTGAGTAACATTTCTGTGACACCTCTGCTTCAATACCTTCCACATACACATAATAAACCAGCAAACAAAGTTACTATGAGGCCACAGGGCAAGAAAACACCTTGGTAAGTACATATTTACTTTACAATTAAGAGCTAACTATATGGAGAAACTGAAGTATTTCATGCTAATTTTACTAAATTATCATATGATTACAGAGGTAAATTGACATCTGCAAAGTTGTCTGAATGCCAGGCAAGCCCAGCAGCAACATATTGCATAAATTCACATTTTAACAGCATGAAGCTCAGTCCCACAGGTCTGCTATTCAGTTATTGTTCCCAATCAAGCTGTCAGTATTATTTGGTGTGATTCAGGTGCTTATACATACTAACACTGCTATATTGTCTCATTCTGAAAGCAAAAAAGATTAGTATACAACTAAATATGTAAAATAGAATTATAAATTCGAGTAATTATATGCAATAAAACATTTAACTTAAATTCCCATCTTCATATTTACCTCCTTATTGACTTTTATTTGTCCCTCTTAGGTCCCATTACTCATCACTTTCCCTTTGTGAATTAAAGCGATATTATTTTACATAGAATATCTTTCATGTTATGAAAATTATGCATAACAGCTTTTATCTGAGAGATATTTAGTCACAATATTTTGTATACAGCATTAAGAACACTTGTGCCAGAGCCTCAGGGAATTTGAGGCATCAGGAGTTATTTCTAGCCTTTTCTCCTCACCAACAAAGGCAATGGAAGAATCAAAGTTAAAAATTATGCTATCAGACATGTGTCCTGCATGAGGGCCCCTCAGCTGTGACTCTGTTCAGATGCACATGGATTTCCAAGGCAGATTCTGTGAGAGCAAGATGTAATACCATAAGATAAACAAGCTTCCAACAGGGATAAGGAAGTCAATCATATTAATTACTCAATCACTGTCCCAGAAAGCCAGAAACTCTTTATTTCAGTGAAGACTCTCCTTGCCAGCTAAAGGCTGTTGGACTCAGTTGTTCAGTTTACTGCTAAGGGGAGGCAGCCCACATACCTGAAGAGGGAGTAATTTGTGTAGTGTTACATGCTCAATTTAAATAAGCTATAGGCCCTCTTTTGTGTGGAAGTGTCTATCTGCTAGAGGGCGGGAAGCCTCTGCAGAAGGATCTGGACTTGCTGGAACAATGGGCAGAGGCTAGCTGTATGAGGTTCATACAAGTTGTATAAGGCAAAATGTTGGGTCCTGCACTTGGGTCAGAACAAGCCCCTTGTAGTGCTCTACACTTGGGTTAGAGTGACTGGAGAGCAGATCAGCAGAAAAGGACCTTTGTGGTGCTGCTTGATAGCAGGTGGAACATGAACCAGCAGTGTGTGCCGGTGACCAAGAAGGTCAATGGCATCCTTGCTTGTATCAAAAACAGGGTGGCTAGTGCAGGGAAGCGATCGTCCACCTGTACAAGGCACTGCTGAGGCTGCCTTTCAAGGTTTTTGTCTAGCTTTGGGCCCCTCACTACCCAAAAAACATTGAGTTGAGGTGCTGGAATGTGTTCAGAGAAGGGCAGTGAAGTTGGTGAAAAGCACAAGTCTCATGATAAGTGGCAGAAGGAGCTGGGGTTGTTTAGGCTGGAGGAAAGGGAAACCTTATTGGTCACTAAAGCTACCTGACAGGAAGTTGTGCTGAGGTGGATTTCAGCCTCTTTTCCCAGCTGATATGAGGTAGGTTGAGAGGAAGAGCTCTCAAGTTAGGTCAGGAAGGTTTAGTTAGGTATTAGGAAACATTTCTTCATGGAAACAGTGACCAAGCCTCAAAAGAGACTTCCTGGGGAATTGGTGGCATCACCATTCTGGAGGAGTTCAGAAAATGTGTGGAATATGGCATCTGAGGACATGGTTTAGAGATGAATGGGGTGGTGGTACTAGCTGAGGGCTGGTCTTGATTTCAGAGATCTTTTCCAATCTTAATGAATTTGTGATGTTATTAGAATACAGATGAGTGACAACTGCACACTCTTTCCCTTCCCATGTGCATTGCCACTGGGCATGTAGGCTGTTTCTTCTACATCTAAATAAATCCTCTTTCATTAGTGTGCTGGGCAGACTAGGAATCAGTTCAAGCACCAGCTCTCAGACAGGACTGACAGGCAGATGGTTTGTTTTTCTTGGGGAAAAATGGCTGTGTTCGTGTTTCAGTGTAACACATGCACAAAGTGCTTGTGCAGAAGCAGAGTGGGGAATACAGCTCTGTTGGGATGAGTGATATCTAAAATCCTTGACAAGTCTGTGAACAAAGGGCCTGCCAAATGGAATTCTGGCACCCAGTGTGATACCCACTACTCTTTGTTGTTCCTTGTTTATAGTTCTTTGTGTGATAGAGTAACTTTGTGATTGCCAATGTGATGCATCTGGTGCTCACTCAGGATAAAATTCTCAGACCTGCTAGTCGGGAGAGCCTTTTACCTGTACAGAATATCTTCTCTGCATGGCAATGCCTCAGATGATTTCAGTATTTATATAAGAGATCAAGCAGGCTAAGATAAGAAGGAAGCTTTGACAAGTCGAAGAACAGTGGTACTGTTACTAGTGAATCCAGCTGGATTCCTGTGTTGTGGTCAGATGGAGTAGCTTAAACTTTGGCAAGATCATCTGCAGCATTTATTCAGTATAGTGTGTCATCATAAAACCATAGGAAGGAGCCTTAAAGATCATCCAGTTCCAACCCCTGCACTGTGAACAAGGACGCATTCTGCTCGATCATGTCACAGGAGACATCTATAACTTCTCTGGGAAATCTGCATTCTGCTACTGACCTTGTTAAGCTGGTGAGTTTTCATACTGTACAGACACAACACATTCCTTTGGAGTCCCCTCAGTCTTCAAGATCAATATATAAACTGATGAGAAATTTGCAAAAGAGGGAGAAAAGGAGAGTGAACCATACTCCTGAAAAGAAAGTGCAATATTTTTTTAGAGCTTCTACACAGTTGAAAAGGCAACCAGGTTTTTTGTTTATTTTCATGATAATTTTGTATTCTATAATAAAGCACAGCAGGTAGGTTGGTTCTGCACAAATTTCAAAAGAAAATGTTCACCTGTACAATAGAGCAGATTTTTAGGAAACGGTGCTTTGTCTAATGTGATTACTTTCATAAATTTAACTTCTAAATGTCTATTTTGGAAGTCATTCAACTTTGAAAGACGTTGAACAAGATCTACTTATCAGTTAATAGCACTTTTTCACAAGAGGATAAATAGCAAGAGGGCATATGCATAAATTCCCACAAGGTCTAAATAATGTTTAAAGGAGCTTGTAAGATGAAATGAAACAATAGAGAAATCTGTGCACCAATATTTTTCTCTGGAATTATTATGGTCTGTTTTTTGACTCTTCAGGATATTTGTATGATGTTTCATAGCTGTGGTAGGCAACTTGTTTCATTATAATTTCAGACAGTTTCTCACGTGGGGGCTGAGTGTCATGTACAATTCCACTTCCTCTGGACCTTGTCCTGCAAATTTTCTTCAGAACACTGACTCTCTTGCTGTACTAAATTGGAAAGAGTTTGCGGTTTTAGTGCAAGAGAAAGAACTGTTAATCCAGAATAAGTAAATTTTTGGGGTTTTCCTGCATATCAATTAAATATCTTAGTACTTTACTGTTATGTTCAGCAAAGTATGCATGCAATAATTTCAGAAGCAGTTTTGAGTTAATTGTAATTAGCATGATCTGTGCTGTATAGTAAATGTGAAAGAAAGGGGAAGACTGGAAAGGAGGAATTACCTCAGTGTGCAACATTTTGCTTTCAGTTCTGCAATTCATATCCATCACTTGAAAAAATAGAGACCAGCTTTTTAATGGAAATTTTGTCTCAAATTATATGTATGTATTAAAATATTTATTAAATTTAACTTATTTAATCTACAGTGTAGAAATTAACTACTGCTCTAAGACCTACTTACATACCAATCTATTTTCACTGCTGCCTTTTTCTGCCTTGCAACTCAGCCACCCTATTCCAGCTGTCTGCTTTTCCTTCTCCCATACAGAACACCTACTCTGCTCACAGCAGACTCTTGATTGCCTATCCTTCTATTTGTTTTGTCCTTACTGTAATCTCATGACTGACTTTTTAATTTTTAGGTGCAGTTTTCTACAATAGCCATTGAGTTGTGTCAATACAATTTTCACTGTTCCTCTTGCTACTACTGTTCTTTGCTAGTCCTCTATATTTTACAGTTGAGTGTTTGTCTTATATTGTCCCAAGTGCTGTGGTCTTTCTGTGATGGCTGCTTTTCTGACTTGATATTTGAAATACTCCTCTGACTCTAATTTTACTTCTCCTATGCAAATTTCATCAGCTTTCATAGTTTCTCATGTTTCTTGTCTTCCATCTCCAATTTTCACTCTTTTTGTGATATTTAGTCAGTAACAATGCTCAAGTGTTAATGTTGTTTGACATTGAAGGTGCATAGGTATGTCCCTAGGATACTGCAGCTCTCTAACATATCTTTGAATGCCTCATTAATTAAGTAAATTAAAACAGTCCTGTAGAAGTGAGATGAGTTGTCTGAGAAGTCACTCCCTATTCCCCATTTTTCACTCAAAAGTCTTTCTTTTGGGAAAGATGTGAAGTGCATAATTTTTCTCCTTTGCCAGTTGAGAAGCAGTGTATAGAATTGAAAAAGTCAGTGTTGATTCTGGTATCATTGTTTACAGCACAGTGAACAGAAGTCACTGCTCTTATCACCTGCCATTGCAATGTGAAATCGCACTTCTTAAAAACTCATCTGTCCAGCCGCAGTAGCCAATCTGTGGTTACTTGAAACCCCTTTCTATTAGTCTGTGATTGTCATGGGTGTTTAACCACAGGTTTTGGCGTTTGGCCAAATGTTTCTTGTTGTCTTCTCTCCATTTTTTCAGTATTTTCTCCCTTTACAAGTTTGTAAGCTTAGAAACTTCCTACTATAAAGCATAAAATGTTAACAGAAGAGTGAGCGTAGCGTTAAAAACTTGATGACCCCTCTGAATTCATCATCTGAGAATTGTACATTAAATGTGTTCAGTGAGAGACAAACCAGCAGGATGTTTTGCTTTTCACGTGGGTGTTTCTCATGTACATGTGAACTTGCTTTTTGAAAGGGTGCAGGAGAGTAAATCAATTGTTAGGAGGATGAAGAGGTTCTGGATACAGGCACTGCCACCTTACTAATGGTGCTAGGGCTTAGTCAGTCTTGGTCAAAGTCTCAGATGTTTTTTTGGTAATAGAATAGAGTACATGTGTAAAAGTAAAACAAAGTAAAAGTCATACCATTTTTGTTAAATGCCATAAAACTAGGCAGCATCTAGCTGCCACATCCTTTCTCACTAATTGCATTTCATTAGCGAGCATGTGAGCAAGGTTAGTACCTTTGCTAATAGTGGTATCACTCATGATGCATAGTGAATTTCAGAATTCTGAAAATGCAACAACTGCTCAAATCCATGTTGAGTGAACAGTGTCCTGCACCTGGAATATTATCCTTATACGAGTTCAACATCAGGAAGTTCTAAGAATGAGTAACAGGAGATATCAGATCTGCTTTTAGGCAGCTCAACTGTTAAACCTTGCACCAGTTATGTCAAATAGTGTAAAAACCCAGCTTGGTTTTATTGTTTGTTTCCAACAGAGCAAGTGCTATGTGTCTAATTATTTCTTACCTCTTTGTTCAATTGTTTTTATTAAGAAAATGAGCAGGCCTTCTGCATAGATATTAAGAATTTAAGTTAAACTAATACAAATAGATTTAATTTGAGGAATTACAAAGCCAGTACTTCATCAAATGAGAGAACTATAATATTGAGGTTTGCAACACTGGAGCTGAGCACACAGATTAACATGTTTCACTCGACTGAAAATATGTATGCTCCAAGTCTGGCGTAAAATGGTGCCATTGAAATGTGACTCTTTGGGATTTCTGGATTCTAGAAGCTCAAAAGACAGCTGAAAATTGAAGATAAGTCTTGTTTGTGCTCCTGCTTTTAGGAAGCATCTGAGGCTGTTGCTGGGCTGCAGTGGGATTTCACAGAGAGTGAAATGTCTACCTCATTGAGTGTTCTAACACACAAAGCCACATCACCTGGGTACAGCTCTGTAGTTGTGATGATCTAGCCCCAAAGTCAAGATAATCACTCTGAGGATATATTTAGCTGAAGTGCAGTGTGGTAGAGGTAGAGCTATACTGCTCCTGGCTCTGCAGGTATTGTGATTTTTGTCTCCCTTTTCTCTGTCTTCATAGCAATCAATAAACTTCACCCCCCCCCCCCCCCCTTTTTTTTTTAAATTGAAACTATGGTGAATTGGCTAGTCGCATTTCTCAAGGAGATCTTTACATTTGAGCCTTTAGGTGGCGCTCCATACTCATCTGCTGAGGCACACTCAGCTGTGAAAGAATAAGCAGACCAAAAGGGCAAACCTTAAAAGACCACTTTTAAGTACAATATCTAATTTGTAAAATTTTACAGAAGAACATACTTAAAATTTTATAAACAGAATGTTTCCAGTTCTCATGATAATGAGAACTGATAGCAGTTTTGTGGTTAAAAAAACCCAATGTTGTTTGTTTCCTTTACTTGCTCAATCATATCAGTAGAAGCATTTTCTTCCTTTTTAGGCACCTTATTTAGCCTTATAAAATTTTAAATCTTATTCAGGAAAATGTAGTGAAAACCCCTTTATTTTTTCTTCTTTTCAAGGCTTCTTTAATATGAATGTTTAAACATGAGGCTATGACATCCTTCCTGATAAAAGGATGTGTCAGCAATCTGGTTTTGTCCATGGTTTTCCTCTGTGAAGTGTATAGATGTAGCAGATATCAAAGGACCCTGGATTGGTCCTTTGCATTATAATCCCCTATTTAGCAGAAAGAGGTGACTCTGAAATTCCTATCTCAGCAAGCACTGAATGTGAAGTCCCTCAGGTTTAATGGAGGGATTTGAATTCTGTCATGAGAAGAATCAGTGCAACCATGCTGTAGAATGGGTACTCATAGTTATTCTTGTATTTAGCTTTCTGTGAGGACTAGGAGAGAACTGAATTTTGGGTCATGATGTTTTCAGGTGATTTTTCACCTGAGTTTCAGATCTTCACTGAATGACTTTTTTTGTTTTGTTTTTGTTTTTTCTTTTATCAGAAGAAATAACACCCATTAGGAACAGAGATTTTTTTTTTTTATTGTAAGAGCAGTGTTTGTCCCCTGCTGGCTTTTCAATGATATAATTTTTTTCTTTCAAATATCAAGACACAAATGCTGCAGTTAAAAGAAATCTCTTCTCCATAGTGACCTTAACCATTCTTCTCCAGAAGAGTAATGGTGATGAGCTTTTAATTTGCTTGGAAGAATAGATGTAAGTAAATCCCTGGTATTTGGAAGACAAACTAACAGAACCCCCCAGGTACAATCACAGCGGTGTATGCTGAGTGCTCCAAGTGTGCAGGGAGATGCATATTGGCTCCTTTAATGTACTGTTAGTCTGCTTACAAGTTATACTATAGAACAAAACAATTTCTTCTGGGACATATGATTATTTTTTTTTAAGAAGAGGCAGTAGATGTGTTTTATAGTGCTAAGTTTTCATTTTGCAGTGTCTTTTATATAGTATCTTGATATTGTCCATTGACTGCATTATGCTGTAAAAAAAACAAGTGTAGTCTTCCCAGAATCTTTTCTGCTTACAGAAATTCCTTACATAAATACCCTTGCAGTATACAAGGCTACATATTTGTGGGTTTAGGGATAATTTGTGTGCCTGTAATACAGATTTATTTCTTTCTCTTGGAAGAAAAGGAAAGATGAGTAAGATTTCAGATGAAACACAAATATCCCCTTACTCTGTTTTGCATTACAGTTTTACTGGCAGTGGTTATTCCAGTTTGTGAACACCTGAAATAGAACCTATAACCTTGTTTAGAAATAGTTCTTGCTGTTTAAATATTTAAGAACACTAAGATAAGATTCCCTGGACTTCACTGACATTAATGAAAATATAGTGGACAAACACTAGATCCTTAGAAACAGGAATAAGAAAACCCACGTTCTTCTGAAAATAGTGGCTAGCCTAATTTTAAGAAAAGGCAGGAAAATATGAGATTGTAAGGGTAAGTGGGAACAACTTTTGCTGACTAAAAAGTGACAGCTTGATAACATGTCCGAAATACAATGTGATATTTGTTTTCACAGGTAAGCAGATTTGTTACTGTCATGGTTTTCATATTAAAGGTTTTTTTTAAACTTGATATATATATATATTAAATGAACAGAATATTTCATGTTGAACTGGCAAGGGAAAATCTTTCTGTGATGTTTCTCTGACCACAGCTGTAATGTTAGGGAAGGTTTTTGTTGCAACCATTATGGCACTGGTTTATGGCCTTGGACTAAGAATTGACATCTCAGCTCTGTTTTATCATCTTTACCCTTACTTTCTTATCTTGTTTTTGTCTTTACAGAGTTCTCTTTACCAAGCTTCACTTCAGAAGTAAATAAAAACAAGGCTGCTTGTATTTCTAGAGTATAAGATGTATTCCTTTTTGCCATCTCTGGACCATGGGCTAGCTGATTCTACCTTCTCTTTCCTCTAGTCTAAAGTTGAGCCTGCAAAGGCTTGTGATTGACATCATAAACGTTGTGCCCACTAGATATAGATTCACCTGGTCTGTCTCCCCCACCACTTATTAATTTTAGCCTGTGTCATACATTAAAGATATGGCTATAAGGCATTTGTGATTTGTTTTAAAATACTAGAGACTGATTAGGACTGCTTATGTTCATTTGTAGCATTTCAAAAGGGCTGGGACAGGTAAATAGATCATGCAGTGGGTTTCATGCTGATAGTGCCTGGAAGCAAATGAGTGCTCTGGGTGCAAAGCTATGTCAAATCAGCCTTTTGGGACTGATGCTCGACTGTTAGAATGCCAATTTTACTCTTCCCCTGCAGAATGGATGTTTCTGAGGCACCTTGGGGAACAGATGTATTGATATATGGATGACTTCTGGGAAAAGAACAGGAGCTCTACAACTGATATAAAATCAAAAAGAGGAGAAAAAAAAAAAAGGGAGGGGAGAGATCCTGGAAACTGAGTATAAAGATCTGGGAAAAAAAGAATGGTGATGCATAAAGAACAGATTGGATATTTTTTTGCTCACAAATAAATGTTCCTTTAGTTTTATGGTATGTGCTGGATTAGTTACAGGAATTTTCATTCTGAATGCTTGTGTCTAAAAAGTTATATACCCCAAGGTTATACACTGTGACCATTTTTTAAAATTTTTCAGTCAGTTTTTTTTACCTAATTCAACTGCTGGTGGCCGTCTGCAGACTTACTGTAAGAGTAAGCCTGAAGTGTGTGATTTTGGTGATACAGTATTGAACACACTGTAGAAACATAAATTGAAAGGCTTTCCCCTTTCTGTCTCTAATTATTGAGTGCAGTATTTTGTCAGTACTGTTTCTTCGCCTTCAGAGAAGGTGGGATTCAGTTATTGACTTGACAGGCTTTGAAACAGACCCCTAACTGGGGTTATTGTTTGTGTCCATTTGCATTGTGGAATGATTCCATTTATACATTCTAAATGTGTTTGGCCCATAGCAGTGTTAGATGGAATAAAAATCAAAATGATAACAGCAAAACAGCTAAACATCTATTACAAAGTACAGAGATGTCGCCCAAAACAATCCCATTCTGCACAGCTGCCCCACTGCATTATGCACCACCCAAACAAAAAAAAAATTGCTAAAATAATTTCCCTTCAGAAGCTCTTATTCTATGTTAGTGTTTTGATTATGGCAATGGCATTTCCTTTAAGGAATGTTATGAACTAGTCTTTAAAGTTCTATATGTTATTTGCTCTACATCTCTAAAGTTCATAAAATCATTACTAGTATCCTGTTGTCAAGTCTAAACCCTGTGAAATTCTGTGAAATATTTCCATTTTTTTGTGTGCTTAATACAACATCTAAGTAATTTTTTGCTGATATCTTCCTGTAAAAGTTGTAACCATAGATCATTGTTTTCTAATGACAAAAATAATTAGCAGTAAGACATATTAATGACTGTATTATCAGGTAATGATGTCTTCATTAATGCATGACTCTAATCTTTGAAATAACTTTGTCAGTTGCTGCCCGTGGAAGGAATGCTTAGAGAGGAGGGAATGCTTTGATGTACCCACTGTCCAAATTCATTAACTGCATAAAACTCTATCCTGTCTACTGGATGGTGAGGCTATACCTCAGGTCTTCAAAGGCCAGGCTTGAATTCCCTTGAATTTATACTGGAAACTCTCAGTGATACCCTTGGTTTTGTATGTACATGCATTTGTTGATTTCAAATGCCATATGGCTCATCAGTGAGAGCTCATTCTAGTATCTTAGGATTGCGAAGACTAATGTACTAATGTGCTGAAAGAAATCTTTAGATTTTGGATTGAATTTTTTACCACTGTTGTTTTTCTAATGTGGACTGAATTGAACTGTTATATCCTAGACCCTGGAGACAAAGAGAAATAATGGAATTTGTTTATGGTTTTCAATCAGTTGGAAACGTTTTTTTTTCTTTTAATAAAATATGCTTTTGCAGGATTATCATGGAGACTGGTGTGAGAACTTGGAGGGATTCAGTAAAATGACTAATGCTCTCAATATAGCAGTAGGTTTGAGCAAGTTAATATTGTTTACAACCTTTGCAAATACATTATATGTTAATTTTATAGTTGATAGAGGAAAACAAAACAGGGAAATCCTTGTGTAATTAATTTTTCTGTACTTTATTTAATAACTTTTATTTAGGACACACATGTGCTTATGTTCCTTTTCATACATAACTTCCTGCTCTTGGAAATTCTCCTGCAGACTCTAATTGTATTCTAATAATTAAAATGAGTGGGGGGTTTTTGTTGTTTTTGGTTTTTTTTTTTTTTACAATTACCTTTATAGAAGTTATTTACAAAGCTGGAGTTACATGAAAGAATTTCTGTAGCTTTTTTGAGCTGTGAGTTCATAAGCTGAATAGGATTCCATTCCAAGTACCTTTTTGATTGGAATGTGAAAAACATGTATTGGCTCCTAATAAGTTTATGCTCTTTCAGAATTTCATTGGAGGTGTAAAATACTAAAGAAATTATTTTATGTGAAAGCAGTATTTTTTCTTTAACAACATGGGGGTTTTTTTGCTTTTTTGTTTGTTTGTTTGTTTTTTCTTGTTTATGTTAGAAGAAGGTTGGGTATTGAGCTATGCTCCCCTTCCACCCTCTGTGCCTGAATGCATTTCCTTCAATCTCTGAAGAATACCCAAAATGAAAGCATAGCATCCAAGGCCAAAAGGTAGAAGCAGCATTACAGGTAACAGATGTAGGTGTGAAGATTTGTTGTGTATTTTTTCCTAGTAGTAACATCTGTCTTGGCTAATTTCACCATAGCTAAGTGGAAGACCAGTGATCTGTCATTGTTTTTGTTCATGAAAGTGAATACTACCATTTACTCTTGTGAATTCTAGACTGTTGTTTTTCTTTTATATTGTCAAGTGGAGTGTAACTCACTTTAAAAACTACTCTGTTATATTTGATGTAAATCTTTTGTTGCTATTACAAGATCAGAGTGTTCTGAGACTATTCACCTGTGGATACCTATAAAAATATTTATGGGTTTGCAAAAAATTATCAATAATCCTTGAAAATGTAATAATGTCCTGTTCAGAAATGTTGATTTATGGGCGGTTCTGAAAATGTGAACCAGTGTTTTAGAAGAGGTGATTATTGATTTTTGCCATCTCACAGTAGCAGAATACAGAATTCTGCAAAGTGGGATGAGAGTCTATTGTTTCTCTTTTGCACCAATATCATAATTTCAATACATTTCTGAAGACAAAGTTAAGAGGACTCTTGTATCTCAGGAATCCCATACCTAATGATAATAAAGAAATAGAATTCTATATTTCTCCTGCACCTTGTATGGGTGATATTTCCAGAGGTAGTCTTGGAGCCTTCATACTTTGGAGTTTCACTTGTAGTTGACCAAGTAAACACAGGAAATATTTTTTGTTTTGTTTCGTTTTTTTGTTAGCAGAAATAATTCCCTGGGAACATGATGGGCCAAGTTAATGTGTTGAGAAGTATTTTATGTTCATTGAATGTTGCACCAAATATTTTGCTGAAGTTCTTTGGTTTTTCTAAGTTGCCAGTACAATATTTTTTGTTGTTTTGACTTCTGCAGAATATCTTGTCAGCATTTCTTCTGTGTGTCTAACTCAGAATAAATGAACAATAGTAAGCCCTTTTAAAAACCTCATTAGCTGTTTGTTTGTTTTTCTTCCCCCCCCTCCCCCCCATGGGAGTCCTTATAACTAGAATTTAGGGAGTCCAGTTTTACAATTGTCTTTGTGGCTGGAAAATAGTGTAAGGACAAGAATAATTAAAAGTGGATTGCAGTGAAAATAATTAAGACTGGTTATAAGTCATGTCTATTCATGTGCTGTGGAGGGGGTGAGAATAACCATAAAGATGAGAGAGGGTAGAGAAGACACCCAGTCTGAAAGAATAATTATAGCAGGTCTATGTTTCAGTGAAGCACCACTCGTGTTTTCTGGATTTCCTTAAAAATATAATTCTAAAGGGTGAAAGTAGTTTGTTTCTGGTTTATTCACTCTCATAAAGTTTAAATTGTGTAGTCCCTTGAAATAACTGAAGCTGTAGGTTGGGGTTTAATACCATGCAAAACTCACTAAAGATGATGTTTATTTTCATGTAGCCTTCTGAGAACCCTTTCATCAGTTTCATTATATTCTAACTTATAAAAGAGATTTCTTTATGGCATGTGTTGACTAATTCACAGTTGAGAGAAACTCCTTAAAATACAGTTTCCAGGATCATTAGATCATTTAAGGACTATAATTTCCTTCATTGGAATCAGTAGGAAAAAACATGCTGTTCTATACAACATTATTAATCCCTTGGAACAGGCTTTTGTAACATAAAATAACTATGGTGTAAAACAACAGAGAATCTGCATTACATATTCAGCACATAAATTGTGTTCCTTTTCCTGGAAACTGATAATTATTAATAAAAAAAGAAGAGTGAATGAGGAAAGATTTTTTTTTAAAAAATGGAGAGTATAACTTGGAGATTTAGTAGTGTAATGACATTTAATGATATGCCATGAATTCCTGATCTAAACATAGATAGCTTTTTATGCCTTTGTTTTGCAAGTATTGTGTTTGACTGGCAAACAAAGAACGTGTTATTTTAAAAGAATTTTTTTTGTCTTTGAAAACTTTTTACCTTTAGAGAGGGAAAAACCCCACTCCATAAAACTAAGCTAGTTTTGTGTGTTGCATTATATTCTTTTTAAAGCATCTTTCCATATAATAAAGATTAATGAAATATTCCATGAAAATATATTTTTCTTTTAGAAAGCTTGTCACTTCTTATTTTAATAATAATTTGCAGGGTCTTGGGCATCACCTTGTTGTGTTGTTGCACATGAACTTTGCAGTTCTCTTAAGACAACCAAATTTATTTTGACGAGGTATTATTCACCAAAAGTAGGCAAATGATTAGCGATATGTACATCTTTCTCATGCTTTGTCATCTTAAATTTTTTGTTTTAGGGCCCAGGTGGAGCCTTGTATATAATTACCCTCATAAGCATCTTGCTGAATAATGTTGACTTTGGCAAGAGCTAAATTTGTGGTTTTTCACTGAGTTACTCTTGCTTCTTTCTAAAAGTATAAATCCTACAGAGTAACTAAACTGAATGCTACATGTTTTGTGTATACAGTGTGTTGGGAAAGTATTACTCCTCATAAAAGCCTGTCAACAAACTTTGTAGAAATAAAAATGTTTACACAGATATTTTGGACAAGCAAGTAGAAATGGATAGGAGTGTACTGAGCTGAAATTGCTGCACAGAAAATGCTAAATTATTGTGGGAGACTAATCCATCATCCTGATAGAGATGAGGGCATTCTGTATCCTCAGGCTGAAGAAAAAGCAAGGCTGAGAATGTGTTGTAGACACGCAAACATAAGTAGACATTATGTATATGCATGTAATGCTCTTCACCTGTGTTTTCAAATGTATTCTCTGCCCTTAGGCAGTGACCCCCTAAGACCAAAAGGTACTCCAGAAAGCTATCTCCTGTTAGTTCATCTTGGGTTTCACACCTGGATTATGGGGCTGATGGCTCTCCTTGGACAGCCCTGGGGCAGGCTGGATACCCTGGGAAGGACATTCATTGGTTTCCTGACTGTGCTTGTTGTGTGCATATCTGGACTTGTGGAGATGGACCACTGATGGACTTGGGAGAAGCTGGGACACCGTATTTATTATTCAGGTTGCTGCATCTGCTGTTTTCTCTCTGTGCTTCTCTTTCTGTGTACAAATGAGCATTTTATCACATGACAACAGTAAGAGGCTCAGGAAATATATTTTTGCCAATATAATATCACCAATACTTGTCTAGAACATACTTGACGTAAGACTATTGATGACAATTAAGCTATGCAGTCTACTGCCAAGTTATTTTCTGCTGTTATTATCATGCTGATATGAGCCTGTCTATTGTTAAGCTAAAAGCAGGGCATTGGTGTAAGCAGAATGTTAACTGCCAGAATAAAGAGAGCTGACCTTCAGCTCCTTTACTGGAAAGCCTATTTTTCCATAAGGGATATTACCCACAAGCACTTGACATCAGTGGAAATAATCTTATTGATCTATTGCACAATTATTATGTGTATAATTACTCTTGAAACTTGATTTTTCAGACGATCCCCTTGCTGGTGCTTGACTGATTGTTTAAATATATGTTATCAACTTTTGTGGGTCTTTGTTTTTTGTTTTTTTTTTTTTTTAACCTGTGGTTAGGTAGGTTTGAGTGTGCTTTTAAGTCTTAATTCTATAAAGAATGTGGTAGTATTCTCAATTAAGGCTGTGTAGTTGGTGGACCTGTGGGTGAGGGTTGCCCGGCTTCTTTGGTCAGCTTGCATTTATTACCTCATGTCAAACTACACCATAAACCCTAGGATGCTCATGTTTCTTTTCTTTTTTTCTTAGCCTACTTCCTTTGTTTAACTTCAAAGGTTCTTGGGAATTTAAGCTGTTATGAATTTGTGCAACAAGACAAACAGGTTTTGGTATCAACTGTGAAGGACTAGTTTAATATGAACAAAAATAATAATGGACAATTACCTTGCTACAAATGCCCTTCTCTGAATATGGTTTATGTATACTACTACTGCATTTTTGTAGTCTTAGCATGTTTGTTGCTGGTATGTGCCTTTTAAAAAATTTTTATGCAAGGAAAGTGAGACAGAAGAGAGGTTCTGTCAGGGCACCTGTCTCCCTGTAACTTAATCACCTTTTAAGCAAGCTCAGAACAGTAGTATAATTTCAGTTTTTCTCCCCTTTAAGCTAGAGAGTGCTAGCAACAATTGTCCTTCTATAAATGTTAGGTGTGCTTAATGATTGAAACGTGAGCGAAAACTCTGTACATAAATATTTCTGGTTGATATAAAAAAACAAGAGAGATGATAACCTAAGTGTCTGTGTATCTTCTGTGCATGCATAGCACATAATTTTTCCATTGGTCAGTTGAGTGCAAGCTCCTCTACTTCTAATTTAAGGTAAGTGAATGAAAAGAAAGTCACAAAAATTTTCCTTAAAAAGCTGTTTGGAGGCACCATGACACTACCTAGATGATACGATTCTCTGTGAGTGCTCAACATAATTGCTACTCTGCTGCTAAAGTGTCCACAGGTATCCCTGGACCAGGCTAAATGTTATTGATTAGTCCCTATGGCTGAGTCAGTGTCTCTGTGAGGCTCATCCATTCCTGAGAATAAGATGGACAAATGTCTGAGTGAACCTCCAGGGTAAACTGATAATGTACAGAAAATGGAAGTTTGTACTATTAATCGGACTTAACTGTAATGAAATCAACAGCAGAAACATGACAATTTTAAGATGAGAAACTGTTGTAGCAGCAGATAAATACTTGCAGTTAATCCTTTAATGGACAACATCACAGGAAAACTACATAAAGGCTTTGTCTGTGTATAGTCTCTGTGCTAACCAAATTCCCATCTTATGCTTTACAGCTATACCACATGTAACACTACAGTGCTGTTGTTTACCTAAAATGTAGGGAGTCACTGGTGATTTATCTTTATTTACAGCCTGACATTTAAATGTTGTTAGGCGTTTTTTCAAACCTTTTCTGGTTTCCAAATGCTCAAAACTGTTTTTTCATTATGAATATGCAACTCTATAGTTGCGTTTGTTGGTTCTGCTGACATTTTAGAAAATAGTATCTACTTTTTCTTTATTGTAGTTTTTTCACTTACTGCTTTATACTAAAAGAGATTATTAATGCTTCATTAATCAACTGTTCAAAGTGTGATTGCTCCTGAATAGCTCTCAAAAGCTGGCTTTTTACCACTTACTTTCATTAGTGCTTAATTAACAGAGGAGATGAAAACTAAAATCTTCAGCTCACTCAAGAATGAGATATTGCTTTTCAGAAGAGGAATTCAGAAAAGGTCTGTGTTTTGAAAATATGTTGCAGAAATGCTGTAAGTTTAGACCAACATTTTCAGTACAGTTTAGAAATATCCCTGCTTTGTGCCAAGAGGAAAAGTGGAAATATTGGGCCATCACTTTATACTGTAATCTAACTTTGCCAGATGCATAAGCAACAGTAAATGCCTGAGAAAACACTATTAGGTTTGGAAGCAAAAATTACCCCATTAATATATTCCCTCTGTGCCCAGGCTTCTCAGCTAATATATTTGTTGTGTCCTGTTCTGCCTGATACAATGACAGAAAAGGATGAAAATACTTGTGGTGCAAAAGATTGGGAGTGAAAGAGTTTCCTGAGCATCTTACTTTGTTAGTGCTGTTTGTTAGCAGGTAGCTCAAGAAAGACAGGTTTGTGTGACAGATGTAGCAGCCTCAAATACCAAACATCATATTTATGGTTCCTCTTATTCATCTTCTCTTTTGTTGACACCTCATCTGATTTCCTATAATAGAATTAAAGGAATTTAAGTAAAAAACAAGTATATAAGATGCATGTCTCATGAAGGAATTGGCTTCTATACTTTTATAATAATTTAAAAGGGTTAGTACTTGATTTCCCGCTTCAGGATTATTGATTATTTTAGAGCCTGATCCAAATTTGGTCAGTACCACTGATGTGCTTATCTGAGTGGACATCTTGGCCTTAGTTGCATATAAAAGTATAGATGGTCTCAATGTTCCATGGCAGCAAAAAATATTATGGATTGAAGTGACATTATGTAACAGCCTAATGTCATAAAGACAATTATAAGCCTTGTATTTTAAAATATTGCCATACATTAGCATATGTATGTGTATTTAGGACTGACTTTTATGTTCTTGTAGGTTAAAATATTCACTCAGGTTTCAAATACTTGAACCTTTACTTGTGGGTGCAAATTAAGGAGCATTCTTAAATATGACTCTTTGCTGTATTTTATAAGGATGTGTTTTTAATTTTTCTACTCCTCTGTAGGTGCATATACAGATATGTTACTTGCCCCTTCCTATATTGTTCTGAAGTTTACTGTAGCAAGTTGTGTACCAGGATGCTGGTAGTCAATGATTTTTTTTTTTGGTCTTATTCTAAATTGCCATGGTTTGATATATTCTTGCTTTAGATGTGCATCTACAAGAGAATGTATGTGAGCAACTCTAAATTATCAGATTATAACAAAATATATAATAAACATTCTTTAGCCTGACTGCAAATAATTTTACCACCTTTTAGAAGGAAGTTGAATATAATGCTTTAAATTGTCTAAAACCATCAGAACTGATTAGGGCCTCAGATCACTGAATCTGTACACGTTTATCTTCCTTGAAACCTATGATGATTATTTGTGAAAATGCATTTAAAGATTTAGCCTGAAATTTGGAAGAACTGACTCTTCAAAGGTATCCAGGCACATGCATTAGCTGCCTTCATGAGTATGTGTGGCCTGCCTTTGTGTTCTGTTCAGTGGGCATTTTTGATCTAAGCAGAAATTCCCAGGCCAGGGTAATTATTGAGAGGTGATGGCAGAGTAGAGAAATGGGCTGACAGGAACTCCCTCTCCTTAATCAAGGAGAAGTGTCAAGTTCCACACTTGTGGAAGAGAAACCCTGGGTGCCCAGTTTTGCTGATAAGGCCCTTGGGGGCCTCATTGGACACTGGGTGGACACGAGCCAGCAATGAGTCCTTGCTGCAAAGGTGGCTGATAATATTCTGGGCTGCCACTGGCAAAGCACTGGCAGAAGGTCAAGGAAGCTGATCCCTCTGCTTTGGGCAGCACAGGTGAGTCCACACCTGGAGAGCTCAATTCAGTTCTGGATGCTTCAGTACAAGAGAGACATGAACATGTTAGAGATACAGAGAAAGTCCACGAAGATGCTTGAGGAGACAGACGATCTCACAGAAAAGGTTGAGAGAGATGGCTCTGTTCAGCTTGGAGAAGAAAAGGCTCAGGGGAACCTTGTCAGCAGATGTAAATACCTGAAAGGAGGATGCAAGGAAGACACAGCCAGGTTATTTTCAGTGCTACCCAGTGAAAGGACCAGAGGCAATGGATCAGGACAAACTGAAACATGGAACATTCCATCCAAACATCAGAAAATACTTTTTTGCTGTGAGGATGATTGAGCACTGGCACAGCTTGCTCAGGGCTGTTATGAGATTTCTGCCCTTGGAGATAGATTCCAAAGCCATTTGGACATGGTCTCGAGAAATTGGCTCTAGATCACTGTGCTTGAGCAGGAATATGGAGCACATGACTCAGTTTCAACCCATCTGTGATTTCATAAAAATTCTTGTAGAAGCTATTTGCTGTTTCTTCTTGAGGGACTAGTTGCCTCCTTATAAGTTCTTCAATCTGACTTATGGTGCTATGGGTCAGATGGTCTTTGTGACCTACTGGTGTGATTTTTTTTTTTTTCTTTCCTGAAATTTTTATGATTTAAAGCTGCATAGCTGTTGGAAATGATTGGCATGCATAAGGCTACCATATATCATGGTTGCAAAAGAAACCAATGTTTTTAAAGTCACTGGAGGTCAGGTGACACAGCATGCTTACACTAGTCCTTTCTCATTCTAAATTACTTGAACATATTTTTCTCTACTTAATTGATACTGGGAGGTTTTATGGGAAATTTAATCAGTCAGGCTTTGCCAGTTCTCAAAAACAATCCTATGGAACAATATTTATGTGGCATTAAACCACTAAGAGTTACTGGAAAGGCTAATTAAAGCAGAGTGATCTGTTAGTTTAAAGCCACATTACATTTTCATATTTCATCCATGTCTGAATTTTAAAATATATGTATGGAAGAACATCAAAACATCAACTTATGTCTGTGTGCATATATTCTGTATTTTAACTTGCATCATGACAGTGAATCATGAACCAGAATTAATTTGATCTGTGGATTATTTTTTGTTTGGTTTTTTTACATAAAGGATGAAGTATGTCCACCCTATGGGATCACGGGTAATTAAGCAGTCTGTTTGGCTTGTTTATCCTTGGTGACAGAAATTGCCCCACATCAGCTAATCAAGGTTGGAGTATGGTTCATTATGTATTTTCATTTCAAACCAATACTAAAATGCAAAATAATTTTTTCATAGTTCAGCAGTATTAATGCTCTTATTACAGAATGAGAGTATATACCTTGCAAAAGGTGACAAGGAGCTAACAAAATTTACTGCTTTAATGTATGGCTTCAATCCTCAAGATCTCTTTTGTTATTTTACAGGAAGGGGCGTTTTACTCCATCTCTTGGTCACTAAATAGGAAGACCAATCTCTACACTGTTGACAGGAGTAGAAATGGTGATGGATGATCTGGCAAGATGCATTTGGCTTTAGGGTAAATATGTCTATAACTGCCAAATAATTCCTGTCTTGATGCTATTGATGTCATTCAGTAAACCATATGTTTCCATAAACATTCTCATTTCACCACAGACTAAAAGCTTAGTGTTTGATGAAGAAAAGTGAACTTAAATATGTTTCTTATAATCAATGACGGAGTTGTAAACATAATATAAATAAAAATATCTCTGTAATGCATTTATATTTGAGTAGCTTTTTTTAAAAAACAAAACACCTGTATTGCTACAAGGGATTGCTCAGGTATGTAGTGGTGTATGTACATGCCTATAAATCTGAAAAGCTGGTGAATCCTTCACTGAGCAGAAGAATGAAGTTTCTGATGGAAAGCCTTGTATGTTTTTGTATTAAGAATACTAGGATGAAGTAAAGTCACAACTTACCCGATAATTATGGGCTTTGTCTTTCTCTATCAGAATACATGCTGATATCATGTTTTCTTGGAAGCATCATAAATAAGGCAAGCACTGCATGTAGTTGTCATCCTTTTATTGAAGTAAAGCCTGTTTGACTAACATAGGCTCACTTGAAAATGGAATTGTTATTAATATAATCATCCTGATTTTTTATATTTTAAAAATGGCTCACCAAGTGTTTCTCAAACATCAGCATTTGAAGTGAAGACATATGCTGCTGAAAATACAGAAGAAAATACCCCAGACTTTATTAATCACAAAGCTTCAGGTAGTAGTCTTGAACTAGTTTCTTCATCTGAGTCTTTTCAGTGGTAGTGTTACATGTAATGTTTTTAGGTGAGAATTCATGAAATTGTTTAACTTAATGGAAAAGAAACACCAAAGATTATAAGTGGTGTTATGCCCCACTTATTCCAAACCTTGATGTCTTTCTGCTGACTTTGTCACAGCAGTAGTTTGTGACATTTACAGTAGACAGCTGTGCAGATCAGGTGTCTGCTAAAAGAAACACTTGCATTTTTATCCCAAATCTGTGCCAGGGAGTTAAAGGAAAATGTACACCAAAAAATACTGCTGTATGATTTTAGTGTTTTTTAGACTGGTATTTACAATAAGTCTTACAGCTTTGATCTCTGGAAACACCCCCACATTCTCTCTGTTTGAAAATATGGACTGAACGTGGCTGGCAGTTGAGCTCATATCCATTAATGTGTTCATTCCCTTACAGCAGGATGGGTAAGCATAAGAACTTGTGGACTGAGGAAAAAGGCAGTTTAATCAATGAAAGGGGAAAGCAAACAAACAAACCAAATTATGTGAAAGTTGTCACTCATCACCTACCACAGGCAGATCAATGCCCAGCCTGTCTGAGCAATGGCTACATTGGGAAAACTGCCACCTGACAGTTTTATAGCTGAGCATGATGTTATGTGGTAGGGAATGTGTCTTTGGTGAATTTGAGTCAGGTCTCCTGCCTGTGTCCCCTCACAACCTCTTGACAATGCTACTCCTCCCATATCGCTTCCACTTCTGGTGTGGTTTTGGGAGCCATCACTCTGGTGTGCCATGCAAAGGTGGGCATTCCCTCTGCTCCAGGACCTCTCTTCTCCAATGATGGTTGGCCTCAGAGGGCTGTAAAGAACAGCGAACTGCAAGCCAACTACTGGGACCCCGGTGTTCATAGTGCCTGGAGCAGAGGACAGTGAGGTGGCTTATGGCAACAGGAGGCCACTGTGTTGCCCCTTCTCAGATATTGGAAGGACTGTTTCTCTTGGTTTTTGTGCAGCACTGAGACAGCGTGTACAGCCTGCATGCCACAAAACCCAGGCATCAGGGACTGCTGCACCATCAGATTGCTGCAGGTGTCATGGGGAAATGGTTACCTAAAAGGACTCTAGTCCCCCTGGGATGAACCATTCTGTGGTGACGGGCCTTTTTGCATAAGGAGAGGGCCCTCCACAACCATCCTGTCTGCTGGGTCACTTGCAGTCTGATTTTCCTAGGGCTGTGCAATTATGTGGATTTCCTTGCCAGCACCTGCCTTTATTCTCTCCTGCCATCTGTCTCCGCAGCCCTTGATCTGCTCTTGTCCCACTCTAGTTTTAAGGACAAACCTTCTTGTGAGTCTTTGCGGTTTCTTGCCTAACCAGTTCAGAGAACAAACTTTCTGGGTGTATTTGAAGAACTGCAAGTAGCTTCTGAATTGGAATCTGCAAGCAGGTTTCCAGGGTGAAGCTTCTGCTCTTCCACAACTTTGGGTACACAGAAATTGCGGAAAGATGAGAAACACCATTATTTTTCTGTCAGTAGCTTCTTAAGGGAGAGTAAGAACAAGGAATTAGAAAAGTGACTAATGAGATCAGTTGAGAAGTGTGTAGAGATACTAATTATTAAAGGTGTATCTTTGCTTAATTAGGAGGTCTTTTCAGGGTCAGGTTCAGTTCTTGGCATAGTCTTCTCCCTGTATGGGTTTTTGGCAACACTTTTTTTCAGGATTGCAGTATTTTTTTTCCCTAGTTTAATAGTCAACCTATACCATTTCCCTTCCTTTCTTCATTCCTTGATGTTCAGTCTGGTGATGGATATATATGAAAAAAGATGGTAATAAAGCAAAAAGATAAACCAACCCTTAAAACTTAATAATGTGTTATTTTGGTACATTTCCGGAGAGATTTGGGAGACTCAGTGAACAAAAGGAGGTTGCGTACAATGTCAGAATGAATACCAAGGAAAGCAAAAATAAATAGATACTATCTCAAATGCTTTAAAAGTGCATAGTATACCTAATGCATCTGCATATATAATTAATATTCTTGGACTGCCTTTACTATTGATCAACTAATTTTAAATTTTAAGCAGCTGAAATGAGTTCTCAGTGATTTAGATTTACAGCTTTTTGTGCTGGCAAGAAATATTTCCTCTTTTGTGTTCTCTTACTTATCTAAGGAAATACATATATCCTGGAATCTTTTGTCAGAACTTGTGCAGTTGATTTGGCCTCAGAAGGCCAAAGGAAGGATACAAGTCTTTTTATCAAATGATTTCTGTGAGCCCCTTCTTCCTATTTCTGGTTTCCCTGTTTAAGGAAAACAAACCTTTTAAATTTAAAACTATTCAATAAACAGGAAAGAGGCATGGTTTTGCAGAAATGTAAATATTCATATTACTGAACTTTAACTTTTTCAGGTGCAACTTCAAAATGAAGTTACAAATATGAACTAACATACACTTCTGAAAAATGCTTTCTTTGTTAACCTAGATCTTCTGTGACATTTTAAAGTCTTAACCTTGTTCCAGATTTGTTGAATGATGCTCAAGTAGTTTATCACAAAATAAAATATGTAACAAATAGAATGGCAAACCCATTTCATCCTGATATATAGTATTGATCTTATATTGCAAATACATGAAGAAATTGAAGGAAAATTCTCACTGCTGTGTAGCTTGCAAACTCTTTTCTAACATAAGCAAAATCTGTGTATTTTAATTTAAATTTGTCTCTCTTTGTCCAGTGAATTTAAGGAGGTTTGCATAATTTAGATACTCCTCCTACTATCTTCAGTTTGCTGTGGTGCTTCTTCTATTGGATCCTTTAAAGTCTCCTATCTAGGAGTTACAAAACTATATTAAAACCCCCAAACCATATAGAATATTTATTCAATGCAATCATATCTATTTTTCTAAAGTTCTTTTATAATTATTTTTCATTCTTCCTTTTCAAAATGTAGTCATTGAAATGTCTGTCTTCTCTTCCTGGAAGAACCATCATTTCTTGGTATATCGTAGTAATTGAGAACAAAAGTTTTGTCAAAATTTTGACAGAAAACTGCTGATTTTCTAGTAAGTCTGCTCTCTACTGGCTTTTTAAAGTGAGATGGGTAGACAGCTCTTTGATAAAGAACCCATTTCCACTCTTTCTGGGAATTTGTTTTCCAAAATGCCCTTGTGTGTTTTGTTTCTAAGTTTCTGTATGACTTACTGTTTTGAAGTCTTTGGGTTTGAAGACTTCAAATTCAAACACTTTTAATCACAGCATGTGGACTGGAGAAGACATTTTCTAGTCATGATGGCATCATGAAGAGAAATTGTTGCATTGAGTTTTAACAACAAGTCCTTGGTGGGGGATAACTACACCAAAGAAATAAATTGACAGAATCTCAGAGCAAGGAGGAAAAAGCAGTTCCTTTAATACAGCAGTCATTACCATATGTAGCAGTAAAAGCTATGGCAGCAACAAAAAACATTATGTGACTTGTGATTAATTCTAGCATGATTTGTTTTCTTGTGTTTCTTGTTTCAGAACTCTGTTCCTACAAATAATACTTTGTGGAGTGAGTATTTTGGTTTTTGTTTTTCTTTTTTGGGGGGGTTTGTTTGTTTGGGGTTTTTTTTTGTTTGTTTGGGTTTTTTTTTTGTTGCTTTGTTTTTGAGGAAGGGCCACAATATTCAGTTTATATGGATTTATAAGTTTATGTTATTTTTCCATGCTTGCTGTTGCCTGATAGTAATGTATTTTTTGCTGTTCTTAATAAAGATGGCAATGAAAAGTCAGTTTGTGGCATTGCTTTCTGTCACTCTTTGTTGTGGGGACTTTTTTGCCTTTCTTTGCTAGTCATGTATCTCTGCTCTTGGGTTCGTTTTTTGATTTGGCTTCAAAAAGGGTAAGCAACTGGTTGTTTCTTTGATTGAAACTGCCAAAAAAAAACCCCTGAAGGCTATACACTGAAACACCTGTATTACTGCCACCTGTTTCACTCTTCCAGCAATACCAGAACATATGGTTTCATTCAACTTTGGAGTTGTAGTTCTTTGGCATTTTTCAAGGCTATGCCTTAATTTTTGCAACTGGGGCTCATTACCAGGAATAGCCTCTTTATCTATGCTGTCTTTCCATCCAATTGCTGGAAGGTTAGGGTCTTTGGTTTTTTATAGTTTTGTGAGTTCAAATTTTCTATGTGTGAACACGTGAAGTGAAGTCTGCCAGTTACAGCATGCCAACCAAGTAGTATAAATCGCTTAAATCAAGGAGGCCTGGACTTGCTTGCTTTTGACAAGGTAACAGGAGCTCTGTGTTAAGGAAAAAATTCATGAAGGTTTTCTTAATCCTAGCGATGACATCTGTGTTCTATGTCCATATCCATTTTTAAGTTAGAGAAGTCAGTACTTAACTGGAAGGCATAAAAACACTAACATGTCTGTCTTTTACTGGAATTATTCTGCTTTTCTGGAGATATTAGAATGTTTAATAGGCCATGTACTGGAACATTGCATCCACTCACACTGCATTTCATCACCCCTCACTGTTGTGATCTCAGTGGATAATCCTAAACATGTTCTCTTTCCCGTTCATTTTATTCTCCCTGCAGAGTGTTTTGCTTCAGTGTGAGATCTGTGACTCATTTCCATCAGATTACATCCTGTCACTTAAATAAGAAGTGATTTCCTTTTAGTGAGACTTTAATAACATGATCTGGTTCCAAACAGAACTTATTTGAAGAAAATATTTTTAGCTGTGGTTTCCATAAGACTCGCAAACATATCCTCATTCACTTTCTCACAAAACAATTATAGCATCAGCTTAGCAGGCAATTAGCAGTAACTTGTATTTTGTTGTGTATTTTTCCACTAGGGGAGTGTTGGTGGCTGAAAATTATTATATTCCTGTTGGTACGGAATCTGATGCATGGGTAGTTTCGTCCTGTATTTCCTTTCCTCCATAAAGCTTAATTTCAAACAGATGTTCTATGCCTTCAGAGTGGTACTGTATAATTTTAGGCATGTGGTAGATGTTATATGGGTTGTAGATGCTTTTTGGGTATGATCAATGCAGGTGTTGTAGGATGTGTTGCTCTCAATTTCTGTAGGCAGTACTTTACTGTTGGTGGTATTTAGCTTGTCCATGCAGAGTGAAGCAGCAGGATTTGCAGGGTAAAAATAGAGCTATTGACACTGCTGTTGCTGCTTCTGGCAACTTTGTTAATCCAAACTCTGTTTTCCCTTGATCTTTCCTACAAATTTCTGAGAACTAAAGTTTTCAGCTTTCTTACAGTGTATTGTTTCTTTCACTTCCCCAAATGCAGTGTGTTTTGGGCTTACTTTTTTCACAAAGTTCTTGGAGAAACAAAGGGCAACAGTTGTCAAGATCTATGTTTTGGTGCAGGAGGTAAACCAATATGGAGATTTACTCTTTTGGTCTTAGTCATACGTGTTTCCAAAATAGTAAGAAAATATACTTGTTTCTTCCTTTCCTTTCTGCAGCGTACAATTTGAGGTTTATATGCTTCTCTACTAATACCAGAAGATTTTCACCAGAAACGTGGTAGCTTAAGTAAGAGTTACACTGTGAAGTGGGAATCAACTTCCATAGAAAGCTGCAGGGCTCTGATTTGAGATTTTTTGTGAAAATGTAAGAACTGTGTCCTGAGGCTTATATTGTCTACATGCTTGCACTGTAAGTGTTCATTTGGTTTATATTGAATATAGGATGAGTGACTGGGTAAAGTTCTTTTCCCTTCCTGTATGACTCTGACTTCTGAAAATATTGTGGGAAGTATTCAACCTGTTGACATATCCTTGAAAAAGTTGAAGTCTTTTGTCTAGAAAATAATAAAAAAATAAAAAAATATAACTTTTCAGAATGAAATATCCTATTTTGAAAATGTTGTTGCAAAACATATCAATATTATGAAATTCCCTCTTACATTAACACTAAGCTACTTTGCCCAATTTGACTGGCATATGTGATCAGTTTTCCTTTGAGACAGGGCATCTGATTAATTTTTTATTCTGTGATGTGTTCTTTCAGCTCTAAAGAAAAAGTCTATTGTGTTTTTCTATTTTTTAAATTATATAACATACGTAATTTAATTTGGTCTCCCTTCTTTTAACAATTAAAGACTACTGGCAGTTCTAGCCTGTATTTATGCATATATAATATGTGGAGGTATTCTACTATTTTGAACTGCTTTGAACTGATCATGTACATGTTTAAAAGGTTTCCCTCCAAGTAATTAAACTCAATATGTTTTTTCTTCACAAAAACAAAGGAAAAGAAAACCAACTTTCTTTACCTATACTGTGTTATAGTCTATGTGTAGCTTCCCTTTTAAAATGAAAAATTAAATCTGCAGGAAGAACAGGGGTGGCCTCCATAGACCAATGAAACCAAAGAAAGAGGGGAAATTTTCTACTAGAAATGTATCTCTCTGATCAAAATGTTATAATGCTTATATAACATGTATTCAGATAGGTTCCTTCAACGTCTTTACAGACAGATGTCAAGTGTTAAATAAAGAAGGAACAATGAAAATTTATTTTGTATGATGAATCAAATATAGCAGCGATAACTCTACCACAGCTCTTTCAGCCAGTCCCCATAGAGGAAGTGTTCCATCCCTCTCATTGACTTGCTGTCCTTCCTCTGGACTTGCTCCAACAGGTCAATGCCTTTCCTTTAGACCCTGGAGCTGAGCACAGCACTCCAGATGGTGTCTCAAGAGAGCAGATGGGCAGACCCCCTCCCCCTCTGCTGCCCATGCTGCTTTAGATGGTGCCCAGGACACCTTTGGCTTTCTGGGCTGTGAGTGCCCATGGCTGGGTCATGTTGAGCTTCTCATCCGCCTAGACTGCCAAGTTCTTCTCCTCAGGGCTAATCTTGATCCATTCTTTGCCCAGCCTGTATATGTACTTTGAACCACCCTGCCACAGCTGCAGGACCTTGCACTTGGCTTTGGTGAACTTCAAGTTTCATGTGAAGCCGCCTCTTAGGCCTGAGGTTTTACATGTTAGAAATGAGTGTAACTGATACATGTCGGTCTCCTTGCTAACTGCTTCATTAGTATCAAAAAGTTATTTTTCGCGTTAGATCTGAATACTCCTTACTGAATACTCCACCTGTAGGAAAGGAGAAAGATTAACAGGTCATTCATAATGCTTTTCTCTGTTGAGCTGTATTATACAGCAGAATCAGTTCATTTTGTCACATAGTAGAAATTTTTATAGAATCTGAACACTTTCAAAAAAATACACTTGACTTTTTTTATTTTCTTGTTAAGCTATATGCATGTTTAAATAAGCTGAGAAAAAACATCATTTTGAGAGTGTTTTATTTTTAAACCAGGAAATAATGAAGTGATCGTAGGTATTAATATATTGCTACAAAAGTGTGGTAAATATTGCTAGTCTCTGTTTTTCTTCACATTAAATTGGTAGTTTAATTACCCGGTTTGCTGTTCTATACATTTTGGTTTAGAAGTAAGATTTTCCATTTAGTACTGTGTGCTTTAATTGGAAAAGTATGAAACTGCTGAATTAAATTGTTAGGCCTTTTTAACATACTGTACATGCCAATACAAAAGACAGGTTATCTGAACCAGAACGGGAAAATTTGTATCCAAATGTTATATTGTATGTACTGTTTTTGCTGCAATTAATGTTGGACTAGAATATATGCTTTATTTATTTTACTTGAAACAGAAATTCCACACTTTAATCTTACTTGTAAGTGCTGCAAATTCTAAGCATTTGGTGAGTTTGACTCAGGTCTCCTATATTTATATTGTATTTGATGTAAACATAAAGCAGTCACTAGTCAATTTTTTAGTCATAATTAGTGAAGTCATGCTTGTCCTTTCATTTGTTTTTAAGGGAAATGGGGGTATAAAAATGAAGGGAATTTGATGGAACATGCATCTTTAATTGATTAGCATGAAAGAAAGATTGATGTTGTGGCATGACAAAATTAGTTTCACTTGCAATATGGAAGTATATACTTTTAAGTATAATTTTTGCGGTTTCTCCTTGGGTGCAATGTAACCTCAGTTACACTCAGTGCAGTTTAACAGGGTTGCATGGTACAACTGACCACAGAATTATCTACCTAATGCAAATCCCACGGAAGGGATTTGGATTTCAACAACCTTTAACTGTGCCTTCAGAACGCCAACTTTACATAGGGTGGAAAGCAAGACTTTTGTTACTTGTACAGTTCTTCAGTGTTCAATGCCAAATTAATTGCTGCAAGATCAAGACCATCATTATCATACAGACCACCCTTCATTTAAGATAAGATTTCTCTTAAAGGATAATTTAGGATTTTTCCCTTCGTTTTTACAGTGGGTCACTTCTTATTTCTAACCTCAAACCTCTCTGCTGACGGAAATACAGTTTCCATTTAAAAACAGCTCTAGGCAAAGGTAAGTGAGAAAGCAGATTTCTTGTTAACTTCAAGGCTTTTAATATGAAATAATCATGGATGCTGCTGGTTTTTCTTCTCTGTGGGAAGAAGGTCAATGATATTTCTATATCAAGTACCCTGATGGTCAGAGGGCATGCTGTTGGAAAGAATTAATTCTTATAGTCACAGGTCCCAGCTGATAATGGGAAAGTGTAAGAAATACTCTCCTAGCTCAGAGTGGCAGTCTGTCAGTCCTCATTCTCCATCTCCAAAGGTGACATTGGGAAATATGAGTTAGGGAAGGCTTTGTGCCCTCGTACATGTTCTCTCGTCCTTTGTCCTTGTGTTTTTCCAGGATCTGCAGTTTTATCAGACATATGAGAGGATGCATCCTTGCCTAATCCTCTCAGGACATGCCAGGCAGAGATCTTGAATTTGGCTAATCTGTTGTTGAGCCCTCTAATACTTCTAATTCACAGCCTTCTGTGACAGCAAAGTCTCTGTTGGCTGTTGAAAGAAACACTTGTATCTGCTTTGGGTTATCTCTCTCACGGCTTTTATCAAGTGGCCACCTCTTTCTTGTGCTGCAGGATTTGCTGAATTGCAGTTTATCCATCACTTTTGTGACTTCATAAACTGCAGTCCCACCTTCCCTCTTGCTGCTTCTGTCTAAAATTGGGGTCCTGGGTTGTGGGTTGTTTTTGTTCTTTTCAATCCCTGAGCTCTGGGTGTGCAGCCGGCTTGACTACGTGTGCTCAGTTTGTGAACATATTGTGTATAGAAAGAGTGCAGCCCTGTCGTGTTGGACACTCTGGGGGTTACAGGACTGATGGTATTGAATTTCAAATATGATCTCTGGGGTGCTACCAAAGTCTGCCATCTCTTAGATCAGCAAAACAATAATGTTGTTTTCTACCTCTGTAGAAGTTTTCATATGAAAATCTGAAATGTTTATATACATATTAAGGAGCTCTCTAAATGAGGGTTGCAGTAAGAAAGAAAAAGAAATACAGTATGTTTCTAAATAGAAAGTCCTAAAATATACTGTACATTAAGTGATAATTTGCACTGCCTCATTCTTTTTATATAAACTATTAAATCTGATTTTATTGCATTAGAAGTTAAAATTGCTTCAATCAAGACATAGCTTGGGATGCTTGGGATTTGAGGTTTTTTTAACTATGATTTTTTGATTATACTCTTAAAGTCTACAGAGAAATAGTGATTAAAATGTTATGTTCTGCGTATGTCCCCAAATACAGTTTTTACTGCTAAAATAGGAAAGTGATGATGTTATTATGAGAGAGCCTATATATAACCTCTATATAACTTATTTAATATAAAATGATACTCAGCAAATGGAATTAAGGTCAGAGAGCACACTGATTCCTGTATTCTAAGTATTTTTAGGATTTCTATTATGAATAGGCTATTACACATGTTGTAGTTCTTGAGATACAATAACTAAATTTTTCAGCTGACCACCCAAATGCTTTGAGAATTTCCTCTTGAAACTTGACAAAATTCTTGTGTCAAATTCAGGAGTTGTCCACATTTAAATATAACCCTCAAATTTAGTTCAAGTTACTTGTATAAGTATTTTTACTGTAGAATAATAATGGAATCTCAATCCTAGAATTATTCTTATTATCCATTGCCATGACACTGTAAAAGAGGTTATTTGAAAAAGAAAGACACTATCTGATCACAGTGTTACAACAATCTAACCTCTGAGCTCTGTTTTTGAGAGAAAAGTTTTCTCTAACTCCAGAAACGTTCACAGTTGAGGATGGAAAATACATTGTTTTGGGATTTTTTTTTTTTTTTCTCTTAGCAGGATAGAGCCCACAGGAACAGGCTGATACAAGAAGGACCCAAAGATATTGTAGTACTGCAATTCAAAATAAACCTGACAATAAAATTACTTTCTGCTATTGAGAGACACTGACACATGACATTGTAGTATTGTCATACTTTTTCTTATGTACTGTTTTGGAAGACTAATATTCTATGACTCTAGATATTCTATAGTTCTAAGTTTTAAAGAAGCTTTCAGCCTTTCAAGTGTGCTCTTAAATTTCTGGTGACTAGCCCGTTTTCAGCTGGCTCTGTGGACCTGTGGAACCATGCATGCATCTACATTATGCAGCTGTTCATGGAGCAGAAAGCAAAGGTTCTTGTAAGAAGAAAGAGGTGTTTCTTAGGGTGCATCTTTGATTTCATGGCACTCTTGCTCTCAGACACTGCAGGTATCTCTGTCTCCTTGTTTCATGACTGCTTACACACTACAGTTTTATTTGTTGATCTTTGTCAAATACAGCTCTGTTCTTGGTAGTTTTTTTTCTTTAGCCACTTCTGTAGGAGTCTTTCTAGATGTGATTTCAGACTCTGGACTGCACTAAATACAAATCACTTGTCTGCACTTTGGTTTATGAGAAGAGCTTTCTTCTTAAATGCACGTATTGAAGAGATGACTCTCACAATTTTACAGGGAAACCTTCTGGGCTTAGGAGAGAGGAGGGATGGAGTAGGGCAGAAAGAAGTCAACTTAGTTTTAAAACATGTACTACTTTTAAATTTCCCTATTGGCTCAGTGCATTAGTTGGCATGTCACACCACATTTTCTGAGCTTTTTGTATTATGTCACACAACATGATAGAGAAAAATCTTTGTGAGAAATCACAGAAGCCAGTGTGTCAGTGGAGAAATGGGAAAGTGACAGTTTTATGAACAGTCCCATAAAAACACTCTATAGATTTATGTAAAAAGCAGCATTTTAGAAATCTAGAATTTAGAAATGCTCTTGATAGAAACTGTTTATTCAAGCAGACTAAGGATTATTAATTACAAAATTAATAAAATAGATTTTAAAAAAGTGACTTGGGAGGGGCTCTGGATGATGCAGGGGAAAAGCCTAGACTGGAATGGTGAAAAGGCGATCCAGCCCCAGTTTTCCTTTCTGCCCCCATGACACAGGTTTCTGAGATGTTCATTCCTTATTCCTGCCCTGCAGTTTTACAGTCTTAAAACTTCCCACTGGAAATTACACGGACTTTGGGATAGCTCAGAATCAACTTCTGTATGAGGAGAGCTAGAGGGCATTTTTCCAGCTATACTAAAAGAAATAACTGATATTTGCCCTGAAACCAGAAGCAGACTGGATCAGTAGATCCTCTCTCCCACCCGTCTTTCTGTATTTGCACTAAATAACAAGGGAATGTTTAAGCTTCCTTTCCTGGTAAAATGCTGATGTTGTTGGTGTATTTTTACTTATTATTTGTATTCATCGTGGTTTGCAGTTTCTATTTCAAAGACTCACCTTTTGCCTTCCACGTTTTCTATTTAGGAAGTGTCTCTGTAACAACAATAAAAATGTCTTTGGTTCTTGGGTGGCACAACCCTGCAGCTGTTGTAAAAAAGGAAAGATATTAGAGGTGAACTTTCACATTTTGAAAAACCTTTGCTGTATATTGTACCTGGTTTCTCTTTTGTTGCCTTCTTTGTTTGTTTTGTGTGTGTGGTGCACACTTACAAGCCAACCAAAGGAACGCATATCTCTGCTCAGTCTGTGCAAACCTAGCTACAGCATTCTTACTCAGATTACATGGGCAGCCCACAAATTTAGAAGTTTGGGGGTAACCTTTGTCCTGAAAGATAAAGAAGAACCTATAGGCAACTGGAACTGGTGAATGTTTACATACGTAATTGGCTATTAATATCTTCAGTGGTTCTTTCCAAACAATAGGAGACAAGTGATTGGTGCTAAAATTATTACATACAAACATAAAACCTAGAACCATTGATATGCCACTGCTATCATTGGTTTATTTTAATTTTAAAATTTAAAGTTGAGTGACTGATAAGGCCCTCAGGCTGTTTAAAAAATAACATCACGTTTCTCTGCTACAATTACTTCTAACAGTTTGTTTTTCATGTTCCCGGACAGCTAAACCAGTAACATAGCTTAGGGGTCTTTATGAGCAATTAGAAAAACTCACCCGTGGGTGCCATATTGCCACTTGTTTTTCACCATTGTTTAACATAATCAAAAAAAATTATAGTAGCCCCATCTCTCTGGGCTGTGCTTTAAATTCCCTAAACCAAAAATATTACAGCAGTTTGGGATGCTACAGCAACAGCGATGGCTACCCTAGTATTAGAAATTATGATCCCCAGGTTAGCCAGCACTTCCACCTCTCCTATTACAAAGCAATCGTCTCTGGCAGACAGGCCATCTCTGGTCAGTTGGAAGGGATATCTTAAACTCTTGAACTCTTTCAGATAGAGATTATATATATATATGTATAAAATATATATTTATATGATATATAAATGTATATCATAATGTCTGTGCAAGGTTCCATTTCTTTTTATTGGTAAGCAAAAGCTGCACTCTGTTTTTGTACTTGAGAGGATGAATAGTTCTAAGATGTTTGTTTTTGTAGAACTTCTGTATGTGAATAACATCTGCATCCCCATTCTGGTGTTCGTGGGGAGCTTCCTCCTCTTTCAAATGCCCTTGTGCCTTCTTCATGAACCTACTTCAGAGAGATTGAATGCCATCTTTCAATAATATCCACTAGTCTGCCACAGGGACTGGCACTGGGCACCCTGACATGTTGCCTTATAGCTGCTACACGTGCCAACATACGGATTTCTCCCAAGATATAAGAACAGGTAGAGTTGACATTGCCTATTCAAGGCCCTAGTCTTCTGCAGAATTCTTAGTACAGTCTCTAGTGGTTGTTAGTTACTGGTTTTCAAGACAGTGTTTTTAACTAGGGCTAGGTTGAACATGCATGGGGAGGAGAGGCTGGAAGCCTAGAGAAAAGAAGAAAACTGCTCTCTTCCTGGATTCTTCATGAGAAGAACTTGTGAAATTGAAAAGCTGTAGTTATGTGTTTTGCCATGTAGTTATGTAATTTGCCTACTGCAGTAGATCTTGATGACTGCAAAGCAGTCTCTGATGGAAACAGCTCAGAGATTTATCTTTGATTAGATAACTACAAACAGTGAGTCAGAGATGTATTTCTCTTCTCCCAAATTATTTGTCTGTGATGATAGAATTAATTGCATTTATTCATGTTGGTTCTGAAACAGGAAAGTAATTTGTTGAATGACTCTTGCTGATGCCATCAATATTTAAGTGTTCCTACAAACTTGTAAAATAAACTACTCTTCTTTTAGGAAGATGCTGCATTTTGTAACACAAACCAAATAATATTTTGTACTTGTACATAGAAGCAATTCAATATGGTGTATGTTCAACACAGACTATATAGGAGTTCAACATATTTTGGGGAAGAAGGATAATTCAGTGTAATGTCCTGTGGATCACTAGTTGTTAAACTTTAGTTATTTCACTTTTGTAACCATAAGCTTGATTTAAGTACATCAATCAGACTAGGGTCTGATATTAACTTGCTTACTGCCCTTAGCAATCACTTATACATCTTCTGTAAGAGAAAAAGTTAGTGTCTGAATTCACAATTTCGTGCATTCCTGTCATTTGTTATGTCACTAATGTAAAACTGTTTCAGCAATGTTATCTTCCTTCTAAGCGATCAAAGTCTGGGGTTTTATTTGTTAATATAAGTTGTTCTCCATAAGAAGATTGCTTACAGTTGATTATGTGTGGTGCTTGCCTTGGTAAAGAGAACCTTATTTTTTTTCATTTCTGTTGCTTAATACTTAAGAGCACTGTAAGCCAGTAGGCGTCTGCAGCTCTTGCAGGAAGGCATAAAAATAATGTCTTTCTTCCTATTGTTCAGTAAGGATGTGTTAGGAGTCACTTCTAGTATACAAGCTGTTTCTTACCTCTGGTGTTTCTATTTGGAGCCCAGGTCTTTGCAATTCTTTAGACTTCAGCTGAACTAGGATTTTTTCAAGCCAATTTCAAAGTCTGTGACAACACCAGGCATTTGAAATTTATGTACTCACTTTCAGCAGTGGTGTTACATTCCCTCACTGTTATCATCCTGTTAACCTCTCTTCCGTGTAAACATTAGTTGGCATTGTGCTTTGAAAACTTCTAGCTGAGCTGTATCAGGGTACATTACAGAATTATATAATTGTTTCAACTGTGGTATGTCCACACAATTCTGTGATATGCTACTATAAGTAACATTTTCTTGATTTGATTTTTGTGACTTTTCCATGTGTTTTTGTAGCATATTTGATACAATAAATTTCTCCCAAAACTGAGATTTTGTATATTAATATTCATTTATTTTTAGTACTCATTGTCTTTACCACTTCATGACTACTTTCATTTTCTTAGCCTTACCCTGTAATCTTAAATTA
This sequence comes from Cinclus cinclus, assembly GCF_963662255.1. Classification (NCBI taxonomy): domain Eukaryota; kingdom Metazoa; phylum Chordata; class Aves; order Passeriformes; family Cinclidae; genus Cinclus; species Cinclus cinclus. The sequence goes on along the minus strand of NC_085046.1, from coordinate 85,532,074 downwards.
GGTAAATCTTAATATAGTTTTGGTGGTTTGAGACAAGGGACCGGTTGGTTGACAAGTATCTCGTAAAGGAAGTATGCATATTTTCACTATTCAAAGCATTTCTGGCAGTTCTTGGTATCTTTGCAGCCATCAGGAAGGGCAGTTTAGTGTTCACATATGTGGCATGTTGGTTGTATACTCTGTGGTATGTGCTTCTGATCTCCAGAATGTCCCAGAGGAGGTGGTGTTATGATCTCAAATTTGCATGTTGTTTGAAATAGTGGTGTACTTCAGATAAGAACTACTGTTAGATATGAATCTTGTTTAGGAAGCATCTTCCTACAGTGTATTGCTTTCTCTCCCTTTCTCTTGTTTTGATGAAATCCTGGTTGATACTATGTCAGGAATACTTTTGAGATACTATGTCAGGAATACTTTTGATGACTTTTACTTCTTTAAGGGGCTTAAACCCACAGGATCTGACTGCCTTAGCAGTTCATTCTGCATTTGGCTTGTTTTTTCTGCCTTCTGTTTAGAATTCTGTTCTTTTCAGACAAGTGTATGTACCTTACTTGCACTTTGCCAATTTGTGCTTTATTCCCTTTTCACTTTGACAGCTGTATTCACAATGTGAGATTTCTTGTTCATTCTCTTTTTAATGATCATGAATAATTGAACATGCCCTTTGGATTTTTCTGATTTCCCCTAACAAAATATGCAAGGAAAAAAAATATTTTGCTGGATTTATTTTATTTTAACAAAGTTATACTTAAATTCAAAATTGATGAGATTTCTTCTCTGTTCACTTGCATACTTGTCTTCCAAAATGTACTAAAGTCTGACTTTTAAATATTGCATGACAGTTGAGGCTGAATATAGTGGATGACACTTATTTTTATGTATCTGCAATATTAAATGTCATGAAAATTTGGCAGATAGGAAATTCAGTGCAGGCCTGTTTTCCGTCATGTTGAGTTATCATAAACTTTTTCTTATTATGGATTTGAAAGGTTTCAGTAATTAAATATAGTGGGAAATTTCAGTGTCTATGGGCATGTATGTATAACAAATGTCAGCATAATCCCACTGATTCTGGTTGGTTATGTCAAGTTGAATTCCTCTCATTAACATAGGAATTTTTTTTATTTCTGTGTTTGCAAAGAACACTGTATTCCACTGTGTTACAGCAATATCAGCAGAATAACAGGAGTTACACTGTCAGCTGGATGTTGGTGTGTATAGCTTGGTGAAAACTGACATCAGAGATAGCTGGAAAAATGGCACTGCTTTGAAGATTTTCAAACCTTTCACATGAGCAATGGAAAAATCCTTAAATTCTGTGTAGTTTTATGTACTAAAATTAAGCAAAATACTGGAATCTGAACCATTTGCCATCCAGATATTTCACTCATGTATTTTGAGCTTGAAAAGCTTTCCTATTGTAACTTAAACCTATTTTTGACAAAGATTTTTTTCTGAAGCTTCCAGCACTTTTACTGGAAAACTGATAATTAATAGTAAGTTTTGATTTGTTTGTTGGCAACTATAATTGATCATTGCGGCTTCAAAAGCTGGACAGATTAATGGTGTTCTAACTTTCATCCCAACAGCAAAACCAGCTACAGTGCTATTGCAGTGATGGATGTGTCTATACAGATGATTGGCAGCTGTGATAGTATATTTTTTTCCCTCTGCAGCTTTACTTAGTACTTTTGTTTCTAAGTGTGGTGGTGGTGGTTTTTTTTTTTTTGTTTGTTTGTTTGTTTGTTGTTTTTTCCCCCCCCCCACATATCAAAGACTTTGGAGCCATTTTTTGAAACCATGCATTTTAAAGACTCTGGCAGTCTGGGCACAAGGGCCTATTCCTTGTGCATGGCTACCTTATTCTGACTGCCAGGTAATGCCTTTAGGCATGAAATTACACTCTGTGCAGGTTTTATTTTTGATATTTTTTATGTATACATTTACAGGGCACTTCTATTACATTTTCAAACTGCAGATAATAAGGACAATAAAAAAGCAAGAGAACCATCTGGTGTAGAGTTTAAAAACAGTGTAATTGGTCAGCTGGAAAAAAGAAACAGCAGGAAAAATTGGAAGGATGGGATTATATGAAGACAATAAAGATATCTGCCTTGAACTGTCACATCTTGGAGATATGAAGGAACATCAAAGTTTTAAGCTCTTTTGTTTTAATTTTCTTTTTCTCAGATCTTTTTTACACTGAAGCTTTCTCTTTCCTGGCACTGGCTTCACAAATTCTTCAGCATCTGAGCTTTGAGCTGGGAAACAAAGTCCAGTTAAGAATATGACAACAAGCAAAGGCTTTGGCTGCTCTGAATCACATGGGAGGAGGTTCAAGCAAAAAAATCTTTGTTGGATTTCAGGTAAAAATCTTTTTCAGAAAGTTGATAATGCTTTGGAGCAAAAGAGGAAAACTCTCCTACAGTAATCTGTTAAAATAAAATAAAATATCCGGTTGGATGCTTTTGCTGCTTTTTATTATTTTTCTTCTCATAGTTTCCACATTGTATATTTGATTAATTGGAAATTATCTTTATTGGCGATAATAATCCAAGAGGACACTTAAAAGAAGTTTTGTATATTAAACTGTGGTGAAGTGATTTTGATTGCTGTTGGCTAGGAGGTTTTTTTTTGTGTGTGTAATTAAAGAAATTTTGCTCATTTTCCCTCCCTAACTCAGATATCTGTAAAAACAGGTTTTTCAAAAAGGCTTGCAAGCAAGCCTTTTTCAGGAGGCTTGCAAATCAAGTCTTCAACCAGGACAGAAAAATTGTGTAGAGGTGCATGATGGTAAGGTATTATAATGTATTCTTCAAATCATAAAACTAGTACCTAGGAAGGAAAATTTTAAGATAATTTAGCAGTAAAGGTGATTTTTTTGTTCAAGTCACTTTCTTAGCAAGAAAATTGCCTAATTATTACAAAGATTTGTTGCTGGAAAAATCTAGTGACTGGTGAAATTAAAAAGGAAAAAAGAAAGGGAATGAAGAGCTGTCTCCCACTTTGCCTTGAGCCCTGTATTTTTGTACTGATAGCTCATTTGGTACAGCACTGAAAACGGTTCTGGTTAATTAATATAGTTAGGATTTACTGAGGATGCTTAAGCAACAGCAAGTTAAATTGAATAGTTTAGATTCCACAGTCATTGGTTGGTTGCCATTTCCATATCTCTCAAGTGATTCAAAATAAGGTTGAGAGCAACTGAGCAGGGAAAGAAGAAGCACGAAGTCTCAGGACAGTGAGTTTGAAGCACAGGGAACTATTACAGACAAAGCAAGTTGATTGACTTTGTGAATGTTGGGGGTTATGCAGTGGCCACACTGATTTTATCAATGTCACTGGTATTGTGATGTAATAAGGTAATGACAAAACATGCTGTGGGTTTACTTGAACGACTGCCTTGCTTTGTAAACAAAGAAAAATTTCAGCATATACAGGGCTGGAGAAGCATAAAGCTGGGGAGATGAAACATACCTGGGAAGAGAAGGTTACGAGAGGGGCACTGTAGGAGTCAGCCTCACCAGCATTCCAGGTCAGGCAACTGTCACCCATGAAGAATTATATCCCAACACTAAACCTTGGGAAGCATTTGTTTAATTTGTGTTGACTCCAGAAAAATCTTATGGAGAATTATGAGATTGCCTATGTTAATACCTCCATATGTATTCCTAACCCTAATTTCCCAATTTATTATCACCACCCCCAGATCCTAGAACGTTCTCCCTTCCTTGTATCCCCTATACCTTCAGATGACACAGTGTTCTATCCAGCCTACCCCATTGGACCCTACCTTCCTCTTCTCCACCTCTGCACCACTTTCCCCTGTACCATTGGACCCTAACTTCAACTCCACCCTCTCTCTTTCCCCATATTTATACCCTGGACCTCTGTTTATCTTTGACTTCGACCACTGATTCCTGAAGAGACCTTGTTCCCTCCATTACTGTGTTTGGATTTTTGGGCCTCATCCCACATTTACTTTCACTGTTGCTAATGTGTTTTATGTTACAAAGTTGTGGTTGTTGCACCCACTCTTTTTATTTTTGCTACTTTTGCCCTGATATCTAAGAACCCTAAAAGATATGGTTGGGAACCACCCTCAACCCTGACACAGCACTTCAGGCTGAATGGCAAAAACTAATGGTGGGGAATCTGAATAAGCCTTCAAGTCAATAACTTATATAAATGGATTTAGTTTCCAATCCTTTACTGAATTTTGGTTGGTGTTTTATATCCATACCTTTTTTTTTCTCAACTTCTGTGGTGATCCATCAAGAATTGTACTTGATATTTGTTCTGTTTGTCTTGTACTTGGACATTTGAAGTGTTTGGGAATTGGCACCAGGAGGTGCTGCTCTGTTATGACTACAGCAACAAAAACACTTAAGAAAGGTAAAATTTAAAAAGTTATTTATTAGAGTTAGAAAGTTAATTGTAAGTTAAGTTAAAAAGTTGTGTAATAGTCCTCCTCCAAACTTCAAACTAGCTGTAACATTGAGAGATGAGAAGATAATTGGTTTGCTAAAGGAACCTAAGCTGCATGGGAAAAACATACACACAATAATTGTATGCAGAATGAATAAATGAAAAAAAATATTATGCAACCAGGGTATTTATGAATGCTCCTTTTAATCATGTTTCCTTTGAAAAGTAGTGCTTAGGCAGCTTTTTCGGTACAAATACTATACGGAAATATCTGCTAGGCAACTTAATGAAAAATTTTCAACTGTTAATACTTGTTGGTATGTTAAGTCAAGCTGTTACAAGAAATTAATGCTTATCTTTTGTTTCTTTGTCAGTGAGGCAGTCTCTGTGGGATGTTTGTGGCTCTTGTGTTCACTATTATTCCTTTGAAAACCTCTATTTTTGTTTGAGTTAGATGCTCAGTTTAATTATTCTGCTGCACATTCATCTGCCTGAATAGTCTGGACTGTGGTCCTAATACCCAAACTGGTACCAGGCATGAAAGGAACAGATTTTTTGTAATATTTACTCTTTGACTTGCTGCTCAGCAATGAGGGGTTGTGGTGGTGGTTTCAATGTGTGGGTATAGGAGACACATCTTTGCACACCAGCAGCAAAATTCTAGCCTGATTGCCACGAGTAACAGTAGGTTTGGGAGTATATAAATATGTATTGTGTGAGCCACGTGGACATGTTGTGAAAGGGTGGCAGGATAGCTGATTGAGTGTGGACCTGCAGCTCTGCAGAGAAGGTACTGGGGAAGCAAGACAGCCAGAAGGGGTGTGATACAGCAGGTAGGGCAAGCAGAAGGAAATAAAGCAAGAATAAGACTAGCTGAGAAACTCAAAGAGGAAAAGAAGAAAAGAAAAAATTCAGAGGACAAATGTTGCAGAATTCCAAATGAATTCTTGTTCATGGTGGAGTGATTTGACAGTTTCTGGGAAAGGCAGCGTTAGGTTCTAGAGGCTTGTGCTAACCTGCAGCCCATCAGCTGAAGATGATGCACAAGACCTTGACATCATTCTAGCCCGCAGAGCAATATATAATTGTCTTGTTCTTCACTCCATCTGATATAATGCTACATGCTAGTGTTTTGCCAATAGATTTTTCCCTGTTTGTTCTTGAGTACAAAGTCTTGTATTTGCACATAAACAGATGATCTAAAAAGAGCTATAAATATAGACTGAGCTGCATAAGAAGTAAAGCCTGAGAATATGGCCAGGCGAGGATGAATTCTTTCAGAGCAATGCTTAATTTTATTGCAAATAGTGGAAGAGGATAAGAAAAGAAAGCAAAAAGGATATGATAGGTGTGGAAATTTCAATGGGGGTTGGGGCTGGCCATATTACTTTTACAATGAAGTTTGCTCATGTTAACATTTGAGGCTTTGTTTTTAGCTGTTTAAGTGCAAAATTTTTCATTAAAATATGGTTTTCAGGCTGGTAACCATGTTTACATTGGGTTTATCATTTTATCTTTAAGGGGAACCCCTTCTCAGGAACTATTTACAGTAGGTATCTAAGCTATCTTCTGTCAACCATCTTCCTGTTTACCCACTTAATCAGGGGAAACCTGGAAAATAATCAGTCTTCTGCATGGAGCTTGGTTTGCTGTGTGTTTTCCCTATCAATTTCTCCTCATAAGAAAAAAGGCAAGCAGGGCTCAGTTTGGAAATGTTGCAAAATGCTGCTTTGCCATCTTACCTGGAGGATATTTGGAGGTTCCAGCTGTTGGAATGAAAGTGAACTACTTACAATCTTGCCTAAGAGAGTACTTATCAGCATCTTGCTGAGCCCACGTGACTCTCTGTGGGAATGGAAAAGAATGTGCCAGATACCCAGTTTTGAGGGCAATCTTCATACTTTTTAATAAAAATGTCGTTCTTCCTCTTCAGACAATAATCCTGATAGAACAACAATCATGAGAGACAGCTCCTCTTGCAGGAGGAGAGGGTCATTGCATGAATAGGGAGAAGCTTTCCCAGATGTATTCAAGTATTCTGAACTCTCAGTATGAGAGCCCAGAAGCTGCTGAATTCTTAAGGAACACACTCAAACAAAAATAGAAATTTCATCTGGCTTCAGTGGATTTGAAACACAAAAGTTTCCAGTTAAAATATGGTTTTCAAGCTTGTTACCGTGCATGTAGGAAACGGACATGTCTTTTTTTGTAATAGAACTTGCTTTCTATTGCTTATAATTAATTATAGAAAAGGCACAGGAGTTGGCTGTGGGCAAATAATCAGTAATAGAGAAGTGGCATCAGCACATCAGAAGAGTGTCACATCTTTAATTTTTCATTGTGTTCTTTGTGAAATAAGGGAAAACTTACATACACACAACAAAAAACAAAAAACAAAACCAACCAAAAAAAAACTCTTATTAAGGAAGATAAGAAGACCTGTCCCTTTATCCTCACAAAGCTGCTATATATTTTATGGGACAATTTATGTTCACAGATGGAGCACCTGAAAATGTCAGTAAATAAGAAAGAAAATAATCAGTGAGTTTCCTGAGATAGTCTCTTCTTTTTCATACTGGATGTTTCAAGGGCTTTATCTATAGGGTAACTCTGTTTTAGTAGTGAAACATTGCAGTGTCTCAGACATCTGAAAAAAAACAAAAAAAACCCCATAAACCTGTAAGCTACTGAAAGGTTCTGGTGTCTGCAGAGAGAATAATGGACAGACTTCAGTAAAATAGTCAAGAAATGAGAGATGTTGTGTTGCCATGTGCTGTGAATGCACTAAATAGCTCCCTGCAGAGGTGGAGAATGAGATGAAGGGAAATCTACAAAACTGACTTTTCTGAAATCAGTGTTGCAAAGGCATGCTTGAAAGCACAAGGGGTAGCTATGGGTGAAAGTCTGTACCACGCTTCTGTGCTAAAACAGTGAAGGCCAAATCTGAAGAGCTTTGGGTGACTGAATTTGTTATCTATTTTCGTTCTCTCCTGGTGTCCCAAACTATGTGTGCCAGAGATATTTGGCAAGGGTAAAGCTATTCCCAAATGTTATAAGGTCCAGGCCTGTGCCTCTTTCCTGCTATTTGCCATGGTGCTTACCTTTCCACATAAACAAACCTGACATATTTGAGGGGTGGAAATATGTAGTCTGTGTTGTGCTTATCTTGCTGTCTCTGGCTTGGCTTTTTTGCTAAAGCTTCTCTGTATTCTAAAATCTGGAATAAATTAAACCCTTGTATTAAACAGATAGTTTTAAAAAGTAGAAAGTATTAAAGATACTAATCCCTTCAACATTTTGATAATTTTTTTTTCAGTTATTTTTTAAAGATGTGAATTGAACAAATACGATTTTTTTTCAGTACAGTGCTTATTTATAATCAGCTTCCTGATCCCTATGGGCCAGTGCACTATTCTCTGAGTAAAACGCTGACTACATGTCCAAGCCGAGAGAGTGGATGGAGTTACATCCACCTGGCAGCTGGTCAGAGGTGATGTTCCCCAGAGGTGGTGTGCTCAGTGTTGGGGCCAGTTCTGTATCAGTCAGTATCTTTATCAACAACCTGCATTCTTAGCATTGCAAAAATCAAAAGACAGAGCTTGTGCACTGTATGCATGCATGAGTTTGACACTAATTAATTTGGCTCTCAAAGTACATATATTTTCATTGGAATGTGCATTTCTGGAGTCTGCATTTCACTCTCAATGTTTGTCTACCACTGACCTGTCCTCTCCTGTTTTTCCACTGCATGGCTCACTGCTATTATTCTTGCATTTCTCATGCACTTGATGAAAATACAGCACTTAAGTTTAAAAAAGGAACTCTTTCTTGTTTCATTAGCTTCTCTTTAGTTTTCTCCATTAACTGGTTGAAGGGGACTTTTGTCCTTCAGCAGACTCTTCTCTTCTTTTCACAAAAGGCTTTCATTCCTCTTAAAGGTGTTTTCCTATCACAACTGAATTCTGCAGGCTTTAGCTGCAAAACTGTAGTAAGGCACTTTGGCATCCAGAGTGCTGTTCTGCTTTCTGCCTCATGAGCAGCCTTTCCTGCCAGTGTGTTGGGTACCTGCTCCCCCTGTACCACAGTACCAGCAATAAGTCTGCCTTCATTTGTCCCTCTCTTCCCTTACTCTCTGCTAAATTCAGTGTTTTATTGCTTGATAAAATGCAATTATCGATCATTGTGAGTGATCTTCAAAATTTTACATTTTGGAGAAAGTGCAAAATAAGAGACTTCAAGACTTCTACAAATTAAATGTGTCAGACTGGTAGATGATAGTCTTGAAAAAAATTGTCTAGGGAGGAACAAGTGCTAGTTGAATGAACTGTCAAAAATGGTCTGTTCTCTTTTTTTTTGTTTTTTTGGTTTTTTTTTGGTTTTTTTTTTCCTTTGTTACTACTGACCTAGAACTGATTAGGATGATGAGACTTTTTTTTTTTCAGTATGATTTGTGAAATGTGTATTTCCCGTGCTTGGTCAGGAATAAGCTGTGATTGTGTAGACAGAGCGAGGGTCTTGAAAACTCTCGAGAAGCTCCAAGAATGGGGTTTTCTCAACCTGTGCAGTAGACCTAAGTACAAAGGAAGGAGCAGAGAGTAAATCACTCTGAACAGAAGGGCTGAAATACCTTAATAAAGCTGGTTTATTGCTGCTACAGTTACTGGTGCTAACAACTGCCATCTTTGCAAGAGCACAGCCCAACTTTCAGCTTTCTGATTTACAAGCTTTTCCTTGGGAGGAATAAAGTAGAGATAGTTCTGCAATGTTTCCTTTGTATTGGTTTTAGGATTTGCATAACATCTTTCTGTTTTTTAATATGCACCTTTGCAGCCATTAGGTTGCTGTTTATAAAACCCTTCTATTTTCTTTTAGCAGTGCTGCTAAATCACTTATTGTTGAAACAGCATAAGCTTAAACCTGTTCATCAGCATCTCTCACTAAACTCAATTCTATTGACACCCAGTGAGCTCTGGGGGTGACAGCATTCTTGGAGGAAAAAATATAAGCCAGAAAGCAGCCCTGCACTTGTTTAAATTAAACAAAAATGCAGGAATCCAGTACCATATTTGACTTCTCATCAAAACTGGAGAGGCTAAGCATTCCTGTTACTGAAAAAAAATGAACAACTAAGCATTAGCATAGCCAAAGCAGACAGCAAGTATTCAAACTCCAGTGCAAAACTGGTAACAAAAAGAACTAGATGTATTCAATTATCATAAAACCATTTGTCTCACTGAAAGAATTATATCTGAAAATTTGTGCAGCACAGCAAATACACATGTAAGAGTCCAGCACAAAACTCAAAGAATAATAAATCTCTTCTTGACTCCAAAAGAGAGATGTTGGTGTTTTGGGTTTCTTCTAGAGCTGGCTCTTAGAAGTTAAACTACGCTGTTGCATGAGCAGCAGAATTAACATCCCTGGTTGTCTATGGACTTGCTCTTTATTCCCTAGTTTTCCTTCCTTGTCCCCACTGCAGCCCTTCCACCTGATGTATTTGAAACCACAGCACACATGTACAGCAGCATACTAACCACTACATTCTGACTTAATGTCTGGAGGTTTTCACTTGATTACACAAAGACCTAAGTTATAAATTATTTTTTAATTATCTACTCAGCTATCTATTTTTTAATGAAACCTGTAAAACTTTAATTAACGTATTTAAGGCAGCTCCCTTTGTCCAATGTATTCAAATGTGGCTAATATATTCTAAAGATAGAAGGGAGTACAATCTGTTATCATAAAGCAAATCTGAATGACAGAACATTTTACAAACCTTCATTTGTGCATCATGATGAAGGATGCTCTGGTGTGCTAAAAGTGTGCTGCCAAGTCTTTGGGTAATTATTGGTGCCACATTCTTTAAGGACTTGGTAGCATCACAAAAATGCACCTACCAATACCAAAATTAAGAATTGAAATAAAGGAAGACCAGCAGCTGATCTCTGAAACTGAAACATCTGCCTAATTAATAAAAGACTGTTAAAAGAAGCAAGTGAGGGCCAATCTACCATGTAAGAGACTGATTTTTCATAAATACAGATTTGCATTAATGTTCTGTGTGACTAAACAGAACACTTCAGATTTGGACTAATATTTTCATTTTTTGTAGTAATCCATAGTATGCATTTGCTAGCTTTAATTGACAGAAGGAATTGGGAGGGAGATAATCCAAATATTGTAGAGACTTACTGTCTGACATGAAAAGAAATATTAAATGTTTATTGCCAACCAGTCACATCTTTCTGTAATGTAAAATATTTGTATTAGTTCCTTAAGTCTGCTTGCTGTAATTTGAAATACACAAATTTAGTGTTTAGAAGTTTTAGATGTTCAGTACATTGTCTGCAGTTGGTTATTTTCTTTCTGTCAACTTAATTGCATAGAGGAAGACATAAAAGACAAGTATGAGGAAAAGTTGTGTGAGACACGCAATTCAAATACAATAGGAAAAATGCAGTCATGATTTTCACTTAAAAGCAAGCTAGTGACATACTTGGTATGGGGTCTGACACTGCATTTTAGAAGCGGGGTGCATTTCTCTAGCTATCTGTAGTGTGAATAGCTGCAAAATACTTGGTGATTCTCACACATTAAAAGAGTGACTAAAAACAGTGAGACATGACCAAATTTAATGAAAAATGTATAGTAAACAGTGATTAATATAGAAACTCTTCCTTCGCTTTGAAACTATGTCAAGTAACCTGTCCAGGTCTTCATTATTAAAATAGATACTCTTGTAGTATGAGAAATGCAGAGTAACTTTCAGTAAGTAATGGTTTGTGCAATTTTTGAAATTGTAGTTTGGTATAAAAAAAAAAGCCTCAAATGCTGCTCACCTCAGCTCTCACCAGCTGAAGTGGTTTTCTTTAAGAAGAGGTATATAATCCATGGAATTGTTTTCACAACAATTTTGAGTGATACTCTTATGTTTATATAAGATACCATTTTAATAAATCATCCCTCATCTGAATAATAATCTTTAGTTCAATGTGAATATGAACAATTGAACAGTTTCAAACTCTGCATTGCTTTCAGTGTCACTTTTGCTTTTATGTTCTATTCTATTTTTCTAAATGTATTTTAGATTGATTTCCATGGCTTAGTTTTTGTTTCTCAATTTTCTATCATTATAATTCAAGTGGTGGCCTCAACATGAACTTGCTAGCCTGTAGGCATCTGTAGCTAAGAGCTTCTCATCCTAACAAAGGGTTAAGAAGTAGAAGAATGGCAAAAAATTACAGGGACAAGGGAGTGTTGGTGAGGTTTCTGACTAACAGAAACCCAAGTTTAGTTCCCCATGTTCCCTAGTTTATGACTGGCTGATCACAAAAGTATCTATGTTTTTGGCCTTGGGAAGATCAAGTTAAACTGTAACTCCAAAGGCAGAGCTCATTATGATATAACCTGAGGCATGCTCCTTTCCCAGGGGGCATCCGTGGCTCTTGACAGGATTGGGCGTCCTTGCCTTAGTTTGTCTGAAGAGTCTGTCTCTACATTCAAGAACTGGTCTTTTTGCATTTTTGAATAGCTAAGGTCTCACTGCTATTCATGACAGTTTCTCCAATGTAAAAAAAAAAAAAAAAAAAAACAAAACTATTTATTGATTAGTTGTGTATCACCTGACTCCAAGGCTCTCTTTCAAAGCAAATCAATAGAACTCTTAAGAAATCCACAGAGATTTCATGCAATTCAGTGGACTAATCTCTATGAAAAATGAAAATGGAACTTTATCCAAAACTTAGAGAATATACTATGTTTTTAATTAAGTTTTCTGCATGCTGCATTTTCTCTATTTCTATTTAAAATGTCTTTTTTGGGAGGATTATTTTCCCTGGGTCATTTTACATCTCTAGGAATTTCTGTTCCGGTGGGTAAAACATTGCATTTGTCGTATTTGTTTTTTTCCTTTACCTTTCAAATGGCAATTTTTATTTCAGCATTTTAGGGATTTTTTTGTCACTATCATGCTAAGTATCAGAGGATTAGACTACTCTGCAGCAAATTTGTATTCAATGAGTACAGCTGAATTACATTGAGAAATTTCTTGAAAGGTCTGAGAGTTGGAAGAAGGTATTTTTTTTCTTATGTTCTGTGGGGAAAAAATCCTCTGTAGCCCTTCTTTAAAATCCAACTGTCTTTGAGTGCACAGAAAAGAACTGATATGTTTTTTCTCAACATTTTCTCCTGGACATTCCAAAAGACATGGGGTAAGGAATATGTCTTGACTAAACCTGCATTTTCAGTTTCCATCTGTGATAGCTGAATGATATTGCATAGCAGAATGATGTTCTTACTCTGTACTTGAACTTTTTTATTTTTTTGGAAGGGGCTGTTCCAGTACTTTCCCTTTTAATTGGTTCATCACAGGGCTACTGCTGTTTCCCCTCAAGGATACTGTATTTCCCTACATAAACATGAAATTTCAAAAGTTATCATCTGCTCTGGATATGAGGAGTTCTGGCCAGCAGAGTTCAGATCCTCTAAGAATTTCCCTCTATGTCCATTACCTTCTGTATTATTGGAAGCTTATATCCCATGAGCGACTTTTACACACAAATATGTTATCTCATATGTAAATAAATGACAATTTAATTAAGTCTAGTTGAAGTCAATAGGAATTCTCTTCCACATGCCTTTGCAGATGCTAAAGGATAGGTAATTTTGTATTTGGGAATAAGGACTATAAATCAAAAACAAACATTCATAAAACATACTTAGGAGTTTTTTCTGATTTTATGTTAACCACTTGTCTGCTTGTACGCTATACTCTGTCAGAATAACAGTATTTTATACAAAGTGGTAATTCACAGCCAATTAAAATCTGTTATTTAATGTTAAACACGAAATTAAATAATTTTTAAAAATTCAGAATATTCAGGATTGCACTATCTAATAAATATAAAAATATATTTTTAAAGAAACACGTTTGCAAGATTTAGAAGATTCCACACTGAGACATAGCAGGTCTTACAGAATTCTACAAGATGAACTTTAAGCTGTTTCCAATTCAAATGCAAGTTTTTTGTGCTATGTTTTATAAAATTTTTGCAGAAAACTATTATGCATATGTTCATCCTTGTATTTTTCTAGATAAATATTATTTCTTGTTCTATAATATCTGTGCTTTTACTATTCACCTGTGATATGTAAGGAAGTTTTTCTTTGAAGGTCACTGAATTTTAGCATTCCAAGACTGTTGATTATTTAGACATTAGAAAAAAATATTAAAGTAATGAAATGCAAATCAGTCCTTCTCTATTCTTGTATCAAAATTTAGTTGGAAATAAAATATTTTCTTCAAAATATGAGAAGAAAATCAGACTCAAACTCTGAAGGAAATAATGCTTCAGAACATGATTTCATTAAAAAATAAGTACAAAAATATTTGCTTTGGGCAAATTTGGGTATATTTCATATCAGATGAATTAGGAAGTAATATTTTTTTAATAAAACCCCCAGGCTCTATAGATCTTCTTTTTGAAAAATTATTTATCAGAGTATGTGGACTTAGGCTTTCTAATATTAACTGTCTGTACAGTTTTTTTTTTTTGTGTGTGATTTTATTATATTATCTGGTAAGGTAGATACTGATTTTTGTCATTGTGTTAAGAAAACTGTGAACTTCACAAATTTAATTTGGAGATTTCCTCTTAGGTCTTAAGACTTGTGTGCTATTCTGAATTTTTATGTAAACTTAAGTCTTTAAGCACAGGTTTCTGACTCATTTGATGTGTATTTGGGTACCCAAATTAAAAAAAAAAATGCAAACCCAATTCCAATAGCATTTTGTATTTTTAAAATGCCATTTTTGAAAATACTGTACAAACAATATTTCATTCCTCTTGTTCAGCCAGGCGAATTACAAATTGTGCTATATGAAAATTTCCTGCATAGAATTCTGGAGTGCAAATTGTTTAGAGCTGCCTCTGTTTTAAAGGTAGGAATTGCTCACCCTCTGTGGTACTTAGGTTGGTGTATTTAGATTCTGTACTGAGACAGTCTGTTAGTATATGTAGTCATAAGAATTGTCTGAAATACTTGAAAGAGATTTCATGTCTGCTCACCTAGAACATTCTCCTTACTAATCAAGAAAATTTTCAGCCAATCAGTCCAGTTAATTAAATGATGAACTATTTCATTAATAGCTCAGAGTGAGATTCAAGTGAGAAAAAGTAATAATAGAGCAGCTGGAAGAATTACTTGCTCTTTGGGGCACTTTTTAAAGTTTGTATAATTGGAATATTTAATCAGAAATTGGAGGTGGCAGTTGCAGATTTGATTAAGGGATGGAATGAATAGGAGATAGAAATTCATAAAAAGAAACTTCAGGTGATGGATTGCAGGTTTTTTGCTGCAGTGCATGAGCACTTTCTGCATGTTTAGTAATCTGAAATGAAGCAGTAGTAGAAAATTAGGGAGCGAGTAATGAAGAATAAAATAGAGCAATGTAAAAATTATGAATTGTGTATGTGCTGGTATTAATATTGCATGAGTACATGCATTTGTGTATGCATACACACATATTGTTGCCCAGATCAAATTTCAGAATATTGGGCTCCTTGTCATTGTCACCCATCATCTGTCACAAGCGCTATATTGATATCCATGTATCCATGGCTCCATTTGTTCTCTGCTTTTTTTTTTTTAAATTTTTTATTTTTTAATAAAGTGTTGCATTATTTGAAAGATGAACCTGTGTCAAAGCATCACCTCATTTGCAGCATAATTTTACATCTAGTTCTGAATACTGTTGAAGCACTCACATTGAGATCATGGTGGATTTCTACCATATGGAAATCTGCACTTGATTAAATTAGCATTTTCTTTTAACTTTTCAACTTTCAGAGTTTGTGACTTGTACTTCTGATAAACGCTTTCCTCGTGAGAGAGTGAGAAGTACTTTTAGGATGTTGCACTGTGGATGCTTCTGTGCCAAAAGCTACATGTGGCATGTGTTCAAAGCAGTTTTATCCCACTCTGAATAGATTTGTTTTACTTACCATCAGATTTAGCCTGAGTTAAAAATAACTGTTGTTACACGCTTCTGGAAATTACATGTATAGCGAATGGGCTGATTAGGTTCAACAAAACTTTCCTTTTCCTTTTGGTGTCCAGCATGCAATAATGGCTTGTTCAAGTGTTGTGCTTTAACCCTAGAGAGCAACAATGCCCCACTCAGACACTGGCTCACTCCACACCCTTATTGGGGGGGGTGGGGGGAGAGGATCAGAAGAGCAAAAGAGAGAAAACTCAAGAGCTGGGAGAAAGACTTTTTTAATGGGGGAGGGGCAGAGGGAAAGCTATGCATGCAAGCAAAACAAAACAAGCAATTAAATGTCTTCCCAAGGACAGGCAGGTGTTCAGCCATCTCCTGGAAAGCAAGTCTCCATCATGCATAAGAGTTGACTTGGGAAGACAACACCATCCCTCTAAACATTCCCCCCTTCCTCCTTCTCCCCCCAGCTTTATAGGATGAGCATGATGCCATATGCTGGGGAATGTCCCTGGAATCAGTTGGGGTCAGCTGTCACAGCTCCCTGTCCACCCCCAGGTTCCTTGGTGGTGAGGTGGGGTGAGGTGAGCAGCACAAAAGCTGTGTGTAAGCTCTGCTCAGCAGTAACAAACACATCCCTGTGTTATTAACACTGTTTCCATGTGCTGATGGCAGAGAACAAAGTCAGTAATGAACAGTGAACAGTCCTGAACATATGTTCTGGTATTAAGTGGAAGTCAGGGATTAGCAGGTACATTCTTGCTTATTGCTGGCCTTTTGTTCTACAACTAATAATATTAAAAAATGTTTTCTGTTGATGTGTTTAGGATATGAATTTGGTTACTGAGCTCACTCTAGATAGGATTAAGAAATGGTAAACAACTATTGCACATGTTGCTTTGTGGTGTTGTTTTAAATCACTGGGCATAAAAGAGAGGTGCATACACCAAGGAGATAATTCAAAGTCATGTTGTTCTCACTGTTGATGGGCTCACCAGCAGGCCCCAGCTGTCCTGGCCAGCCTGTAACCATCCAAAGTTTACCGAAGACACAATAGCTTTCTGTCAGTGATCTTCTGGCTCTAGGGGGGGTTCAGGAGGACGTGGCTGCAGAGGAGGAGGGCTGCAGCCTGGCCAGGGCAACTGGAGACTGCTGGCACGTGCGGGTCCCAACAGTGAGGTGGAGCCTTTGGAGTTAATCTGGATAACACAGAATTCAGGGCTAAGGTTTTCTGTGGACTTTAGCAGATTTTGAGCCTGGCTTTAAGGCAGTTACACAGGTGGCTGTGCTTACTCACTTAGCCTTCTTTTTAAGGAATACCTGGTCTCTCTCACTACCTTTTGTTAGTTTCAATGACCAGCATTTCTGTAGGAGAGGGTGGTCTCTCCCTTCCTGCAAACAGATGTTTGTGTTGCCCATTTTTACATGTAGTTTGTAACTGTAGTTAATTTCATTGCTTTATAGAATTTAATTTGTGTTTATTTATATTCGTATGCAGTCCTAGATGAGACTGCTAATAGATTATTAATTCATTCTCCTTTTAAAGGAGGCAGTCTCCTGCAATACTTGCAATATGCTTGCAAAACTAGAAATTCAATCTGCAAAGCAATTAAGTGCTGAAGCTCTGGGGGCTTTTCTTCAGTGTTTTGTATTTTCTTATATAAAGCTGATTCATAGCCTCTAAATTCCTAAAAATGGTAAAAAAGGATATTACAGTCTACTGCCTGTTTTTATGATGTCTGAAGCATACTCTAAGAGGAGGTTTATTTGTGTTGATAAAAAGTAATGGGAAGAAGTAACTGATAAAAATTTCATGTTGAGTTAATGACTCAAAAACCATTCAGTTATCAGATTTCCTACACTGATAAAAGTGGGGTAAAGATTTGCAAGATGGAATTTATAGGGACTACAAAAAATGTACTGCAATTGTAATATTATACGGTCACGTTATTAGTATTTCTTATAAAATGTCTACATTTGAAAAGTTAGAAGAAAACATGGTAAATCTGTTGTTTATTTCCAATATAAATTTGTCTGCTTCCTCCTGAAACTGTATTAATACCAGTAACTTTAAGATTATTCTCTTGTTATGTCACTCATTTATTTTAATCTTTGTAGGTTTATTTGGCTTTGCTACTTATTTAGCATAGAAGGAAATATTATCTAACCTTTCCTAAACCCAAATCTTTTCTTGTTCATTGTTGTCTTGTTTTCAATTGGAATAAGGAAGGGATAAAATAATACTTGATGGTAACAACTCTGGATTGGTTAAAGGGGCAATGCTAAAATGCAACTTGATATACTAAAATGTTTCCAGCCACCTGCAATCCCTGTGATTGTTGCTGCAATAAGGTTAAAAGAAGTCACCGGACTTCAGAGTGGGTTGGTTTGGCTTTTTTTTTTTTTTTTTCCTCTAGGAGAGCAATCTAAATGCAAATTTTATACCTGAATAAAATTCAAGAAGTCAGTATGAATGAGGCTTGAGGGGAAATAAAGTCAGTGGTGATGACACTTGGCAAACTAGTCTGTCATGCACTTTGAATGTGAAAGCATATTATTTTTTTCTCAATTCATCTTACACTTGTAATAGAATAAAATCAGCTTTAATGCGTTGATCATCTAAAATTATATAGATCCATGGTGGGTGAACTAGTCTGAACTCAAATCCAAAAGAATTCTACTGTGATGCTGCCATGTTAGAGTTCTGAGTCTATGAATCAAGTTTTCTGCTGATTTCATTTGAATTAAATTTGTAAAACACAGTTTAAATACCATGGTCATAATAAGGAAGCTTAAAAACAGGGCAAGGGAATTCTTTGAGTTCTGGGAATGTGGAAAAGATTGGAGTATAGTATTCTCATTGTTTTCAAGTCTGCTAGTATTATACTGAAAAACATAACCCAGAAATTAACCTAGAAATTGTTGACATCCCCTTTTTCTTCCTGTTCTTCCCAGTCTGATAAAAAACTCTAATTGAATCATGTACCCTTCACCCTGGATCTCTTCAACAGAAATAACTCAGTGTTTTCTGAAAGATATGGTTCCATGCTTGTTAATATATTTGTCACAATTCAGACACTTCAAGTACTTCTGCAGTTATTTCTGGAAATAGTGTGTTTTCTTACAACCCCTATTACTGAAGCTCTCAGACCCGTATAGTTTTAAGCACAGACTTGTTTTGTCAGACTCTTCATTCTCTGCATCAATTAGCTGGGGAGCATGCAGAAGGTATCAGGAATCGCCATATATGAGGGTCACAAATATAATGATGTTTTAACTGTTAGGAGCAGACTATTTGTAAGTTAAGCCAATTTAAGATAAAAACACCAGCTTAAAATAGTTGTTTACAACACTTGATGCACCGTGTCACATTTGCTATGAAATATAGAAAGGAAAGGAGAGCATGTCAATCTGTTTTATTGGTGTCAAACTTAAATGTGGTCTTCTCTTCACTTTATGTTCAGTTGTGTTGCTGCAGGTATCAGGGGATCAGGACATTTCAGCACTGTCTCCTTAAATCACAAGTTATGTCAGACAGAACAAGTACTTGGTGAAGAGTAGCTTTTGTGGCTATTCTTCCTTGAGTTTCCAGGAGTTCTGTTTACAACTGTTTTGTCTTCAGTGGAGCTCTTTTTCTTTAGAAATTCACAGGAAGTAATCTTGTTGATTCTGAACTTATTTTTTGGACTGCCCTTACATTTTTGAGAGTCCAGTGTTGTTTTAACAGATCTATCGTAATCCTTGGTAGAAGACTGGCTGACTAGTACCTTCATTTGAGGTAAAGCAAAACTTTATAGCAAAACAATGTGTGGATATATTCATGGTATTTATTTAGTGTCTCAACCTGCTGAACCTGAGGTTTTATATTGATCTGTGGAGAGTGAAATATATTTTATGCGATCACATAAATCGCACCTTAATGAGATTTTTTGCTTCCGATCTGGTATGATTGTAAATAACCACTGTGAAATGTAACTGTTTTGGGACTTTTGCTGACCACCTTTGACAGAGCCCCTGGGAGACTGACTGATATGGGGCATATTTGTCAATATCTGAGGGTTAGGATAAGGATCGACTACACAAACTCTTCTGTTTTCTTAACGCACTTCAGGTGACTAGAAAATAATGAAAGAATCGGGGTTTGCCTCTCCCACTTCCTAGTAGTGTCTCTGCCCTTTTGTTCTTAGATATTCAAATTTTAAAAAATTTCTTAATATTCTTTTTATTTTATTTTATTATGGATTTAGAAAAGGACAATGTGTTTTACTTCTTCCTTTCCCACAAACAACTGAAGAAAACCCCCTAATCAAACAAAAGAACTTCCCATGCAGTAATATTCCAGTCCCAGCATTGAACATTGAAGGGTTTTTGTTCCATATGTGAAACTCTTTTCCTCACTATAAGTAAATGAATGATTCCTGAGGATATATCAAAAAGATTGAGGGAAGGGAAGATGCATCACAGATTGAGATTCTTTTTGAGGACATTTGACATGTTTAATTTAATTAGGTTTTTTTTTGGGTTTGTTTTTTTTTTTTTGTAAAAAGATAATGTATAAATGAGCAAAGTTAATGAGTCTTTTTGTGTCTTGCTTGAATAAGGCTGGCTGAATTTAAGTTTCAGGGGTTTTTGAAACAGATCTCAAGTTCTTCTATTTTTGCCTGTCTTGACATGTATTGCTCTTCCAGACCTGCAGTTTGCCCACATCTTAATCTGCACATTGTGAGAAAGTGAGACTAGATTTTAATTAAGTTATTGATGGATCTCATTAGACAATGAAAAATGTTTTTAGACTCTGAACTGCAAAACCCACATAGAATAATATACATTATAAAAATATAAAGTACATTATCATACTAGTATTTGTATTTCAGTAAATTTTATCATGTGATGAAAATGTCCTGATTTCAATAACGTATTCTATAAATTTTTAATTGTAAAGATGTATTTACCAATTAAATTTTCCTATGTTCATGAGGTTTAGAGGTGCTTTAGTTGTTTCAAAACTTTTCAAAAACGGTTATCTTTCATAAGAAGTTAAACCTCTTCATGTCATATATACGAAAAGCACTGACAAAATCCAGTTGATCTAACTACAATCCTGAAAAGAAAGTGACCTTAGCTGGCTTTGTCATTGTTACCTTTCAAAGTATCCATTTCTGATGTGATATAAGATATTTTGGCTGTTGTATATGAACTTTCAAATGTCAAAAGTTCTTCTAGAGCTTTTTGCCTTTAGATCCAATGTTGTGAATATATTGCAAAGATGAAAGTTCATTCTCTGTTGCATCTGTACCTAGCTTTGCATAAAGTATTGGATGGTTTTTTTAAGAATTCTGAAGGATTGTTCTAGATACAGAGCTAGGATTCAACCAACAATTGCTCATCTCTGGTCCTATAAGAAAGGGTCTTTAATAATTTTATCTTCACTTCTTGATTGGTTTGTATTGGTTCCAAATAGATTTCTCTTCCAGTTAATCAGCTCACAGTAAAGATGGTCCCAAGTCAAGAAGCATCCAAATTTCTTGGTTAATGGCTTTACTAACAGAAACTCTCAGCCTAAAAACAAATAAAATTAAATATTCTTCCATTTTTAGTCAGAAAAAAAATTATTTAATTTTTTATTAATCATGTAGAGAAATTGGAAAAATAATTCTATATTTGAATAAATTGAAATGAAACATTAACAATAAAATTTCTTGCAGTGTGTTTATATTTAAAAAAAAAAACAAACAAATTATTCTCTGAATGAGTTTGTTGAAGAGCTGTCTCACAATAATCAGAATCTCGTTCCTGGCTTCAGTTAAAAATGAACTTCTCTGATATATTTTCCTTGTCTTTTGTTTATAAGGACACCCTGTCCAGACTCTTTTTTCCCTGGTGCTTTGAGCCTCAGCTCTTCCCACAGTGACTTATGGTACCGAAAGATCAGGATGTCTGGCTTGTTGTTTTGACATAGTCTAACTCTCTAAGTGAGATACTCATAGTTCTGGACAGAACAGGGAAATGGAAAGGCATTGTGCTTTTCACTACATGGCTTCAAGCAGTACGGAATGTTGGTAATTAGCTTCAAGGGACCTGTCCAGATTGAGTTGTATCATGCAATGAATTGAGTTTCAATGATCTCGAAGGGGTTACAAGTGCAAATATGGACTAAAAGCCTATGTAAGATTATACAATCAGTCGAGGTGTAGAGTTGTCTGAGCTGGAAAGTAACTGCCCAGGAGCGGAGCAGGAGGGTGGATGCAAAACTTAACTTACTTTGAACAGAAGCAATAGCTAAGGAAACAGTATGAATTAAGGATCAGACTGAGTAAAAATGACGAGAGTGAAAGTCATCACCTCTTGTAAAATCTTCCAGTAGTAAACAGAATAAAGTTTTTTAAGAAAAAGTATCCTTAGTAGCACCCTATTTTAACCTTGTTGTTTTTTACGGGATATAATTGAAATCTCCAAGTATGTGAAAATTACAGGCTGTAGTTGATAATTTCCCTTCTCTAAGGAAACAGTGGTGGACTTCATATTATTATGGATATGGAGCTGTCACAGAACTTGGGTCCTGAAGGGCTGTGAAACTCCTGTTATTACTCTCACTGATTGGTACTTCCCTTTTGCTTCTTGAAGACAGGGCATTCTGTATTTCAAACTTTTTCTTTTGTGTGAAGTGTTTGCAGCGAGTGGCACACAGAATATGCCCCTTCATCTGCACCATTTTCTGGTGCATATGGATTGCTAATGGACTTGATAACTCATGCAACCATTGTCAGATACTTTTGAGTTTAGAAATTGTTGGCCCAATTTTCAGTGTGTTTGCAGAGACAGAGAGCCACAGTCAGTCAACAGCTGCAAGTTTTCTAACAAATATGTACATGGACTCATGCCTGAGTGTACTTCCCAGGAAAGGTACAAATGTTACCTCTCAAGAGAGATGACATTTTCCTCAGAGTGTTGTAAAGGGACAGGCTCTACGGAATTACAGAATGGGTCAGACTGGGAGGGACCATAGTGGGCCATCTGATCCAACCTCCCTGTTCAAGCAGGGTCATCCCAGAGCACAGAATTGCATCCCAATGGTTCTGGAGTACCACCAGGGAGGAAGACCACACAATTTCTCTGGGCACTCTTTCAGTGTGTGCTCACCTACACACTGTAACAAAATTTTTCCTCCTATTCTGGGGGAACTTCCTGTGCATTAGTTTTGAAAATCTGGGGGAAAAAAGGCTTTGATAAAAGAAAGTGTAATGTATATGCCTAGTAATTTGTGTGTCTCTTCTGTTGGCTTTTGCTTCATTCTTATTCTGTAATTGGAAAATCAAGAGGGCACTGAGAGATCCAGAGCCCTAAATGTATTTAGGGATGTAATGTAGGGATGTATTTAGCCCTAAATGTATTAGGGTTTAAACTTAAATACATTTAAACCCTAATACCAATGAAGTAATTCGAAATTCAAAATTTAGATAGGACCTGAATGGTTAAAATCCTTTGTAGGTTACCCATGTGACTTAACCATAGTTTTGCATAAAATCATAAAACTTAATTTTGCATGATGTTGAGCAATA
The DNA here is from genome assembly GCF_963662255.1 of Cinclus cinclus. Lineage (NCBI taxonomy): Eukaryota > Metazoa > Chordata > Aves > Passeriformes > Cinclidae > Cinclus > Cinclus cinclus. Next base: position 85,509,088 of record NC_085046.1, on the reverse strand, counting down.
GCATAAACAAATATGATGATAAAGGACTACTGTGGTACTATAACATATATATCATTAATTTTAAAATTTAAAACAAGTGTGTACTTGCTATGATTATAATATATTTTAAAGAAATACTAGTTTAGGAGAGGGAGACTGTTACTCCTGGAGGGAATACAGTGAATGCTGTCCTGACTAGCTATTTTTGAGTTTTACCCTCAATCTTGGAGATGTCCCTTTTACTCCCCCACTCACTTGAATAGTTGGAATTGATGTTCTTAGGGCTGAAGAGCTGAATGAAAATGCAGGGACACTCTTGGCACTTTTTGTGCTGCCTAGGCAGCAAAAATAGGCATTTTTTTTTTCCCTTAAAGCATTTTTAAGTATAAATCAGTGTTAAGCAGACTGCCTGTCTTCAAGAGAGTTTTAAAACAGTTTTTTTTCTTAATTTAGAAGTATGTATTCCTACTTCATAAACAATTTTATTTTCAGTCAGTAAACACATTGCATTATATCTTTTATCCCTTTCATTCATTTCCTGGAACAAATGCATCTAAACTCAATACTACAATGTTTATTTGAATGCAAAATTTGAGGTAATTTAAGGCACTTTCAATTGCCTGGCCTGAATTTTCTAAATCCTGAAAGTGATGTCAGTGTAAATAATTTTTAAATGTAATGTTTTTCATAAGCAGTAAGTATACAAGGTGTATTATCTCATTATGACTTTAAGACATGTATTTGTAGTCTTTAGACTTAATAAAAAAGTGAACAGTTGTTACTGGAGGCAATATATTGTATGTTTTTCTGTTAGTAGTGAAGGCAAATATATTGTTGTAACATATAGTATGTCACTAACTTTTACATTTAATTGTATTGTTTAGAGGCAAAATCACATCACTCAAGGGCAGGTGGATGGATAGAGAGATGAAAAACTAGATTAATTAATTTAATGAGTGACACATTTAGAATAATAAAAAAGAAGGGAAGAAATATACAGCAAAGAATGCAAACTGCATCTCTCATGTATTTCCCATGTTAATTTAAAAATTGAGAGGAAAATTTCTGTGATGCGTGTGTACATGGCAGGAAAGCAATTTTAGTAGAAGGAATGGAAAATGTGTCTGCCGGACTTTGTAAGGGAAAAAAAATAATCCCTGGACCTTATATGCCTTGCTTTCTGTTATGTATTGGCAATACTGTTGAAAATGGAAAATTATAAGCGGAGATTTTACATTGTGTTTTGATAAATATTTTTTAAAAATACATGTTTTGTCAGCTTTTAAGGTGTCTTGATCATGTTAGGGGAGAAAAAATATTGGATTTACTTGGATCTAAGGAATTTCCCAAAGATGAGAACAATTAAGAAGAGTTGTAATACATATTATGTTGAAAAAAAAAATTAAAGAAATTTTCCAAGAGATAAGGAGAGATCTTGCTAGAGAGCTTGTACAGGGAGGAAAGCAAATGAGAAACAGAGGAAGCTTGTGTTCAGTCTAATTCTTCATATTTGGATTCCTAACCCAGTGAAGGATTGTCTTGGTTTGTCAAAGGTCTTAAATTTCTACCAATTACCATGGCTGTATGGCAGAACTCCTAGTCTAGTTTTTGAAGCAAAGGGGAAAGAAAGAGTAATTTGCAATAAAGTCAGAAGATAGTAGAAAGATCCACTGTAAAGACATTGTAGTGTTTGCTAAGAATGGTAAAAGCAAGGTGAAAGTGGAAAAGGACAATAAAGGATGTAGAAGACTCTTTTTTTTTTCCTGAGTTTCATGGTGGAAGAAAAAATTACTAGGTATGTAATTACATACGTATGAGCAGAGTATCTCTGTATAACAGATATTAGATACATTTTGTAATACATTGTAATATATCATATTATATTGTAATATTATAATATAGTATGTTGTAATGTCATATATCATGTGATGTATATTTAAAATAGATTTGTAACTATAAAAATCCACTAAGACCCCAAAATTAAAATGTAGTACATAGAGAACATGCAGCATTTTTGACTAGTAGCGTAGGTTGTAAAGGAGTTAGAATAAAAATACTAGAGAGAAACATCCTCTTTCTTATCCTGTAGGTAGGAGAATAACTGACGAGAATTGAAGAAAGTTCAATTTTTGCTCAACAGATCTGGTTGCATAGTGTAGTAGCCTGGGTTTACTTGTGATCAGAAGCAGTTTGCCTGAAAAACAAGTGAAAATTTTCATTTTCAACAAAATGAAACAAGTTGAATGCGGTTTGAATGGTGGTTAAATGATCCCTGCATGCAGAGATGAACATTGGGGTTATTTTAAATCATATTTCTTTTCTTTTTCTCTTTAATTACTGATACTTGTAGATACTCAGTTTTATTCTGCTACAAATTTGGAATTATGCTCATCCATTTTGGTAAAATTTCACATCAAACCACAGGAAAAAAGGACAAATTGTTTGTTTTTGCCAGACAATAATTTGGAAGAAACAAGAATTCTCAATATTATTTGCTTGTGTATTGGAAAGGCTGGAGTAGTTTGAGGAAAGAACCATTAATTTCTGAGGGGAAAATACAGCAAAGTGAAATACACACTGTCAAAAGAAACTAAAAAAGAAAGAAATATTAAGCAATTTATATTATGAACCAAAAAGGTGATGAAATTTTAAAGAGTGATTGAAATGACACTAAAGAAACAAAACCCTGAAAAACCTGGATGAATAAAAAGCTTAAACAAGAAAGGAGGAAGCTGGAAAACATATATTGGAAAACACATACTGGAAATATATATTGAAAAATATATAAAAGTGTGCAAGAATATGACTAGACATCCTAAAGGCAATTCTAGCTTGGTTGAAGACAAAAGTGAAGAATAGAGAAGAATGGAAAAGATTAATTTGAATTTTTTCTGAAGTGCTTTCCTGGTGCTACTGTAGGTGGTTGTCTGAATTCCATAACTGGTGTCATAATCAAACTTTATTATAATACTCAGATGAAACAAATTATGATATTACGTAAATATGCAGTTGAAGAACACTAATAGCACATCAGGAGCTCATAGCATATCAGTAGGGATCCTGAAAGAGAACCCTCTGTAGTAAAATTGCTTAATCCTTGGATAAGAGAAATATACAATAAATGGATGTCTGGAATTTAAATTACTTGTTACTGTAGTTTAATTCTCAAATAACTCCATTGGAGATTAAATTTTAGATGGGAAAATTTAAACCATATTTTAATAATAAACTATTTCTCAAAATACCTTTTCAGAAGAATACAATAATTTAAAATACAGTTTTACTTGCTATTTGTGAGAGTGTTAAATACAATCATAATTATATCTGGGCATGTATTTAGAATCCTGACATTCAGATTACATTTCATAAACTTTCTTCAACAGCTGCAAATCTGATTAAGATAGAGGTTTCAATGTTGGATTCATTTGAATATTGAAAATACAACAAGTTTGAGAACACATTAATGTTTTAGGATGTATTGCTCAGTCTTCAGAACAGAAACAAACCTTTATTTTGTTTAATTGGAGAAGTATGGAAAAGAAATAGACAAGGAGGACTTAAAGAATGCTACAAGAATTAAAAAACTCCTCTGTCACCTGTCCCAGACTTGTATATTTCCCATAATTATTTAATTAACCAGGATTTTGGTGTCTCTCCCTGGCTTGCTTCTCTATTCATTTGCCAAACAAAAGTTAAGGAGCCTTTTTCTTTCAAAAGATGTGAGCTTCTCACAGGACCTGGAAGTCTGTATCTTACTCTCTCTTAGTCCAAGTTAATGTTAAACCAGGCCATATTAAACCTGGCTCTCCTCTCTGTTCAGCCTGGTCAAATATATTTGACTTTGTCCCTGCTCCATATAATTATGATCAAGCCTCCCATTTGCCTACGTTGGATTGCCCCAGTTCTCTTAGATTGTGGCTTACACTTAACTCTGCACTTCCCACTCCTATTTTCTTCCCTTGGAGAATAATATTTCTCTCTTGTCTCTTTTCTTCTCTTGAGATACTTTTTTTCAAACCAGTAAGAGTCAACTAGCCAACTAGCATGTATTTTGACAACACCCTAAAACTTCTCAGACAGGAATCCTCCATAGGGCTCCTTTCTTCACAGTTTCTCTTTTTCTGGTTTGTGTAAAACTTGCACCATGTTTGGGAAAAGGACCTGTCAGGTGAACAGCTTCTGTGGCAGAATGAGATATAGTAGGGGAAAAAAGTAAGGTATCTTTTATGTGCCAAGGCCTTAATTTTAGTCCTAATCAAATGAAAAGGCTTGTGAATAAATTACTGTTCCAAATGTTTGTTTGGAGTAGATTTGCTAAGGCCAAGCAAAGAGGATTCCAGAGGGCACCTTGCTACCTTTCAAGGTGTATCTAAGGAAACTGCCTTTGCTTTAATTTTTGGGTTCATTGGTACAGCTCTTATAAAACTACTCTGGTTATCCACTTAAGAGTTCTCCTTGGCAATACATTTAGCTTTCTTAGAAACTTTCAGAGATTATTTTATAAAATTAATTATCACCAGTACCAGTGAAACTCTTTTTAATTCTCAGTTAAACTGTTTAAGTATTTAATTTTGATAACTTGTTTTTATATCATCACATTTTCCTTTTCATGAACCATGTAAAGAAGACCAAATATTTTCAGATATAATTTTTTGCAGCAGTATCCTGTACAACCTTTTCAGATAATTGAGTAAATACAAAACATGAAAAAAATCTCACACTGGAAGCTTGAGCATCATTTAGTGTGTGCTGCACAGCATTCTAACATACAGTCCACACAAAGATATTAGAGTGATGCTGTGTGTTACCTCTTAATAAAGAAAACAACATTCTGAAACTCTGTGACCTGCGTAAAATAAGAAAGGAGAATACTGGTGCACACTTAAACAGTCGGCAGTTGGCTGTAAAGATGAGTGTCATTTTTTTCTGCATCAGTAAGATGCATCATTGAGAATTGCCCAGGAAACACACAGGAGTTGCAAGAAGGCCTCATGCACATTAGGGGTTTGATTAGTCATGATTTCTTCATGTCTCTGAGTAAGCAGATTCACCTGGTGGTGCTGTTTAAGCACTACTAAATCTTCCCAGAAACACATTTATGTAAATACAGAGAGGTAATTAACCCTCATCAGTCAAGTTACCTGCAGCAAATCCTTACACGCTTGTCATAAAAAAATTAAAGCCAGAATTTATCTTCTGGCTTTGGTTTGGAACCTTTATTTTCTTATATTTCTCTCATTGACACTAAATATTTCACTTTTTCATTCTGATCATGTTTGTTACTTTCTGCTGCTTTGATGAACGGAACAGGTAGTACAACAAACTTCTGCTGAATTCTGATAGTCTCAAATGTCTTCAACAGTAATTATTGCTTCTGATCAGCTCTTCAATTCTTTCTACTATAGTCTTGGTTCTACTTAGAAGCCTTTTTGTCCTGGTTCCATCCCAGATTAGTGGGGGAAAACATGACAAAGATATTGTTATTCCATACTATCTTATGTCATTGCTAGGTTTGGGGAAAAGGGGCGCTGTCTCTTGCTCACAAGAAGGAGAGTGTTCCTTTCCAGTTGGGGAAAATGTTGGTGTGGTGGGGAAGACCTGATTGGTACTTTGTTGTGGGCTTTCAGTGTAAATAATTTGTGTTTTCAGCACCTTTCATTATTAGTGTTGTTGCCATTCCTTTTCTTATCTCATTGCTGTTTTGAGTAAATTATTCTTATCTCAACCCATAATCTTTGCCTTTTGTTCTAAACTGGAGATTACAATTCCTAAAAATGTAACTCTTTTCCAAACAGACTTTGTTGGTTTCACTATCCTCCATAGTCATAAGACATTTCTCTCTTATTAGCTTATTTGGCTACAGGGTTAGCAACAGCATAGAAGAATATTCAAATCAGTATGCTTAAGCAATGAGACATGGTATAGAAGAAATACATAAATATTGTATAATACATGTAAGCAAGTGGCTGTTTTTTTGCAGCTGCACACTGCTACAATATTTGAAGACGGAAAAAGAAACGGTATCAGTGTGAATGTGGTGACTGAATATAATGCCCTGCATATGTGTGTGTGGGAAAGGGCCTCTTTTGAATAACGGAATGTAAGACTTACCTAGGAACTAGAAAACTACTTTTCTTTTTTAGACTTGGTCTCATCAGTTTTAACAGAAAAAAAAAGAGGAGGTTTTGATACTGTTTCTGGGAAAATATACACAAAAAGAAAAAATAAGAAAATAAGAAATTAAATATTAATTTAGATAATGGTATGCATTTATAATTTTATAAATGTCTATGTAGATGTTTTTCTAAATTTTCTTTTTTGTATTATTTTGAAGACTTTAGACTTGTAATGTTGAATTTTCTGGATTATGACAAAACATTGCTATTTGTTCTATTATTTTTTTCCATCTTTATTATGGGTGGCTAAGAACAGTGAAGTGTTTAAGAGACATATATTACTTTCTGTTCTCTGCATGTCTCCAGTTCATCCACTTCATCATTCTGCCAGATTTAACTGCATTTGTGTTCTCAAATTGTCTAAAACTGAGATACTCTTGTCCTGTTGATGAAAGTTCAAGTCTGCACAAAATTTCAAGATGTACAAATTGGTACAAATTAGTCCTGGATGATGCTCAAGCTACTCTGACTTAGTTTTGGAGCATTCTTTCTCATGTGGTGACTGTCAAATATGAAATGCTTGTTTGTGAATTAGCTTCTATTTGTTTTGAACTTGCAATTTTTATTGGTTGTCAAAATGACATTTCATGCAGTTGTAAGAGTAAGGAGAAATATATTCATGGTATAATTTTAAATTCAATTTCAACTCTTTTAAGAGCCAGTTTTATCCTTTAATATTTAACTTTGAATGCTCTTAGGCCTGAGTATGTATCATAATTGAAAATATGCTATAGACTATGAAAATATAAATTCATACGTATTCTTCTTTGATGTCACTGAAGCTTTCTTACTGGTACTACTGTCCAGCTGGAAAATTATTTATTTATTAAACTGTTTATGTAAATGTTTTATAAATGTTTTGTTGAGATTTTCTGGAATTTTGAATACCAGCAATTTAAAAATTCTCTTTGTTATTGCCATTTCCTAATTAGCAGTGCACAGTTGACATTCCAAAGTTACCAAGACTAAGCCTCAGAATTAATTTCCTGGGAACATTTCTGGAAAGCATTATGAAACTTCAACATTATAATTGTTCTGCTGTTTTTCAGCGTTGTGTATTCATGTTCATGTATTTTTAATATGTTTGCTAATGTCTTTTTTTCTTATATGGTGTCTGAACAACTACTAGTGGCTGCTTATTTTGATTGTGAATAATTTTCATGAGTAATTATGAACTCAAGCTCCTCTCTCTCTCTTTGGCTGTAAATGGTTTCTCAAGCAGAAGAGTAACCAGCATGAATTCAGTGATCTGTCTCTCATTTGGTAATTATATTCTATGTGGTTTCTGTTTTGCATTATACATAGGTAGCTGATTTACATTGTTTCCTTTATCTGTATATAAAACTCTACATACAGGGTATCATTATGGTCTGTATATTGTCCATGAACACTCAGCCCATCTTGCCAGTACAGCTACTAATTTCAGTATAACAAAGGTAATACTCCAGAGATTTGTGCATCTCTACATTGCAGGCCATTATTCCCTAAAACTGCCTGAAAACAGAAAATGTAATGACTTTATGTTTTTGATCTTGCACTACTTAGGAAACTGTTGTTTATGTATCAAAGTCTTGTGGTTTCAAAGTGCCTATGGTATGCCCAAAGTAAAGTATATTATGACTCCCTCATCTTTGCATCCAGAATTAAATAGTTATTTAATAAATATTTATCTTGGATCAAGTGGGATTGCTGTTGTTAGTGGTAGAAATCAATTTATTGACAGATATACCAAACCATTTTGAAGGTATCAATGTTGGTTTTGAGATTACACTATGAGAAATGAAACATGTCTCATTAGAGAGTTAAATGTTACAGAAAATGGAAATTCTGTTTGACTGTGAAATCATAAATTTTTTCTAGGTGAGAGACTTACCCAGCCTTAATCTGTGAAGAATTGCAGTGTGTATTCTGAAGGACTTAAAACACAATTTGCATACTTTGGAATGGATATTGTCCTACATTACACCTTTCAGCTACCTTTTAAATTTCTTCCAGGCTAACAGTGCTACAGATATAATGTATCATAAATTCTACAGTGTATGTTGCCGCATACTTGCAATTCAGCTAGAATGTCATTTTTCAATCTTAAATTAAAGAATAAAATACAGCCTTTCTGAATCCATTTTAGGTGATTTTTAGACTTCCAGCTGGAAGAGATTGACCATCTTGACTTTATCTGCTACATCTTTACATGGAAATGTTTAAATCCCTCCCTCAAATAGACCCCAGCCTAACAGCCTAAACATCGTGATATTGTGGATTTAACTTCATATACTTAGTTATCTTAATGGATTTATCATCACTGATGAGCTCTCCATCAGAGGTAACTCAATATTTTTATGCACCAAGGAACATGCTGACAGGTTTATACAGCTTTGCAATACATTGTTGTTGCAGTGGCCTCTGGTCTTGACATCTGAGTGGTGTGTCTTCCACAGAGAAGGAAGAATAGGAGGACAAAGAAGGAAGAGAAAATGAGAAATGGAGACTTACTTCTTATCACACTTTTTTCCAGATTATGTAATTATCATTATTGGTGTTGTGTTTTTTTTTTTTTTGTTTTTTTTTTTTTTTTTTTTTTTTTTTGTTTAAGTTAAGTTGTACTTCGCTTTACTTCCTTAAGCACTGGGTTTGGAAATTGTATACAAGGGTTTCTGGGAAGACAAGCTTTGGTATTTGCAATGGCTTTGATTTCCACAGTGTGCACAACATTCTATTTTATATTTGGAGCATCTGTAGCTATGGTCAGTTATTATTTTGCTTCTCAAGGTGACATTCTAAAAAATTGTGTGAGTCAAGGTTATATTTCATCACTGTGCAAAGCATAGGTGGTAGTGCATGCTCTTGATCAAAAATATTGTTTACTCTTAGTAGTAAAATAAATGAGATCAGAGAAGATAAAAGGTGCTGCAGTAATCGAAGATGGTATGTATATATTTATCCTAGGAGTTTGCCTAAGCCAACAAGTTACATCTGACTCTTTGTGGCTTTAAATCCTAGATTACTAAGGAAATATTCACTTATTTTTTTCTTTGGAAGCATATCTTCAAAATGCCTATTCTTTCCTATGAAATTATGTAGAAGGATGTGATATTAGGCAGAGGATATTTAAACTGCTAAGAGAATAATTATTTGGAAAAGTTACATAGGTCCTGTTTAACAAAATAGTTTTTCCAAAGGTGTAGAGATTTAGTACACTACTTACACGGGTTTCTATAACAGGTAAATCTCCTTCATTCCAGTTTTACTGAAAAGGGATTTTTTTCCCTTTGGTGTATACTGTGGTTTTAATCAGTTGTCTCTAAAACGACTTCGCTATAGTCTTAAATTCGTTAATGTCTGTCCTGTTTCTGGCCCAGGATAGGGTAAATTTTTGCAGTAGCCAGGAGGTGGCATGGCTAGGAGGAAGAGGTCATCTTATATCACCTCATGCTTTGCTGGGGCCAGGGGAAGGGACTCCCTTCCAGGAAGAAGGGGTTCCTTCTGGTTGACAAAACTTGTCAACCAAAGGCAGCCACCCAATATTTTCTATTGTTCTTTGGGTTTTCTTTTTCCTATGTGATTTTTCTCATACCCTCTGTCACTAGTCTTTTTGCTGTTACTGTTGGTTTTCTTATTTCATAGGTGTTTTCAGTAAATTGTCCTTATCTTAACCTGTGATCTTTGCCTTTTTAGCCTTCAGTTCTCCGCTCCAGTTGGTTGCAGTGGGAAGGGGGAGGGGAAAAGAAGAGAGCAGGAAAAAGAGACAGGAATATACTTTTGGAGAGTCTCCATGGATGCATGGAGATGCATGGATGCATTTCTCCATGAACTGGGAAATATCATTGCCAAACCATGAAAATGTTACGGAGTTGAAATGAAAAGTTGAACATTCAACAGAATGTTGAAGATTCTTCTGCTGCGGTTAATTGTGTAATAGCCTTTTTACTCATGGCTTACATAATTAAAATCCCTTCTTTCTGTTTATTTATCATGATAAGCATTTTATTATCAAATGAAAAGAGTTATACTTGCTCCTTAAAATAGTGCAAGGCTTTCAGGTCAGTAAGTTCTAAGGCCATAATGTTTAAAGGTGTCTTTTCACTGGCTTTCAGAATTTTTCTGTGTGGGTTAGAAGCATTAAAAGTTTAAGAAGCTAGGATACCAGAGAACAATAGAACTTGTAACAGCCTGTGTGATATATTGAACAGATATTTTTTAAGGTTTATCTCCAGACCTATGAGAATGTAAAATGTTCTTTGTCAGTTAAGGATCTTAGGAGAATAAACAGACACAAATAAACACCAACAACAAAAAACACGGTTTCACAGTTTGTTCTATCTAATCTAGTTTTGACAATATTTTACTAGAAGTGCATTCTTTTTTATTATTTTAATGAATGCAAAGACAACACAATAGAGCTTCATTACTTATGAAAAACAACCCAAAACTGCAGCAATATACACTTGATGTCTTAGTGAAAATTAGAAAACCTTTCACTCCCATGTAATTTTTTGAAGTGTGACTGAAGCAATTTTGCATTGGGTTGGGTTGCAGTCTCTGTCCAGTGTCTGGAAACAATTGCTGGCAGATAGGTAACAGCAGTGTATTTGACAGCAGATGTGAATTTGTAGATTCACACATGAAATAAATTTCTAAACCATATTTGCAAGAATATTTTTATATCTGAAATTGTTCTATATATAGTCCTTGTATCAAATGTTAGAAACTGTCAGACTGCAGGACTCAGTATGACTTACATAAGCACATTTTTTGCTTTAAGAAGAAAGTAAATTACAGCCCTGTGCATGGTACTAAGATATCCACCCAATTAAAATAATTGGCTAATTGTAATTATATTAGAGAGACCTGGAAGACTGGTTTACAAAAAGAATTAGATAAATTAAATATGTTCTGGCTAATCAGATGTCCACACAAACATTAACTTAAATCTCAAGGAAGGCAGATAATTATTTAAGGATAAGAAAGAAAGTCTTGCTTGTTAAAATAATTAAATGTTCACTCTAAGTAACAAATAAGTTTCCTGGATTGAAGAATTAACTACAGGAAGCAATGGAATCAAAATATCCTCTATACTCAAAATCTGTAACATATGTAAAAGCAGTCTTGGGTTGAGATGAAGGCAGCCAACATGATACTGGGGATGATCAAAGTAGTGCCTTCTGCAATTTTCACTTGTTGCATTGGTTTTAGACAAAGATCCTGATCAATTTTGGCATGGGAAATAGCTAAAAGCAAAAAACCTGTTGATCTTGGGCTCAGGTTTAAATTATTTCCTCACATCACACGTATTGTGCTATGTGCTACGTGTTTTTATACACAAAATGAGACTCAATACAGTAGGATACTGTATAGGGAGGAGATGTGGGAAAGCTGGTTCCACAGTAATTTCTTTAGCAACAGAGGCCATTTAGGCATGTGAACAGTGTTGTTTTGCTACTTACATTTGCTGTATTAGTAGATGGGATACAGATAATTCTTTAGTTCCTCATTAATGGTCTTGATATAAAAATGTTACTCATTAACTCGTCCTATCTGCCCAACTGATAGTTGAAATAGATGAGCTAGGTAAATAGCTGGAAGGTTTAACATGAACAAAGAGAAGTAATATGCACTGCAAACTGTAAAACTGTTATTTCATTGTTCTTAAAGAATCATTGAATATTGCATCTGTAACAGAGTAGATCAGCAGTCTTCCAAAATTCAGAAGTCTAGGCTGAAAGGCATGGTCTGTGAAAGTTTTGTTTAGTACCCCCTAGTCAGTCCCAATGACAGCAACCAAGCTCCAGATTCTTTGAAAATGTACCTGTGTTCCATTAGCTCCAGAAGCAGGAAAGCTTGAACAAAATCTATAGAAAGCAACAATGCTTTGGAGAAGAAGTGAAACTGGAGTCACATGTGTACAAACAAGATACCCACCCGTGTTAAATTGGTCAGAGGAATTCAAATGCACATTGTCATACTGTATAACTGATAATGTATATAGTCACTGGCAATATTAATTTTATGTAGTTCTAACTAGTAACTCTTTATATCTAGATTAGAGAGTACTCCTTTATAAAGAGATTGTGTATTTAATGTGCACTGATTAATCATGTTGCTGTATCTGTTTTTAGAATAATTAGATGCTTCACAAAGACAATAATTATGTGGCATAAAAACCCCCAAACTTCTAATGCGCTATAGGAGAGAAGAGTTTTTCATATTAAACTAGTTTTGTTCTGAAGATTTACTGTACATAGAATACAAATTTTGCTAATCCTGACTGGTTTTTACTCAATCATGAATGATGGTAACTACACAAGATTTGATATGTAGAATCCAATACCATTACTGCATATTAATTTGCATTTTGGATTTGTTCTGTAGTGAAGAGCTCACCAAGATGAAGAATTCAGGTATTTGCAGATTATTTGTTTCATTTGTCCAACCAGAGCATCACAGCAGAAAGCAGAGCTAGGCAGAGACTGTATCATGGCAATCACTGTGAATAAGGAAAACAGACTCTCTGAAAACTTGTGCTGATTTGCTCCTAAATTACAGTGCTTTTATTAGTTATAAACAGTGAAAGGTGTAGGGGCTGCTTTTCCCCCTCCTGCATTGACTGGGTTTGACCAGCTGGATGTATAATTAAGCCACCCTTGGCTTCCTTTTGAAATCTTGGATGCTCATTCTTGTCAGATAGGCAGTTGTTCTGTTCCCTATAAAGCTGAACTCTAGACCATCTCTTCTTCCAGTAACATAGTAAATATCCTTGTTCCTATCTTTTATCCTATATGATTTGCACTAGAGTCTTAAAAAATGTGCAGGTCAGTTCTAATAATTCTAATTCCTGATGTTTGGCTGTTTTTATGGACAACAATGAAAGCAGGACGGAAAAAATCTAAAGACCCTTTCTCTGGAAAAAGGGAGTTTATAGAAAAATGAAGCTTCTCCAGAGAGGAGTAATATCATCTACACACAATCATCTAATATTTTAATAATTATGCCTTATCACTTGCTGACCATACTTGCAGTGTAACACTTGGAGCTACCACTATTGTTTTGGTTTATACCAATGACTACTGCATAATATATACAGGTTTAATTATATGAGCCAGAATATTTCAAAGTACATGTGGTGTTGTCTATGATCCTAAACTTTGAAAAAGTGAGAAAAATAAGAACCCAAATAACAAATTTATCTCCAGCTCTTGCAAGTAAACTGAGATTTGACAAATGGTAATTGCTTACTGTAAGTTCTGTGACAGGATTTTTCATACAATCATAGTGTTGTTTAGGTAGGAAAAGGACTTTAAGATCATCAAGTCCAAGATCAACCTACAACCACCATCATGTTCGCCATCAAACCCTGTCTATTATTGTCCTATCCACAGGATTTTTTAACACTTGAAAAGTGATGGTGACTCCACCATTTCTCTGGGCAGCCTGTTCAATGCTTGATAACCCTTTTGTTGAAGAAACTCAATACCCAATGTAAACTTTCCCTGGCACATCTTGAGGCTATTTCTTCTTATCCTACCACTTGTTATCTGGGAAATGGAACTGATTCCATTTCACTAGAACCTCCTTTCAGGTGGTTGTAGAGAGGGATAAAGTCTCCCCTGAGCCTGCTTTTCTCCAGGCTGAACAACCCCAGCTCCCTCTGCCACGCCCCAGACAATTTGTCCAGACCCTTCACCAGCATTGTTGCCCTTCTCTGGACTTGCTCCAGCACCTCCATGTCCTTCCTGAACTGAGGGGCCCAGAAGTAGACAAAGCACTCAAAGTTTGACCTCACCAGAGCAGAGTACAGGGGACAGTCCCTGTCCTGGTCCTGCTGGCCACACTGTTACTGATACAAACAAGGCTGTCATTGGCATTCTTGGCCACCTGGGCACAGGCTGGATTATGTTCAGCCACTGCTAACCACCATCCTCAGGCATCAGACATTTTCCACCAGGCATCTTCCTGGCCACTCTGCTCCCAGCCTGTAGTGTTGTACTTGTTGTGACCCAAGAGCAGGATGTGGCACTTGGTCTTGTTGAACTTCAGGCCGTTGGTCTCATCCCATTGTTCCAGCTTGTCCATATTCCTCAGGAGAGCCTTTCTGCCTCCCAGGAGATGAACACTCTCTGGGCCCAGCCATCCAACAAGTTTTTACTCAGTGAGGTACTGCAGTTCTCTCAAGGTGTGTTCACAATGCCAGCACAAGCACTGCTCTGTCATGTAAGCAGTGATCAGAATATGCAGGTTGCTAGGTTTGAGCATATCACTTGTTTAAAGACAGAGGACAATTAATTGTGTAGATAAGCACATATTTCCTGCAGGTTTTAGTTATATCAAGGATCTACTGTTGGGTTTCATAACATAAAATCAACCTTTTTCATTTCAATCTTCAGTGTTCTATCATTTTGAAGGAAGGTGAGGCCTCTTCTAGACTTGTCATGTGCCCGCATTTCTGAGTAATGTAAATTAACCAACTTTTCTTTCTGTCCTTCTGTGGATTAGTCACAGGTTTTTTTATAGAGACCTCCAGATCCTTCAAACCATCAATGGAAAATAGAACACAGGAAATCAGTATTATTGACTCACAGTCCTAATCTAGGGTCTGCAATATCATTTTATCTGTTTGCCTTGCAATTATTGACTTTTTCTGTATATCTAGAATGTTTTTTTCCTTTCTTCTATCTAGAGTTTTTGAGATCAGATTTGTAAATAATTTCAAAGTAAAAAAAAAGTTCTTTAAACCCTTAGAAACGTACTATAGCTAATATTTGCACTAATCTCTGCTGTGTGACAAGTGTCATTATACAACAAAAAATAGACCACTTTTCCTTCTTGAGGCAGGTGAATTTACTGCTATCTGTGATACCAAGCAACTTAGGTTTATTAAATGATGGCAGTGCTTCGAGGTGCTAATCTACTGAGGAGGTAGGTACTGATGTTGTTAATGTCTCTCTGAGGTACATCATGGTAGGTTAATATCAGACATCTGGGAGTTGTGCTGATGACACAGTGAGGAAGAAATTATTAGCAGGGGCAGTTGTCCTCCAACAATGTTCGTTGAGCATTGCTGTGGTCTATGAGGACACAAAGAGTCCTGTTTTATTATCAAAATTGGGTTATAAAATTTCTGTGCAGTTTATAAAAAAGTATTTTTGTTCCTTAAACAACGGGGTTGAATTGTTTGTATTGAAATAAAACACTGCTGTGAAAAGCTAGTGGGTAGCTTTAATAATATGCATCAAATCATGTAAATATAAATGGATACCCTAGGGTATGAGCTGTAATCAATTCATCAGAGATTCCTAATAATGAAGCAATTAATTTGATATGGGTAAAGATATCACTTACCTTCCAGAGCTGACAAGTTGCATTTCAGTTCACTCCCTTGTCACTTCTTCCTTCCCTCCTCTTGGCACAGCTGAGTTTTACTCACAGCCATATGTGTCAAACCCCCCATCTGTCAGAGTGTTGGCGCTGCCTGAAGAGACGCTACATGAACGCTCCTATCTAAGCAGTTTAACCAGAACTGGATGCATGCCATGCACTGTCACAACTGTGTACAAAACTGTTTGCCTTTTATGTCATGCTTTTCCAAAGTAACAGTGCCTGTAGGAAGGCAAAAAAGAACTAAGCCAAGCCAACCAACAAATTCAAGCCCCAGTGTGCAATGCAGTTGCAAAATATATCACATCTCTCAGTAAAGAAAACAAGAGCATGAAGGAGAATCTGATCATGTAATTTAGGTGGTAATGAGATCATTGTTATTTCAAAGCTTATGCCATGATAACATATAAATCCAGAGACTAAATCCTAAAATAAGATTGATAATTGAGTACAAAATGTAGGTGTGCAGAGTTATTGCTAATCTTCTGGACAAACACAATTGTCATGTGGAGCTGCTATGCTAAAACAGCTTGTATCTGTGGTATAATAATATATTCAAGTATTCCCCAGCTGTACTGGAAGTCGGCATAGGTATGGTCTTAGCCAGCCTTTTTTTATATCAGCAGTGAGAATGACTTTGGCAGGTGAGTTGACTGTAATTGGCTGTGCTCAGCACCTTAGCAGATGTGCTCAGCACGAATTGGGATCTGACTATTTTGTCTATATGAAGCAAAACCCTGCAAAAGCCACTGGAGGTTTTGTTTGACTAAAGTTTCCAAAGTGGCCACTGGGTCTGCTTGCACTAGTAAAAAATATGTAATTTCCCCCTGTATATTATTATTTTTTAAATTCAGAAGTATTCTTAGTCTAGCTACTATTTTCTGTGCTGAATTAGAAATATACTGAGTGAAATATGGCATGTGTTGAATAAGATAGGTCCACCTTTGCAATTGTACAGGTTTAAGAATTATGTAGAATGATGTTAGGTGATGTGACAGCAGGGGTTTATCTTTCTTGTAAATGACAGATTTTAACATACTTGCTAAGGAATTTATTTCTAAGGAATTCTCTTTTAATTCTACTACCTTACAAGCCTGTTCCAGCCTTCATGGTGGCAGTTATCACAGAATCACTGAATGTGCTAAGTTGGAAAAGACTCATCAGGATCATTGAGTCCAACTCCTGGCCCTGTGCAGGACATCCCGAGAGTCACACCCTGTGCCTGAGAACATCTTCCAAATGCTTCTTGAACTTTGTCAGGCTGGTGCTGTGACCACTGCCCTGGGGAGCCTATTCCAGTGCCTGACCACCCTCTGTGTGAGGAACCATTTTCTGATATTCATCCGAAACCTCCTCTGACTCAACTTCATGCCATTTCCTCAGTCATAGTTGCAGTTATGGAAAGAAAGAGGTTATACTTGCATAATATGTTTGTAATTTTATCATGCACTTAACCATTATGTTTTTGTGTAGTAATAGAATGTTACAATTATTTTGGATTATTTTGTTGTTTAAAACAAATATATAGAAGGACACAGATCCAAATAGTACGTATCCTGAAGTACTATATCCTATAATGAGTAATGTATAAGGTGGTAGGATTTGAAGTCTCTGAATCCTTCTTGCCATTTGGGAATGCATTATTGCTTCTTCACCAGGCAATATACTGGATTGGTTTCATTTTGTCTGCCTGAATTAAGTTATGAACAGAAGGTAATTGAAAGTGTATTGCCAGATGGATTGCCTTTGAATGTTTCCAGATCAAGAGATACAGCCTGAATCTAGCTAAAAGTAGAAGGAATATTTTCAGTGAAGTTTGGCAGTAGTTGGTAGAAAATGTCCAACAATTTACCTAATTAGTAATAACAGTGACTGAAATAAGTGCCAGTAGAATGAGCTGTATTTATAAAAATCCACAAAGTATGATTTGGCATCTCCTGCATAGCTTTGCTAAATGTCAATATGAATGGAGGGGACTCCACTCATAATATCCAATATGCTGATCAGATTTCTTGTTGCTCTTGAAAGGCTCGTATCCTTTTCCTCTGGCTTAGCTCCAGGGCAACAGGTCTTGTACTAGGGCTAACATGGGGCAGATCATTGGTTGCAGAAAAATGATCTTCAAGAAGCATCACATCTATCATCATGTCTGGATCTGTGAAGTTAATTTCAGTCCCATCACTCTCCGGAGACTCTTTTCTCTGCATGCATGTTTTGAAGGCAGAATTGGTTTTCAGGCCTACAGCTAGTTCTTTTTTTAATAGGGAAGTTGTTTAAATGCTGGATTATAGTTGATAAATAAGTAAGTTATATCAGACTATATAAATTGTTGGCTATTATGAGAACTTCTTCTTGCCATATATATGAACTTTGTCGTACTTGAAAGAGTTTTCTATCACAATATGCAAATACTATTTAAAATCAGTTTTTCTGCAAAGTAACATTGCCTGCATGTGGTTATTCCTAGACATTCTTGCATTGAGGACCTAACTTTCCCCTCCATTATTTTTTCTGAATTAATTTACAATTGTTTGTGTTCAGAAAGTTTATTTTAGCTTGTTACCTAAGAATCTTATCACATGGCATAAGAGAGCAGTGAGTGGCCTTGTGCCCATTACTTTTGCTCTCTGAAGATAACTTTATAAATTGAGCTGTACTGTCCCTGTTCTTTTCTTTGGCTTAGCTGTTTCCTAAAATATTTTATTTTAATAATAATGTATCTAATTTTACTTGCTATGAGTTTATCTAAAATGTGGGAATAGGCTGAATTCTTTCTAACTCCTGCCTTGTTCCTATTTTCTCAGCTCCTATCTCATGTGGATTTAACACTTTTCTATTACCCTCACAGGCTGTGAGATGCGTTAGTGCATTAGGTTATGCAGTTTCCCATGTAAGTGTTAGATAAATAAGAATATGTCTTCACAAAGTCCACTTATGCCTTATTTAAATTTTGCAAGTGTTGCAAAGGGAGAGAGAGAAGACAGTAGTCAGGAGACAATTTTTTTTTTTACCAGATCTGCCTATAGATTAAGGTAAAACCGATGAAGCAGAAGAATGTCTATGGATCCAAAAATCTCAACATGGCGGTTTTCAGATTAGAAATGATAAAGTCTTCTTTAGATCCAGCAATCTTTATTTCTCTGGGAATTTTGGAATCGTTTCAAGTATTGTTGCTGGCTTTCTTTATCTAAAGAGATGATTTTCTCATAATTTAAACATAAGGTGCCAGAAGAATTTTTCTTCAATGACTTCATCTTCAGTAGAAACATTTTTCTGTGGAAACAGACCTTCATGCTTGAAAACTAATAAACAAAATAAATAAACTTTTAAAAAACCCACAGCCCACAAAGCTCTCTAAACTATTGAGGACTTTCAGGTTTACGTAGATCTAATCATAGATGGTTGTAGTTATTTTTACAATATATATGATCCCAACATGATCTGCGTGGAAATACTTCTCATTTGCCTGGTGTCATCATCTTTTCAAAAATCAAGGCCAAGGAAATTAAAAGCAAACAAACAACAAACTTTGAGGGAAAAGCCCCTTCAAAATCACCCTAAGAGCTTTCTGGTTGAGAATCCTAATGAACTCAATATATTAGAACTCATAGAAGGACAGAAAAAAAAAAGTGAAGCTATTGGCAGATACAGCTGTGAGTTTCACCTCAATGTGGCAGGTTAGCATCACCCTGTGAATGATAATGGATTAAACCTGAAGCTAGGAAATGCTGTCATCTCTCTTGTGACTGGGAAATCAAGAAGGAAAAACGGCATTTCTGGTATAAACCAGGCAGTCTAACAACTTTTACGGATAGCAGAAAACTCATTCTCACACCCAGGAGGTGTCTGGGAGCTGACAGCATTTGTGTCAGGTCAGGTATTTCACAGTTTTGTATATTTCTTTTTTTTTATTATTGTGGTATTGCTCAGTGTTTTGAAAAATTTCAGCTGTCTATTTCTAGACTAAAGGATTCATACGTTAATGGTTAATAAAAATAATAAAGGTCACAGAGAGGTAAAATACTTTCCAATAGAAAGAATACAGAGCACCAGATGATGCAGGTTTAATGTTCATAACAAACCCATTTGTGTAAGATTTTTTAACTTACACATAGCTTTTAAGTAACTTGTGCAATCCTTTGCTTATTGTGGATTCTTAGGACTTATGAAAAATATATACATAATTTCCTAAAATCAGGAATCTGTATGTTTTCTTCCTGTACTGGCTAACACATTGCTTCTGGCTCAAGATTTCACTGACCTGCAAATTGGAAAGTATTCAGAGGGAATGGAAATGTCTGCTTTTTTCTTTCTTTGTTCCCAAACTTCTGCCTAGCCATCTTCTATTGATCACTGCTGGAGGCCAAGGACTGGGATAAGCATGATTTTGGCTGAATGTTGTTTTGCATCAGTATTGCATCTGTAAGGCTCAGACTCACCAGGCTGTTGGACAGAGGATTTGGCAAGGTCTACAGCAGCATGTAATTCCATGAAGTAGGACAGGATCTTTAGACAGGAGTTGAGAACACTACATAGAACATCTAAGGTACACATTACTCAAAGTTTGTTTTTTTTTTTTAACTAGGTTTAATCTAATAATCTGGGCTGAATATCCCCTTCATGTGTGTGATCATGATGTATTGGACTCAGTAATAGGGAATAGATTGTGGTTTGTGTACTCCTGAAACAGAGCTTCCAGTTTGATTACCTGCAGACGTAATCTAATTTGTGCTCACCCAGTCTATCCAGTGTGCTGGACCAATGTGCAGAAAGAAGGCACAGCAATGGATTTGTTTCAAATTCACACTGATATTCTGAAACAAGATAATAATGTAACTCAGATCTGCTTTGTCTGCTTCTCGCAGAAAGACTTTTCTTTCCATTTGTATAGCTGGTAATGGCTTCTGTTTCAGAATGTCTCTTCTATGATATGTGGGGCTGATCTGATGGCACAGCTGTACAAGTCCAGTGATTAGTTAATTAGCATTATTAATGTGTGTATTTAGCAGGCATGCTTGCAGAAATAAGATAATTAGCTCTGTTGGATAATATTACAGAGCAAGTTCGTATCAAGTGTTGCTGAAGTCCATCCTTTTTCTTGGTGACACTGAGGAGTTTTCAATATGACGCAGCTCACTGAAGAGTCAAGAACAAATTCAACCACATGATGATGCGTATGTTTCCTGCCTGCATTTTTAAATTACATTTCTGTCACATAACAGAAAAATATCGGCAATACAGGCACTGCAGACCAGGTCTGCAGAAGCTGATTTACATTTAGGTGGAACAATACTGCTGTCCTGAGGCAGTAACAGAGGAAAGATCTTCAAGGGGGCACTGAAGTGGAGGAAAAAATTATGAGGCCATGAATTCTGGAGAGACAGGGACCAGAGCAAATTTCTTTTGGCTTCTCTGCAGGTAAAGAGGTTGGATTTTCCATCTACTTTGCAGAGCAGGCTGAATGGTTTGGGAATTGGATTGATAATCAATGCTTGTGGCATTGGGAGGAAGAATGTGGATGCCATTTCTCTGAGGAGAAGAGCTGGTCAGTTATGTTTTGCCTTTGCCAGCAACTCCTGGTGAGTTTTTGCAGTCACCGAGGTTGCAGTACAAAACTGGTCTGTGGGATCTCATCAAACCACAAATTATGGCATGCTTATGTGGTAGGAATGAAGGGTCAAAAAATCTCACTTACAACTTCTGTTCTTTTGTCATTTTGAGATATGTTTGTCCTTTTGAAGGAAGGTTTTGGAACGTTTTATTTATGGAAATAGTCATGTACAAACATGCTGAGATTTTTAAAGCATGGAACGAAACACATGTCCTAATTATCTGAAATAATGGGAATTATTAGGAGAAAATACTTTGCTTTTTTTTTTTTACACAAAATCACATAGCTGAAGCAATAGCTAATGATTTCCATCATCATAATAAAAAAAAGATAATGTCATGGCATTTGTTGTCCTTCCACCAACGAGCGCAAAATCAGCATCAAATTCATGCCAGAAATATGTATTTTCAATTTAAAAAAAACAATGTAAGTTTGTGATTAAATTTCATCCATTCTGATAAAAATTCTTTATGCAGAACGGATTTTATTTCTCTTATTTTTTTATTTTTAAAATTATGTATTTAATTCTGAATTTTGAGGGAATCAGAGCTGATTTAAGGTAGACATATTTAAGTACTTCTGTGTGACACATCCCTACTGCTTGAAACCTGTGGCAGTTTATTATAATTTATTTTATGTAATCTTAGATTGTTTGAGTATAAACAATGCAAACTGACTTTTGGTGGTTGTTTTAGGGCTTTTTTTGTAATATAGTAAAATAGTACTACATTAAAGAGTGGGCTAGTCATGTGAGATGATAAATCTCACAAATCACATCAAAAGACTTTCTGCAAAATATTTTTTGCAAAATATTTTTTATAATCAAATGTGTTTATTATCAACGTTACTAAAAACCTTCAACATCTAGAGTGGAATTATTTTGTCTGGATAAAATGGGAGAAAAGTAGCAATCAGGTTATGGAGGTTTAGCGTTATACACTAAAGCAGTACAAGATGTAAAACATATAAAGGCTAAACTCTAAGGCATCACAATCCTTTATTCAACAGCACAGGCAGAATTTGCAACAACATCCAGCTTGTAGTATAAGAATAACTCTGAGGTTTCTTTAAACTCAAAACTGACACATACCACAGGCATAGTCTAAATAATACCTTGTTCCTAAAATATTTTCCACGTTAGACTGTTACACTCTAATGATTATAACTGTACTTCACATACAAATACTGTCATAATGTAGTGGTAAAAGAGTAGGTCATGCATATATAAGTTTAAGTTAATTCTAACTTTCAAAAAATAACCATTTACAAGTTTATTACCTCATTTGATGCAAGAATGAGTCTTCTTTTCCAGTAATGATCCTTTGAATGACTTAGGATCACACCCATACATTCTATTGGACAAAGCCACCTGTAAATACTGGGGGTTGGTGTGTGCTTCCGTATGGACTGTGACCATATAGTAATCTCTTCCTTTTACAATGTATGATAATCAGCTAAACATTTAATACATAATAGTATTGTGAGTCTGTGTAATGGAGCAGAATGAGATACTTTTGTTTAAATAGGTAATTTTTGGTTTGCTACTGAAATTCACCTTGCTTTTAGTGCAGTCACATGTTTTGGGAAAGTATTTCTGGATGTTTGAGCATGACAGAAACTTTGCAACTTTTTGGGGTAAGTATTGCTCTGCTAGGAATTAAATTAACTTCCATTAGTATTTAAATTATAAAATGAAGGAAAACAACAGAAACTCTAGTCCTAAGTGAAACTGTAACTGCTGTTTCATGGAAGAATGAATTTTAAATATTTAATGCTAACAAATTTTGTGTTTCTCTGTTAAAAAGGGCATATTTAATCTAAGCCTGAGGAGATTTTTTAGAAAAATACCAAGAGAAACTTGAAAAATTAATTTTAGAACAGGGCTTTTAGGGAAATGGGAGGAAAATGTTTTTAGAACTTATTAGAACTGCCTTTTTGCCCCAATCTTTTTTTTTTTTTAAGTAGTGATTGTATTGGATTGCTATCTGTGTCATAAAAGAGATGAATTTGAGAAATACAGGAATCAATTTGGCTGAACTAGAGCTGAAATGGCTCCTGAGTCTATACCTATTAAAACTTTCACACATCCACATTTCCAAACTAATAGTTGACATCACCTGCCCTATCCCAATGGAGCCTGTCAAGAGGAATAAGAACTGGTGTAATACGACAGCTCCTTTTAAGTATATGAGGAAAAGTGTAGCTGCTGTTGCTTCCCTTGATTGTAGAACATGGGAGCCAATGGGCTGCATGGAGTACAAGACAAGGCCTTGTCTGAAGAATACATTGAGGAGGTAGGAGTGAACTGTCTGCAGGCATTGCACATTTAGTGAACTACAAAAGAATTGGCAACATGACAATGGTGGGGAGGGAGAAAGAAAAAAATAAATGAGGAAAAAGGTATGTAAAAAGATGCAAAGGGGGAGCAGTAAACACACACAAGTACAATAGGAAGGCATTAACCTCGAGGTCTTGCCTCTGATTAATGAGAACCCCATTGCTGGAGGCTGAAAAGGATACATGCAGTAATGCATATCACTGTGTACTGTTTACATTCCTTTCTATGCTTTTCTTGCAGCTTTTTGATCCTAGCTGTTTCTGGAATAGGGTGTTGAAATAGATGTTTATATGATGACCCAGGAAGGTTGTTTTATTCTTTCTGTATTTTGCAATAGTAGTGAGGAGACAGAAACCTGACAACAAACAATAAAATGAGGCAGCCTTATCATGAGCAAAATGTATTCTTAAAATTCAATTTCATGTTTGCTGCCTGAGGATGTGATTTGGAAATTGGCCAGAGAAATAGGAATCTCTCCCAAGTCTGAGTTTAGCTCTGGTCTAGCCTCAGGCAAATTATATCACCTTGCTACATGAATGACAAATGCAGAACAAAAAATACAGACCAGTCTCACCCAAGATACTGAGGGGGGTGCGTATATCAATGGTTATGTGAAGTGTATGTTGTGTGCTGTATAAAAATTATTACCATGATTCCAGTATTCTCAGTTGAACTCCTGATAAAACAGATACACTGGTGGGAGGGCTTCTGGGAGTCTGGTGTTAAGGTCTGCCTGCCACCAAAATGAAAGCAGGGTACCCTTGTGTCAAGTGGAGTTCAACTGTCTGCATTTATACTGCCAATCACAGATTCATAAAATTAAGATTTTTCTTAGCCTTAGTTAAAAATATTTCTGGAGTTCATTTCTCTTTGCTGTCAGACCAAATAACATTGAAGGTAAGGAATTTAAAATTAATTAAATTGGGAAGAGATGTGTCTATTCCTATAATGTCTTTTACAAATATCTTTATATGCAGGTATCATTATGTTCTTACATTTGTAAATAATATAAATTATTTAATGTATAAAAACTTTACATGTACAGATGGCTTATTTTAGGCAAATAAGAATACAAATTTCTTATACATGTAGAGACACACACATGTTAGTAAAAAAATTATGTTCATTTGAGGAAGAATGTGTTTCTGGCCTCTATCATCTTGTGGTATCCTACTAAGTTACTACTCTGGGTAAGTGCTACAGAAGGGGAGAAGAGCCCCAGGCACCAGTGAATGCTGGGGATCACTTCCTGAAATGCAGCTTTGCATGAAAGGACCTGGGAGTCCTGGTTGACACCAACCTGGACATGAGCCAGCAACATGCCCTGGCACCAAAGAAGGCATCTGCTATTCCAGGCTGTATGAAGAGTGCTGCCAGCAGGGTGAGGGTGCTGATCCTCTGTTCAGCACTGGTCAGGTCACACCTGGAGTTCTGAGTCTAGTTCTGAGCTTCCCAGTAGAATGAAACATGGACATGATGGAAAGAGTTTGTGGAGGGCCCATGAAGATGATTTAGACACTGGAGTATTTAATAGAAGGAAAGGCTGCAAGAGCTGCCACCTTTCAACCTGGAGAAGGGAAGGCTTAGGAGGAATAATTTTAGGGGTGTCTGAAGAGGGAGTGTAAGGAGGATGGAGCCAGGCTCCTTTCAGTGCATGTTCAGTGACAGGACCAGAGGCAAGGGGCACAAAGAGAAACACAAGAGTTTTCTCTGGACAGTAACAACTTTTACACTGTGAGAGTAACCGAGCACTGGCACAGGTTACACAGGACACATGTGGAGTCTTCATCCTTGGAGAAACTGCCATCTGATCATGGTCTTGGACAAACAGCTCATCAGTCTACCCAGACATAGTAAAGCATGTTTAATCAGGGACAAAGAAGAGCCTATGAATAAGTTTGCTTTGATTATTTGGAACAGTGCTCATATTTCTTCTTCTAAAGGAAGATACGCACACACTCATGGCTTTTCTCATTACTGTGTGACAGAGCAATGTAAGGGAAATAACTTGCAGTAGTTTACTGCAATAAAGATAGCCCCCTGATTTTTATAATACTAAATTGGCAATTTACTACAGTGGAAAAGAGGAGATGAAATCTTTTGTAAGCTTAATTTAAGGAACTGAAAATAATGCAAGTCATAAAAACAAATTTTTTTTTGAACAGGTATAAAAATTCTATAGATTATTTTACATTTGAGGGGAATGAACCAATCTGAGGAGTCCTCATTAACTTTCGAGGACTGTTTGGCTGGTAATGGAATTCATCCTCTAAAACGTTTCTTTTTGTCTTACAGACCCACCTGCCTGTCTCTGAACAATACAATTTGCTGTTGAAGGAAAAAGCTGTTTCTTTTGAATAGAAGCCAGGAGGAAAAGCAGGAGAAAAATAAGACAGGGAGAGGAATAAAGCTGAGGTTAGAGAGACAATATATAGAGTAGACAGAAAAGAAAAAAATAATTTGCCACAAAGAACAAGGAAAATTAAAAATTACTGGAGGGAAAAAACCCAGAAAGATGCATTTCCAAATTTATGGCATTGCCTTAAAAATATGCATCTTTTGTTTTATTGGAGACCCCGTAGTAATATTTAGCTAATTATTTTTTGTGTGGAGCTATGGATATCTTGATACTGGTTTGTGTCTCTCATCTGTCTCCCTCTGCCCTGCAAAGGCTTGGCATCCTTTTGCTATGGAAAAGGACGAGCCTGTGAGTCTGTGATTTATTAAAACTGACATTGTAATGATTGGGGGAGACTTTTGAGTGGAAAACAATGGATGCTGCCATTTCATGTTTTTGAAAATATAAATGACAAAAATTTGGAAACTTGAGAAGTTAAATCTAAATAGCAACAACATGTGTATTTTGAAATAAGAGTTTTGGTTTCTTTTTGTGTAAAGAAACTCAAACTTCTTTATTTATGAATAAAAAGTTGCAGAAAAGGGGTTTAAGTTTTTTTTTTTTAAAGATATACAATATTGTTCATCACTTGGAAATACATGATCCATAATATTTTACTCAGTGAAAAGCTATTCAGTAGTTTTGTTTCTCCTATATTTTTTTCTGATGCCCCTAATTTCACCAATTCCTTGTGCTGAAAACTACGCTTTAATTTCAACACATATTGAGAAACTGGAAGAAAATAGAAAGAAGTGTGTCTAATTCTATAAGGTGTTATGAATTTGTACTGTACATTCATAGAGGATGGGTATATACCACATGTCTTTGATTTTCTGTTAGAACCTGTTCAAGAAGTATTGTCCCTATTTATTTTTATTGCTTTCCATCATCACCCATGTATACCAGTCTTCAGCTAGAGATTACAATTTGTAGAATGATCAGCAGAAATAGAAATTGGTCATCTTATAAATTTTTGCATTCCTACTGCAATATATTTACATCGTAGGTATGGAAAGTGGAAATGAGTCAGGCAGTTAGAGTGAGTGCTCTCAAGTACCTGCACTTGACTTCAAGTTTTCCTGCCTAGATTCTCTTTCCTTAAATAATTGACCTAGAGTGTCCTAGCCTGTCTTAATGAAGGAACTAGAAGCACAAGCTACTCTTCCTGTTCATATATGTGTCTCTGTTTCCCTTCTTGACTACTCCCCTCCCCTCGACATCTCTTCCTTTGGAAGGCTGTTTCCCCATGTGCCAGAGGAGATCAGCAGAGGAAGAGTATTATCACCACTGAATAATCATTTGCTTGGTCTTTTGCCTGTCTCTAAAATAGTTCATAGTCTTAAGTTGCAGGATGAACTATGTACCTGACAAGTGTTCTTTGGAGAAGGCAAATATTCAACCTACAGCAAATACTGCCTATAGTGTTGTAATGAAATGAACGTATGATCTTGAAATTCTATAGATTTTATAAGTTTAAGTAAATGTGAATATTGTTTCTGATATTTTCTGTGAACTGCCTTTCCTCTTGAGAAAGAAACAGGTTATTTGGTACTGTAATACTCTAATAAGGGTGTTAGCTGACTGGGAAAAATGGGGGAAAGGTGATTTAGGCTTTGTCTATGTCTTTGTGTGCTGGTCAAAGGAGTCCTAGGGGAATAATCTACAAAGTAGAAATTAAAGACCTGTTATGAACGGGTTTAGTAAGAATGTACAGTTCTGTGTAACTGTCTCTCTTCAGGTTGCCTCCTGGAGTCTCAAGTTAACCACTGGAAAATTACTGAAAGTTAAATAACTTTCCATATGCTGCAAATCATGTACACTAATAAGCTGTCTTTGGAAAGGAACTCAAAAAGTTTTTTTAATTCATCCTCATGCTTTCACATAGATGTGATTTCTTTTGTTAATTCTAAAGAAACTCTTTGAAGGCAAGGGTAAACTCAGAACTTCATTATTTAGTCCAGGTGTATCAAATACACAAAATAGTCACCAGAAAAAAACCTGTTGAATGGGTTAGAGATGTATTTTTTGGTTATTTTTTGGTGTTAAGACCCTCTACAACTTTGTTTTTAATTTTTTTTTTTTTTTACAGAGTGTGATGGAGATATGAATGAATGGAAGTAGTGCATAATGTTCAATTTAAGTAAAAAAGTAATTCAACTAATTAATGTTTGAGGACTTGGAAGATTTATTTAGTATACTGGCATAAGAACTTATATTATGCAGAATTCTGTCCTTAAAAATCCCTTCAAGTCCTTCCTGGCCTTTGTACTCTCAGAGAAAAAGGTTTGCATGATGAATGCAGAGGGTACATTTGAATTGCAGTAACATCCCGATACCTCATTGCTGATGGAGTAAATGATAGTTAAATCACAGTGTGTGTCCAGTCAGTGTTCCAGCAAACACGAATTCCGTGACACTAAACAGTCACAGTACCACACAAGCAATAGGCAATGGTTTAGTTTGGGACTTTTATATTTATGTACCATTGCTTTTGATTCCCTAAGGAGTTCAAAATTTACGCAAAGAGTAACATTCTTTTTTTTTGTGGTTTCTCCTGACCCTCTTATAAATTTTGTTATTGTACAGTTTCAAAAATCTATTGGTTCTGAAAGTTTTGCTCTACTTAATAAAAGCCAAATGAGCCCAGCCCAATCTGTATAAGCCTCATGAATTTAGATGATCATTTTACCAAATGTTTTTGTGACTCTGTATTTATTCAGTGCTGGTACCAGCAGTGCCATTTAACTGCTTTATATTTCCTGGCCTACTCAATCTGATATATATTAAAAACTAGGTTGATGGGAATTAATGTTTTAACTTATCCAATGTGTATTTTTATTGCAGTTGGAAATGGATGTGCTGACACTTCCATGACCAAATTCTTTCTCGTATAAGACTGGTTTTTTAAGTTAAGAAAATCAGAAACAAAATGTATGATTTATATATATTTTTAGTACTTTTAAAATAGAATTGTATTCTTTTCAACCTCATTCTGTGTTTCACAGAGCATTGATTTGTATGAGTTAAGGCCCAATCCCAAATTTATGGAAATTTTTCTTGTATGCTTCTTCTTAAATGGATGTTCTGTGAGGATTCTGGCATGTGCAGATCCAGATGTGTAAGCAGTTGTATTTGCTTAGATCTATGTGGAAAAGTTTATGACAATGCTCATCACAATCTGAGGTTTTTAGTTATGGAACATGGCCTTCTTTCAGTCTGGCAGACTGCACACAGGACAGATAATCGGAATAAAGAAACATATTTTGTAGTGGTATTTCTGACTTTGTAACAGGCAAAATTACCTGCACAGTGCAGGTGTATTACTTCTTATTGTAGATGTTAAGGAAAACAGAGAAATATTTCAATTACCTTTTTTTCTTTTCTGCTTTCCTGGTGACACAGAGTACAGACATGACAGATGCATCAGGGACACAGAGAAATAAGGTGGGTCAAGATGGGCTCATCATGTGAAGCTGGGCACTGTCATCAGCTGTCCTACTGCCTCCTGCTACCTCCTGCCTTCCTCTTCTTCAGTGAGTATTCTGCCTCTTGATGATTTTAAGGGCTTGTTGTCAAGACTTGACAGTTTCAGATGAGACTTCAGGAAAGAAGATGCACATTTTGAACTGTAGGATACCAGGAGAGAAAGAGTTAAGGCTTAAAAAAAAAAAGAGAGGTCGTTAAATTAAACCTATCACTTGCTATGATTTTAGGTAGAAATTTAAGCATACATAAAAAAATCCATCAGTTCCATATATTATAAGAAGAGTGAGGCAAGTAGAATTATCTGTGTGCCTTAAACAATTGTTCAACATTAAATTATTCTCCTATGCAAAGATATGTATAGCTTGCATTTTTAATTTTTTTTTTATTTCAGAGCTGTGAGATTTGGTTAGTTTTCTGGTGTTGTAGTTGTTTTCATTGTTTGATTGTGGTTTTCTTAAGTTAGGACATCTGATTCACCTATGATAAAGTAAATAGGTGTATGAATCCATTCATGCTTATTAGATATTTTCAGAATATTTTCAGAATTATAGGACTATGAAAAACCTAAAGTACCTGCTATGAATTTTTGTCTTAAATTAGTGTGTAGTGTCTTTATTCAAAGAAGAAGTGTGGCTAAATTCATGGTTCATTTTTTCACTGACATTTTGAGCTTTTGGCTGCAAACTGGATTACATATTCATTGTAATATTTTTACATTGCTTTCTGAAAAATTTTGTTCAAGTTTTTATCAAACTGTGCATTATCTTGATCAACATCCTAGGAAATGCTGACATTTGTTTCCTCCTGGATGGAGGTTTCCAGAACTCAATATCTATCTGTAACTGATTTATGAATTATCAACACTCTTGTGAATAGATCACTTTCAGTGTTGCCTTCTGCTCCAAATTCTGATGAGAGTTTTTAGTGTTTTTACCATAAATTACTTTATTGTTATGGGTACTTTTGTAAATGCACTCTTGTACATTATTAAAGGGGGTGAAACGACTGCATATAATTTCAGAAATAACCAGCCACCATATACAAATTTCATGGTGGATATTATTGTATTGTATGTGTAAACAAGGTGCATGAGCAACCTGTTGATGATGAACAGGAAAAGAACTCCAAAGCTCTGGTTGAGATAACTACTGCTATTCAATTCTTCCTTCACACTGGTACTGTGATTTTGTGTGCTCGTGCTTTGTGATGGTTCATGCTTTCTTACTTTATGGAGATGACAGTGAAACTAGACAGACTGCTCCTCTGTCTGCTGTTTAAAGAAGGAGATTTATTTCTATGGTCCAAAAAGGGAAAGGATGTAAAGGTAAGGGCACACCTGTGTTCTACAAAGATAGTAGTAGAGTTAGACTATAGTGTCGTGACATGTGGCTTATATTGTACGTGTATAGCATTTATGAAGAATAGAAGCTGAAAATCTGGTATTTCTTTTGTCTTGGTCGTATTGTTGTCCCAGCTGTAATTAGGTAGGATGGTGTTTCTTTTTCAGTGCCTGCATTATCATACTTATTGCACATAAATTTTTCTTTTGTTTCGTTACTTACTACTCCTAGAAACTTGTATTTTCGTCTGTCTCTTTATTCCATATTGCCTCTGGTAACAATATCACAGAAAACTCTGAAGATTACAGTTTCCTTTACGCCTTTCAAAGGTTACAGTTCAGCTGTCATTCTTTGCCCATTCTTCTAGTGTCTTTAAATTCAAATTCTTTGAATCTGCCATGGTTGTGACAGGGTTTTATTTATGATGCAAAAGAACACTTATTCTTATCAAGTATAAGGCTAGAAGTCAAGTATCATTAAAGGCAAAAATATGTAAATCATTGTGCCATAAGTCACTTAATAACATATTGGGTGATTCTATGTTGACCTGGTGCAATTCTTTACTTAAAAAACCAACAACAACCACAACAAACCAAAACAAACAAACAAAAAAAAAAAAAAAAAACAAAAAGCACACAAACAAAAAAAAAAACCACAAAGAAAATTCGGGAATAATTAATTTTTAATTATTTTGAAATTACTTTATTCCATACAAATTAAACAGCTTAAATTATGATAGATACATTCTCAGTTTTACATTAACACTAAAAAGTCTACAAATGAATTTATCTGAAAAGGAGCCTAGCTGTACATTTTTAAAGCTTATAGAATCACTGTGTTGTGGAGGATGTGTTGTAGAGTGATTTGGGTTGGATGGCACCTAAGGGTCTTCCAGTTTAATTCCTTCCAGTAAAACAGGCTGCTCAAAGAAAACCCCATCCAACCTGACTTTGAACACTTTCAAGGCTGAGGCAGCCACAGCATCTTTGGAAACCCTGTTCCAGTGTCTCACCACTCTCACAGTAGAATCTTCCTCATATCTAACCCATAATTACCCCCTTTCAGTTTGAAACCATTCCTTATTTTCCTATCACTGCATTCCCTTGTAGAAGGTCCCTCTCTGGCTTTCTTGAAGGCCTTCTTAGGTGCTAGTAGGCTGCTATGTGGTCAGCAGAAAGCCTTCCCTAAAGTCGTTCAAAATTGCTCCGTTTAATCTCAGAAGCAGAAGTATATGAGGAGTATGAGCAACTAGTCTTATGTAAGTGGTAAAGACAATAGATCCTGCAGAATTGTTACCATTTCTTCTTGCAGTGGCTATTCAGAAGTTGATCAAAATAACTTTATAATATAGAAGTGTGTTGTTATTTTCTATTAGCAAAAGCATTATTCTGAAGAAAAAATATTTAGAGCTGTGTAAGAGCTAAACCAAGGTGGTTTTTATGGGTGATCCACATATGTCTGAAGCCAAAAGGTGTTGACTTGAGCTGCTTTTAGTATGGGAGCACTTACATTCACAGTGAATGTGTTCCAGCTGCTGACATTCAGTAGATGGTGTTTCCTTAATTTTATGTAATAAAGTTCTATTTAAATAGTATCTTTCCCCTTCTGACATTTGAATTTAGAAAAAAAATGGTTCCAAATCTTGCCTAACAGATTGTCAAATGTTGACACCATAGAAGTAAGGGAATATTGTCACATTACATCTAGTTGTTCTGGTTTTGCCTGTGACAATGTCAAAACACAGCACAAAAATCTGAGTTACAGTTAGAAACAAGATATAATCATTTTTTTCAGTAGAATTGCCTGAATTTAAAACAAATGGAGAAAATAGGGGTTTTTTCATGGTTCTGGCAAAGTAGGCAATGATTATTACATTGTCCCATCACTGAAGCCAGTTTCTGAGAGATGTCATACACTTAGTATTCCAAGATAATTTAATGTGCTTTGGAAATTTATCAGTTGTTTTTCGTGTCTGTCCTATAGATGTATTTTCTGGTCAATGGATTTAACTAATTACTGAAAGTGAAGATACAACTTGGTGTGCTGGACTTTTAAATTAAACAGTTCCACAGCCATTGTCACTACTAATTTCTAGAAATATGCCTTCATTACTGCAGATACAACACATACTTCGGGATCTTTCTGCTTTTTTCCTTTCTGTTTCTTTTTTTCTCTGGGTTTCTGAACACTGATTTTCATTTTGGAAAGGTATTGTGTTGATAGACCTGGTGAGTTTTCCCTGACTACTCCTTTTATGTGTATAAATGCAATTGCATTGCCAGCTCAGAACTGAGCATCAGGAAAAAAAAAAAGTACATAGCTGGAGGTGGGCAGAAGTACTCAGAAGCTTAAACATGGAGGGTGGGTTTTAATGGAATTTTGTAATGGACTTATTTAGTTCAGGTCTTGGTTTCGAGATATTTAAAAGGACTAACACTACTGGCCTATTACATTAGTTATTTATAACATCTTCAAGTTATATTTTTTCACATGGAAATTTTCAGCTGTCTTATTACAAGAATTCACTTTGCAGTGCACTTGTTTTTTACTGTTGTGCCTATATTCTTTCTTTCTTCACCAGCCAGCCTTTCTGGATTCAGGAACTTGTCCTGAAGTCCCTGACAGAATTTAATATCATTGAAATACCTTTTTTTTTTTTTTTTTTTTAGTTGCTTGTTAGAGAACTACTGATAGCAGACAAGACAATGGATGTGTGTGCATACAGAAAGTAGGTCTGCATAAGATTTGTGTCCTTAGACACAAAGTCCTTAGACACTGCGTTAGAGAACAAAGACCCCATCAGAAATTGCAATTCTCTAATGGTTGCTCTTACCCCTTAAAGAAATAACCAGCTGGCTAATTGTTCAGATGGACACAAAACACATACTATTCTCATCTGTGCATTGGCAAATTTGAATTGTGGGATGTGTGTTGGTTTGGTTGTGTCAAGGGATAAGTGAGTGAAGTTTCAATTCCTACCTGTTGAAGTACAGCCCTGGTCCTATAAGCTCAGCTTGTAAGACCACTTACTTTCATGGGGATACTAATTAGGAATATTTTCTTCCTCTCTCTCTCTTTCTCCTTAGAGAGCTCAATAAAGAATTGTTGGGCATTAAAAGCAAGCTGTTTGCGAATAAGACACCTGAATAATGATCCTGAAGTTATTTTTATGCAAATATGGCTATCATGATGAGGATGAATATACAAATTAGTGAAGCCTGATATAGGAATAAGAATCAATCCAGCAAAAGCTGCAAACAGTACTTTTAACCTTTCAAAGGAACTGCATGTAATTTAAAAAAAATATTTTCTCTATCTTTTTACTTTCTCACACTTCTTCAGACTCTTGAACAATTTGGCTCTTAATGTCCAGCTGAGGAAATATAGAATAAAACAATTCACTAGAATCCAAGTATCTTACAGTCTATATATACTAACTAAAATTGTGATTGCAATAAATTACAGTACATCAGTCAGCTTCAGATTTATCTTGTAGCTTTTAACAGTAGTTGCCTGTGATAAAACTTATTATCTGTAGCCTAAGCCAAATTGGAAGAACTCATCTATCTGTTTCTTCAATAGAGATTCCTCAATGTGAGCCTTCTGTTCATTGCAGGAGATAAAGGGTTCCCTTGAAAAAACATGCAAAACTTATCTTCCAGTAAAGTTAGTGAGGATGTTGCTTTTAACAACGGAGGGAATAATACTGAGAGCATCTGTCCTGGTTTCAGCTAGGGTAAAGTTAATTTATTTTCAATAGCTGTTACAGTGCTGGTGTTTGGATTTGGAATGAGAATGGTGTTGATGACACACAGATGTTTTGGTTTTATTCTTGTTGTGTTTATCCTATGTCAGGGACTTTTTTTCCTGTCGCATACTCTACCAGTGAGGAGGTTTGTCAAACAAAAAACAAACAGTGAGGGAGTATAGCTGGGACCGGTGAATTGAATGGACTAAAGGGATATTCCACACCACAGAATTCCATGCCCTATGAAGTATATAGTATATAAACTAGGGGGAGTTACCTGGAAGGGTGGCCAATCTGAATTCAGGAAAGGGGGTCTGGCATCGGTCATTAAGTAGTGAGCACTTGCATTGTGCATCACTTATTGTTTGGTTGTTTGTTGTTTTTTTTTTTTTTTGTTTTAAATTATCATCATTAGTATTATTTTACCATTGTTACATTTTCCTTTGTTTTCAATTATTGAACTGTTCCTGTCTCAACATACAAGTTTTACTTTGATTCTTCTCCCCATTCTGCCAGGATGGCATTGATAAGAGGGAAGGTTGAGTGAGTGGTTGTGTGGTGTTTCATCTCCAGCTGGGCTTAAAACCATGTCAGCATCTTAAATTCCTGCCTTAAATTCTAATTTATAGACTTCTGATCATTCAAGTTTGTTTTTTCCTTTCAATATAAAAAAAAAAAAATCTAAGAAGATCAAAAAATGTCTGCCTGTATTTACCCCAGTGTTAAATTTTCAGTGATTTCTTGTGGAGCCTGCTCTTTATTGGATCCCCTTCTAGAGGTAAAATCACTCAAGAAATATATATGAAGATGGCAGTATTGTTCTGTTTTTTCTTGACACATCTGTTCTTACAGACGTGTGTTAGTCCTCATTTAGCATGTGTGCTACTGTCTCATTTAATCCACGTTTTCTTGGCTGCCCAGAAAGGAGTATGACGACTTTTGAATATTCTTTGCAGGTGTGGTGGTTTGTAAAGATTTCCTGAAATTTTAATGTGTTGAGCCCTGAGTAGTTTTCTTTGTACTTAACAAGGATTAATCAGTGTAGAATTTTTAAGACTGACACATTGTTACACCAAGAAGAAACACCTTTTGTTTAAATTGTTATAATTCTTAAAGTGTGCTCCGTAGTTAATATAGTACTCAATAATCATTCTGGAAAACATGTTAATTAAAAAAAGGATTTTTTACGTAGTAATCAGAATTCTGTTCTTCCAAGCAACTGATCACTGTAACATCAAAACCATGAAAAAACTGTTTGTTATTAAAAGAACTCCATAAACTAAAAAAAGTCTCCCAAGTAAATTAGTAAAAATCTATTTTAAAAACAGTAAACTAACTGAGTTGTTTTTCTGTACATTTTCAGTGTAAAAGAAAAAAAAAGTGGGGGTGGAAGAGGAAAAAAAAGTAGTTAAAGTTTTAGTCTAAGTTTTTTTCCTTATAGTTTCCAGTCATAAAATTTCTCCTTGTACCATTTAAAGTTAAGCCTATTTTACCTTCCTCCTAATCCTATCTCTAAGCAAAAAAAAAAAAAAAAAAAAATCAAATTAGTAAACCAAAACCACTACAGCAGGAAAAATCAAATCAGTGTTTAAAATATCTTGGTCTTGAATTAGTTACAAGGGTTGAATGAAGTAGTTTAGCAAGTAATTAATTTTTTTAAATGAACCAAACTCTTTATGGTGTTAACTGGTTGTAGTTGGCTGTGTAACATACCATTAATATGCTGTTCATGATGGATTTTTATTCATATTCTGACAAGGACTTCTGCTGGAACAGATTTTTAGTTCTCCCTTTCCTACTTAGTGAAAGTAGGAATTATTTTCAGTGTTAAAATGCTGTTGAATTGCATGATAAGGGTACCCTGCTTTGGCTGTTTGTAATAGGAGATAATGATAGGAGACACTCAGGATGTTTTAGCAAATAGTGGTACTTTCAGCCTAACTTTAAAATATGGCTTTGATTCAAAATCAGATTCCAAAATATCCCTGTGTTAACAGACTGGTCATATATGCATGTTCACACATATTTTATTTTAAGAGCTGTATATGTTTCTTTGGTACTGCTTTTTTTCTTCAGCTATAGATTAGGGATGTTTAAATATAATACTCTGAGTTTAAAAAATGGGAAGATGTAGTTAGAAATTTTATTAAATATATTAATTTCACTTTCACTTTGTTTTATGCCTGTTTTTATATCTGAATTGATGCCATAAGATTTATCACAGGAAAAAAAAAGCACTACTTTTGTTACAGTGGTTCTGCAGAGGTCAAATTGTAGCACAGTGACACACCACACTTTTCATTACTCAGAGTTCTTGTTGAGAGGGTTGATATCAGGCAGTTGTGGTTGCTTGAGTTCTTTTCCTAGCTGGAACACTGAGCTGCTAGAAAAACAGTACGTTTTCTCTCTTCTATGTGTAGCATGCACGCATTTATAATATGTATGAGGAGCACTGGGTAAAAACCTGACCAGTCACATTTGAGACCAGTAAGCAGGAGAAGGGAAGAGCAGTGCTGCTATGGAAGGATGTGAGAAAAATCTGGCTTATATTTAGTGGAATAAAGATGGAGAAAATATATGCTGAGTACCCTGAATTCATCAGTGCACCAACTGCTGAGGAAGAAAAATTCATTAGGCAGAAATAACCAACTTAGGAGATAATAGATATAACATAAGCATTAATACATTTTAAGCTGAAAACAGGAAAAGTATGGTGGTAAAACAAAAATAGTAATTGTGGAAAAATTAGGTATGAGCATCTGACATGATTTCTAAAATTTCTTTGGAATGGGCTCTGGCATGCCTTTCCATTTGGACTGCCTGCAAATGTCAACTTCTCAACTTTGTTGAGAAGCTGTGTTTCTCCTGAACTCATACAGAACATACAGAATTTATACAGAGCTCATACGGAAAATAACACATAGGATAGTGGACTCTCTGGAGGCTCTGCAAAATTAGTGTAAGCAAAATCCCAATGATATACACAAATACAGCAGTGAATTGCTTGCATCTTAGATCTTGCTTTGTAACAACTTCTGCATGACACCTAGAAACAAATTTAGCAATAAATAACAGATAGCATGAAAAAATGACTACAAAGGAGAAAATTGTCATAGAAAGAATATTCAGCTGAATGAATGGATAAATACAAAATTTTGCTGGCGAGTGAAAGACTTTGATTATGAAGTCACAAATAAAGTTTTAAAGGAGACCTTTTCCTTGTTTAGGAAGTGGTTAATTGTTTTTTCTCAAAGCAACAAATATAAAGCCTGGATTTATTGGAGTATTGATGTGACTTCCTGCAAAGGAAGTTTGTCTTGGGTGAGGTAAACGACATAGACTAAAAATGGCCTCTTTCTAAATGTAGTGTTCCAGTAATTTAAAAATTATTGTGTATTTTGCCATGTGGGGAAAGGTAGAAGCAGGGACTGTGGTGAGGATTATTGATTGCTGCAGGAGTGAGTACTTCCTAAACAATTGTATCAGTAAAAAAAATGTAGAAATCAATCAAACAAGTTGAGAATTTGTAAAGAAAAAAATACCATCTGTTATTCAAAATATTAGCAAAGTTCTGTCAACTGGAAAGATGGCACCTGCACACAGAGGTGTTGCTTTTCATGCTGAGCCTTTGGCTCTCTGGTTATAGTACTACATAGCAGTGATATTGACGTTCATATAGTACTGAACAGTTAAGTATTCCAAAATGCTTTTTGTCACAAGTCCTTTCCTTTACCTCCTTAAAGGCATGAAAAACCAAAAATAAAGACTAGGTATTTTCCCATGTTTTATAGTGACTTTCATTTAGGCTTTTCTTTTTAAATGCTTAGTTCTGATACTGTCTACCGATTGCAACCATTTACATGGGGAGATTAGATGACCTGAGACCATGGGTCAGCTCAGAAATGATTTTGTTTCAGAGTCAAACTATTCCCTTTTGGCTTTCATACCCTTCTGTTATCTTAGACTCCTCTTCTTCCTTTTGGATTTTGTCTTTTATCTTCTTTTTTTTCCTCCTGCATCTGGACTGGTGAGTTTTAGTGCATTTTAGGGTGGCTTTTTAAAGTGTCATTTATGGCCTTGTGACTACAATTTAATAGTTTTGAAATCTGTCTACTCTGTTTTTAATTTCATATTTTAAAGGTTTCCTGATACCTTCGTACCTTCGTTTTTACTCCTTATATCTCCTGGTAGAATTTTTTTTTTTTTTTTTACTGATTTGTGGTATCCTAACAAGGTTGAGTATTGTTTTTCAAGTGAATATCTTTATTCAGTGTAAAATGCAGTTTTAGTCAATACAGAACTTTCAAGACGGTTGCAAAATTAGGTGAATATTTAGGACCTTTAATTTAAAAAAGTGGTTCCTATGTGGTTCCACATTTTTTGAAATAGATCCAAATTATTTCTCTGGATTCACTGGGGACATAGCAGCATGTCATAGCATAGCATAAAAACATTTGGAGAAGCTTTCTGATCCTTTTCAGAAGCTTGTTGTAGTCACAGAATTTACTCATTCTTCCAGGTATAAGGATATGGATAAAAATTCAGAAAGAGAGGTTTGAATGGATTTTTCCTGTTCTTTCCTGCTGAAGCTGTTAATAATTATATTCTTATACTTCAGGATATAGCAATGGAATGGTCATCTGTGAGGTCAGGAATACCCGAGTTCTGGACCTTATTCAGATTATTTAGATGCATGACATAAAGTGAAACTGTTTAAAATGGAGACAAACACGTAACAGAAGAGCTGACATTTGAAAGTTTAGGGAAAAATTCTGAAGGTGCATAGTGGGAATTTGTGAACTAGAGGGAACACTATAACTCTCCTCTCTGGAAGTTTTAGATGTGGCTCTTGGGTGTACAGGTGTGTATGCCTTTGTGTATCATCTAGTGCTCCACTTCAACCAAAAAAACAAAACCATGATAAAATAATTTCTCTCTAACCTTATAGAAAATTAAAGTTTCCAATGCAAAGTACTATGCCGAATCTTACTTTTGGCTGTGCCTGAAATGCATTTTCAGTACTTTAGCCATTAAATAATATAAATCAGTCATCCATTGAGCACAATCTAGACCCAAAAGGTCAGATCTATCATCATCTTTGTCAAATTCTTCAGGTGATTATGTCAACAGCAGCTCTGTTGCTTGCATTAGAGCTTTAGTCATGTATTATATCAAACTCTGGTGTCTAGAAAGAAAATTCATCTCCTTTAACAACAGTTGTTGGCTAGAAATTGACTTTTAAATCTCTACCTCCATCTCATCTCCTGGCTAAGAGAGCCCAGTCTGAATGCAGTAAATATAACAAGATAATTTGTTTAGTGGTTAATTTCTATTTTTCAGAGGGAACAACTTTGAAAAGCTTGTTATTGCTATGAAGGTAAGCTGCAATATTCTCTTTTCTTCTATTGTAAATATAAAAAAACACTTTCTATAAAAATATACATAATTCTTAAATCTATTTTTTTTTATTTAAAAAAAAAGCTATTCACAGAACTTGTAGAAGAATGGATTTTCTTGGCTGGGTTGCTGATGGCATAAGCCATAAACTAGCAATCTATGTTCATGGATCAGTGAATATTTTGTGACTGAAGATATATGAAAGTCTGCTGAGAGAGCACATCATGCCCTATGCTCATTCCAACATCATTCAGTTGTTTTTGAAAGGTGGGATATTTCTATTTGCCCTATCATACCTTTTTATTATTTTTAACACCAGCTTTCTGAATGGTTTTTTTCACCCCATCCTGTGTCTTAATTTTTTTTTTTTTTTTTTTTTTTTTTTTTTTGCCAGAAGATGTGACTGTTTGGAAGAAATTATACAAAAACATGACAGTGACAGGATGTTGATACAGACAGTAGTTTATGTAATGAGATGCTCTCACTGTCCTCTGCTTTACTCTCCTGTGTGCTTTAATACCAGTGTATTATACAAATAACTTCACCCATGTTACCTAAAACATGGTGTGGAATAAACCTCCCACTTCCTCACTATTAGGGAATTTCTCACTCCCAGTCCTGTGACAGGCAGACATTTGTTTATGCAGTCAGGTAGATTGAAAGAACTGTCTGTATTATGATGTATTTAATTTGATTACCAGAATGTCTGATCATATTTGTATCATTTATGTCTCATGGGATCCTCCTAGTTTACACTCCAGATGCTTGCTTTTCCTGTCCACAAAACAGTCAGAATTGTGGCTGTTTTTATTTTCTGTTGTAACCTTTGAACAACTACAGAAAATGCTTTCTTTTCTTTTGTGTTTTAATATATTCCTAGACCACACAGAAATATGTTAATTATTTTTATGAAAGTTAAAATTCCCAGTCTCCTAAAAAAAAAAAAATCAGAGTAGATGGAATTATTAGTATAATGGATTTTTATTTATATATCCATCAATCACAAAAGCAATGATAAATTCACTTTTAATACTTAGCCTCAGATGAGAAAAGAGTTAAATGCTCACCCTCTTAATTGCTAATGTAAAAATTTTGTGTTCCTATCAATCCTTATTGGAGAAACAAAAAAAAAGGGAAGGCAGACTTTGTAGGTGACACTAAATCTGAATTCAGGTGTGGATCTTCCAGTACCATTAAAATCTTGCAGATTTTGGATTTCAAAACCAGCATAAACCTAATTTTTTACACTGGAAACCTATTGCATATTATATATTTCCTTAGATATTGTTAGTTTAGTTAGGTGGACTCTGCTTTACACAAGAAGAATCATGATAGGTCTTCTATTTAGAAGTCATAGTAAAGTATATTAATAAACATTTCTAAAGTGATTACACATCATCATATGCATGCACAATTATTTGACAAAATGGACTGTGCTCCTTGTCAACTAGGGCAATACATGCACAGAATGATACAGAATTTTTAATCTTAAGGTTTATTTTTATTTCTGAAGAGTGAAGTCTCTAAATAAAATTTATCTGAAATAATCTATAGATTATTTTTTAATATTCTGAATGGCAATATCATGTTCTAATCAATGTCTCTAATAATATCTGCTTCTACATAAACTAAGCTACCTTAACAATGGCTCAAACAGTTGCTTTTTGGTCATACAACTGACAGTTTCTGAACAAATATCTATTGCTATGTTGCTGTTTTGCTTTTAAATTATTTTTGTTCGATCTCTGTTCAGAGGCAGGGATTGAGAGGTGATACTGCATTGAGAAGAGCTAATAAGACTACTGTTTTCAGATATGTGAGTCCATCCACCCCCTTCCTTTGCTGTCTGTAAGGCTACAGTTGCAGAACTGCTTTCAGTTTTAGGCACTGCTACGCAAGGAAAGCATCTTATATTATTGAATTAAAGACTCATCACCACACATAAGCACAAAGAAGCACAGAAAGATGATTATAAACAGGGGAACTCCAGTAACACTGGTAGAGGCATGAGTTTTTACTTGGCTCTTTTCACAAAGAAACCACCAGCTCTTGTGCAAGCTTGGAACCCATCACAATTATTCAATGGGACAGGTTTTCTGAGTACTTTTCCAGAGTCTAGGGGACTATTTCTTAGGAGGTATG
Organism: Cinclus cinclus; assembly: GCF_963662255.1. Classification (NCBI taxonomy): domain Eukaryota; kingdom Metazoa; phylum Chordata; class Aves; order Passeriformes; family Cinclidae; genus Cinclus; species Cinclus cinclus. Next base: position 85,467,101 of record NC_085046.1, on the reverse strand, counting down.
GGCCTTATTGTGGTATGCAAAGGGAAAGGCATCTCAACATTGAATATATATTACTAAGGGAGGTTTAAGGAAAGAAGCAAAACCAGGAAAAATCAAGGAATCTTTGAGGTCTGGGGAGGAACAAGCTTGCGAAAATTGAGAGGATAATAAAATGAGACTGTAATCAAGTTGCTGACCAGTGTGCTTGCCTAGCTGTGCCCTGAACTTGATCAGTGCATTCTGCACTGTCTTCCTGTCTGGTTTGGTTTTTAAATATTTTCCAGGGTAAAAAAGCTGTCTATTTTCAGTGCACTTACCTCTATGGAGGTGAAAGTGCTAGAGACTTAAATTGGACCATGAGGGGCCTGTGTGGCTTTGGAGCCAGTAGCTGAAAAGACCCAAGTGTGTCCATACCATGTGTGGATGTCTGTGTCAGTGTATAAACACTGGTTAACACCAAACTGGTAGTCAGCGAGCAAAGTGAATGTTGGGAGTCACACATTGGATTGGCCTTGAGTCTGGAGGAACTTGAGTGGTCTTTGAGCTGACTAGTGGAGGGACCAGGATGTCTAAGCCAGCTGTTGAAGAGAACCTCTGGGGTACAGCTTCGGGAAATGTCATAAACGTGGGTCAGAAGTCAGAGAGATCTGGTTGCATATGCTTGTCTGTGAGTGAGGCAGCTGGGAGGACAAGGTGTCAAGGTTACAGGAGCTAGACAGAATGAATGTCTAAGGCTAGTTGCTGAAGATATACATATTTTATATATGTGTGTCTGTAAATATATACATATATATTCACCCGTATAAGGGAACAAGATCAAGCCCTTTGTGCTCCTTTTGTTTGTGTGAGTGCTGTGCTCAGTGTTCCTCTATCTGTGTGGCCAGTTGTTTGAATCTCTATGTGCACTGTGTGTATGTCAATTCAGAGTACACTCATAACACCTCACTGCTGGCTGTGCCTGGGGTGCCTGAAGTGATCTATCAGATTCAGTAATTTGTGACAAGTATGCTTGGAGAAACCTGAGAGACAGACAATGAGAATTGTGAGAACTGTGAAGTTAGTTTTCTGGGCAAAAAGAGAATTAAAGGAGAAAAGAGCTTACTTTAGTATGTAAGAGGAAACACAGAGGGGAGGGAAATAATTTGTAGTGCAGATTCAAGTACTTGCAATAAAGGAGTTTTAGTTTTAACATTAGGTCAAGCTATCTGATAGGTAGCAAAGTCAAAACTCATGTGATTTGCCTAAGTCTGCAAAGGTTTTAAGAGTAGGTCCTATAATCCTCACAGAGGAATGTTGTTGATCCTGTCTTTAGTTGGGAATAGTTATAGTTTCCTTTGTGCTTTCATGCTTTAATCTTATGTCTTTTAGAAATTTCTCTGTTTAGATTTGACTCTGGAACTATCATGCTTTATGATACTGGATGTATACCTGGTGATAAGAACTTAAGAGATTTGTCCTGATTAGCTTCTAATATCCTGCAGCAAATGGATGAATTCCAAGACCTCTGTAGGTGAAAGGTTCAGCCTCATACCCAAGGTTTTAGACATTTTTGGGGTTACAGTAGCCTCTGACTATGAGCTTTTTATATAGAAAACTAACAAGTCAGGACCTGAAGACAGATTTCTGAAGTTCATTAGCCTTTTGTGTTGACATAGCATTTTTCAATGTAAATATAATTCTTATTTTGCCATTTTTCTTTATCTTTTTCCTTGAATGATCATATATTTCTTTGTGAGGCACCTTTATTCTCTGTGAATTGGCTTGAAGCACTAGACACATGCTTCTTGCTCATTGATGACAGATATTTAGAAGGCTGAGGACTATCAAAGCAACATTCTTCCAGCATCATTGGTACTGATCTGTCTCATTCGAGTAGCTGTGCTAGTGGTTCATGGTGCCCTGCTATATGAAGTAGTAATTATTTATTGATTTATTTCATTGCAGAAAGACCTCCACATTCGTTCTGTGAGATGAAAAAGGAATCCTTAAAGTACAATGTCAGAGAAAACATCTGAATGATAACTCTAGGATCAGCCATGGCAAACGGGCCCTACTTCTAGCACTGGACATTGGCTGAGGCAGTATGCTACTTTGAAGTAGACTCCTTTAGTGGGGGGGGGAAGATGTGGTTCTCATGGGAAAGAAGTAGCTGTGAAGGTTTTGCAGGATGAGGGCCAGGAAGTTAAGTCTGCACCAGAACATTTTACAGTCTGCTTCTTCCATGTCTGCTGGGCACATTAATCGGGTCAACCATAATTCCTATTTTCCTTCTGCAATGGGCCTGAATATAATTCCTCCTTGAGATGGAGTCACTTCTGGTTTGGTAATGAGCACAGTATCTAGAATCACTGGTATATATGCATGAAGAGCTCCTGATGCAACCCACACTGGAAACAGGAGCTATAGGAAACATAAAGCTCACATAAGGAGACAGTAGGCACCTAAACTGTTATGTGATGCAAAAGAACAGAAAATAATTCCACATATGATCTATGGTTTTGTTTCCAATCCCAGTGAGCACACTTGAAGAGGAAAAAACATAGTCACATATAGCCTAAGGTATTGACATTTCCTGCAAAGGACACAAGAATGGAGGCTTTATATATGTCCCCACTTTCTTGAGATGTATTTCCTTTCTGCCATAATTACGATTATGACATCAGACAGCTTCTTACTTTACTGTTTTGGGAGTATCAAATCTGTGTTGCTTTGAGAACATGACCTTGTTGGCACAGTTGGAATGTGGGCCAGGAAACATGGGAGGTTGGACTCACATCATAGTCTAAAACAACTATAAGTAAGAGGCAGGATATTTTGCTGAGAAGACATTATACATGCCTGTCTTAAAAGCACTATGGGTATAAGAGTATCACTACACTGTTCTTAGGAGCAGCTTGTCAGTTCCTATCCTCTCACACCACTTCTTGACAGGTCAAGTGACATAGCTGTGACACACTGAGGACTCAAATCTGGTCAGTGAAGTAGATATGGATATAATTTAAGCAATCCTGTTTTTGGTTTTTACGGAGAAATCTGAGGCAGAGTAAGTTAAGTATCTTCCACCTGCATCACTGCACTGAGAAAGCAATGCAATAAAGAAATCCCTGGCAGAAACCTTGCTGAGTTTCATGAGAGTCCTCATAGGAAGGGTTGCTGCTTGACGTCAATGAAATCAGCAAGTACTTGTGCCTTGTTCAGTAAGGAACAAGGAGGCAGAGGAGGGGTCTTTGGTGCTAGTCTTTGGTCATGGTCAGTCAAGATATTATTGTGGATTTTTTTGAGTGTGGCTATTATTGTAAGTGCTGCTAAGTAGAGAGCAAAATATCTCTAGTACAGAATGTGGGTACTTGCCCTATCTCTGGGAGGAAATTTTTTTACGGCTGCTGAAGTGTAGGAGATAGTGGAGGAATAATAAGAGACACTGTAGTGTGTGGTCTGGGATGGAGATTCAATTGGTTAATCCTTCTTTGTTACTGTGCACTTGGAGGGGTTCTTCTTCCAGAAATGCATGGGGAGGGTTTTTTATGAGTTTCTTGCCCATCAACTAGTCCGGTCTTTCTATCCTGACTTAATACAGTTTTGTGTATGATCTGTGTCTTTATTGATACCAGACAAGGACTGTAGCATGTGCCTACTTTCTTATGTGATAGTGTTTGGATTTTACTTAGGGGAGCATCTTAGTAGAGTGCTTACTGAAGAGCTCTCCTGTTACTGCAGTGTCTTTTGGAAAGAGAAGAAAATTCTCCATGAATTGCATGAAAATCCAAGGCAGAATCCAATGTACATCTCTGTCTTGATTTTCCTGAGATTTAAGTTGAATAATAATGTTTTTAACTTAAATGTTCATGACAGTGATGTGAACACTTACAGGATAGACTGTTCAAGACTGTTGTGCATGCTCAGGGAACATGCACATATAATGCTTAATACTGCACATACTATATACAATCTAATTTTCTTTAACCAAAACTGTAAGTATGTTCAATAAAACTGGCATATCTGCCTCAATGTGTAATGTGGGTTTCCATCAGCTAAAAATCCCATACAGGAATATCTTCACAGTAGCTTTACTGTTGCTCACATTCAGAGCTTGACAATCCAGCCTGATGTCATGGGAGGCTGCCTGGAACAGAGGCTAGAGTGTTAAAGGAATAAAGTAGGTATTTATTAAAAGGCCTTCAAAGGATACACCTTGGGCAGTACAAGAGCCTGGCTGAGGCTCTACCCAAGACTCTACCGAGTCTTGAGTTTTCACATTTTTGTAAGTTTTGGTCCATTTACATATTGGGGTTAATTGTTCAATTACAGCTTCAGGTTATGAAGTCCTATCTTCCCAGTTTGCTCTTCTCAATTCACTGTTTAAACTTTTTGGACCTGAAGCTGCAATGGTGTCCTTGTTTCTCAGACTGGAAAAGAATTGCTTTGTCTAACTAAACTGTGACGATAACTTGCTAACACTTTATAGGAAGTTCAGAGTTACATACTAATGCAGTACAGAATCTGGAAAATATGAAAGCCAAAACTTAAGGCATCAAGCCTTTGCTCCAAAGGATCTGAAGGTCAGTGTCATGGGAGAGAAGGCACCTGACAGAAACGCAATGGCCTCTTTGGAAAGTGTGTATGCTTTTGTCCTGTTACAATGGAAATGCATCTTCCCTGAGATTAGCACTGTTGGCAGTCTCAAGGGAAAGGGGAGGTCCTGTTACACTTTGTTGTCTTGAAGAAGGTCTCTCTGGCAGAGCAGGATGCAGAAGGCCCTCCTGCCATGAACTGCACTGTAGTCACTCTGTGGGGAGAACAGATGAGTTCAGCATACAGGCCAGTTCATCCTTGTGCTCAGGAGCACATCTCCATCCTCAGGGAACACCCCTTCTGAGCTGTCTGGCACTGCTGCTCTCAGCAGTAGAGTGTTTGTTGACATGCATATTGGAAACAATAGCAGACTGTTGGGATTTAAAAATATTTATTTGCTGCTTTGCAATGCCTCAGCCTGTCAAGGTATATTCAGAGAACAGTAAAGACTGTCATATAGTGTGCGACATGACAGCATAATAGAATCAATAGAATTCCTCTTGACAGGACACAAATGGATAAGTCAAACAAAGATACAAGGATAGCAGGGATTTTTTCCTTCTCTTGCTGCTAAAGTTGTCCTGATTCTAGGAAAGAGAACTTCTGGGTTAAAAAAAAAAAACAACAAAAAAAACTGACCTGAAAGTGTGATAAATACTTTGGAATATGGGAAAGATACTGTTTTCTTTTTATCAAGTATATTAACTAATTTATTAAGTGAATACTTCACATAGTCTTGGTAGAATGTAAGTGTATTTTATGTTTGATATCAGTCTCCTCTACCAAAATGAGTAAATTTCTGTGCTGAAGAAGGTGACTGGAGGTTGGCCGAATTTTATTCTGCACTGAAATACCCTTGGCATTGTGGCTTCGAACAAATAAATGCTGTTTGTTCATCTAATGCCAATGAAAATTTTATGTGCTTTTGTTATGTTACCATGGAAAAATGCACCCTCCCTGTTACTAGGGTGGTTGATAGCCTCAAGGGTAAAGAAAAGGTCTGATTTACACTTTATTCCCTGAAAAATATCTGTCTGGGTAACTTGCATCAATTTAGGAGAGCACAGTGTGGGAGCCTCTCCTGCTGTGGCTTGTACTGCCATCTGATTACTCATTACACTGAAATCCCTATACATTTTCTGCAAAATAGTATTCAATTAGACTTTGCAAAGAAAAAAAAAAGAAAAAATAAAGCAAGTTAAATAACACTGGAAATTCCTATAGCCTTCTGTTCATTATGCATGAAGTTGTTAGCTGTTTCTAATCCCAAGGTTTCTGCATCTTGTTGAGTCATATTATTTAATACATGTTATAGTTCTTCTAGCATGCTTATAATTGTCAGAGTAGTCTTTATGATTCCTTTTTATTACTTCATTTATGTGTAGAATTAAATTCATTCTTACTGTCTATCATGAAATCAGAGCTAGGAGTTGCTGACTAAAATCCTCATGCAAAATTAGAACAAATATAGCAAATAAAACCAAGTAATTAACTTTTCTGTTTTTACAATACTTTTTTTTGTGATCATTCAGAAGGGTGACATTTTGCTTTTTTTCCAAAGCAATATTTCTGAAAATCAGAATTTTGCCTCTAGGTATAAATATTTCAGTGAGCACATTAACACTGAAATGTTATGGAGGCTTCTCATAAGTAGTCATGCAGTATTTTAGCATCAGCTCCGTTTAGAGCAGAAATTCAGTGTTGAAAGGGATTATTCTCAGAGACTTGAGGTTAAAAGTAAATTTTAGTGCTTTCTTGGTTCATCAATGTGGCAAGATATGGAACTGGAAAATTTGAAGAAGTAAAAGAAAGATATCAGTTATTCTACTGATTTTTTTTTATTATTGGTTTGGACTGGCTAAGATAAAACATTTATTACTTTTCAACTGAAACAAAATAAATAATAATCAAAATCTCATAAATATTATTAATTATTCAAATAATTATGTTTATAACAACTTCAAAGAATCTGTTTCAGAACTTTTCATACTATTTTTTTTTCTTTTCAGTGATACTCCTGCCAGGAAAGTAGCACAGCTGTGTCAGTTGGCAGGCCAGTTACACAGCCCAAGCAATGACAAAATAGTGATTTTACAAATAAACACAAGATAAATGTTGCATGAAAACTCAGGCATTAGCTTTCGGAAATAAAATAAATTTCTACTGGATCTTCTGGTTATTCCTTTTTGCTCGGCATTGGTTATATTTGCCAAGAATTTTTTGGTAGATAGGGATGATATTCTTTTTGCAGGAAACTGATTTGCAAATCTCTTCTTTTTTTAAAATCCTTTCCTCTCTTTCTTTGTTATTTTTACTCCTTCATTGTTTTCTGAAGAGGAGGAAGACCTGGCTATTTTGCCAACCTTCATTTGGATATGAGCCCAAATCCACCAAAATCAGTGACAGGCTTTGCACTGAATTTTCTATGTACTGAATCACACCTCTAATTCTTTGACGAGTGTATCAACACAAGCAAATTAATTTGTATTAGTACCAAATATGTATCTCACATCTATTAATATATTTTCAGTAAATAATAAATGCATGTTTCTCACAAAAACCACAGTTTATTGTGCAGAAATAGTGTGACTATAGTATTCTTCTATCTAGCTAAAAGGGAAGTTTATATCTGTTTATTCATAAGTAGAGTTCTGTGAGATAAGTAAAGGGTATGAAAATAGAAAGAAAAAATACTAGGAAAATGTCTGAGAAAATAAAAAGGGAATACTTTACTGCATCTGCTTGTATTGTTTTGTGGGTGAGATTAACTAGTATTTAAAATCTAATATCTTGAAATGAACTCAGATGTTTTATTGAACCACCCTGAATGTTTTAAAGACTCCAGAGGAAAAGTCTCCTTTAATGGATATATCAGAATTGTGAGAGCTGATTTGTATGAGGCTACCAAAAGATGATTTTGAAAAGTATAGGTTCATGTTTTTTAGTCAGAGGCCTGTCTGAAGTTTTTTTATTTTCTTTGAGAAATAAATGGAACTCTGGGCACTAGTGGGTTTGGTCCTTAAGTAATGTATGTTCAGTGGTTGAGAAATTAAAGCATTGTCTAGGAAATTTGTCTCACTTGCTGCCAGGCTTCCAAAAACACAAGGATTTTGGGAACAACCTGACAGAAACCCCTGAGTGACAAATCAGATAATGATTAAGGGATGAATTAAGACATAAGAGGCCAAACTGTGCTCCTGATTACTCCTATGGGGATATCCAAAGTCATCTCTGCACAGGGATTTGTAGACAAAATAAAATTTGCTCTGCCTGTGTTGCCAGATGCATTCAAGCTGCTTCTGCCTTAAAAGCTGGGATAGTATGGGTTTAAGATGAAGTCTTAAGGCAGAGGTGCAATCTGTTATTATTTGAAGCCTTAGAAATACAAAGTGGGTTTGAGGTATTTTTGTTGTTGTTATTGCTCTTTGAATTGGCTACATCTTCTTAAGGTTGAAATATTAGAAATAAAGCCTTTGTCTCCAGAGTTATAGCCCTGTCTAATTGCTGACTACCACCTTGAAAGGCAAAATAGAACAAGAAAAGCAGCAAAATGGAAATCTGAATTTTCCTGCATTTCAGACCTCTGTGGCTAGCAGAAGTAGGCACGCTTGTTACTAAAAACAAAAAACAGTAACAACCACCAACAAGTGTATATGTTTTGCTGATCTTTATTTCTAATTCTTAATGTCAGGACCTACCATAATACTGTGAACACTCCAGACTGAAGAAATCCTATTTAATCTGAAGTTATGCTTAGACATGTGTTCCTGGAAGACTTACAAATTGACTGTGGGCAAAATACAAAAAGAAGTGAATTGTCCCTAGCTTGATTTTATCGAATTACTGCAAATTTGGAATTAGTTATTGCCTTTGTAAAAAGTAAAATAAAGGCAAATGAAGACAAAAAACCATTCCTATTAGTGCAATCAGTCACTATTATGTGTTGTAACTTTGTGTCACCACAAGGTCTGAGAGAGCATATGGTCCTTACAGACACTTGGCCTTTGGCCACTTTAACTGGACTGGAAGATGGTTTAAGACTGTGATTGAACAGTATCCCTCAGGAGCTGAATGCTGACTTTAATTAAGTGATTATTTTAAAATGAAATGTTGGCTTTAACATGTTGCTAAGTTTCTGTGAACATTAGGCAATGCAATTTCAAACCAAAAATCTCCTTAATCTCAAAATAAGGGCTGGGAAGAGCAGTGACCTGGCTTCAAAGAAGGAGTTTCCATAATACTATCAATAAAGCAAATGCAATTCTCAGTCAGGTGAGAAAAAATCATGCTAATAGTTTGCGTAATCACCTCTTGGTTACCATGTAAGAAGGGGGTTGGATTTCTGTTCTTTGAACAGAAAAGTGGAGAGAAATAAAGGGGAAAGGCAGTAAAGATATGGTTTTAGTGTTCAAGCTGACCAGGACTCAAAGAAGTGATTGTCAATGCCAGCTTTGACAGCAGCTTCAGCAGCCACTATTTCACTTCAGATTCTCTGTTCCTTAGGGTTTCTGTTCTGTAACTAGAGAACTCTTCTGAGGGTCGACTATTTTGGGATCAGTTTGTGAATACATAGGAGAGAGGGAGAACTAGTGACAGAGCAGGAGCAGATTAAGAAGGGTGAGATGAGTGAGCAGAGGGAAATATGACTTAGCTGTGAAAACTGGGAAAATTGAGGGTCTGTGACAAAAAGTTTGGACTGAAGTGAGTGTTAATGGATGGTAGGGGTGATAACCTAAGGAATTAGCACAAGAACTGAGCATAAATGAGAAAAAGTGGGGGAAGGAGAGACTGATGATTAGAAATATTACCAGCTGTTGAAAACCGGGGATAAAAGAAAATAGGAAAAAGGGCAAAATCAGCAAATAAATTTGAGTGAAAGCAATGAAAATTAGACAATGCCCCCAGTTGTTATTTTTTTTAACTGTCTTTTGAACCACAGCAATAGCAACATGGTGTCCTTTATATGATGCATGAAGCCCTTCAAGTTCCTTATAGTGAAGGCTTTAAAGAAGAGCTGGGCAAAATGAAAAGGATTCACACTCCATCTGTCATCATAAAAATATGAGAAATGAAAAAAAGCTTTCCTGTTTTTCATAACATCAATTTCTGTATAGGTATACTGACTTTTAATAGCTATATAAAGCAAATAACAATTTTTTGAATTAGAGCACCTTATCTTCTACCTGATTCCTAGCTGTCCTCTTGCAGACATGTATTTTGGTAAAATTTTGTTCGAATAGGATGCTGTCACTGATGTGAATTTCACTGACATGAAGACATTTTACACCAAGAGGAAAGATTCAGTGCTTCTGGAAAAATAAAAACTGAAAAGCTGTGCAAAATGTTAATGTCAAATCTGACCATACCACTTAATGGTATAATGGTGACTGATTTTAGTATGTTTGAAAATAGTGTTATGATATTGCTGGGACCAGGGATTGCTTATTTTTGAAAAAAAATTTCCTGCCTTCAAAATATCTTCAACATAAATTCCTGTCATAGGCTTCTCATGGCTAATTGTGTAACTAATAAATTAGTAATTAGACAGAATACAAATTGCCACATCTCTGTGGCATCCTTTTTAGATTGAAGGATTCTCTAATGCTTCATAGTGAAGATGAAAGTGTTCTTTAGCTTTTCTTTGTTCTTTTTCACCAGTATTAAAGCTGTTTTCAGACCAGAGCAGAAATCACTTCTTTTTCAGAGTTTGTCTGCTTCTTCACCGGTGCCCATTTTACATGACAAATTTCTGACTGTCCAAGTGTTTTTCTGCTCACTCTGTTTCTAGCTATGGATTTCCATCTCAGCTGCAACATGTAGCTGTTTGGAGTACAGCCAGTTCTGTCTGCCAAGGGACAAGGTATTTCTAGAATTATCAGCTGCGAAGTCCTTCTATGAGATAGCACCTCTTAGAGAAAAAAATCAAAATGCTGACAGTAAAACAAAATATGTAGACGGCTGAAAAGGGTTTTCTCTCTGAGCTGACAATCATTTACACTATGTTCTTATGTTCTGTTCTAAAAGTGATGCTAAGTCTACAATTTGGTAAACGTTTCTATGTGATGATACTATAAGCATGATGACAGTGGGTCTGATTGATAAATTTTGCTAAACAAATTTTAGCTGTGCTTAAATCATTGTGGCTCAATCATCATATCTTAGAGTTGACTCTCAATGTTGCTTTTAGGAAAATTTTTATCCTCTTTGTTCAGGCAGTAGATGCTGAGGTCTGTGTTCTCTATGACTAGTGACAAAAATCAGTGCCTGCAAAGTATGAAGTATTGTAGCTGAGATGTGCCATATGAAAGAACAGAGGAATCTGGGCTAAAATCAGAATACTTAATAAGAAATGCAGTTTTTCAGGTCATGCTCCAAAGGAAAATATTTTGGATGAAGAATATTAATTTAATTTCCACAGTATTTTTTTTTTCAATCTCATGCATTAATGAAATGTCAGTGATTATAGTGCAAAGATATAAACCATCCAACTGCACATTTAACACCCCTTCTCATTTCTTTAGTTAATTAATTTGAATAGCAAATGCACCTTATTGCTTCAGTATCAGGTTTGATATAGAACAAATGACATACACATGAGTGCAAGATACAGCATTAGATCTCCCTGTCCTTGTGGGTTAAATAGAATAGCATAATTATTACTAAGAAAGCAATTTATCTGCAACTGCATGGAATTGGCTTTTAGCAAAGTTTGGAGACTACTTTAAAGAAGATAATATATTCATTGAAAAGAATGGATTTAGCTCTACATTTTCTTAAGCTTCTCTCCAGGCAACTGCTTGACAATTTAATACTGATTGGATGATATTTCATGTTCTGCATTAGTATTTTTAGCACCAACATTTCTAATGATTGTCTTTTGTAATCACCATGTGAAGAATTTTCCTGAAATATCTGTGAGGTAATTTTTTATTGTTGTTTTATTTTAAATGGATTTTATTTCTTTTGTGCTTCTGAGTAATTCACACCAATTCACACAGTTCACACAAAGTAAAAAGTTATTTTTAACTTTTAGAACAGCAAGTTAATTTCTGCAATCTTGTTTGTTAGGCAGACCATTTTGCATACTCAACAATCAAAGCAAAAGAGGTTTATTTTAATATTAAATTCTTGAAGAGTCAATGAGGTCTTATTTTCACCTTCCAGATCAATCAAATTTATTCTTAGGAATTTGAGCAGGACCATCCTCAGAAAAAAATCTCTGAATAATAGCATTTGGTGGTGTTTTTCATTCTGGAAAAAATAAAAAAGATCTTTCTCATCTCTCTGAACTGTTTTCAGCTCTCTTTGATTTGTTTTCACTTTATACTTGAGCTTCCTAGATTTGCATTAAACCTATTATATAATAACATATTCAGGTATTTATCTGACCTCTTTTTTCTTCACATCCTGATCACTGTGAAGGTCTAAAGACTTTTTTGGCAGGATTTCTCTTAATCTCTCACATTATGCTTCTGTAGTCTCTTAAATAGTTTTTTTTTTTCTTCTACAGGCTAAACTACGTATAAGCCCATCTTTAAATCCATTATGCGTAATACTATGAAAACTCAAAAATTCTCTTGTATATAAATTACTAACATGAAAAGACTATATTAGCTGAGAAGACTGTAATTGTGCTGCTGTGCTTTCAGTCTCCTCTGTGTGTGAGTAATTGCCTTTCCTCAATATGATCCTGGCAAGCTACAGAGAACAAGTGAAAATGGATAAAACCTTCAAACTGACTGTCCAAAAGTGAACCTTTTAATCAGTATCTGAATATCAATTAAAATGTCCTTATTTTTAAAGCTGAACTGTAGAATTCACGAACAAAAAACTATCTCAAATTAAGGTTTATTTGCTTTATTATGAAGAAGTGAGTGTTTTAGGATCCCAGTCTTTATCTGTTTAAAATACTGACCCGTGCTTCTTCTGAACGATGTACTTATGTGGTATTAATCAGACTTGTCAAAAGAAAAATGTCAAAATAATATTATTGAGCAATATTTTTAAAACTGGCACTTCAGTCTTCACTGACACTAAATAAACAAGTATTTTGATATTTCTCATTCAGTAAATAATAATTAAACACTGGTGGCTGGCTCCATTTGTCAGGTATGGACCTGCTGCACCAGGGAGCACTATATTCACTTCTATACCTTGGGGCCCTGTCATACAGGAGGCCCACAGATGTCATCTGCCTTTTCAGCAAGTCTCACTGGGATCTCTTTAGTGAGGAACCATGACTTTTGTTTTTTTCTATTGTCTGGCATCAGATGAGAAAGCAGCTGGACCATTCCTTTGCTGTCTGTGTGTGCCTGGGTAAGTAGAAATGCTGTACAGACTACCCACTTCTGTTTGCTTTCCATGGCCTCCAACTTGCCCTTGGTACTTCCACCTTACTTCTCTAAGATCAGGGACTTAGGTGAAATTGGTGTAGGTGCCTCTTGAGTTTAACCTCTGCTGTTCAGTCAGGTCAGTGTTTGTTTGGGAGTGATTGGTATCCTTTGGTCCATATGTTCAATGCTGATGGCATGTGATGACTTACAGTGAACAATGCATAATGTACATGTTGGTCGTAAAGTGAAGGAAAAATAATGTGAAAATTGACTTCACAGCTAATTTTCAAAAGGCTCTTATGCTTGAAATTTCATTAAAGAAAAAGACTTTGTGAACTCGTTTTGATTTTTTTTTTTGGAGAAGTTGCTCCTTGGGAAAGTTAATTTTTTTTTTTTTAATTTTTGATAAAACAAGGTGGAAGTAAGATAGTTCATGGGGTATAAAGAAAGTTCTGTGCTTCAGGGAGCTCTTTATTCCCACATTGTATATAGCAATGGAATTGCAGGAAGATTACAAAAACACAATGTAAGTAAAAAGTAAGTGCCAAAAATCAGAGGGGAGAAAATATTTTTCTTAATAGAAAAACTTACCAGGGACCAAATAAACTGACTTTTTGAAGGCATCTTATTCTGTATCTAACTGAATGTCTCAGACAAGACTTTACATAAGCATGTTGTGCTTACAGAAACAATTAATAGACCCATGTGAGTTATAATTGGAACACTTTCATTATTCTCACAGCTTTTAAAGTGCAATTTGGATAAAATCTCATGTTTTATTTTAGCTGTAAATCAGGTGTTACTCTACACAGTTTCAGATCTTATACAACCTCCTGGGCTGGAATTTGGACTATTTTAATCCTGTACTGCAAGGAGTTTAAGTAATTGTAAATGTCATATTTATTTCTGGAGCACTCATTCCTGTAGTAGAATAAATACTCAAAATGTGTTTACAAGGAATTAATGTACTCAAATTTCAATCTGATCCGAGCTCCTAATAGATTACAGGAAATGTTCTCTCTTTTTTACTTTGCAACTTCTTTCTCTGCTTATAAGGAGTTTGGGCCTTTTTGGGTAGACCGTATAAGAATTTGTCACCTGGGTTGATTCAAAGAAAAATTACCCAGTTTCAGTAACAGAGGATAACAGGCTGAAAGGACCCAGGGTGCACTCTAGTGCACCTCATATGCTGAAAGCCAAGTTGCTTAGGACTGTGTCCAGTTGGGTTTTTCATACCTCAAAGCATGAACACTCCACAACCCCTCTGGCAAACTGTTCTATTGGTCAATTGAACTTGCAGTAAATCAAACTTTTTTCTTACATTTAAATGTACTTTTCAATTTATACTTGGAGGCTCTTGCCCTGTCAAGGGCACCATGGAGGAGAGTCTGGCTTCATCTTTGTACTATCCACCATCATGTATTTATAAACACTGGTATCTGGTATTTATAAACCCTGTGAGCCTCCATGTTAAACAATCCCAGCTCCCTCTCTCTGATACACCTCTGGGTATTGAATGATCTGGTGACTTACATGCTTTTGGGTCACTTGTTCCAGTCCACCAATACCAAGCGGCTTTCCTGGAATGACATAGAATTTAGATGATCCTTCTGAAGTGATGTAAGTCTCCTTTTTTGCTTACCTTTTGAAAAGAAGGACATATGAAAGGAAAAGCTATAAAAGCAAACAATGGTGCAAGAGGAAAAGTTAACCTGCCAAAATCACTTCTCTAATGCTCTTCTAGGTAAATACCAGTCACCAACCACAGTGAAAACTATTGTCTGAGGAGGAGGATGTTGAACATTCCTCCTTCCCTGGTCTCTTAGTTAGTTATTAATCAAAGTTTGGATCCTATAAAGGTTACCATCTATGGATATCTGGAGACTTAATTTCAAGGCAGATGCACTGCACATGGGTGCCTGTAAGTTTTCTCACCACAGAAGAAATCAATCAAACCATTGTCACTCTTAAGGTCAATAGCAAAGTCTTAGCAAACTGATAGTAACCAGGATTTTCTACTGTATTCTCCTACACTGAACCAGCTATTCTCAGTAACTACCAGAAACACTGTTGTTTCCTTTCACTTCCCTGAGTGTCCCTTTATATACCACAAATTTTATTGCTGCTAACTGTTAGCATCAGTAACCTTTCAGGTTGCTATTGATTTCTTCTGAGTTGCTGTCATCCCAGATTTTCACCACTGGAGTTTCTAGTCCACAGATAGGAAACTGGAAGGAAATTTCTGTCTTTCCCAGAATATACCCAGATGAGAGCTTGTAACTGGAGAGCTTATTAAGCTCAATGACAAAGCTGCTTAGCTCCACAGTCAAGGGGGTTGTGGAATAGTAAGGCATCTGGAAATCATTTGTCTTATTTATATCAAAGCTTTTTATGGCGTCAGCATTGTGCTGTAGAGCACCCAGATACTGTAGAGTCAGCGTTCCAACATAAGACTCTCCTAGTAAAATATTTTCAGCTGAATCTACCACCTCATTGCATTGAGATAGAATTATTACAGAAGTGTATTTCATGAACTGTGCAATTCATGGGCAATGAAATTTTAATCCAGCTGCACAGTAATTTTGATAACTGTGAGGATTTCATCTTAACTTTATATCCCTGCCACCTTGAATCCTGGCATATGCCTATGGAGAGAGATAATTTAGATTTAATATTAGCTGATGGGAAGACATGAGAATAAGGGGAACAAAGTTAGCTAATTGGGAAGTTTAGGGATTGAACCAAACCTTTCCAATGTTCTTATCCATTACTCTGTGAAAGAGAAAATGGTATATTTTGCACATGGTTTGAATACACTAATCAACAGTTTCCTGGTTGAGAATTGCACTAATGAAAATAAATTTCAAGTGACATATTAGCTAGAAACATCAGTGTGTGTGTCTAGACCAGACAAATTAATTCAAAACGTAAGCAATGGGAACAAATACCAGCTGTATCTCCAGCCCTGCATAAATAGCTAAATAAATCAAATGTCTAGCTAAGGGTTTCCAAGGTGTCTGTGAGTAACACCTGTTTTGATTCAATGAGGTAGTTGTCAAGCCATGGTGCTCTCCAGATGACTTACTGAGCACCAGCAGGTGCCCAAAGCACATCCTCAGTGCTGGTACTTCTGTTCTCATGGGCAGAATGACCATTTTTAATTGAGCAACACATCAGTTTTTAAGATTAATCTGAAAACCTGCCCAGATTATATACCTGCTTGTGTGACTTTCACCTCAAAAAAGGGAAGGTAAAGAGCTTTTAAAACTCCTGTGTGGTTTTTCTTGAGCATATGCAATTATAATCAATAATTGTGACTTTTTTCATAGCTCTCCATTTCTCCAGAAATACACAATTCCAACTCCTTTATCATGCTGATACAGAGTTCTGAGGTCTGGCTGGTGTTACACATATGTACATGAGTGGAAGGGATGTAAATTGATGTTGATGTACTGACAAACAGCAGTTCTGCAGAACCAGTTGCAAGCAAGAGACACAGGGGGAAGCCAAGGGTTAGCATCTCAATCAATATATTGTTGCCTATTCATGCAGTCCAACTTACATATCTCCTTTTTATTGTTCTACTGCTCTTTTTTTTATTATTTTCTTTTTCTTTTTGAATAGCAGAGTTTTAAGGTGTGGTTGATGCTTTTTGCCAATGTTATTTTTCATTCCTGCTCTGAACCTAGAAATGTTGGCAATGGCAAGTTTTTTTGTTTGCATTTCAGGTATGCACATCAAAAATATAAGTGTAGGTGTATAATTAGGTCACGTTGTGGACACACCAGTGCATATTAATTATTCCTGATGGACTGCACCATGCAGATCCTGCCTTTTCCCTAAGTATCTCCATATCTGCAAAATATGGCCTTTAAAAGTGCCAGTTTTAAGTCTTGCATTCTAGGTACAAATGATACCAGTTTTACTTCTAGATAAAAATGATGCTACTTTTCAAGTTTCTAGGAAGCTTCTCATATAACTGAGCAGACAGCTGGGAAGGGTGGAGTTGCTCATAGTTCTACCCATAGCAGCACTCATTTCAAAAGTGTTCCATTTGGATTTTTGATGGAGAATCTATCATTTATGTCTTAATTTTTATGCCCCTATAAATTTGACTTATATAAGAATCCTCCTGTGTTTTCAGGATCATGTGAATTTGAGTGTGTGTGCAAACCAGATCCAAGTCAGGGCATATTTATCTTCTACTCAACTGCCTAAAATTGGTCTACTGGATTAACTCATACAAGACTATGGGAGAGTGATTCTGTTGTAAACTGTGATGGGTTGAACCCATCTTGTTGTAAGTTGGATGCTGAGTGCTCACCAAAGCTGCTGTATCTCTCCCCTCCTCATCTGGGAAGGGGAGAAAAAAAGTATAATTATATATATACTTTTGCAGTGTATAAATCAGTCTTCTTTGTCTCTAAAAAGCAGAATTTCTTTCATTCAACAGCCTTGGTAGCTGCAGATTAGCCAATCTGTGACATGGAAAATGTTATTTCTGTGGGGCATTCCCTATACAGTTCTCATAATCAGAAAATGCTCTTGAATTTTGGGGTGTGTCTGGACCACCTTATTTTAAAAAATATTGATTACTTTCTCTTTTGAGGATTTGTCAGTTCCTTTTAAAACTCATTTTTATGCTTGGCCTCCACATTCCACAGGATTATGCATTGCAGTTACCCTTCCTTTTGATGGAAAATAAATTCTGTTAATTTCCTTTAATGTTGCTGTGTGATGATTTCATTGATGTTTGCTTAGTTTCCCCATATAATTCAATGCTGTTTCCCCCCCCTCATATTTTGGCTGTTTACCATCCCTCTTTTAGGTTTTTTTGCATAGTCTTTGTATATGCTGATCAGAATTAGGCATATTATGGGTTCTGAAGTATCAGATTGACACTCGTGATTGCTATTTCTTTTAAAACAATTGCAAATATCCTATTTGTCCTTCTTTGGTGGAACTTTGAATTGCCAGAGGGCTCAGGATGACAACATATGTTTTTTAATCAGTAGAGTAGGTCACTGTAGAAGTCAATGTTATTTTTCCAAGTGTGTTATATGCACTTTTCTATATTTAATTTAATCTGCTACTGCTTTTATGTCTGTCTTATCTCTCAGCCCCACAAGTACTGCTTTGATCTTATATTTTGATGATTCTGTATCTGTTGATTGTTTATAGATGATGCTTAATGAAGTTTTCTCACCACCCTACTCCAAAATGGAAGAAAATAACCCTAGAATGTACTTTGTGAATCCATTAATGGATTCCTGGATGTGTGTCTTGAAGAATTTAGAAACAGCTTCTGTGGAACAATCTCAATTGTAGAATATTGCTGAGGATTGAATCATCAGTCCCTAGCAAATATAGGTATATAGCAAATACCCCTTGCAAATTTAGGTTTATTATGTATTCATATAGGTATAACAGATTTTAGTCTGAAAAACACCTGTCTTTAGGTGTGGAAGAAGATGTAATTTACTCTCCCATTTATTAATAGTGTGGTGCCCTGCCACGAGTCAAGCTCAAAACCAATCTTATTACTTGTAGGTGGAGAATAACAATTGAGGGATAGCAAAACTTATGTCGTCTATAAACCATAACTTTTTGAAATAGAAATATGCCCTAGAGTCCTGATTTCAAAATTACAAAGGGCTTGTTTTATACAGGATGCTTTGTGTGTGTATGTGTGTGTGATATTCCTGGGAAAACAGAGGGCTGCATTTATGCATATGTTACAGAGATGGAACATGCTAATGCATTATCACTTGAAGATCAGAGACTGTTGAGAGCAAGGTCTTGGGGTATTTAATGCTTTCTAAGGATTATCAAATTTTGCAACCAGATGTTTCTGATCCACTGGCATTAGGTTACTCAAATAATGAAAATATTTTTAACTGCATTAATCATTGGTCATTTAAGACCTCAATAATAATGTAAGCATAACAAATATTGGACACCTCTTAAGCACTGTCTCACCTTTTAGGGCAGAAAAAAAAAATTATTTTGCTCTGTGGGATGCTTTGCTGTTGATTATTGTGCAATGAGAACAAATGGCTTGCAACTGGTACTAGTGTTTACTTAACTGAGCTCCACAACTGTCCTGCAGTGCTAAGGTGCCAAGCATATGGCAGGCAACTGCTAATTAAGCAAAGCACTTTGATTAATATGTATCCTTTCCAATATGCTGCACATTTTACTTGATCTCTACTAACTCAAACAATGGCATTTATTCAAGTGTCTACTATTTTCACTGTCAGTTTTGCAACCTTTCAGCCCATTTCATGCACTAGTAATTTCTTTTGTGGTGGCAATCCTTCAGAAACAGCTGGGATTGAAGATGCTATCTTTCCCTTATGTAAGTTCTTCTTAAATCTGGATTTAAAGCCTAAAATCTCAAGATGCTTCTGTTGGACAGGTAAGAAATTCAGACATGTATACAATCTTCAGTATATACTACCACTTTTCTATTAAATCAATATTAGATACACTACAGAAAACCCCCCAAAAAACAGCAACCCACCTCTAGATTTCCTTCATCTTGTTTTTGACACAATGGAAATGTCCAGTTTAGAAACCTAGTGGCCATACACAGCCTTTGTAATAAATCAGTAGCTGGAGAATCACCTCCCTCTTTGACAGTGTCTCAAATGTGAACATGCACATGACACTGTTGGGGGTTTCTTTGTCAAGCCATAATATTGTTTGAAATTAGTATGAAATGGGGCTTGTGGGGTATTATAACTTCTAACCTATGACTTGCTGTCATAGAAATATTCTTAAATATACCTGCAGTACTGATTTTGGAAGCCCACAGTTTTAATACCTGATGATTAAGCTAAAATACACTCAAGTCAATCGAAGCCTTTATTCGCTTTTATGTTTTATTTCACTTCCTAAGGTGCAAGTTCCTGCAATTTTCCTTTCTAAAATTATGTCAAAAGTTTTGGTGCTTCATTACTGAAAGCCTTCATTTCAGTTATAAATTTCTTAGACATTATTGTCAAGTTCTAGTGTTCTGTCTTTTAGCAGATACTCACCCTAAAAAAAAAAAAATAAAAGTTGTTTTGAGAAACTTTACCTCCATTTTCTTAGAACACAGTTGCTTCAGTGGAAACCTTTTCTGTAGTCCACTTAAAAAAAAAGGAATAGAGAATCAGATATCTTCAAAATGAATGCTTGAATGAAAACTACATTTTCATTGCTTTTTTTATTTTAGTTTTGTAAGCTGTGAAGAATTTCAAAGACTATCTTGATTTTACTTACTGCCTATCCTTGCATGTGGAAAGAAATCAGGAAAAAGATGTAAACATCCCACTGAGCAAGTCTGTGAATAGTGTTAAAAAGGCAATTTCAGCTGGGCAGCTGAAATACTGATATATGCCACACCTTCTTTAAGAAAAGACAGTCCTAATGCAGTTTTGTCTGACTTTGTTGGACTGGGGAAAACAAAAATATTGAAATACATGGAAAAATCCTTCTGAAAGAAACAGGCTAGTATGAAGGCAGGTAGGATAGAAAAAAAACCCCAGATTTCTTCAGCCATAAGAAGGCTTTTAAAAGATCCAGGCTTAAGCCATCATGAATGGATATGAAGCATATGACAGTATTTAGTCTCAGTGAAACTTAGGAGTCTGTAAGGATCCCATTTTATGTGGAGACAAGTCCATGTGTTTGCTTCTGTCGTCCCTCATTTTGTGAACTGTAATTTTTTTTGTTCCCAACTATAGTTATTTTTTTCTGATTTTGGATTATTGTTATAGATGCTAACCACTATTCCATATAAAGTCCACTCTTGTAGGGTCAGCAGGTGAAAACATTACATTTAATTTTCAGTGAAGACGTGGGATTCATACAGCAACCTTGACTGGAATAATGTCTTGATTTTTTTAATCTATCTTGTCTCATATTTGATAACATACTTTGGAATGATGGCCTGTTGAAGGAAATAGTTTCATGCAGAAAAAGACCCAATAAGAATGTGATATAAGAGCATGAAATTTGATTTTTACATTTGCATAAAGTTATTAAAAATGAAGGGAATGCAGTGGTTACCATTAATTTTAAAAGTTTTTTCTTCTATTGAATTAACTGAGGCTCTTTATTGTAGGTTTGTTTGTTTGTTTATTTGTTTGTTGTTTTTTTTTACTGTGAGTGAGTTTTGGATGTTTGCAGGTTGTTCTGGAGAAGTGGATGAGTATGCAATATCACAAACTTATTGTTTTGCTGACCCAAGAATTTGTGGGGATACTCTGTAAATAGAATACATAGCCTGTATTTCATTTGATGTTATTATTGAACTTTTGAGGGCAAGTTGAGTACATTTGGGCTTGTTACAATGATTGTAGATCAGCAGATCATTTTCTGTGTATCTCAGAAAATCTATAGGGTTTGGTGCATGCTACAATGAAAGCCAATGAAGAAGAGGATATCTTCTTCCTTTTTACACAATGCACAACAAACTGCACGTAATAATTTTAAACTGCAATCATATTACAAGTGTGATTGTTAAGGTTGTAGAATTCTTCTAAATAATCATTTCTTGATGACATAATGTAGCAGGTTCCTTTCAATTTTTGTGTCGTATTAATTGCATGGGCTTTTTCTGACAATGTTTATGATTTCTTCCTGTAGATGAGGATCAGAGTAGGTTATAATAGTGTCTCTTTCTGTCCTGAAGATATATAAATCTGTCAATCCCTTTATGCTCTGGTCATATATGATCTAGGGTTTCTGCTGAGTGGAAATGCTTAGAGCACAGCCAGGTGTGTTTTAGGTGATTTAAAGGAAAATGAGAAATCTCATCAGAAGCTGTCAAGGGACCTTTATGGCTTTGGTGTGACAGGATTGAATTGTGAGAACTTTTGTGCTTCTTGTGTGTGAATTCAAAAATCTTCTAATCTTTCAGGAAGCCTCTCAGCATTGGTTCCCCTTTAGACCTCATATCTCAGAAAAATAATCTCCTTTCTGTAGGCAGTTCAGTATATGGCCATCATGAATTTTGGAGATGTATTGTTAGGCACTTTTAGTGTTAGGAAATCTTCTGTAAGATATGATCATCCTCCACTTCAGCTTTCAGAGTCCTTCCTGGCTGAAGGTATCTGAAGCTCAAATTGAGATCAGTCATGGTGTGCACATCCAGACCCTACTGAAGGAAAAGATTCCTGAGCAAAGTTTATACTGTTCATGATGGCCCCCATTCATATTTAGCATGAATAAGTCTTGAGGTGTTTTAAATCCATAATTCCTTGTTCACAGATAAAAAGAAAAGATTGTTCTGTTCTTTGCAGCTGCCTTTCGTATTCAAAGTTGTAATTACTGTCCCTCCTTGTCTTTTCTTTAGTCTAACTCCATTCTTCCAGGTTTACTTTCCTAACTGCCAGTTTATACACCTGAATAAGATATTTATCCTTTTTTTCATGCTATTACTGATTGTTTGTTTGTTTGTTTGTTTGTTTTTTTGGGGGAAGGTTTTTATGCAAGTAGGCCTAGATCCCAGGTGTATATTTTTGTGATTGATTAGTCCTCTCTCAGACAAATACTCAATTTCTCTCATCCTAAAATAAATCTCCCAGAAAATATGCTCAGTGTGTCTTTTAGTTTTCAAGGCAAGCAGCCTCCTGGTTGTATTTACCACTGAGCTCTGCACCTACTCTAGTAGTTTCACCAGGATCATATTTCCCTATTTAGCTTATGGGAATGCTCACCAAGACGAGCTACAAAAAATCCTTTACTAGGTCAGTGGCTGTGTGTCTTCCTTACCCAAAAGTCATTATATTTTTTTTAAAGAGACATAATTTTGTTGCTCACTCTAGATGATGCTATTTCAGATGTAAAATGAACTGCAAAGAATGGAGGCAAAAGGCAAAAAGAAGAAAAACAGAAGGGGTGGAGGATTGGTATTTTAAGGAAATGTGAAAGCATCACATTCTCCCTTTCCTTAGAGAAATTTTGACACTAGCATGGATTTTTAGGCAAACAGTTTTGTCTTTTACTGCATTCCCTAAAGCAAATGTTTCTGTGTGAATCCTTTGCTTGAGGTTTTCTACATGCCTTAATACCAGTTAATTGCCTTTGCAGCATTTTTGGGTTACATTTTTAGGTAATATACACATGTATTTGACATTTGTTATTTTCTTTCAGATGGCACTATGCAGTAGCCTGGTTAAGAATTCTCCAACCCTCATAATGAATAAATACAACACAATATAGTGTATTTCAGCAGGTCACAAGACTTCCCAAAAGACTATGTCATTTAAAGTGAGCTGTGTTACCATGCTCTGTAACACTAGCTGGTTAAAGCAGTATTTGTATTCTTTATCTGAGGAAAAAAAAAATAAACAAGAACAGACCTTACTATACAGAATTCAGGTGCTTACACACTTTTGCATATCCAAGCCATGTTAAATAATTTCTGGAATAAATAATTCAATTTTTTTTAATGCAATAATTGAATTACAAAAATTGGGAGATTTTTATGTGGTCAGTGACAAATCATCTCTCTCACTGAGAAATGGAATAGCTTAGCCTTTTGTCCTGGTTTAGGACAAATTTTGGTGGAAACTCCAAAAGGGATCCCTCTAGAAAGCAGATTCAAGTGGCCCCTACCCCTACTGATTTGGGAAAAGATTTCCTTGGGAAAAAGTGGAAAAAACTGTTTATTTAACAAGCCAAGTACTCACAAGCATAAAAATGAATAATATTGAACAATAAAATGTCTCGCTATTCTGAAGAGATAACAAACTCAGAAAGTCCTTGTCATGGGGTGTAGCTCATCTCGCTCAGCCTCTCTCAGTCCCTCCAGCACTGGGAAATGCCAAATCCTGGCCCCAGTGGGCCACAGGTGTGAGATCCTGGTGTTCTTCTGGGTTTTCAGTCCAGAGCAGGTTTGAAAGTTCCAAGAAAAAAAGAAAAAGTCCAGGGAACTTCACTGCCTCAGCCAGCTAAAAAACTAGCTAAAAGCAAAGGAGAGCTCTCTCCCGCTGTCTGTCCATGCCGCAGACAGAACAGTCCATGAGAAGGTAAAATGAAGCTCTTATCAGTGTGTTTTGAAAATGACTGCCTGAGACATTCCACTGCTTAAACTTCTCCCCCTCTTCACTCCCAAATCTAATTTTAAATGTACAAAACTTATTTTTGGGCTAACCAGATGAAGGGGGATATAATTCAGCATCATAAAGTCACCCCAAGACACCTGTACAGAAAAACATAGGCAAATATTAAGATGATACAAATCTGACTTCCACAGAGTTGCCTCTTGCTTATTTACACATTTTAAGCACAGAGCATTTATTCTGAGACCTATTAAATCTACTGAACACCAAATTAAGTTTCCTCCAAAACTTTGACTCTGTGAACACAAGGTAGCTCATATGTTAAGGATCTGTTACTTTCATAGCCATGACATAACTTTTGCTACAAAATTGTACTGTGTTCCAAAACATGTTTATGTAGACAACATTCATGTCTTGAGCTGCAGGTTGCCCTGGTCCACTTTCACCTCAGTGGGAATTTGATTCAAGTATTATCAGAATAGGTGTAGAAAATGTTTCTCTTGCAAACAACAGTTCAAATTTTATTTCTTCTGTCTCAAATAAATTTGATGCTAAATTTCCTTCTGAAGTCAAAGACTAAGAGGCTGTTGACAGTCATGCAAATGATGAAATAGATACTTTAGAGATTATGACTGTGATTCAAAATAGCAATAGAAAATTTTTCAACATAGGCTTAGAAGTGTATCCATCTAATTTTCCTGAATGGATGACCAAATTAATTAAACTAATGCTTTGATGCTGTCAAACTCCAAAAAGAGGAACTTCAGCTCATCGAGACATTAGCATCAATACTGAACATGAGTTATTCTAGAAATTCAAGAAGGGCAGGATTAGGTTTTCCTACATGCAATGTACATTATGAATCACACACTGTCCTTTTCTTTACCTGAAGGGCAACACTGGAGCTAAAAATGTATTTATTTCAATAGGAATTTGGCATATTTGCTGTGATTGAAGGAGGAAAAGGATATTGCAGCTACATTACTTAGTAACTGGAAAGTGTTAATTATGGTGATAGTCCTTTATTCCAGCGTGGTATTTAATAATTTTGCTAAATAACCCTCATAAAAATATTCACATTTGTATTCTTACTTGAAAATTTTAAATTCTTTAGTAATGCACATATGTAAAATTATTAAGATGAAGTTTAATTTTGTTACACATCCAATTTAAAGTCTTTTTATGAAAAAATTGAGTGGGAAGAATATCCAGGAAATTCTTTCTAAGAATTTAGTTAGAAATCATGTCAGGTTTAACTAAGATGATATCCTCTAATTTGCTTGTAAGTAAGCATACTTTTCTTCTGCTCCTTGTCAGTGACTTGTAATGAAGTTTGCTTAAATAAGTGTTACTGCATCTGTCAAACTGACAGGGTGCACTAGTAAATACAATATTTAGGTAACTTAAGCTTCTATGTCTCCTGAGACATGAGGCACTGTTGTGTTACTCAGCAGTGTTGATTCTTATTTGGCTTTTTAAGATGATATTTCTGTATAAATTTAGTTTTACCTCAGATTTCTTTGAGCTGGATCAACATTATTGCTATTCTAATTCATCTCTAGGTGTCTGAGCCTTTTGTAGCTGGCACTGGTCCCCTGAAGCAGGGAACCTACTTTTCATAATGTGACGTGTTAATGCCAATATAATAACACTAACAAACAGCAGGGAGCCCAGATTCATGTTCTCATAGTGACTAACAAGCCCTTTTTCTTAAAAGAGATAATTAATACCATGTGCAGCATTCTTTTAGACCTTAATTTTGTAACAAAGGTACCATTGAGGCACCTCACAGTTTTTGCAGTAAATCCTCTTGAGTGAGGCTTCATAGGTAGTATCTCCAACTTCAAAAGAAACAAACCAAAAATATGTTTCAACTCTAGTAACCAGCTCTTTCATGTCTCCCTGGCAGACTAATGTCAGGAAGTGGGCGTGATGTTCATGTTTCTGTCCTATAATAATAATATAATAATAAAATAATAATTTTTTCTTGCCACAAGGCTTCTTGCATGTATTCCTACCCATTGAGGCCTTCCTCAATGGCACAGGGTGCGGGGTGGAAGGAGCAGGAAAGCATCTGGGTTTGCCCAGTGGAAGGCAGATGTGCACTACTCCTTCAGGCTGGTGTGAACCTGCTTACTACAGGTCCTCCTGAAGCCAAAGGAGCTCATTCAAGAAGATAGAAGGTACTAATATATCTTGCTGACTTAGGGCCTTTGTGTGGCTCTGTGGCTGCACTGCTGGCCACACCTTGTCAGACCTGTAGGTCTGCATTTACTAAGAGGGAAAAGATAACTCCTGCCCCAGTCCATGCTTCTTTCTCCAGGGTGGCAAGCACTGCAGAAATGCACAAAGAGGAAAAATTCATTGTTCCTAAGTGTTGAATTGTTCTTGTGGGATTGAATGGTAGATTGCAAGTCCATCTGTCTATATACAGTCTGTTTACAGAAGGAGATATATGCTTTATTTTTCTTGTAAAATGTCACCTGTAGGTTTGTAACTGGTTGAATACTAATTCGTTTCACACATAACAACTCATTTTTGAAATACAGTGAAGTATTTGCAAGGAAGCTTCATTTAAATTACTCCTCAAACCCAAAATACATGATACTGCAGCTGTCAAACCCAAGAGCTCAAATTTATGAATAAGGTTTAAACCATCCCTTCCTGCTTTGAGGTTATTATATCAAGAATGATAAATCAGTATTATGGAGGGTCTTTTTTATTTCTGAGGTTTTTTATAGGATATCTTCTTGCCTTAGAGTGCATTTAGTTTATTTATTTAAAAAATTTGTTTCCTTTTGGAGATTAAAAAACCCCTTCTTTTTCTTGATATTGCATAGATTTAAATCTGCACAATATTTCATATCAATATAGATACTGCAAAATATCACTTGTTAATATTTATCTTCTTAAGAATCTTGCATAGAACTTTAAGAATCTTGTGAAAACTCAAGGAATTGAGCACAAGAACTAAGTTGTTCATACAATTTTAACAAGGGATTGAACATAGAATGGGCAGTACAATAACAGTTCTACAATAGTGGTAGAAACTAACTACTTTGTGCACGCTCTCCTGAATATTGCATGGCTTTAATATTTGAAAGTAATATCCTTGAACAAGTTCAAACAAAAAATTTCTTTTAAGCATTTTGAACACAAAATTCAGTACGAGTGATGTAAATTTATGCTTTTGTGTTCTTTAACTGAACAGAAGGAAATTACTTGGGGAAATAATGTTTCCTAATCCTTTATTTTACTCTGGCATCTGTTAGTTCTTACTACTGTGTGAACAAGAAATCCCATATATTATTAAAAATATTTTATTTTAATAACAATTATCAAGGGCCAACTGGAAACATATGCCTTGAAGATTTGTAAAATATATTTGTTAGGCAAGATAAATTAAAAAAAAACACAAATAAAAAGATCAGGGATTGAAATGTATACCGTAATTCCAGTGCAAAACACTTAAAGGGGTTATCCTGTCTAATTCAGAAGCTATTACTTTGTGAGTACATGAAGAAAATCTGGTTTCTAAAAGACAGTAAGTTTCAGTTTTTAGGAATCTTATGAGTTAAAAAGTTTCAAAACCCTTGGAACCTAAATAGTTGAGGTTTGAGGTTTGATTCTATTTACAAAAAGGCCTTCAGAGATGGGGAGGGGGTTTTGTGTGGTTGCTCATGGGGTAAAAGAATCTCTAGGAGTAAAAGAAACACATAGATTCCATAGTACAACAGCTGTTTCCAAGCACCCACACAGATTTTTTCTATTGCCTTGCCTATTATTCAGGGATTTTTACAGCCTGTCCTTGCACTAGGACATCCCTGCTAAGAATACCAGGTGTAAGCTTACTCTTATCTTAGAAAAATGAATCTTGTGTTACTCACGATATATAGCAGCACTCATAAAATTTGTTGGACCATGCTTTAAAATGTTTGCATCCTAACTCGTTTCCAACTGTCTTTTTACAAAATGCAGCTTCTAGTTGGAAGAGACATGCAGAAGAACTTTTCGAATAGATTCTTAGGAGTGCATGGGGATGTGATGATATCAAGGGAGATGGGTTTATTTATGAACAGATGAATTTGTTCCAATTTTTAGTGTTATATCTACAAAAAAAAAAAGGCACATTTCAGGGCATTATTTCTTAGTTTTAGCATTAGCAGTATGTTTATCTCTAAATGTTTCTCATTAGAAAAGTCTTAACCTTGTATTATTTGATGACGACTAGCAGTTTAGTAGTTGATGTAACTTTGTAAATAGCTACCTGTTTTTCAGAGAACTGCTTCTATTTGATGAGTATATTTAAATGTTTTTTAAAAGGAATCTCAGACTTGTCAGGCAGCATATTTTGCATAGTTAATATTTAAAAGAGATTAATTAACTGTGAAGTCAACTATTTTTAAGTTGTGTTTTAGCCTGCTGTGTCCTGTCAAAAGGCATATGCTTTCTTGGCTGATAAAAGTCTTATTAAAATATACATTGGTAACATGAAAACATCTGTATTATCATTGATTTTTGTAGGATCCCTAGTGATTAGGTGATTAATATTTTTCTTTTACTTGATTCAATTTTTACCACAGCACTCCATTTTAGGATTATAACTGCTTCCTGACAGCAATCCTGGCAACAAAAATTCCTGCCAGTAATCAAAAAACTGTTAAGTAATAAATCATAATTTTCAAGCAATGACTCTCTTGAGTTAATACAGGAAAACTAATTGCATATAAAATACATGCTAGAGATGATGGTCTACCTCGTTCTGTGTCAGGGTACCTCAGTTTTTGTTGTGCTGTTACATTACTCGTGCTGTTAGTAACACATTGTATATAACACCCATGGAGCATGATCCAGCTTCAAAAATCCTTTTACCTGATTTGCCTCTCTTGTTAATGGCACCTCCTATGTGTTTCTCCTAATACGTGTCTGTTCTTTTTCAGGAAAATGCAATTTTGCATGGGAAGTATCTTCCCATTATGCTTTCTGTGGTCTTGTAAAAACAACAACAACAAAACAAACAAACAGGAAAAAAAAGAAAAAAGCACCAAAACAAAACAAAAAAACCCCCAGATCTATCAGGCAAACTTGCACAGTTGTTTGTGCAGCATGAATCCCAGAGTGGTTGTCAGATTTTTGAGAAACTTCTGAGCAAGTATTTTTTGCAAAGGTACTTGATGATACTCAAAGCAGAAAAATATGTCCCCTCTTTATAAAAATACAGAATATTTTGGGGATATTTTTTGACCTGAGCTTTCTGTAAAGCTTAAGATATTACTGATTGCCAGTTATTGCATATAAATACACATAAATAGGATATCTACTGATTTTCTGATACTGTCACAGGATCCTCACTCAGAGTTTCATCTTATTGGTATGTTAAGGTTTCTTAGAATTGTAGCAGAACAGGTGGAAAGGCCTCTCAAAGATGCAATCTCTATCTAAAGAAGACCTTTTTTAAGTGGTCTAATGGAAATGGGGAAGAGCTATATCTGTGATGAGTTTAGTGCAGAATAAGGCATCAGTTTGAAACACTAAGTGGTAAAACAATAAAGCATGAGGGCTTTCTAATTTATAAATTTGGAATTTGTTGGGCGGGGGGATGAATATAAACTATTTGCAAACTTGAAGTGTTTGAAATTGTATGCTATTTATGAGATCTCTGGGGTGTAAACAGTGTTCATAAGCTAGGAAGACACATGAAATAAATGTATATTTAAAGAATGAAGAAAAGTACCACAAAATTATGCTGTTACATATTTATTTGTAAGTCATTATATTTGTAAGATTGTATCTGTAATGTAGGGACACATCATTTAATATCCCTTGATCATTTTGTCATTCCAGGTAAAGAGATTTTAAATGTGGAAGTGATAGTAAAATGTCAATAAGCATTTTCTCTGTAAGCATGCTTTCTTGATTATAGTAATAATGAAAGTTTGCTTCCCCTCATGATTTCTGTTTAGCTAAATATACGATTTAAAAAAAACTCAAACAAACACAAATTAGTGCTATTGGTCAGAAACAAACCAAGCAAAGAGTTTAAATACATTAAATCTAATGTATTTAAATCTCCCTGTGATCAGCAGGGAGACTTATGTACACAGACATACTTTTTCCCCAATTCCTACAGAATTTCTTTACTTCTGGGGAATACTCTGGATCCAGTTCCCCTTTCAGATTCTTCTGAAACCACCAGCCCCTCTCGAGGCTCTTTCTGACACTGATGTTGCTCTGAAATACCTCTTTCAATCTAAGGGGCAAATGCTGTTGAGATCTGTAGTGGGCATTAAATGTAGATACACTACAATTGATGTGAAATGTGAAAGAAGGGGATGTGGAATGTGGAAATAAGAAAAAAAAAAGAGGAAAAGGTTTTTAGAGTGGCAAGTATTGGTGACTTGTAGGCAAGTGATTTGTGGCAAGTAGGTTATCCACAGAATACCAATGTGACAATTCTCAGGGCAACCAGTCTGGGAAAGCAGAGAAGAAACTAAGAAAAGGGAGCCTGTTCCCAGAGCAGAGCAGTCTCAGGCCATTAAGAAGTAATGACAGAAAGAATGAGAACAGAGCTGGAGACTTGACATACATCAGGAGACTAAAGGAAATTATAAGAAATTAAAGAGGACAGGCGCACAAATTTTCTTAACCATCATTAGATCTAAATAACACACTCCTAGTCTCCTGTCTAGGAAAATAACAAGTTGTAATGAAGGCTTGATAAAAGCTGTCTTGCCTTTCTATGTCATTGCATGAAATTCTGGCCAAACCACTGTGCCTGTGTGCTGAAACACACTGTATGCTGTATAAAACTTGTGCCTGTATGCTGAACAGTCTTCTTGGATGTAAGCATCTCAGGGCATATGAGAGTTTGGCTGTATTGGTGCCTTAAGTTTTAGTTTTCATATTTTCCAGATTCTGTGCTACATTAGTATATAACTCTGAACTTCCTATAAAGTGTTAACAGGTTCTCTTCACAGTTTAGTTAAACAAAACAATTATTTTCCAGCCAGAGAAACAAGGACACCATTGCGGCTTCAGGCCCAAAAAGTTATAAACAACAGTGAATTGAGGAGAGCAAACTGAGAGGATGGAACTTCATAACCCGAAGCTGTAATTGGACAATTAAACCAAATATGAAAATGGACCAAAACGTACAGAAGTGTGAAAACTCACGACTCAGGGTATACCTTAGGTAGAGCCATGGCTGGACTCTTGTACTGCCCAAGGTGTATCCTTTGAAGGCCTTTTAATAAATACCTCCTTTATTCCTTTAACACTGTCTAGCCCTCTGTTCTAGGTATTTTCTGACAAGGCATCAGTATGACCAACACTGGATTCCTTTTAAAATATTTTTTTTCTCCTCCTGTAACTGATTGCACTGAACGTTGCACAAATTTTGCAGCTTTTTTTTCCTTCACGGTGGAAGTGATTTTTATCTCTTTTAATGGTTGTCAATATCATTGCTTGAAACAGAAAATCAGTAGTATAAAAACAAGAGGACTGGCTGGTGTAGCACACATGCATGCATGGTTGTCTTGAGTACTTCACCACACAGGATGGATTCCAGGAGACACCTGTGCAAGGTGAGAGTCATTTGGAGGAGAAGGTGGATTATTGAGAATGCATTTAATGGAGTAAGCCAAGGAATTAATGCTTTCATATATTAACCAGGTAGGAAAAGTATGTAAATAAAATGAAGCAATATAATGAATGATAAAATCTGAGTGTTTTGAGGGAGAATGAGGGCTATAGATTTCAGAAAAAGATTATAAAATGCTCATATTACAGCATTCCTTTAACCAAAGGGGTATAACATGAATCTTTGCTTTAAGCTGGTTGTGGAGGTTTTCATCCCTAAGTATAACCCAGTTGCAAAGCCTAGAGCATGCTTTCACTGTGAGTTTTCAAAGAAAAATCTGATTAATACAGGAAATAATGTTTTCTTTACAAGAAAGTATATAATAGAGCTGTAACTCTGCTGTAGGAGAGGGGAAAAACCATTTGTATGAAAATAGATAATCTTCCTGACACCATAGTTATAAGGACCCATTGTTCATCTTTAAAGTATAAATTCCTGTTGTAGTACATCCGCTTGGTAGACTACAGTGAGAAATTGCTTAGCACTTGTCATTAGAAGATGAGAGATTAAATGGGGCCTTAAAAAGGCTAATATTTCTGTGAACATTTATATCCTTCCATCACACACATCTACAATAGAGCTCCCAAATTATCTTGGAAGTCAATGATTAGTGAAATTACCTAAGATCTTCAATTTATTTATGTTTCATAAGTTTAATGGTAAGACTCTTATGCAAACTTTTACAACTAGCCTTTCATATGACAGCTTTTAGGGTTGTGTTGGGTGGATATTTTTAAAAGCCATGTAGGCTTTCAAAAATATTTAAACTCACTGGATTTTATAAAGCACAGATTCTCTCTTCTATAAGCACCTAAGTATGCTCAGGTTAAAAAATATTCTTCCATTCCAAGAAAAATGCTTATGCAAAAAAATTATTCTTAAGCATTTAAAGTAATATGCATTTTAAATTAAGGGTAAATTGAAATGTTTTTTGGGTCTGACACACATTGTATTCAAGTCAGGTACTATATGTATTGCAGTGATGACAGGAGTCAAAGTATGTTATAGACTATCAAAGAATAGTCCTGTGGGCACCAGGACAAACAGTCTGATGGCCTGCAGTTTCAATGTTATGAAAGTGCATCAGTACTACACCAGGAACATGCAGCAATTCCAGATCATTGTCTCCCTTGTTATTTGTGCTCTGTTTACAGCATGCATCTCATGGTTCAGTTTTCCTCCTAAAGTCTGGTCCCAGAAAAGCAACTGACAAGTAAATTGAATTCCTTCATTATAAGCAATGCAGTCATTGCTACCATGTGAATGGGATTTTACTCTATTTCTCTAGATACTGCTCTGAACATGGATAGGGAAGATAAAGAGCACCCCATAAATCATTTCTGCATAAGCAAGGGCAAGCAAATGTTAATTCATGCTGAGTAGAACTGCTGTGTCCTCTATGCATATATACATATATATATATGCGTGTGTGTGAGGGTGCGTGTCTATGAGGAACAAAAAACCTGGCATATAGGCAAACAAGACAACTGCCCAGCTAATTTAGGGGAGTTTTTAAGATCTTCACTGAACACAGTTCAGTTAGAGTTACTAAACTCAAGCATATTATGTCAAGGAAATTTACTCATAAAAGACTGATACTTTCACTCTAGCTGGGTGAGTGAAAGGAGTGCTTCTCCTCTAGTTGAGGAGAATATTCCTTGTAGGGACAGAATGTATGACTATCCCTAGGATAATTCATATCCTCCAAGCCTTTTAAGATACTGATTTTTTGACTCATAGTAACTGTTTTCCTGAATGCAGATAAAAAAAAAAGAACTTTTGTTCTTTCTTAACCTGATGCTTAAAGCCAAAAATGCTTTTCCATATTGCCAGCAAAACTGTTCTTAGAGCATACACGTGATTGGGACCTTCAGGTTTATTTTGCTATGCCACATTTTATAAAAAAACAATGTTCTCCATTTCCACAATAAGTTCTAGAATGACGGCTGTGCTCATGGTCTGTACGTCTGCTAAAAACATCATTGTGAAGAAATACACAATGAAATAGTGGTAAATAGAGAAGAATGGGTAAAAACTTTGATTAATAATGGATATTAGTGATTTTAAAATCAACTTATCAGTTTTAAGTATATGTTTAAGTTTCATTCATGTAAATGTTTGCAAGAAAATGAACGAGGATTTATGAGAAACAATCTGAAATTGATCAGTAGCATTCAGTAATAACACTCATACATCAATGTTCTTAAGGTAAAAAATATTTATTGAGAAACTCCTGTGGAGCCCTTTGCCTCATGGCTCACCTGGCTTAAGACTTTGACCATTAAACTTTTATGCTTTCACAACTCAGTCATAGTCTGCCAGAAATACGAGGAAAATAACCCCATGCACCAGCGCAGGCTGGGGGATGACCTGCTGGAAAAGCCCTGGTGGACAACAAGCTGTCCATGAGCCAGCAGTGCTCTTGTAGCCAAGAGGCCAGGGGTGTCCTGGGGTGCATTACGAAGAGCATTGCCTTCAGGTTGAGGGAGGTGATCCCACCCCTCTACTCAGCCCTAAGGTGAGGCACATCTGGAGTGCTGTGTCCAGTTCTGGGCTCCTCAGTACAAGAGAGACATGGAGCTCCCAGAGCAGGTCCAGCAGAGGACAACAAAGGTGATTAAGGGACTAGAGCATCTCTCTTATGAGGAAAGGCTGAGAGAACTTGGTGTGTTCAGCCTCAAGAAGAGACAGCTGAGAGGGGACCTCATCAATGCCTGTCAGTATCTGAAGGGAGGGTGACAAGAAGATGGATCCAGGCTCTGCTCAGTGGTGCTGAGCAATAGGACAAGAGGCAACAGTGAGAAACTGATGCACAGGAAGCTCCACGTGATTTTTTCTCTGTATGTCTGCTCTAAATACTCTGTGCTCCCCAGAAATTTTAGAGCAGCACTTCACAGTCTGGAAGGCTAGATTTCCTCAGGCATAGAAGACACTACCCCTGAGCAGTAAATTAGGGAAGCAGTATAATGAATCCTTTCTCCTATGTGGTGGAGGATAAAATGGGAAGTAGTTATGAGGGTTTAATTCCCTTTCATATGTAAAAGAGCTTTGAACTCTTCAGCAGGGAGCACCAGGGTTGTACAATTTTCTATACTGATGGTAAAGGAATAGAAAAAAGATAATAAAAAAAATAATTCTGTGGGTCTTGAATGTGTTCCCAGTGCTTTATTCCCCAAGAGATCAGGTTGCAGTGATGGTTGGGATACTAGGCAGCTTCACTACTTCTACAGCTTGGGCTATAGGATTATGAATTTTATTTAGGGAAGTGGGAAAAGGAAAGAGGACAGGTATGTGCTATATAAGATGCTAAATAATGAGATGGAATATGATTTCTTAGTTCCTTCTTTTTTGAGTCTGTGGTAAATATAGGAAGCATGAAGTACCAGATTAGCCTGAGGTATTTAGTTAACTTCCTTGGATTTTACTCCAGCTGTGACTTACTCATCAATGGCCTTCCCTTCAAAGCAGTCCCTCCTGGAACTTTAGGGTGTGAAAAGTGTCTGTGCAAGACTATGGAGGCAGGAATAAATGAGCATTTGTACATCAGGATCTCTAACCACCCGGGCATGAACAAAGTCTGGAAGGATTTCCTTGCATAAAGAAAGGATGACAGAAAACACACACCCTTCAGAGGAGCTGAGGTTATTGTATCTATGTCCTCCTTCATTCAGAGAGTTTTCCTAAAACACTAGGGTATGGCTTGTCATCATTTTTTTCCTCTGTCAAGACATGGTTCCCCAAAATAGCTACAAAGTGGGTTTTGGTACCCATCACTGCTACTGTGATGGCCACCAAGTGATTGTTTTATTGTGTTTCTCAGAGACAGCTGTCACACTTTACTGTTTCCTGGTGTTAAATTGCATTATGCAGCAGTCAACTGGAATTCACCCCTAAGTGTTGAGTTTTGCTGGGATGCATATTAACGCCAGAAGGGCATCTGATTTGTTATTCCTAATTCTTCCTTGAATCTCCAGTGTCCCATCATTTGCTCTTTCAATTTTTATTTTGTTTTCCCAGGATCTCAGAGGTTTTAATTTTAAGCTGTCAGCTTTACATCACATATGATACTTTTCTATTCACATAATTTTATCCTGCCTGCTAGAAAACACACACTTCTTAACTGAAAAACTCATAAGTGAATTGCTAAGGCTTGTGGCTATTATTAAAATACATATAAATATTTCTTTGCATTATTTCATCAAACAAGAATTTGAATCTCTGTCAGGTGTTTTACCTAGTGCTTTATTTCACACCATGACAAACATGGGAGACCCTGGTCTCTGATGTGTTTTATAGTAAACAATTACTTTGCATTTTCTGTGTATTTCGGTATCTTTATGGAATGTGTACTACTCATGTATAAAGATATGTCCAAATATTATCACTCTCTTTAAATGCAGTTGGTTGTCTATATTATTCATTCTAAAAAATTCCATCCTAGGCAGAAATGTTTTTATTGAAGAAATTTGTTCATTTCTTTCAACACTCATTGATTTTTTTTTTTTTTTTTTTTTTTACAAATGGCTTGGTGATACCACACTGCAGGCATCTTGAGGCTCTTGGTGCAAATCCAAATCTGTTGCAGATTTGTGCATGGATTATCCTGAGTTGAACTAGAATACTTTTTTTTTCCTTAAATTCTTAACCTGCTTTTACATAAGGATATTTTTGTTTATTTGTTTGTTTGTTGGATTTTTTAACATGCTCTTTTTTAATTTTATTACTAGAAGTAAAAGGAAAGTCAAAGTTGATTGCTTTAAGAAAAAGATTTATCTAATTGATGATTCATAGGAGTAGATGAAGTAGGTAAAAATAGTCTGTTGAAATAAGTCTATCTGTTTTATTGACAGCACCGCATGAACTTTGACCTCCTTGTCCTTTATCTTCTCTGTCAATTTACTTAGTCTTGACCCTTCAGGCTTTGGTGGTTTTTTATTAATGTGTCTGAAGAATTTTTTCTATAATTTTGAATATGTTTGAAAATTCTCTCTTTTCCCTGTTTGAAATATTTCCCATCTCTTAATTAAAATTCTTTTTGAAGGCTTGCCTTTCTTCTGAGGGTCAGAAATGTTCAATCATTGCATATAGGTCATGACCACTGTGTAAAATAATAAGTAAAACAGACTAAGTAGAGATGAATTGAAAGGGTATGGACAAGCCTCAGGATTAGTCTCTTAAAAATGCAATTTCTTAGGTTAAAGTCTATTTTGCCATAAGGAACCTGCGCAATAAATAAGAAGCATTGCAGAATACCCTTCCATTCACAATTCTGTGAATATAGATGCCTGAACTGATTTTGGAGAATGCTTTCACTTGTTTGCTTCATAATACAGGAATATTGAGTGACTGGAAGAATTTAACTTTTTTTTTTTTTTTCCCAGTGCAGGGAAGGAGTCAAAGAAACCTGTTGGACATAAAATTTAATTCTGATCATGAATTGTGGTTTAAAGTTGACCTGTTGGGGCACTGTCCTTATTTGCATGAATGTTTGTAGAACATGGAAAGAACTCTGTGCTGCATAAATTTTGGTTACTTAAGCACTTTGAGTCAAATATTTCATTTAGTTGCCTCACAATCAATTTAAGAGCTTGATTTTAAGTGCTGAAATGAAAAACCTGCTTCTAAATTATGTCTAAATTAGGAAAAGGGAGGAAGTAATGTAAGGAAAATCTGATATTCATTTTAAATATCCTTGCCCCTGAAGCTAAGTATACAGAAGTACACTGAAAATTAATTTGGCCTATTTCCCTCTCTGTGGTATATTTTTTAATACA
Source organism: Cinclus cinclus (assembly GCF_963662255.1). Lineage (NCBI taxonomy): Eukaryota > Metazoa > Chordata > Aves > Passeriformes > Cinclidae > Cinclus > Cinclus cinclus. Next base: position 85,429,750 of record NC_085046.1, on the reverse strand, counting down.
AACATTATTTTTGAGATGTGTATCTGTTTTGAAGGGCCTTCCAATTTTAAAAGATCCTACAAGATAAAGTTAGCAAATTTTTCAATCAATATTCCAATATTTTCAAATAAACAGTTAACCTTTAGCACTTGGAATTCATATCTAGTTAGGAACCTTACAAGGGTTTTGAGAAATTTTTTTCATAGCAAGGAATTTTGAAAAATTTTATTGAGTTTTAACCTGCAAATGGATCCAGCCTAATTTCTGTCAAAGCTGTTTTGCATTTTTTTCTCATGATTTTGTAGGGCAAGACACCTGAAAAATTAGTCTTTATTATAGAGTTGGTCCTATTTTTAAATCAAATATTTTCAAATTTGAGCTGAACTGAACAGCATCTTTTAAAGGATATTTGAAAAAGAAGAAAGTAAATGCAACTTTGCAGACTTTCATTGCACATCACGAAACTCTCACTGCAGAACCAAATTGTACATATGTCCCACGATCTTGATTCAATCCCATACATGCTCTTGATAATGTGATGGGTTTTTCTTTAAGTGGTCGTGTTTATGGTGTAGCCATTATGATTGGATCTTGAAAAAGTTGCTTTCAGGAGGAAGAATATATGCCACAGTGTTTTGAGAGGCTTCAGCCCTCATAGAAAGGATTTTTGCTGATTTTCAAGCAAGAAGAAAACAATTTCATTTGTCTTCAGGTATCTTCTGATGTTCTGACAACTGCTGTGACTAGTCTGCACAAAGTTACCTTTGGATCTTGAGTTTTATCAGCTAGGAAGTGTGAGGTATATGAAAATTCTCTGGTTTCACTCAGTGAAGTCTTGAAAAGTTGTAGAAGAGTTACTATTTTGGCTAGAAAATAGAATATGCGCTGGAAGAAATTTGTACTTAAAATAATTCCCTGGAAATGTTCAAGGTCAGATTCGATGGGGATTTCAGCATCTTGTTCTAGTAGAAGGTTTCTCTACACTAAAAAACCCAAACAAAAAATCCCCAAAAAATCAGAAAATATTTGAATCAAATAGATATTATCCACTGGGCATTGGATTGATTAATATCATATTGAGATTATATAAGTAACGAGCTGCATTATTTTAAATCTGGAAGAGAAAGTTCTTGCACATTTTAATATTATTTCCCCTGAGAGATATGTTGATACTCCTTAAAATATATAGTTCAATAAAATGTAGAAATATATAATAAAGATAATAATTTTATAGGAGTTTATGTCTTACAAAATCATAAATCATTCCTTAAGTTTACCTTCAGTACTGGCCAGACCTTAAATAAGATTTTTCAAGAAACTTGATTTTATTTGTTCTTGTTGTTGTTGCAGTGCAGTAAAGCATCAGATATGGCAATGAACTGCCAGTGTTTGAATATTTCCATCCCATTTTCACAAAATTAGATAAAACACTATTTCTGATAATGAGTTTAAAATTTCAGAAAATTCTCTCGATGATATATAAGTTTGTTACACTGTGGAAATCCACCATTACTGACTTATTAACACCTCTAGGACTTTTAGTAATTTTGAAAAGGAACTCTTGATTAGCTGTTCATTTATTTCACTCTTCCTTTTAAACATTCTTTACATCAGTGTTCAAATTTGGTAACTGCTGCCCTTTGAAAAAACACCCTTCAGAAGCTTCAAATAATCCTTATCCCACCATTTATGGCCAGAAAGACATGCCATAAAATACCCTTCTATTATAAAATCGTACTTGTTTGGGAAATGTTTATAATTATACTCTAATGAGGTAAATTTAGAAATACTGTACTCAAAATTTTTCATATAAGTTTCCTTCTGTATTTTTATACCTTGCTGATATTTTTACCTCGGTGTGTACGCTTTTTCAAATAATATGGTTGATCACATGTTAAAAAAAATATTTTGATTGTATTTGTTCTCCTTTTTATACCAAAGTTCATATTAACTAATCATAATGGATTTAACATTTACAGCACCGTAACTGGTAGTATCATTATAGATTATCTCTCTTTTTGCTAACAACTGATATTTCTCATTCTTGATGGTTGTTGTTGTTTTTGTTTGTTTTTCCATTAATCAAAAACTTTTAAAAAGCCTATCTTGGCTGAGAATAAATTTTATTGGCAATTCAATCTTTAAAGAGAGAACAGTTTTTTAAAACTACCAACTATTTACCTATCCTCTTTTTCATCTCGCATTCCTTTTAAATATACATTAATTAAAAAATAGTTTCATGAAGTAGTTTATACCTCTTGTCATAAAGGTAAATATTCAATTATAATTCAGGAAAATACCCAAATGTCTTAATGTACTTCATAGAATAAGTCAGCAGAATTCCCTCCAATAGATGGTAATTAATGTGCTCATGAGAATCCTTTCACATACATTATAGCTTCCTTTACTGCTCCCTGTTCCTAGCTTTCAGCTATCTAATTAATTTGGTAATGTAAGACTTGACAGGTGGTTTTAATTTTGTGCACCACTGAGAAGGAGACAAGAGATTGCAGTCAGAGAATGCAATTATCACCATGATATTTATTTTAATATGTTTGTTTTTGTTGGTTTTCTTGAGAATGTGTAAGGCTATTTTACTGGCTTGGAACAAATAGGGTTGAAGGATTTAGGCTGTTCATAGAGTCAAGTTGTCTGATCAGTACCATTAGACTGTTTTTTACAGAAAATAATTTTCTTTTGTACTTTTCCTGTCTTATGATTTTTGTTGTGAAAATATTTTTCTAATGGACAAATATCATTCTATAACACTTTGATAAAATAGCAAGAATTTTGTAAGTTGGAGACCTTCTTTTAGTAAGTGTTTCTCTGAAAAGGGGGCTTAAGGAATTAAAAAATAATACCTAAATAGCACAACACCTATAGAAACACTAAAAACTGGTTAAAAGAAATGCTGTCCTCTTTCCCATCCTTGATAGTGTCATAATTTTTGCCTAAATGTCCTTGAATGTCTTACAGGACTGGAATGAATAACTGGATAGTTCATCCTATTTTTTTCTCACTGCTGCAATAGTGGATTGCCTTGCAATTCTGGATGAATGGTAACTAAACTGTGCATGAGAGGAAAGAAGTATTTCCTGCTCACTTATAGAAAATTGAGATATGGCATAGATCAAGTGGCATCCTTACAAGATATAAATGTTAGGGGTAATAGAGGTAGTTTTAGGTGAAAGGCCCCTAAAATCAGATTTCTTCATTTCTGATATATTTCACTATTCAAGAGAAACTCTTTCTTTACACACTACTTTCCTGCTCTTAGGGCAGAACTAAAGCATGATAGATTTTATTCCATTTTACTTACAGAAACCTGGATTTAAAATTACTTGGTAAGTGAATGTTTCTGAAGCAGTTTTATCTGTGTTCCAGTCTTCTGCAAAACTCATACGTGGTAAGCTATGCAGTTTCTGAATAAAATAAAAAGACTTAGAAGAGATAAGCTACTTGTACAAAGCAGCAGAGTATTAAAAAAGAAAAGAATGACAGAAACGTTCATACAAGGTTTGAATTCATCAGCCTTGTCCCTTGATTTGTGATCCGATTGCTTACCCACCACATATGGTCATTTGAATACCTCAGCCTCAGATAACCTTGGGAACTCTTGGCCAGTCCTGCACTTGCAAGAGAGGGAGCAAATTATTTCTTCTGCGCACTTAAGGACTCAGTCAGGTGTAGGAATGGAACATTGCGAAGCACTGCCACAAGAAAATGCTGTGGAAGTTAATTTTCAAAAATTTCAGTCTTCTTTGTAGGGGAGTAGATTGATTATATAAAAGACTATTTAGAGAATATAAAATCAGCTTTTTCTGAGTGGCTCGTTAAGTGGAAGTTCCAGATCTTTTAGATGAATCCTAGTGGAAAGCTTATGCAATGGTGATCCCCTGAAGTCAATAGATTGTTGCACTGCATCAAGACACCACCCTTCACGAAGGGCTGAAACATCTGAACAAGGAAATTATGTTAAAGGGATCACAGAAGCCTTTAAAATTATCAGATCATCTAAGTTGGAAAATACCCATAAGATCATTGAGTACAACCATTAACCTAACACTGCCAAGCCCACCACTGAACTGTTTCCCTCAGCGGCACAGGTCTTTTAAATACATCAAGGGGTGATGTTTTAAACATTTCCCTGGGTAAGCTCTTCTGATGCCTGGCTACCTTTCCATGAAGAAATTTTTCCTGGTATCCAGTCTAAACCTCTGCTAGCTGTTTCCTCTTCTGCTGCTCTTATTTATTTCTTGGAAGGGACTGTTCTCCCTCCACAACCTCCCTTACTATTACACCCTTTCAGGTTGTTGTAGACAAGGCTCCCCCTCAGACTCCTTCTCTCCAAACTAAAGAGCTCCAGTTCCCTCAGTCACTCAGACATTTTCTGTAGAACCTTCACCAGCTTCGTTGCTCTTTAGACACACTCCAGCACCTCAATGTCTTTCTTGTATGGACGTGACCAAAACTTAACACAGGGTTGGTGGAATGGCCTCACCATGATGTCTGTTGTAGTCCAGCTAAAAAGACAAGGAGAGCCTTTTCCATTTTTCTGTATTCATTATTAGTGATGCAAATACTGCTCCTGTGCTTCCGTTCTTACCTGATAGCATGTTAAATCTGGTATGACCATACTGACCTAAGCTGTTTTCCCAAATGAAAAGCTCCTTGCTGCTTCCTTGTGTGTTGGCTTTGGTTATGGGATACTTTACCAGTGCAATGTTTACGAGCAGCACAGTGAGGGTTTCACCTAAGGATTAGTTATCTTTGAAAATCACATTTTATTTGGAGTGTCTAAAAATGAATTGAAAATTCAGACTTGAAAATTGAATTTATACTGAGTAAATGGACAACCTTCCCTGAATGAGATGAAAAAAGCAAAGACAGTATAAAAAATGCATTGCAATAGATATTTAGGGGAACCTGATTACATTGCATCCATACATGTTCATGAGTTTGTCATAGACTACAGGAAAAAACCCAAAAGCTTTGTCAAAAGTGTCACCAGTACATAAACCCATGACCAACTGAGCTCAAGAAGGCCAGGAGTGCTACTTCATTATTTATCACTTTACCCTGTATTTGAATTTAGCAACACACTCAAAAAGGTAGAGGGACTAAGGAATTCATCTGCAAGATTAGAGAAATTATTCTGCCTCTGTGATAAAATTATTTTTTTTAAATCAACAAGGTTCTTTTTGTCATACTTCTTGTTGCCCTAGGTATTTTGCTTAAATATTAGTCTATTATTAAATATTAGTCCAGAGTAAAATTGCAAACTGAATCATACATTTGATCAGTGACTCTGCATATGCTGCGCTTAATCATGTTTGAAAGCATGCTCATCTTTTCACAGTTCAATTGTCAGCTTTGTTTCCATTCTCACTTCCTTTCTTTCCCCTGTGTTTTCTAAAGAAGTGGTTTCGTGAAATTACTTGATGACAGCTTTCCTTTTTAAAGGTCTGCCTGGCCTTGATGTACAATCTTAGGTATTTTGACTTTCTGTCATGAGAGCTTAGACAAAATTCCAGTCACTGTTTATCAGTGGCATAACTCTGTAGTGTGAGATCTGGATTAATCCCTTTAATGAAATATTCTTTAGGAGCAGCCAAATGACTATCCTTTTAAGCTGAAGTTTGTGTCTCCTTCTAACTTCAAGAATCCCAGAATAACTCAATTTCGTGAAAGACAGAAAGAAACGATTTTCCAGAGAAGAGATGGCCAAGAACAACTGATCTGCAAGTAAGTAGAAGACAATTGGCTTCAGGAATTTCAAGAGGCCAAGGGGATCCTTAACAGTTCAGAAATAAAAAGTTAAGGAATATCAGTATTCCTTGAAGCAGTTCCTTTCTGAGCTACAGTGAGCAGCAGACAGAAAGAATACTGAGACATGCAAAATCAGGCAGCTGCCTGTTAAAAGGTCTGCATGTACAAACAAGAGCAGGCATTCCTCTCCTGGCACACGCTTGGATAGAAATAACAGCTACCTCTCTCCTGTTGAGAGGCAGCAGTGAAAATGCATGGAAAATTATGCCAGTAAAGAGCTTTAAAATTTGCTAAATGTACACCTGGCAAAAGAATGCAATGCAGTTATTTGTTTGGGCCATCTGCTTTTGGAAAAAATAAAAATAAACAGTTCATTAGAAAGCATCATTAGATAATTGTTTGCAAATGACATCTCAAGTAAGATTGTGGCTCCTCTAAATTTGCTAAAAGCAGACATTCTTAGGGGAAAATGTTATATATCATTCCAGAGTAGAAGTTTAGTGATTCTTTTGTCTTCAGAGAATCTAAATTGCTGTAGTCTTTCAATATTAATGCTAATTTTTAAAATGTTATCAACTTGACCATTCTGCCAGCTAGTAGGATTGGCTAGTAAACAAAATGTGAATAATCAATATTATTTCTTGACATGAAAATACACTGGATTTTCTATGGCAAAAACCTTATTAGTAGACTGGCAGGAGATCTCTTTGCAATACAGAGCTACCTTAAGAGCAAAAATAAGGCCAAGAGAGCAGAATCACTAGAATGCATGGGGTGTTAAAGAATAAGGGAAATGTACAGTGTCTTCTATTCAGAAATGAAAATGTTTGATACGTTAACATAAGTTAGGGATAACTGTAAAAATGCAGTTATTGCAGTTCAAGTTTTGAAAAATATCACTGATAGTTTCTGGTATTAATGCAACACAATTGATGTGTTTTCTCCTTGGAAGAAGTTCCTTTACTTCCATCCGCAGGGAAATAACACAGAACCTCTGTAAGGCTCTACTTGTCTATTTGAAAGTGAAAAGAGAATAAAGCAAGAGCAGACGATTGCTTATATACCACCATTCCCTGTTTTCTCCTCAAATGACCATGAGGTACAGACACATGGTGTAGAGGTAAGTGATATGTGAGAAGCTTTATTTTGGAGACCCTAGTTACTCCATTGCAGTTTGCCACTGCAAAGGTGTTCTCCATAGCTATTAAATCATTCTCCAGCATCTGTAAAGGTTAGAAAAGAGAAGCGAAGATGATAATTAAGTAACAAATGCCTATATAAGGTGTGTGTTATTGTTGCTTTTGAAAGCGACATATATGTAATGTGGCTGACATGACTGGTGGTCAAAATTTGGATGGGAGCAGTAGGGAGTCCAAGAAGTCCTGGAGTGAATTACCAAAGAGTATGGAAGGAGACATTATTTATCTTTATAGTAGAGCTTCTTAAACTGCTTCTTGTGTTTAGGTATGAAAGTTTTAAGTTTCCTTCATGTTTTCTTCCAAGGGATTTAGTGGTTTTCATGCCCAGTTTTCTTGCTTGAAATCTTTTTTCAACCTGCGTCTTATGTTTCACAGTCATAAACTTCTCTGATGAATATAATGAAAGCTTTTCTGCATGTGTTTTCTCATGTTGTAAGATGCACAGAGGTAATTAGGTTCCACCCTTTCCTTCTTTTTGTCCTGCCTCCTCCCAAGACTTCCTAATGCACCAGGAGTGGCTCTGTCATCATTCCACCTCTACGGTCAAATCAATAAAAAGTGGTTGACTAAAGGTACATTTGAAGTTTGAATCGTCCCTACCTCTACAATGAGACATGTCCTGTTACCTCAGGGGCAAAGAGGCAAATAAACAGTTTTCTCTAAACAGACACATTCATTTCACAGTTTTCCAATTGGGATGATCTCCTTGGTAATGCTGGGTGTTGTCTGCTTTTACTGTATCAATATTGTCCCATTTGAAATTTTTAAAATGTCAGTGTGCAATTATATATTGAGAAAGACTAGTGTTCTCTCCCTAGCATGACTTAAGCATATATATTTTTTCTGCAGTGGTTTTATAAATGTCACTCAGCAAATATCCAAATTCAGATCTGACACTCCTGAGTGGATCATGCAATTTGCTTCTGCTCATGCATCTTTCTCAGAATAGTGCAGCAGGTACAGTGGTTAGTCTTGTAGGTACAAGGTGCTTGTTGAAGGGTCTTACTTCACTGTTTCCTTTCCTCATAAGATGGAAGAAATCTGAAAGTAAATTTAGTGCCTCTTTTTCTCTGGTGATGTATGTGAAACTAGCTCATGGAACTCCTTGTCAAGCCATGGCTTAGTATTTCTGGAAAACAAAAAGGTCATAATGTAGAGAGATCAAATATGATGAGAAGACAAATAACTGTGGTTCAAAAGCAGCCTTGAGAAGATGTGAGGAACTCATACCATATTAGTATGTGTCCAAGGATCATGTTCGGTGTTCTAACGCATGAGATACGACTGAGCCAGGTAATCTTTTCTTCTCATTGATTCCTCCTACTTGCTTTTTTCCCCAGCACCTCTGACACTCACTATCTATTCTGTGGTTAAAGGTAAACCAGCAGCTTTGCTTTGTAGAGCAACCTAAGAAAGAGTGTGAAAGATAAGGGTTCTAATTCTCAATTGTACACTGAGAAGTAACCAACACTAGGAAAAAAGGATAAGGAGGACTGCAAAAGGGGACAAAGAAAGGACAGAAAACTCACATATTAAAATTTCTGGGCTGTTTTGTATTATCTAATGCATATTTTCTGCTGGCAAAGAGTTATAGAGAGGAAAAAAATGCAGGAATTTAAGATGTACAAGGTGCATATATTTAATGACTATGTAAATGTTATTGCATTCAGAATCTGATTAATTATCCTTAATTATAAAATTATATTTCTGACTTTTTATTACTTAAGTATGTAAATAATATGTTTATTTTAAGACAATATTGACATGATAACTCTACAAATTTAAGTTGTAAAATTGATGCATATTACAGAAGCAAGATTTTCACTACACTCTTAATTGACTTTGTTTTTTAATGGCATAGTAGTTAATTAAGCAGCCTTGAAAATGGCCTCTTAAGTCTACACATGTTAAAAAAGGAGAGTTCTATATATTTATAAAGGTAAATAGTAGTAGATGGTACCTTCTGTTGAGTTCTAAATAAATGCAAATCCTCCTTAAAATATGTCTTTGCTCCATACATATTTCTAAATTGGATGACATCCAATTAAAGAGACCTGAATTACAAAGAAACAAAAAATAAAACTATAAAAGAGCAGTCTAATTGGGTTATAAATTTGCTTATAGGGTGGTTGGTCTTTCCTTGCCCCATCTCCAGCCATAAATTGGAAGCTGTTTTTAAAAAAAATCTAGACATTTATTTTTACAGTGATGTGTATATTAAAAGAATCAACAAAGCTAAAACTATACAGTTCAATTTCATCTTTTTCTTCCTTCAGATGTTAATAAATATATTATCTGAATGGCTCACCTAATCAAAATAATATGGATTTCTGATTTTCTGATGACAATCCATTCATGTCTTTTGTGAGACAATTACGTTGAGGATGTCAGAGCAACAATAACTTCAATTTGAATTGTGTATATGTGACCTAAGAACATAAAGCAAAATTGTTGTGCAATATAGTGAAAGCTGTAAAATAAAGCAATCTTATTAAAGCAATCTCCCATCTTCAAGTAAACATCCTCAAACTGATGCAAGACTGCTCCTTTACCTTCATTAAAAAATGTACCTCAATTTTTGCGTTTAGAACAGGAAGGTTTGGGGAGTTGTTTGTGCTCCCTCTGCCTTTCTTTTGCTGCATGTACTCAAAAAGTCTAAAGTTTCGATCCAGGAAATATTTTCTGCTATCTGGATCTCTGTGAGAATGTAATAAATTGAGGTTTTTTTTCTGTTGAATCAAGAAAATAATGGCTGGTGGCTTTTATCAATATATCTGACAGTGATGTATAAAGGGTTGTTTTTCCCAAAGTGATGCACAGGGAAGAGGAGGTTACCAGGGAGGCCAGAGGCTGAAACAAAATTGTATTGAGGGTCCTGGTTCTTTATACTGCTTTTCCTTCAGTCAAAAACTCAGAAACAGATAAGACCCTGCACTTGGGTTTTTACTTGCCCTACAACTGCATTGACTAACCATAGTAGCAGGCTTTACAAATGCCCTGCATTGTGGAGTTGGCTCTTCTGCTGCCTGGAATGGCAGATATTTTATGCTGCATATGTGATGAGACAGCTCTGTGAGAATAGGAAGAAAAGAGGTTGGAGCAGGAGTATTAGCATCTGCTAAACCAGTGCGTGTTAATGGAGCAAGAGAGCAGACGCCATATAGTGACTTCTTCGGGTCTGAAACAGCAGCAGTCAGAAGCAGCAACAGAAATGAAACCTAGCTTTTCTGTCACTACCCAGATTTTTTGGCTTGTAGAATACCTCCAAGATATAATCCTCGTTGGGTCATTTCAGATGGATTTAGACTGAGTAGTTAGCAAACACAGCTACTTTTCCTGCTTCCTTAATTCCCTAGTTGACCCGAACCCCCTGCACTGAGCTGCAGCTCTCCCATGGGAACGGAGGCAGGGGATGAAGGGCAGCCCTGGTCAGGTCTCCTGCCTCAGAGAACCTTAGTGCAGCTGGAAGGCATGGCTCACAGCAGGTGCCTGGAAGCCTGCCAAAGCCCTGGAGTGCCTTGAGTCTTGTTTCCTAATTAGCATTTGCCGGAGGAGGCTCCCACCTGCAGGGCAGGGCGCTCCTGCTGGATGCTGTGTTGGCACATGGTCCTTGTGAGTTCAGAGAGCAGCTAAAGTGGGGCAGGGAGCAAAACCCAGAGTTTCTGTCTCGTTTCCCTGTGTTTACAGCTTCTTATTTTTTAGTTTTAAGGGTGCATAGGCCATGTATGGCATACTTCAGCATGTGATATTCTTCTCTCCCTGAAATAGCATGTCAAAAGTGCTTTTTTGGATGCCTTAATATAGGCTTCCAGCACCATTTCAAATGGCCTAGCATATCTCTCCTGACCTATAGATGGTTTTTTTGAAGGGTACAGGTCTCTTGTAGGTTTTTGTATGATGACTGAAAGAAGCCCTGTGTCAATGTCTTGAAGGCTTTAGGATGTGTTCATAGTCACTCAACATTCATATTTAGATTTCAGAATTGCTGTCTGTATTGCTAAGGGAATATTTTTAAAATATAAATATTACCTTCCTGTACCAGCAAATTTTCAATAAAGTAAAATATTTCAGTTCAAATGCAAACCCACTGCTGTGAAACTTAAGTTTTAAGAATGGAGAGCCAGGGCTCTTAAGCAAGCATCCTTCCACAAGGTACAACCCGGGTAAGAACTAAATGGTGTTGTGGGTTTTGATTCTTCAAGTCTGTTCTGACTGAAGTAAGAGACAATTTTTGTTTTCACAGCAATGGTTGGGAAGTTTGGAGGATAATCAAAGTCTTTGTTTAGAAGGTAACATATCTAATAAGGTTAGTCAGCTCTCTTTTAGATTGTTTTCTTAATTTTGTAGATGTGACAACTAAGAAAGTCGAGACCAAATTTGGTTGTACAGTTTACCTTTGGGTTGACTCCTGTAGGTTATTTGCTTTTTCTTGTGTTCTGTGCTGGATTACCTAATTTGCATGTGAATAAATTTATTGGAGGAAGCCTCTCCAGCAGCAGCAGCAGCTGACAAGAGTCAACTGGCTCACAGTGAATTCTAAATAATGTATACACCTGATTGTGCATATGTGGCCTTGTAACATGTAAATCAGAATTGTGACAGGAGAAACTATCATTCTCTAAACATTTGTGCAAACAAAAAATGGGTCTCCAAAATGAAAGTGAAAGCTGCAGCACTTCTGTGGCTGCCTGACATTGGCTGCTTGGTGTGTTTTTGCTTGTTTTTCTTGCTGCTGTTTTTCATTGGTTTGAGCTGCCTATATATTTTTGGCTCTGTTTTTATTTTTCTTTATTTTTTTTCCTCTTTTGCTGACTATCTTGAATTATTTTAATTGCCTTTTTGGGTTATGCTTCTGACTGGCTGGATGTCTTCCAGCTATCTTATATCAGCTTTGAAAGTATCCTTGTAATATTTAATGGGTATTAAAGAAGTGTTGTGTCTAAGAGCTAATACAGAGCACTCTGAGCCACTACAGTGCTGTCTTTGCATTTAACCACTCATTTTGGGATATATTTGGGATGCATGTTATCCCAATATAAATTTTGTAATTTATTATTTAATTTTAAATATTTCACTTAACTTGTTCCTGATCAGTACTAGTGCAAATGAGAAAAGAATGTGCAATTGTAATATGTCAGTGTGTAAACCCTAAAAGAAAAAAACAAAAAAAAACCAAAAAGAAAACAAAAACAAACAAAAACCAAAACAACAACAACAAAAAAAAGAAAAAAAAACAAACAAAAAACTGGTCTGGGGAAAAAAGGATTGGAATTTTTTGGAAGAGTTTGAATTGGTTTGCTTATTTCCTAGCTGAGGTTCAGTAGGAATTCTGTATCAAGGACTACACTGTATTTTCTGAAATTCATATAGAAACATTCCAGGTAGATTTCTGACCCTCTGGAGTAGATGGCATTAGCATTAGCCAGAAATTCACCATGAGGGCAGCCACCACACAACACAAGTGAATACACCTGCATGCAAATGTTTATTATTTTTAGTTCTCCTTTTACACCAGATTGTTAACACTAACGTGGTGATTGTTCCAAGTGATTTTTCTAGGGTTTGCTGCTGGCCATTTCTCTTTAGTTTTCTGATCATGCTTGAAAGAAAAGTTTAGAGAAAAATGTGACTTCTCTGGGGGCTTCAGCTCCCTCAAGCAAGCGTGTGTAGAGGCAGACACAGAAGAAAAACATGAGCCTGAAGTGTGATGCTGATACCTCACAGATGCAACTCGTACTTGTCTGGGAAAGCAGTTCTTGTCCACATGTCCAGTACACTGAAAGACAAGTCAGCTTAAGTTCCCTGTGGCCTGATTATCTTGAAAGTGGAAAGCACTGTATCAGTAATCTCAGCTAGAATCTCACAAACACTGCACTTTGGAAACTCAGGGCCCATAGGTGGTCTGAGGAATCCAAGCATTCATTCCCTAGGACTACTTTCTAAAAATCAGCTTTGTTTTCCTGCAAACTGGAGCAGTAAAGTAGTTTTCACATAGTCGAGGCTGCTGCCAGGCAAAAAATCACAGCCACCTCAGCAAGCCATTTGGCTGTAATACCTCCTTTTTAATGTACTTGCTAATCTGGATACAATAGTGGGAGTGAAATCATTCCTTGAGTCATGTCTTTGTGCTTTGGCCCAGTTCAAACCTACCATGTAAACATACTGAGAAAATTAAACTTTAAATGCATAATTTGCTTGACAGATCTGTGTTTCAGAAAATGAGAAGAGTAATCCTAAGCAGATGCTCTAAAAATTAATTGCCTTTTTTTCCCCAAAATTCTATACCTTCAGAAAGCTCATGAGAGAGAAAAGTTTCTACCGAACTTTGAAACGTCAGTCTTGAAATATTTGGTGTTAATTTGGCACCATCTTTTTTTAATTTGTTTTCCTTCAGCTTTAATTCATAGAATAAAATTGTCAGAAATAATATTTTGTATGCTATTTCTTTGCACTGTCTTTTTTTTGCTCTGTGTTGAAGTATTAAAAATGCATGGCATCTAAAATCAATATCAACTTTTAAATGGGTACCAAATCCTAGAAAAAGACTTCAAATTATCTGCATACTGTCCTCATTCTGGGAAAAATAAAGGTGACACTTTTTAGTCTTTTCCTTTGCAATTACATTAGGGATTAGGATAATGAGTGCTAGCATGGGAGATCATAAAAATGTGTTTGTTTTAACTAGAGAAACAGTATGGAGAAACAAATTAAGTAGCAAAGGGAATAATTGCTGAAGTCATGTACTGGAACTTCCTGCTATGTTTGATTTTTCTTTTTCAAATGCATTACAATAAAGGAGCAATATTTTTATTTAAATACATAATTTAAAAAACAAACAGCAAAAAAAAAAAAAAAACAACAACAACAAAAACCAAACAAATTATTAAGTTGTGGGCCTACCTGGTTTATATTCAGATGAGTCTAAGGAGAAGATTTGGACCAGAGCTGAAAGGTGTCTGCATTTACCTCTGCTGGCTTCTAGTGTGTGTAAATAATCTGTGTGGAAGCTATTCCAGCTGAGCTCCTTCAAAAATCATGGTTAAATTGGCACGCATGCTGAGGTATTTTCATTGCTGGAACCACATCCCTTCCCTCTGCTTTCTGCACCCACTTCAAGCTGAGATGAGACCAAGGGCTTCACTGCTCTCTTGAGATCAGTGGAGATCTTTTGGGAGACTCAGGGAGTGATGCATCTCAACCTTGTTTTGGTTGGGGATTGATACGTTTAACCAAGTGTATCCTTAAATAACTTCTAGAGGAAAAAGAGTTTTAGTACTTTTCTTCTGTCTTTTCTTTTTAAATCTAAATATTTTTTAATTCTAAACAAAATCCTGTTCACAGTGCTTCCAGAGCTTTTGCTTGACCTCAGTTTAGCTGTGTGAGAAGCCATTAGATCTCTGTGCTCCTTTCTGCTGAAAGCCTTTGCCACTCAACAACTTCTTGGTAGACAAATGTCCATGGTGCTCATTCATGGCAAGTACCAAGAGCAAATGAGCAGATGAGCAGGAGAAAGAAAGGAAATAAATGAGCTTTGGCTACAGAAAGTATTTAGCTGAGCTGTATTTTTATGAATAACAAGCTTTAGTATTGATTAAAAGTCCATATTCCCAGGATAATTATTATTTTTTGTATAATTTAAGCATTTTAACATTTTACAGAAAATAACCTGAATATTATCATAGGATCATAGAATGGTTTGCATTGGGAGGAACCTTGAAGATTGTCCAGTTGCAATCCCTCCCATGGGGAGGGACACATTCCACTAGACCAGGTTGCTCTGAGCCCTCTCCAATCTGTCCTTAGGGTTTTGAGGGATTTGGCATCCACTGTTTCACTGGGCAACCTGTTCCAGTGTCTCGTCACCCTTAAAGAAAATAATTTCTTCCTAATATCTAATGCAAATCTACCCTCTTTCAGTTTAAAGCCATTATGCCTTGTCCTATCACATGTCCTTGTAAAAACTTCCCCTCTGGTTCTCTTACAGGCCCTTTCTAGGTATTGGAAAGTGCTCCAAGGTCTCCCCAGAGCCTTCTCTACTTAAGGCTGCACATCCCCAGCTGTCTCAGCCCATCTCCATAGGATAGGGGTTCCAGCCCTCTGAATTCACACAGCAGATCTTGTGCTGGGGGCCCCAGGGCTGGGTGAGCACTCCAGGTGGGTTCTCAGCAGAGCAGAGCAGAGCCTCCCTTGCCCTGCTGACCTCACTGCTTCTGATGCAGCCCAGGACACATTCAGCTTTCCGGACTGTGAGCACACATTTTTGGTTCATATTTAGCTACTTGTTCATCCATAACCCCAAGTCCTTCTCCCCAGAGTTTCTCTCCATCAGTTCTCTGCCAAGCCTGTATTTGTGCTTGGGATTACCTAGACCCAGGTGCAGGACCCTGGCTCTTGTCTTCATTTTACTTCATGAGCTTCACACAGCCTCATCTTTTGGGCCTGCCTCTGGATGTCATCCTTTCCCTCCAGGATGTCAACTGCACCACCCAGATAAACTTGATGACGATGCATCCATGTCATAAAAAGAGGTTAAACAGTGACAGTCCCAATACCTATCCTTGAAGAATGCCACTCGTCACTGCTCTGCACTTGAAAGTTGAGCTAAATCACTCCTATCAAGGCTATCAAGTTCAATTCCTTGAGTGTAACTATCCAGCCAATTCCTTATCCAGTAAGTAGTCTATCCATCAATTCCATGTATTTCCATCTTAGAAAGAAAGATCTTATGTGGGACAGTTTAAGATGTTTTCACAGAATCACAGAATAAGCTGAGTTGGAAGAGAGTCACAAGGACCATCGAGTCCATCTCCTGGCCCTGCACAGCACCATCCCCAAGAGCCACACCCTGTGCCTGAGAGGGTTTTTCAAATACCTCTTGAACTTTTCAGGCTTGGTGCTGTGACCGCTTCCCTGGGGAGTCTGTTCCAGTGCCCAAACACTGTCTGGGTGTAAATCTTTTTCCTAATATCCAACTTAAACCTCTCCTGACACAACTTCAGGCCATTCCTTTGGGTCCAGTCACTGGTCACCACAGAGAACACTTCAGTGCCTGTCCCTTCTCTTTCCCTCATGAGGAATTTTTAATTGCAGTGAGGTCTCCCCTCAGTCTCCTCAGACTGAACAGACCAAGTGACCTCAGCTGCTCCTCATACGGCTTCCCCTCCAGAGTCTTCAGCAACCTTATTGCCCTCATATTGAAAACTCTCCAATAATTTAATATCTTTTTTATATTGTGCCACCCAAAACTGCCCCCAGCACTGGAGGTGAGGCTGCCCCAGCTCAGAGCAGAGCAGGACAATCCCTTCCCTTGCCTGGCTGGTGATGCTGTGCCTGATGTCCCCCAGGACAGCATTGGCCCTCCTGCCTGCCAGGGCACTGCTGACTCATGGTCAACTTGCCATTGACCAGGACCAGGTCCCTTTTCCCAGCTCTGCCTTCCAGTGTCTCAATTCCCAGTCTGTCCATACATCCAGGTTTGCCCCGTGCCAGGTGCAGGTCTCTCTTCAGTGCCTCTCTGCCTTTGCACTAGTCCAGATAGACAGGGGTCAACAGAAAAGCAATGCTATTTTCTGTCCCACTCTCATAAAGTGTCTCAAGTTCAAACACAGTAGTAATGAATAACTACTAGGCTTTTTCTTATGCAAGAAAATCTTTCCAGGTATCGGTCAGGATAGCTGAGGTGCTTTGCAGGAGTGGGAAAATGTAAAGGAGGCTAAACACACATGCTCTCCTATGGTTTTTATCTTTCTGAGAGAAATGGAATAGAAAATATCTTGACACAAATAAATCCACTACATTTTTCCTAAACTGCAGTAAATACAGACTGTGTCAGAGCCCACATAATGGTTCTGCCCTCAGGACATAAGAGTTTTCATATGTCTATCCTTTTTCAGTCTAAAAGTAATGGAGAATTAGAGAAACTTTGTAAGCTCTGTGCCTCCTACCTCACATTATAATGATTTCTCCAGTAAAGAAATCTCTTAAAGATGGTGAGGCTCTAGGATTGGGAAACAGGAAAGAGGTGGATTTTTTCTAATGTTTGACAGCTCTCCTAAACAAGTGCACATTGAGCTTGGACAGAGGCTAAGAGTAAACTGGCAAAATGCTAGTGCTGTAAAGAGGGTTGCTCATTTTTTACTGTGGTATTTTAGCAAACAACAGAAGTGAGACACTGCCAATGCAGCAGAAGTCAGAAAAGGGGAGAAAAAGTCAAATGAGAAAAAAGAGAACATGCAAGGGAAGCTTGTGTCTGCTCCTTAATGTCATTAACTGTCATCAAACTCCTCGTCACCCTGGATGAGGCTGTACCTCCTAAAGTTTACAGTAAGTCAAGAACCATTTTGAGAAATAGAGAGCAGCATGATTGGTTCAGTACAGCATGGATACAAAGAAGATCTATAGTCCAATGATCTTTCATTTATAAAGGCAGGTTCCACATCTTTGTTTCCTGAATTGTGTGTACTTGCTGTGTGTGAAAAGATCTACTGAGTTCTGCATGAAACAGAAAAGCAAAGAGAAAATGCCTTACTCATGTTGTCTCATTCATGATCTGCTTTTGCACACAAATTTTGGCAATTGCAGAATATGACTTGTCCTCCAAATATGGTGTTTAGATCAGAAAAGCTTTTATAGTTAAGGATTTAATTGAAAATCAGCTTATCAAAATTAATTTAATTTTTAAGTTGTCTTTAGGTCAGTATCAGTCACTGAGAGGTTAAAGGAAGAACAAGAGGAAGGCTATATAACCCAGAGGGGGTTCTTGGGGAACCCCAAATGGTAATGGGAAAGTCTAAAAGTACAAATAAAAGTATAGTCTTTGCCTTCTTCAGACACATCTTGTCCTTCATATACCTTTTTCAGACTTTATTTGTTCCCATGAGTGGAGCACCTATCAGCACTCTCCTTTGGGAGAGGCAGCTCATATGGTCTGTTTTTCTCCATTACAGCTCTGAAGTGCATTGACATGAGATTGCCTTAGATGCTTATCAACATTCTTGCAGTCTAATGGGAAATTTTCAAAAAAGATTGGAAGCATGATTAAAGGGGTTATTTTTTTTTCCTTCCCATTGAAATTGAGTAAGAAAGCAAAGAATTCAATTAATGCTGTAGGGTCTCTGAAATTTATTTCTGGGATGACACTGTCATGAAAATTAAGTCTTGTACATTTGCTTGGCTGATAAGATAGCTATAAAGTCAAATATGTGTAATATATATATTTGTAAATACTGCTAGAATAAAAATTTCTAGAGAAGAGATTTTTTTTTCCTTAAAAGTTGTAAAACCAATAATGATTTCAACCTTCTCCAGATTGTGCTACTTTTATTATAATTGTGTAACTATTTTTACTTGGAAATTAATTTTCACTGTTAATCATGATTTACCTCCAGTTACTGCAACTACCAGTGTACATAGGAACTCAGTACATATTTTAGGATAATTTATAATTTAATTTGTAGCTCTATAAAATCAGTTGCAATGCTTTGTTCATGAGCTTTTTATGAGAGAGAAAATGTTCTGTTTGCTCAGTTAAAATTAGAAGTATTAAAGCTAGGTGTTATATGAGTATTAGTTTATAATTTCCAAATTGATCATATAGTTGAGTCCAGACCTGAACTTTAGCTGTTTAAATATTTAATGTGTTAGATCCCCTACTCACAAGTACCATTTTTTTTGGCATACGAGTCAATCTTTTAGTGACCTAGGTTGTACAGAGAGGAAAAAAACAACCTGGACCTTCATGTGGATGTTTCAGCAAAAGCCATGTGCAGCCTTCAAAATATCTCCAGTCCTGGCCATGGCTGGGTTGTCTTTCTGTGTAATCAGTTTATCTCTGGGAGCCAGAACTCACAACATGGTAAAGTAAAACAGTCTCAAAGCACTGTAATGAGTTCAGTGTCAGTACCCTTGCTTAATTTAGAAAACTGTTCACATTTGGCAGTTCAATATCTCAAAAATTCATTAGCTGTTAATTAACTCAAGCATTCTACTTTTGATAACCACTTGATATAATAAAACAAAGAAAATGCTATTAATCATTGAAATGTCCTATAAACTGATATTTTGCATATTAAACATAGCAACTACATTTGGATCAGGAGAGCTACTTCATAGATGCCTGCTATAGCCTTTGGCTGCTGAAATCCCAGATTGCCTATGTTTTTGCATGAACTGTTAATTCCAAAGTTACAGAAAGCTTCTCTGTACTCACCATTTGTGCATCTATTTTTCTCACAACCTTAAAAAAGTACTGACTGGAACAGAGAATTCAGTCACACAACATAATACTTAACTCAATAAAACAGCATACTAGAAGGTTCTGGCAAATAACCAGCATATCTCCTGTTTTATTCCTTGGTTCAGAAGAGAGTTCTCTTAATTGAAAGGAGTGAACAGGGCTTGCCTGAATGAGTCTTTCCCTTTTTGGCACTACTATTGATTCCAGTACCCTGAGTTTTGTGTAGAGGTTTTGGTAGGCTTTGTTGAACTGAGTCTTGATAGACAAGATGGTCTGTGCATCAACTACTCCACTTTGGTAGAAGTATTCATACTTATAGGAGACAACACTGTTTCCTCAGAATGATCCATCCCTCATTTTCTGTGCATGCAGACTATGAGTACTACCAAATTTCATGAAAAAAAAAACCACTCTCGTTTTGGCTAAATGCTCTTTTAATCAAACACACTTAGTATTTTTATCTTTTGGGAAAAAAAAATCTAAACAAACCCCAAACAAACAAACCCAAAATCCATTTTCAAGGATGTTTTTAAAAATACTTCCATCCCAAATACTTCTTTAGAGTTGAGTCCTTAGATGTCAAAATATTCTAAGCTCAGATGTATTTACTTCTGTCTCTGCAAAAGCCTCACACACTTTAATTTCTCTGTCTGGATGCTCTCCAGTGTTGTCCCAAAAGAAATATGGGTTTTTGTGTGTGTATTGGTATTCCAGCAATCTACTGCAAAATTATAAATTAAAAAAAAAAAAAAAGGGCAGGCTGGCTGTTGTTCACATTTGCCATATGCAGAATTCCATACATCCCCAGTTCATACTGCCATTTGAGGTAGTTCTCACCTTGAGGGAAGTTTTGCTCCAGGGCAAAACAAAAACGTTGCTGTAAATCTATGCTGAGAGCTCTGTTTACTAATTTTCCAATTCTAATAAGGAAGCGAGCTTCATTAAGTGGAAAAAACCAGACAATTATGCTATGGAAGAATTTAGCCTGAATATTTTAGAAAGGGCTTAGGGAGTTGGGGGCCTAAGCTCCCTTACCTGTCTCAGGATATTACGCACCACCACATGTGAAACAGAGAGTGCCCTATCTGTTTGACACAACTTTAGTTTCCCTGAAGAAATATGGAAATGTAGGATCTGTTTCCAAGGATGCAGTTGCTATTTCCCTTCAAATACACCAGAGGAGAGGACTGATGTGTAACAACTCTGGAAAAACAAGTAGTTATATTGCTTGCTTATGGTATTGTTAAGGATGGATGGAATAAATTTCCAAAGTAACTGCAGTTATCTGGAAATAAGGGCAATTCTTAGGTTTAAGCAGGACTGTAGGAAACTGTTGACTGCAGTGGCCTTAGTAGTATTCACTACTATGACCTAAATTATTTTTTTTTAGATAAGATTATTTTTATTAAATATAATCCTACTACTGGACAATTTATTTTACAATGAAGTCCATGCACAACTACAACTTTATCTTTACAAAGTTTTCATGAGAAAATGAAAGTAATGTATTTATAATTCATATGTTTCATCCAAAACATGCTGTGAAAAAATATAGTATTTTTCTTTGCAATTTGTCAACACAACATGAATATTAACCAAGAAAATGGTATTAAAGGACTCCATTTGCTTGACATTTTTCACTTCGGTCAAACAAACAAACAAAGTCCTAAGCAAAAAAGAAAGCAAACCTTTGTGGTTCTCACATTTCCTTAAAAATACTAACCAAATCAAAATCCACCAAAATTTACAGTACCTGTAACCTTTGCTTTCTTCTCATTTAAAAAAAAAAAACAAACAAAAAATAGATACAGGCAAAGAAAAAAACAAAAGCAAGAAAAAAAACCACCAAAAATCCCCAAAAAACAAAACAAAACAGGAATAGAAATGAGAGAATTCTTTTTAGCTTAGCAAGTAAAAGCTGCAAGTAAATTTTGAAATATTGCAAGCAGTAGCTCTACATTTAATCAGCTAATATTATTATTAGGAATTCCCAGAAAAAAATGAAATGAAATCTTTCCTTTCACTAGTATTTGAAACATTTATAGTTTTGAGTAACTGTAGTAGAAAACAAAAAAAAAAAAGAAAAAAATAAGAAATTGTAACTGTAGAAAGTGAAATGCAATGTGCATGTAGCCTGTCGCAGAATATGTTAGTCAGAAGCTGCATTTCTCTTGTGGTAAAATACAGCTTGAAATTGGTAAATAATTGTCTCTACTTTGAGGTTTTCCTTCCAGCTTTCATTGACATATTTATTTTAATTAGAAGAAGCTTAAATTACAACTCACATAGTGTTTGAGATTACATAAAATATTCTGGTTTTGCCATCTTTCAAGGGATCTGTAATATGGTATTAATGCCAGCTAAGTTCCTTGATAATGACAATAAATTTCAGATGTAGATCTAGTTTTATTTCAGGCAGTCTCTGTTATCACATATAGCTGTCTGTCACCAGCAGTGATTCTCAAAGACAAGTGCTTCAAAATCCTGTGTATCTCTTATCTTTTATCTTAACCCTTGTTCAGAAATATTCAAGAATTTCATTCGACTGCTTGCAATTTCATTCAAATCAAAGTTCCAAGACATCTGGAGTCAAAGTAATTACCACTAATAATTGCAGACATCTACTAATTTCCAATGTGTAGATACAATATCATCAGGAATATTTAATTCAGTGTTCCTACCTTCTTCATGCAGTGGTCTGTATTTTCAAAAGTCAACCAGGTACACTGAGTCAGTGTACTTTCTCCAGTGCCTAATTTGCAATTTTTAGCCTCTGCTACTTGAAGTTCTCATCGGATTTCTGCTTGAACCCTCTCATCCTAAACATCCACGGGTTGTCAGGTGTTCCAAAATGATATTTTGGGGCAATATCAAGACTGTTTCCTGGAAAAAGCTTACAATACTTGATGTCTGCATTTGTTTTGTATTTCTGGTTCCTTTCTTGAGATTCAAAACTACCTTTAAATTGACTTTTTTTTTTTTTCTTGATTTGTTCTTCTGGTTGGCTGGACACAAGGTATGAATCCTCTGTAAAGCACCAGAGCAGAGAAGCGTTTGGGAAGAGTATATCAATTTTGTCAGGTAACACCTTCAATCAGGCACTGAGATTTAGGAACAAGAGTCAGCCTTATTGATCATGCATCCATTTTCTTTCATTGCTTTGATTTTTTCCCCCATGAATAACAGACACATTGCCTTATTTTTCTCTCCCTCTTTCTTACATCCTCAAGTACAATCTGTGAAGAGAGTCATATGTTTCTTTTCATCTCTGAAGGCCTCTCAAAATCATGTGGAGGTAAGTTTTTTTTTCCCCCCCTGTGGATAAGTGAATATATTTAGAGAGATTAAATATCATTTTCTAGTAGAATCCTGCTTGATACAGAGTGCTCAGTAAGGGCAAAGGAAGTACAAGAATAAACAGTAAAGAAAATAACTGTGCTGGATTGCAATTGTTGCCTCTTTCTCACAGTTCTGGGCTGGATGTCTCAGGGGCTGATTCACTACATCCTAAAGCAGGTAATTGCTTTTCCCGAAAGTGATGCACTGTTAGGAGTACTACTGGCTGCTTCTCTGAAAAGGGCTCATAAGTACAATCATAAGAGGAATAAGAAAAGAAGGCCTGCCTTCCTTCCAGCAAAATTCTGAATGTGTCTCATGAATTTTTACTCACTTGCTTGATATTAAGAGTTTCCTTGCCCCGTGTGTTCTCTTTTTCTCACTGCTCACACCATGGCATACAACTCCTCCCTTTCTTCCCCCTTATTCAGTCTCAATGGACACTTAAATGTTAGTGTAGCTCTGGGAGTAAAAGTCTTGTCTGGAAGCATGAATTCTCATAATTTATGACAGCTGTCAAAACTTCAGGTGCAGTGGCTCCAAAAGTCTTTGCTGATAAAAACTCCCACTTACAATAAAGTCTGACCTGTGTGAGTAGTGCAGTGAATTTTTGAGCTTTGCTTCCATGCCTGAAGGGTACCACAAATCACAGGCCTCTGAGAATTTACAGACAGTATGAATTGCGCCAAGAGACTAGGTTTCTTCCCTTTTTTTTGGATAAAATTCAGCTTTTTGTAAAATGTCAAACCTTATAAAATGCCAGACAGAAAATAGTTTGATAAAGTCAATTGACATGTTGAGAAACTGAATGCTTCTTTGAACAGATTTTTTTCTTTTTCAGTAAGCACATACTTTTTTGAAACACTTGTGGCTGTCATAAGATGTTTGGTAGGGAATGTACTGAGGTATCTGGTCAAGGGCACATGTGCTCTTCTTGTTTTGGTGGGGTGATGGGAAGAGGCTGGTGGTGATGCCTTGTTGCTTTAGTCTTAGCCTTGCATGCCTGAGCCAGTGTCCACTGTAGTGGTACAATTGCACACCAGCAGCTGTGGGCATTTAGGGCTGTTAAGAGCAGAAGAATTCTTCATAATTCACGTGAAGAAACACTTCCTCATAATAAATAAAATTAAATTGATTAAGAAAAAAAAAAGAAAATAATTCTGAAAGGCATTTCTTCTAACCATTTTTCCAGTGGGGAAGTGTTGCCAGTTTAATGATGGACTGTGCCCCGAGTCACTTGTCAGTGGGCCCAGACATGAAAGAAATTTACTGCACATTTTTTGTTAAAACTGAAACACTGTTTTTCTCTCATTTCACGATTGCAGTTGGCAGCCCTTTTGGTCTGTAGAATTAGGAGTAGATACCTTCATACCTTTGGTGTAGTACTATTTTCTATTTTCCTAATTAATCTGTAAGCAGACTGTACTATTTCAGTGTAATCTATTTTCTGCCAAGGCCTACAGATCTAATCTTACAAACTTTCTTTTAATATTGACATTGAAAATATGTTCTTGTAGTCATAATTCTTATACAATTGGCTACAATTTTTCTGCTTCTGTTTATGCTCCAATGCATGGCTATATTACACTGTCTTTAAATGTGGTTCTGAAATTTTTGTCTCGATTCCAGAAGCCATCAAAACTGAAAGATACATGCAGTGAATTAGATATCAGACCTTAAAACATGAACTTTAAATGCTGCCTGATCTCTCAGTGATTGGATGTAAATGTCAAAGCTAAAAAAACCCAACAAAGCAATATTGTTTCCCTATTAAGAATAACTCAGGACTTGCACTAAGAGTTGTGACATGGCTATGAATTTCACCACCTTTTTTATCTGTTTGGCCTAAAACAAAGGAGAGCAGGAATGTCCTCTGTTCATTCTTCCATGGCTAGAGAAGTCACCAGGAATACAGGGGACAAATAATGAAATGCCACACGTGCTTGACGGGACATAAAAATTAGGCCATGTTTTTCACTATAGTGCCCTTAATTCCAAGTAACGTGGTATTTCATGGTTGGCATTCTCTCAGCCTCTGTTACTGAAACTATTGCAGGTCACATTAAAAAATATATGCATATGTATTTTCTGAGTGAAAATATAAGAGGCACTTTGGTAGAAAGGGTATGTGGGGTGCTTAGTAATGAAGGAGACCTTGGTTTCTATTTCAGGTAATTTTAATTCTTTTTATAGAAAACGTAGAGAAAGCAGCTGGTGAGATGGAGGAACACATACTGATCTTCAGAACAGTCTACAGCCAAGTGACTGGGCTTGAATGTTGGAGAAATAACCCATCATGAAAGAAAGATTTGAAAGTAACTCAGAACTGTGAAAATTACTTTAGTTATTAGGGCATTATTCTAAAGAACAACCCACACAAATCAAACTGGTTTGTATATCTTGAGTGATGACCCTTGTCTTAACTGTTATCTTTTATGTTAAAAATACTCTGTGCGTGCATAAAATATTTTGTTAATGAGCAGAGATGATAGCCATGAAGAAACAGTCCTCTAACTACTTTTCGTTTAGTGCAAAATTCTGTTTCCAAAGCTAGGAAATAGGGATGAAACCATGCATCCTCTTTTCTTCCTTCCTCCATTTTATTGAGAATGTTTTGAGCTGGACAAGCAGCTTTACTGAGACACTAATGGCTGAATGTAGAGCAGACTCATCCAGGCACACGAGTCTGCAGGAAAAGATAGGATGAGTTCCAGACACTGAAGCTCTTAAAAATGTCAGACTCTTGACAAGTGATTTCAGTGCCTGATCCTGCTGCAGGTGAAGTGATGCTTTAATTTGCAATTGAATGACAAAGTCCTCAAATCGTAAGTAATTGAAGAAAGGCTCTGCAGTGTAAAAACTCATTATGATTCTTCTGTGTCATATTGCACCTTTTGAAAGGAATTTGTTATCATTACATTGCTCTCTGGCATATTTTTATTAACAATGAGCTGCAAATATGAGATGCACACCTAGATTATATGCTTGTATTTACAGATGAAATGGAAGATTAAAAAGAGAATTCATATTGCATCTGTGCTAATTCTGCAGAAGCTCTCTGCCATTGATCTTTACACTTTATAATAGTTTTTCAAGCTCTGATGAGAAAATAAAATATGAACATTCTTTGTGCTATTTGTTGATGCCCATACCAGAGGAAGAGATTACTTTATAGACATTTTACAAGTGGAGGTTATTTAATGAAGTAATTAGAGTAAGTTAAGATAAGATCTTAGATGAGAATCTTTGAAATGGGAGACAGAATACGTTTTATTGTCTGGTGTGCATCTCTGCATTTCCTGGAGCCAGAGAATGTTAATTTTTGAGCACTTCCAGCCATGTTAGAATTTAAAAGCAGAGCTGGAAGCCTTTCTAAGGAATGATTTTTTTCTTTTAGGAATTTGAGAAAGGAACACTGGTAACTGAGACTTTCATTGGTAGAATGTAGATTGCAAATTAGTTGGCAGCTCTTACAGAATTATCTGCACAAGTAATGGGATAGATTCACTGATAGGCTATGAGTATTTTGTGCTATTTTGGCTCAGCAAAGGAGCATTCAGGACTGCAGGACGTTTTTTTTTTCTTCCCAGAGTATGTGACAGAAAGTAAGACATACCAGCATATTCTCTACATTATTTTGGTATAATAGGAACATAACACAAAAAGATTAAACCTGCAAGGAATGAGGAAAAAGATGAGAAAGCGTGAAGGTCTGAAGGAACATGAGGCTTTCCTTCTGGAAGGGAGTTATAATGGTGGAGCTCCATGGCTATGTACATCAAGTCTCAACCTGTGGCTGGATGCATCAAAGGATGAATTTAAAGGAGAAAGTGTTAGCAGTGGAAGCATAGGAATCCATTTGTGGTTCTCTGGATCATGACCTGAAACATGTCCCAGGCTGAGTTGCATTGCTTTGGGGTAGAATACAAACATAAATTGCCTCTAAAGTATTTTATTTTCTGCTTTTTTATCTCTTTCTAACTGTTGTTTTGTCTCTGCATAAAATGTTTACACTGATCTTAGTCGTTAGACTATTGAACTCCAAATATGTTCTTGATGAGTCCTGTTTTCCTTTAGTGTCATTCTTCTTTGCAGGTAAAGCAGCAGTAGGGCTTAGTTTTAGTTTATAATGATAAATTATACATAGAAATGAGTGTCCCCACTTTTTCTGCTGCTCTTAACAATTAACTATGATAAATTTACACCACATTTTTTTGTTTTGTGGTCATAAGGCTGTCATGCAGTGGCTTCTCTGCATTCCTTAAGGAATTTGGTCTACAAGTAATCCGCAGTTCTGGAAGTCTATGTATAAAAGAAGTTGTGATTGCCTTAAGGGTTTTGTTCTTCACAAGAACTTGTTCCTGGGTGACAGCATTATTTCCATGTGTGTGCTGCATTGGTCTATTTGCACTGGAACATAAAAAAATGATTCAAAAGTTAAAAATGTTGCAAGGTAGGTATTGGTTTGGGTCTTAAGGCTTTTACTTTTTTAAGTTTTCCAAGAACCAGGCTGTAAGAAATATTGCAAAGTGTGGAGGGGAAGCATTGAAGGGAACAGAAACCACTCTGTGATCCTAGTGATGTTTATACCCCTTATATTCCAGATGTTACAAGGTGTGGAAATAGAGTTTCTCTGTCAGAGAGTGACACCTCTGTTCCCCTGGGCTGAGGAAATTCTGCTTGGAAATACCCTAAAGAGTGGCCATTCAGGATCCTACCTATGGAAATGGATACCTTTGTAAAATGCCTTGTACATATGATAGGTGGGGATTTGGTTTTACCTTATTTAGTGTTAGAAAAGTTTTGGTATTTGGGGGTTTGATAATCCAGTTGAGAACTGCAGCTTTTGACTTGTTTGAATTTGTCTTAATTTCTTTTTCATGCTTTATAATCAGTTTTATTGATTGGGATGGCAGGTTTAGCTGTACCATAAATTTGAAAATTATGCCAAATAAATCAAATCAAAATAATTTTTCAAATCTTTTTTGTTTGTCTGAGAGTAAGCAGTATAATATTTGCCTTGTGGGAGCAATAGGTCTCTGCACAGCTGCCACAGCACATAGACTTTTTGGTAAATATGGATGGTTGTAAAGTGAAGTAAACTTCAGTGTATTGTTGAGCATGGACACATAATCTTTTAGAATTAATGGTTTCTGTAACCTGAACGTTGGGGACTTTGGAAAACAGCTTAATAGGGAGAGAAAAAGTCATGCACACAAGCAAAGCAGAAAAAATAATTCATTCACCACTTCCCACTGGCAGGCTGGTGTTCAGTCATTACCAAGAGAGTAGGGCTCCTTTACCTGTAACAGTGGCTTGGGAAGACAAACACCATCACTCCAAATGTCCTCCTTTCCCTATCTATACATGCTGAGCATGATTCCATATGGTGTGGAATGTTCTTTGGATCTACAGGGGGCAGTTGTCCCCTCAGTGTCATCTCCCACTGTCTTGTGCCAACCCAGCCTCTTTGCTTGGTGGGATGGGGTGGGAGAGAGAAAAGGTCTTGACTCTGTGTAAGGAGTCCTCACTGCTCAGCAGTAAGGGAAACGTCTTTAAATTATCAATAGCATTTCCAGCAGAAATGCAAAGCACGTTTCCATACCAAGTACTGGGAGGGAAATTAACTGTACCCACCACTAAACCAAATGACTTATGCAACTGCACCCTTAAATTTGGGGAAAGTGCTGCACATATCTTTGTCTCATCAGTATAGGGCATATATATACATTCCATCACCATCAAATGATGGAAAGGATTCTTGTTCGGGGTTGATTAAAAATTACTACTGCTATAATGTCTTGTTCCCAAGGTAAGTGGGACAGGAAACACAGTCCCTCCCCTCTGCCACAGTGATAATGTTAGAAGGATGATCATCAGCCCTCAGTTCAGTTCATCTGGGGCAAGATCACATTCCCTGTGACTATCCTGTGTTGTGCTTTCCACCCCACTTCAGGGTAACATAGGTCATTCTGAACCTGGCTCATACATTGCTGACAAAGTTAATAAAACATATGAAGTTTATATCTTGTTATTACTTTATCTCTGGACAGTCTTTGCCTCTTAGATGCACTGTGATTTGAGTTGAATTTAAAGATGGGCCAAATAAATGAACAAAATTCAAGAATCTGGCCTAATTACAAAGCTGTCCTCAATCTGGGTGCTCTGCTAGAGCATTTTTCTTGCAGGTGATTCCCTGGGCAGCTGTATCTCTGTGCAAGGCCCCCATATTACATGCTTTAGTTTGAATGATGTAACCAACTCTGCAAATGTGCCATAAGGATTGCTGAGCATAACTGAAGATAGATATGCCCTGCATGGGTGAAAAATAAATTTATTTCTATTTTTTTTTTGAGATCTTAATCTATCTTTTCATAGTTCTCTGAGATTCTAAGTTGCCTCATGCCTAATAGCTGCTGTGGTACAATGTGAGGAACTGTTGTTTCTAAAAGATTACAAAGCTGTTATTATTCCTGAAAAGTCTTGGTTTTGAAAAAAAAATCAAAGGCCAGTGAAGATATAATACATAGATATTGATCATTAAATTAATTTCTATGAACATTTTTTTCAGTCAGAGACAGTGACTTGAAAGCTGTAAAACTGGTGAAATAGCTGTGTCTTGCTGTGTTTCCAGATTAGTGTTTGTATACGAGGAGCATTGATTTATACCAAGAATTTCAGGCAGCTTCAGTCATGTTGTAGGCTCTTCTTGTCACTCAGTAATGACTTTCTTATCACAGAGGACCAGAAGGGTCCTTGTCAGTATTCTCAGATAAGACTAGTCTCTGGTATGGTGGGTCACCAGCCAGCACTGCCTCTTCTGAGTAGTTCTGTTGTCCGCTTGGTTCTTCTGGAGTGTTTCTCATCCAGGGAGGTTGGAGACGCCTAAACCAATCAAGGAGTTCTCATGGGCCCCTGCTCTGCTTATGGGCAGAGATCTTAGGGTCACTGATAGCATCAATGCATTTAATTTTTTTCCTCAGCATTGCCACTTAGAGATGTCTTACTAACATTTGGTGCTGATGCCACTCATAATAGGCAACAATGCTCCTCTGGTGATCTCTGCAACTGGAGCAGGAGTGACATGTTACAGATCTGTTCAATTGTGTTGTCAAAATCTAGGTCACTCAGAGTGACAGGTCTGGCTAGTAGAAAGGCTGTGAAGGGGAATGTTAAAGAATAATTTTTCAGTATGATTCTCTGTATAGGGCAGTAACACAAAAAGAGGTATAAATACAAATTATTTTGGCTTTGTGTGCGAAAATGCATTCAGAAGCCCATCTCTATTCAGTGCATCAATATTTAATATGTCCAGTTATATTTTAAGGGAATTTTGCAAGAAATGTTCAGCAATCTGTGCTGTTGCATGCATGCCTGCCTTGGCAATGAAGCTGAGTAAAACAGACACCTCCAGCAGTGACCACTGGCCTCCGAGTGATTTTCTGCACAGCAGAACATCTACTGTCCAACCTAAAGGAGAAATCCAGGCCATCTCTTGAGTAGGAAATGATGTTATGAAGAACACAGAGAAAAAAAAAATAGTGGTGTTTTCGAAAGGACCAAGATTTAATCTCAGCAAACCTAATGTCCATGTCTGGGGCTTTGCCTCTCAGGAAGGCTGCTTGGCCCTCACTTACCATATTATATATTCATTGCATGTTTACTAGCTTGACCTTAAATTCAGACTCTAGCAACATGGTTTTGTTGAACTACTTGAGTATTCGGCCAGCTTGCCCAGAATGTCTGCATTGTAGAATATATTCATAGCATCATGAAATTATAATTATGCAACCCGCTAAAGCAATGTGAGACTCTGCTCTGGATTAAGTGCTTGATTCTTTTTTTCACTATCAGTATAATTATTCATCATGTTACATCTTCTATGTGGGTCAAGCGATTTAGTAGCAGC
Organism: Cinclus cinclus; assembly: GCF_963662255.1. NCBI lineage: Eukaryota > Metazoa > Chordata > Aves > Passeriformes > Cinclidae > Cinclus > Cinclus cinclus. The sequence continues at coordinate 85,399,323 of NC_085046.1, read as the reverse complement.
TTGATTCTCAGTTGTACTCATATTTACAATCAGTTGTCATGACTCTTGTCAGGTCCAAGGAACTGAGATTTAGGCTTAGGCATGGGAGCTCTCAGTTTTATTTCTGTCTTTGGCAGTGCCTTGGAAACTGAAATTATTAAACTAAACTTCTGTCTCTCTGGTTTCCTTTCCCTTCCATCTTTATGTGCTTTGCAAGTTAACTGTGGCTTTGTGCTCTTTGCAGTGGCTATTTCTGACTTGCATGGGAGGTTTGCCTGGGGAAGGACCTCTGGATGTGTTGGTGTGAGATGCTGTGGCTCAGGTGAAAGGCTTGTGGGGTGTGGCAGGAATGGCTCCCCCCAGCACGAGGCTTGTGCTGTGGCTCTCACCATGTGTTACATGCACACAGTATTTAATCCTGGCTGCTCTCACCTCCAAGGCACTATGGAAATGTAAATAACAATCACAGAGTCTTTTCCTCTGACAGCTTAAAAATGTATTGCTTTAACACAGCAGAAGCTGGCAAGAGTGTCTGTATCTTTATTCTTGTGGCTTTGGTGTGTTGGATGAGGTTTACTCCTGGGACTGAAAAGATGATTGAAAAAGGCTCTGTTAAGGAGTTAGCTTCATAGGATTATTTTAATCACAATTCAGCTTTTAAGGTACACTGGTTGTATTTAGTATTTTGAATTATGATTAATGATTTCTGTTTTCCTGTTGTTCGTACTTATTTTTATCATGAGTTTTGCTCTGTATTTAAAGTGCCTGGGGTGCTTTCACAGACATAAATAAAGTATATTCTTATTTTAGTAAGCTGCAGTAGGGCAGCAATTGGAAATTTCCGTATGTTCATATTATCTTTTTAATTGTTCATATTGCCAGGATCTACTGTTTAGGGATAAAGATAGAGTAGAAAGGAAGTTCCATGTGGGAAAGAGAACCTGCCACCCTATGCTGTGTGCTTACTGAAGAAATATTTCCCTCAAGACATTAAAACAGATGCAGTAGGTTATACATACATATGTATCTCCAACCTTTCTCTTCTTGTCTTTTGCAGTATTGTGGAAAGGGCAAAGAGCAACAGCTAAATGTTTGGCTAATATGGGAGATTTCAGGAATCTGGTGAGTTCAGTGATGGCAATACAGCTATGCAGGAAAACATTTTGAGCTGTGATCAAAATGTTTGTCATGAGTGTACAGGTAGGAGTGTTTCCATAGTGCCTTGCATTAAACACCTGAATCAAACAATTCTGAAGGGTCAGAAATGTTCTGCTAGCTGATATTCTTCTGGTTATTTGTTATTGCTGCAAAACTCTGTAGTTCCAAAAGCAACCCAAACCATTCTGTGATTCTATGAATACTTAAAAGATGAGAAGACAAAATGACTCATGAAATCCTATTTCCAGCTGGAATGCCAGAAGTCCCTTGAGAAATTCTGGTTTTCTATGATTTCCACTGGTAAATAGAAAGTTGTGGTGGTACAAAGCTGCAGGTGTCAGACTGCAGCAGCTGTGTTTTAGCCAGAACCTTGGCTAAATGTCCTGGGGTTGTCTCTCAGCTCCATGGAGTCTGGCAGGACTGGCTCACCTCCAGCAACTTCTTCACTGCTGCTCTCTCTATTTCTTCTTGGTCCAGTGACTGATTCTGAGTGTGTATTTTTACGAGGGTATAGTAGAAAGTACTCAAGATCTAAACTGATGTCTCAGCTCAACCAGAATTAAAATAATCACTTGGATATTTAACTATTGTAAACAATAACCATAAAGATGTTTTCTGGAGACAATCTATGATGCCAATTTTGAGTTTCTTACTCAGTCTGGGTTTTTTTAATTTACATTGATGTATTCAGACCAGATTCTGGTACTTTGGACACAGTATTTCTATTCGGCGCATTGTGAATGTGAAAAACTAAATAAAGCTATTTAAATTTTATCAAAATCTATGTCTTTGGAGATCAAAATTTGTAAATCAGTCAACTTTTCCATACAGTTTCCTTTCTAGTGTGGTAAAGTATGCATATGGGCACTCCTACACAGCAATTCTGTTCTACAGGAGAATGTATTTTATTTTCACTGGAACTCTTGCAGCTTTACTTGTAGGCTTTATTCTCTTTTTTTCTTTTTTCCCTAGCCATCTGAATTTTTTGCATTAACTGTAATATTTTCAGTGTAAAAGGTGCCTAAGGCATTTTGTGTTTTTTGCAATCTGAGAGCAAGAGAACAAGATTTCTTTTACTTGCTGGAAGACAGACTCCCTCTTGGAGACATTATTCTCCTGCAGAAGGAGGTCAGCCCTGTCTGCCTGTTGTCTGGCTGACCACAAAGGAAGAAATGCACTGGGCTGTTAATGCTGGGACCAGCAATGATATATCATAGCTGTATCCCAGCACTGGAGCCTGGTTTCCTTAATGAAACTCACCTTAATGTCTCACAAATACTGGAGGACAAAGATAGGAAATACAGGAATAGGTTACATGGCTGAGACCTGGGCCAGTTTTCAGCAAAATTTGCAAGTAGTCTGAATGAAGGGTAGAGTTCAGTGTTTGAGTAGCATGGTCTTATACTACAAAATTTGGTTTGTTAAATACAGAATTTTGGTATTGTTTAAAACACTGGGTTTAGTTGCGTTGATTGTTTTGGTTTCATTAAGTTCAGAAAATGTAGGAATGCTGAATATTTCTTATCACTATTAGAAAGCATTTTTTAGAGATACAAAACTTTTTTTAGCGCTATATATTTGGAACGATTTGCTTGTGCTATATTTCTGCCTACATGCCTTAAAAAGAAGCAACAGTTTATCTCTTCTTCTTGTCCCTGATGCACTGGAATGGCTACCTAGAAAAGAGGCTAGATCGAGTTAAAAGAATAAAGTGGGTATTTATTAAAGGCCTTCAATAGATACATCTTGGGCAATGTAAAAGCCTCACAGAGGCTACACCCAAGATGGACAGTTGTCACAAGTTTTAAATATAGATGTGAGTTTGGTCTATTTGTATGTCAGGGGTTAATTCTCCAATGACAGCTTCAGGTAATGAAGTCATATTGCCTCAGCTTGCTTCCCCTCAACTCACTTTTGTTTATGCTTTCAAGGCCTGAGGATGTGGTGTGTAAACTGGCCCAGAGGGGTTGTTTCATCTCACCAAAATGTGAAGAGAGTTAACTACACTATATGGAGTTTAGAGCAATGCACTATTACAGTATAGGATTTGAAAAATATAAAAGCTGAAATCTTAAGGCATCATCCCAACAAGCTGGATATTATACACCTTGCATATAAAAATGTTGTGTCTCTGACTCATTGTTAGCTAGAGAAGTTGTCCAAATGCAGAATAAGAATAAAAAATGGTCATCACTTTGAGATTGCATTTGAGTGTAAGGTACAACTGGCAGATGCAGGCAGATGGGAAATGCAAGTGACCACGTTAGTTAAGATGATAGTCAGGACCCTCAGCACAGCAGAATTGTGACTGTCATTGTGTTATACAGGCATTGGGAAAGGCAGCTGTCTAAGGAGATTTGGAAAGCAGCAATAAAACAGCTTGCAGATGTTTCTGAGATGCTGGAAAGGGGAATGTGATGGAGCACAAAGGTGATTGTTTTAAAATGGAAAGAGTTCAATGGGGACTGGAGTTCAGTGCTGCCCAGCCATCCTATTCATTTTTGATGATGCAGAATGGGAGAAACTTGTTATCCGAAGGACCAGTTGCTATGCTCTCTCCTTCTGCAGCCTCCAGATGCTGTCTAAATTGTGTCACTTTATAACAAACATCTGTGGGACATATAGAATACCTTTTACCCAGAGGAGAAGTAGAAGTATAGGAAAAAAAGACAGCAAAAGCAAATTAGCCAGAGAAACAGACTGTATCACCTTCACAATTTGGAGGGGACAGAGATGGAGGAGGTAGGGGTGAAGGAGCAGAAATTCAAAGGAAAGTTGTCACACACCTATGTTGACTCTGGTTAAATAAGCTTAATTCACACATTTTTTTTTCCTGCCTTCTAAGGCTCCCTTGACTGTGTTTTATGGAAAATGGTTGTTTTGCAGCAGCACAGCATATTATAGATCATTCCAGTACTGTCTTTTCTGATACAGAATTTTAACTGTGGCTTAACTCTCTGTTTTCTTTTCTCTTTTTGCTCTAAATCCAAATTAAAAGTCATTCCCTTTGAAAGGATGGGCTTATTCCTGCAAGTGGAAAAACAATGTCATATATTACAGCTTTCCTTAAGCACCTGTACACACAAGGCTCATCTGGCAGTGGTACCTTATTCAGCATATCCCAGGAATGAACAGTTACCTCCAGATGACAGCGTGCTGTGCTCTTATGACAAACAACATTTTGTCATGGAAGCTTTGGAAAACAAATTTAGCAATACTCTGGTAAATGATTTACAAAATGTAACCATAGCAAACTAAATCTTCATCTGCAGATGATTAGCAAATTGTTTTAAGAGAGACCAAAAAACCTTTACAACATCTTTCCTTCTTGGTTCCACAGCTACACATGCTATATGCTATGTAGCATGCTACATCTGCTAGCTGGTTACTTGGGTTATAAGATGTTAAATTTTTTGAGGTTTTTAAACTATAAAAGGCAAATAGATGTAGCTAACTTTAAAAAAAAAAAAAAGGGCCTTTTCATGCTAATATAGCCTCACCAGCATTATTTGTGTCCCTGCAGTTGCTATTCGGGTTTGCAGCCACTTTTAATTCCTTTTTTCTCAGGTGCCACACGGTGGTGCTCCTGACTGCATTGCTTGGAGCCCTGAGCTGGCTGAGAGCAGTTCCAGATGTTGTGTGCTACCAGAGCTGATTTGGGCGGGAGGGCTGCACACAGCTCTGCAATGAGGTTGACCATGCCGTGGGATGGGGATGTACTTTTCTCCCAGGACTCATCTACCAAATCACATATGGGAAGAAAGAGCTAAATAGTGTCAGCTGATAAAAATCTTCAGTATTGTGCATGTACACAAATGTATACTTTACCTCTTTTACAATTGATTGGTATGTGAATTTTGCATGCTGTCTTTGTTTTGGTAGTTCCATGCCTTCCCATTTTCTCTTTGCTCAATAGAAGGCTCCTGCAGTTTCACAGCTCAGTATCCTCCTGGCAGCAGGAATGCCATCTTTTTCTCTGGATCTTTGATAAAAATGCAAAAAAACAAGGCAGAGAGAAGGGAAATGTGCCTCCTTTTCCATCTAAGGAAGGACCAGTACAGAATCAGGAGCTGCCTCAGTGGCCCCAGGCAGGGAGCCTTCCCCAAACTGTAAGGAAGCCAGCAATGAAGCTGGCCTTGTGTCAGTTTAAAGATTTTTTTTTCTCATGAGAAAATCTCTATATCCAAGGTAACATCCTCATCTGTATCAAGCCTACAGCTCAGTAAAATTGACAGGAATTATTTCACTGACTTGCATATGCTTTGAATCTAGTCCTGTGCACAGTAATGATCTGTCAGCTAAAGTTTAGCTCTGTGCATTCAGGAGTTAGCCTCACACTGAGAGTTTACTAAAACTTTGATCAGGCACCTAGATATTTATGTGAATCTAACTTTTAAATTGTGCAAAGTATTTTTTTAATTAATTCTTATAATGTGCGTCTTACAAGGATAATTACTTGTGTTCACCTTTGATAATTTTGTAAAAGTTTTGTTAGATTTGTTTAGTCTACTGTTCTAGTAGGTGATCTAAAAGAGGAGTTCTAATAATGTCTATGTACATTGGACTGTATGAAATTTTTGGGACTGGCAGTCATGTCATCTATATAAACACTGTATGCTGTAATGTATTATTAGCATAATTTTTAAAAATTTATCTTTTCTGTCTTTCCATGTCTTTGATTTATTTGTATGTATGTATCTCTTCCATAAAGCCAAAACCCAGCTTAAGTACCTGAAGTTAGTCTTCCATTTATAGGCAAATTCAATACCTTTATGTGATGGGATGCTCTGAATCTAAGGAAACATGATTAGTTTCTGATGTTATCATTTCCATAATTATCTATTGTGTGTGGTCTCTATAAAGAGCTAATGTCCAACAGAATTATTTACTCTTACTAAATATAATTGTAAAAAATTCTCCAAACATGAGTAAGTGCAAGTTGCAGCTGGCAGCTGGCCTTTGCTGAGAACTGAGACATGACTAAACATCCCTAGGAGGCACCTCTGTGCACTAAATAAATGGACACAGAGACTATGGCAGGCAGCATTAACCCTGTCCATGTCCACTAGTAAGAATTATGTAATTCTAGCGCAGCCTTAGATATCGAAGACAAGCACTGAAAATAATTAAATGCCATTATATGGAAACTACAGTGTGATAGTTTGAGTGAGTTCAGTATGAGAAGGAACAAATCAGCAGGGTTGCATTTGCAATGAATGGTGTCTCAGATGGGTGGTGGGTATAGACAGGAGAAAAGCCCCAGCTGAACTAAGTCCAGCTGTGCAGGTTGCAGGTGCCTACAGAACAAGGCTGCTTGTTTTCTAACAGGCTTTAAAATTATCCTGCCACTTAACCTTGCTCCTTATCTTTGTTAGCTGAACAACTCATACAAAAACAGATGACATTAAAATAGTCATAAAAAGGGACATATTATGATATTTATTCAGTTATTTCATTGCATCATTTTCCAGATGGGAGTGCCAGCTCATGTGTCAGAGCCAGCTACTTGTATCCTAACAGGCTGATGATTTGCTATTGATGGTATTTTCTGAAATGCTGAATCGAATTTGTTCTCACTGGCAAGAAATCCTGAGTGAAATTTTCTCCATGAGACAGCTTGAAATGAAATCACCCAGACCAGTCTAGAGACCTCTTTGTTATCTTTATGCAGTAATTACATATGTTTAACTACAAAGTCAGATCCTAATTAATACATTAAAACATAAAATCTTGGTGCCAAGGAAAGATGTAACATGTATATGGGCTTCTATATGTATAGACTTATAGAGACTTGGAAGATTTATTTCCCTTGTTTCTCTCCTCAGAATGGATTAAAAGATTAGTATTTTACTGACCCTGTATCAGAACATACTGTGGGGGATAAACTGCAAATATTGAACCAGTCCCCAGAAGATGAATTCTAGAAGTCATTAAGAATGCGTATATATGTAAGTGCAGTGCAAATTTCTGAAAAATCTTAAACCCACTCCTGCCAACATATTCTGATGCAATCAGTATTGTTTTCTGCACTGGTTCACAGCTTACTTTCAATGCCATTTTAAGACCTTAGTGCGAATTTTTACCCATACCTTTGTTTTCCCCTGTTAGGCAAGAGTTACGTGTTCAAGCATGCCTGAGTGCACTCCTAGGAAGCTCTAGGACCAACCCTTATAGCCTAGCAGGGTGTACCCTTAGCTCATCCTGCAGCACAGCTCAGTCTCTTTGCCCACAGCACTCTGTGTTCATCCCCTGCTGCCAAGGGGACAGTATATCTGAAAGTGCTCATTTCACCACATCCACTGGCAAGAGACAGCTTGAACAATAAAACATACAGGTTGTTTTGCTTAAATGAAGATAAAGGGTTGAAAACAAAAGGTTACAAATAAAATAATTTTAGTGGGTTCTTTTCTCTATGCCTTTTCCGTGGCTCTGACATATTTCACTGGAATTGCAGTTCTTGGGGTTAGCAGTTGGAGGTCTGACTATCCAGGTCTCTCACATACATTCTGTTCTCTGAGTACTGAATAATTTTCTCTCTTTTCCTTGTAGACAGACTATATTCAGTTTCTCCTTGATTCCCTGTAAATGGAGTGTTGAAGGCTGGGAAACAGGGGAGGGTAAAAGGGTAATGGTCAGGAGGAGATACATTCTGACTGTTTTCACTCTGCTCTCTTGATGCACGTGCCTCCCTGGAAGTCTTTGTGCTCTTACTTAAAATGATTTTTTTCATGTCTAGAGGTTCTTGTGTATTTTCTTCACTTTCTTCCACTATACATTTTACATTTTCCTTTCTTTTTTTTTCTTTTTTTTTTTTAAGTTTACAGTATTAAAATAGTACACATGGAAAGCTCCTATTTTCCATAACATCTGTCAAGCTGATGGTCTCCTGTGACATTTTCTAAAGAGATCACACAAAGGTGGTTTAATGAACCTATTTTGAACAGACGGAGGACACTGCATTAATTTGTTAGTAAAAGCCACAAGTTTTTGTCCTGTATTTATTCTTGGGATTTGTGGCCTAAATAAGTGTTCTTTCCTTGGGTTCCTTATTTTCCATACGGAGAATATTACACAAGATTGGATGATATTTTCGAAAAATGAGGAGTTTGTGCGTGTTCATGTGTGATAATAGCTTCAAAAATGTGACAATATGAGAAGGAATAGAATTCCTTCTGCATGGAATGAGATATTGTCACATAGTTGATAGATGACATTTAATTATCGCATAGCTAAACTTTGCCTATCACATCCTGTCTCCCTGCATTTCTGGGAAAATATTAAGTAAATTCATATAATGTGCTTAAAACAGAAGCATACAAAAATATAGCTATAAATCTTATGGTCAGTTTCAGCATCCAGAACTTTCATCTGTTCTCTTGTACAGATGTTTTCTGGACTCTGTATATGACTCCTAGGATCATATACAGGCTGCAGGGAGGGAACTTTAATTAAACCATGTTTGCTAACTGAGAAGGTGATTCACTTCAGTGGCAACAAATCGCAAATGAGGAGAGCTGAGACTTCAGTAGATAGAGGTTCCTACCTCAGAGGCAGGTGCATGGGCAAAGAAGTCACCATGAGGTGAATCATTAATCATGGCACATACACTGCAAGATGCTTTTTTAAGATCTAGAAAGTATGAATTACTCCTTTTATTGTAGCAGTAATAGAAGTAATTTTTTTTTTTGTCCACAAAAACATGGTTTGAAAGGAAGCTAAACATGCACACCTAACCTCTGGGAAAAGTGTGGAAACTGAATGACTAACCCAGGACTTTGAAGGCACACAAATGTACTTAGCTATCTCATTTGGGATCTCTGGGATTTTAATGTTTAGCCTATGTGGTTTCTGTATGAGCCAGATAAGTGCAGCATCAAGGGGAGAAAATAATACAATCTGTCCCCAAACCACAATACTAAGCAACTTTAGCTACAAGGAGGCATTTATTGTTTTCAGCGGTAGGATTAGTGTATGAGCTCCTTGCAAAGCAGTTACGCACTGACAAACACTTTAAAATCTGATGATTCTGAAGCAAGTTGAATATATTTTAAATGTTTTATCCTCATATATATGTGTATGTGTGCATTACATAAAGACATGTCTCTATGAAAATTGGAAAAAATATCTGTGTGTGTGTTTCTGCATATATCTATATATACAGATGTGCAGATTCATGCAAAGGGACATTTAAATATTTTGTTCAATGAAATGCATTTTTTAATTCTTCTTGATGACTATTATTCTTGGGGCTAATAGTTATGTTTTAGGTTTGAAGTGCCTTAATGTATTCTTTTCAGATGGAGAAATGTATTACTCCACAAGAAGGTTATGTCTCTTGCTCTCCAATATCTGATAGCTCCAGTTTGTGAGAGGATGTTATTCACAATCATATTTTCTGGTATGAAGTTCAGCATTACTGCTTGCTCGTGCATAAACAAAGCCTGAAGTTTTATCTTTCATTAATGAAGTTGAAATGTGTTAATATAAATCAGAATGAGAAAGCCAGAAGCTGCCAACATTAATTCTTTCTTTATTGCTTCTGGAGTAGAAAAGAATAAAAATATCCATTATCATCAGTTTGTTTTGATTTCCTTACTTTTCCCAGGAACTGTCATGTTATTATCCCAACAGTTTGTTTAACAGTGAAAATGTCTATATTTAGTAGAAAAATACATGAAGATGTGGTCAGATTTAGGAGACTGTAAGCATAATGTGTTTCAAAAGAAAATGCAAAGTCACCTTCTAGGTCAAAAAGACTAGTACATTAGTATGATGGTGGTTGACATTCCTGGGTTCAAAGCAAACACTAGATTCTGGAGGTTTAATGGTAAATGTTCATTGCCATTTAATATTCATGGCAGTTTATAAGAATGCTCAAAATAAATTGAGTCCATTAATGATAGGACATAAGTCAGTCTGGCTTCTGATGTGAAGATTTTGTTAAAAAGATTATTCTTAGTTCCTTATTTATCTCAGTACCAGCCTTAAATAATGCACAGCTCTTTTTTCCTCTGCAAGTTCAACAATGGCCTCAAGTACCCCCTTGAGAGCATCCTTCACTAGCACATTGTGACAGGCTGGTCTGTCCAAAACACCCGGCTTGTGGGAGGAATTCAAGTGGTGTTGTGCCGCTGCTTTTGCAAAATGCCTGCAGTGTAGTGTCCCACTCCTTCAATAATGGGATTCCTATTCCATCACACACAGGCTTAATTAATGTCCAGTGTAAAGGCTCATTGCAATCCAGATGTTTGCAAATAACTGAGCTGGGAGAGTTTTTCACTCCACCCATTTTAAGTGAAGTGAAATTGTTGTAGTTCAATGTAGGAAGCTAGGTTTGTACTTTGTAAAGCCCTACCAGTTCACGTAAGGTTTTGCAAAAATAAAATGAGAGATTAATAGGACCTTGTATTCATTTTTATTCAAGCGCAGAGGTTCAGAGAAGAATGAGAGAAGAAAAAAAAATAAAATAGAGTTTTAATAACTTGCTGTGGCAAGATTAAAAATAATATTCTGTGAGAATTTTAGAGAAAATACATATTTTAGAAAAAAAAATTAATCTCTCTGCATCTTTCCCTCCTTCATGATACCATAACCTTTTACCCTTTTCACTAGCATCTATACTTTACAAATAAATTCCAAACTCATTCTTATAGCGGTCAGGTCAGTGTCAGTCTTTGAAGACCACAGCATGAATACAGACCAGTTTCCTACCACTCTTGTAAATTCTGATGTTTCTGGGATCACAGGAGAATCAATTTTTTCTTTTTTTATTCAATAAATTGTTTCTTGCTGTACTCCTTCCATGCAAATTGTGCAACCTTGGAAAAAAACTGAGAAGCAGTGAGTGGAGAATTCTAAAATATTTGAGGTGAATGTCTCTGAAATAAATGCCTTGCCTAGTGGGAGAACGACATATACAGGATGGAGTAGCTAGTTTCATGTGAATGCGGGAGAATAAATGATCTGCTTATACTAGTGGCATCTTTCTGGCAGGAACATATGTCATACCTAGTTTATAGAAACACACCTCCAACGTGTTTCACTCAAGGCTTGTTTGTGTCAGATAGCAGTAGTCAGAAAGCCAGGGTTTGGAGGAACATGTGAAGAGCTGCCTGCTAGGCTGAGAGTTTTCAGAGATATGAAAGCTGACAGATATGGCATAAGTACATGAAATTGAAAATAAAGCAGTTATGTCTCAAATGCAGACCCAAGCAGTGTAAGTTCTTGGTATCTCTGCTACGTCTCATTTTTGTGAATGACTGTAGGAGAGAGAGGATGTTGTAACACCTGAAATGTGTTTTGCTTGTTGCATGATGGGAAGCACATTTAGTCACCTCCGAGTGAAGGAAATGGAGGCACTACACCTTTGAGAGTTAGGGACATACGCTTAGTCCATCGAGGTGAAAATCTGTGGAAAAAATGGTTTAGAAACCTTAATTCATTTTTACTGCCTGCTATCTAAAAATTTATTTTCCTGAGGTCCTTTGGTGTGGGTATTGGTGGAGCAGACTTAGGGGTGCTTCAAAGTCAGGGTCTTGTGTTGGAAACCCCAAACAAAAAAAACAAACCATCAAAGAAAGGGTGAAATACTTGAGATTACTTCCTTCTTTGGAAAGGAAAAATAAATTAAAAAAAAGTTTTAAATTAGAGGCGGTATTTAAAAAGTTATAAATGAAGAAATAAATGAGCTTTGGAGTAAAGAATAACCTGCCAATTGTCCCCTGTTGCATAGAGCAGTCCCTGTGCTTCTTTCAGCATGTGCACACATTTGCAAGATGACTTCTGCTTAAAAGTGACAGCACTGATTACAGCTATTTTTTAGGAGGTTTATATGCATACTTGAGTTATAGGACTATTTGAAAAATTAATTTACAAAGATGTTTTCCTTTTTATTTGGTGACAAGAAAATGAAGCAAGAAAACGAAAATACAGAGGAATGGACCATGCAGTATGATAAGAACTTGTTTTCTAGTTTGAATCAGGTTTTGGGTTTTTTTCTTTGTGCTAATTACACAAAACTATTCCATTTGACTTCCAAAATTAAGAGACAGTTAAAAACCCCAAAAATCAGGTATATCTTAGATACTTGATCAAGCCTGGGACATATGCTAAATGAAATTTTATAAATGGCTTATAAAGGGAGAATTTTCTTAATAGAATACATTAATTCAAAATTGAGCAGTAGTTAAATGTTTCTTTAAAAATATGAAAGAACATAAAATTTACTACTGCAAATAATAAATAAATAAATTTTATAAGATTGGAATTTAAGGAGAATCTTGTTTGAATGTGCATTGGTGCAAATGAAACCTACTCCTTTATCAGGGATGAGATTGCTCTAGATTGGGATATTGAGTAGATTTTGAATGAGAATCCCAAAGGATCCCTGCACATTTTTTCTTCATAGCCTAGTGTCCTGGTTTGAAAGACAGGTGTTTGCTAAGGAAATGATCCTTCCTTCCTTCCGATTATTATGATTTTGAAATTAAGGGAGCTCTCAGGCAAAGATATGGGGGTAGGAATAACAGTTCTTTACTAGTATATCTAACAAAACAAACAAGAACAACGACAGCTATGGAATTACCCACAAACAGAACAGTAACTCAGTCCCAGTGTTTTTTGGCTGCAGGCACCTTTTCCCTGAGCTGCAGTTCCCGGTGCTGGGGGCGGGAGGGTCCCGCAGAGCCACAGGAGGGCTGGGGGTGATGGCAGAGCTGTCCCAGGGGGAGAGAGAGATGGAGAGAGAGCTCTCCGCTCATGGTGTGGGTCCCAGTGCTCAGCAGAGTGCTGGATGGTGGCAGGATAAGGCGAGAAGGCAGCAGGGCAGGGTCCCACAGCAGTGAAGATGGCTGCGACGCTGGGATGGCAGCGATGGGACACAGGCAGCGATCGTCCTTCTTGTCCGAACTCCACGGGAGAAATGGGCCGAGACCCAGCCTTCCATCTGCTCTTCTGATTGTTTGAATCTCGCAGGCTTTCCCTCTTCTCTCTCCTCCCCCTTGCCACCAGGGCCCAGTCAACAGGTATCTTAGCATGACAGTGGGGAAAATTCCACAGAGGGAAAAAGGAAAGAACCAACCCCCAACACCTAGCAAAGAATTATGATCAAAATGGGTTTTCCGTGTGTCTCTGTAAAATATATGCAGTCTCCCATGAAGTGGAGCATGTGAAAATGAATAATCAGATTTCTAATTAAAAAAAAAAAAAAAAGCTTTGGATTAAATTAAAACCAAACTCACAACAAAACAAAACAAAAAAAATTCCCTAAAAAACTGTAAGGGTTATAGCCAAAACATAATGGAAACAATATTTTAACCGAAACTGGTGTTTTGCATTGCTATTTATAGTACTTGAAATTCTATTGCTTATACTCTTTTGGACTAGGAACTAGGCTGATATAAATTGCTACCAAATATTTGCAACAGCTACAGATCTACACTGTCACCTCTGTGAAAGAAATTGTCAAGTTACCAGGTAAGTGAATTTAGAAAGAGAGAAGAAGTGAGGAGGAAAATTATAGACCTACAGGATAGTAAATTATATCCTCCCCAGTGCAAATGATCTGAAACCAAAATGAAAATGAAAATTGACCTTGTCTCAGATCTATACATGTGGCTATACATCACATGTAGAGACTCACCTAAGCTTTACAAACCAGCAGTTCTTTGCATTTCAGCTACATTCCAGAGATGCTGATATTCCTTCCCCCTCCATTCACCAAGAATGTAGATAGATGATAGAAGGCTCTTGGCCTGCTGATATTGAAGAAGAGCTTAGAAATTTTCCTAATAGAATTCATAATTCTTATACAATTCAAAAGACGAGCATTACAAAGACAGACAAGCACAAAAAGTAACATAGATGGAGATGAGTCAAATATTGAGAGCAATCGGTGGGTTTTCAACTAGAAATAGCCATCCCACTAAAAAAACTCCACAATTCATCTATGATTGAAGTGATAGCTGCTTCAACACTACAGCATAAATTCAGGTCAAAATTTTCAGCTATATTCTGTGAAATCTATTAAATAAGAAGATATTTGGGGTAGCTTTATGATTTCAGTGTGATATATTTATGTGATTTATGACTAAATTATCATAAATATCAAAATAAAAAAAAAGGCAACAAAACTTGGGAAGAAGTCCCACCCTGGCTACTTCACCCTATATGGGAGAGTCCATGAATCTGACATGCATGTGGACAGGTAGGATGTTTGTCATTTTGGTTTGAATCATACTGGAAAGTAATTCTGCTGAAAAATTTTTCCAACAATATTTCCTAACAATAGACCTATAGGATTTCAGAATGAGATTAATTTTTGGTGAAGATATTCTAGCAAAATTGGTCTCCACAAATAAATTTCTTATTTATAAAGTTATTAATTTCAGTTTTTTTTGTGTATACTCTGTATTTGGCTATAAATTTTAATGTGGAATAAATATCTCAGTTTTTATCTACAAGCACACAACACCTAAGGAAGAAAGCAGGGGTGTTAACAGCTGCATGCAGGTGCTATGGTTTGACATTGAAACCTGCTGAGTGACTTGCCAGTAATAGCTCCTTCCCTGTCAGCCCCATGGGGAGGGGAGGCAACCAAAAACTCTGCAGGAAAGGGAGGCAGTACTTGGTACTGATTTTAAAATATGTGTGTTCTCAAACATTCAGGTGTTCCCTGAAGGGTTAAGTTGCTAACCTAAATCTTTACTAAATAGTATGCTTCTGTGAAGAATGTATGCAAAACAATGGAGAAACAAAGGACTTGCTGCTTTCTGGGGAAGCCTGGAAAAGCTCATTGCATGGTAAGAGAACTGTTCAGGGCCCTGACAGACACCTGCTTCTTGCAGTATTTGTTTTCTATGCAGAACAGTCCTCTTTCTAACACAGGGTGTGACATATAACTGAGATGGTTTATAACAGAGTTACTCAAAGATGCAATTCTGTACAAGTTTCTTTCCCATCCAAATATATCAATGACAAATAATGAACATAATTACATTTCAATTATTCACAGCAAATCCATTAGATGTACTAAGTAGTTTTTATTTCCTGTGCTGTAGCTTTCACTATAGACTAAGTTAAATTTAATCATCCTATCCTGTTAAGAGCATGCACGGCAGCATTTGCCACAGTAACTAGACTGAGTTTTAAATTAAATTTAAACTGCTCTCCTCCTTAAGAGCTGTTTGTATTCCCATTGTGCTTACTGGATGGGAATATTGCAATAACAGAAATAAAAATATAATAATAAAATATCATTCTCTTTCAATTTATTTGTAACCTCTCTTACGTAAGGTTCCCTTCTCCACATCACCCTTCAAGAATTTGAATGTTGTGCTGATTTCTCCACTAAGAGCATCTACTGCGGTAGCTTAGGACATTGGTTTAGGAGTGGCTGGGAAAGGTCTCTGCTTTTTGTCAGATGTGACTGGAATTCGTAATGAATATGCATTTGCTATGAGAGAGAGGAAAAAAAAAAAATCTCTGAACAAAAGCAGGTCGGAATTTTTTATCTTTGTCAGCACCACACCAACACATGAACAATTATAGGCATTAATGTTATATTTCTCATTCAATTTTTTTTGCCACTTCAAAGCTCTCTTTTAACAATAAGACATTTATTAAATATTTCAGGAGCTTCAGATATAGGAAATCAACTACTTGAAGCATAAATGTGTGTGTACATTATCTCCTCATGGTGAACAAAGCCAGAAGATTTTAATGCAAAGTCAGTACATTTTGCATGCTTGTAAACAGTTTGATACATAATTGATTCCATAAATCTGACCATATCCTTCTTTTGAATGCCTGAAGTAGGAAGTTCAGTGTGGCATTGTCATAATTATGTCCCTGCTGGTCTAATTGTCAGCCAGTTCTCTGTGGAGCATAGTGAAGTTTGTTAGAGCTGTATGTTAGAACACACAAAAGAAAAGGTATGGGGTTGCAAAAGACACCTGCTAGGAGTACAGTTCATTGTAAAATATCAGTACAGCAAAAGAATCCTGAAATCATGCAGCAAAGCTCTCTTCAGTGTGTAGATTCAAGTTAAACCTGGCTGAGGCAGACTCAGAATTATGAATTCTTTCATAAGGTCCAGTAAGTTTGAACTCATTTGCAATTGAAATAAAGTGTTATTTGAAAGTCATTCTCTGAAAAGGGGAAAAAATTAAGAAAGAAGAGCTTTTCTGCTGAAGAGACTCAGGCAATTAATTAAACCTCTTCAGGAAATAACATAAGGGCTTAAAAATAAATAGTGGTTATTATCAAGAACAAGAGCAACAGTGACAGGACAACGACATTACTTTCCAGTGACAAATTAATTGATTTTCAGAATTTTTTTTCAAAGCATAATAATATAACAGCACTAGATATGTTAATAAGGAAGTACCACAAATTGTTTCATTAGCAGAATGAGGTTGCTATTGTACATTTATTCTTATTCTTTAGCTTCTTGAATGGAAAGACCGCCTCTTGCTCTACTAGAAGGTAGAATTTTTCAAGATTTCTTTTAAAAATACTTTACAGGGAATTACATCAGAAAAATGGATGATGAACCTGTTTACCCTGCATATCTGTAGGGCTTAAGATGCAATGCAGATGGAAATATTCCCCCCATTTTCTCATTTGAAAAAGTATGGGTACAAACAATTAGGAGAAGAGCTGTTGCATGTTACATGGGCTGTCAGTGATAAGAGCACTGGAGGAGGAACATTGAACTCATGGATTCTGTCACTGATTTTCAGTCCACTGTTGTAGAAGATGTTTAATCAGTATTACTTTTTATGGTGGCTGTGGAATATTTTTGGATCTCTCAATGCATGCACTTTCAATGTTTTAAATAAAAGTTTTCAAAAGTTCTGTATCACTACAACCAGTTTACAGTAGGATTCATTACACTTTATCTAATTATTTACATGTGTCATCTATATATTGCTATGGTAAAAAGTGAATCTCTGTTAATTCCACACTGCTGATAGACATTTATATAGGGTAGGATGAATTGCTGTGTGGAGATGTCTCTCTCCTACTGTCTACAGAAAGTGCCTGGACAATTAGCTTAGACTAAGCATAATCTTTAAAGTTTGTGTGAGATGAATAGCATCCCCAGTACAGGTGAAATAGGTATGATATCCTGAGTACTTTTTGTCAGTGTATTTGGATTTTTTTTTTTTTTTGGTGGATGTAGGAAAAGCTGTTCACTACAAACCAGACTTTCTATATTCCCAGAGGTGAAGGTATATGCCTGCTCTGCCTAGAGAAAATTTCTTTACTTGGATTACTCTCAAGGTTTGAGATTTCACCTTGTGCTGGGAGGGTTTTTCAATATATTTTTGAGTTTTTGAGAATGCACTGCAATGGTATGGAGAATGAACACTGGAAATTTTTTCCATAGGACAAGAACACTTTAGCTTAAGAGTTTCCAGAGGATGAGAGCTTTTCTGGTTCCAGGGACCATACTTCATTGGTAAAAATTGGTTTTATCTGTGAGATAAAACTTGGAAATTTTTTAGACCATCTGTCTGCTCTGTCAGGATTTACATAGCAGCTTTATACCTTTTACTTTCCTAATAATGTAGCTCTTAACACCATCATTTCTGAGAAGTCCAAACTGTCTTTTAGGTATAGTTTTTATTAATGTGTTGGCCCCTGTTTTCATTATCTTATATTAATTTTTAGTATGCTTCTTCCATTTTATTGTATTTAAACCTTAAATCAATAAAAAACATAAAAGCTGTGTCGTTTGAGATTGGAGGTGCTGTCCAATTTTACTAGCCTCTTTGATGATTTGATCTAAACCATAAGCTATTATCACCATTATAGCCATAAGTAAATTTTATTTTTTGTTTTTATGGTGTGGTATGTTTCTTTATTTGGAGAGTGACTTAAAAAATTCAATATGGCAATGTGGATTGACAAGCTTCATTTTGCAGTATTAAATTTAATTATATAGAACCTGAAGTTGCCCCATTAGAAGTCTAGGAATAATGTAAAGTACTTTTAAATTTGATGTCTGCTGTAACTCTTGATGAAACATAAAAGTTAACAGTTTAAGTAGGCCTTTTATTTCCTTAAAGAAATACTATGGCTCAGAAGACTTTTGTGAGTTCTTTGTGTAAGCAGGAGCAATTCTTTGCATTGTAGAAAAGACCTGATATAAGAAAGAGTGAGATGTATGCTTTAACAAATAGATAACTGGTCCTTTTTTTTTTTAAGTCAATCAACAGCTATTGCAAAAAAAAAAATTACAAAAAAAGAAAGATTATGGGGCAGTTTATCAAACAAAACTCTTGTTGTCACTTGACATTCTTTCCCTTTCTTGCTGTTCAGGTATATTTGAACAGTGGGAAGTATTCATGAGAAATTAATTTAGTAGGGAAACAAGAATAATAATTTGACATATTTCTCATAATCCCATATAATAAAAAAATGCTCCTTACAATATCAAATACTACTGTGAAAATATGTAGGCAACTCTTTGGTGAAAAAAATAGGGGATGTTCTGTGGAGGAGTAGGGAACTAAGAAGCACTTTAGTGTCTCTAATGGACTCTATACTTATTTTTTCATATTATACAAACTCATTAAAAAGTTTTGTGACTGTAGTCTTGGATTTTACGTGCAAAGTTCAATTCTGTACTGGAAGTAAAACATAACACAAGCCATGCAGTGTTTCAAAACAGGAATTTGGGTCCAGTCAGTGCCAGGAAGCAGAGTACATGGGTCTGAATGCCATTTAAATCTTCCTCAGTTTGGGAATTTTGATATCTGCATTTTATTTAAGGTCTGTCTAGATTAGACAGGTACTAACATAAATGCCTCCCAAGAAGAACAGGTAGAGTCAAATGACAGAGTGCCCCTCCAAAGCTGAAAAACCTATGCATATCTGCTAATTTTACCATGGAGTTTACAACAAAGATATACCTATAGGTGAAACTAGTATCTAGGTGACACCCAAAATAGTTCAGTACTGAGTGTTACTGCTGATTAAAGTGTTTAAGTTACTTAATAATTTGAGAATGGTTTCTAAAAAGCACAAACTATTTAGCATTCCTCTGAAGGATTTTTGGGACCCCCCCCTCTCCAAATAATTAAATGCTGAAAGGCCTTTATTGTCCAGTACTTAACAAAAGTTGACAGACAGGAGTAAAGTGCGGTGGAAAGCTTTCCAAGTTCTGCATGCTCCATTCATTCTCTTCAACTTTGTCACTCAACCATCACCATTATGAGCAAGGCACTGATTTACATATGTAAAAAACCAAACAAACCTATTTTTAGGCAGGAATATTACTGTTTCTTTCAATTGACTATGATTAATAATCCTTGAAAATAGCTGCATGCATGGGAAATTTTCTCATGATAAACAATTATACCACTCCAGGCTTTGCTTGTACTACCAGCTATTTTTTATTTTACATATGAAGCAACAAAATATTTATTTTATTCTATATGTTTTATGTATACTTATGCTTAAGTTTTCCTTCCAGAAAATGTAGTTTATATTCTATCCGTTCTTGTAGAGAAGTTACTTACCATGTCTAGCTATGCCCCATACATAGTGCAGAATAAAATATTACTTTAAAAAAAATTTTGGGGAAAAAAATCACTAGTGGGAAAATAGTTTCTGATCAGATCTAAACACATTTGTATCTAAATAATTTGTTTTATTTACTTCATGACCAACAGGGTAAGGGAAAATCCTACTTAGTTTTCCTGTGTTTCTTGGTTTCACTATGAAAAATGCATGTGTAAGGTAAAGAGAAGATTTCAGATTTATCACCAATCTCCTTTGTCCTCTTCCCAGCCCTGTATTCACTGACTTGTGCACACTTGCTGTTGCTAGTTTGGAATATTATGCTGATGGCAGCTTCATCTGCATTTGGTGACAAAATTTGGGCTTTCATGAACTCCATGTACGCGAGAAGTGGCCACTCCTCGGCTCCACTTCGCCATAAACTGCTCTTAAGTTCCTGTCTATTCCCAGCTGAAAATACTAGCACAGTGCTACTGAGGGTGTGAGCACACCAGCACACTCACACTGCAAGTATCAGCAAGAGCTACTTGGGTGGCCTTTTGCTCTGCATTGTGATAGAAACCCAACCTTGAGCAAGAGAGCTCAGTTTCCATGGAACAAGAAAGTTTTCTTGAAAGGGTCTCAGACACTCATCTGTAGGAACTATGCATGTTGAAGTTTTGATTTAATAATATATGTTTGGTTTTTAGTTTGCTTTTAATTAGAAAATTGTGTTCAGGCATCATCAACAGTGCAGTAGAGATTGTGCAACTAATGGCTGCATATAAATACCTGAGATTTATTTGTTTGGCAGATGTGATTCTCTGTGCTCTCCTTTGATGGATGATCCTACTCTGCAATCACAAAATAGGTCAAGACCATGACATATAGGATTCTCTGGCCTTGAGTCTTACTACATTGTGAGTTATAAACACCTTTCTTTCCTACTTGAGAAATTAATTTTTTTGTAGTAAAATGCTGATCCCAAGGAAAGGTGAAAGTTTTCTCTGTAGTAATGATACTAATACTTCCAGGGAAGAAAAAGAAGGGTCATAGACTATCAAATTAATTTTATGGTGTAATTCTTCTTGAACAGATTGTATTCTTAATAGTAAAATGAGTTAGTGACTTCTGATAATCTCTTAATTCCTTTTTTTGGTAAGACAAGATTAAATGAGAACAGATTTGCATATTCCTAAATGAAATACTTTAGGCTTTCCTAGATTAATAAAAGGAAATAACTCTTTCTATCGGTATAAAATATATTTTTAGAAATAGTTCTGCATTACAGTTGATGCCTTTCAGAACTGGGCTTTGTACTTTGCAAGAAAAAAGGTACCTTGATACCCTGAAGGTGAAGCCCTTGGATCACCTGCAATGAGACCCGAGATGTGGTCAGCCATTTGAATACCATGGGATTGAGCCGGTCCTTTCCTAATAAATTGCACATTTCCATAATGAATTCAGGACAAAATTTCTGAATCAGTAAAGGTGTAATGGAAGCCTCTTTTCTAGGATCACCAGTTAAAGTGCCCTTATTCTGCCTCCATAGTCCTCTGCCTCCAGTGTCCCCCCCACATCTGTCACTTTCTCACAAGAAGTTCTTTTTTTCCTCTGCAGTTCTTCAGAGGAAATGCCTAGAGGGTAAATATTATATACCTATGAAGGCATCTGAAGAGGTGACCTGCTCATTATCTTCCTCTCCCACACATAGCTGCTTTACTGTACTCCAGAACAGCTTGTTAAGTTTGCATTCCAGAAACTTCTGGAAAGAAAAGGATTTATCTGTTGACTTCTGATGCCTGCTGCAGTTGACCCTTCTGAAAATTAGTTAATTTTGAAGTTAAGTTTGAATTGCCATAATATTTACCTTTACGTTAAGAGATGTGCATTATTTGAGATGTAACTCTGTGCATGCAACAAAGGTGCATTTATTCATGTTCCCAGGTGGTGATGGAGGTGGGAATAGCTCAGATTCATTTAGTGATGACAGTGTGACCCAAGGAAAGCAGGGTGTGGCCTCCCAGTGAAACGCTGCCTGTAGTTCATGTGTGCAGCATCCAAAGGTGCAGAGCATGGAGCCATTGCCTGCGGCCCTGGGAAAAGCCCTGGTGCCACAGGGAGGAGCTGGGACAGATACTGAGACTGTCATCTCTTCAAAGCTCAGTTTCGTGGTTTTACTGGGGGCCACACATTTGTGATCTGTAACTTCATCCTGGTGCCTACAATTATTTTCCATTTCATTTTTCAGTTTTTGTTTGAATAGAGTGGGGTAGTCCAGAGAACTGGTGTGGAAGGAGAGGTTGCTTTTTTCTTGGGGCTCAGAGGGAGAAACTGTAAAAGCCTCAGCAGAGAGACCTACAGGTCAAGTGATGAACTTGGAAGTGCAAGGAGGGTCCTGATGGTGGGAATGGCCTGAAGACTGGAGAGATGAATCAGGGCTTGCTACAGCTCAGAAAATGATTGAAGTCATTAAATTTGAAAGTGGGAGCAATGTGAAGAATAGTGAAGAAAATGAACAATGTATCCATCTTTTATATTTATTCAGTCTTTTGATCACTTTGAACTTTCTTCATTTAAGAAGCTAAGTTCTCTAGCTCGTATTCCCATAAAACCTAGATTTTTTTTTTTTCAAGTTTCAAAGTCTTCTGATCTTTGAGGTTTTGACTGATGTGAGCTCCTGTCATTCTGCTCTGTGAAACAAACATAAGGTTTCAGGTGTGGTATTCGCAGCTAAGAATATTATTGCCCTTGGTAGCTGTATAACACCAGAAAGTAATTGTCATAAAAAGTAGCAAATTAGAGGTAGAAATATATTTGCTGCAGTGTTAATCATTACTGTATATTAAAAGTACACAGATAAGCAGGACAGACTTGTAATTCTGTTTTGTAAATCTCCAACACAGGGAGTATATAAAAATAAAGAAGAACATATGGTTAAACTCCTAATAAGATTAAAGACATGAAAGTATTGACAAATTAATTGGTTTACTTCTGAAATCTGTATTATGAAATTGCACTCATGTGAGATACCACTGATAGGCATTGCAGAAAAATAGTCACATGGTAAGCTGGGGTGGAAAAGAGAAAATGCCCTGACTTTGAGATTCCTTCCTGGCAGGAGTGACACACAGTCATTCCTAACTATATTGTCAGCCTGAATCAACCAAGGTTACAGTTGGATTTTGATGCTCAAAACAGCAGTTTCCTTGATCTCACCTAGAAGACTAGTGTACAAGTATAGAACTGAAAGACCTGTATATGAAGCAGATTAATGTATTAAGCATCTGAAAAAGCATCTAGCAACAGTTTGTTTAAAAAAAAATATACAACATAGTGACCTGCATGCTGTGTTTTTCTTCCTTCTGCATTTAAATACATGAGAAAAAGAGGAAATAACTTTAAATGTTTTATTTTAATAGTCTATGTCAGTGTTTCTGAAGAATTTTCTGATATATGACCTGCCATTTGGAGTGATTGTTTTCCTGTGTATGAATTGAAGTACTTCAAAAAGTATGAAGGAAATAGAAATTATGTCCAACCTATTTGTTTGTGATATAAGTGTAAAAAAAGCACAATGTGCGTATGCATAGAAAAAGCCATGGGTTCTCTTCTACTGTAGTTTTTCATATGTTTTTAAGTGATCTCAGCCACCATATCTCCTTCTGAAATACAACTCTGTGAACTGTGATTAAAGTGCACTAGCACATCTTTTAATGAGTGTGAATGAGAGGGCAGTCAGATATGTACTATGCGAGGTCTAGAGGATCTTTCTTCTGAAGTTTTCATTTTGACAACTTCTATAAGAGTAGCTGCTGACAATAACATTATAAAGGAATAAATATCCTTTTTGGTATTTATCTAGGGTTAGCAAATGGGTATTTGTGAAAGGAAGGAAGTAGAGATGCTGCTATAAGCATGCATAGCATAGAGAATCAAGTAAAGCTTGCTCTGTTGTGGTTGCTGTGGGAGAAAGGAGACATCCCTGTTGTGGTTCGTGGCCTGCTGCTCACACATAAGGGAGCTGGCACACATACTCCCACGAGTCAGAGGAAGAGAGACACGTTTCAAACTGTTTCTCACTGGTGCGGAGCTTTTCATGTCTTGCCCCCAGGACTACATTTCTACTTTCTTTAACTCTGTGTGACTCAAAAGACTATGTTCACTAAAAGGTGACCTTCATGGTATAAACAGATAAAAAAATTAAAAAGGACCCTCTCTTTTCAGAGGAACCTTCCAGAAATACACAGACTGAAAACAGACTGCAAGCAGACTGAAACATGGGGGGAGCATGGAAATAAGTGGGTTCAACACTTCCGTCTTTCAGAGAGTTAATTTCAGTTACCTAAGTTATGGTGCCCCAGTGGACCACTAATTTTGTTTGGGATGATGGCCCTGAAGAAGAGATCATGTTTTAACTCTGCGTGTTGAAATGGAAAATGTTTGGATTTGGGATCTCACATATTTACAAAGATCTGCTATTTATTTTTCACCACCCTGGATGTGTCTAGATTTTGATTTCTTGAGCTACTGAGGCAAGGCTCTGGTCTTCCTGTATTTTTGGGACATTTAACTCACTTAGATGAAAATGCCACCAAGATGGAAAACTAGCCCCTTAATAATATTCTCTCTCTTTTGATTTCTCTTCTGGAAAGTATTTTTCTCATTACAAATAGCTGCAGTAACATTTTATTGTAGATACTTTGAGAAATAAAATCATTGCTTGCAATTTACTGTTTGTTAATTATTTTATCTAGACTCCCCTAATTAAAAGCTTCCCTCCTTTTGCACTTCTAGTGATTCAGATAAAACTGATAACAGTAAAATAAGTTTTAACAAAAAGTATAGAATCCAGTAAGTCAAGTGTACTTTACCACTAAAACAATGTGATAAATACTAGCTGAAATAAACATTCCCTGCATTGTCATTATGGTATGCCCAGAAGGAACAAAAAGATGAAACAACTCCATCTGTTTATAGATTAATTTGGTTTTATTAGAAAAGAATTGTGGGGACCTCAAGGTCACAATACAAAGAGGCAGCAAAGAAATGTCACAGTTTCCTCCTCCTGCTACTTCAGCCTTGGGTCTTTCAGAGCCTACAAAAAAGTGTCTCTTATTTGTATCCTCTTAGAGTGTAAACCCTTTCCATAAGATTGTGGTAATAATCTGCAGTGGTGTAGAATGAGAAATCCTCATCCTATCCCTTAAAATGCACTGGGCAATGAAGTGTTCTCATAGGCCACTAAATCATAATGTATTCTCATTCTGTTCTCCTTCTACCTCTCCTTTAAATAAGATGTAAATGTGCCAGGAGCTCTAAAACTCTTTAGGGATTCTCTCTATATGTCTATGAATTGGGAGTGCTTATGTGGAGCCCATAACCCAGTGTTTGGTGTCTGTTTTCCTCTTGCTTTTTGTTTTCTGTATTGACTGATACTGGACTCATCAATTACAGTGACTTAACACATAATTCCAATAGTGTAATTGGAAGTGCCAGGTACTCCTAATGTAAAAATATGCAAGTGCCTGTAAGACCAAAAACTAAAGCCTTGCATTATCCATACCTAGTTAAAGAAGGCACATATTTTCATTCTAATAAAGGATGCATTAACCTTTCTTTGGAATAAGGTTTGGCTAAGGTTCTAGTGATAAATTCCAGGGAGAATACAGAAAAAAAAAAATAATGGTGAGGTTTACACCTGTCTAAAAGTATCTATTGACACCTAAAAAAACAATTGGAGAGTTGCTTCGTTTG
Organism: Cinclus cinclus; assembly: GCF_963662255.1. NCBI lineage: Eukaryota > Metazoa > Chordata > Aves > Passeriformes > Cinclidae > Cinclus > Cinclus cinclus. The sequence goes on along the minus strand of NC_085046.1, from coordinate 85,373,922 downwards.
GCTTTTTCATTCATGTAGGAATTTCAGAAGTTGTGTAGTTATATTCCACACTGAGGAGAATTTTGTTTCCCTTGATTTGAGAATGTCTTTGAGTGCTGTGTACATTCCATGTTTTAGCCTGCTTCTTACCCTATTCTAAGCATAAATTTACTTTTATATTTTTCAGAATGGGTCTTGACTGAATAAGACACTTCATTTTTTTTTTCCATATTGAAACTGTATAAAAGGTAATCCAAAGTAAATTGCTGTATTGGGTCTGGATGGAATGGTGCTAACTTTCTTCATAGCAGCCCCAGTGGTGCTGTGTTTTGTATTTTTGACTAAACCAGTTGGTCACTCTTTTAGCTACTGATGAAAAGTACTTCCACAATGTTTTCTCTCTTCTTTACTCTTCCCCACAGCAATTAGTGTGATGAAGGGCAAGAAGCAGAGAGGGTATACTGCAGTGACAGGTGATGTCAACTGACCAGAGGGACATTGAAATCACATGGCATTGTGCTCAGTCATAAAAGCTCAGGGAAAGGAGGAGGCAGGGGGGAATACCTGTGGTTATGGCATTTGTCTCCCCCAAGTGACTTACATACGATGAAGCCTTCCTTTCTATGAAGTGACTGAAGAGAAGTTTGTGTAGCACCATATTGGGAAGTAGTGAATAAACACCTTATGTTGCTTTGCTTTGCTTTGCTTCTGTGTGTAGCTTTTGCTTTAGCTATTGAACAGCCGTAATGTCAACCCTTAAGTTTCCTCACTTCTACCTTCCCGATTCTTTATCCTAGCCCATTGTGGGGAAGTGAGAAACTGAGTGAGTACCTAGCTGTTTTCTGGGCTCAAGCCATCACAGTAGTCACATAGGATAGGTAACAACGACTGCTGGCACACTAAAGTGTTTCTCATAAAGTCAGTTAAAAGAAACAATAGTAAAACTGTCTTCCTCAGAATATCTTAAAATCTAGAAGTACCAAGCAAAAAGACCAAAGCCAGTAAGGGATTTTGATTGTAAAGAACAGTGGAGGTGGATTCAGTAAGTCAGTCCTACAAAACTACAGTCCAGCACTTTTCTTGCACTCATATCATGCTGATGTTGCAAACATCTCCTTGATGTTTCCAAAAGTTCGCTGGGTGTTGAGGGTGTAATCTCCTCCTACTCTTAGCAACAGAATTAAGCCTAAGATAAGAGTTTATGCAAAGCTCTATCAAGTGCCTTTTATAGAAGGACCAAAAGTAGATGCAAAGAATCTCCAAACCATTTGTAGAATCCTTCCTTTTAGCTTACACTCTTCTTTGAACAGCAATAAGATGACTGCAAAGCAAAAGAAGCAGTGGGGTTTAAAAGAAGAAGTGAGGTCTTTTCCTACAAATCCTAGAACAATTGAGCAGGAAATTAGCTCAGTTCAAACAAGACTTTGGCCTGAAGGAAGTTAAGCCTGTATTTCTCACAATCCCATAAAGTGCTAATTGAGATACAAATTAGTCTGCATATTGAAATGAGAGATTGAGACATGGAGAACATTAGTTTTCTTGGTATTCAGCATTTACCATTTCCTGTCTCCTGCTGGTGTTGCAACTGCTTATCTTATCTCTTATTTATCTTTAGTCACTCTTATTTATCTTTGGTCTATAGCTATTCTCATTCTCAGCACATTCATGAAAGAATTTCCATTTTCCAGTGCCTGGGTACTAAAGAATACATTCTTTTTATGTGCAATGCTGTCCTGAGACTCATTTCACTGGAAGACTTTGAATGTTCTTAAAAGAGAGGTGAAGGATTCAGCCCTGGTGTCTGACACACCTGAGGGACTGTTTGATATAAGAACCTGTGTCTCTCTCTTTCACAGTGTGTTTTCACTTGCTTTTTAGTCTTTGCCTTGAAGAGTGGCATGTGAGTGACTTGCGTAATACATTATCACTTTATTTTGGTTGGGTTCAAGTCGTACCTGCTTTATTTTCTGATAAGGAACAGTTCTTTATTGTGCAACTTGCTCCCTTTATCATGGCACACATCTACACTGATTTGCTGAATATCCTTTGAAGGACTGACAGTGAGTTTTAAAAGTCTTTATGAGTAGTTTACTATTCATAGTTTTCAATCCTTGAGTGTCCTTGGTGACCTCTAGACCAATTAACACTATTGTAGTACATTTCTTTTCAAAATGAGCCCTCTTTGCTCAAGTCATGCTGATGCAAAAGCTTCTGCCTGCTCCTGTTCTATCAGCAAACTTCCAGGTCCTCTCTCTCTCATTAAAAGGTATGCTTGAGTCATTAACATAAAACAATCGTAGGCTTGGACAGAGGATTGTCAATGCCTTGGTGCTTACAGGGTGGCCTGGTCATGATCAAGTTGTTATGACCACACAGAGATCAGGTAGAGGAGGACTAGTAGTCATGGAAAGTCCAAACTGAGGCAATTGTTTTAAATTAGATGAGATAATCTGATGGCCTTTATTAATTTCTGAACTAGCTGAAGTGAAGTGTGGTACTGGTTTTGCTGTTCTAGAATGTTAGTCAGGATATTTTGGGCATTAACAAACGTCCTAATTGGAAAAGGCAACTGGTCACAATTTCAGTTAATTTTTATTCAATTTTGGATTATTTTTCCAGTTTCATTTAAATGGTATTTTTTGTCATGTAAACAAAGATGAGGACAATCCCCATGCCAGGCAGAAAAGTTCAGTCATAATCAAACATAAAACTCAAACACAGTTTGAGCCCCCTCTGATATGGACAGTGACACCTTCCAGTAGACAAGGTTGCTCCAAATCCCATCCAACCTGACACTGAACACCGCTCCAGGGATTTGCAGCTTCTCTGAACAACCTGCGCCAGTGTCTCACTATCTTCACAGTAGAGAATTTCTTCCTAATACATCATCTAAATCTAGCCTCTTCTGCTTTAAAGCAATTCCTCCTTGTCCTGTCACTCCATCCCCATTTAAAAAGTCCTTCTCCAGCCTTCTTTTATTCCCTCTTTAGACACTGGATATTTAGAAGTATCCAATGTTTTAATGTTTAAAAAAGTTGTGTGTACTACTTGAATTTTATAAAGTGGCTTCAATTGTTTGGGGGTTTATTATTTTTACTTCTATAACCTGGAAATTTCAGATATTCCACTTGCAATGTATTCCCATTTCAATCTTGTTAGCTTCCAGTCCTAACTACAACCTTTACAACTTCATTTGCTAAAAGACTGGACGTTGGCTCACCCTTTTAATTGTTATTCCTCCTCCGTACTTGTTCATGTTTTTCCCTCCTTATTGTTTTATTTTGTTTGGTTTTTATATTACAAATGTTTGCAAGAGGTTAAATCATACTGAGTAATCAAGGTTTAATAATTAAAAAAACAAACCAACATTCAAGCCTGATTTTTCTTTGCCACCAATGTAAACACAACCCAGAGGAGAATTGCAATAGACTTCTATACTGTAAGCACTCTATTAGGAACATAAACATTAACTTACTGTGCAGGGAACCTTTGGTTTTCCAAAGCAAAGAAGGGCTTTGATAAGCTTATCCAGGCTTTTCAAGTTGTGGAGCCAAGGACGTAAATCTAGAAATTTTGCTTTACACTTTTACATAATTGAGAAATAATGTCTAAGCACTACAGTGCTTCTTGAGGTTTAAAGTAGAGGCATAGTTTTTTGGCAGACTGTGAATTAATCCTCAGTGAAAAAAAATAGAGTTTGCTCTCCCATAAGAAAATTGAGAACATATAAAAAAGAAAAAATAGTTTTTAAAGTTTCCTTGATACATAGAATGCCAGAGTTTCTTAATTTTTATATAATCTTCCCAGTAGTCTCAGTTTAGAAATTCATATTGCCTTTTTTTCTAGTTGTGGATTGAATTTAATATAGAATCCATTCAAAGTATAAAAAATAATCTCAATGACAGTATGAAGAATCTACTTTGTTCTACAAACTGAACTCTCCAAAAATATAGTTCTTGAACATAAAAGATTAATATCATTTATAGGATTACTTTCCAGACTAGCAAATTCTGTAAAAGTAATTTTGTAATTAAATTTAGCACTACCTAGCACTTCCATCGGGAGAAACTATAAATCTATATGCAGACAGGAATATATTACAACCAACTTAGAAATCCTTAGTTTATCTGTCTCAAATACATTGTCACATCCACAGACTTAACAGGGAGGCTGCAGAAATTTTTTTTTTTTAACTATTTTTTTTTCTACTTTCATCCAAGATCAATTTGAATCATGAAATTTTTTGACAGGACCAGGTTCAGAAAGGATATTCTGGAGGTGGAGAAAGGACAACTACCTTTCTTACAGTGAATCCCCACAAATGTCTGTTTGGTAAATATAGCTTAAAGGAATATTTTCAAATTATGCTTGCTCTGACATTTAAAATCCATAAGAGAATTATCTTATTAAGCCTAGAAAACCTGCTTTGTTTGGATTTTGGTTTGTCTTTAGTTATGCTTAAATGGGGAATGTTATGGTTATGCTTAAATAGGGAAATAATATACACTATTCCCATTGAATTGTTTCAAAGGAGTTGAATTCTAGTTTCAGATCCTCTGTTCATATCTAACAGATGGGAAATATAACACTAACCTTTTCATAAAATGCTTTGTGATCAGATGATTACAGGAACAAACCAATATTAAAATTAAATGTTACTTGCTGTGATGGGGCCGCTAACAAGCATGACAGTAACAGAGGAGCTAGGAAGTGATGTAGAATAGAAACTGCAGTAAAGACAAAAAAAACCCTGAAACAGAAGACAGACAAGAAAGACCTTTGGATATGTCCCCGATGACTTAAAAAAATCCTTACTGTTGTTTAACACTTTTGTTGTGAGAGTTAAGCAGGGCAGGAATTATTGTGGTGACTGGGGAAGAGAGAGAACTTTGCAGGCACTCGGCCCCTAGAGCCCCAGGATTTGTCTTGGTGGAAAAGGTTGTGCTTCAGGGGCACTCAGTGGCAGAGGCAATTGCTAGGGGGAAGGTGTTCCTTAGAATTCAGACAGCAAGCTGCTGTCCCCTGTCCAGAGAGGGCAGCTGCTGTGCTCCCCCTGAGTATGTGTCTTGTCTGTTCAGTGGAGACTTTGCTCCTGAGGTTTGCACCTGACTGACAAGTACACCTGAGGGTTATGCATCAACTTGTGCTCTGAAGAAATCTTCGGGGTTCTCTTGAGAAAGAAGTTGTGGAGTTTGTGTGACTGGAAAAATGAGCAAATCATATATTATTTGGTGCTCTTAATTCCAGTATAACTCCAACAAATTGTTTCATCACACAATTAATAATTACCTAATGGCTCCAAATTGTGTAATGTTATTTAAACTCTTTCCTGTTAAATATTAATAATTTCTCAAGTACTTAGGAGTTCATAATCAGAGAAAACCAATGACAGCCAGACATTATCTTATGCATCTCTGCTGAAGTGGCTATTACATGCAAAAACATCCAATGGAACAAGATCATTGGTTATGCAATGTCAACTGTCTGATTATTTTTCCTTTTAGAAGACTAAGAAGTAAGTGCTCAGAATTTTCCTGCTTTGCATTAAGAAGAGTTTGTAACAGCAAAACTAATTTCATTGGAGGTAACAGCTCTGTCCATAAGGAGAAAACTTTTAAGAAAACATGCTGCTGTGTAAGTATCAGGAAAGATAGTGGCATCAACAACATGAGGAACACATGGATTATAGCCCTTCTCCTGAGACCTTGTCTCAGATAAAGATAAAAAACAAAAAAGGCAGATTATCCCTTTCTAAATCCTTGTTTCACTCCAGAACCCAATTCTTTCTCCTCAACTTGTGTTTTACAACATGGAGTGGCAGAACAGAGAGGTCTTCTTTTACAGATTAATATGGGATAAGTAGGATTTCCAGCTTCCTCTCACTCTGAGTGAAATTACAATTTTCTCTCCTGGCTAAGAAAACATAAAACACCCTACCAAGAGCAGCCTGCCACACCTCTCTCCCCCCCCCCCCCCACCCCCCCCCCATTTGCCCAAATCACTCTTTTGCTTTCCCTTTTTGGAGTCACAGAGCTGTGCTGTTTGGGACTCTTCCTTTGCACCTCAAAAAACGTATGACTTCTAAAAAGAGAACGAAGTAAAATTATACAAGTCAACACAACATCTAAATGATAAGTAGCCTTTAAAACTTTTAACTCAGATAAATGCTGATAAAGGCCTCAATAAAAGTTAATGCTCCTGGTTGATTCTGATGGAAAAGAAATTGTAAAATGTCAGCCTTGTAATAAATGAACTAAAGGGTGAATGCCACATTTAAATAAATAAAGTCTAATGTCTGAAAAGCAAGAACACTAAAATACATGAGTAGAGAATAAGAATGTATTAACCTGATGGGCCTCATCTGCTTGCTCAGAGGACTGTGAAACAGGAGTAAATCTGAAGAACTGGAGAGTTAACACATGCATGAAATAATAAAAATAAAGTGAAATGACATATAGGAACCACAAGCTACTTGGACATCAGCAACTAATTTTTTTTAACCCCAGCTGGGGAAGGTCTCTGTATAACAACATTTCTTTCCTTATTTTCTGGCATGTTTAAGCATATGCATGAGGAAAGTTTTTCAGCATTTTTCATATCAGTAAGAACATTAAGATTTTCAGTATAGCTATAACTTTTGCTAAGGTTTGTGCAGTCAGCTGAAGTTGTAGAAAGTAATACATGTTAAAAGTTTAGATAGCTACTTTGTACAGGGAGATCACAATCTGGTTTTAGATATCACTTTGTGATAAACAGATTTAAGGCTCATACATTTTGACTGGCAAATAATCAAATGGTATGACAAACACAACAAGTATGTTCTAAGACTGTATCTCAAGGTTTTGACATTTGAGAATGCCCTCTGATACGCAGTTCATTACATGTTGTTTCTCATTATTCAATGCAAATATCAGCCTGCTGTGGTATATTTATTGTACAGCCTCATTAATGTGTAACAATTTGACAGCAATTATTAATTTTATTTCTTCCTGGTTGTTGACTTTGATTCATTTACTCTTCCCGCTCTTAACAGTACTTACTGCAAATAACTGAGGAATGATGCTGTAACAGAAATGTATTTCCCAGTCTCAAGGAGTTAATTATAATTTCTTTGCCTTTGGTCAATGAAAATGCTTCTGCCATCATTTGTGTGCTTTGGTTGTACAGTTACTGTCCAGTAGATGGCAGGTGTTCAGCTGTACTCCAAGGAAATAGTCTCCTCCTGTTTTTTAAGACTGGAGAGCCCCTCTTCCATTCAGACCCTCAGAATCTGCTGAAAGATTCTCATGCTTTCTTAGCTAATGTGAAAGGACTTCTCTTGCGACTTTGCCCTTCAACACTGAGACTGGCTCTTGCCCTTAGGTTTATGTGAGATACAGAGTAGGTAATGGACTTGCTGAGTAAATTATTTCTGCAATAACACCTGCTGCAGTTATTGTCAAATGCTGTTTTCCCCTACAAGTCACCTGGTATACTGTATATGAGATACCGCTCTCTAATTTCCCCTTACTCCTTGTTTCTCCTTGTTCTCCACCAAAGAATTAAAAATTAAGCCTTCAGGGAGATGGTGTGATTGCTTTTGAAAGAAATCAAAGTGGAGTGGTATGGAAAGTGAGTAAATATATTCACATAATACAATATGTTAACACAGGATTAAAGTTTTTGAAGTGTTCATGTTTTTACAAGTATTCAGGAATAAAGCAGCTAAGTACAGAAGAAGGAAAAGACAGAGTGTGACTCATGGATTTTTTGACTTGGAGTTTGGATACCATCTTAGAAGCTTTTCCCTGAATCGGAAGTGTATACTGTTTGCTGAGTCAAGCATTTCTGCTTTTCTGAGTGAAAGAAACTTGGACACCTGAGAGATTGCTCTGCTTCCTCCTCCCCTCCTCTACTTAACTACTAATCTAAGCTTTATGGCATTTGTTGACTTTCAACCTGTTGATGTGATACTGACTCTCATAAGGTAGGGAAGATTTATTGTATTATAGTATGATTTGTTGATGTGTGATTTTTTTCTATCAGTAGATTACTTTATTGAGATCATAAAATGAAAATCAGTTTTTCATTTCAGCCTCCCACTTGTTTCCCCTTAATTTATTGAAACAATCCTGCAAAGAGTAAAAGAGATTAATTTCCACTGTTTATAAAACAGGAGAGCAGTTCTAAGGACAAGAAAAAGTGTTTTAAAATAGAGATGAAAGAAAAGTTAAGAAAATGGGAAATTGAATGCGTTCGCAGTGTTTTATTGAATACGTTCAACTTTGATGAAGCACAAAGGCATTGCCATATATTTTAAGTTGGCAGGTAATACATTCTGAGGGACAAAGGGAAATACAAATTGGAGTAGTTTCTTTTTCCCTCTTTCTGATCTGTTGGTGATAGAAAACAGTGGATGTCATTAAAAATCTGGACATTATCTAGATATTCATAATAATTAAACAAACAGTTGTGTTTATCTGACATCTTAGACCTGGAAATAGCAGGAAGAGTGCAGTAAAAATAAAAGTTTAATGGTGCTATTTTGTGCTTAAACAGAGTTAATATTGCAGCTCAAAACGACAGCTAATTACATGACCTTTAAATAGGAAATTAACTATGCAAATATGCTGTCATTTGGTCATCTTCTTTGTAATGTAAAAGGTTTCTCATATAAAGGTCCTCTTTCTGGTGTCTCTATATTGATTTCTGTTGATAGGTGACATGAATTCCATTGACAGGTGTCATGTCTGTGATCTCTAAGTGAGAATGCAGATGGAAACAATTTGGGTGCAAGGGCTGTCATTGTATTGTGTTTGCATGATGCCTGAAGGAGTCAGGCAGTTATTTTGGCTGGAGGTACTGGGATAATTATCATAAATATTATTCAAAAGAGTGACCTACCATCTTCTGTGTGTGTACAAAATCTATATGACAGAAAGCACATCAGGGAATTAAACAAGTCTTTTAATTTCTGGAAGTTAAAGAATTTTTCTGGTTAGAAGGCAAACTGCCAAAGGAAAACTGAGATGGCTGCTAAAGTTATTGTTAGAAAAGTACCTCCAAGAGATTTCTGAAATTGAAACATTTCTGAAAGCACAGATAGATGGAAGGAGTTCCATGATGTCGATGTCTGCAGGACCTGAAGGAGACAGATGGTCAGCAACGTAAAATGCTGAATACATTCAAATACACATGGGAAAAAGAAGAAAGATAATAAGAATCCAATGGATAAATAACCCTTGATGACCATAAGTCTCCAACGTACTTGATGTGTGTGAGCCATCTGAAAGCAAGTCCATTCAAACTAAAAACTTCCATGGGAGGAATCAAGGCTCACTAGACACCAAAGGTGAATTGGAACCTCACCTGCTGCTCATAAAACTATACATTTGTAGATTAAGATGTCAAGTTAAAACTGAATTTTAATGGGTTCATACCTCAGAGAGAGATGAAAACCTATTAACTGTAGATGTCCTGACACAACAGAAGGAAAATAGAACAGAGTGAATGTACAGCATGCCTTAAGAGCTAATGAAAATACTGAAGAATGCCTGTGAGAAGAACAAGCATCTGGATAGTCACTAACAAGAACAAAAGTGTCATAAATGCTAAATGAGTGATTTCATACTCTGTAAGAATGACAAAGAAGGAACATGGAAAAGATGAATACCTTATAGTGAATATGAATTACATGACTTTAATCCAAAATGTAGGACATGTATGTGCACCAAGGAACAGTGGCTTTTTTATTTAATTATGGCACATCAGATAGCTACAAGATCTAATAAGCAGAGTACATACCAATTGATAAAAAGTAAATTGGTAATTGAATCAAAACTGGCATCAAAACTGGGCTTGACTCTGGTATAAGCCACGGAAACTGAGGTACCTGGTGCAGTCAGACTGAAGAAATCTAAGACAGCCAAACTGCTTTAAAAAGATCTTGAGTATTTTGTTTTAACAAATTTTTTGGATCCTACCCATAGTTAGATTACTGGGATGGAAAACATTAGCTCAGTGAATGTCAGTGGAAACATGGTCAAAGAAATCAGGACAGTTTTAGCGTTCTAGACAGCAAAAGAAATTTAACCAGCAATTTTGAAGGCCAGATTATAACTGTAAAGATGAATCAGTGTCACTAGACTAAATTTTAAGTTTCCAAGTCACTGACTTGCAAAGTCCTCTGGTTGCTCTTGAAAAGACTAGAGTTGCTATATAGATCATGAAGATTCTCACTGCGCATCTTTTCTTCTGCAGCAGTTGAGATTATGACAGATGCTTCCATCCTCAGAACATGTAGGACAAATGTTACAGGGACTGAGAAAAAACAATTGTGCTAATTTGATGACAGTTAAGAGTGCTCTTCCTTTCTCAATGCATTCCAGATTGCAGAGTTTCAAACAAAAGCCCTTTGCAATGGGTTTGTCACCCTCAATGACCTCACCTCACCTTTGTGCCACCCAAATTGCACCAGATCACTCACAGGTTGAGGAGTCAGCAGAGAAACTAATTAGGGTTATGTAAAAGAGAGGTATATTTTGTGACCCCTGAAATTTTTATCAGCACTAGGCGTCAAAGGATGCAAGGAATAAAAGTGAATCAATGGTTCTCAGAATAATGTAAGGCATTGTTATCTGAAGTATGATAACAGATGAAGCATCACTTGTGGGGTAACATCCCAATGAACCCACGACAGATGTACAAACAGTGAAAATTAGTAGAGAATGGCATCTTCAGATGAAAGGTGTTTGCTCATTTTCTTATTGTTTCTATCTTTAGGTGACAGGTTCAAAATGCAAGCTTTGTAAATCTGAGTTTTGTTGTTAAAGGAAAAACCATTTTAAAAGGGGACTGAAATTTTCTGTGTAAATTCATAGTGTTCCTGTACCCATCACTCTTGATTGCTCACAAAAAAACTGTAGGCAAAATAAAAATTGCACAGAAAAGGAAGAACAAGAAATAAGTCATGATGAAAAGGAAACCTAAAGTCTGCTGCAGAATAACTACATGCATAATTTGCTAGACTTCTTAGTGGAGCATGGTCGTGTGAAGTATTGGCTCTTCTTTCACTATCAAAACTCATAGACTAATACTTTAAGGCAAAAAAAAGGTGGAAAATGAAGATAATTCATTCAGTCTTCTCTATCTCATTTAGTAGAAATCATCATCTATGAACACCATCTACTAATAAAATCTCTGCTTAATACTACAGCCTTTATCAAATTCATATATGACTTGTTTAAAGTGGTTTTAGTCTTGATTTTTGTAACCTACAAAAGTTGCTAAAACTACAGTGTAATTTTGTGAGTTTTAGTGTTAATTACAGCTTTCAAATCTCTATTAAGTAATCTTCTATCTTTTCCAGCATATTATTAAGTTAACATTTTTTATCTTTCACCTTTGGGGCTTACAAATTTGTGACTTCATTCCCATTTACACTCATAAAATATTTTATTAGTCACAGAGAAGATCTGTAGAGTGTTTTTCCATGCACTTGACTCTTCTGTGAGTCCTTCATCTTCTTAAACATCACAATGCATTAAACTTTTTGTTTTTCTTCCTCAGGTTTTACATTGCAAACTGACTTAAATCTTGAATTAAAAAAAGTCACAAAACCTATTACCAAGATTTCTTCCAAGGCAACTGCGTGGGTGCTAAAATACCTCTAACAAGATTGGTAATGGTTAAGTGGCAAATTTTACAATAAATTTTATCTTGGTATTTAATTCTCTTAATTCTTAGCCTGCTATCAGTTTTTCATGTGAACATCTATACTGCTAGTGTGTCCTTGTATTATAATTAGTATCTGATTTACATGAATTGTGGAGTCTCATCAGAGAAAAGCTGCTTCTTAGTCTCATGCTCTTTTTATTGTCCCATAAAATATCTTTCATTCTTGTCTGTTAAAGAATTATTTCTAAGCATTCACACCAAATTCTTCAAAGGGGAGTGTTTCCAAATTATCCTTCCACTACTCTATTTTTCCACTCCTTCTTTGAATCTATGAGCTATGGGCAAAGAAGAACATATGTGTCCCAGGCTGTCATCTATAACTGGAGCAAGCAGTGCCTGATATGTTGCTAATGAATGGTACAGGAGAAACATCGACTGAGCTGAACAAAAAGGCATACAACTTCTGTCAATTATTTGAGATTGAGAAAATATTTATTTGATTCTTCCTGTCCATAACAAAAAGTGATTCTATTATATAATGGCTACAGTAAGATTAGTGGTGTTTATATTTAGTTTGCTTTCTGGTGACTGTTCAGATCTTGATTGTCACATTCAAGAGATGCTACTTCTTCCCATCAAATTCATGTCATGCCTCCATTGGGAATGGCTTCATTTTAACAGCTCATAACTTTTTTCATGGCACTGAGTGCCGTGAAAAATCAGGGGAGGTTTAAGTGGCACTTCATAAGAAGTTCATTCTAACCTGGAACTTTTTAAACTTATTAGCCAGTTTGAGCAGAACTGACAGAGGAATTGTGGACATTGAAATACTATAAATTCTGTGGTTCTGAGGGAGACTTATTTAATAGAAAACTGATAATCCTCATGGAAGCTTGGTCCTGAGACACAAATCCACAGTAAAGGGAGACTAGTGCTGCTGGTGATTAAACTACTTGGAATAACGCATCAGAGACAGAATAGTTAAACTGAGTCAATTCAGTTCACCTGTTCATGGCAAAATCAGTCACTTCTTGCTGTGGGTATAGCCAGCTGCTTTGAAAGCATTCATTTGACAAGTGAAAGAAGTTTGTGGGTTTTTTGTGGTTTGGTTGTTTTTTTTAAATTTGAAACATGAGTGTAATTGCATTTTTTAATATTGTAGAAAAGAAATTAGAAGATGAAGTCCTAAAATGGGAAAACCTGTGGATTTGGAGGATTTTATGTGGGTTTTCTTGTTACTGTTAGAAAGGTAAATGATAACTGTGTTGACTTGATTTGTGGCGTGATTTTAATGTGCTAAAAATATCAGACCTAAGTCTGTTGAAATAGCGTCCAGGCTGAGCATTATTTTTTCCTTAAATAAAAACAATGAAAAAGAAAAAGAACATATATATTTGCTTTATGGAATTATAGCAAATCAGACATCACAAATAGGAACTTTTTTTTAAAAAAAACCCAGATAATCTAAAGATTCAGAATTGATTGTTTTTTTAATATTACTACTTTTTTATGAGATGAACATTTTGTTGTAAGCAGGTTATGGGAATGCTTACATTTTTATTTATTTATTTCCATTTTGTCGAAAAATAAAAATGACAACTGAAAAGTTTCACTTCAGAGACCTATTTAGCTCCAGCCCACAAAAAGGACATTACTTGATCAATTGAAGGGGAAAGATACCATGCTGCATTTCATCAACTCATGTTCCCACTTTTTTTTTTTTTTTTGTTCTTCCTCTTTCACTTTAGTCACTCAAATTTACTCTCTTGAAATACCAGTATTCCTGCATTTATCACTGCTACCTTCTCCTGATTTCATGGAATGTACTGTTTAATCCTCTGCCTTGGTTTACAGACTTATGTACAATGAATTTGCTACTCACACAGTTAATTTCTGTATGGTCCTTCTGTTTCTCATGTAATGTTTATCTACCTGCACTTTGTCATAATTATTTTGGTATGGGTAGGAACTAGCTCTCTCTGTATTCACAGTTAGCCCAGATTGGAAGAGCAAACATATTTTGGAGATTAAGTCCTAAAAAAGAATAATCTAGTATGCAGGAACAGCTGGGTAATGGTTGATTTTTGGCAGAAACATCAAGGAAACCTGAGCTCATGTAACTTTAAGAGATTTATTAGATAATGCTGTGTCATGCAGTGCTCTGATTATTGCAACAGGAAAGAGATACTGCTGTGTTTTCCCTGTTTTACAATTAGATAGTTCTTCCTATGCCTTTTTCCATCTTATTCACTGCAGAAGAGGATGCTTACAGTGGCAATGACTTCATTCTTTGAACTTTGTGAATGCAGTCTCAGTCAGAAAGACTACCTTGGAGCCTACCCATGCACCTTTGTAGGCTAAAAACATCTTAATACTTAGTGCTAATTGTAGAAGAAATGTTAATTTAGTTGTATTAACCTTTTCCCCTCAGACATGCCTGCTACATGAGATTAGAAGGGTTCTTTTACCTTGTAATGTATGTAGGTTCACATACTCTTTGTGAGCAGACCTTGACTGTAAGCTCCATAAAATATAAGGTTTATTTTGTAGTTTTCCACAAGTACTGGCAGAATGTTGTCTTTCATAAACATCCATATGAATAAGATAACTTCTTTTCTTTCTCCGGGTCTGTTGCTTTGCCTAGCGTTTATTTCAAGGCATCCAGCACACTCCTGAGAATTCCCTTTTTTCACCTACAGGTACCAATCATATTATTGCTTATGAGAAATCCAATTAGTTTTGAAAAAAATATGAGAATAGCTCACCAGCATCTTATCAATCATAGATTCTTCATGCTTGCTTCTTTTTCTTATTGATTAAACATATCTAATTAATTTCAATTCTGTCTCGAGTGTAGTATTACACATCTGTGATTAAATCTCACTGCTGAATTCCTCTCACTGTAAAAATGTAAACCATTTCACAGCTTGTGCCCACTATTACTCACCTGTTCCCTGCAAATACAGAGAGAGTTTTCTTTGTCCCGTTACCAGAGTTATAGCTTTATATTTCAAAAATTAACATTTCTTTTGATGGCTTGCCTTTGGGAACTACATATTGCCATAAACCATTCAGAGCCAAATAATCCAGAAGTTTGCTTCCTTCAGTGTCTGAGCAATGGCATTTCCAAGTAAGACTCAGAGATTGATGAGAGCAGTGTCACAGAAACCTCTGCAGAACACAGCAATGGTCAGGAAACTGTACATTTTAATAATGATGGAAAGTCCTCAGCCTTTTTGTTTGTTTGTTTATTTATTTTTAATGAGTCACATTGTAGTAAAAGCAGCTAAATAATAATATATATATATATATATATATATATTTTTTTTTTAAAAACCAGCAAACTACTTGTGGTATGCGTAAACGAGCGTCTCTCATGCAATATATTAAAGCACTTATTTTGCTGGAGTAACTGCACTCTCTTAGGAAAAATTGTTCTTCCTGATGGGATTAAGAAAGGACTTAAAATACATTTTTCAAATAAAGAAATGTGCCTGACAGTAGCAGTAAACGAGATTATTACCATTGCAAAGGAACTATTCCCTTTTTTCTCTTAAAACAAAGCAGATTGAGCATAGTTTGTAAGTCTGTATCTTGGTATGTCAGGAAAAAAAACATATTTTTTTTCTGAACAATTCATACAACTTGCAGTAGGTTTACATTTTTAAAAATCCTTGAGTATAACTTTATGCTCAGGTCAATTAATTTCAAGCCTACATTTGCAGTGCCTGGCAAAAAGACAAACAAAATTTCTAAGAAAGTTTGCTCAAGGGTAAAATGGGTCTAGTAACTACTTTCTTTTTGTAAAAGCCTTGGGGCTTAACATATACCAAAATCTTTTTCTACTGCAAAATCCAAGTTGGCAAATAGCTGAGGGAAAGTTGAAGCACAGTGCAGGGAACTGAAGATGGTCATATGATGTTAATTACAAAGGCTCCATGGATTGGTCCTCAAAAGATTCAGGAAGCCGTGTAGTAGAAAATGTGATTTATACTGTTGTAAGGAAGGATGTGTTAAAAGAAAAGTGTTAATTCTACCAAACTTGACATTTCTGTTAATTAGTCATATATTTATGTTAATTAGTCATATCTTTATCCACTGAAAAACACATTTTGATTCATCTAGAAGGCAGAGGTGGAATTACTTAGAATTACAATCAATACTCATTTCTGTGGGATGAAAATACTAATGATAAGTGTACCTCAGCACTGCTCATCCATTTGGGAGTTCCTACCTTCTACTCTCCACATTCTCTGTATATGTTCCTTCCACACAGGCATTTGCATGCTTCTGTTATCTTTTTAACTGATATTTTCTTCTTTGAAAATAGAATTTCAATATCTACTGCTGAAATGCAGTTAGAGTGGTTTACAGTTGTGACTCAACTCAGTATGTTAACTAAATGCTGACAGAGCAATGTCAACACTGATGAAATTAATCAAGGGTACATTCATGTTTTGCCATGCCTTTTATATATTACAGGATTCAATCAATAAAGATTTTCTTTTTATTCTGGAAAAAATATGTTGGCTTAAGAATACTTTTCCTTCTCTGGTAGGAACCTTTCTTTTCTTAAGCTGCTGTGCTTTCTGGATATATCCTTTAATCTCATACAGTGAATTTCAAGTCTCTGTAGAGCCATACTCTTACCAGCATTAAGCGTTCTTTTCATTTTGCAGTAAAAATTTGCCACTGTGGAATTTCATACCTAGTCCCTTAATAATTTCCACTTCACAAATGTGGGCATATTTTATTTCCTCCAGCAAAGTAGGTTCTTCTAATCTTCTATGCTGCTACTAACAATAATTCAGCCCAAGATATGCAGAAAACCCAGGACTGAGAAAAAACCTGATGAAATCACCCAGTTTAAGAATGCTTCAAATTTGGACTGGTACAGATTTGTGTGGTACAGACTGGCTACATTTGTAAGTATTATTTTCCTCAATGGCAGCTTTTGTACATCTCAGGCCTGATCCATGCCTAGTGAGCTTAGTTAACCAAAAGACCTCCATTTCCTTTTCTAGGTTGTCTGCCAGGGTGCTTTACATGCTGCACTGTGTGTGTGTGTGTGTAGAGATTTTAAAGTCTCACTCTTACATTTGTGATTTTAATTTGACACTCTTATACTTGGTGAAGACAAAAGGTATCTTTCCCTTAATAGAATGGTTACACCACACCCTTCACAGTCTCTTTTTTATCAACTCAGCATTACTGGCAAAGTCCTTGTAAGAGATTAACAGAGTAAAGCTGCCCTTGACTTGTACCTTCATTTTCTTTCAATAGATTCCTAACTGGTTCATTTGGTTTTAAAAGTTTGAAGAATCCTATTACTTAAACTATCATTGGAAATGCATGAAGGAGCTTTTAGATAAAGCTGTACAAAAACATGCTTTATTGCTCAGAATTTTAAGAAAATCTCTTTTGAGCACCTTGCTTGATATAGTCCAAAGTGGACAATGTAATAGTTTATGTTGGAGAAGAGAATAATAACACTTCATGTGACAAAAGCAAAAGTTATAAGTTACTTTACCCAGCCTTGGGGACTTATGTAAGGGGATATGTCACTTAAAATAGGTGGACTGAGGGAAACAAGGCTTGGGTTTTAAGGTTAGCTACAGCAGGAAGGAGACAGGAGGTCTGAACATTATGGGACCCTAGGTTACAGAAACAGAGAATAATGAAGTGAATAGGGCTCTGTGAACACTGAAATTAAGTAGGAGATGGGATGGGGAAGAGGGGGATCTTGTACTTCCTGCAGTACCTGTGACTTTTAGGAAACATAATGAATTTTGCTCAAGAGAGGTATGTAATAGTGGGTGTCAAATCATGGAGAAAAGCTTGGCGACAAAGTCAGTGGTTTCAGGGAACAAAGACTAGATTTATCATGGGAAATGCAAATATAATGGGAAAGAAACTGACAAAGAGGTGTCTAGGTGAAACAGAAAGGAGGAAACAAGAATAAGGGATCAAGGGCTGAATTTGAGACAGGAGCATTAAAAGGAAAAATGGATGAATTGGAAAGGAAGTGGCATTCAAGGAATGGATATCGGGGGATTTTCTGGGCTGGGGAGATAAGGAAACATACAAAAGATGGAAGATACAAGAATCTTACAGGAGAGTGGGAATATAGAAGAAGATACATTTTGAAAGCGGTCTAAGAGAGAAAGAGATGTGACAAGACAAGGATTAAGAGCAATATAAAGGAGTAATAGGGGAGGCAAACAATGGAAAACCAGTGGGTCATAAACTACAAGTACTCGAAGTATATTTTCTGACTGGCTGGCACGAATCAGTGTGCTGTGCTGCTCAGTGCTGACTGAACAGTTTTCACTGACTCCTAGACTGTCAGTTTGGGAATGACTAAGGGTATCACTACTCTGTCACTCTGTGTTGCTCTGATATAACTATATTGCATTCTCATGGAGCTTAAGTTGTTTAGAGGCACTAATGTTAGTGTTCCTTCACTAGAGCTAGTTCACGAACTCAGGTAAGCTGTCACTAATTCACTAGTCTACAATACACTGATAACCTACCTCAGCTGCTCTGGCTGAAATGCTACTTCTCTCTTACCTTGCTCATTTAAAGAGTTTAAGATTTGTCGCAATTTGCTTTAATTGTGTTAGATGTGAAGAAAATACTGAAAATAATTTTCTTTTCCATTACAACTTAAAAATGTGTGAATTAAAAAAAGAAATAAAAAATATAATTTACAAGGACTGTAAAATAAATTTAATTGAGTCTGTTACAGTTAATGAAACTAATTTATTAATTTTCAATCCAAAGCTTCTCATGCTTGTGTAAGAATCTGTTACTTTCTCCTTTAGAAGTAGCAGAGCAGATCAGTTTGAATTCAGAATTGCCTGCAGTTCTTCATAAAACAAAGAGAAACATAGAACAATGGAGATTCAAAATATAGCCTTAATCCAACACATCTTTCCTCTCTGGGGAAAAAAAAAAAAAAGTCTGTATTCAAATTAGATGTTTTCTTCTCAGGGGAGTGCTGTGTTTTAATTTACTCAGGTCTGGAACAACATCCTTAAGAGATAACCTTTGCTCTATGGTTTGGTTTGGGTTTTTTCTTTTTTCTTGGAGAAAGAGAGCTAAATTACATTCTCATAGGTTCAGGACTGTGAAATGTCATCATGGGAAAGGGTCATACAAAGATGATGACCCTTTTGAGCCATCTTCTGGGTGTGAACTTTTCAAGTGCAGCTCATTGTGCTAATTCTTTTTCTCTTTTTCCTTTTTTCTTATACGACTGGATTGTAGTCCTCATAGAAGTGAGTATCTTTTGGCTTTTTCCTCTGTGGATTTTCTCAGATGTCTGAATGCACAACATAAATGGCACTTTAGAGAAAAGATGGATATATAAGCATTTTTATGAAAATATTTTTTTTTGTTTGTTTGTTTGTTATTTTCCTTCTGGCTATTAGAACTCTGGTTGGACAATTAAGTAACTATTTTTTTTTCCTTCCCAGCAAAACGAGCTGGTGAAGCTGACAGTATCAAGAAGTTCCGCTTCTTACAGAGCCACTCTTCAATTTCTCCTTGGGATGTTTTTGTCCCTTTGCCTTTTTCAAAAATTACATCATCTTGAAAGCAATAGAACATGGGCTTAGTTTTTAATCAAATAACTTTTTAAAGTACTTTTCCCACAATACTATTACAAATTGTATTTTTGACAGCTTCAGAATCATATTTACTTCATGAACTTGTTTAAGAGATTAGATCAGCACTGCAAGTTTTATTGTTTTGTTGATTTCTTTTCTGTGGTAATGTAATTGACAGGAGCTGATAAGCCTGTAAACTCAAAAATAAATATTGAGTGCAATTCCAAACTAATAGCCCATTCATCTTCATCTTCAGTGTTGTCTGTTGTCCCTGTGAAGAATTGCTCTGAGCTAGTGGTGCTGTTTCTCCTGATATGAATCCCGTGCTTACACCTATGTACATTTACAGAAGTATGTAAGCAATTTCTGTTGCCTATTTTCCAAAATATGGGCTTCCAAGCCCATAATATTTTTATTGTCTACTTTACCAATGTTGTCAGCCTTGATTGTTAGAGAGTAATTTTGAACCCCAATTCAGTTGTGCAGTTCCATCCGCCTTTACTGCTCTTTTTGCATGGTTGTTCTGACACTATTACTTTATAAAAGTTTGTCCTGTAGACCTCTAAATTTTCTTGTCCTGGATTCCAACACAGCAAAATAATGGTAAAGATGAATTTGTTTTCTGTAATTTATAAGCTCTTTATGATTTTCATAAATCATAAAGAAAATAAAAAATCTTCCAGTTCTACTCAGAGTATAAAAGGTATCCAACTATTTTTTTTCTTAAATTAAGAATATAATCCAGAACAGTGCTTCAAAGCTATATTCCATCTTTCTTACTTTGATTCTTTGTGATAAAGCAGAAAGTGATATTTAAATTTGTTCTAGTTACCACCTATGTTCCCTAGGTATTTAAGCCAAATGGTTTGCTGTCTTGAGTCCCTTCTTGACCCATCTTGCAGACTTAAGATTCTGCAGGGGCAAAAACAAAGGCATGATTCTCCCTTTCTGTTCATAAACCCAGCTTGTCTCAGTGTAGCAGGCATCTCTCCAGCTGCCTGCTTGTGTGCCTGACTGAGAAAGGACCTCCATCTCTTTTTATTATATAGGAAGCCTGACAGATATCTCAGTCATGGGAAAAATTTACAGGAATCTACCAATCTCTTTTTTAATGTTTGATCTGTTTTTGTGTATCTTTCTCGTGCTTAGAGTCTAAATTAAACTGAATTCAGTGAAAGAAAATATGAATGCTTCCCATAAGAATGTAAACAAATATATCAGTAGTTCAGGATTTCAGAGTAGATAGAAGCAGAAAAATTGGCAATGGTCTTTTTGCTATGAAAAATTCTCATAGAGATTAAGATGATGAGTAGTTGCATCTTAATATATTTAACTCTCCTCTTTTTGTGCTGACACTCTTGGGGGCATCACTCTTGAAGATAGATTGCAATGTAAATATTTTAAAGTAATGACTGTATTCTCAGATACTGACTACCTGAAGGTAGCTTATAGAAACTTTGACTGAAAATAATTTTAGCTTATGAAAAGATCTTCTCTGTGCTTATGATATTGCACAGTTGCAAAAGGAGGTTATCATTGTACTTCAAACATTCATCATGGTAAGTGCAGAAAATAAATCATCTTGACTGCAGAAACACTATTTTATAGCTATAAATTATTAGACTGTAAATTAGTTTCTTGGAAAACGTACTTTTAATATGGAAATCTCTTAGAAGGAATCTTTATGATCTCATCATTAGGTTTCCCCTTTGCAGCAGAAATTTAAATAATTTAGCATTTGATTACTAATTCATAGCAAAGTAATTTGAGAATGATTACATTTTATAAAGCTCATCCGTTAAATTATTTATCATCTGATATATTTTCAATAGGCATTTGTTCAATTTTTCATGCTTTACATACGATGCAATTAGCATAACAATACCCCACAGTTTAGATATTGAAGAGAAGCTCCGTATTTTAAGCAGAGAGATGCAAATAAGTATTTTGGAGCTATATAAAGTAACTTTGCTTGTCCTTTTGGATTCTACTTCCCCATATACCTTGTTGATAATTTGTACTGTAACCTTGTACTACACTTACATCTGCAAACTACTAGTGATATGGAAAGAAAATAAAATTTACAATACTTCTGACAAGAAGGATTTATAGTGGCTACTTAATCTTGTTTGCAGCAGCAGAACTTGGCTCATTTCTAGTGAAGTGCTTGGAGAACCATCTTAAAGATGAAACATAATTTAATGAGGCATCACTGTGAACAAGGAAACTTCTTACTTGTAGTTGGATATGAGGACAAGGGACAAAAGGTGCATGAGTGTGATGAGGATTAGTGATAGTGTGTGATGGTAGAGGGCTGCACAGTCTTGTATTGGGCGAGTTGCAATCCCAGTGCTGTTGTCTTAGCATGGTGTGACTGAGCAGCAGCAACAAAAACTAATTTTGACTGCTTACTTATGTATTACATTTAATAACATAAAATCCTTTCCTATGGGCATTTATTGAAATACAATTATTTCAAAAAGTGTTATTCCACTAATGCAAGCTAGAAGAGCTTGTGTGGTCAGGTTCAGTGTCAGCATGCATGGTGGAATTTGGCCTATGTTGATATTTGGATTGACTGTGTATTTCTGTTCTGTATTCATTCATTAAACTCCACCTTTGAATGTGCAAGTTGTTAGAAATGCTTCATTGAATCTGAAGCTAGGTCAAATGATATTCATAGTATTGCTTGCCTAAAATCACGCTGTAATGCATATCATTACTGCTTATTGGCAAATAATAGTAATAATGTTATAAATTACTGTGTTGCAGATTACTTCTACCTATTGCTTGAATATAAGATTTGGAAGAGCTACAAATTGAGAGATAAGAAACCTAAGGAATTGTTTACTAATTCTTTTTCTACTTTAAGTCTCAAATGAGAAATCCAGTGAGTAAGCTTGTTCT
The DNA here is from genome assembly GCF_963662255.1 of Cinclus cinclus. Lineage (NCBI taxonomy): Eukaryota > Metazoa > Chordata > Aves > Passeriformes > Cinclidae > Cinclus > Cinclus cinclus. The sequence goes on along the minus strand of NC_085046.1, from coordinate 85,351,771 downwards.
ACTCTAGTACAGAAAAATTCTGAGGTTCACTTTACCTTATGCCGGACATTTACTGAAAGACGAGGATAGACCTCAAGGGTGTGCTCCTGTGGGGTGTGTTTAAGCTACAAGAAAGAATCTCTGTTTGAGTAAAATTTTGTCAGGGGGCATATGGACCTTGTACTCTACAGCCTGTATTTGCTCATGTGCCAGAGTCATCTTTTTATTTGTTGAACATAGTGTTTTGGCAATCTTTTAGTAAACCACTTTATTTTCACATGAGTACTTCAGAATATAATTCTTCTTTTCTACAAATACTAAAGAAGTTCTAGGTTTGATTTGCTTTGTGTTGAAGAGAACTCCCTAAAAGACAAAGATGATAGGCTGTAGGTAGAGGTTTTACTGTGTGGAGTCTTGATCTGAGACAAAGCTAGGTAGTGGCAGAGGTGAGCGCTGCTGATTGGAAACTGTAGAAGGTATAAAAACCAAATTAATAAGTTTCGGTCTGGACTTGTTTGAGATCAAACAGTCAGAGGTTGCCAAATGGTTGTGTGTTGGTTTATTTTTTTTTAAAGGATGTGGGGAAGAACAAGGAGAAGAATCCAAAGCTGCCTTTTTTCCTCTTCTTCACCAGAAAATAACATGATAGACTACCTAATCTGTAGCTACATATGTATTTTTTTCTTAAGAAGAACAAAGTCATATGATAAATTGCAGACCATATGATATGAAGTAAATAATCGTCTCTAATTAAATGGATCAGTTTGACATAAAAGAAAATGATAAGCTGTGAAAATATAGAAGGACCAGCAGAAAGCCTGCAATAAGCTCTTTAAAACTTGTGCTCACTACGTGGGAATTTACTCCACATTCAGTAGCATGTTAGCATTGGATAGACTTCAGTGTGGGTCAGATTACTGCATTTGAGAAGCTGAAAATGTGGATGTGCCACATTAATTTTCAGGTCACTTTTAAGCAGGCTAGTTGTACATGTGTCCAGTGGGATCATTGTCATAGACTGAGGATAAGTTTGTTTATAATGGAAGATTGTGTATTTTAACAACTCTGACCTCATCCTTAACCCACTACATATTGTAGGACTAATTTAAGAAAACGCTAGTGAATTTGAAGCCTGGACAGACTTCAAAACTTGAACAGAGTTCCTGACCTCGTAGATTACTGATAAGGGTTTTAGCATGTAAAGCCTAAGAGATTATTCTTCCCTTTTGCTGCATAACAATGCCTTATTATAAGAAGTTCCATTCCTTAATTAAGTATAAAAGCAAAGGTTGAGGCTTCTTAAAGCATTCAATACTGTATTTTTAAAAGGAATGGCTTGAAAATGAAAATATTTTCGTCCTCACTGCCATAATTACTTTAGTGGTGGTAAGGCCAGCTTTAACTGCCCTTATGATGCATGCTAGTCACACCTGATGATGAAAGATAAACCCTGCTTGCATATGTTATGGCCTTTGTGGCTTAACAGTCTCATCTGAACAAGATAATTCCAGACTGAATCCTTTTCCTTCATTGCTCTAATGCATTTGCTTGTTGAAAATATGTGTTATGGGAAAACATATCACTGAAACAGTACTGCAATTGCAATTATTGGGAGACTGGAACAAAATCTATTAAAAATAAAGTGTTTTACATGGCATTTGACAGGAAGAAGTGTAGACACTTTTATACAGAACAATCATGATTGTGTCATGAAGGATTCCAGTTTTTAATTCTTAAGTTCCGCGCATCAGTCCTAGGTGAAGGACAATGAGTAGAGAAATTAAGTTATTTTTCAGGAAGAACACAGGCAGTAATTCCTTACACAGCAGGGCTAGAGCTTCTGCAGTTTTCTAGGTATGTATTTCAAATTCTCCTCAGGATGCACTTGGAATTTTTGGCTTCAGTCTTCAAAGATACTTATGATGACATATATACAAGTATGTGGATTCTATATATTTTATACTTGAATACATTAAATGACATGTATACAGTTATGTGGATCTGGACTTAAGGCTTCAGTCCTGAAATATCCTGCTCTTGAATTTCATATTGCAGGAAAATGTTTGGACCCAGATAGCCCTACAGAATCAGAGTATACAGAGAAAATTTGAGACTTTGACATTGCCCTTAGTATTTTTATTATTCAAACTTAAACACTAGGCACAATGATAGTGTTTGCTTCCAGTTTTCTAAACGTACTGGAGAGACCTGTGTGCTATCTCTGTAACCGCAGCTGTCAAATTCACAGAAGACAATAGATTAATACTTGCTTTCGTAGGAATGAAAAAAGTTATCAAAATCATTCAAAATAATTTTATTTTCCAAATGTTCATAGATCTTATTAATTTTAGTCATGTGAATGTGGCTTTGAATCTTTGGAAAAAAACAAAGTAAAAGAAAAACAAAGGATTTTTTTTTTAAACTTAGATCTGTTATAAAAATTTGTTGTCAAAATCTGTCTACAGAGGTCAGCTGAGTCATTGATTTACAGAGATTTTGGATTTTCACTGGTTTTGTTTTAAATTATGCCATTACCATTTGCTCTCCCTGCCCCTTGTATTATATGTAGGATTAGGAGGAAGAGGGTTTCTCTGCAAACTGAAGAAAATGATTGAGGGGATCTGTTTTTCTGTTAAAATGAACACTTTGCATGGTGATTTTTCACAGAAGGATTCCTAAATAGAATTGTCAGAAAAGCTTTATTTTTGAGAATATTTGCTTTTAAAGCATTAATGGCATTGTGAAAATAAGTACAAGATGAACAAAAAGCCAATGAAAAATGCTGTTTGTGTTACTTACTTTCAATCAAAAATAAGAACTTGAGGAATTGCTAAAAGTCAGAAAACCTTATTCTAAGATCAAACCAAGATGAAGACATGAAAACAAAATCCAAATATGACTGCATTTTAAAGTGTTTACTCTGTATATATCTGTACAAATACCTTGTTTACTGAGCTCTAGCTTTTCCAATTATTAAATCAATTTTTACATGTGTACACAGAAGTGTGTTGTCAGACCATATGTGTGTAAAAAAAATCTGATATTTACATCTTGCCTTTTGAGAACTGTGTAAGAGGAGCTGTAGCATCAATACCCTCTACACATATTTCTCTGATATTACATGTAATTCACCTTGGTACTTATGCTGTGAGGAGGCTGTTTTAATAGTGCTTCTAGTGCACTTGAAATGGCAAGACTGGCATGTTTTCTGAACACTCACCAATCCTGCCTAGTGGGTGAGCAGCCCCTGTCTAAAAGAGCAGTGCTTGCCCTTCTGCAATATTGTGAATAATGTTCTTTTCAGACCACCAGTTATTGGTTTCATCCTGAAAATAAAAGACAGCTTGCATGCATCTCTTTCTCGAAAACCTTGAAAACAACCCGTTTCTGTGGAGAAATGCTCTCTCTGGGAGCAGTGTTGCTAATCTCTGCAGTGAACTAATTGTTTTCCAATGTCAATCATCATATGAGAGTCCCTCTAGGATCTGTTCTTTTAAAGGACTGAGACTCATCCCAGCTAGGCTTTAATACCTAACTATTGCAGCTCCAGATAGGAACATAATATTAAATATATCTTAGTTTTAGGCCCCCATATAACCAGCCTGGGTACTGAACATTTAATTATGCTCCAATTTTGAAGTGGGCAAGAGAAATCCTCCAAGATGTCAGGATTTATGTGGCATCCATCATCACAGCACAGAGTTTTTAGTATGTATGTACTGCATGTACTCCGGGTGATGGGTTAGAAGTCAGGATTGCCTTTGTCTTTTTTTCTTCCAGTTGATAATAATCGAAGTCCTTTGTGTCACTGCAGCTGTGGATGTGACAGAAAGGAGTCTTTTCTGGTGCCCCAGAGTAGAAGGCAGAGAATACTTTCAATCTAAGAGCAACCGTGAGTATCTGGATTTGAAAGGCAGAGAGTACTGGAAAAGAGTTGTAGTTCAGATCATCAGTGTGCTTTTGAACTTAACGTCCTGATGGTGACCACTTACTGAAATTTGTCCCAGGTTATGGAGCTTTCTCATACTCTCTGAACCAAATTCCTTTGAGGACTCAAGACCAGAAGATTTGCTCCAAAAAAACCTTGATATTCTACTTCTTCTAGTGAATATCAAGTGCATGACACCCAATTTGACCCAATAATAAGTGCAAACTTCCTGAAATGTGTTTCATGGTCTGAAATGTGCATTTCCTGTCTCTTTAGCAGCAGCAACCTCTTCATTCTGCAACTGCTGCCATGAAACCACATTCTTGCTAATACAGTCAGCAGGAGAGAACCAATCCTTCTAGAAGAGAGGGCACAGGAGAGGATTTTTTCCTGTTTTATCCAAATGATCTGAGAGTTTTCCCTCACAAGCGTTCAAGTCATCCAGAGATAAAGAAAAACAAAGTTGCTGTCATTGTTCAAAGAAATTAATTTTACAGAGGGAAAAGCCATCAGTGTGTTCAAGATTTGGATTAAATATTAGGTTAAACTGCTATGTTGGGAAGATGGAGCAGTGCTGACCAGGATCCTTCCATCCCACAGGATTTCCAGGTCTTGGTAAGAGAGTGCCACAGATCTACTGCTGGCACTCATCCTGCTTTGAGCAGGTGCTTTTCACAGTTTTCACATTCAGTTGGGATACAAGCTTGGGGACAGAGGGGAACCATGAAAACCTGTTGTGGTTCTAGCTAGGCTGACCAGCTTAGAAGGAAGCTAATTAATTTTTCCTCTTATAAAACCAGTCTTCCAAAATTTAACGTTATGCCTATTAGCTATAGTTACATATTTGATTGCAGAGAAAATAAGAAGCTTTCATTGGTTTTTACAGTCAACGGGGTTGTTTTTTAGCCCAAGAAAAATTATCTAAAACTGAATTAAGTTACATAAATGAGTTTTTTTATATGTTTCACTTTATTTCATTTAGAATCTGTTTCTCTTTTCAATGCTAAGAGACAATACATCAATATTTTTCAGACTGTAGGTAGTACTCTGAATTTATCACTTTTGTGAAGACATAAGTGCCATTCTTTAAAACATTTTTTAAGTGGCATATGTTCCCTAAAGTTTCTCAGTTTAGCTACCTCATGTGTTTAAAATGCAGGCCCCAAAACTTAGTAAAGTATAATTAATTTTCTTTTTATTTTCTTCTTTCCTTTGAATCTTGATTCATACCTTTTAAATATTTAGGTTTGGAAATAACTGTTAGTGGCAAAAAGCAATTTATAAACTCAGCGTGTTTTAACGTTATGGAAAACTTGCTAACTGTCTAAGTCCACAATGTTATTCTAAAAGGGTAACTGTAAGATTTCCTCTTTCATTTACTTTTTTCATTGTAAATACATAGTTTGATGACTCTTTCATCATTGAGAGAAGGAAATAGGGAGATGATTTTTTTTAAGAAGCTGTAACTGTTTCAAATAATCCTTGAAAAGCTGAAGAACGAGATATGTCTGCTCCCTTTCTGTCTAGGCGCCTTCTCACGAGCAGTGAAGCAGTGACACCTTCATGCAGAGGAGTCTGTTTTGCTTTTGTCTTATTCATTTAACTACATTAGAATAAAGTTGTAACAGTCCAAAAGTTAGAACAGTTAAAATTTAACACTGTAATTATAACCGATTGCAAAGTTACTGAAGTCATATGCACACTTATTTAGTGGCAAGAAAATGTGCAGTTGAATTCCAAATTTGAATTATCATCTCTGACTAAAATAGTCTTATGTCCCACCTAAAATAATAGCAGTTATTTAAATTAATAGTTCAGTGTTCTTCGAGATGGCTTTATTTATTAAGTTGTTTTTCATAATTTTTCATCTTTACAGATACAGACAGGAAGAAGCAATTTAGAATGATTTTGCTGACATTATGTTTTTCATTTTAATACTGAAAAATTTGCTTTTCATGAAGAGATAATTAATTTGGGTATGTATGCACATGGTAAGCACAAATGCACTATTAAATAAAACAAATAGTTTGACCTATTCAGCTGAATAAACTAGTAAAAGAAGGCCTAAAATCTTACAAGTATTTTTCATATATTTTTGAAGTGGTCAGAAATGAAATTATCCTTCCTGCCAGACCCAGTCTTCACAAAAATAATCTATTTAATTCTCTTAAGTATTATTTGAGTAACTGGGAAATACAAAACCTCAGTCTCCACCAGCTCTCCAACCCTGCTGTATTTTCATACGACATTTTGTTGAATGAGTTGACAGACCTGAGTAACCTTAAAATGCATAAGTATTTTAAGCTTCTCTATATTTGATAATGATGGTGCTTGATTGCTGAATGAGTGCAAGGTTATAATTATCTCCCTTGGCTTTTTTGTCATTCATAAGCTGCTTGAGCTGCTCTCTGCTGGCTTATGACATTTCCAGGATGTCTCAAGTGGATTGTAACCTTGTGTGTACTCACTGAATTCCAAGGACTGGTCCTTCTAAATGCTCTTTGATGAGATGAGCTTTTATTCCTCTGTTATTTAAAGAAGGGTTTCATTCCATACAGTTTGCTTCTCAAAGTCTTAAAATTCTCATAGAAAAGGTTTATGAATTGGAAATGAAAAGTAATCTCCAAGTTCTCTATTTTCTGCTTAGAGATTTCATATCACTTTATATATTTAATAATAACCCAGAAAATTTGGTTTTAAAGATAGTTTTGTAAGCTTGGCCTATTATATATAAACTATTTTATTGTTTATGATAACCTCTATTTTCAAATGATACCCTGGTTTTTCATGAGAGCATTTTCTACAAAAAAAACCCACAACACATATTGGACTAGGATTGTGTGAGAACATGATTTCTCAGTTCATACTGATTTTTTTAATTTCACCCAGAAATCAATAGAGTATGTTTTATTAAATAATGGAATACCACTATACAACTCTCAAGTACTATAATGATATTCAATACTCTCTTTAATATGCTTTTTTCAACACAGTGATTTTTGTTGTTGTCAATTTGAGAGCCAGGATTTTTAAAATGAAGGTAATTGTTTTGCAGACAGCCCAGCCAGATAGGATGTGTTACCAGACGTGTTGGTTATAAATGCAAGTGATGTAATTGGAAACGCCAAGTCTGGGGGCAGCTTTGGCTGCATTGGTTATACATTGGCAGAGTTTGCAGCCCTAAAAGATATGGGTGATGCAAGAAGTGAAACTAGGCCCCTGAACTTTAGAAAGCTGACTTCCAGCTTTTCAGGGAGATAGTCCGTGGCATTCCCTGTGAGACTACGCTTGGAAACAGGAGAGGTGGGACAGTGGTGCCAACAGAGCTGGAAGATCACTAAAGAAATCTTCCATAGAACAGAGCCGGAACATCATTAAAGAAATCTTCCATAAAGCATAAGAGAAACAAAATGTTGGGCAAGGAAGGCAAGAGACTGGCAGGGTTGAGCAAAGAATTGCTGATCAAACTAAAGGGAAGACACAAATGTACAGTAGAAACAAGGGCTTCGTTGGCAACCTCTCTTCCCACACCTCTTGAATTAGCAGACAGCAAGATGTGGATGAGGAAAGCAAAATTCTTCCCACTGCAAATAGAGGTGAGGTTCATGATCACCTGAGGAATCCAAATGTACATAATTCTATGGGACCTGATGAGATGCATCTTAGTATCCTCAGGGCCTTAGCTGATGTTGCTGACAAGCCACTCTCCATGATGTTTCAAAAGTCATGGCAGTTTGGCAAAGTCCCAGGTGACTGGAAAAAGAGAAATATTGTACTCGTCCTTAAAAGGGGTAGAAAGAACTACCGACTTGTCTGCCTCACCTCTGTGACTGGGAAGATCATGGAACAGATCCTCCTAGCAGCTGAGCTGAGGCACAGGGAGAACAGAGAGATGATTCAGGACAACCAGCTCAGCTTCACCAGGGTCAAGACCTGCCTGACCAACTCAGTGGCTTTGTATTGCAGAGTGACTACATCAGTGGATAAGGGAAAAGGTTACAGATGTAATTTATCTGCATTTCTGTAAAGACTTTGATATTGTCCCCTCCACCACCCTTCTCTCTAAATTGGAGAGAGATAGATTTTTGAGAGGATTGTTAGATGGATAAGAAAGTTGGACCATTTCATCGAGAGGGTAGTGGTAAATAGCTTAGAGTCCTGATGAACATCAGTGATGAGTGATGTCACTCAGGTGTCCATACTGGGACCAGTGTTATTTAATATCTTCACTAATTACATAAACAGAAGGTTTGAATGCAGCATCAGCAAATTTGCAGATGACACCAAGCTTGGTGGTGCAGTTGACACACGTGAGGATGCCAGAGGTACCCAGACAAGCTCAAAAAATTGGGCTTATGGGAATCTGGTAAACTTGAACAAGACCAAGTTAAGGCGCTACACCTGGGCCAGAACAACCTCCACTATCAACACAGGCTGGGAGATGAAGAGAATGAAAGTAACCCTGCTGAGAAGGATTTGGGTGTGCTCGTGGTGCCTCCAGGAGTAAACTCTGAAACCTCCCCCACCAAGAAGCCCAGAGTGAAGTAGGACCAACAGGATACCTCTGGATGCATGTGAGGTGACTATCTTCTACTTGATCTGTTTCTCTTTCTTTCCCCATTTAATTTCTATTCTTTCTATCGCTGTACCTCAAATTTACTGTTATATAGAATCCATATTATTGACTTCAGCATATGGTCTCATTTGCACCTTAATCTGGTCAAAGGCATCTTTCAATTATCGGATCTTGACAGTAGTGTGGCCAGCAAATTAAGGAGGGTGAGTCTGCCCCTATACTTCACTGTGGTGAGTGAGACCCCACCTGAAGTGCTGCATCCAGTTTGGGGGTCCCCCGCACAGGAAGGGCATGGACCTGTTAGAGTGAGTCCAGGGGAGACCACCAAGATATTTATAAGGATGGAACATCTCTCCTATGAGGAAAGGCTGAGAGGACTGGGTTTGTTCAGCCTGGGAAAGAGAAAGATTTGAGGTAATCGCAAACTTCCAGTGCCTGAAGAAAGCCTCCGAGAAAGGTGGAGAGAGACTATTTACAAAGGTATGTTGTGACAGGACAAAGAGAATGGCTTCAAAGTGAAAGAATGTAAGTTTAAATCAGATATGAGGAAAAAATTATTTACTGTGAGGGTGATGAGGCAACTGGAATAGATTGTCCAGAGAAGTTGTGGGTGGCCCATCCGTGCAAGAATCCAAGGTCAGGTTGGATAGAGCTCTGAGCCCCCTGGCCTAGTGAAAGGTGTCACTGTTCATGGCAGGGGGTTCAGGACTAGATGGTAAGGGTTCCAACCCAGGCTATTCTATGATTCTATGATGAATAAGAGCAATAAAACTTTTAGTTAGAGTAGTTAAACTAGTACCTGAAATTCTCTTTTTGAGCTACTTGCTTATATTCTGGTGAGTGACACACAATGTGATATGAAAGACTGTGTATTGAGGCAGTGTTTCTTCCTAGAAGGGAAGCTGGAATCTTGTTTCACCTCATAAAAAACAAAGGAAATCATAAAGAACCTCACTGGGACTGATAGTTTGAATAGGCTGCAGAGAGTGTGCAACAGCAGATATAATTTGACAGCATCTTCTGCACTGTTGGAAAGTCATGACCATGACCTGTCCTTGATTCACAAGTAGAATATTGCTGTCTCCAGGGACTGTTGTACATGTGAAAGTGCACATCCCTCCATTTCTTGCCCTCCTTAGTAAGATCAGTTCCTTTAGACAACATCAAATGACATATATAATCTTATGAGGAGGAATTTTGGTGACTTTTTTTCTGCTGCCTGTCACTTTCAATTGTTCCTTTGTCTTGGCTGTATGCCACTTCTTCCCAAGCAGCTTTGGATGCTAAATAGCAGTTACGTTTAGCCTGTGACTTTAAAGGTCAGGTTGAATAAAAACATGTGGCAATTGCATGAGGCAAATTACTTCTGCTGGGCTAATTAAAGATCACAGATCAAATAAAGCCTTGTGTTAAGTGGGTCTAACTCACTTGGATTTGGCCCAACTATGTGAGCAAATGGATTTGCTTCTCTGTATTTACTCAAACATCACTGTATTTAAATTGTGCAATTCACTATTTTTAACAGGCTTTTTAATTCTTAACTTGCCTTTTCATTTTTAAAGTTATATCCTCTCATCTCATCTATTGCTTTGTATTTATTTTGTGTTGTATGTTTCACTATTCTGTCTGTCTGATAAGGGGTAGTACAATTTTGTACAAGGTCTGTAAGCCTTGTTTTCTGTCTCTTCCCTTTTGGACATGCCTCAGCCTGCAGGAGTTAAAAGAATATTTGAAGCCATCATTCAGGAATGGACAGATGCACTGAGGAAGAAAGACTGCCTGCAAGGAACTTCTCTTGCAGACTGATATGGTATTTCCTAAAAAGGCTTTGAATATTCAAGTCTGAATTCACTGTTCACACATTTTATTTGGGGCATTCATAGTGAATGACTGCTTTTAGTGGTCCCACTGCATATGCAGAGGTACTTGCTCATATACTTTTAATAATTGCTCTTGATATCCTTAATATAATATTTGTTTATAGAATTTAGTAAATAATGTTTTGGGTTTTTTTCATGGTTTGAGGATATGATTGCCAAGATATGGGGAAGTGCTGGTCCTTAGTTTTGCAGAATGTGGTAGTCTGCACACCTTCTGACATACACTGGCTGTTGAACATTTGGCAACCCTGAAAGGGTGCTAGAAGTCTGCCTCCTTGGTCACTGAGACTGGAAGGCTTCAGGACTCCCTCCCAACCCTATCATAACTTCCAGTAAACTAAATTTTTCTGAAGCTGAATCTATTTTGCCTGTGAAAGTAATTTGTGAGTGATATCACTGCTTTTATTTGGACCCATGGGCATTTTTACTTAATTTTCTCCCTTGTCTTTTCTTATCAGGCAAGAAAAGTTCAGAGCATTGCTGGGCTGGCAGATGTTCAAGGCCAACCCACCATAGGTAATACGAGCATTTTTCAATTTCTTCACTACATTTATCCTAATGCCTAATTATTATATGTTATTGACGTCCTTTATCAATATATAACTTGTTTTTTTAACATGGAACTGGACCATACAGGGGCTCTATACATGGCTTGGCTTGCATCAAAATCCATTTTTGTGCATCATCAGTTCTTTTGGACTACCTAATATCACAGAACAGAACATTTCTGCAGATACTCATTACATAAGCATGTGCCAAGAGGCATGTTATCTCCCTCCCGTCCCCCAAATGCAATAGTGTCATGTTACATATGAGTCTCTTCATGTCAGTTTGGGGTTTTTTTTTTTGTTGTTTGTTTTGGTTTTTGGGGGTTTTTTTTGGGTTTTTTTTTTGTACTTCTCAGCACAGCCAGATTTAGTCAGACAATTTGAAATCTGGATTGCCTGACAAAGTGTGATTTGGAACAGGTTGAGCTACTTGGACAGAATTATAAATAGATTTAAAACTGTTTCAGTGCTCATAAATTATTATGTAAACATAAACTCAGTTTGTATGAAGAATAATATATGTTTAAAATTCTGGTTCTCATTTTTTGTTTTCTGAACACTAACCATAAATATTCCAGCTTAGAAGTCTTTGGGGACAAAGGAAGGGTGGTGTTGCTATCCCTGTAATTCTTTACAGGGGAAATCTGGTGTAAATAACTTGCATCTTCCTGAGAAACTTGTTCAAGGCGAGCACATATTAGCAATTCCAAATAGCTACTTGTGCGTCCAGCAGTCAGGACATTTTTAGATTCACATGCACATCTTACACTCAATGCATTGGTTGAAATTTCTGCATCTAAGGCATTTGGAATCTGAGAGACTGCATATTTCTCTTTAGCAGTGGAAATGCACTCAATGTTCAAAGAAGTTAGACTATAACTATTGCTGTAATTGCTGCGCTAAGAAAGGCCTGTCCTAAATGAAAGTATTCATTACAGGAAAAAAGTATATTGAAATTCCATTTAAAGCACAATTAGGTGATGAACCTATTATCAGTCATACTCTAGCCAGTCTGATGAGGAGACCGGTATGTGTTGAAAAATATGCCTGAAGCTACTGAACAAAGTTGACTAATTTGATGACCCAACAAAAGAGACTGAATGAGGCTATCTCAGAAGAGGAATATGAGCCATTTGCCCACTTAATGTTACATTAAGAATTAATCTCTGATGAATATTGCTTATTATGGAAAGAAAATAATTTGTGATAGGTCAAGAGAGACAAGGATTTTAAGTGTTTCCTTATATTGGCAAAAGATAGCTGTGGGGAGTGTAGGTAATAAAGGCTCCTGTGAATCTGAGAGACCACAGCTGAAAATAGTATTTTTCTCTTTTCAGATAGTTGTTGTTAATGATTAGGAGAAAGATCCTGATCTGGAAAAGAGCATAAACAATGAAGTAGTAAATAAGTGGAATTTGCCTCCAAATTTGCAGTGTGTAACTCTGTAGTGCTTATCTCTACATAAACAGTCTACCTTGAGGATTCTAAATACTGTGATAATCTATTTCTGTGTATGCTCATGACACTTCTAATTTTAGGTAAATACTTCCTCAGTGTCTTTTAGCCAGATCTAACCATGACCTGAAAACTTGAATACTTATTTTCACTGGGCATATCTACCACATACTGACAGAATCAGGCTTTCTACAGAATGAATCAAGTATTACTGTTTCTCTTTCAGAGGGAGGAAAGAAGAGCTGATGATGGCTTTTAAATTATATTTTTTTAAAAGTAATAGCTCAGAGAACAATCAGTTTCTTATTTAATTTGCCTCACCTGACTGAAGAGAGTGAAATGTAAATGTCTTCTTCCAGAGTATGTCCTCCTACCATGTTGTGACATGACGGTCTGTGCTATTCTCACTCTTCATCTTCTGCTGTTCAGAAAATATCTTGGAGAGTATCCCTGCAAAGAAAGGCAGAGCATGTGGAAAGAAACATGTTTTACAGCATTAAGTTGCACCTCCAGAAGGTGATGCTGAGCTCTGGTATTTGTTACAAGAAAGTCCTAAACTTCAATTTAAAGGAGATAGTCATTGGGAATACTATCTTATCACTTGGACTTTCCTGTAAGGTATAAAATAATTAGAAAGAAAGGATTTATCTTGGCTTTTATCCTTGTTGTCTGGCTTCTTTAATCTGTTACTGGTTCTGTGCCTGGGAAAAGGTAAATTTATGTTTACCTCCTGTTTACTTCCTCTTAAATATATATACATACTTATATATATACATATATATATAAGGAAGACAGGAAGACTTCTTCTCTCACGAAGACAGTTTATAGTCATCACTTGCTTAATCATTTTGTCTCCACTGGAACAATATTAAGACCTTTATCTAATGCAAATTATGCAGTAGTTACTACTTATTGTGTTAGTGTTACACCATATATGACTAACTCAGGACTTTGTGTTTCTTCAAGGAGGTAAGGAATAACTCATTAAGGTGCAATAATCTGTTGGGAAGCAGGAAAAATAGAAGTTTCTTGATTGTTCAGCTTTGAATATTAGGTTTCACCAACCTCACCCATTTGTTTCAATGCACATCAGGGTTGATTTTGAGGATTACTGAGGGATAAACTGAGTGGAGCTGCTCCACAGGTACATTACTGTTAGAAACTTTGTTGATTAATTTGCTGTTTATCAGAGGTTGATCCCAAAGCAAATGTTAGGAAAACATTAATATTTTCAAGGGGAATTGGATTCTGATTTTTGATCCTGAGATGATTTCTCTAATAAAGCCAGATGAATAGACCTGTTACATTTCTTCTCTGTGTTTGGAAGCTGTTTTCTACTCTCTAACAAGGACCTCTTTACAATTCCTTACTCTCTCTCAAAGAAAAAGTAAGATTTAAAAGATATTAGTTTTTTTTTCCTATTTAATTTAAATTTAAATGAGGGTCAGAGCTCAATCATCCCAAATGAACAGCAGAAATAATGAAAAACCTACCATGTGGAGTGTTTCCTTTTAACAGTGGTGAATTAGAGCTGCTTCTGAACTGAGTAATGTTTTCGGAATATACACGGGATTCCAAGTCATTAAAGGTTCTCATAAAGAAAGCTCATAAATTTGGCTCAGCTCAATTAGACTTAGTGCATATGTGAATAAAAATGTTTCTGTAAATGGGAATTGATTTTTCTTTCTCACTGATGGTTTTCTTTAGTTAATCTTATGATTGTGTTCAACACTAGTTATAGCAAGACAAATAGAAGGACACTGGATGTCATAGGAATCAATATTAAAGATCATGTTCTAGTGATCTTTGACCCTCATCATGATGCCTGTGACATCTGCTTTTCCTCAGAAGCTGTTGCTAAGTCACCTTGTTCATTGACCAAGACTACCTGCAGACCAGTTAGGTAGAAGAATATTAGAATTTCCATACCAGTGCCAACATGAAAACCTTCTAACCTTTTGTTCTGCTCTCCTTTAAGTCTACCTGTACTAATTTTTTGAGGCACTCTTGTAGTAGATTATCCTAGCATAAGTAATTTCCTGTTGCATTCTGATCCTGTATAATTGTACATCTATGAAAAATCCCTTTTGACAACAGTGATATAGGATCAAAGTTACTGTTTGATCCCATTATTTTAAAACAAATAAAAATATATACCATAATGAAATTGACTTAAGAAAATAAATTGATTTTCAATTAAACTTGGAAACATGTTTTTCTGATTAAATTCTGAAACATTTTCAGTTTTGCTGCTACAGGAAAGCAATGTTATCATAGTTCTTTTATTTACACTTAAGGAAGGAACACTAGTCTATTTAGGTTTTAATACAGATTAAACATAAATAAATACAGATGGTATGGACCTCAGTGGACAGGTGTCTGGTTCCCACCCTCACTCTCTAAACCTTGTAATGTAGTTGCTAATTTTTGAGAGACATTTTTAATATGTGTTTTTATTTACTTTTATTGATGACCTCCAGTGAAGTTTAAAAAATATTTCATTCTCTGTTTGCAAAAAAAAGGAAAAAAAAATTGCCAAGAATTCTTTCATTGTGTCAGTGTAGGATCAAATATAACAGAGTGCAGGCGACTTCACTTTCTCCTTTATGGTTGTGATTTTAATGTACTGAGCTCTCAGCTCCCCTTCGAGAGATTAAATGGAAGGACCTGGTTTTGAGAACTCTTCCTATTCCAGTGAAAGCAGGAAGAAGGTGTTGGATACAGACAGCCTCTAATATCTGTTCACTTGATCTTCTGTCTCTTCAGCTGTCAGCTCAACTGTTCAACTCGCTGCGTTTGCTGGGGCTTCAAGATAGTGTAGTGCAGCAGAAAGACACAGCTGTGCTGCAGTTTTGTACGGCCACATGTGCTGTAGGGGTTGAGTTCTGCCCCTACAGTTGTACTTGGAGAATGAACTTTGCTCTCTTACACAAGATGAGAGCCTTCCCTTCCAAAGCAAATTCTTTTTAACATGCCTTGTGTGAAAATGGCGCAAGCAACGTTTGCAAGAAAGTGTTCACTTCTTTACCCATAGCAATCATTTTTTTGTATTGTGTGTGATTTTTTTTTTTTTATGATGGCAAATCAATTATTTTGTAGTACTTATGCTCACATTGAGTAAGAGCCATGTGGTAATATTGAACTAAAATTTTTTTTCCTGCTAACTACTCATGGAACAAGAAACACTTTTGCCCAACTTAAAACTCTGAGTATTATGCACTTGTGATAAATGTTACATATTTCAAAAGAAACTTAGTTCTTTCTAGCTGAAGAAGTTATTTTCAGTAGAATACAACAGAAATCTGATGTCTTTCAGCTGTTTTTCAGACCTCTTGTATGCGAATACTATATCTTGACATTTTGTTTTGTTTTGCATTTTCAAGGTGATATTCAAAAGGCAAAAGAAGAAAGCCAGATTTTATAAACAGCCTCTACAGACCTAAGTACAGATGAAAACAATAGGTCTATAAGGTAATTCCTATAAAAGCATAGGTAGAACTTACATGGAATTATGCTATGGTGGGGATAGATATTTTTCAAGCTGCAAGTGCAATAAAGAAATGTTCATATAAGGCTGGATGAGGGCACTAGAGTTTTGTGGAAACAGTTGCATGAAGGAAGAAAAAGGGTTTATTAACTGTTATAGTGGAAGTGTATGTAGCCTTCTGGGGGAAGTGGGGAAAGGAGAACATCTTACCCTAGGACTTAGAACTATCTGCTGCAGTGCTGACAGTGAATGTACTCTTGGTTGTATCTGAGGCCCACAGAAATTCAGTGCCTTGGGAACCTTACAACTTTTAATTAAGCTGGTAAAAGACATGAGGCTCCTCTTCTCAATCTTTGACTTATTAACCTTATGCTAGAATTATCTGAAATATCTGAAATATGCTAGAAATATCTGAAGAATCTTTTTGACTTTGAAATAATCGTAATATAACAATGAAAAAATGCAAGGTATAATGCTCAATGAGAAGGTTCTGGAGATAATTTTACAAGAAATGAAATATTGTCAAAGAATTGCATTAAATCTACATCAAAGAGAGAGATTTATATAGGATGTTGCCAGACATTATGTTTTCTGTTGAGTGGTGATATTGTGTTGCCATTTTAGCTTCTATTATTTCATTCATATTGTAGAGCTGAACACAGGCCAGATCTGCAATGATGATTAATCAAAGAAATCTTTTTCATGGAAACTCTCAGGATCATGTAAAACAGTCTTTCAATTCAACAATCAATATTTATAAATCTTTGTTGCCAATCTCCTGCTTTTCAAGTCAATACCATTACAATTATAGAAAATAATAGCTGAAATGAGATTTAAGTTGGTATTTTTTTGTGGGGCTGGGGGTTTGTTTGTTTGTCTTTTGTGTTGCTAAGCATTGGGGTGTTCTAGAGAGTGCTGTTTAAATCTGTGAGTTATTGCAGATCCTGCTGAACAGTGCTAGTTTTCTGTGTTAATATTTAAATGAGAGAGCTTCTTAATAATTTTTAAAAGAATTAAAGTTACTGCTTAAAGCACAGATGAGTTCTACTTTTAGGCTTCTGTTCATTACATGAGAAATTTTCTTTATGACACACTGAAAATGCAAGGGCTGTAAGAAAGTAAAGGGAGTAGTTCCTTTGGAGTTAAACTTTTAAGAGAAAACGAGATTTTGAGATTTTGAAGCTGAACAGGTACTGTGTTTTTTTTCTTTTTTCTTTTTTTTTTTTTTTTTTTCCCCCTCAGGAAAACAGAGCTTGGTTTAGGTTTCCTGTAAACAGGATTATAGTGACTCAATACCTCACTTGATACCATCTAATTTTGTTTTCTTGTGTTGAGGTAAGTTCCATCCTATTCCAGTATTAGAGCCTTGTGGTGATGTGGTTAAATATGTATTTTTCATTCTGATTGTGAATTAGTTGTTTTCCTCACTAGGGTAAAACCTTGTGTTTGTGAGACCAGCAAGCTTTGCTCACATAAGCAGTTTGGATCCATAGTCAACAAAAGAAATGATGCTGAACTCCTTTTTTTCCCACTGCATCACTTGTCAAATATGTCCTTCCTCTGCTACTGAGGCTATGTTCCCTGCAAATAAAACAACTGACACAGATCATCTGGGGAGCTTTGTGTTTGCAGAAGTAAAACTTAAGAGGACTGAAATGGGGATGTGGTGTTTCTGCACTGGTAAAGAAAGTCTGACCATGTGTGCATGTTACCAAAAATCAGAATAATTGCTGGAGCAACATCTATGATGTGTTGCCCCACTAGCATGCTGCTGCATTTCAGACACAGGCATCAGAACAGATATGTTGGGCAGTGCTCACAGTTTTGAGAAAAAAGTGGTATTTTGCTCTAGAGTTGTAGTTTTATTGGGTGAATATGATCAACCTAAACTGTGAAAAAATATTTAATTGATCTAAGCACAAAATATCCAGTGTCAAAAAGCAGAGAAGAAATACTTAAACACAATAATTTCACTGTCAAGCACTGTCATTCAGATGAATACACAGCATAAATATTAGTGTGTGGAGGAGGTGAGAGTACATCTAAGCAAATGTTGAACATACTTGACTCAGGATCTGAGTATTGTTGGAGATACAGAGCCAAATTTAAACAATGTTCTGTCAAGAACTAAACTAAAACATGGCATTACTATTATTAGATCAGGCATACAGATTCATGTCTAGATTTTTGAAGCTTGGGTTACTCTGAAGTATCTTGCTTAGTTGTTATTTTTTTTAATCTGCCTCCAAAGTTCTGTGCAATTACAGAAAAAAAACTTCTCATTTCCACACCAGGTATGTAAAAATCAATGAAGCATTTGAGGGAACTGCAGAGAAACTTTGTAGAAGGGATTGGATTTGGAACAAAATGCAGTACTTTCTTTATACATGTCTTACATTCCTTACACAAATTTATGTTCTGTTCACTTTGGGAATCAAATACTATGCTGACAGATTCACTGATATTTAAATTTTGTAATCCCAGGAGATAGTAAATTAATTGAAACTTGTAGTCACTTATTGTCTAGGTTTATTTACTTGATGGAACCACTAATTGGCTTTATTCCTGGGTGCCCCCCACTCCTCCCTCCATATTTCAGTGATGGTAAAAGACTGGTAATGTATTGCTAGTGATTTTGTGTATTCTATTGCTCACATTGTTGCCTGTAATAGAAACCATCCATTTTGTATTTGCTAAATTTAATTTCTTAACCTGTCAATGCTAATAGGGGTGTCAAAACCTAAATACCAAAAACCTGAGGACTACAATTCTCCTTTAGACTATCCACTAGTAAAATAGATGAGGAAATATAAAGAAAAGTGATAAAAAGTTGAGACTAATAATATAGCCACCTAGATGTATATTGTGTTTAGTAATTAGGCCTTAATTAAATCTTATAAATGTAATCCAAAATTTATTTATTTTTATTTATTTTATTAATCATTCTGAAATCCAACCAATTCCAAGATCTGGTACTTCTCTTATTTTGCTGTGACAGTTCAAATAACACTGAAATTAATGCTCTGCTCTTCTTCTAAAATGGCCAAGATTCAATTAATAAATACAACCTTTTTATTAGTAGCTACACTGCTACAACGTTTATGTTCAGTGTTAAAATCCTGAAATATATCTATTGAGGGCTTGAACATGAGTTTCTTATCTAAAAAACATATTTATTACTGATAAGGGAGTCTTACTTGCAAAGTAGAGTCTTTGTTTGGTAATGAATCCTGTATGAACTCAGATGCCATACAGAAGTGCAACATCAGATTGGTGCCAAGGTTAGATATACTGTGGTTACTGGTAAATCCTTTTTTTTTTAAAGGCAGATTTATATGTCATGAGTTCTCTTTATTTAGTGTGCCATATTTTGGAGGAACCTGTCTACAGGCTGCATAATAAGAAAAAGCAGATAAACCACAAAAGTTAAAATTTAGTATTTCACAGCTTTGTTACTTATTCTCCTCATATCCCCTTGAAAATTGTTTCAAAGAAAGCAAGAGACACTGTAATCAATGAAACCTTTAGTCTGCTTTTTGTGAGAAGACATTTGACCCATTACAGCCTGCATCCTGCCTGTATCTTTGACTCTACTCTTGAAATTAAGGAAAAATATGCCCTTTGAGCACATTTTTTTCCCAAACACTTAAATTATGTATAGATTTACAGTCCTGAAAATTCCTTAATGATAAATTTAAGACAATTAAAATATTGCAGCTACTACTCAAATAAACCAGTTTATTAACATTCCAATTGCTAGGAGATTTTTTGTTTTTGTTTTAATGGCCAGTGTATTTCAGTGTTTTCTTCCCTTCATAGAGTAAGGACATCTGCCTTGTGGATCTTCTGACATTAAACAAACTGAGTGCAAATGCAGTAAAAGACCATAACAAAGCTGAAATAACATGCCTCCGTTCTTTTTTTATTATTATTATTTTCTCTGCTCAAAGATGAGTATTTTTTTCCTCTTAGCTGTGGCTTCTCATGATTCACATGTAGCCAGTATGAAAACTCATGGTAGATTCCCTTCTGTTGGAATACTACAGATGTAATGCTGCTTTTACAGCTTTGCAAAATTAAATTTAATGAAAATCAATAAAGCAACAGTGCTGTAAAATTGACATAAGCGATGAGGCTTAACATGTTCTCTGAAAAATCCTTTTCCAAAAAAGATAAAACAGAAGCATAACATTTGGGCTATTGACTAACATTTGCAAAGTTAGATTTATTTGCCAGTCCTGTGACTTTCAAGCAAGTCTGAAATGTCAGAAAAATTATATAATCTCTTTTAGGAAGGCGATTTTTCACTATGACTTTGGTATAATGAAGCATTGCAAAATTAATTATTTTGCTATTCCCCTCCCAAGGAAAAAAAAAATGAAATAAAAGAACAGTTAAAAAAACATTGATAAGGAGATAAATGAAGACCTAATTTTGAATGAATTTTTGTGGATTTAGAGTAAGAAATTGACTTACTAATGGCTTAATAGAGAACTTAAGAGTTTTAACCCAAAAATCTGTTATGACAAAATTCAATCCTTTAATAGAAGTACAGGGCAGTGGGACAGGGGAACACAGGATATCCAACCCCCCAAAAACCCAATGAACTGTCTTCTGCTTTCTGTTTCACTTTCCTATCATAAAAATATTAGGATAGAGATAGTATTTTAGAGATGGATTTCCAATAGCATCAGCTTTTTCTGTCCCTGCCTGAATTACCCAGTGATCTTTCACAAAGTAATTTTTATTGAGACTTCTTGGTTATTAATACTAACAATCTGAAGGTTTGAGAAAGCAGATTCTATTAATACAGGCTTTTATTAAAAATAAAACAAAGTCACTTTCTGAAATATTAATTTCTGGAAATCCTTGAAATTCATACTATTGACCAAACGTATCATATTTCTGATTCAGAGATGTAAATTCTGCGGTGGTTTGCAATGAAAGTAGACACAATAATCTCTTGGCTTCTGGGGGGAGGGGAGTCTGTGGAGATTTGATGCTCCAATCCAGGAAGATGCCAACCTTCCCAGAGTGAGGGTCCCACAAAGGACAGCCTTCTAAGGGTGTCTTCTGGCAGGTCTCCTAACTGCTGGATAAACCTCAGCAAGTGGTGGCCATGGCCACAAGCGACTTCAGCTCTCAGTGATTTCAGCTCTCAGTGATTCCAGCTCTGCTTGTGAGGCTATCCCAGGCTGACTCAGTGACAGAGAGACAGGAGCATCTTATGGCAATTCCACAGAGATTCTTTTATTATCCAGCTGCTCTGTGAAGGGGGCCAGGGATGATGGCTCCCTAGAGAACTGGGGGAAAAACTGGGGGGTTTATGGGAGAAAGTAAGGGTGGTACCAAGGGGGAAAGACCAATGGGCTACAAAGGATTAACATGGGTACTTGGGCATGGTGGGATCACTGAAGCCTTTGGGAATAGCTCACCATGATAAGAAAAGGTGTGCCAGCCTAAGGAGCATCCTTCCAGGAGGGTTGAGATAAGCTAATCACAGCCCTTTCAAGGGACATTCCTTTCAAGGGACATCTGTCCAGGGCTGTGGGCAGAGCTGTGGCAGGCCCACTGGCCTCCACAATAATCTTTGTGGGTGTCTTCCAACTTGAGATGTTCCATGGCCAATTTGGGGTGGTGTTGCCTTTAGCATAAGTAGACGAATGACTTCTGATGGGGGAAGTGAGAAACTGCAGACTTGAACCAGTTACTGTTGTGAGAGACTGAAATGTTAAAGGTTAATAACTCAAACAATTCCCAAAAGCACAGGTAATTTTAGAGTAAACACTAATATAATTTCAAATGAGTGTCTAAGCGTGCTGCAGAAATGCGACCTGGAAGAATAAAGGAGTGAGAATGACAACCATTAAGAAACCCAGCTGTCGAGAGGTCTGGCCTGGACTTTGTAATAAGGAAGGAGACAAGGAATATGGGGATTTGGGATAGGTGAGAGGGATGCAGGTCTGTGTAAAATGTAAGAAATCCTTAGAAGAAGGGGGCCAGGGAGGGGGGAGATGGGGGAGGAGGGGCACACATTAAAAGGGCTACCCTACGTAAACCATTGCTAGTTTCTACATATCTGACCTGTGCTGGCCACTCTTTTATGAAATTCCTGTCCCGTTTTATTAAATTCTTTCTGATCTCTGCAAAACACCATTCTACCCTGTCAGGGAGCAGTGTAGGGACTGATTGCAAGCTTTGGGGAGGTAGACACAAGTGGATTTGGGGTCAGCAGGTTAAGTTAGATTGGGGTGAGTGTGTGCCTGGGCTTGTCCAGCTCAACTAGAGCAAGTATGCACCTCAGTGTCAGCCACCAGTGTGGAACTATGGAGGATAAGAATTGGAGAGCTGCAGTGTTTGTGCTTTTGTCCTGTCTTGGTGTGCATAGGGAGGGGTTTTTACCTGTGTAATTTGGTAACAAATCTGAGGTTGGACTAGCTGGTGAACAGGAGGACCTAACTTTGGGTAGGTGTATCTTGGGTGACCTGTGACTGCGAGGTACATGTGTCTATTTTCTACCAAATATCAAGCTAGGATAGCTGGCAGGTGGAGACTGGAG
Source organism: Cinclus cinclus (assembly GCF_963662255.1). Classification (NCBI taxonomy): domain Eukaryota; kingdom Metazoa; phylum Chordata; class Aves; order Passeriformes; family Cinclidae; genus Cinclus; species Cinclus cinclus. The sequence goes on along the minus strand of NC_085046.1, from coordinate 85,329,359 downwards.
GAGGTCAGTGTGCAGGCATGAGTGTTCAATGGGAAGAGACTGTTCCTGCTGATATGCAGGGGATCTGAAATGTTCTCATGGATCTAGGAGCATGGGCATGCGCTTTCCCAAGATGAATTCACCCACAACCAGCTGGAAAGGAGGAAGTGGATTTGGCCATCTGTACTGTGTTTATGTGAGTCCTGGTAGAGTTGTATGTGGGTGTGCCCAGCCTGCAGCACTCAGCAGCTGATTGAATGCTTTCTGTCCTCTGTGTGTGTCTGATCTCATACTGAGCACCATTGTCGCCTGAACTTGCAAATGAGAAAGTATCAGCTGCACCCATTGGCATGGAATGGAAAAACTAGTCCCTGTGGATACAGGCACACTGGGCTGGGTTTCAGTACCTGGAAAGGAGCAATCACAGAGGCAGTAGTCATATCCCATTAAGTACACATGAGCAATCCTTTTTTCCTAGTTAACAACTGGAAAACAAAAATCAACTTGCAGCTGTAACTGGTAATTTAAATTTTCAGTATTTTAAGACTGCTAAGAAAAATGTTTTAAGGCTTCTTTACAGATAAACTTGCTAAGAACTTGTATTGGATTTATTTCTAGCTTTTTTCTGTAAGGAATTACATAAAGACAGTTAAAATACAGGCAAATTAATTAAGACAATGCATTATTCAAAATTCAAGAGAGTTTTTGCTGTGGTTGAGAGCTATTTATGCTACAATAAGACCCAACATGGCTAGTTGCACACTCTCAGATACACAAGCAGTACACGTTGAAGGGAAATGGGAGTAAGTTTCAAAATTAAATATGAAGTGCAAAAGGTTGATGAAAACAGACTACTGAATTGTCTAGTTGCAACATCAAAGGTGTTAGGTTGAAAGAATCTCAGTTTCTGATTGTTTTAAAGAAAAACAGAGGGGGAGAGGGAAGAAAATTCTTAGGTTATGGAATTCAACAAAATTTAAATTAATAATTTTTTTGGGGGGGTTTCATTAAAGAAAATAAGTCTCAAAAATTTTTCAACAGGTGCTTAAAGACAGGTAAAAAGTGTTCAGATTTTATAGCATTTTCTCAGCATAAGTTTCACAGTCTTTAGTGCATGTTGAGTACAATCCTTTTTCAATCTACTACTAATGGAAAATTAATTTATTCTTTCCATATCAGTAGCTTCTAATATTTTTCAGTTCTGCTGCAGCACTCTATATTCCTTGTCAGCAACTAATAATTTTTTCATGACGCAGCTCTGGAGCTGGACATCTGGATTAAGAAAAGTACAGCAGCACTTATGAGGAGTGGCAACTGCATCTTGAGTGCCCTTGCACAGATGATACCACTGAACAACAAGGCAGTAGTGACTGAAGAAATTGAAGCTTGTATTAGAATGAACTTAGTGGATACTAGACTAGAGTTTGAAACTGATATTTGAAAAGGAAGAGTGGGTCAAGAGATAAGAATTGTTTCTTGAAGAGATGAAGGCATTCCTTTTCAAAATTGACCAGAACTTATATATTCCTATATAATGGTGTTTGGATATCTGAGAGAGGAGTGTATGTTTCTGCTATTCACAAACTTAATTTACATGTATTCTTTACTGTGAAAGGGGAAGAAGAAGATGAAAGTAATCATTGTGTAAAGCTGAAGGGAGTTCGTTCATTCATTCATTCATTCATTCATTCATATCAGTGTTCTGACGTGTTTCATTGTGACATCTTAGAATTAGTATGTATTATAAAGATTAAAATTCTGTGGGGGGGGTTTGTGACCTGTTTAATTCTAAAATTTTGGATACCAGGGCAGCAAACTGATTACAGAAATGAATATACTGTATCCATTTATTTGTTTCCTCACTGTCTTGGAGAACCACCATTTCTTTCCCATTATACTTTTCACTTACTGTATCAGTTAGTTGTCTTAGTTATCGGTGGTCTTTATTCTTTTATTCCTGAAAACCTTAACCTGCTCATCCTTGTGTGAAAGAGTCTCAAAATATTTCAGACTCAAAATATACATAATCGTTGGTAGCAATTTCTTATCTGCCACTCTCTATCTGAGCACTAAAGCAGTATTTTGTTAGAACTTCCAAAAGCTGCTGGAGAAGCTGTCAAAAAAGATGAATTATCTTGAATGTAAGAAGTAGCAAATTGTTTCCCATCTGCCTGTTGCCAGACAGCAGTGTGGGCTAGAGAAGCAAACTCCTACTGAATTGCTCTTGGGTTGGTACTCAAGTACCACTTTACAAGTCCTTAGCCTTTGATTGTGATGCAATATGTAAAATTCTGGTTTAAAAACTGAAGGATGAAATACTGGCAAAAGTCTGACTGATGTCAAGAGAGGATGTTGTTCATCTCGAAGCATCTGCCTCAATCTCTTTGGACTTAATTTTTATCCTGTGAAAACCTTTACTTCCCCTGTTTTGTTTATCTGATTTTGTTTTCTCACATGAAGCACAAGTGAGACTGTGTACACTGTGACCCAGATGTTTATTATTCAATGACTGCTTTTCAAAGGATAGACCCACTCTTCTTCCTCAGAGCTTTTCTGTATTTTTTTCTATATGTCTAAATTTAAATTTTACCACTTCATAAAAACACTATATACAATAGGTCCCTCTAAGAGTGCTTTTTATTGTTATGTTTATCTTCCCTCTGATTCCTGTTTCTTAATGATTTCATTATTCTTTTCATTCTGCGAATTTGATATGCAAGAGCTGTATGTGTTTTATTATTGCATAGTAAGCTTCATGAATCATGAAAATAATTAATAAAAGCAGGCTCTTTGATAGTTTAATTTTACTTTCTTTTTTTTGAGATCAGACAATTTTTCAGCAGTTAGGGTGTTTTCATATTGTGCAGTAATTTAAAAAATCAATTTACTTTGTGGCATTAAGTCAAATACGAGGTCTATGTAAATGTTTCAGTGCGAAAGTTGCATTTGTTTACCTAGGCATGAGCTTGGGCTATGACATGTTAATATAATCTCACTTAATGAAGACTTGCAACACAGAATAGTATCCTATTTGGTCAGTTTTCAAGTAGACTAATATTATTCGTGCTTCCAAGGAGCTAAATCCAATTCTCTGATGAGACCGAGTTTGGCTTGTTAAGTTACATCAACTATTCTGCTTTTGAAATATCCCAACATTATTAGATTTATCCAAAACATACTTTGGCAAGGTGTCCTCAGTTAGCCCTCTTTTTAGGATACTTGAAAGCTGACTATATAATGCATTTCTTCTAATTAATGAAAATTTCCAGTGCCTCATGCTTATTACACTATTCAGATGGTGACAAAGACTTGAAGAATTTAATCCCAGAGCAACTTAAATTTTTGTAACCTGTTCCTCTGCCTCCCAGCATGAATACCTTTTCCTGATAAATATTTATCAAGCCTTTTATTAAAGACATTTAAATAAACAGATTACATGGCCTCTCCAGGCAATCTACTCTAGTGCTTCACTCTCTTTAACCCAAAAGTTTTTCTTAATTTTTACCTTGATTCTTTTATGCTGTAATGTGAACCCATTCTTCCATATCCATCATAGGTAAGGAAAACAGATTAATCCCTCCTTTGCAGAAGCCATTTATTTATTTAAACCATGTTTGTATTTTCCCTTTTCCCTTTCAGGTAAATTAGATTAATTCAATAATTTCAGTTAGGTATATTTTGTAGACCTATGATTATTCATTTGCTTCTCGACTTCTCTAATTAGTGGACATTCTCACTGAAGTTCAGCAGCCAAATCTGGATCAGAGATTCTAGTTGAGTATGAGACTCTTCTTGGTCTTATGATTTTTTTCTCCAGAATTTTCATCAACAAATACATCTTTTAAGAATAGTTGAGGGATTTCACCAACTAGAGCTAAGAGAGGAGCTTAGCTGTCCCCTTCTTTCCTATGCCATTCCTATTTTTTTTAATTGGAATAGGCAATTTATCAGAACTACTCTTTCCATTGAGGCAACAAGCCTAGTTAGATGTTACTGTTTTCTTGTTTTATGTTTTTTTTTCCCCAAGGTCAGGCTTTGATGCTGATGATTCAGGAGCCAATACAAGGTTTTTTTCAACTCTTACCTTGATTATTATGGAGCAGCTCCTTGCCTTGTCTTCTCCTTAAACTGTACCTACATGCTTATGTTCTCTTCGTTTCTGTGCCCTTAAGAATCTGACTTTTGCCATTTCTTGTATGTTTTCTTCTTATGTTTGAAGTAAATGCAGAACTTCTTATTAGCTCTATTGATCTTCTGATGTGCTTCTGAGCTTCTTTGAGAGAATGATTTGCTTGAAATACCCACTTGAAGACAGGAGATGTTTATGATGTTGCTTGTCCTTTGATTTCTTGACTTCTGCTTACTTACGGATTTAATCAAAATTACTTCTTCCTGTGACATTTTTCTCAGCCACTTCATACTTGTTCAGAATTACAGCTAAAAGCTATCTCTGACTTCTACATCAACAAGCATTCAAACAATCCTCCAGGAATATGGTGGACATCTTACCTGTCAAAGCTAGTCAACTGGGCTTCTTCTACAATTAATGAAGATTAATGGGCCTCTGCAGATTATGATGATAATTTGGGGATAAGGAATGAAATATTCTCTGAAAAAGATCTTTTGTTATATGCTCTACCAAGACAGCGTTTAGGTGACTAGATTAGTTTTTGATTAATAACAATTTAGGTTGCTAGAGTTCAGTGAGCTGTAAAATGCTCTCCACTTTTTTGGTGTAATCTTCTTTTAGCAGATGTTTGGGTAATTGAAATTGTTTATTATTTACTGAACCTCACAGTCTGAATAATATTCCCATTGTTTCTCATCAAACCTTGTCTTCTTGATGCTAATGGTTTACCTTGAGCTCTGAGCATCGTGGTACCCCATGTTGCAGCTCAAGGCACTGCCTGTCTTCATTTTTTCAGAAGCTGATTGTTTAATTGATAAATGGATTGTCAAACTATTAGCTTAGAAATTATTTTTTGTTTCTCTAGATAGGAAAATATTAACTAAATCAGCCAATAAAAAAATCAAAAGTACTAGCAAGATACAGGCCAAAATAATGAGGAATGAATGTTTTTAGGATGAATTTTTTTTAGATTACATCCCAAGGGACAAAACAGTCTTACTTTGTTTTAGGGGGGAAAAAAAAAAGAAGGTTTGTTTTACTTACAAGAAATGTGGAGTTTCAGAATAGTTTCGTCCCAGCCTCAAAATACCAAGGTAATTTGCTATAGTCATTCTTATTTTGGCTGCTGATAGCAAAATAAAAATATGTATCCTAAATGAGTTGGGAATGGTAGTTTTTACCATGAACTGCTTCACCATCCAAACTGTTTGTCACATGTGCTGTCACAATAGCTTCTTTGGGTAATAATTTGAAGAATCAATAATCTCCTCTATTTTTTATGAAACCTGGCAACTTTTCTATTGATTGCTCTTCTTCCAACACTGCACCTGCTGACTTTGCAGTTTCTGATTAATTTTCGAGCATCTCAGCTCATTCATGTATTTCAATATAACACAGTGACGTGGGTTCCTGAGAATATATTCTGAGAATATATTCTGAAAATATATCGGCTGTTTCTTTCCTGCTTGGATACTGTAACCTGTATTGGCAAAATTCACTATGTTTTATATACATGATATTGTGAGGTTTAGATAAAACAGATAAAAGTATACTTCTTCCCTGCATACAACCATAGGATGGTGTGGTGGAATAAACTAGGAAAGAAACAAGAAATGTCTCATACTATTCCTAGCTAGACAATTTTTAGATAATAGTTAAGCAACAAAAGTTACCATGGCTTCCGAGAGTATGTCTTTTACTTAGTATGTTGTGCCCTACCTATAGTAATTAACAGTGAATACTGCAGAGTGTAGCTATTACTTCTACAAGTAAGAATAAAGAGAATGTTTTCTATGACTGCCACTAGAATGATCTAATTGCATTTACCTTTTGTGTTTCTTTTCAAAAGAAAGGTTTGAAGTAATGACAAGTTTAAATCTTGTTAGGCATTTCCAATTAGAGTGAATATTTTTGTTAAGTGCATGATCATTTATTACTAGACAAGTTTAAAAAATGAAGGGCAGATGTTGTGAATATTCACATACATGACCTTTTGTAGATGGCTATAAAAATTTAAGTGTTGTGGATGGCTTTAAGGTTACAGTTTATATGTGGCTAAGTGAACTCTAACCATTACCTTTTCAACTGCAATGATGATTTATAATGTTAGAATTGTCTTAATTACTGCTCAAAAATCCAATACTATTCTGGGCACCATTTTCAAAAAAGTTGTTGAGGCCCCATCCCCAGAAATGTTCAAGGCTGGATGGGACTTTGAGCAACCTGCTGTAGTGGAAGGTGTCCGTCCCTGCCCATGGCATGGGCTCTTCTGCACCAAACTGCAAGTCTTATTGTCAAAGTGTTTTCTGTGTACTAATCCTCACACTTAAGTTTTTATAGTACTTCTTTTACTTTTTGCCTTTTTCCTGTTTTAACCTTTTATGTAGGTTATGGAGTGAAGCAAACTCTAAATGTCCTTCTAAAATATAAACGTTGAGCTTGTAATGATGTCCTTTAACTGGGGGTGAGGCAGGGACTAATCTTACATAGGTATAGAAATTATATTACTCTAAATGCTATTCAATACTGGCTCATGGCATATTAGCAGATTCACCTTTTTTCTTGTGTATACCAAGGCTACTGAGTAACTGTTTATTGACCTTTCCAAGGTAAATATTATATTTGTTTCCTATGAGCACTTGAGGAAAAGGGCATCCAGCATTGCTAGTAGGATGACAGATCTAATTGTCTCCCCAGAAAAATAGACAGCATAGCACACCTTTATGATTTGTCCTGATAGACTGCAAGAAACAAATTAACATATTTTTATAATATACAAGTTAATGGTATTGAAAGATTATTAATTAATAAGGAGGTATAAATTAAAAATTAAATTAAGCAGAGATTTCTGTGTATGAATTTAATTTGCTGAGATTAAATCTGAAGTTAAGAAGGACTTGAATGTATCTTTTGTTTACTTACATATTATTCTGACAGAACCCACTGAAAACCTGAATGTCTCACTATTCCAGAAATGTTGCATATTTTCATGAAATATGCAAGCAGTCAGACAGAAACAAGAAATACATCTGTATTCTATTTTCACAGCAGCCCAATGCAGGCTATGTTAAACAGAAAGCTCTCTCTAAATCTATCAGCATTTCCAGTTCTTTCTAATCAGACGAAAAACGTTGTTTTCATTTGTCTGAAGATGGGAGTAAATGTGCATTCAGTTGGTTTAACCTACTGATGTTATTTTCCTCTAATAGAAGAGGAGTTTACTCTTTAAGGAGCTAGCAAGTGAATATTGACAGGTGCTTCTTTAAAAACTTGCAGAAAAGGAAGTCTCTGATTAAAATGGATCAATAAAAATCTTTGCTTATCTCGTCAGGGAGATGTATCTGTTTAAAAGATAGCAAGCTGTGATGTAGCTTATGTGGATCATCCAGGATAATTTAATGGCATTTAAAGAATAATGAGAATTATTTAGAGAATAATATCAGGCACCATTAACATGGGTTCACCAAGGAAAGGTTCTGTGTAACTCAACACAGATATTCTTCTATGGAAAGGGTGACCTGAGGAAGGGATGTGGAGAGGTGCTGAGCTCTTCTTCCTAGTACCTGGGGATAGGATGCATGGCAATGTATCAATCTGAGAAAGCTCAAATGGAGGAGATCTCTGAAGGTACTTTGAACCCCAAGTTTTTGCTTTTTCAAACTATATTGCGTGAACAGAAAACTTCAATGACACTGATTTTTTTTGTATATACATTTTGTGAATTTGTACAAATGCAAGTATCTGATGGAAAGATCTGCATAGGAGTACATTGTGGTTTTTAATTAACTTGGAGGTATCTGCAGTTCAGAGCTGCTTCTTACTGTCATTAATTATACCTCACTAATCTCAGTAGCTCAGCAGAGGCAGAGGTTTCAACCTGCATTAAAAATATATATATATTATTTTGAAGACAATAGTAATTCCTAAAAAGCATAATTTCTTTTGCTGTGTGGATATGCACAGCAAGTTCAAGTCAAAGGCTACACTGATAAAATCAAAAACTGAATTTCTGGGAGTTAGATGGCAGTATTAGCTTACAGTACACTTCTGATATGTTGTTCTTTTGTTCAGGTTTTCATAACACCCTTGTCACTTTTTTTTTTTTCTCTCTTAGTGTTGTGTTAAGCAACATGACTAATCTGTCATGCAGTTTTCTTATTCCTTCCCCACAGGAGAAATGGGTGCAGTGGTGTGTCTTGTTTTGGTCCTTTTCTTTTTTTTCTTTTTTTTTTTTTTTCTTTTTTTTTCTTCCTACTCTCCCACCTCTCTTTGATTTGCAGTTGTAATTTTACCCTTTTTTAGGAACTTCTGGAAGTTGTCTGAGTCATGTTGCTACTCTGCAGAGAATTTGAACCATATTTGGAGATGAGAAATGCAGCCTGGGTTACCACAGGGATTCTAAATCAGTGCAACTTACAGCTTCCTCTGTCATCCCAATAGATCAGCTGCACTTAGTAAAATCTCTGCAGATTGCTTTAAACAAAGTATTTATACTCAGGTTTATTTGTCAAGATGTAAGTCCCATTCTCCAGCTCATCTTCTCTTACATGGTAGAATTCCAGTGCTGAAGGGTCCAAAAAGAGAAGGAAGGAAGGAAAATAAAAGAAAGAAAGAAAGAAAGAAATTAACTTCTGTTTCCTCTTCATGAAAAGTTATTCCTGTTTATATAATCTCTTTTAGCACTATTGCTGTGACAGTAGATATGATGATGACAGATTTATCTCTGTGTCCTTAAGTAAGTTTATTTTGTAGCACTTTACTTGTCACTTCAAATTTGACCCTAAATACAAATGTGTGGAAATGGTTTCTCTTAACTGTTTTAGATAGTTCGTGACATTTCAAAAATAAACACACTTTAAATCTCAAATTGTTTGTTAAAAAGGATTCAATGAAGAAAAATGATTTCTAATTAATTCAACTTAGACTAAACATTTACAGATGTTAAAATATGCATTGTTGACCTTTCTTGGCAGGTGTATACATAAAGCTTGCTGAATGAACCACCACTCCATTTTGGCATAGGTAAATATATGGCTTTTTGGATTGTGTTGTTCTGAGAAAGTTCCACATTAAGAGTACACTAAATTATATTTCCAGTGATATGATACAGTTTATTAAAGAACTATGTTCTAGAGGAGACACGTTCTCACTGAAGGCCTAAACATGGAGGCCTTCAAAAGAAATGTGCACCAGTGGATGTGGATGTATATATATAAATATATAGGATGTACAGTTTGGGTCCATGCTTATCTCTTATACCAGCATGGACAGTCCAGACAGAGCTTGTTTCAAGGCTGCAGCTGACGCAAAGCTAAGGTAAGGGAGAAGTGTTGGGAAAAGAGCAGCAGATATTCCTCCTGTTGAACTGAGTAGGCTATTAAGGGAGGGGTAGAGTCGGTCTTACATAGATCTGAGTACTTGTTAGTGTTGGTGCCAGTGGAGCTTAAAACTGTATTCACTTCGAAGAAGCTCTCATATTTCCTTCTACCAAAAAGTCTGTTCTCTCAGTTAAAAAATACATCCTCATTCTGAGTGATGTGACCACTGAGTGATGCAGACACATACAGGTGCTAGTATCACCAAGTTCCAGGGATTATGTTTGACAGATGGTGACCAACATCATATATTTGCTGTTTCCACTTGAATTTTTTTCCAAGATAAACAAGCAAACCATTATGGAGGACTGTATTTTTTCAGATTGATCATAAGCCTTTTACCTTCTGGCTGCACGCAACAATGTTCACACTCACTTTTTGAGAGAAAAAAATCCCAGACAACTTTACCTTCTCATGGGAAATTCCATTCCTAATATATATATATAGGCCGACTGCAGCATCTGGGTTATTCTAATTGCCACATGTCAATGTAAAATGTTGGATTCAAATGCTGCTGTGATTGCGTCACTTCTAGGTTAACCTGGTAAATCTCATGAGAGGGAGCACAGGGAAGCTATAAAATAGGAAGCTTTATAGTAGAGTTTGAGTTACAAATTCATGTGCAATCTCAATGTTGTTCTGGCATGTGATTGTTTACTTTTATTAGACATAGCTTCTGCTAATAAGTTAGCACTTAATAGATGATTTAGTACCTCAAGGTGTAGCTGGTGAACTACATAAGCTTTACATGTGTGTCACTCAATAAATTTAAGCTGATTTTGGACTTAATTTGGTTTGTTCGGCTGGACATTTAGCAGGTGAAGTGGGGACTTGATTGTAGTTTTTATGTCATATATACTACCCCCAAGCTTTGACCTAATCAACAGTCAGTGAAAGCAAAGAACACTATGGACTACTGGAACTAAACTCCCCTTTCAACTACAGAAAGTTACATCCTAAATGTTCTTGACTCCCAGGCAGAAAAACTGGGGGCAGAGCGTGAAAAAGCAAACAAAAAACTCCAACCAAAACTGGACAAAAACCTAATAAAATAAAATCAACTTGCATGTAGGGCTGACTTCTAATAATAAGTTCCTTGGGATCTGAAATCATAATTGAATATCCATACACATTTGATCTGTAGCTCCCAAGCTCTTGATGACAGTTTGCTTTATTTAATTTTGTTATGTAGAAGGAAAGCTCCCTCTAGGAATCTTTTTCCTGTCTTCCTTCTTTAGACAACTGTAGGTATCACTTAAAACCTTAATTTAGGGTCTAGATAGAGGCTTACAGTGAAGAGGAGAGCAGTAAGCTTTCCATATCTACCCAAACCTTTAAGAGAAAAATCCTCCAAGAGTCTTGAAATGAAGAATAACCTGTGGCAGATAACTTGTTTAGTGTTCAGATTATTTTTCCCCATATAGTAATGCCTTATTTTATATTTATTGTGGAAGTTCTACACATAAAGGAGGCTTTAGGAATGAAATCTCTGATGTTCCTCTTCATTGCTGCTGGCCATTCATGCAAAAATCCCGAGTTGTTGATATGGCTCAAGAATGCCTGAGTGCTGTTCATATATTGAATTATTATCATCAATAAAAATAACATAGTAAGAGTCAGTTACTAATGAAATTGAGTTTATATGTTGAAATCAAAGTCATATGAATGAAGTGTTAAAGACTGTTCTTCCTATTTGTATTGGTGTCAAAATTTTAGTGATTTCATTTATTCATTAGCTAGAGGTGAGAAAGTGTTCTGCAATAATTTCACAAAAGTAAATTGACAAATTATATTTATGGAATAACTATAAGATGGACAAAATTTAAGGATATGAAATTGATCAAGGACATCTTGAAGCTGACCATTGGCATAAAAATTACTTCTATCACTTCATTTTTACCTTAATGCATAATGTCAGGTTTTCCTATTTTCTCATGTGTCTCTTACATGGGCAGGTGATTTGCTTGCACACTTGTGGTTTTTTATTGTCTAGACACCAATTTAAATTGAATTTGCAGGAATGTATCTCTGTATCTGCTCCCTCCTCTTAAATTTATGTAAAAACTATTACACTGTTTCACAGTCAGGGTTCTAGACTGGAATAAATGCTAGATAAAATCACCTCTGACCATCTTCTCAGGAAAAATCCGTATTCATTAACATGGATGTTATAATTATGAATACCCTCTTCAAACTAGCTAGGGTTTCATCAGCCTGCAATATTCAAGTATGTAGTCAAAGGATGGTTTTACAGCCTCAGTTTTGATTCCACTGTTCCTAAGATTAAAGCCTGTTCAAAGTTTCATTTTCTGACCACAAACAAGGAAACATGGAATTCAGAAATAGCCTCTACCCACACACAAGGAAACCTCTTAGTGAGGATGTAAAACAACTTGATGAAGCCAGCAATTTTATGTTTATATTAAAACAAGACTAAATGAGCTTCACAACAGACACTGAACTTAAGGGCATCTTTTTCACACATTTTTTTTTAACCAGAATTTGTCTATGATGTTGAAAGGAAAAATGAAATATAGCAGAGCAATTTTAATTTTTGGGACAGATTAAACATTTTTCTTGATTATACAAGGTTTAGTTTTGTGCTTGTTCTCTTTTTTTCAAACCTTATCATTCATAACAGTGTATAGCAGTTTTAGCTTCTTTGAATATTTTTTGTTTATTTGTTTTGTTTCAGAGGAATGAACAGCCTTTTTAGTATTTAACACAGTATTCAGAGCCTGTACCAAGTATTTGGCATTGGTGAAGAACAAGGATTACAGTCCATCTTGACTGGATAGTAAAGTAAAAAATACTCTTGAGCTGAGAGCTCTTATCCATGCATTTTTAGAACTTTTGGGGCATTGTCAGTAAATATATCTTTCATTTAGAGTGGCTTCAAATGTAGGAAGAAAATATCCTAGACTCCTGGAGAGCCCTTTAATGTGCGTGTGTTCTGACTGGGGTCAAGTTTTCCTTCTTGTACATATGGGTTTTGGTCAACTGTTTGGGGTTTTATTGTTTCTGAGAGGTAAAAAGTTTTGTTTATTTATGTATTTACCTGAATAAAACCAAATCCTCCAGGTATTGAGGTCTAATAGAAGCACTTTAGTTTGAAGATCTCCTTTGTGGTGGGATGTTGCAACACTGATGCATTTGCAAAATGCTCAGTTGAGAACACAATGCACATATATATTTTTCAAACCTGACGGATTATTTATTCCACAGAAATCTTGATGGAGGTGTATGTGCTTATTTGAGTCTTAAAATCTTCATTAGATCATCATGTCTTTAAGCTGGTTTCTGTTCCTAGGAAACAGAGCATTAAGTAGCTCCATTTTAGCTAATCAGCATCATTTATTTATTCCTCAAAAGACAGGATGTATCCATACAATGATAGAGCTGTGGATAATTTCTTATATGTTCAATCTCAACTCAAAAATTGTTTACATCCAGAATTCTCTTTGCAGAAATGAGCAGTAATATCCCTGATTAGCAGCACTAATGAAAGCAGGAATAAATCAGCCTTTTATATGCTTACTAATTAAAGGCATATGGCCTTGAACCAGTTAGTCCTATTTTCAGGTTACTAATCTCATTATGTACTGTTATTTTCAGTGACACAAATATACAAGTGGGGAGAAAGGGATATAAAAGAACACTTTCAGAGTATATTATGAATTTCGGATTTCTTGAGGAATGTTAGGATTACATAGTACTGATGCTTATTGAACCTAACAGGAGCTCTTCCATGACCTTCATTTGGCAGTGAATTGGGGTTTCTATTATTTTGGCTGTATGGCCACTTTGAAACAGGACTTGCAAAAGCATCAACCATCTGTTTTTCAGGGATACAGAAAGAACTAGGCTGGCTCTGAAGAATATGCTAAGAAACTGTCTCTTGATTCCTGTGGTGAGAAGAAAAAAAAAGACATTGGAAGATTGTGGCATTCCATTAAAACTAATATATTGCCTGGCATACAGAATGATGAGGGAAAGATTTACTTAAAATACTGGTTATTTTTGACCACTACAGTGCTTTTGGACTAATCTATTTAGATAAAAGCAAAGTTAATGTTAAACAACTGTAATTCAGATGCTTCTGATAAGAAGGATAAAGGATGACATTTAGAAAACCCTTTATTTATGCTACTTTAATGCCATAAAATTATCTTAGTCACTTGCATGGATAGAAAAAGAAACATTATTAAAAGAGTCTGTGAATCATAGAAATTTCAAGGGTTGAATCTGTTTGGCAGCAAGTTACAGTAACACTTTCTCTAACTGTGTGTTTGGAAATTGTTTTGCTGTGACAACTGTCACTGATCACTATCTCAGTAAGGATAATTATAATATCAGTGATAGTTTCTTCCTGTGATTAATATATTTTCTCTGTGCGGCTCAAGAAGTGGATGTTTATTTGCCATCAAGGTATCTTGAACACAAGTAAAGAAATAAAACTATAATAGCAATTTAAATGTAAGATTGATGATGTGCCATTTACCTTGAAAAAAATCCATTATATTCATTGTGCATTTGTGGACCAGTAAATGAAAAATTCCAGCCATCTGGGTTCCTCTGATAATCTTCATTGAAATCACTTGAACAGCCTCTTCTGTCCCTCACCTAGTTGTTTGGCCAGCCCACAGTTCATAGTTTGTATGCCTTTAAGCATCTGAGCTTGCTGATAATTCACTTATTTGGCAAGAATGAGCAAATTCCTGAGCTTGTCATAGGTGCAATATCTACCCCTTTGCTTGATGTCCACAGCAAGTAAACTGTCTCCTACCAATGTAAGAAACTTAAAAATGCCGTATTTTTCATAGTGAATATTTTCTGAAATAACTATGGTATATTTAGAATGGAAGCCTGTCTCATCTGAGGACAAAAGCAAAACACTCCAAATCTTTGAAAGACTGCACTATAAAGGATTAATTTATCACAACACTTGATGATGCTCTCCAAGTGCGTAACTACAGCACCAATTATCTAGTAGCTGTGGAAAAATATTTTCCATGCTAACCCACACTGTGCATAAGAGAACTGATAAATTCTGCCAGGTCAGAAACAGCAGAGGTGAAAATTATTTTAAACACAGGAGTACTACAGCCGGGAGGCTGTGAGTAAGGTATGAATCCCTGAAGTGTTAGAGCTGAATCAAGGTTTGCTAAACATGAACCTTCCTACTAACTCCTTCAGCTTTGTCCTTTCTTCAGACCACATCAGAAGTGAAAGACTTGAGATCACTGATAGGGTATAAAAAATTGATTAATGGCTTCAACTGTGACTCAGTTTATTCTGTCAAATGTGTAGGGAGTTGGTGAGAGGGGAAGTTTTGCAAAACACTCAGTGTTTCTCAGAATTTATTTTATTAGCCTGGAGATTGTGGCTTAAACAAAAACTGAAGAGAGTGATATTTTGAATTTTGTCTCTTTTAAGGTGAAGTATGAATATAATGGTAAAAACTATGTAACATTTAACAGAAAACTACCCAACACATGAATATGAGTATTCACAACTTTTTGTCAAGTTTAATATTGTTATAATATGATCTTGCCCATCTCCAAAGGGTACAGTTAGGAGGGGCACATTTTGACTTATCCTTCTTATTTGGTAACTCTTGACCCTGTTAAATTGGAAGCTTCTACAAATAAGTGCTGCCAGATCTGATAGCTATCTTGAAGTTTGGCAGAGTGCAGACTGGGAAAGAGACAAGAACTATCTTTAGTGTTAGAAGAAAAGGAAAGCACACAGGAAAAATTCTTTCTGACACTTTAAAATCTTCTCTCTCTCCTGCAACTATTGCTGCACTTGTAAAAACATCATGGTCTTGTTGGAAGGCTTTGCTTTCCTTAGCTCTCTTATCCCTTGGAGGCTGTGACCCAGGTCTTTTTCCTACTGCAATGTGGCAGGGGGAAGAATTAGAGAGAACTGGGAAGTTATATTCCCATTCCAACAGAAGATAAGAAGTGTGGAAATTATAGGGTGAAATACAGGGGGTTGCTACTCCCTGGAAGAGATGCAGTGAGCCTGTGTGACTTCCCCTACTCAGTACATCCTAAGGAGGACTAGGGGTGGAGTGGAGGCACCATAGCCAGGCTCTGATGAAATCAGACCCCCAGGTACTCACCTATGGAGTGCCAGAAGGGTGTGTCTCGTGCTCTTGGTGTGTCCTCCTGAACAAGTCAGATGAACCACCCTCCAGTCCAGCAGGACCACTCAGTGGAGGGTTCCCAAAATGGGACACTGGCAGACTGGTCAGGCACAAGCATCTCAGCTTTTTTGGGGTGCTGACAGACTAATTACACACAAAGGGCTTGAAAATGTCTCCCCTTTCATGTAACACTGAAGGATATAGCCCACAAAGATGCTGTATTGCAATTTACTTGAGGTCCAGTTCTCCAGACTCAGCAATCTTAATAGTGTTTCTTTCTTTTTCTTCCTTCCCAACTTTCTTCTTTTCCATCTCCTCAGAATGAGCTCTTCCTGCCTTCATATTTGTTCTCCAAGCGATTGGAACCTCTTCTTCAAACCTCATTTTTCCTCTACTATATATATATATGTATATATATATATATATTTTTTCCCCCCCACGAGGGAATCCTGGCACCCTTACAGTAAACGTTCCTAACCTCCTCAAACTTTTGGCTCAAGCCTAAAACATTAGTGGGAATTTACAGGTCCTGAGGCTATTTACTGCTGCAGCTGTGACAATGACTTTCAGTGCAGCAGGGGGACAAAAATTTGGATACAGTTTAGGCAGACTGTGAAGAACACACACTGGTGTCTGAAGCTGTCTGAACTTCAGGAGCATATTATTTTATGATACTGGGGCTTTTTTCTACATGACAGAATAAATGTGTAATACTCCATAAGGTGCTGCATGGCCAGAACAGAAATCTCAGTTTTGTCATCCTCCCATAGCAGAGGTGTAATGTTGGCAGTACAGGCTGTTCTGCACATTGATGGAATACTAAAAGGTGAGAAAATCTTGATCTTTTCCTCAGTGGTGCTGCTCTGTTGGCTTCATCCCTTCGTTTTTCTCCATGATTTCTGGGAATAGGAAGGCAGGCAAGCTTCTGCAAAACTCCAACACTGAATTGTCTGCACTGCACTAAACTGTCATGTAATATGCCAGCAGAGTGGCACAAGTTTGGATGTTGTTTTGAGAAATAAAGTTTTAATTTTCAGAATATCTTCTGGAAGTGTAGGTTTGTAGGCAAGACTACCAAAAGCAATTGAAACACAGCATTTGAAATTGTTCAGCACCTCAACAGGATGGATGAGGCATCAGTTCAACCCTATCCATTTAGAGATGCCTGAGAAATAATGAGGAAATGGGAACAATTCCCTCCTCATGCACCACTGGGTCCAAGGCAGGGGAAGAGAAGCTCTGCCAGAAACTCTGAAGCCTGTAGTCAAAAAACAACCAGCCAGTGTGGAACATGGCCTTCATTTTGCAAGTAGGACTTGTGGATCAATGAAAGAAGAGCTGCCTTTGAACTCAACCCAGGCTAACAGCAAGATTGAAAAGGCTGAGGTGGACAAAATACCCCACCCTTTGAATTTATTTGGCCAGTTATTTTTGCTCCTTTTCCAGTGTCTGCATCCCACTGGAGTTATTAAATGACAATTTCAAGACTGCCAGCAAATGATTTATAGGAGAAGGGTACTAGCAGCATGTGAAACAAATCAGTATTTTTCATTTTTATATATGTATGATTGTGTCATTTTTATCTCTAAGTTCTCAAAGAACATAATTGACACTTGGTTTAAATTTAGCATGGATAGTGCACTAGTTATGTGCTCAGAGATACTTACCAACCATGAACTAATGCATATTTAGATTATGTGGTGTGCTCTGGGGGGACACTGCTGTTTGATGGTGCTCCCAGAACACCTGTGCTGGTTCTGGCAACATGGAAGACTGCTTGTCCTCTAAGTGCAGGCAAGCTCTTCTATATTTCAATACACCTGTTTCTAGTACTATCTCTAGAAAACCAGGAGACAAAGGAGATGACTAGAAGTTAATGCACATTTGCAGGTAGTGGTATCAGAGGCAAACTAAAGCTGCTACTGTTCTTTAAGCCAGTAAAACCCCTTAACAGCAAACCAGATTCCAACTGGTACTGTGGAACTGGGAAGTACTTGACCTCATTGAAGTCATTTACCACATGTCTCAGCTTGAGGGCAATGATGGAAATTTTGTTCAGAACTTTCTACGTCTTAAGATTTTTATTTCTTTCATATTTTTATTTAAGGACTTATCTGCATGTCTCAGGAATTCATGCAGTAAATCCATGGTCTCTTCTTTGGTTTCTGACCCATGATGTTAGAAAATCAAAGGTAATACTCTAGTGGTGATGCAGAAAAGACTGAGAGTGGTGGAAGGAGAAGAAACTGCTCTTCCTACTGTGGCCCCAATGGCATCCTGACTTGTATCATAAATAATGTGACCAGAAGGACCAGAACAGTGACTGTCCCCCTGTAGTCATCACTGGTAAGGCCACCCCTTGTGTCCTGGTTTCCTCAATTCAGGAAAGATATTGAGGTGCTGGAGTGAATGCAGAAAAGGGCAATGGAGTTGTTTAAAGTCTAAAGAGTAAGTCCCATATGAGGAGCAGCTGAGGGAGTTGGGGTTTTTAGCCTGAGGAAAAGGAGTCTCAGGGAAAATGTTATCATTCTGTACAACCACCTGATAGGAGGCTGTAGCTAGGTGTTGGCCTTTTCCCCCTGGCAACCCGGGACAGGATGAGAGGACACAGCCTCAACTATGCATGGGGAGGTTCAAATTGGACAACAGGAGGAATTTCTTCATGGAAAGGATGGTTAAACGTTGGAATGGACTTCCAGGGAGTCAGCATCCCTGGAAGTGTTCAAGAAATGACTGCAGGTGGCACTTAGTGCCATGGTCTAGTTGACAGGTTGGTGATCAGTCAAAGGCTGGATTCAGTGATTTCAGAGGTCTTTTCTAACCTAAATAGTTCTGTGATTCTGTGAAAACAAAGGACAAGTTTGGTCTGCAAGGAACTTGCTGTAACATCTCCTCACTTAGGCACTAGCAAAATCCTCTCTGGTTTATCAAACGTATTTGTTGCTGTTTCACCCCAGGGATCCAAGCTTGAGTCTTAGGTAAGCTCATGTTCAGTGTGTGTGTGTAAACAACATTGGACATAGGGGTACTCCTGTAACTGCTAATGCTGGCGCAGCTGTTTGGTCCCCAGCTGGCAGACACTGTCATCCTGACCCAGGGCATTGCACTGTGTCATGGAGATTCAAAGGGCTTAAATTTCAATGCAGAAAATGAGTTGTGATAGAAATGAGAAGCCTGTTGGTTTATAACAGACAGCTTCTACTGTGCTCATTATTCAGGTTTGGGATCACTTGCATCCATGCACAGTGACAAGCTGCCCTGGCATAGGCTGGCTTTTTTAAAGGCTCCCCATTGCCAGCAGCTCTAAATCTTTATCTCACACAGGAACAGATGGAAATCATTCTCACATCTGAGCAGCAAAAAATGTCAAAATGGACTGGGCACAGTGTCTGACATTTGGCTGGCTATTGGTTGTTTTCTTTGTTGGTTGTTTTCCAAGGCAAAGTACATATTGTCAGGCATCTGGACACAGTGGGCATAAACCTACTATGAAAAAAGTAATCAATAAAAACACCTGGTATAATGGTAGATTCTTCCAGTAGGAATAATTGCATTCTGTTAGCACTTTTGAGCAATACAGGTAAACCAGAAACAATAACCTCTGGAAAATGTATGACTATTCACCAGTTCAGGACTTCAGTAGGAAGATATATCCTGGGTAGGTACCTATAACTTGCCAGATTTTAAATTTGGCATTGAATTGCAAAAAAACCAAAAGACCTGATGGAACTAAGGAGTGGATTCCAGCATTGCTGAAATTGCCTTCAAAATACATTGTCCTAAGAGATACCTTGCCAACCCTTACCGTACTCTGCTTTCATGCAGACCAAGAAATACCTAATTTATTTGTGCAGTGCAAATGCTTTTTAAGGATTCACCTCTCAAAGTAACCAGATTATTTAATAAATATAAACCAAACTATTAGATTTCAATCAAAACTGGAAAGATATTAGTAGAAGCAAACATATAAGGGATGAAGGCCTCTTGTTCATGGTTTGTGGAAATAACTTTACTAAGAGAACGAAAGGAGGCTATGTTTCAGAACATTATTGGATAAAATAACACCTGCTCCAAGAAAGTTATGTTGAGTAGGCAACAGGTAGTTAGTTTTCTAGCTTTGAGTTGTGTTATAGACTTGCTGTGGACTATGCGTGATCTAATGTAGAGGTCAACAGTATTCTCTGAATAGTTCATATAGATGCTAAAGTATTACATAATCTATCAAATTATTCAATTAATGTAAAGTTTCCATTAGAAATCTTGGCAAATGTTCCTAAAGTTGTAAAGTTTTATTTATATAAGAAACATCTGCCAAATTCAAATATTGGACTATATCAAAGACAGGAGATTTTAACATCCACTGAGATAGGTTGCCTTAAACCCCTAGCGTTTTATATAAAGGCTCCCACTTATTCAAATGGATTTGAATTGAAACAGAAGTATAAAGGAAAAAATTTGGCTGATGACGAAAATATCTATAAATAAAAAAGGAGAATTAGTATGATACCCAAAACTACTTCTAATCTTATTTAGAGTTGTCTATGTTCAGGGGCATTAGTTCAGATAAAGAGTTATTTTATTATTCATGCACATGGCCTGAGGATAAACTTCTAATTTCCATCACCTTGAAAGCTGTCTCTTGTAATATATGTTTTTATCAGTATAAGAATGAAGTTTAGTAACTTCACAGTTCTGATATACTGACAATAAGCTAAAAAAAATTCTCTTTAAATTTGTTCAGTCTTAACAGTGTTTCTCAGCTGCATTGTAGTACACTGGGTGACAGTGACTGGGAGTCTGGAACACTCATGCTTCCAGGGCAGATGGGATCTTGCAGAAGACCGCTTCCTGCCCCTCCCTTCTGAGGGGACTTCACACAATGGGAAGCAGCAGTCATCCTGGTTGTACCTCACACTGCTGTTGAAGCCAAGAGATCCTCACCTGAAGCAAGGTACTTGTGCAAGGTATTCAGGTGACTGTTTCCAAGGGTTTCACTTTGCAAAAGGGTTAAACAGAGCCATTTAGCAGTGCTGGTTTTTTTTTTTGTTGTTGTTGTTTGTTTTTGTTTTTTGTATGTGTACAGTTTTTTTGTTTTTGTGTTTTTTTGTTTTTTTTTTTTCCTGGCAGGGAAATATATGACAATGAAAATTGTTTGAAAGACAATTGTTGAAAGTTGAATCTTTTCTTTCAATGGAAGATCCTCAACTTCTTTCACTCTAAGTGTCAGGGGAAAAAAAAAATAATAGACTTTCTCAGAAGTGTAATTAGCACAGCCAGATCTTTGCTTATTAGCTGTTTCCATTCTGTTAAAAATGGTAAAATGTTCCTTTGAATGTCCCACATGCAGACCATTTGGCATCTATAAATTAGTTAAATGCATCTATTATATAACAATTGTAAATCATCAGTGATAACTGTGTCATCTAGGGCAACAGAAAAAATATGTACTTGATGTTTTATTCAGCAGGAGGTTATTATAATGACACCTTAGTGCACAGTGAATGTAGTTCTCTCTCTACATAAAATTTTTATTAATTGCATTAATTAGTATATTTTTATTTTTAAAGCATAAAAAGCTTCTCATTCCGGGCCCTGAATACTTGCATATAATTTAAACTTATCATAAAATGTCATGATAGTCTGTCTACTCATTTAGCATCAATTACATAGAAATATGCATAACCACATGTAATAAAATAGACCCATTTCAGACCAGCAATAATGAACCTTCTTATTTATCGTTATGCTCTTCCCTAAGTACCAGAAAGAATGTTCTAGGAAATCAGTAGCTACTAATAACACTAGGAGCAGACTGAGAAAGAGGGAAGTTGTGTCTCTTAACATCACTGTCAAGTCATGTGCTGATTTTCCTGGAATTGGGATTTTAGCTTTCAGTGAATGATGTAATCAACAACAACTTTTACAAGCTGTTAGCATCACCTGTAATCTAGGATTTTCAAATTTCATGAGATACTGTTTTAAAGCTTTATGTCGGTGTAAGTTATTATCAAGTTTTCTAATTATTTTCAAGTCCTTTCACATGTCTTATTAGTCTCATAAAAAGAGAACCCATGTATTCTGTTGGGGTAAATGGAGAGAGAAAGGTGACTTCAGTGGGTTTTTGATAATTTGTGATGAAAATAAGGGTTGATCTTCAGAGGCAAAGGTAATCAAATTCTGACATGCCAAAAATACTAGGGGATATGTATATACATAAATTATATGTATCATTTTTATATATGAACAAATAATACAGATTGTATATTATATATATATATATATATATATATATATATATATATATATATATATATATATATATATATATATATATATATATATATAATTCAGCCCCAGTCAGTCCCTTCACTTCTGAAACCTTAATGACTGCATCTTCTGGATTTAGCAAGATCTAAATATCTATAAGTATGCTTTTGATTTAATATCCAAATAGATTGATGAAAAAAAATTGAATGGTTGAAAATAACGCTATTGGTGCTTTTCAGTAAATATACATGACCATAACCATACTGAATCACCCAGTACATTGTTTTTTGTCTTTTTTTTTTTTTTTTTCTTACAATGCTAGTAAAATAGTAATGAATTAACTCTTTTTTGGTCAGAGTTCTCAAAGAATTAAACTTAGTTATTTTCCACAACTTAATGGTAATAATAGAAGTCCAAGTCTGCTGTAGTTATATACAGCATAGGATCCCCTTCCTTTGCTGAGGATTGAAATGATTAATGAAAGCATTACATCTCCAGAGAGTAGCCCTCAGCACACTTCCCACTAAATGTATCCATTAAAAGCTGGCATACAATATGCAGAGAAGATTTAAAGAATTATACCGGAAAGCTGTCTGGGATTTCAGTGCTTCCCAGAGGGTAATTTTTTGATGGCATTAATGATCTCCTGTAGAGAAATCTGTGTCTAATCATTCTCCACCCCTGCATGACTGTGTGCAGTATGGCATCCTGCAGTATATATTTCTGCATATGTACTCCAGGGTATTCAGTGGCTGGCAAATTACTTGAGTGGGTTATTTACTTTTGCAAGAAGTTATGACTATTTCTGCACTTCAGCTCCTGATGAAAGATAGACTTTATTTTCCAAAGTCTTAACACTGAGATTATCCTCATACTTGGCAGTCTAAAATTTACCACCCTAAAAATCACTATAAATATGCTTTTTTGTACCATGGCGAGTGTTTCTTACCTTTCATACTAGAAAATCACAATCAGAGAAGTTAGTTTAAAGTAGTGGTCTAAAGATGGAAAATGAAAGAGAGAAGAAAATCGTGCAGTCATCAATGTAAGTCATTGTCAGATGGTAGATTCGCTGTGCTTACTGCTGTCTGGCAGGGCAAAGTGTATGACAACTGGGCATGAGAATGACAAATAATGCTCTCCTTCTTTCCTTCAAATCAAAGAATAGGAAAAGCTCTAATCAGGAAAACTCTTGCCCTCCATCCACAGGCTGTGCTTAACTAAGGGGAGCAGCCTAGGAAGCTGATCTCTGAAGCTGCCCTTTTCAATTTGAAGAGTCATTCCTTAGGCCATCATTCAGTATATGAAGTTTTTTGTGCCACTGGGGAGGGTTTTCTGCCCATCCAGGTTTTGTAAATGCACTTACAGTTTCATACAGAAGCTTTCAGACATTTTAAAATATTTCACTGGTTCATTTTCTCTTGAGGAACAGAAAGGAATAAGAAGCAGATGGTTTCAGTGACATTTTAGTTTGTTTCTTGTTTGGTAAAGTCTGAATATCTCTGTGTCCTTTGTTAAAGCTCCTCAGTTTTGTAGAAGGCATGCGTTGCAGCAAGGAATAGTTCAAAGTGAAACAAAACTGCATTTGCTGGATTTTACATAATGTTTTTAGAATGAAAAAGAAATCAATATTGTAACCACTTACTACTGTAAAGTCTCTCCAAACATTTCCTGGTTTTATTATTATGTTAATGTAGTTCAAGCTATGGTTCACCAGTGTTCTCAAATTTACTAGGAAAGTATGAATATACTTAGAGACAACTTACAATTACTCTCACACTTTATAATAAAGTGTCATTCAGAAAGTGGCATGGGAGAGAATAAGGAAATAATTATTAATTTCCCCTACCAGCACTTTTTAGCCAATTTCATTAGAAAATTGATTAAAATTTATTAATATGAACCAATAATAAATAAATAAATAAATATTCATAAAGTAGCTTTGCACACAATGTTACTGCTGTATATCAAATGTCCAGAAAAGAATAACTGATTCTTCAGCTATACTAGTCTTCATTTAAACTGACTGGCCTTTGTGACATGAGAGTAAATACTGCATCCCATTTCTGGACAAATTAATTTTAGAATTTAACAGCCACAAAGAGAAATGGTAAAATAACAAAGTGTTTATTTTCCCAGCTGAGAAATGAAGTAGTTTGCGTGTGAAGAAATAATCTTTTGTAGATATGTTACTGAGTCTTTAGTACAATCATAAAAGCAGTCTACTCCATGGCATTTTCAGCTGTGCCTTGTTAAAGGTTTTATTCTATTAATGCCAAGCTAATCTAATTATAACTGAGCTACATTTTCTGAAAATCATTTAGTGTACCTATTCACAGCGTCTATAACATTGACTTCAAACCCTTTTGTAAGGCAATTTTTGTGTTGCAGTGGTGGGATGGGTAATTAGAGCCTGCTCTAGTAAGCATTGTGTCATACTATTTTCAATGGTGTGAGAATGATACCTGGAGGTGTAATTGCCCTTATGTTTTTATGGATTCTTTTAAGATCAAACCTATCAATTATAAGACACAAAGACATTTAGACAATAAGAACAAGCATACACATCAAGCAAAGTCAGGCAAAGGTAAATCTGAAATTGTTTCAGCTTTCAAGAGGAAACTTTTAATGTTTATCCTAATATATTACTTTAATATAAATTAAAAGCGCCATAAAATAATTGAGGAGGATCATGTGTTGTTCTGAGATTATTATGCAAACTACATTGTGTTTCTGAGCCACTATATCCGATTTTATTACTGCTAGACTTGATTTCTCAATGTACAACTTGTAAAAAATTCACCTGCATTCATAATTTTAGATTCTAGCTTTAATATTATATCATACTATGCTAACTATAATACTACACAATTAATGGTTTATGTAAATTAAGCTTTTAAAGAAGAATGAATTTATATGAAACTCAGGATAAAGATATTTGGCTGCAATAAGTACTTAATGAAGAAGAATTATACAATCAAAAATGTCTGTTTTCATGATAACATAAACAGATTTTTGAAAATATGCAGAAAATAAGGAAAATGTTCCCCTCTTCCTGTTTTTTTTGCTAAAAAGCTGTTCAGTGTTGTGCATATTCTTTCTTTTCTTTTCTTCCTGCGTTATTATGAGTAGTAGCTATTACCATTACATAGTAAAAGATTTAGAAATATGAATTAACTATCTTCTAGAAGTTTGAACTGTTGAAATATAAATTAGAATTATTTATTTTAAAAATGAATAGTTTTCTGGTTTTGGCTTATTTAGGTTTAAATTCTCTTTTTTTCTTGTACTTCAATGATCTCTATTTTCAGTCAAAAAAATCCAGGGTGTTTGTTTAGTCTTTTTTGTTTGTTTGTTTTTTGTTTTATTTAGGTAGCCTGACTTCCAAAAGGATTTACTTTAATATTCACTGTGTTCATTCTAAAAGTAAGTTGTTTTTTGTTTTGTTCTCGTTTTTTTGTTTGTTTGGTTTTTTTTTTGGTTTTTTTTTATGTTTGCTGTACATTTCTTATTCAGGAACAACATATGAATCTGCAACATAAAGTCATAAAGTATACTTGTATTATCATAAAAATGTTTGATTAAAACTAATCCACCTTGTTCATATTAAGCAGATGTAACTATTTTTTTATCATAAATCCCACTATCAAATTTATTTGGGGAGGGGCTGTTAAATTTAGCTGTTCTTGGTAACATAGCTATGAATCTTACCTGGTATACAGTACAGAGTAACTTTAGGACATAACAGCACCGTGAATATTTGCCAGCAGTTCTCCACATGGGGACCTGACCAGTCTTACAGTTTGTGGAAGACAGAAAAAACCCAACTCTGCTTTTTTGCAGTCTGTAGACAGGTGTGAGAAGGGATCCTGTGGCTGGTCTAGCTAGATCTTCATGGGGGCTGCTTTGATGTCTCTATAGACACCTCCATAAAAATTGCAGTGACCTATGAGGGTTTTTGGGGACCTGCAGTCTTGCAGTATGACCAGACTAAGTCCAGTCCTGTGTTACACAGTGTACCCTTAAACCTGCTCTGCTCCACTCGAAGGGAGATAATTTAAATCCTTATTTCCCCAGCATTTTAGGTGAAAATGAATACCTGATGCCATCTCTTCAATAAATATGAGTGAACCCTACTCATGTGACTGTTTTACCACCCCAAAACAGTTTTGGTCTGTACAAGAAACATTGCAAATAAAGCTATTTTGCTTTGCTACATTGCAGTGGGAGAGACTCCCCTGAACAGATTTGAAGGGCAAAACTTCTGAAAGAGTGGTTTTAAATTTCCATTTCAGTTTCTCTTATAGGTTCATTCAACTGTGAATGATTGGGGGAACCTGCAAATGTAATGGAATGTCTATTAGTGGTAAGGCACAGGTGCTAGGATTATTTGAATGGTGATAAATTTACATTGCAAATGCGATAAATCTGGTGCAGTTCTAATGTTACTGTAATGACTATCAGCTGCATGGATGAGGACGGATAAAAGTTGTTAAATGCATACTCTTAGTGCATGGAAAATGTATTATCTCAGCAGTTTATGTACTGCTTGATATTCATTTATGAGGGCTTCTCTTCACACATGAACTTCCGCTTCTATAGAAATTTACTTTGCAATGTTTTATTCGTAAATTACACTATTTGGTTGTTAAGGTTGAATACATACTCACTGCTTCTTGGTAATTCGAACATGTATAGGAGTTGCGCAGGGCACTTTTCCATTTCAAGTTCCTTTTCATCAGCTCTTTCTTTTCCGGCAGTTTCCTGCACTGCAGCAAAGTCATTGCTGACAAAGCACCACTCAACAATTCCAGTGAAAATCAGAATCTGAGATATGTCTGATATCTGCAGTATTAAATTCAATGGTGCATCTCCAGATAATTGTTTTGGTTTACCTTTCATGTGTGGTTTTTAGTAATCAAGAGAGAAAGCAGATAAATAATTCGCAGTGTGCTTGAAAAATCTGGCCTGCGCAGTCAGCAGAGCTAAGCTAATGCAGTTTTTGAATGTTTCATATAACATGAGGTTTCCTGTACTGTTGACTGAAACGTTGGGTTCTTAATATATGTAGGATATTATCTTTTGATATTTACCATGAAACTACCTGCCCCAGCTGTGCACAGAGGCATGTGCACACATGTGAGCAGTATTGAAGTGAGAGGCTTGGTACATTTTCTACCCCACATTGCAGCTATGGAAGCATCTCCTCACAGGAGAGCCTGGACAGAGATGCAGCAGAGCTGGAAGGACTGGGCATCAATGGGTGTCCCACTGCATCCTCAAGTTGCTGGGGAATGGTCCCTTTGCTCTCCTTTGTCCCTTTCTCTGCTGGCCTCCCATGGGTAGCAGCTCACTTGTGCACCACAGGTGTTTCTCTGTCTGGAGGTGTCTTGGACAATGGGAGGCAGGAGGACTTGGAGGAAGGTCTGCTCTGGGAAGTGGACACTCACCCTATCTGCCTGGCTGAGAGTTTTGAGCCCAGACAAATTATTGGTTAATGTGTCTTCCCTGGTCTATCCCTGTCACATGTGCATTCATTACTGACATCTGTAACCTTGCATCTCTTAATGTTTGGCCCAAAATCTTATTCCTCTGTCTGGATATTATTGATCCCTCTAAGTCTTGGACTTACAGAAAGCTGTGGTTGTTCAGCCTCTCTGGCTCTGTTTCCCCCCTTCTTCCCCACTTAAGCCATTATCTCCAGTGGGCGACATGATGGCTACATCCAAGATTTTGGGAGATACACAGCAAGAGAGCAGCCAAGGGCTGTCTGAAGAGGTGACCTAGATACAGTATGGTCTTACTTGATAAATGCCAACATGCCCATGCCCATAGCTTGTGACTTTTTCTGTGTGTATTGTTTTCTTTTTTTTTTTTTTCCCTTGTGAATTTTCTGTTTGCTCTTTAAGCCCCAGTGCATAGAAACAAGGATTCAGGCAGTCTGGAAGGGACACTGGTGGTTGACTGGTCCAGTGTTCTTCTTGTATCAGCGGCAAATTCTAAGTTGGATATGTTGCATCCATTTGCATCTTGTAATGCTGCCTTGTAGTTCAAAACTGATGTCCTTAAACCTCCTTCCAATCCTCCTCAAAATCCAGTTTGTGGAAGGACTGTGTGGGAAATGAGAGAAATTACTCTTTTCTTCTGCAGGATTGGCAGAAAGAGAGGTAAAGACATGGTACTCCAATGACAGAACTTACAGCGAAGCACTGAATGTTATGGTAAATTGTTTCCTTGATGGCTGCATTTTATCACTTCAAAGTAAATGAAACCAGTGGTTAGAAATGCTTATAAGGTAATGCATTTCCCTGTGTAAGGATTATGAAACAGCAAAAGGCAACAAGACAGTTACCAACCCTTTTATAGCCTGGAAATATTGAAAGAAACTAGTATTTTGAATATAGAAGTTATCCTTAGTTCTAAATTTCTTTTTCATATTGAAATGGTAATTCAGTGTATTCACCCAGTCCACATTTCTACACAGAGTAAAATAACACTGAATGATTATTCTAATGTTGTTCAAAGTTTATTAAGTCTATTTAAAACTGATGTTATTTTTTGATAGCCTTGTTTTCATAAAGTCCGTTTGGTTCAGACAAATTAATTTGAGTAAAGCAGACAGTAATATCTTAGTTGACACTGTTGCAAGGATTTTACAGGCTAGCTTAATTATAAATATGAGCCTATAGCTGCTGTGTTTCCCCCCCATCTTTACCATGTTTTTAAATAACAGACATTATAGTGCTCTAGAGCAATCTTACTGTTTTACCACTCTCAGAAACTTCCCATAATATCCTTCACAATATGAGCCTCAAATTTCCTTTATAAATATTATGTAATAAGGTCTAGAGTCTTGGTGACTCTGGTATTTCCCCAAGAGTAAAGACTGTGTTGTATGTGAGAACACTATTTGTCAAGAGCTGTGCTTTTTATCTGAGAAAAATAAAATGGCACTACACACTTAAAACACTATAAAGAACAGAATAAGAAACTTGTATAATGGTGCGGTTGATTGGTGCTTTACCATAATTAAAAATATGATTTAAAGGCAATATTTTTTTTTTAAAGGCAAATAATATTTTAGGAAATACTGAAGAAGAGTAGTGAGAAGACTTCAGTCACTGAAAAATTCCCATATGAAAACATCCCTTCCCTTGTCAGCTGCTCATGGCAGGCACGAGCTTACAACCTACTGCTGAGGTGTAGAAGTACTCTCATGTGTCCCCCTGTACTGATTTACTCATGTGCAACCCCCAATTTGTATACTGAGCCCAATTTTAAACCAAAGAGTGCTGCCTGTACAGTGATTTAAAGCCACTCTTTCAGTTGCTAAAAATCAGATTCCTGAAGTGTTGCTGAGAAGGGTTGGGTTAAACTCTTTCCCACTGTGATACCCCAGATTAATACAATTGACCTTTGGTCAGAGCTTGATGAACACAGAAGATGCTGAGCATTAGTCAGTGAAAAGAGAGCTTAAAAAGTATTTATGCTGTAGCCATAAATCTAGTACAAATAAAATTTCACAAGAAGGCAGATCAACTCAACTTAATGTTCCTGTATGGACCCAAAAGGAGTGAAGAAAATGTAGACAGTTGGGAGTATCACTGCATCAGATTAAAATATTGATATTCTCTGCTCCAAAGACTATATAGTTTTAAGTTTTAGAAATTTTCCCTGTCTAAAAAAAAAAACCAAAAAAACAAAAAAGACAAAAAACCCAGTATAATTATTCACACTTCAACACTTTTTTTCTCAGTAAGTCCAGATATATTTCTTGGCACATTTGTTAAATTTTATTAAAAGAAGTAAAAAATATTCTAATTATCTGTGTGAAGTTTTGCTCATTATTCAAAAGTCATCTAGGCCCATTACATACTGCTTTTTTAATCACATATTTACCTCATTGCGAAATCCAGGTCATATTTCTTTCATTACAAGCACGAAAATTTTTGTCTTAATGTAAATGTGCCTGACTTTGTTTAAAATAATATGTAGTAAATTCAGGCAAACAATTGCCATTTTCATAAAAAGTAGAATTAGAAATGAATATATCTCTAAAATAAATCTAGCAGCCTTTTGAACAGAATGAATGGGGAAGAGTTTATTCTCTGAGTTTTATTGTACTTATTTTTAGTTGCAGCAGCTCTTTAGTGCAAGTTCATAAGCAATGCCTTGAGCAAGTACTAGAGTTCAGGATCACTTTTTCTGGCAAAGGAACACTGAATATATAAGCATATATTCCATCTTTCTTATTCTTTTCTTTGACGAATAGATTCTTGCTAAGCAATGACATTGCCCTGACAGGAGGGTCAGGTTGGATCTCTCTTCAAGTATAGTCTACTCTGGTAGAGTTGGAGCAGTTGGTCAGACACAGCGACTTCTAGAACCACATTCAGCTTTTCTTGTTTATGTCAAAGAAACCAAGGCCACACTTGAAGTTCAGTGTAGAAGTGACCTTGTGCTAAAAATATAAAATTTTAAAGTAAAATTCAAATGCTGAGATTTCTTAGTCAGCAATCTTCTAGTTTGAATAACTATGTGGCTTCTCTTTGAAAACAAAAAGGCATGAATATCAGATTTGCATCAACTTCTCATTTCATTTGTTGGTAGCTTTACTTACGTCTATTAGTAGACTTGGGGTTTTTTTTGCCTTTTTTTTTTAATGACAGCTCAGATTCTTAAACCCAAGATGCGCTCAAATCAAAATCAAAAGTCCCAAACTGCATACTGAACCTGATCAAGTGTGACTCTAATTTTTAAATAGGAAAACTTGACAGAGAAGAATTAATGAAAACCTTTAGTTGCATATAAATACCATCTGTCACATAAAATTCACAGTGCAGTAGTTTGGGTAGAATGCCATTAGTTCTTCAGGAAGCACTAAACAGTAGGGAAAGGGGACTTGAGAAATTAGGTTGTAATGAAAAGGTTTTGGGAGGCATGATTTAACTCACCTCAGCTGCGTTAATATCTATACCCACAATAGAATTGTCCTTATTTTTTACAGTTAAGAATACCAAAGTGCATAAAAAAGTGACTGATTTTCTTTTAACCTGGAAACTGTGGATTGAGTACTGCCCTTTCTGTTCTGATTTCATAGCTTGTTCAGTCTATGTCTGGGATCCTTAGGTACCACTGCAGTAAAAGCAAATAATCATTGTAAGAATGACTAAATTATTATTATTTATTGTAAAAGATTTTTAACAGAAAACAAAAAAGGTTCTGTAGGTAAATTGTCTAATAGTCTGAAAAAGAGGTTAAGAAATGCAAGAATAATAGAAGATACAAGAATAGAGGATGGAAGTGGAAATTTATGGCATTACCATCCATATTAGGAGAACAAGTACAATGTGTTCATATTGTTACTTCAAAGTTAATTTTGTGTGGCATAAACCAAAATAAACATACAGCTCTAGGTGGCATTAGGGATGGCTCAATGGAAACATCTGTACAGTGTTTAGCAATGTGTATGAAAGTACTATCACATCTAGGGAAGGAAAACACAGTGGAGAATATAATTCTTGTAGAAAGTAGAATCATGTAAACTAAAACCTGGATGAGGTGAAAAACTTCAAAATATTGTTTAGGTCAGAGGAAAGAATGACAGAAAAAGTAGATGGAGGAAATAATTAGTGGTTGTTGTAGAAAAGGAATTCAGTTAGATGCTTACTTGCATTCACACCCTTCATGTAGGAGATAAAAAAAATTATAATACACATAAAAATATTTTAAAATAAATAATTTCATACAATGTAAAATCAACCCCAGGAACTTGGTGTTATAATGTCTCTTGGTAAGAAAAAGAGCTTAGTAGAGCTAGAATTGACAAAAGACTTTCACAGAGATAAGACTATCTGGTATTCAAAATACTGGTGTAAATAGTTGGGAGACTAGAAATGTTTTTGTGTTTGAACAGAGAGGAACACTAGGTAATGTGTTTATCCCACTCTGCATTCTTGTGTGGTTTAGTATGAGCTGGTAAACATGGAAAACATGGAAAACATGGAAAACATGGAAAACATGGAAAACATGATTGTTGGTGAAGAGGGGCTGCTGTATCTCATATCAACAACAATCCTTTACTGATGATAACACCTCTAAAACTTTTTCAGGTTTAAGAATAGCTGGGGTTCTTAATCTTCTTTTAAGAGTCATAGTTGAAGGATAGTGGAGAAAATGTAGAAACTTCTTTCTATAACAGTTATTTCTGCATTTGAGTAGTAGAAAAATGAAGGCATAAGGAAAAGAAGGGAGGGTATTAAAAGGAGAAGTAGTTAGTAATAATTTATCAGTATTTTGCTTATACAGTAGGTGAAAAAAAATCCAGAAACCTATAGCTAAACAGAATCAGAGCTGTCTCTTTAATATCTCTTACCATAGGTCTAGTGGAGTACAGTATATCAGTGTTACATATACACAATTCTGCAAGTGCAATTATCAATTTACAGTTCTGTTCAGGTATATTAAAAAAAAAATAATAGGGCTTAAAGAGATCAGAAGTTTGTCTTGGACATCTCCTAACCTCAATATAGTATCAAAACTATCTAAATTATACCTGATAGGTGCTTGTAAACACTTCCAGTGAAAGATTTTGCAATCTTTACAGGTAGCCTGATGTTACAAATAGATGTAGTGGTTTAAGAAAAATGCCTTTTGCCCAGGCCTCAGCAGCTTTAATAAGGTGGACAGCACCCCACAACCCACTCTCACATACAAGTTCTTTAGTAATGGCTGATTTGTTCTATTATGGAATGAATTATTTGTTTAATAGACATAAAACCAACAGACATAAGATTTAAACTAATAGTACACAGGAATAAAGATAAAAAGAGAAGCTACTAGTAGATATATAAAGTGCAAGGTTAAAAGTAGCTACTAATGTTATAGCCAGTGAAGAAATAATGTAAATTAGAATTCAGTGTATTTTATAATCTAATTGTTGGTGGGACCCACACACATCAACATCCTTTCCCTCAATCCCCAAGGAAGTAACCACAGAATTTGTGTCCAAATTCTGGAGAGAGATTTTTCACACTTTCTAAGGGTGTGTGTAGAAGGCATCTGCCTCTGTGATAACTCATGTGCCTTTTATCATTTGTAGAACAGTGTTTCTCAGTCAAATTTTTTTAATCACTTTCCACATCTGCTCTCCAGACTAAGATGATGATTCTTAGTTGAAGTCTGAGCCCTTTTGGTACCAGAGATGATCTTTTGTTGGGGGTTTCAGACATTGGGTTATCTATTTATGCACCAACTAACTGTGCTAGATGGGGCAGGGGAGGGAGGTGGGGGAGGCAGATATCTCACCACACCTGGTACTTCCATCTCTTTACAGTTCAGGGAATTCCATCAGAATGTCTAACTAAATATGCTGTAATTCTATTACATTTTAACTAGCTTCCAATTACTCCTAATCTCAAGAACTTGTCTTGGAATGAACACCACAGTTTAGACTAACACTTTAGAAAGAGATAAAAACAAAAAACAAAAACAATCAAGACCAAACAAAAAACAAACAAAACAAGGAAAACAAACAAACAAAAAACCCTGACCTGAAGCAAGGCTTATTCCTTAAAAATATAAGATTGTGAATACTAGCAGAGCAAAAAGTTATTTATTGTTGTCTTGCTCTGAATGTCCTTCTGAGAAATGTCAAGTTTGTCCATCCTATTCCAAAAAATAGTAACTCTATAACAAACATTAATGATTTTGTAATGACTGGTGAGCTGTTAAATTGCACATGGATATGACAGAAACCAGCACACAGTATACTTTACAGTCCCCTCAGCCCTTTTCTGTGTGTGTGAAGTACTAGCTGCATTACATTTCTGAGTGT
The DNA here is from genome assembly GCF_963662255.1 of Cinclus cinclus. Classification (NCBI taxonomy): domain Eukaryota; kingdom Metazoa; phylum Chordata; class Aves; order Passeriformes; family Cinclidae; genus Cinclus; species Cinclus cinclus. The sequence goes on along the minus strand of NC_085046.1, from coordinate 85,295,622 downwards.
CCTCTACCTACTTTTTAGAGCTTATTTTCTGAATGAAGTTCCATAGGATACTGAAAATTTTAAAATTCAAGAATAAAATAAACTGAAAATTGAATGTCAAGGTCACTATTAGAATAACTATTGTTAGAGGTTATATTATTTCTTGTATTTCATTCAGTTGAAATCTAGCGGTTTTGCACAATACCATCACCACCACAAAATTCAGGGAATTTGTTCCAGGTCCCATGTTTGAATTTATGAATATACAGTAGGTTTTGATTTTAGCTGGTAATGTGAAATACAACAAAACTACATGACACATGGAATGCAAATGCACAAGTCAAGTTACCTAAAAATTAGTGAATTTTATTAAATAGGGACAAGTTTATTTATAGTTGAGTTGGACAAAATCCCTCATTTGAGTAACCTGGGTTGCAAATTCAGTAGAGAAATGTGGCCATATCACTATTACTGTGTCCTCTGTTACACCCTCTGGAGGGTGATTTCAGCTGAAGAGGATAATGGGCTTTTGAGGTAATTTTGAAAGCAGATACTCCTCCTTAGAGCACTGGGAATTGCTAATTTTTCATTAATTCTTGTCTATATACATTTTTAACATGGACTTGCTTTCCAGAGTCTTCCTTGGTGAGATACTAAAAACAAAACATCACTTTTTAATAAAATGCTTGCTGAAATAATGAAAGTGAATTCTTCTTCTGCTCCACATAGTCATCCTTGCTGACAATTTAATCTCTTACTAGCTTGAATATGAGCCTTTTACAAAGGGACACAAATTCTAATTCTAATCTGTTAATCACCTTACCTGCCTGAAAGATAAAACTATCAGGACAGGAATTGTCTATTCACAGATGTATACCCCTAGTTCTTCCAGCACGAGTCCAAGCTGCAGCTTGACCATGAATGCTAAAATTATATGAATGGTGGTAGGCATTAAAATAAAACATATATAAAGTATTTTATGGTTGTGTTTTCCAGTAATGACAACTTCAAGACAAAAGAAAATTCTGAATTTCTTCATGAGAGAAAAGAATTCAAATTCTAACAGTATGGAAAACTGTGCACTCCATATTCCTAAACTGCAGAAAATGTTATTCCTGATGCAGTTTTACTAAAGAGAGAAAAACCCCCAAACATCAGAAAAGCAATCCTATTTGCTTCCAAGTATTTGTAAGGAGGAATTGGACTGTGAAATGATGACAAATCAATTGTGCTTGTATAGCCAGTGCAGTATTAGCCGCACAGTAAGTTGTTATGCTCTGATGTCAGCCATTTAAAGTATGCATGTTTGATACTGCCCGCCCACAATGATACCAGAATCTGCACTGAAAACCAGAAAATCCATTAGAAAGCTATGTGTTTTCCAGCTGGGGTATGAATCATACTTTCAGGACCTTTGCTTCTACACAGTTTAAAACTCAGCTGTAACAAGGAAAATGAGAAACCGTAATATGAGCCTTTAGCTCCTAGATCTTGTGAATTTCAGGTTCTGGGCAGATTCTTGCATCAATATGATTACCAGCATTTAGCTATGGATGGGTCGTTTATCACTTGCTTCAGTCTCTGCTTTCATATTTATGAATCAGAATGTGCAGTGTTCCTAGCTGAACTTCCGTGCTTCTGTACTTCACAGCAATTAACATCCCTGACATTGTATCTCAAGATAAGATGCTCATCTCAGAAGACTGGTCGGAAGTGAAATGTAATCTGTCATATTTAAGTCAGCTCTTTAATAATAACCCATTCTAATAAGGACAAAGTAAGTCCATTTCTTTCCTGTTCCTAACCTCATGTCTTCGTAATTTACATCATAATTGGCATGTTATCAACAATATCACCTGAGTATCTCTGGACTTCACAGGCTTTTGGAGAGCTAATTAGCTAGAGATAATGACTTCAAGCCAGCTTCCAAGAATGGGATGCGGCTGAAGAATGCATACATTTTTGATGTGCAGCATGTTCTCTTTTATTTAGGATTTATATGTGGGGCATTTGAGGATTGACAGGGAAACGGAAAGACTATGCAAGTCTGCAAGTTTCTCATTAGCATAGCCTAGCACAGTATTCATGCTTTGTGCCAAAACTTGTGGTATCAGTTGCATAGGTTTGTTATTTTTCACATTGTGCCAAAACTTGTGGTAGCAGTTGCATAGGTTTGTTATTTTTCACATTGTGTTTGTGTTTGTCCTTTGCTCTCCCAAAAAGAGCAGATAAGATAGCTGCTGATGCTTTATGCATAATATCACAAATTTTAAACATCAGCATTTCTGTGCCTTACCTATCAAAATGTTCCCATCCAGAAGCCCTTTCGTGGTGTATCCAATCAGTAGACAGTTCTTTAGCTAACAATATTTAGATACACCTTTAGTGCCAATGAGCATCAACTGCAGGAGCAAGGAGGCTTCAAAAAACATTAGCTGTACCCTTGTATTATTCTGAAGAGGACTGAGCACTTGCAGCAGAGACTTCTGAAGAGCACCCTCTGAAGCAGGCACGACTGGAAATGCTATCCTGATGTTATATCTTAAGTGCTTTCCTGTGAAATTAAAAAAGTGTTTTTTAGTGGAAAATAAAAAAAAAATAAAAATAAAAAAAAGAAGAAGAAAAAAAGCTCAGGTAGCCATTCAGTATTTTTCCACAGTTTGTTTTTATTTCCTTTAAATTATTAGAAGAAGTTAGTGACTCCAGGAGATCCTGAGCCTTCTGAAGTTTCACCTTCCACCAGCATGAAGAAAGTTAAAGGCAGTCGAGCTAAAAATTGATGCTTGGACTTGCAATAATGTCATAAAAATATAAACAGATTTGGAGCAATATCTGTTTTCAATAACTTCATCTATGTCTTCATTTATGTTGAGTCATTAAAATCAGCATAATGAAGCTGTCTGAAGTGAGCAGTGCAGGCGCTGAGTGTATCCTAAACAAAAACAGTTCAGTGACTCCAGTTTTAGCATTTTTCTCACTTCTTTCATGCTGTCTTTTTGCCATCAACACCAAAGAGATACTCAGAAGGAACTTTACATTTTGACAAGCAATCTAAGCTATTACCCAGCCAGAAAAGTGAATGGGCGTGGGAAACTTATTTTCTCTTTAAGTGTGAATGTCAGAAATGCTCTTGATATGAGACAAAAAACGTTCAGTCAGAGTAGTGGCTGAAATTGCTCAAAGTAGTCATAAATTGGTGAGTAGAGCTGGCTTTATTTCATTTGTGAATATAATGCTAAGCTGTCATTGTCTTTAGAAGATAAAAGCTAGCTAGAGGATGTGTTGGTCTTATCTTCTATATGAACTGTTTGCAATAATGTCTATTTCTTCTGGTGGCTACGTATTTCACTGAAAAACCTACTGAAAGTAAACAATTCTTAAAATGCCAGGAAAAAGTCACAGAAGAAATAAGGGGAAAAAAAATATGACAATGCTATTTACTGACTTAAATATATGGATTTACCTAAAAATTCCCTATCAGGTGTCCAAGGAAATCCATGTGTTTTTACACCCCGTTTCTCAATGACTAGTATCAATGACTAAACTCTGTGCTAATCCTGTAGCAATTTTCCTTGAAATTTGTTTACTTCTGTGTGAAAAAACATAGCTTATCCTTTCAAAAAATCTACTTGTGTATTTAGGGGGAAAAGAAAACATAATTTTTACTTCATTCTTCATGCATATGTTATGGCTAGGGGAACTATTTTTTTGCTAGGCAACATTTCCCTTTCACTTTTCTAAGGTCTGGTGGTCTGAAGATAATGAATATATATATACATATATATATATATATATATATATATATATAATATCAAAAATTAAAGGGAGACTTTAAGAATAATACTTAAGGGCAAAATGTATCCATTAGGATGTGTTTCTGCAGTGGAGAAACTACAGTTATAAATTATGCTTCTGCTAAAAAAGTACTTTTATTTTTCTCTTGGAATACTAACTATTTAGTAAGGACAGCATTTTTCTTCTTATCTGGAGAATAGGTCCACGGAAACTTGCTTTGGACTATGGTTAATGCAGGATCGAAGACTTAGAGGATCCCATTCCAATTAAACAAGGTGAAGTGATTTTTACACAATGTTTTCAACAAGAGAGCTATATGACAGCATCATATATAGCTCTGGGGGTATGAAACCTTCCTTATTCATGTTTATTAGATGCATCTGGCACTTCCTTATAATTTATATGCAGCAAATTTCTATAATAAATACTAAATATACATACCACATATTTACTATCCTGCTATTATGTCTTTTTGATAATTTAGTAGTGGATATGTTTTGCATTTCAAACATTTTCTTATCCTGACTTTCTATAACTGCGAGTGGAACTGTGTCTTAGGATGATTACTAATTGCTTAGGAAAACATTCCTCTTGGTATTCATGAAATCAGAAAGAGTCTTTGGTTTTGCTATGCATGTAAGAAGTTGCATAATGATGTGGCATGAAAAAAGATAAGAAAAAACAAAATAATAAACAGCAAAGTATAAGGTTTTTTGTTGTTTTTTTAATCTTCTTGGAGCTGAGTGGAGAGTTAAACTTTAGTACTAGAGGAACTTATTATAGAGTATGTATTATTCTAGAGTACTTCTTATAGAGTATATATAGAGTGTATATATATATATATATAGAGAGAGAGAGAGAGAGAGAGAGAGAGTATATATAGAGTATCTATAACTTATTATAGAGTACATATAAACTTTGCCAGCCAGTTTGTAGTGTGGCTTATTATACCACAGACTTCCTGCATGGCCTTGCTTGAGATGCCCATTGCTGGAGCTTCCTGGATTTAAGCGTTGTGTATCTTGTTTTCCTCTTCCAGAGACTGCTGCTGCCTCTGCTTACTTCCCACCCAGCTGGGAAGGGATGGATCCCCACATTCAGGCACAGATTTCTCTGAGAAGTCACCTCCTTGAAACTCTTTCCAGTGTTTCTGCAGAAATACCTTTTATAAGCTATGGCTTACTCCACTGTTGAGAAATGTGTCTCTGTATAATAGCTTATTTGATTCAGATGAAAGAACTGTTACGTTTGTCATTGTCTCTCTCAGCTGAGCCTTCACATCACAAACATGTCATCAGTGCACATCAGGAGAGAGTGTGGTCAAGCAAACATGTCCTCTGACTCCCATGTGGATGACTTGTTAACAAAGAAGTAAAAATCCAGGGTGGTACTGCCTGGTGTGTCCAAGCAGCAGAAACTGGTGAAATAAAAGAGGAAGTGGTTCCTACATATGGACATCCGCAACTTCTTCTGGGTGAACAACAGGACAGGCTTTTGCTTCTTCCCAAATATGCATTTGACAGTATGGGAATTACTCCCTGATGATGCCAACAAATTAGATAGCACCATACAGACCAAATTGGCCTGCTGCTGAAAAATGAGAAGGGGAAGAAAGGGATATTTTTCGAGCAGTGCTAAAAACTAGCTAACTCTCCCCTTTCTTTTCCAAAAATTGAAAAATCAGTGCTAATGATGTCAGCAAGCTCAATTTCTGAGTATTTTTCTCTTAAGTTCTGTCTCAGAATTATTTGGTTAAGACTAGCAGGTGGAATCTGCTTGCTGTTGTATGAGCTCCATCAGTCTTATTAATTCATCGTCTTTTTATTTTTGTTCTGCATGCATCAATAACTCTGGCAATAATAGCAAATTATTATAAAGAAGCATTGTGTAGGTAGTACTGTTATCATCCTGATCTTCAGTGAACCAGCATTCCAGCATCACACTGGTCTCCCTTCTCTGAAATAGCTATTCATAAAGTTGGTACTGATGGTAGCCAGGTTAAGCACAGTTATATATCAGGAACTCACTCTTTGCTAGAATGAGCAGAAACTTAATTTGAAAAAAAAATGGAACTAGGGATGCAGAGAAGCTGTTAAAAGATGATAGAATAACTGAAGTATGTCTGCAACATGTCTAGGGAGGTAGAACAGAGGAAAAAATCAGTCATAAATATACTGGGTGCAGACACTGATTACAGAAAGGAAGATCTTGGAAAACAAAACATTGGATTGATTTCTCAGATCCATGCTGCCAGAGTGTAGAGAGTAACTGATTGGAATTGTTATCAGCCTTTTTTATGACCTCTTTAGATACCAAAATGTAAGTTACTTGAGTTATTAAAATCAGGCTTAATAAAGACATTTCCAAGAGCCGTTGATTGCAGTGCCAAGGCAGCTTTGCTAATGTGAAGACAGCTGGGGGCTCACTGACAGCCAATGGGGTGTGAGACCATAAATACTGCCTTGGAATACCAAGGGGACAAAAATTTTGCAGCATGTTAGGTTACAGTGGAGGGTAATATTGGATATTAGAAAAGATTTCTTCACTCAAAGACAGTTGACACTGGTAGTAGCTGCCCAGAGAAATGGTGGAATCATCATCCCTGGAAGTGTTCATAAAAACATGTAGACATGGAATATTGTTTAGTGGCAAACACAGTGCTGGTTTAATGGTTGGACACAATAAACTTAAATGCATTTCCTGACCTTAATGTTTCTATTATTATTTTTGGCCTTTCCAATTAACACTTCTGCCACTGATTCTATTCCTGTTGTAAGGAAGTCTGAATTCTCTGAGTTCTCCTGCCTCTTAAAAGTTTGGACCTTTAAAAAAATCAATTTATTACAGATCAAAATTATAAAACTACTTTGTGATCAGCATGCTCACATGCTTAGCTAATTCAGAAGGATTTGTTTTAATATCAACTTAACAGCAACTACCACTTGTTAAATATTATATATTTTTTTAATTGTCAAATCTTATGAGATTGGGGGGGGGGGGGGTGTGTGGGTTGTTTTGTGGTGGTGAAATTTTTGTTTCTGCTTTGGTTTTGGGGGGTTGGTTGGTTGGTTTGATTTGTTTTCTAAGCAAAAAGTTTCCCCCTTGCACATCCTCTATACAAATTAAGCAAACTTCAGCACACTGGTATGTATCCACTAAAATGAAAATATCATTAATTACCCTTCTGTGTTGCTCTTAGTGGATACTGATTATCAATTTTTTTCAGAATGAAAGCAAACTGAAAATAATCCATAGGCTTTAAGTTGAATGAGAATTTTGCCTTGTAGTACTTAAATACAGAATTTTGTAACTGTTATAATTTGAGTTTGCCAATTTTAATATTTTTACCTTTTGTTGTGAAATAGAATTAGGAGTAAAAGCAAGGCAGGCCTAAAATTTAAAAGAAAATAAAGAAAAACTTTATTAACAACACAAAGAAAAATAATAATAAATGCAGGACAGAACTTCAGACCACTCCCTTCTTCCCATTTTCACATCTTAACAACATACAGAGACACTTCAGTCAATTCCTTACTTAAATACTCTTTCTCAGTTCACTTCACTTTAGGGAGAGAAGTTTCTTTTTGTTCAGGTATAGGGATCATTTTCAAGAGTGGAAATAACCAGTTCTCTCCTGACTTCACTTTTTTTATGAACAGCAGCTGCCCAGGATCTGCCATCATGAAACTCCTCCCACCCTCACAGCCTTCCCAGAGCTGTGCTTGTGAGCCATGTTAAAGTCATGAGGTATTACTTTTAAGGATGAGCTACTCAAAGGCAAAAGTTCTTTTCAGGTAACTTCTCTCTGTTCATACCTCATTCCCAGGAACAGAGATCCTGGAGTGGAACAGCACAGAATGCTGGAGAGGAACTTTTTACGAGGTCATGTAGTGAGAGGGTAAGCGGTCATGATTTTAAACTGAAAGATGGTAGATTTAGACTAGATCTTAGGAAGAAGTTCTCTACTGTGAGGGTGGTGAGACAATGGAACAGGTTTCACAGAGAAGTTGTGAATATACCATTCCTTTAAACTGTTCAAGGCTAGAATGGATGGGGCTTTGAGCAACCATGTCTAGTGGAAATTGCCCCTGCCTGTGGTTGGAGGGGGTGGAACTAGATGGTCTTTAAGGGCTCTACCAACACAAAGTGTTTTGTGATTCTATGATCTGTACAGATTTGTGCTTCTTTAGTTCTTTCATGGAAAAAAAAAAAAAAAGAAAGAAATATGGACATTTATTTATAGTTCCAAGGTTTCTGGATCTTTCCAACTGGTCTGTATGAAGAACTCTCTGGAACTTGCTGTATATCCCAATAAGGTGAGAAACATATCAAAATAATAATAAAAAAATTCAGGTTTGCTAGTGTACAAGCATTAAGGCCTGGAAGTACACAGAAGCATTGATTAATGTTGCTTACAGGGGGAGAGATGAACACTTGCACTTTGAGACAAGCCTCTAGTCTCAACTGCACCTAAGATGTAGCATAATACAATGTGATGCATTCTGGTCCACCAAATCATTCATAATTGAGAGTCATTCTGAAATAATTGTGTTACCTCACAGGCAAATCTATTGTACCACAGGAAATCTCATGTACCCTAATGGCAAAATGTGCATTTTTTATATTATGTCCCTTGAAGTGTAGCATGTTTAAATATCTTATTATATCGTACTTCTGGTAGACCTCAGGAGACCTTGTCCTTTTCCTCTAAATCCCCCATATTTAGTCTTCTAAAATAACTGGAGTGCAGTTGAGACTGTTGTGCCATTTTATCTTTGTGTTTTTTAATCATCTCTGTCATCTTAGTTGTTTTCTAAGAAGCCTCCATTTTAAATCTTCAAAATGGAATATTTCCGCTTCAGTGTTCTCAACTCGATATTCTTCTCACAGGTGAGTCTTATTACTGTTGGTAGGCATTCAATATATTGCAATTTTTGATAAGTTATTTCTGTTCCCACATGGCTTTATTTCTCCTTTTTCTCGTAACATTTTCCCTGGCAATCAGATACTGAAAATTTCTTCAAAACAGCAGTTTGTGAAGTGCTCATTGGAGAAGCTCGTTAAGTCCTCAGCTTGAAGTTCTACATAGTGAAGTTTTCTTAATATTTTATTGAATATTCATACCTTAGTATCCAGAGGTTTTGGTTTTGTCTATCTGGATTCAGGATTACAAGGTTATTTGTTCATTGCTATTCTGAACTTAATTTCATTGCCAATTGCATCTATTTCATTATTTTTCTTTCCAAGTCACCTGAAGTGCTGAATTTCTTTGTATTTTTTCCCCTCATTGCTCAAATTTTTTGTCATCTGTGAACACCAATGTTCAGTGTTTAAGGGATGAATAAGGGATGATGTTTAAGGGATGGAGATAGGGAGGATTGATTTTTATTGTTTTGATTTGGGGTTTTTTTGTTGATTGTTTTTCCCAGTCCAGCATACCAAGACACTGGTATAAACGATCTCTGCTAATACTTGAAACTGGTTTAAATATAGATAAATTTAACTTCCTAATATAATCACAGTTGTGTTAACATTTTTTAGTCACCTTCCCTAATAGTCCAGGAATTTATCTAAATTTATTTCATAAATTCTTTTAGACACATTGTGAAAGTCCATGAAATCTATGCAGAAATAAATGACATTCATTCATTTTTGTTGAAACAATGAGGTATAATTGATACTTATATCTCCCATCTGAATCTTGTCTGTTGTAAATTTGTATCCGGTAAATTTCTTTAACTGAAGATGGAGTCTAATTCGGATTCTAATCTTTGTTCGGGGAAGAATATTTTACCTTATTCAGGATAAATGGAGATTGCCTAACTAATGCATTAAATCACGTGTTGAAGTATAAAGAATAAACCTGTATCAGCTGCTGCTGTGCAGTCCAAAGTACTTGGGGCCTGACTTGATAATCACTCTGCTATCTTTCTTGTTAAAGATTGGTCCTCTGGGTATTTTCAGTATCTAAAGTATAATCAACAATTTCAGTGAAGTTAGGACCATTCAGAAAAGTTTATATTATCCTAGTAGAGACATCAGGTGGTTGACAGACATATTAGAATGATGTGACAGAAATTTCTTCTCTCAAAAGTTAATACATTTCTAGATAGCAAACCACAGTCTACAAAAGACAAACTTTGTTCTGTCAAATTAAAATGCTATAACTGAAAGGAACCTTTCCAGTTTGTTTTTTGTACTCCATCACATGTACTTCATCAAATGTGCTTTGCTGCAAAGTTGTATGCATTCAAAAGGAGAATTGATTAAAACTCTCAAGTAAATTACTTTCAGCTGAGTTGCTTATGCAAGAAGAATTCTTGCCCTGACCTCAAAACATACTCATTGTAAAAATGTGAATTCTGTGCAAAGCATTAAAAAAATCCTGTAGAACAAACAAATCCTGTATTATTTCAAATATATTCTTCAGCTAAGCTTTTAGGAAGAACTTAGAGCTCAGTGTCTGCATTATCATTTATATTTCATTAGCACCTAAAGGCCTCAAGTGACGCCAGGCCGGCAAGCATTTGGGAAATAGAAATACAGCAAAATATGCTATTCTAGTTCCAAACATCTGTCACTGTTAAGATGAAAGAAGTAGAAAGGGTAACAATGTCAGGCTGATGTGTGAAAGATGGTTTGCAGCAGATCCCTGTCAGCAGAGTACAGATTCTCTGAATTGCAGTACTGTGCCTTGTCTACTCAGGCATAAAAGAAATAGAGTTTGTGTAAAGTTGAACAGAGTTGCCACAAACTACTTCTGTTCCTTCCAGTGATCTTCATAATTTTGTACTACTGGGAAATGTTGCATAATGATCACAAGTGGATTAACTAAATAATTGTATTCCATGATTAATTCTCTATTCTGTTATTCAAGATGCAACATTGCAGACATTTTTTGCAGCTCATTTCTTGAGTAAAGCTGATTACTTTTTTTGCATGTATGCTGTATTATGTGTAACTAGTAAGTGCAATAAGATCATCTAGATATTTTAATTATAAATAGATCTTTCTTCATTAACCTGCTACCCACAAAACCTGAAGTCTGCTTCATCTGAAACGATTAAAATCTGGAACGATAACTGGTGCAGAATATATGGTAACTTCATCAGGTTCTTGTCTGTGTCGTTTCTGTAATTAGAAAAACATTACTTATATTTGTCTCATTTTGATTCTCTTGGAGCCACTGGAATAAAGGAACAAAACCTCTCCTTGTGCTCCAGTAGCTCACATTTGTTTTGTGGGTGCTTTGCTTCATGCCATGCATCATGTTTCTAATAAAGTGTTCCCCTGAGCAAATCAGAGGAAGCATCTTCATACTGTGTATGAGGAGAAAAAAGAGGGTGAAATTGGATGCTGTGCAATTCAGATTCTCCTTGGGGCAGTCAGGAGTGCAAGTAGTTGTACTTATGCCAATTAGATAAGTGGGGGCAACCATAAGGAAAATGCTGTTGAGATTAGCTACCTTCTTTCTGAGAATATTTTTGGATTGGTTGACCTTGTAGCAGAAGTTAGGGACAAAATATTGCTAAAAAGTGACAAAGTTAGAAAATGTCCAAGACGACAACAATATTAATTATGTTAAATGATGATAATTGGTTTTGTATCCTTGCCCCTTCCAAAAATGTTGATTCCTTCTTTAGGGATTTTATTGCTTTCCTGTCAGTCTTTTCTAACCTTCCTTTAAAGAAATGATAGTATTGAATTATTTCAGAATAGAAAACACGATTTCTTAGACACAATCAAAACTACTTGCTGGAAAACATTTTGAAGAAAAAATAAAAACCTGAAATGTGCCTGAGCTGCACAGGTCATCGGAATTCCTGTTTATCAATGTTGCCTCTGTGTGGTCTGAAACAACAAGTTCAGACCACACTGTTGTTTTGAACCATGCTGCAGATGGTGTAGCTGTTTTACTTGCATATCAGTTTTAAGTACAGAAGGCTTTTTGTTGTCACTTAGAAAATTTAAAGAAATTAATGAAGAAAAACTTACCTTAGTTTCTCATCTAAATATATGGAAATTGAGTAGTATTGCTCATTAAAAACACGCTATGAGTATTTGATGGAATTTGCTGAGTTCAGCATTATTTTTAGCCTGTCAAAGCAGTTTTTCTTTAAAATGTATAATTGGGGACTTAGTTTTATTCTAATTTCTGCATCATCTCGTAGCTGTCTTTTCACATGTGGATTTGCATTGAGTAGCTGATACTGAGAAACTAGAAAACAATTATTTTTAAATGCCAAAGGCAATTCTTCCTCATATAACTTCCTCTCTCTGAAATAGAATGTGCTGTGGGAATGGGGAGAATGTGTGCGATAAATTTATTTTGTCTTGGTTTCTTTCTTTATTAAATTCTAGAGGCTTCAAATAGTTTGGCTTGGAAGAGACCTTAAAGAGCATTTAGTTCCAATCCCCTTGCCAGGGATCCACTAGACCAGGTTGCTCAGGTTGCCCATCCAGCCAGGCCTTGAGTACTTCCAAAATTGCAGCGCCCACAACTTCTCTGGGCAATGTTCCAGTGTTTCACCACCTTCATAGTAAAGGGTTTCTTCCTGATAACTAATCCAAGCCTGCCTTCTTTCAGTTTAATGCCATTAGTCCTTGTCCTATTACTTCATAACATTGTATATCAATTACTTGGGTTGTGCTGCTGTGCTTCTTAGTATGAGTAACTTGGTTGGTAATTAATTGTTTTAAAGACTTGGAGTACCCTGGAGTTCACTGCAGATGCATGAGTAGATTGCTCAGCTTCATGTCTAGATCTCCAAGTATGCTGGCAAATATGTAAAATAACTCTTGGGAAGACCAGAGCCAATTCATTAGTGGTGTGATGAGCACCATTTGCTGAGTTATATGATGAGGCAGAAATACATCACTTCTTGTCTTTCCAAATGATAGGACAGGTAGCAGTAGCCATATCCCTGACCAGAGTGGAGGTTAGGAAGGTGAAGCTTCTCCTATGCTGCATAGCAAGGTATGTGTGCATGCTCAGTGTTGTGCATGAGGGGAGGAGAGGAAGGAGCTGCTCTTCCTGTAGTCAGTCTAGTACATCCACAGTCTCTGTGTGCATTGAAGATCTGGATTAAATGCCACCATTTTGAAGATGGGAAATTAGATGCTGTGGCATTTAATGTAACAACTGCTGCAGTCTTTGGGAAAAAAACAAAAGCAAAAACATTTAAATGTGAAACCTTGCCCCACTGTAAATGTGATAAGAGTCAAGTGTAAATATTAAGGATAGCATAATGATCAAAAAGTGATCAAATTACCAAGGACATTTTTTTTATGAGAACTGGAGCTTTAAACTAGTCAAAAAAGATTTTTTATCAGCATGTGATACATCACAGGAAATAAATCTGAGTGTGTGATCTGAATCACAAAAGGAGAGTCATGAGAGCTATGTATTTCCCACAGAGGCTTTTATTTCCTGATGGTGAAAGGCTTAAAAATGTTATGTTGTGGTTCTTGTTTTCATCAAAACCATACTTGTTTTCCAACACACCCTGTTTGAACTCCTGCACAAGAATGCCTGTTGGTCATGATGCACTCATATCTCACAAGCAGTCTGGAGGTGCTACATCATGCAAGTTGCAGGAGGGCTGCCCAGCCTCAGTGGCAGTGGCCATTAAGTACAGCTGTACAGGAAGCCTACCTATGTGCCACTGTGAGGTTGAAATCAATATCATCTGTAGCTGTGAAACCATCCACCTCTCCTTGCCAGCAAGTTCTTTGGAATATATTGACAAGTCTTGTAGCCCTTGGACTCTAGAAAGCAGGGCCAGGAATGATGGCTAGAAGTCTGAAATATTCACTGATTTTTATTTTAATTTTCTTCGGAGTCAGCTTGTGCCCAAATGTACATGTGTGAGCTAAGGGGAACAGTATATATGGATATCCCAGTTGAGATGAAACTTCATGAGACACTATTGGAAGGTACCAATAAAAATGCTTTTCTATGACTTTTGAACTACATGATCCCAAAATCTTTGAGCAAGTTCTTTAAGAAGTGTACATCTGTATATTCTTTCTCTATTGTTGTTTTCATTTTTTCAGAAAATTTTTCATTTAGAACTTTTAAATAAATCCTTGGAGCATAGCACAAACTATTTTTATTGTACAATATAGCTTCATAGACTATTTAACACAGTGGGCTATGTTTCACAGCTGGCTGGATCTCAGGAAGTTAACCAAATTCTGCTTTCATTTAGATGAACAATAACATTTACAAAGATTAAAGTGGGACTTGGAGTTTGTAGTTGGCAAATTTTATTGTCTCAGCACTTACCAATAACTGTACATTCTGACTATATCTACTCTATGTCTGTAACAAAGGGAGCTAGTGACTGGCAATCATCAATAATTAAATTTGGAACTTAGCTTCAGCTTGTGCTTATTTGCACAAAGATATATTTTCATGTGATGTTTGCAGGAAATATACTTTGTAGGATGAACCTCCTTATAAAATACAGATATGTTGACTCACTCTTGTAAAAACTACTGGTAGAGATTAAATACTGAACAGTTCTGTAGATCATCTTTTTTTTTTTTTTTTTTTTTTTTTTTTTTTTTTTTTTTTTTTTGGTGGGTGGGGCGGTTTCAAACTCTCCAGACCAAGCAGACAGATCTTCCCATTCTTGATTTATGTTTTGTGTGTTGTGGAAACTAGAAAAAAATAGCAAGCTTTTTGGTTCAGGAATCACTGTAGTCGTTTTTGTCTCATCTCCTGTATTATTGGAATGGGTTATTGTTTGAATTCCATGTAACTTAACATTTATTGAACCATGTTTTACATCACTTTTATAACACTCCAGAGCTATACATATAGGTCTTCTGGATACTCAAGAGTGTGGAAAATTATGTAATGATTTTGAAATTGTCTTAAATAATGCATAATAGGGTCAACATTAAGTATTTAAACAGCTATCTAAAATATTTTTATAACAATAAGAGCGAAACCTTGTTTTATTTCACTGACCAAAACAGACTCCAGCATACTCTGAATGGCAAATCTAGGATTTTGTTTTTTCCACTGTATCTCCAGGTAATCAACTGTTTTAGGATTGTTGATTGCACATGGATTTTTGATGGAAAGTTTTATATAAGTTTGCTTTGCTGATTTGGAACCTGAGACAAGAATTAAACCTTTTTATTTATTTTTACCACATTAAATTAATGTTTTTTTAAGACTATTTAATCCAGGTGGATATATGTGACCTAGGAAGAAAGAGGACTGCATACATTAGTTAGAAAATAAATTCCGTTTATAGAATTTTCTGCCATGATGGCTTCCCTGTGGTTGCTATGTATAATTGTCTTTTTTTCCTTTTTAGAGGGACATAGCCTTAAAGTTTGATCTTCTCATAGTTTCATAGATAATGTTGCTTATTTGGTGGATATAATTGATTTGTGTTTCTTGAGTACAAACTGGTATTGATTCTTAAGTGTGAAAAACAGTAAATATCCCGAGGCAGCTTTTCATTAACCCCATACTTCATTTTACTGAGTGGTGAAAGGCAACATAATTATGGAACAAGTTTCTTTAAGGACAAATCTGTACTGAATGATTTCAAGTTCAGTAAGCTAAATAGAAGAAAGAAAGGAAAGATTAAAAAAAATTGTATCTATAGAGCCGTTATATGTATATATAGGAAGGTATATAGCCAGGAAATAAATTAATAACAACCTTTACATTTTGTTTCATTAAAACTTTCATGGTAGTTGGCAGAACTGGGAGAGGTAGGTTAAATAAAGATCTCAGCTTTCATAGTAATGATGTCTTAAACTGCCTCCGGTGACATGTAATTTGAGGACAATATTCATCAAATTTTTTGTGTCCAGTTTTTTTTTTTTTATGTTTTTGTGTGTGTACATTTTACACACTGAAAATAAAGCGGGTGTATCAAAAATGAATCCAGAAAGCCCTGAATTACTTCATCTTGCATGCAGATTTACTGTACTGGTCTGCATTGATTGAAATTCAATCAAATGCTGCTGTCAAAGCATCTTCCATTGTTTTCCTAAGGAATACATAAAATTTACTTAGTACCCACAGAAAAATAATTGCCTTTTTACTGGATATCAAGCAGAATATTCTGTATATTTACATGCTGTTGAAGTGTTTACTAGAATTTCAGGAAGCCCCTTTGTTGTCAGAACTGTGGCCAGACTTTGCATATCTCTTGAGGAATCCAGCCACTTGCCTATTTTCTCATATGCCAGCTACATTAGTTCATTATTTGATTTCTGTAGCTACAACCCAGACAACTTGATGAAAGAAGAAAGAATGAACAGAATGAAAAAGATGAGCTTTCATATAAAGAAAAACTAAGTCATACATTTCAATGAGATTTAAAATGCAGTGGTTAATTAAAGATTTTTAATCTATTTTTGTCACTGTATTTGAGGAGTAGTTCACTCTTCAGGTTGAAGAATTAATCTGTCTGAATTTACAGCAGAAATAAACCTTTTGGACTGGGTTAACACAGCTGTTTTTAATTTTTTGAAGGAATAGCTTACTATAATTTGCCTAAGAATTCACACCCAGTTGGGTGTGAATACCTCATTTAGTGGGTTTATTTTAGCTCCCGTTGGTCTATCCGGCCCTCTTTGGTTTGGGATAGGAGCTTGGACTGGTTAAGTCTCAGCTGAGTATATCTCTTCAAGGTACAAACAAAGATATCTATAGGGATATTCAGATTTTTTCAGTTAAGAACAAGCAAACCCACAATGATTAATGAGGGTGAAAACAGAAAAAAAACATTATTTTCCAGTGAAATTTGCTGTGTTAGGGGAAACAGGATGATTCAACTTCTGCCTTCTGGATGGCTGCATTTTGGGGGTAGCAAACATGGGAGTTTCAAAATAGCGTGTGTAGTTGTCTGTGTCTGGCAGTTGAGCTGCATGGAGGAGGAGACCATGGAGTGTTGTGATCTTTATCTGACATCTGTAACTGGCATTCTCTTTCCAGGTGTGAACATAGAAATTCACAAAATGTTCCTTTATTACACTGAGCAGTGGTGTATTCTCCTTACTCACCACCTTCACAACCTTTTTTGTTCACATGGTTTGCTGTTGTTTTTTTATTCCTTTATAACCTTTGGATATAAAATTATTGTAAATGCAGGCGTGAGAAATAATGTTGTAGCAGAGAAACAGATAGAAAATATTATAATAACAACAACATACTGTTAGTGCAAAATATGATTATGTCTTATGTGTCCAAATGGCAGATGCTTTGTAATGGTCTAGGTTAAATCATGTGGTAAAAATTTGTTTTTAGCAGGATAAAACATTAAGTAACAGCCTTAAATTTGTAAAGAAATTGCTCATGTATGATCAGTTCCCCAAAGAGTGTAGTGTCTGAGAGAATGAATCAACACAGGGATTCAATTAATGATATTTCTTAATGAATACAGATAAATTTTTCTTCTGACTAAGAAATAAAGAAGGGAAGATAAATACATGCTTTAAAAAATGCTGACTCATCTAAATCTGTAGTAACTACTGTGTTTTTAACTGGCCAGGATCCATGTGAATGCTTAATGTACAAATTTGGGAATTAGAAACAAAGGGAAACAAAAAACTGTCAAGGCTCTGAAATCTCACCAATGTCATTTATGACTCCTGCCTTTTCTCCTTAACTTTTATGCAACAGCACTGTGGATATATAATTTGCTTTTGTGCAGCTTTTGTGGCAGTGCTGTGAAGTACTGAACCTATAGTAGCTGTTTTGGGTCCCTGAGTTTGTTCATTCAGTGTGATCTTGGGAGTCCCCACAGGGGTACTTTGCTGAAATGCTTTAAATTCCTTTGGAGAAGCCTGGGAGGTTGAGTTGTTGCCTCTATTATAACACTAAGTAGAAGTTGGATGGCAAATGACAAAACTAACAGCATGTTTATAACATTTGCAAAACAAATTTAACAGAGAGGAGTTTAGTACTTAATCTGTTCAATTAATAAATTCTCTGTAAATCCTGGCCTGAATACATGAGTGATGGAGGGCTTTGGGTAAGAATCATGTCTATTGCTCTAGGACTAGAAAGCTGATATAGAAACCCATGCTTTTCAATCCACTTTGGGGAGATGATCTCTGTATGGGGCCTCTTTTTAAAGATACTTTGTGTGTGGAGGATCTGTGTCTTTGATGCTGTCACTTGGACAGACTAGCATGGTCATCTCTGATCCTTTGTAAACAAGAGCTCTTATTTCTTCTCCCTTGCTCTATGCCTTTTTGTTGTGTAAACAAATTAAGCTGTAGGCCTTTTACTGTGGAGTAACAAAGATTTGCAGTGAGCACTGGCATTGGAATGAGCTAAATATGAGTCAAGCCAAGAGCAAATTGTGAGTGCTAGACCTGACATTAATAGTAAGTTACAAATAAGGTAATGGTATCTGATCATATTGTTTACTTTGTGCTCTAGTCTTAGTAGAGACTATGGTGCTATTCTGCTTGAACAATGTTGTAAAAAATACTGTGGCCTAAAGCACTTGCAGACAGAAAAACCCAGTCAGCTGCATGAGATTACATAGTAAGAAATGGTGTGTCTGGGGAAATCTGTTGCTGACCCTCTGGTCTGGGTCTCCCTGCTAGAGCAGCACTGCCGCACCTGTAAGGTGCTTTTACCCACTGGGCTGTACAAGCAATAAAAGAGGTGGGAAAATGCCAAGAAAAATTCCAAACTGCTAGAACTGAGTTATGGGCTAAGAAGGTTCTGAAGCACTGTCTAGACCATGGAGGTTATATTTATATTGCAGGTTTGTCTTGACCAGGTCCTGTGAGACAGAAATAATAAATCAGCTGTATTTTCTAAAAAGCTGAACAGTAAAAAGAGTGAAATGAAAATGGCACCACGCTGAAGTACACAGTAACATTTCATATTCTCTCTGTACAGAAAAATTCTTTCTCCCTCAAAATCACATCGCTACGTTTTTGGGTTTTTCCCTACATTCATTTCCTTAGGCCATGAGGTATCAAGTCAGAAAAATAAGAAATATTCTAATGATAAAAATAGGTGGGAAAATAGACAATTGGCATATTTAATCATGCTGTTCTTGTTTATATCTTTGACTTAACCATATTTGAATAATACTGCACATTTTTGGAAGAGTATTTTTAGCTTTTTAATCACTATATCAAAGAGCATCCAGAAAAATAAAAAATAATGGAATGCACTTTGCAGTCAAAAACCCTTTCAAAGTCCAATGGGAGTAAATATGCCTAAAACATATTAGGAGTCTAAATGCAAATGTAATAGAATTCCAGACTACAGACCTTTGGCTATAAAAGTTACTGTCTAGCTTGTGTTATTGCCACTGGGAATGAGGTAAACCAAGAAAACTGTAACCTCAGTTCAAATTTTAATAAGAAGTGTCTACATTGTTTTCTTGCTGTATTAATTAGCATTAATTAGTTAACAGGAGTGTGCAGACTTTTAAAAATCTAAAGTTCTGCATATACATTTGATAGCATTCTTATTCTAATTACCCGAAAGAAGCAATCTCAACATGTGAAGACTCACCTATATTTGCATATTTGCATGCATATAGATATCTCACTTAACTACAAACGCATTATAAAGTAAGACTATAGTTGCTTGTCTAAAATAAAATATCAAAACCCAAGAAAAATCTAAATTTAAAAAAAGACCAAAACAAACAACAACAAACCACCTGAAACAATAAAAAATACTCCATAGAAGACACCATCCACAAAACCACAACACCACAGGAGCCAGTGACAGACTTCTGCAGAGATGGAAATGGTTGATGCTCTAGTTCTAGTAAAATAAACAAACACACCCTAGACTCTAGAAGACTAGAGTACATAATAAAAAGGCACAGAAAGACATAATTAATGTTTATTTTGTACTTGGGAACCATATGTGCCTTTGAAAGAAAAATGCCAAACTGAAAAGTTGCCAGCAGGGATTGTCACTGTTAACTATCCTGGTTCAAAATACTACAAAATAAAACTCCTGTCTTTGGGAATTTAACAGCATTGTCCCTGTGACATTAAGGCTTATCTATTTTTATGGCTAGACACATTTATCTTTGAAGATATGTCTATGAACAGGGAGTATGGAATACAAGAAAATTATTTGCCTCAGATAAATATTGATTTTAAATAAAAGCAATATTTTCTGCAAAGGTACTTTTCCATTGTAGAAATATAGAAGTTGATGGTTATTCCCAGTGCCAGCAATTGCAGAGAACCATGCTGGAGCTGATTCTTCTAAACAGGATCATAGGCTTTTGATTCTAACACAACCTGGCCCCAAATAACTTTAGAAATACTAGAAAAACACACTTAAAACCTGAAAGTATTAAAAAAAACAGTGTCATGGAGACATATCAACAGCTTTGCTATTCTCCCAGCTACCACACGTAGGAAAATTCCTTAATTAACATCACCTCATTAAAAAAAAAAAAAAAAAAAAGCTACTGAAAGACACAAAGGAAGCGAACCAAAAAACAACCCTTTTATTTAGGGCATATACAACACAGTTTTGCTTTGTTCAAAGACTATAAAAGTCAAGGAAATGTTATCTTAGAACTTGGTGTTTAAACATGGTATTTCTTTGCCAAAAGTGATTATTGGTCACATGCGTTAGATGATATTGATTCGGCATTTTCCATGATGGGTATCTTTAAGATGAAAAATTGCCAGTAATAAATAGTGGGTCTTCAGTAGAGGATAATCCAGTTGCAATGCAAACTTCCCGATGAATCATCAGTCATGCAGCAATCTATTGAACTCATGGGATTCACAAATATCTTCATGAATGCCTACCAGTCACCTGAATGCTCATAAATAGTGAATAATGTGGGCTCTAAAAAACAAGGTAAATGTGCTGCCTGTCATTTTTTTTTTCATTCTTTAAGAGCAGATTCTGAAGAGAGCAAAATAACAAATTAATACACATTTTCAATGCAGTGAATTAGAGTTAAGGAAGAACTTATCCCCAAGGGAAAATGACCTGAAGATCTGTACATTCCTGTAGCTGGTAATTATGCAAAATTGCTTAGTTAGATATAACTCTTCTAAAAATGGTTGCACATCCAGTTTTAAACAGCAAAGTTTAATTTGCTGCTGCTGATAGGTGGGGCAAAAGTAGCTGACATGTTTTCTCCCAGGGGATTTCCTTTGAAGATCAGTACTATTTTTCAAGTTAAAAATCTGGAGAAGAGAAAAAGAGAGGACAGTATTTGGGAGGTAAAAGTTGAATTCTCTGAAAACATAATGGAAAGGGGAAAATGTGACACTATTATTTGGTTTAGAAATACTGAGTTGATACATGTGGGTGAATACTGCTAAAGTATTTGTAGCTATAAATGTTTATTTTGCTGTAGCACTTAGAAATATGAAATGGGACAATGGCAGAGACAGTTTATCATACAATAGAATATTATTCATAAGCATTTCCAGATACATGAAAGGTATTACAGATTGGATAGTATAGATACCAATTGTAGCTCAGGGAACACAGGAACTGCTAAAGCAGTACTCAGTAGTCTGCCTTCTCTGCTGTCTAACCCTTCACTATATGACCATATTTGTATGAGATACCACAGTGAGAGCTATATGTCCACACAAATCTCTATCTCTAGGGAAAAATATGAACTAAATTTAAAAAGTCAGTAGGTTCTTATTGCCTGAATTAGAGCTCAAGACAATCTAATACGTTAAAAGACTGCAAATATGTAGTTTACCAACAATGCAAGGTGTAAGAAATGCCTGTAAAAAAGAGTACAGGCACCATGGAGTATGAGAAAAAAAATATAATAATGTTTTCTCTTTTTATAGACTAAGATTGGGAAGATGTTTATTGTTTGGTTGAGATGAAGGCAAAGACATTCCACCTCTGAATGTAACAGGGTACTTCATTTCCTTTGTGCTGATTCTCTATTGCCTTTCTGAGAAAGGCATTCTGCAGTGATCATTTAATCTAAGTACCCAATTCTCATGGGATTTGTCCTTTCATTATTTTTTTTTATCTGATTAAAATGCTGCTTTTTTTTTTTTTTTATCCGAGTAGTTTGAGTATTTTATTGGCTTCTACAGGCAGGTAAATATTTATGGTGTACCAATAACTACAGATTTCTCTCATTAAATAAATTATGTCTCTAATATTTATGGAATTTGTAAATAACAGAGGAGAATTTTCTGAAGGTAGAAGACAGATGAAAGTTCTCTACTTTTCTCTCACGAAACAGCTGATCTCAGCTGTAGGTCAGAATACACCAATCTAAAATCTTGCCTCAGGTAGGTGTAGTTTTGTTCATGAAATCAGATGCAGCAAGCTTGAATTGAGCCAGCTTTGTGAGGACTCTTTATGTCTAAAACAAAGGTCAGTGTTAAGCTTGCCATGAAGAATGCATAAAATCACTGAGAACCAGCAGGTTCTCATAGTGCAGCCCTGATTCTGCGCTTCCAAATCAAAATGGGTCTACTCAATAGCTGTCAGTAAAATCAGTCTAGGTCAACCTCCTCAGCCATCAGATGCTGATAGTTTGAAAATCATTCTGTTGCCTTTTGCTCCCAGTGTCTGGCTTTGAGAGAAATGTTCCAAACATTTTGGCCAGGAGAATTGCTCAATACTAAAAAATACATTCCAGAAACTTAAGTTACCGTATCAGACATTAACACCTTTGCTCAGTAAGCAAAAAAAGGTAGATTGGATAGCTAATACCAGTGTCCTTGTATTGCAGAAAATGGCAGAGTATAATTGCATTCATTAACAAGCCAAACTTCATTATGAAACAATTGAGTTAGCTGGGACTTTTTAATTTGCTGATGCTCTTGGGCAGCTCTTCCTAAAACTTCAAGGATGTTCAGAAATATTTCTCTAATATCCAGCTTTATTTCTTTCATGGGTAGTTTATACTCATTTGCTTTGTGTCCTTAATGTTAGAGAGCATGTTGAGTTTTTATTTCCTCAGATCTATTTATAGATTTATTTTTCCCAGATCTATTTATAAATAATGCACTGATTGTTTCCTAGTATTATTTTACTAATTAATAGAGAGGTAAGTAGTCCTTCTGGACACTTATGACATACAATAGTGTTTTATTACAATGTCTTTGTGATACTGAATGTTGAAGAGGGATTTGCTGCAGCTCGCTTGTGCACTTAGTATTCTCTAATTTGTCTAATGTTCATGTCTGCGTATCCCAAAAGTTTGGCTGGTGTTCCAGCCCAGAGGTGTCCATAGTGCTGTGTGCAATTGAGAGAGACCACCTCTTCATCACACCTTACTCACTGGGTGATTAGCCAAAAGGGGATGAAACATCTTTTTTACCTGAAATGAGCTAATTTGTTTGTAGGCACTGCAAAATATGGACAAGGAACACGACTGGTTAAAACAGCAGGGTTTTTTTTGCTGTATCTCTTCCTTTCCATCCTAGTCTGCTCTCTTCTGTCTCTCAAAAAAGTGCCTGTAAATGTACATATTTTTTTAATGTTGCTGTCAGTTGAAGGTTTTTTTGTGACATTGTTGCAAAGTGCCATAGGTTGTTGTCTATTTTGTTTGATAGACTGTTGTCAAACATTTTCAGTTGAGCATGCATTGAAAAACAAACATTAAGGTCACTATAATTTTACTGTTAAGACAGAATAATAACTGATTGTTACAATCAATGTATCTTTTACTCACAGAAGGATTTTAACCCATGCTACAGTCTGAACCTCAGAGATTTATTTGTAGTGATTGATTTTTTTTTTTGTATATATGTATGGATTTTGGACTTGCCCACTTGCAAATCAAGAGAGGCTGTGGTGTTTCAGATGAGAAATTTGTGTAGCTCAGAAAGTGCTCTGCAGCAGCATCTCAAGCAGAGATGAAGACATGTGCAAGGACAGAACTAACGTGACACTTCACCTCAACACACTCTAAACATTTGCATTTGCAGAGCAACAGGCATGGACCTGTTTTCCACGTGTTAAGACATAATGGTCTTTTTAAAAAGGATTTAAAAGCTCACCCCTATACTTAACAGTCAATATTTAAAATACTTTTAATTGTCTAAACTCTCGCTACACTTTTGCTTTATCTGACAATAGTTGTAGCGTTAGGGAAGGATGAGGGGGCAGAAAACAGGTAAAACTAGTGAGAAATTATGTGAGGCCTGTGGAGTACTGACTGGTGGTCTATAGAGAAGTGGCTGGTGGATTGAGCAAAGTTATGTAAGGAAAATTCTGTTTGTAGAGAAATTCCTGAAAGAAGATGGAAGCATATGGAGCTAGAGACTCAATGGCTTGGCTGAACAGATTAACTCCATGTTGTTGTGCTCTGAGCCAGGCCTGTTATGGAATCTGTTATGGCTGTTTGATCTTAACGATTGTTCAGTGCCAGTTTCTGTCCAACTGTGTGTGAGAACAGCCTGAGAAATCTTCTTGTCCATACCATCTGACCTATGCACTTCTATTTGATGGCAGCTTCTCTTCTCTGTCCTCCTCTTTTATTAGTCTTTGTTTTCTTTTTAGCTTATTTTATTAGGACAGTAAGAAACTATGAGGTGAAAACAAAGTTTATTGATATACTAGGTTGCTTGATTGCCTGCTGAAGATTCTAGCTGTATTCTTTAAGATGAATTCTGAATTGTTTAACCATACAATTTACCTGGTCTCTCTTACTATTATAATCTCAATGTAGTACAACCTGCTCTGTTTTGATTCTCCTCTGCAGGTTTCAGGAGCACTGAGAATAGCGATATCTGACATTTAAGCCTTTTAACTATCCATCTTTCTTTTTTTTTAATATGTTTAAAACATAAATTGAAAAATGCAAAATGAAACAAAAAAAAAAACTGAGGTAGGTTTTAATAGGGGGAAAGAATAAAGCAAAACAGTTAAAGGAAGTAGGTAGGGATCCATATCTAAGTAAAATTGAGAGGTAATAGACTAGTCTTGGTTTACAAAGGAAGAGTGCCAGCAAGCATTAAAAATATCTGGTAATGGATATGAACTTTCTGTTAAGTGTGGTATTTCTTGCTAAAGAGAGAGATCAAAATTTTCATAAAAATTAAATCTTTGTCAAACTCCTTAAAAAGACAGATTTCTGAGGAAAGATGGCTGTAAAGGGTGATGCAACCTCTTGTTATAGAAAAGCATGTTTAGTGTAGTATACATACATAAAATAAAAGATGGTCAAGTTTTCATACCAGGGGCAGTTTCACACCTTTCAAAGTGACCCTGACATCCTCTAGCAGCATCCTCTTTTGTTGTGGAATTTTCATAAAGTTCTATGAAAATAATGCTGGAGATACAAAAAACTTTGACGACCAAACCATGGAACAATATGTTGTGGAACCTGCTGTGCATGCCTTTCCTGGCTGGCATTGTTGTTGACTAGAGGAAGATAAGAAGTATAGATAACACAATCACAAGGACAAATGTCTTTCTCTGATGACTTTATGTAGCACAGTAACACCCCCCACCCCCCACCCCAATGTTGAGAATAAGAATTTGCAAAAAAGCATGTGGGGAAAAACAGTAAACCAAAAGGGACTCCAAATTTTGTCAGAATTAACAAATTTATAAATTTCTGGTCAAGGCTGAATGATGTTTCAGGAAGCATCTTTCAGATGGAAAGAAAATGGCTAACTTAGTTTGGTTTTGTTTGTTTGGCTTTTTTTCTGGTCTATTTTTTGATTTTTGTTTGTTTGTTTATTTGTTTTTATCTTCAAGAAAGAAGTAATATCAAGATTAGAAATGCTTTCATAGCATTAAGTAAATCAGGAGTGTCTTGAAATCAAAGAGAGCCAATAGACTAAACTGAGAGTTTCTAATTGAATATTGACTTCTGTGGACCTTTACAAATGGATAGATGGCCTGATTACATGTTAGTGAAGAAATTATATATCTTTTAAAGTATGCTTCAAGTTCTTAGCAGAAGAATTTGATGACAACAATTGATCTGTTTGGGGCATCTACAGTCTTTCAGCTTTTCTATGAAAAAACAATAGTTTGATGAAATGTCTCAACCAAGACACATCTTAAAAGAAATCGGGGAGATGAAGCAGTAGATCTTCAGAATAAAAATTTGTATTATTAATTTATTTATTGATTTTACATTATACCATGAACACAATCAAATGTTACAACAAGAAATTTCAAAAATAGGGAACTTAATGAGACTCTTGCCTTAGGGCCAGGTCTCTACTGCAGCCTAGGGCTTCGTCATCTGTTTTCCTAGGTCCTCTTTTGGTTTGCTTACAGTAGTTAACCAAACTCAGATGCTGAAAAGCTATGAGTAGGAAGGCAAAATTTAATGAACTGTAAGTTCAAAGAGATATTCTGAAAAATACTTTTCTCTGAAGCATATGGTCTGATGATATTCTGCCACCTGGACTTTCAGAGATGTAGTGTCAGCAAAAGGATGAAAAGCAGGCTCTTCTTTTCACATGGCTATAGGAAAAATATAAAGAAGAGTCTTCTTTCCTCTCCAAATCTGCTAATTTGGTTCTTAATGTGCAACAACTTCTCTACACACTCCAAGGCACTTTACAATATTAGGTAGTGTGATTAGAGAGGTAATTAGGAAACTGTGTAATAATGGCATGAGAGAGAACTGATGTTTTAAAGCATGTACATTATAATCAAAGCCATTTAATTGCATGAATAAATAAATCAGATCAATTTCTTCTTGTAGAGATACCTCATGCTGCAAGTGAGGTTGGATGCTATGATTTAAAGTCAAAGTGGATAAATTAATCTTTTTTGACAGAGAATTCATTGATTCACACAAAGCCACCCAAAACAATTCAGAATGCTGTCTGGCAGTGGGGTCAGCACTAGAACATGTAGAGCCCCATGACAAGAATGACTCACAGTTATTTTTTAGTAATAACAGCAGCAGAGAGCTTGTGTACAAGCTCTTACATATATGAGAAAATTAATAAACAAAACCTGTCAGAATGAATGGAAGTGTTTAAATTTCTTCATGAAGTGAGAAAACATGAGGTTCACGGGTTAAGAAACTGCTTTGTTGACATAAAACCTTGAGGGGTTTTATCCAGAAATCTACATTCTTGCAGCTTGCTTCTGCAATTGCTTTTGAATTACTTCAAGTTGTCTCTTATCTTTTGCACAGTGTTGACAGTGGGGTGCATTAGATGATCTAAGACATTCTCTGGATGCATTAAAGATGCTGCTATACTTTCTGAAGGAGCTTGTCTAGACTATTCACAAAGCTTATTTCCTTTGCCAGTTACTAGCTCTTTTTCTATCTACCTTGAGCCATAGTTTTAGTTTAGGCTTGTTCCTGTGTCCAGATTTTTTAAAAAAAGAAAAAAAAACAAAGTAATAATCATTGAAAAATACTATTAGGCCATGGTGTTTTTAGTAGCAATCGTACAAATGCAGTAAAAAGAAATTATATTTTCAAAATTACATAAAATATATTTTTGATGGCACAAAATCACTGATTTTTTCATGTCAACAATCAAAATGTTAGTGAGCAGCTCTTTGCACTCTGCATGTGACATGGAAAATATGGATAAGGATTTTCTTATTTGCATATATAAGATCTTGAGACAGGTCAACAGGGAATTGCTGTTTTAGTTGACTGCTATAGGGGATGTTGCTTAGCATATTCTGTGCATACCTAAACAGCCCAGATTTTAATTACTATGGAAAATCATGCCATTGATGACATGAGAAATCTGACCTAGGGACTTTATGAAAACTGCATGTCTCTCTACAGTTTGCACTAGAGAGAAACCTCTTTACAAGGAAAAGTCATGAATCCATGATGTATGGAGGTGAGAAATTACAGCACAGGATGACATTTACACAGGTTAAAATACAATTGCATCCTGAGAATTTTTGAAAATTTTTAGCTTTCTGGGAAATATTTCTGAGAAGACATTCCTGTTGATATCAGGAAGAGAGTTCATTTAAAAGTTCTATGAAGTCTCATCAGAGGTCTGATTCTGTTAATTGTTTGGTGCCACAAGCTGTTACCAGGCACCTTGAGCTGAAACTGATGTTCATCAGAATAGAAAACTTTCACGTCTCACAGGGCAGGGTCCCTGTCATCTAATTTCCAGGACTGTAATGATCTGGGACACACCACTATGCACAGAGAGAGGCAATAGAAGATACTGTATTGCCATAATCAATTAATGCAGTCTCTTTGCTATTAGGAGCAGGGAGCTGTGTACATTTTTTGTTCTGCAGAACACTGAGTCTTATCTTTAATTGTACTACCATCTTTTGGGAAAAAAAAAAAAAAAAGAGAAAATGGAAATGGATAGCAGATATAAATACCATTTAGAGTCACTCATGCTAAGCTGCATTTTGGAGTTTCCGTGTAGAGTTTCCATTCGAAAATTTTCAAATTATGAGCACCCAAACATCTTTTGTACTATTTAGTAGTGCATAGTGCTAATTTAGTAGTTTGAATAAATTCAATAGGGCTAGTTTTTAGGAAAACAGCACATCATTCTTGAAACATGCCTTTAAATGATACCTTTAACAAAACTATATTTTTTTTCTGCCGTGGAGACACTATACATTTCTGCATTTCCCTATAACACTTTGATATTGAGGGTATACTTTGTGATAGCCACTTTTCAAGAAAAAGATGAAGCATTTACAGATGGAAACACAGCATGCAGATATGAGTCCTACTTATTTTGCCCATGTGATTAGAGCCAAGAATATCAGTGGGAGGCATACAGGAATGGAAAAAGGCAATAATTTAAAAAAAAATATTGCTGATAATTGCTTGATAAATATTGTTAATATATTTAGTGCGGCAGCAAAACTTGCTGTCTGGCTGAGCAAACTTTCTATATGTGTTTGATCCTGGATGTCAGTGAGGGTCAGAAACAGAAAGAGATAAATATTGTGAGAAAAACATAGTTGTTAAACTATCTGACTGTATATTTTTAATATATACATGGCTTTTCAGACATTCTGGAGGCTGAATGATATTTGACATCCTCCTTAAAGAGGTTAAGAGTTTATACAGGAAGGGAAGTAATACATTCACAGCATGGAGTAGTTTTTTGTTTGTTTGTTTGTTTGTTTGTTTTGATCTTTTTTAGCTACTGCAAGTTGTGGATAATGACTTTCTTTACTTTCTGAGTTTCTCGTTATCATAAAAAGCAGTACCTGAAGGGTATTGTATTTAAGCTGCAGTAGATCATTGCAGCTCATGTAGGTCTCAAAAAACATGGTGCAGCATAATGAATGGGTAGTGTTTCCAAATCTTCATTTCATCTTTTATGTACCTCATTAATTGCACACTCTTACTGCAGCTTTATTTATTTATATTGTGTTAGCAACTGAGCTGAAAGTTGAACACGGATCACCACAGACCTTTTCTAGTTTATTCATCATGGTTTCCAGCTAATAGTTACAGGTCTTACTGGCACATTAGGCAAATTACAGATGATTTTTTTGGGGGCAGGCTGGTAAGCTGTAGATGACCTCTTCTGTGGAAGCAGCTGTGAGGGAATGCAGTAGTTCTGGCAATCTGGTACTCTTGATACAGCAACTGGACACCTGCTAGGAACAAAAAGTAACTAGATATTCCGAAATAAAAGAAAAAAAAATGGAGGCATTTCATGTGATGTTAATCCTTGCTTTCTGGTTACATACTTGCAGCAGAAGTGGAATTTTTTACCAAAATACATATTTTTTTTACTTTTTAATTTTTTTTTTAACTAAAGATGGCTTTGTAGCTCACTTTGACAAAATATTTTTGTTTATAACTCCCAAGGCTATTAACTAATGTTCTGTTTTTACTGGCCTTGAGCTTTGTGTGGTTTAGGCAGTCCCCTGTAATTTTTCAAGTAAAAATTACTTCTCTTCAAGATGTGTCTCCTAGAAAAAGGATATTAGGGGAAGTTGTACACACATTGAATCCTTTAGTATATTTTTCACTGCTGAGGTTCTCTCTTGGGTCTATAAGTAGACTTTATGTTGTGCCGATTGTGCTGTATCATATCTACAAGTTTCATTCAGTGTTGATCAAGAAAATGACCGGAATAAAATCCAGGAATAAAAATAAATTTGCAGACTTTAATGTTTTTTATAAATATCTAGCATAATGTCATAGTGATAAAGGTAAATAGATAGTTCTTATTTTGCAGTATCTTACATCATGTACCCAGTTGTTTTCCTCTTTTAGTTTGCTCTTTCTGGAACAGCTTTTTGTTTTGGTATACTGTATCTACAGTTTTCTCTCTCCTATTTAGTTACCTCTTTAAGCACCAGATCTTCAGAAATTTTAAAAAAATTCCCTGCCTATAGATCCTAGACTCTGTTAGTTTGTATGACATTTTAAAACCCAGACATCTCAAGAATAAATAGTATTTTTGAATTTGGAGCATTGGAGCAAGATCTCCAAAGATGTTTGCACATCTTTGGTGAGTAAGACTGTTTTGGTTTAAAATAAAAAAAATAAAAGTTTTATGGTTGCAGCAGAATTATATGTTCTTACTATGTCAATCAGTGCTGTAGTTTTCACACCAATTCTTACTCTGCCTATATGAGATGAGCTCCTGACCATTTCATATTATGCAAGATACTATTTAACAAGATCATTTGTCATGGTAATATCTAAATTATTATGAGATAAGTCAAATCTGCATGCTAATAATTTAGAGTAGTTGTATTTTAAAACAGATCATTTTACTTCACCTAGAAACTTAGAAACGTATTCACTATGAACTTAATTATTGTTCAGAGCAAGAGGAAATCTTAAGGTAAAATGAAGTGTTATGCACACACATTTTCAGTCACACTAAAAATTTGTTGTCTATAACTTTTATTTTTATGTTTTGATCTAAAGCTGAAGTTATATTTTTGGCTTAGTCCATTTACAGAATTTCATACGGCACATTTCACAAGTCCGCAGTTTCACAAATACAGAAGAAGGCTGTGCTCTTAAAATGACAGACTGCTTCCATAAGCCATTTCTCTTATGGACAAAACAGATCATGTCATCTTGCAAAGTACAGCATCTGTGCCTGAAAAGAGGGTAACACATAGCAGTTGTTTTGGTATAGCTAGCTCTGTTTCTTTGTGCCCAAGATGGCAAGTTTAGTTTTGCACTGTTGAGCTTGTCAGAAAATGTGGAATATTTCATTTCATGAACTTAATACTAAAAAGTCTCATTTGTACAA
This sequence comes from Cinclus cinclus, assembly GCF_963662255.1. Classification (NCBI taxonomy): domain Eukaryota; kingdom Metazoa; phylum Chordata; class Aves; order Passeriformes; family Cinclidae; genus Cinclus; species Cinclus cinclus. Next base: position 85,264,710 of record NC_085046.1, on the reverse strand, counting down.
TTTTTTTCCTATATAATTTTAAAGTCTGGATAGGTTGTCTGTTTCTACATGGTCAGTAAATCTCTGGTCACCTGTTTTTCTCTGTCTACAAAAAGACCAATATGGTAAATTGTTTTGTTTTGGTTTTGGTTTTTTTTTTTTCTTTTTTGTTTGTTTTTTTTTGGTTTTTTTTTTGGTTTTTTGTTTTGTTTTGTTTTCTTTTTTGGATGATTCCTCCAATTACTGGTTATCTACAATGCAATATTTTTGGAATCTTCCTATAAAAATTATATTGAGAGAGATAAATTATTTTGCTAGAGGGGCATGATGTGTGGCATTGTAGGTCTCTATGTTCCTGCAGTGGGGTTTTGGAAGGTCTCTTGAACTTTGCGTTTGCTTTTCTATACTTTGGAACTCTTTATTTTCCATTTGGAAAACTCCTTAATATCTCTGAAGAATTCTATCACCAGAATCTGCCAGATCTTGTAAGTTTTAAAGTAGGGTAGCAATTAATTGATACTATTTAAAGAAAAGGAGGCAAAGAAAGCAAATAGGATTTTTTAGTTTGTTGGAGGGGAGTTCTGATTCTGTCTTAAATTGTGGCTGATTTCATGTGTATGGAGGTGTACATACATGAAAATAATTCATGTGCATACATGAAATTAAAAAAGCATAATTCTTATGCTATATACCTATAAGGATCAAAAGAAACATAGACTTTTCTTGTAACAGCAACAGAGCATTTCTATTATTTATTATATAGTTACTGTGTCTGTCACAAGAAGATGTGTAGGAAGTTGTTGTCTCCAAAAATCCCAATGGGCGGTATTTCTGCAGCCTTTCCAAAACAAAGGAAAAAAGCTTCCCATTAAGTGACACACTTGCCAGTAGTGAATTTTTTTAGATCAATATCCAAGTTATAATAGATGGGTTTTTTTAGTTTGGAAACACAGCAAATTTTCTGGGTTTAGGTGAGCAGACTTTCAGCGTCACTTGGATTTATCAGTTCAGAATCACTGAGAACCAACGGTACCTTTTATATTTTATTAGCTAAACAAACATGAAGTACTGTTGTAGCACCATTTTGAAGCAGGTACAATCCACTGAGAACCTAAAGCTTGGGTTTAGTACCACTGGGTTCAATGCAGCTATCAGTATTTACAGCAAACATAAGATTTAGTTCCCTCTGAATTCCCTATAAGAGGTTCACTCTCAAAAAGGTTTACAATCTCTCTACAGGTAGGGAAATTTTTAGTCCTTTCATTGTGCTTACTTCTCTTCAAATTGCTTTTCAAGTACCTGGAAGATTATGTACTTATACTGCTCGAGGACCATTCTTAAAAATAAGTAACATAATTATCTAGTTAATCAGACAGAGGTGGGTTCTTGTTTCTTATTTTCATGCTGGCTGCATGTTTTGTTTTTTTTTTTCTTCTGAGTCAAATTTCTGCTTTCATCTCTGCACAAAAGGTTTTGTTTTGTCCCCTAAGAGGGCACAGCAACCATAGGCACACAATGCAAGGTAGATTTAAGGCCCCATTCCCTGGGAGGAAATGAACAGGATTCAGTAAGTAAATAATTCTTCGAAGTCATTTGAGAAAAATGTTTACTTTTTATATATGTGTTTTGAACACCATATGAAGAGTTGTGCATCCCAACAGCTGTGGGGAGGTAATGGGCAACACTGCTGACAGCACAGTGTTTTCAGGTTCACAGAGGCAGAACATATCCATCCTTGGAAGCCTATGCATCTGGCCAGCTCCCAAGACCAGATTGAGATTTTATTACATGACACTGCTTTGGACAGTAGAGATTTATTTAAAAATGCTGCCAATGGGAAGTATGTCAAAAGCAGTTCTTTACTCCCTCAGAATGACAGCTGCAAATTGATATCTGGATCTTCCACCAGCTGTTTGGAGCTCTCTGACCTTTCCGTGTGAGAGGGTCACACTGGGCACACATGTTCCTTTCTGACCTTAAAATTAATAGACTCTAGAGGTGAAAAATGAAGGTTCAGTCTAAGGAAAGCAGGGTTTGGTTCAAGTCAGAAAATGCGTGTTGTAAGTATACTTTAGAGAAAAACAACTCAGCTTGAGTGAACTTGAAAACAGAATTACTGTTTTTTTACCAGGTATGCCTTTCATCACTGTGTAAGATAGCAAACTTGATAAAGATATTTGGGAGACTGAAAGAAGGTAAAAATTGGTGCTCTTGGTGCATTTCCCCACTTCTCTTGAAAATTTAGTTTAATTAACTAATGGTCCAGGTGTTCTTTTGCTTAGGGTTTGAATATTTTATATTCAGTATTAACATTTCTTTCAGTGAGTTTTTAATATTTTTTTTCTTTTCATTATTCTTTTTACATTTTATTAATTGTGGAACTGTGACCAGCTTGCAAAATACCTCACAAAGTCCTGAGAGTTCCTTGAGTAATGCATTTTTCAGTTTGGTAGTCAGATACCAGTCAGTAAAATATTAGGACTCAGGAGACTCCTAAAGGGAATTACTTAAAATTGAGATAGGAAAGGTGGGATGGTTTTTCCCTTAGACAAAGATCTTTTGCTATTTGAAATTCTATTTAGGTAAGCTTGTCTCTTTAATGTTAACACTTCAATAAAACACTTTTTCTGTACTGCTGTTTGAAAGAAACTAATAATTATATATATTTTGTTTTTTTCTACTGTCAGAATTAAATGTTTCTCTATCTTCAAAACCTTAGTCTCTGTATTTTAAAGCTGAATTCCCAAATGGGCTTAGTCCTCTTGAAGCTGAACTTCTTGATAAATTTTCTATTAAATAAAAAATTTTATCCATCTCTTCTGGGAGACGAATGTGCTATTGCTTCAACATAATTTATTAGATTGTTGTAGTTATCAAAGTGGCCATGGAGCCTGGCCCAGAATTTTGGCATGTTGCCAGTGTTGGTTAGAAACTGATTTTCATAATTTTGTATGTGTTAAACTATGGTAAAATTGTACTTTGGACAGGGTTGAATTATTTGGAATTTTTAGAGCTTGTATTTAAGATAAAGAAGTGAGAAAAATAGAGCTTGTGAGTATACATCCATTATTTTATATTTTAATTTTTCCTTCAGTGGTTGTGGTGGAGGTTTTGATCATATTCAGAGAGAAAATTTTAAACCAGCAGACTTTCTTCTGTGACATTATTCACAAGAATCTTTTTGACTTGTTAGGCCCAGGTTTTAAACTCAAAGTTTAAAATCAAAAGCGATTTTAAAAGTTTCAATAGGGTTTACAAAACCATTGTTGATTATTTGTATCTTTAAATATTTCCCACCATTTCTAAATACAAGCTTATGTGAACTTCCACAAAAAGAATCAGATTTAGTAGTCAATATTCCTGTGGGAGAGAGAGATTGCCCTTTTATTTAGGCCTCATTAGATCAGCTGTCTCCAGTCAGGGATCCATTCCTGCTGGAAATTATGACAATGTTGGTCAACTAATGCAGCAGTTTGGATATTGTATTTCCCCTCTGTCTCTTCATTCTTATGTTATTTAGAAAGGTGGATATGTAAAGAATTTTAAATTTGTACCAGATCCTTCTGAGAAACTAAACAATTATAAAATTATATAACAATGTATTTTATATTAACACTAGAGTAACAATAATTTGTTACTGTTATTAATTTTGTTTGAAGCACTAAATTAATTATCTTAATATAAAAATAATAGAACTAATATGGTACAACAGCTAGCAGCTAACATGAAGATGAAATATTTTGTCATGTCTGAGACAAAGTATTTTAAATTTTCCACTGAAAATGTAATCTAAAGAATAATTTTCCCCTGAGGTGTTTCTTAAGAGAAACAGTACTTTTTGGTAAAACCTGTCCATCAGAAAATAAGGAGGCCAGATATGCTCTGAATGTTTATATGACAATGTTTTCTTCATGTAGATAGTGCTATTCAAGATGACGGTGTCATATTTGGTTGGCCCTCCCCAGATCTGGATTCCAGGAAGTTATTGCAAACCTGTTGTTGAATCTGATCAGACTCTATTAATTTCAAAGATGAAGGCAAAGAGAAGAAATTGAATCTCACACTTAATTTAGGAGCCCACTTGTCTTGATTGAATTAAGCTCTCTCACTTCTGCTAATTCTTGTGAACTCCTAAGTGATTCTTAAAGCATTTTTTCAGGAATGTAAAGTGTTTTATGTGTCTTCCTGCTGTGCTTCTATGTCTTGAAAAACAACACAAAAAAGTCAAAACCCATTAGGAGTCTGAAGCTGCTAACTTTCAGTGATCAAAAGAAAGAGAAAAAAGGAAGTAACATTTTGAACCAAGGGAATAATCAAATCTGTGAGGGTATTATAGATCCACCTCTGTATATGACCCTCAGCAGTGAGTTGAACATGTTTCAGATGTAACACTACTAATTTCATCTTTGGTTTCTCTACTGTCAACGAGGTCCTTTCCATGCGGTCAAATAATTTGAATATGCTAAATTTCATCAGAGGCATTACAAAGGTTAGAAATGGGCCAGGTACTGAACTGACTAGAGTGAAACTTTACATGAACTGGTCCTCTTTCATAACTGTGTTCAAGGTCTTCTTACTTCCTCTTTTCAAATACAAGAAAAATTGAAATATTAGTTTTAGGATTGTTTGGTGATTCCCCAGTTGTTTATTTTTCATTGGTTTTGTCTATTTTGTAAGGGATGTTGAGAATTTTAGCAGCAAAAAATATTTTTAAGATGTGTGTATTTAATATAGTGTAGCTCCTTTGAAATGCCTTTACCTGTTTCTGATAAATTTACCATTTATGTAACATTGGGTGAATTTGGAAATGAAATATTGGTGCCATATATGATTCCGATCTGGGAGGAAGATAATTTCAGAGGCAGCTATTATTTAAGTTATTTTGCTTGAGTTTCTAGGATGTCAAATTCTGAAAAAAAATTTCAAATTCTTATACTAGATTTCTAGTGCCATTTTAACTGTTTCCATAAGTGCTCAGATTTCATCTACTTCACCAGAAGAGTGTGGAACTCCTGTAGTTCCTTGCTCAGACCTGTTGTGGTTTGGGTACCCTTGGATTCTGAAAAGAAACACTGTCTGTGGTTAGTCACTGTGTCACGCTGTGTTATTTTCTGAGAGGAGATGCTGATAGATTGTTTGAAGAGATATACTACTCATCAAATGACATGGCAAAAAATTACTCTGGAGTTCAACACCTCAAAGATAGAGCCAAGAGACTGTATTGTTTTTTCTTGTGTTTCCTGAATTGAACTTCTCTGAGGAAATTAGTAATCAAATAAGCAATTTTCACAATTTTGCTTGTAAGAGATAGTAGCACATTCTTATCAATATGTGTCTACTTAGTACTCAGGAAATATTTTGTATTCAATGTATGCCATCTACAAACTGTGTAAGGCTTGGTTAGAAATGCTCAGCTACTTTAGGATTTTAAAACTGCTTTAGCTCTGATCCCGGCCATAGTTGCCCTCTGTGTAGTCTCAGGAAGAAATTCACACAAAGAAATCGAGACTGAATGGATTTACATAATGTTCTTAAGGTCTGAGCAACATGTTACATAGCTGTCAAGTTTTTCTTTTGTGTCCCTGTGCCCTGTGACTTTTTCTAAGTGAGAATTAATGATTCTTTTTCAAGTTGGCCTACAGTAAAAGTAGGTTCAGTTGATTAGAGTATCATAGATTAAGGATTTAACAGGATTTATGTATGCATTTCTGGAATGAATCTCCTTATAATAAACATCAGGAATATATTAATTCCAATTGTGAAAATATAGCATATATTAGAACCAGTATCTAGGCAAAACATTTGCTTATGTGTTTTCAGGGCTCCTAACAGGGTTATTAGTTAGTGGAAGTTAGAATTATGACAATTACACACGGAGGTACATGTAGTATCTGATTAAGAGAATCTGGGAAATCAGGGCTCTGAGTAACCATTTGACAAGTTCAACCTCTTTTTATTCAGTTCTCTTTCTTAATTAATTATTGATATTTGGAATCAGAAGTTCTCTGAGCCATGTCTCATAAAGAACTTGCTGGTGAATTGAACATATCTTCATGAATTCTGGTGTAATTAAATTAATTAGAACATAGCATCATGCTGCTTGTCACCTTTGTAAGCATTACTTAATGCCATAAAATATAATTGCAGACATTATACCATTACTCATGGCAGATTACATAAAGCTAAGAAGGCAGATGGTCTGTGAGGTACCTGACAAAGCATAGCCCTGAAGTTTGAGAGCTATCTCTCATTAGAATTTATTTTATTTTTTAAAATTTCGAGTATATGAATTCTTACATAATTATGTTCAGTATTCACTAGTTTCAAAACATTTTTTCTGCTCTTAAGCTTCTTTTCTGCAGGCAACTCGCTTGGTTTCATAAATTAAAATTTTCAAAAAAGAATTTTGATCCTGTAGCTAATTAACATCTTTTGTTTGTTTCAAAAGACAGCCATACACTTTGGCTTGTCTAAGCAAATATTCAAACAGAAGTAAAATTGTAGCTTACTAATTGGTTCTTCATTCCAGGTGATATCTCTGTCTCTAGGTACTGTGAGTGGTTAGCTTATTTTCTTGTCCTTGGCTCTGTTAATTGACTTTTATTTACACATTAAATAAGCTTTTGATGAGACAGCACTTATGGCATTTAGAGACCCATCAAAAAATATGTTCCTGGGTTACTTTCAGTTAGAATCGATGGGCTGACTTTAAGCTACATACTGACTGTTTGAATCCACTTTCTGTAAATACATACTTATGCCTCTGGGAATCACATTTATTTACATGCAGATATTTCTAAATCTTTTGCAGAAACATCTCCCCCCTCTTGCATTTTCTTTATTTACTTTGATTTTGAATAATTTATCAGTGAAGTCTCCTATTTATTCTCCTGTTTTGATTGTTTTCTAGAACACTAGGCTGTACAACAAAGCTGAAGAAGTCCAAGAGGTATTTTGAGGAGCACATGGTTTTGAATAGTTTGTTCCCAAGAGATGGTTACAGATATTTAAGTTCAATATGTCTTCATTGTCCTTCAATTCATGAAGATTCACCATCAGCATTCCATTTCTCTGAAAGCTTAGAGTTAGCTGAACAATTGGTTTTAGTGATACTTGCTTTAACTTAGCTGAAATATTTTCTTGTTTTGGTTACTCTGAATAAATAAATTTCACATTCCCTTATGAATTATGCAGTTTCGCTTTCTGACCTTTTTTATTCTTATATATATATATGGTTGGACTTGAGGATCTTAAAGGTCATTTCAAACCTTAATGATTTTCTCTGATTCCATTTGTACTTCATTCAGATCATTACTTCCTGAAACTGTTGTTTCTTTTTAAGGAGTAAATTTAGGGGTTTATTTCTGTATCTGTAGTTACACCAGAAAAGTAATAAAAATTAGTTCCTAGTATGCAGAAGACTAGATACTATAGAGATAAACCTAAAAAATGCCCGTACTTTCCCTTTTTCTTTCTGATGATCTTTTCTTTTACATTTACTCTTTTTTTTTTCTGAGATAATCCTTATTTATCTTGACTCCCATTGATCCCTTATGCATTCCTCCAGACTTCATCTTCCATGTAGCTGTCTTTTCCTAATTTTCTTTTTCAAATTTCTCTTTGTTGCCTCAATCTGCCTCTAGCACAATCCAGCAAAGGTCCATAGAGAAAGGAGAGTGAGCTTCAAGTCATCATATTTTCACCCAGCATAATCACATTAGATAATCATATAATACACTTGGATTAATGCAAATTGACAGAAAAAAAAAAAGTAATAGATCTTGATGACAATTTTGCAAAACATTGTAGCTTCAGAGCAGCATTACTTTTGAACACTTCTGTGCTTTTGATATAGAGTTTTAGCCAGTATTAATTTTAATGCTGCCCCAAAGAGCATGCTAACCCGACCTTTTGTTTAGTAACATTACAATATTAGAACAGATTTTTAAAAATCTTGGCAGAACCAGTGAATAAGAACAGGAGGGACATCAATTAAGTCAGGAGACAACACAATATGATGCTATTACATCAACTCACAGTAAATCTGAGCAGTTAGAAGCAAACTTGTCCGAACCTGGAAAAAAACTCTTCTGACTTAGAGCTTGGAACTCTGAAATGGCACTGGGCTTGTTTTTCAGAGTGACTAGGACAATAAATCTCTTTCTGCAGAGTTAATAACAGCTGGGACAATGAAGGTGCAGCTAGGTATGAATATGGGATGCCCAAGAAGTTAGGTTTAGATGGCTTTAGGATTTTATTAATAAAATGAATCATCAGTCAGAGCTGAATTTGATGGAGTGTTTGCAAAATGCATATCAGTTATTTTTAGCAGCACAGTCTTTAACTTTGCTCTATCATAGACCCTTTTTCACGGATCCAGATGTACTTGATTGATTCAATTCCACGGAAATTAAATGACCACATGCGTGATGTCTCAGCAGTGCAGGCTTAAAATAGGAAGACTCTTACAAGTCTAAGAGCTCTGGAGGTTTTTATGCACTCAGAATATGACCAGTGCTGGACTTGTTGATTTGAATATAGATTTCATTGTGATTAATCATACCTCCGTTATTATAACTTACTCCACATGGAAAATGGGAAGTCTGTGTTCACGGCACATTGTGAGATCTCAGTGAGATGCCCTTGTTTTGCTTTCTTCCTGTGTCTTATAACTTCGCTCTTACAAGAGACCACAGAGCTAATAGTAAAGATATGTTGATTTAAGTGTTCTTTCACTGAAATAGACAGAGCTGGTTTTTGCTGGGAGAGATCATTTATCAAAGAGAAGTTTCCCAGAAAACCAAGCTATCAAATTGGAAAAGATCATGTGAAAAACAGAGCTCATGCTAAGCTAATAAAAACTACTAAATGATGAATTATTAAAATTATTTATCACCTTCACTTACTTATCAGGATCCATTTTTATCTCTATTGCTCCTGCAATGTCTCTGTTCTGAGAAACTGCATTTCCTGGTGGTTAGCTACTCCTTTCTAACTCCTGATTTGTAGTCCAGGTATATAATTTTTTTCACATAATAATAGTGTCTCTAGATATAAGTAACTCTCCTTTCTCAATTTTCTCATACGTACCTATTTGATATGTCTCTAGTCAGTAATCATATCTCTTCTGAATCTTCTTTTCAGGCTCAAATAACTCAGCCAATTTCTAGATATCAGTTTTTAGACATCACCTTTCCTCTTCCATTAACACTTTTGCCCATCCTAATAACTAGTTCAGATTGAAAAAACCAAATTGAATATATGTGACTGAATATGTGTGAAAAAATGTGTGACTTGACTTGCATATAATATTTTAGGTGAGGTCTAACCAACATTTTATTTGATGGCATTAATAGCTTCTTACACTTATTCATTTCATAATTTTTGTTTCTTTTTTTCCTCATTACATCACACTCTTGACTTACAGTCAACAGGTGGTCAATTTATCCAAGTCCTGCTTCTAATGTGTATTATTCTTCTTTCTGTGTAGTGTGATGATAAACAAAATTCTTGCTTTAAATCTGCTCTTTCTTTTATTGATTTTTAATTTCATATCATTTTTGGTATTGCAATCTTCAAGGCAAGTAATTTTTATAATATTATATGTCTGCCCCTCTGGGACAATAATGCCCTCCACATATATTTTGCCAGAGTGTATGGTTCATTAATGCTAATGTGTACTGCATAGTAATTATTTTCTTTTATTTGTCTGAGGATCTTCAACAGTAATTTTCAGAAGTCCAGACAATTTCCAGGTACTTTTTACTTGGAAAAAGTCATCTGTTGACCAGAAACTAAAACATCTAATGATAGGGAAGATTATGCTGCATTAAGTTGTGTTTCAGAGTCTGAAACAGATTTATATTATCTCAAGTTTAGGAGAGGGAGAAGCATGAAAAAGTTCACATGCTGTGTAACGAAGGAAGGAAAATATGCTTATGTTGTGAATATATATATATATATGTAATTGGTTGAACTTTGTTTCCTAAATGAGGAGTAAGATAACCTTCATGACAGTTCTTTTACTATGCTTGTTATTATACATGTTATAATACTTGCCTATTCCTGTGTGGATTTACTATATCTACAAAATCTGTGTATTCACTGGAATTGTGGAGGGCAGGCAAGAGTCAGAGAACCATGTAGAAAGTCTTCATTTCAATAAAGAAGTATTTTACTGTGAGACTCTAAGTGCCAACAAACGACAAGACATAGTGTCTGCCTGGACATGACAACTTACTCCCATTCCTGTGCTTTCTTGAAGTACCACGCATCTTTTTTCCTCCTGTGATCCATTGATTCTTTGCTCACAGTCTTTTCCTCCATCAGTCAGTGACTTTAATCCTCTCTTTGCTTAAAACTCTGCTTGATGTAAGTGTTATCACAAGGAGTAGGCACTAAAGTGGAAGAATATAAATGTTGCACTTCTGGTAAATTGGCAAAGAATCTTACTTTTTTTCTGGTTTTATTTAAAAAGTCTCCATAAATATTTCTTTTTCAGTTTCTAAAACTGCATAATTAGGAAAATAATTTATGTTTTCTATCCTTCATAATTACCTTCTTTCTGAAGAAAAGCCAAAATTCTTCCCTGTAGCATATATTTTTTTGTGTTCTTCCTTGATTTTGTGGTTTCCAAATTAACTACAAATCCTCCTCTGCCATCACTTAGTAGCATGGGACCCTGTTACTTACGGGTTACTTCTTTTTCCAAATCCAGACTGGGAGCTATAATGAACAGGGGTAACGTGACCCTGTGGGAGAGGAAGAGATATTTTTAGGCTTGGGAGTTTGTTGTTTGTTGTTTTGCTTGTTTGCTTGTTGGGGCTTTTTGGTGACTTCTGGTTGGTTGGTTGTTTCAGCATATCTGCTTTTAAGAATTTTCTGCTATAAGGAAAACCACAAGGCTAAGCTAAGAGTTATTTCTTGTGGCAGTTTGTCAAACTTATGCCTTTTTGATTGTCATCTTGTCACTGGATGCTAGAGTGTTCCTGATGTTGTACCCTGACCTCTATGTGCATTTGTCATTTGGATTTGTAATTCTTGCAAAGGACCCCGTTCCAGGCAAAAGAAGGGAGGGAAAGTCCCACTTTCCTTCTTTTCAGTAAGAGCAGTTGTAATACCAAAATATGCAAGGGGCACACCAGATGGACTGTGGACAGTGCCTTAGGAGTGCATGCAATAATAATAACACCATTAATAATTGATAGCTGCACTAGACTGGGCCTTCCAGCATTGCTTTGTCTGGAACTTACCAAATATTTCTAAATAACATAGGTTCCCTTTAATACCCAGCATATCAGCTGTAAGCTTATTACAAAATTGGCTCAACTTGGAGTGGGCCTGATAATAAATGTGATGTCAGTCACCCCAGCAGCATTGTAGGAAAAAAATCAATCCATTTTCTTTGAAAGTCTGGAACAGCTGTGAAATTAGAACAAAGTGATGTGTGATATATGATGCAATACATATCCTTATGAGTTTTCTTAGTACTGAATTAAGGAAAATCTTAGTGAGTGTCTGAGAAAGTTAATTGGCTATTTGGGAATCTGTGGAGTTTCTGACCATCTGAATGGCTGACATAGGATATAGCTCAAAAAAATAAAATTCAAACGGCCATGAAACATTCCCAGGTTTAAAGTGCTCTGCATCTGCAAAGAGAAGAAAAAAAGTATATCTTCTTAAGTCTTGTAAAATGCAGAAAAATATATTCTAACTAGACAATAATCCAATGCAGACTATGTTTCAGTTATGATTCCCAGGATAGAAAGACTTATTTTACCTGTAACTTTGGGTTGCTTCATATTTTTTCTTATGTTTGATAAAGCTCTTATTTTGCTTTAGCTGAGCCATTCAAATTTTACTACTTAAGAATTTAAAATCTGACATTATAAACTTGATTTTCTGAAGCTGCTGCAGAAGCCTGCAAGCATCCCTGGTGGATAGGTTGGAAGTGATGGCCAAATAGGGGGATACTGCAAGTTTCAATACCATTGCTTCTCAATCTGTGTTTTAGTATTATACCAGACAATTCTGTAAGCACTATGGGAGACTTTTATTCTTCAAATCTGACTCCTGTCCAAGCAACACTGGTTCCTAAGAAGACTTAAATACTATTTGATATTTTCTCCACATTTGTGGCAGTTATAATGATTTTACCTTGTACATTTCTGCTTATACCTGAAGATTTCTGTTGAGAATGTAAGACTCTCAGTGGAAGACAGAAAGGAAGTGTCAGTCTTTTTACCTTCCAGAATTACAGTGACATCATTAGGCTTTAGTCCCTTTTTTTTGTTCAGTCTCTTTGGGCTTGTTAAGGAGTTATAAAAGTATTACAAGACCGGCAATGAAGCATAAAGACAAAAAGTTGTCACAGGAATTACCACTAAAAAACAAAAAACCCTTAAAAACACAAAAAAACAAACAAAACCCCAAACAAACTAAAATAAAATAAAGGGAGAACAACAGTTAGCATTGATTAGCTTCATGGAATCAGTTTGGGGTAGGGTTATTTTAGTGTGTGTGTGTCCTGTTCCCCCAGCTTCTTAGTCTGCATACTGTGATTATGGCTGTCTTCCCTATTTCTCTCCTTCTTAATGACTTTATAACCTGATTGCCAATTTGACCTGGGGTGGAAATGGCCAGTATCTTGTATTTCCATTAATATCATTACAATAGACGTTCAGGTAAATTGATTTTCTCTCTGAGCAAAAAGATGTAATCCTTATCAGAGAATCCACACTGGAAAAAACTTAGAAATGTGCTTGTTTTCAATTGCTGCTCACAGAATAAGTTTACTATTACCAATGAAAGAATAATAAGCTTATTTTTAAAATTTCATGTATTTAGCATTTCCAACCAAAGCTAAGGGTTTGTTTTCTAAATGTGGCAGTGATGTGCTGTTTCAGCAAGAATGTATTTTGAATAAGGTCTTCCCAACTTTAGCCAACCAATGCAATTCAGAGTGTTTCAAGTTTGATACATATTCATAGTGTTCCCTGCAATAATAAGCAATGACAGCAAGAAAGAGCAATTTCTCTTAAAATCTTCTTTAATTGTTTCACTGTTGTAGGATTTACAGCTGTGGTTGGAAGCCTCACCATGCTCTGAAGGTTTTGTTTCTAGCAATTAATTTTCATCTTTATATGCATCTATTTACACATGGTTGGTTAATATGAAAATAATCTAATCAGGTGTCTAGGAATGGACAATAATTTTTCAGGTCACTAAATTCGATACAGTTTTTCTGTGCTGACAAAGACTTCTTCAGTGCTGCTTTCAGCATGTGGGATGTCTGTTGGCACATGCTGCTTCACAGCTGCTGAATTACTGCAATCTCAGGTGACTGCTGTGTGCTGCAGCATCATCCAAGTTCGGACACAGCTTTGCCAATCGCTTGAGTCATGCCATTGATGGGGAGGAAATTTAGGTCCTTCCTTTCTTTCATTGGACAGCCTCTGCCTAGTTAGGCATCAGGACATAAATCTGTATTGCGAGCTTTGGACTGAACTTTGTCTTCTCTGTGTGCATTTTTTTTTTTTTTTTATGTATTTCAGGAATAAAATGAAAACCCTTCAATTTAATATTATTCTCAAAATAGTTTTTGGGGTTTCTTTAAAATCTTTTATATAGAATTTACTGGTGTTCTTAATACTGAAGAGATGTAGCAAAATTATATTTCATCATGTATCAAGGTGCTATTTGAAAGTATATATGGAGGAAAGATATCCCATGCACCAGAAAAATTGTATTCTGCTAAAAAATACAGGCTATTTTCTCATATTTTCTCCACACCTAGTAGCTATTTTTCTTCTCATAAAGAGCCTTTCATCTGGAAATTCTAAATGACTAGCACATCATCTGTGAGATGGTACTAGCAAAAAAGTAGGGGTTTTACATTATTTGGAGGGAGATGCAGTAAGTTTTCCCTCCATATTGTAACCTGAAAAATATGTCAGAAATTCCAGTCTGCTTTTAGCTTTTTAGCAATTAATGCCACTTTTGAATGTGAGATGAACTAAGCACACAAGATATTATCAGTTTGCATGATTTTTCTAGTGCATTTTCAAAAGTGCCTGAGAGAATTAAGCATTCAGTTCTCAATGAGAGTAAAGGAAATTAAGATACTCTTTAAAGGAGTTAAGGGAGCTTTTGAAAATGTAGCATAACATCTTTGCAGACTGTGAGAGTCTAATGCTTTATATTGCTCTTAATAAGAGAGAAATAGCCCAGAAGACTGAATAGTAAGATTTCTGATGATCTGTCCACAAGAATGGTTTTATACTACTATGATATTATACATATAGGTTATTGTTCCTTCAGATTTGTTCTGTGCATGGAAAAAAAAATGTTCTTTTCTACAAGGCCTCTTTTGTTTTGGAATTGAAACAGACATATCTATGGAAAGCAAAATTGATGATGGTTGATTTCCTAAAATTCTCCAAGTCCCTGGTACTTAATTACCCAGCTGAGTTAATTCTGCAATGTTTCCCTGCTCTGAAAGAATTAATGTCTTCTACATAGGTGCCTTTTCCATGTTATTTTCAGCAACTTAATGATTTTGACACCTCAGTTCTTTTCACCAGTTTTGACTGAAAATAAAGATCTGAGAGATAGATATATGAAGGTCCTAAGGCTCATTTCCTTGGGACACTAGGTTAAGAAAACTAGCCAGAATTAATAGGGGTTTTGGAAAAGATAAGAGTAAGGAATTAAATAGCATGAGTTTACAGCATAAAGTGTTGAATCTTCCAGAGCACCTATGACCTAATATATATTTGGAAGAAGAACTGTGTTTTGTTGTTTTTTTGGGTTTTTTTAGTAATATTATTCCCTAACGTTTAGATATGCAAGACTTTACATTTTTCCTTGATATCTTTATTTTCCCCTGTTCCATGACTGTAGGATTGAAAATATGGAATATTTCAGCATTGGCTCTTTTTTTACTTAGGGAATTTGCCTGAGTAATAGTGACATGGCCTTGTGATTTTCCCATATGTTATCTAGATGAAGACTTGTTATATAAACAAAGATAAATAGTATGCAGTTTAAATTTATGATTTATGTATGAATAATTTTATGTAACTTTGGAATGAGTTAGCTAATTTGCCTTATCCTGGGATATTATTCTGCTACACTACCATTAACCTATGAAATAGACAAATGAAGCTATATTTTGTTTCCAATAAGTAATTCTTATATTTCTAGATACTTTCTGTTTCTTTAACACTATAAGTTTATCTTGAGAAATAAATTCTGAATGGTAAGAAGGAGGTTTCACCCCACCCCTCCCTTCCACTACCCCATGGAAATCTCAAGGGGAAATTTATCATCCATAGGTTTCTTTAATCAGTGTCACTGAGTCACTGTTTTCCTGATAGGAGCATGACAGTTGTTCTTGGCTTTAAAAATTACCTCAGGATAAACTGCAGCCCCCTGGAAGTGCTGGAAAACAGTTCAGAGGGCCCAGTGAATAAAGGTGAACATTAGAGAGTTCAAAGCATTTCACAGAAAACATAGATTTGACAAATACACTGTGTGTAAAAAAAAACAGATGGGAAAAAAATCAAGAATAATTAAGGACACTTCTTTCATCCAGGAAAATGTCCAGAAGAACTCCTGGTCTCAAAAAAAACTTTCATCTTCAAAAGTGAAATCTTGTGCTAGATTCAAGTACATCTGGCCAATAGTTTGTTCTTCCAAGTAAATAATGATGATGAAGACAACACAGTAGATCAAGTTCTCTCCTAATTATTTGATGTGTGAGGAAGGGATGTGCACCACTGAGTTTATGGTTTGACCTAGACTTCATACATGGATAGAAAAGAGATTGTCTTGGTGGAAAGTGTCCTGTTTTGCCACTTTCAGGTTTGCTTTTGATATTGTTAAATATAGAGCTAATTGACTTGTAGAACCACTTGACAACCCTCACTCAGAGTTGCCTAGTCTCACTAAAACTGACATGAATAATAGAAATATTTATGGACATGGGAATGGTAACAAATACGAAATCTATAATCTAATTCCAAACCAGTTTCATACTCTCAGGATTTTCTGCACTGTAATTATTGGTCTGTCAATAGAAAATCACCTTTCTGGAGAAGGTATGCAAGGTAACTAGCTAGGGACTGTGTCTATGTAGGACATCAGCTGAGAAATTGTATGTATTTACTGCTTAGGGTGGGAGCATGCATGAGGCTGGGGTGTGGAACATGTCATGTTTGCACTGGTGTGAAGAATTCCACACAGATTAAGGTGTTCCTCATCTCTCACTGATGGGAATATGTGGAAGCTCTGGAAGAATCTATTTTCATTGGTAGTTCTATATGGTCAATCTGTACATCAACACTCAGACATACAGTTCCCTGGCTACTTGTAAGTTAGACATAGTATGCCAAGAATGCAGCTTCTAACTAGAAAAATAAGCAGCTTGAGGGAGAGCACCTTGCTACTGAGGAATACAGTGGTGATGATGCTACTTGGGCAGATGGTACCTATGCTTAAATAGTTAAGTTCTTGAACTACTTTCCAAATTAGCTTCTGAGTTAAATGTTAAGGGTGCTAAATCTTGACAGGAAAGACTGCATATTGACAGTTCCTGCTGAGGTATAACTAATGATATTAAACCTTTCTTTATGTATCTCCAGTCTGACTGCATTCACTTCTCTAAAAATATTGCCTTTAAAAGATTTACATGTCTGTAGAAGATATTTCTATTTATATAATACATTTTGAGAACATACATTTACTCATCTAGGGCTTCTATGTGGATTCTGTTGAATGATTGCTTTTAACTTGGTTTAAACTGGAGGTAAAAGTTCAGAATGGAATGCTCTGCTGTAGTCATAAGTAGGACATCTCAGATAAATGTTAGATGCACACGAAATTACAATATCATTCACTAAAATAATAAAAAATATTATTTTCTGTTTTGTTCCATGGATAAATCCTGAACTCTCTTCTTTCTGAGATGAGCAAAGACTTTGATCTTTATCAGACTAATACTGAACACTTTTGTATTGTGCCTTGGTGCCAGTATATTTGTTTATTATAGATGTTATTGCATTTAAATTGTCGGCCAGTTCATCTGGAAATAAATTTAAACATTTTGTTAGTGTTCTAGATATAAATAAGTATACCAATGAAATATTCATTACATATGGGGGATACTGAAGGCATAAATCATTACCATATAAACTGCCTCATTTTCAACATATTAATATGAAACATATATTTGCTTAGATAAAGTACTTAATATAAATTATTTTTAGAGAAACAGAGAATTTTAAAACAGGAGTTAGTAAAATAATAGAGCACCTTTAAGTTCCATTTTGGCTTGTGGATTGAATCTACTGACAGGCAAAAAATCAAGAATTTTTCTCAGAAAAAGCTTATAACTGAAACTGACTTGTGGAAATGTTTATCAGGTTTTTTTTTTTTTTACCTGAACAAGTTCTTCAACAAGACATAAATGTTAAAATAAGAAAAAAAAAATAAGCAGACATAATCACAAAGGTTTAAAAGGAAGAAGCTGACATTGTTTTCACTAGAAATCATGTCAAGTCCTGAAGAGAGATTTTCATTTGACAGAATTTTCTATAGGTCAGTATCTACCACAAAAGCTGACTTGGGCTTACTGACAGGAAAAATGAAGAATAAGTCTGAAGCTATATCCACTTATTGAGATTCGGTATCTGTGTGTATGCAGGATCTAAAAATGTTTCCATGGGTAGGGACTGAAGCCCTTCATTTCAAAGTATTCAGAACAATCATGTTCTACATTTCATAATGGAACTGTCTAGGAAACAGGTAATCCAGACAATCCTCATGGTAGACATATAATTGGGATATTGATAAGACACCAGTGTTTTGTCACAACATTTGCACAACATCAAGGTTTTTCTCCACTGGAGCCAGGCTCTGTGTGAGCAATAGATTGAGAGGGGACACAGCAACTATTACACATATGGGGACTTGATTTCCCAGGAACTGGCTACGCATCCAACTGCTAGTGGGGGAGTGTTTTGCTTCTGCAAGCATCTTTTGATTCCCTTATGAAGCAGTCAGTATTTTGAATTGAAGTTTTCTTGCCTTCCTTCTATTTTTGCCTTGTCTGATGAAGAAGTCAGTGAGCAAGAGCCTGGGCAGGGGTTTAGCTGCTGGCAGGAGTCAATTCACCACACCTAGTTTCAAATCCATTGTGCCAGGATTGTTTGTTCATGTTGTGCAATGATGGTTTAAATATAAAATTTACAAATTATTCTGAGTAAAGACTAGAACCAGAATACCCTTAGCTGCCCTTTCTGGTGTCATGGACATCAGGCTATTGAATAATTCTCTGTCTTGTGAAAAGTCATCTGTGCATTTCTATATGTATTTTTCTTTAGGAAAGAAAGTAAGGGTTTTGGTGTTTTGCCTACTGCAAAATCATGAGAAGAATCTGACTTAAATTGACACTGAGATGTGATTCTGGCAATGAGCCCCTTCATGTGCCACCCAGGGGTTTGTGTAGCATCCAGCAGAGCTCTGGCTTAATGAGTGATGCAGCCAACTTCCTTTGCATTTTCTCTTGAGGCAGAGTGGTGCTCCATGGTGATGCCAGAAGGATATACTCTAGCCCTTCTGAGTTTCAGCTGGAGAGCTTCTTATCCTGATAAAGGGTGAAAAAGGAAATAAAATTTTCATTATAGATAAATCACTCACAAAGTTTGGGCTTTTAGGGAGCCACATAGTTCCATTGCAATAAATAAGAATGTTTTTCCAGATTATTTTTGCTTTTAGTTACTAAAAACTTGTATTCAAGATAAATCATGTCTGCATTAGCAGCCTTAATATTGATGAAAAGTTTAATCTATATTAATAACCGATTTTCTTGCTTTAATTTAAACTTAAAAAGAATAATTCTTGTCTCACTTGAATATACAGTACTAGGGATTTTCTTATAACTCTTCAATTTCTACTGTATTTAATTCTTCTGTTTCCAAAATATTCTGTTGATTTTAGATGCTACATTATTTTTTTCATTTTAGTGACATTCTTTCTTTCGGAAAGAAAATGCTAATAAAAAGGCAACTATTCTTCTTAGTTATTTCCCTCAGTCAGGAGTACTTACTGAACATTAATAATAGATATTTGC
The DNA here is from genome assembly GCF_963662255.1 of Cinclus cinclus. Classification (NCBI taxonomy): domain Eukaryota; kingdom Metazoa; phylum Chordata; class Aves; order Passeriformes; family Cinclidae; genus Cinclus; species Cinclus cinclus. The sequence goes on along the minus strand of NC_085046.1, from coordinate 85,245,599 downwards.
ATCTTGAAAAAGGAATCACTGGCAAAAATAAATGTATCCAAGAGACACATGTGCAATGCTAATTGACAACTATGTACACAAAGAGCTGCCATTTATTTTATTACAGTCAAACATAACCTTTGTAAATGTCAGCTTTGTGTTCTGTTGACCAGCATTTTAATTTAGACATATTGTTCTTCATTTTTAAGTGATTACTATTACATTCCTTTCCAGAACATAGTTCATTCTTATTAGTTGCCATTGCCTATTTCACTATTCTCTTGAAAGTAAATTATGGGGTTTTTTTATGTGGCAAATTATGAAAAAAACAAAAAAACAAAAACCCCTAAACAAAGAAAAACAAACAAAAAATGAAACAAAATGGAAAAAATATTTCTTTTAATTACTTCAGTAGAGGCTTTATGGTGAATGCAGAGGATGTAATATTTTTAGTATTTTTTAATCTACAGAGTCCAAAATATACCTTACCAATAAAAGGGAATTGTGATAATACAAAACTGCCTTAACAACAAAGAGATAGGGAACAAAGACTTACAGAGTGGGCCTTTCAAACTTCTACTGGTATCTTCAAAGCCTGACTCAGGAAAAGTAACAGATGTGAATGGGTCCGTGTTGTTCAGACCTGTCAGTATCTCTGTGAACCTTAATGAATCCTTTGTTAGTACAGAAGGATATCTCACTGCAAATGAGATGATAAGGGCAACAGCTGTTAACTATGGCTTGATCCCAAATCTCTTGTCCCTGGAAAATTTAGCAGAGGGAATTTAAAAAAAGATAGTGTAACTTACACAGCTCAAGGACCCTTTAAAACTCTTTACTGGCAAAATTTCCTCTTGCTCTTAACAGTGATGTTATGGTTTGGAAACAAAATTTCCCAGTTTAGTGCCTCACCCCACCAAAACTTTCCCAGATCATGTGCCACCTGCTTGCTTCTCTCCCTACTTCACTGGGAGACATAAAAAACAGGGATTACAAGTTGAGATAAGAACAATTTACTGGAACCAACAATGCTATAAATAAATGAACAGAAATAACAGTAATAACAACCATGTACAAAGGAGAGGGTGGTTCACATGTAAAATGCTCACCAAGCTGAGACTATGAACAATGGACCCTACATCCACCATGTTTCCCATGTCCAGAGAAACCAGGCACATTCTTTAATGGTCATGATGTAAGATGCTGACAATACAATGTCTTGGTCATGTCCAAACATCTCCAGGTTCACAGCTACTGAAAAAACTAACTGTCTTTGGCCGAAATTAGGACAACAGGCATTAGTGCATCCTTTATTTTTCGCGGGGGGAAAGCAGCTGGCATAGTTTGGGATGTCTGCTGTTTCCCGTTTTCACAGGGAAACTGTGTATTAAGGGCTCTTGTGTAATTCAGTACAAGCTCAAAGGGAAGCAGACCCCTCCTATGTTTTACAAATCATTCAGGCAAAATGCTTTTGTTGTCATGCAGAATGGCCATTGAATTTTATGAGAACTTGCAGGATATTAATCTGTTACTCCGCATTTATGAGAAGAAAAAAAATGTGTTTTGTGTTCCTTCGTAACTTCTGTATGACAGTAAAGCAAAGAATCTCCCTTATTCATATTTAAAAACTAATACATTGTATCCCATATCTTAGGCCTTGAAAGATAAAACATGAAAAAAGGAAATTCTTCAAGATAAGTTTGTAATTGGTTATTTTCTGGTCAGATGGTATTTGATGTCATCAAAGCCATCTTTTACAACCAAGTAAAATTGAAGAAGGCACTGAGTAAACCCTGAAGATAATAGGCTCAAATTTCAAATGAAACACTTTTGTGATGAAAATATCTTATCCTTTTTGGATACACTGAATATGGTTTAGATTTTTAAAAAGACATACAGATCAAACAACCATTGCTTTACTTCTGAGTATTTAATTAAGTTTGGTTGATATTTTAACTGTAAAGGTTGTATGTATTGAAAAAAATCTGTAGACTAAAATTCAAAATCATTGGAGGAGCCAGAAAGCCTTTTGAAACATATTGGAATTTAATCTCACAGGAGAGCAAACTGCCAAGGTTACATTCTGTTCACTACTCAGTACCATGTAGTCAGCAGGGGAAGGAATGGAGAGTAGCTCTTAAGTTCACTGAAATCACTCCTAAAGAATATCTCGAGGGTTCTAAAACTACAAATGCATTCAAGGTAAACCTTGCAAAAAGCTGAGAATAAGTAGCGAGTGATTTTTTTTTTTTCATTATTTTTTATTTTTTCCTTAGGCATGAACTCTTAATTGAGCTTGGAGAGAGGACACAGGGTTAGAAGGATCATTGGAAAGGCTGTGCTGGTTCTCGCAATTCCAGATTTTCTACTGGACAATTTAATTTTATTATAGAGACTCCTAATAATTATAGAGATAGCAATATAGAGACTCCTAAAAAATTCAAATTATAAGAAAAATATTAGAACAATAACGACTAATGATTTTTTTCTACCATGGTTGAGAAGTTTTAGTAAGTAGAAGTTGGAGTAACAAATGCTAGACCTTCCAGTAAGGCAACAATATTTGTTTTATGAATTGCATTATTTACAGCAGAATATCCTAAATATTTCAACACACTGCTTCTAAAACTTTGTAAGTAACATTGTTCTTTGTGGCTTGCTACTCAATGATATAAAAAGTTAAATAATTTATGGAAAAACCCTATTTCCAAGAAACTTGTCTGTTGATTAACACTGGGGATCATACAGGCTTTGGAAATACTGTTTTTAGAAGCTTTAACACCAGAAAGTGATCACAAATTGCACCATCATAAAAATGAAAATGAAAATATTTTTTTCCTCTATAGTTATTTCTTGCACATGGAACACATCCATCAGCACAGCACACCTACATTCCACCTCCATCTAATCAAGCTATTTCTCTTCAGCGTTAAGCAAAAGGAGAGATGATAATACATCTTTCTTCTGTTTAAAAATATTGGAATGTTGCTCAGTTACAATGGAACTAAACTTCACTGAATCATTTAAATAGGCAGGAGATAGTAGGGACAAGTTACAGTGAAACTTTTTTGTTGCTTAATTTTGCAAACAGAGTTTTATTTTTTCATATTCAGTACCACTTTTTTTAAAATGTGGCCAGTAAATGGAGACCTTAAAATCTGAAATCCACACTGAAATTATTGTAAATTACTCTAGATAATAAATGCTGCAGAAAATGGGAGAATACAAAATGCGTTTGAATTGTGCTCTAAAAGAAATATTGTTGTAGCTATGGAAGCATAAAAATGTAAGAAAGGAAAAGTGTGTGCAGAGCAATAATATGATTCAGTAATTTAATATCTAATGTCCTTTGTCAGACCATATGATACCACTGAATGTGGTGATAGGGAATCAGATAAAGCCAGCATGCTCTAGGTCTGACTATCTTCCATCAGGTCCAAAGATAGGTTACAAAATCCAACCTAAATATCACTTAGACACAAAGTTTTGTTTAATTTTGTTAGCTCACATTGCCCTAATTTCTATTATTTTTTTGACCAAACAGAATGCAAAACTTGTACGAGTTATGTAAAATTATGTCTTGTAATTTCTTAAGTGCTATAACTTCCTTTAATGTAAGTGTGTAATCAAGGTTATGTAGTTTCTTTATGATTGTAGGGTTTGGCAAGTAATTGATGATATTTTCCATTAGCCCTTCGGATATCAAGGTATGAAAAAGACTGTTCCTGGTAAGTCAGTAACTGTACAGGCCAAGACAAGTTTTTCAAAGATGGGTGTGCTTTGCCTTACACAGGTCAATAACCTCACATTAAGCGCTGTGGTGAGGACTCATAGGGTGCCAGAGGCTGAAGCATGTGAGTGAAAACCTTGTGTTTGCAGCTCAGCTTTTAACTGCAAACCTCTTGCTGTTTTGGTCATGACTTTTTCTATCTGTAGATTGGGACTGCGAAGAGATCACAGAATTAATTTTCTGTTTGACCTTGTTTAAGTGAAATGTCCCAGAGGTGGAAGGCAACTGGGATTACTTAGTGTAAACCTTTACCTCTGATTTTCCTTCTGTTACCTATGAAAAGTTCACTGTTGCACTTTATATACTGAGTCTGATTCCATACTCTCTCTCTCTCACCTCTGTCTCTCAAAGACAGACAAAACCATGGAAACCCTCCCCCAAAATAAATATTTATTACAGGTTTACTTCCTAGGAAAGCAATTCTATTTTGTATGGAAAAGGAGTTCTAATAAGTAGTGAATGAATTGTGCTCAATACTACTAAGAAAGATACCATTTATTATTTTAAAACTCTCTTCCCATACTTCTAGTGAGTTTTCAGGTGAATAGCTCTTGAGTTGTAACTAGTTTGTGTTGTACTGTGAATGCTAAATGATATTTTGTTATTTTATTAATTACTTATCAAAAGGAGAGGCTACCTAGAACAGAGGTTAAGCAAAGTTAAAGGAATAAAGTAGGTATTTATTTAAAGGCCTTCAAAGGATACACCTTGGGCAATGCAAAACCTCGCAGAGGCTACACCCGAGAGGGACAACAGCCTCAACTTTTCTCAGACAGATATAAGTTTGGTCTGTTTGCATATAGGGGTTAATTGTCCAATTACAGCTTCAGGAAATGAAGTCACATTACCCTGGTGTGCTACTCTTCCCAATTCACTTTTGTTTATGCTTCCTAGGGCCTGAGGAAAATGGTGTGACCTTGGTTCCGAGGCGCAGAAGGATTGTTTAATCTGACCAAAATGTGAAGAAAGCTAAATAGCATTCTATATAGAATTCAGAGTTATACACTAATGCAGTACAGAATCTGAAAAATATAAGAGCTAAAAACTTTAGGCATCAAAAGCATTTAATAACGCTATGCTTTATTTCTGGCATGTTTTATTAGGTCACCTAATAGAGTGAGGAACACAAACGCTAAATAGCAAAAGTCATGATATTTTACTGAGATGGTTCCTTTTCTTCTTAAAGAATACATGTTTTGGGTAAAAGATGTCAGATACAAAGCTAGATAAAGGGAAATGAACCTCTGCCTACTGTCTTCATCCATTGTTACCTTAAATAGGTTTTCTTATACCCTGACTATTGCTAAATTACTTCGAAAACAATACTTAACCTTCTAGTTTAAATTATTTGCTTGGTTAAAATGGTGTCTTTTAAAACAAAATTACACTAAGAATCATTCCAGTTTCTAACAGTATGAAACCTCAACTACCACTACAATTATTTCTTTTCTACAAAATGTCAACTTTACTGAAGGAAGATGCTGTTTGGTTTCCTGTTTATTCTGGCATTAAATGCCAATGGTGCTCTAAACTTCTCTGTGAGGTAGGGCCATGCTCAATTTCATTCTTTTCAGGACCCAAATAATATTGCATTTACATGTCCACTGAATACTTTCCAATACCTGTTTATATTTCCATAAGAATGATTTTATCTTATGCTTCCCTGCCCAGATATTACAAGTCATGGTGACCTTAGAAACTCCATTGCACTATTTTTTTAAAAGGATGGATTTATAAATGCACACATGCTCTCACTAATCTAAAAAGACCCTTAAAATCAGGAGCTGTTATAGCATCCTAAAAAATTCCACCGCAGTTTCTGTTAACACATCTCTGTTCCATTCCATTCTGGCAGTGGAATACACACGAATGGAAAAGAAGGCACTGTCATAAAGCAGGAGCCTACTGAGCTCTAGCTACTGCTTTTTTTTTCTGAAAGTCTGAACACACCTCAATTTGTAGCTTAGCCGGGGATGTTTTGCAAACAAGAATGTGTTAAAGAAATACATTTTAGGAATAAATTCAGAAAAAGTGAAAAACAGTATTGCAGGCATAGGAACAGAACAACTATATGGCATGGGGTATTTTGGTAATGTAAAATTGCTTTTAATTTTTATTTGGAAAAATGCTAATCATCTTGTGTTTCTTAACAGAAATTTGAATTTAAATGCTTGGCTATTTTATAAGAATTATATTTGAAAGCGACATTTTTCATAAAATGTCTGAACTATGTGTTGAAGAAATAATATCAAAATAGATAACATGGCATTCTATTAGAATACTGCTTTAAGTTACATTAAAATCTGTCTCTCTTGATGGGAAACCAAAGTTAATTGAAATCAGCAAGAGAAAATTCTGATTTCCATAAAACAGCCTGATGAAGAACAATGAGATTTGAAAATTTTAATTGACTGACTAATTTGGAAAGGCAGCATAAATTTTCTGTCACCTGAAGATAACATGTATTCTTCTATATTGCTAATACAGCAGAGACAGAGAGCAAAAATGTCTACACAATTTGCTAATGTTAAAGGTATTTGGTGTCAACCAATATATTATTTCACTTTTATCTGCTCTTGTATTTTATTTCTCTCTTCAGTTTTGCATTTAAAAAAATTGATTAGTGCATATTCTTTAATTTAATAAAAATGTGAATACTTTATTCTAAAAACAAGCAAACTCTAATCTTTCTGTATTCTCCACAGCAAAAGAAGCCATGCTGGAAAAAAAACCAAACAGTACATTTTTTAAAGTAACTTAGATATGAAGTGACTGACCTAATTATGCTACATCAGAACTATGAGACAAGAGCTAATAACAGGTCCTATAAATTTAATATACTTTAATCTTTAGTTACTTAAAGTGGTTATGCCCAGATAGTTGTTGGAGCATAAGATAGTACAATTACCCATCTGCAGACAAAAACAAATATTTTCGCTTTGAGGATTTTTTTCTCCCCTAGAATTTTATACTTAGGTGTTAGTTGAAGTCTCTATTTTTTTTGGAAAGTAGACAAAAATGTTAATTAGCTAAAATGTTAATTAATGGGTTGATCCTTGTCGTAAAAAAACCCCAACCAAACAAACAAAATTCCCAAGCAAACAACAAAACCAGTGCCATTTAGAATACTCTTTATCATTCTTGTTCCTTCCTTGGACTAAAAAAGAGACCCTAATATGACCAAGGTTTACATGTAAATACTCTAATCATATATAAAATATTTCAAGACATCCTATCACTGTAGATAAACAAAGGCACAGAGATTATATGTTTGTGTGTTTTCTAGGACTAAATTTTAGCTAACCTGCAAGATTCTGCCAGAATTGTCTGATTTAAATTACTCTGAATAAAACAGGAATAACCAATCTAAAGATAAAATATGAAGAGAAACTTATAGTTTTACTGCAATTTAGTCATGACCAAGATTTATCATCTACATTTTGAAGGAGAAGACCAAAAAAACAGATGACCTTATGAAAGATTCTTGGGGCAATATGTTGCATACATAACAAAAATATATTTTGTTGTTTGTTTGCTCTGCTTTTTTTTAAATAAAATTGCTTAATTTTTTCTATGTCATTGGGAAAAAAAATCTACCAGATAACTACTATGAATATATATACATATATACATATACATATACATATATATATATATATATAATAAAGTCATTCATAGTGAGTGTTAACAGAAATTAACAGCATAATGAAATGTCCAGCTCCAGTACTATTTACATTGATTGTTTCATTGGTAAATATTTCTGTTCCTGTAAGATATATCAGATATATTTCCATGAGAGTGTAATTCAATCAGAATTGAATATTGGGTGCAACCAGAATAAAGTTCTGGAAAAGTTTGAATTAATTATTTAATTTGGTAGACCCTTTTCAAGTTCTGACCTTTTATTCTCATAGAATCACAGAATGGTTTGGGTTGTGAGAGACCTTGCATATCATCATTCCAACTCTGCACCATGAGCAGGGACAACTTTCATTAGACAAGGTTGCTCAGAGGTCCATCCAATCTGGCTTTGAACACTTCTGGTGTGCAGCATTCACAGTTTCTCTGGGCAACCCGTTTCAGTGTCTCATCACCCTCACAGTAAAGAATTTTTTAATATCGGATCTAAACCTACTCTCATTTTGAAACCACTCCCTCTTGTCCTGGCACTACATGCTCCTGCAAAAACTCCCTCTTCATCTATCTTGGCAGTTCCCTTCAGGTACTGGAAGGCTGCAATTTGTTTACCCTGAATCCCTCTTTTTTCTAGGCTAAAAACCGAAATGCTCTCAGCCTTTCTTCACAGTAGAGGTGCTCCATCCCACAAATTGTCTTGGTGACCCTCCTCTGGACTCACTCAAATAGGTGCATGTCCTTCCTGTGCTTCGCCCCAGAGCTGGATGCAGCCACTTCAAATAGGATCTCACCAGAGTAGAGAAGTGAGGCAGAATCCCCTCCCCTGCCCTGCATGATGCTTTTGGATGCAGCCTAGGACACATTTGGCTTTCTGGGCTGTGAGTACACATGGCTGGGTCATGTCCAGACTCTCATCCACCAGCACCCTCAAGCCCATCTTGGCAGGACTGCTTTCCAGCTGTTCAACCCTGTGAGAGAGCAGTTTGTAAGGATAGTACTGAAGGTAAAAAATCTCCCCTGGTGAATTACAGCTCTACTGATTACCAAAGAGTGGAAACAGCCTTACTGGTCTAATGAGGATGGGTGTTATAAAAGAATGGGATAGATGGTCATGAGTTAGTTTGAGTTGGCATCTTCAGGGGATGGAGTCTGCTGGCTGTGCAGTGAGGAGGAAGGGACATGTAGTGGTGCAAGGGACAGAGGAGGTAAGATGTAGTGTGAGGAGCAGACAGGGTTAGGCAGTTGCGTTAGAGACAGGGTGGAGGTAGCTGAAAGAAGAAGGAAACTCACAGAGAGAAAGAGGGAAGGAGTCAGTGCTGTGTGGAGCTGCCCGTGGGAAACTCACAGAGAGAAGACATGAGGAGTTTTTAAGATACTAAGTGATTGACACTGGTGTCAGTCATGCCTCCACTGTCACAACCCCCAGCTTGTGTTGATACCAGGGGACTGGAATGTCTTTTCATGACTTTTTCACCTGGCTGCCATGAGTTTTCAAATATCACGCTGAGTGGCATGACAATTATGCCAGGCAGTTCCCTCAGGACTCTGAGGTGATCCTATTGGGTCCAATAAACAATAAACATTCAGGATCCTCAGAGGGACCTGAAACTGATCTTTACTTCCATTCTCATGCCTAATTGTTTCTTCTTGCCTACATTATCAATTACTGCCTTTATATGTTAATGTAGTAGGGTACATGCATATTTTAGAAAGAGAGGGAAGCTTAACCTGATCAATAATGAGTAATGAGCACTTACTCTGGTCAAAGCAGCCAAAAAAATACCAGGAGGTTTGGGTCAGTCATTTAGTTTTAATGTTGCAAAATAATTCCCAAATCTTTCTGGTTAGATTTTTTTTGTTAATAGTCTGCTACTTTACGTTCGCTAATCTGCTTGGAACTGAGTCAGAACTTGGCAGCTCCAACAGGAAGGGTTAGAGTTGGTGCTTTCTTGGCAAGGGAAAGTTTTCATTTACTCTGTTTCACTCAGTGAAAATGGAAATGTTTTGCCATACGAAGCTATGAGGCCATAAAATCTGGCTTTGGGGAGAATTGATGCAGTGGTGCAGTTCCTTCACCTTTAGAAGCGGAAGGGATAATTGATCTGTGTCAAAAGGGGGCATTGCTAACAATTGAAAAGGCTTATCTTTCCAAAACCTATTGAGTTGAAAAGTTCTTTATGTTTATAGTTTTGTTGACATAAAAGAAACAAACTCTGAACCCAGAAGAAAGTTATAGCATTTTGCTGGAGAAATATCTCCTGTCTAGACTATTTCTAAAAGTAAAAGAAAAGAGAGGTGGTAGGTTGTTTCTACTTTTTTTTTTTTTTTTTTTTTTTTTTTTTTTTTTGTTAAGAGCAAGAGAAAAAGAAGAAAATATTACCTAATTAATTTTGGCATTTTGCCACTACAAAATCAGTAACTCTTATCATTGTGTGCTGGAAAAAAGGTTAGTAAATGAAAAGACCTTTAGGACCATCAAGTCCAACCATGAACTTTACGCTACTAAGTCAATACCTAAACCATATCCTCAAGAGTCACATCTATGTGTCTTTTAAATACCTCTAGGAATGGTGATTCAGCCTGTGCTGGGCAACCTGTAACAGGTTGTGTGTAACCTGTGCAGCTGCTTGAAAAACCCTTTCCAAAGAGCAATGTTTCCTGATAACCAGTCTAAACCTCCAGTGGTATTAATTGAAGTAATTTCTGTTGTCCTACTGCTTTTTAATTGGGAAAAGAGACTGATCTCCAGCTCCCTACAATCTTCTCTCAGGTAGTTGTAGAGAGTGATAAGGTCTCCCCTGAACCTCATTTTTTTCCGGGTTAAACAATCACAGCTCCCTCAGCCACTCCCCATAAGACTTACTCTGTAGACCCTTCACCAGTTTTGTTGCCCTTTTTTGGACATGTTCCACTGCCTCAATGTTCTTCTTGTAGTGAGAGGCATTCAAAAACAGCAAAATGGTATAGTTTATTTTGAGACATGGACAAACTTCACAGAAAAACAGAAGAGTAAGCAAAACAATTATCTTTGCAGAAACAAAAAAGATTCTGAGAGTGTGGAGTAAGCTGGGAAATGGCAGTGCATCATAAAAAAAGTCCACCATGAACTGGAATACAAATTAATATCCACAAATCACAAAACATTAATTGACCTTAGGACATTCTATTACCTTGAAAAACAAAGTAATAGCTACTACCTTCAGCTACATAGGGAAGAATTAACTTTTGTTGAGAGCTTAGTAAACTACTCACAAGAAAGTGAGCAAGATCCCACAAAACTGGACTTTTTGTCCTCATCACAAGAACTAAAATGTAGAAATGAATTGGAAATCATCTACTGAATTCTTCCTACGGATTACCTTTAACTCCTCCTCAGTGGTTCATTTTTAAATGAAAAAATGCAACAAAATGGTATAAATATCAAGTAGAATTTACAAACTACCTAAATATGATTCTGTATATAAAGTCATAACTGTATATATATAGACATACCACTGCATAATGAGGTTTTCAACTTTGAAATATCAGTAATTTTTAAAAAGAGTTTATAAATATGTATTTATGTAGGAATTGCTCATAAATAGCTTGCTAGAAAACAGAATTTCTTTAGTCAGATATTCTTCATTCCACTGCTCATTCTAAAAAATTTTTCAGCAAATGTGCAAAGATTAATATACATGTTTAGTGAAGCATTTTATTGTACTACCAGAAAACAAAGCAAGAATTATGAAGCTTTGTCAGCCTTCTGTTTTCCTGCTTGATTCTGACTATCTGTAATGTTTCTTTAATAGGTGCCAACTTTCAGCTGGAAAGTCAAGTCTTTCTTTGTTATTTGTATTTAAGATATCCTTTCTGTGCATAACAATGGAGAGTGCCAATATTTCTGACAGAGTGCTTTGTAATTCTATGGAGTTTTTCTTTGCAGTAGCATGTGGAATTGTCCTCCAAAGTGGTATTTTAAGAAACTGGAAGTCCTGCTAGTAGCTTTAGTAATTTTTTTTTTAATAAAGCAATTGAAATTCAGTCCAGTGAATTAGTTTGCAATGGGGGGAAATTTACATTTTTCCTTAGAACTTCAAATATATCAGTGCTTTGATGCTAATTGACATAAACCAAGGTCTCCCTGAACCAAAACCCTACTGCTGTTGGTACTGTCATGGTCTTCCTTTTATTGTTATTTTTCTCACATTTGCACAGTATTCCATTATTGATTTTCATAGTTCTCTTAGGGTTTACTTCAAAGTCTTGTTTATTGATTAAATTTGTAGATAAGCCCTCTAAATTGCTAGGCATTTTCACAACCTTACCCTCTACTCTACCTCCTATTTTGCTAACTGGTATTGATATGTAAGATTGGAAAAAAAAAAATAAAAAAAAGCCAACACCAACTTTGTAAGGTTTTGTAGAGAAATTAAACCACTTGCATATCCTGTGCAACCACTGATGGATTTTCTGAACAGGTTTACTGTTAAAAGTGAAAGGGGATATCCTTGGATTTTCCTCTATGTAATTTTATTGTGCATTGGTGGGTTTTGTATTCAGTATAATTGTTAAAATATTTTACTGGATGTATTAGATAATTTAGTAACTAAAGCTGAAATTATTCATGCCTAGGGCCATAAAATCTAAAGGAGGGAATCAAGACTAGTACTGACATTCATTACATTTCCCTGAATTTACCTGTAATCTACTAATATATTGATAAGATTGTATTTAGATATTTTCTGTTTCAGTGGAAACAATTTCACTCATTTTTCTGTTGTATAATGATGAAAAGATTTTCTAGCTCTTCCAGTCCCCTCCATGTATGATGTGGATGATGAAATGTCAAACTCTTACTACAGTAAGCAATCATGATACACTCAAACTTTTCTTCCTCTGAACTGTTTTCTCTAAATGGGCATTGCTTTGCAGTATCAAAGTGTCCGATTTATATTTTCTATATAATTTCATTGGAATTCCATTCCTTGGGTATCACACCAAAAGGCCTTGAAAACATGTTGTCCCTGCATTAAAGTTCTCTTAGAAATTGGTCTTATAAAATGCACAGATTTTTTTTTTTTCAAAAGAAGTGGAAACTAATTTTATCTTCAGGATCAGGAATCAAAACTCCTTACCAAAGCAATTAGAATTGCAAATGAGATCATTTGCCTTCGAGCTAAAGAACATTGTGTTGTATTATGCCAACAATGGAGTATTGTGTAAGAGGAAGTATTTAAAAATCAGAATTAGCAGTCATCTCAATGACAGTTACTGACTTAGAATTTAGCTAGTGAAAGTAAGATCAAAATTCATTACCATGTTTTTTTAATTTTTTTTTTTCTTTTTTCTGGTACACTCACAAAACTTCATGGTTTAGAAACTATTGTGCATTTTGTCTGCTGCACAGAAATCTTTCCTAGAGACTGCTTGAACTGAAGAAAGAAATAGAAACTCAGCAACAATATAAATTTTGCTTGTTGTGCCATGAGAAATGCTCAATTAATATTAAGAAGACTATTCCAAGAATATTTTAATTTCTGAAATTTGGAATAAAAAGTAAAACTTCATAAACATTCAATTAATCAATATGAGAATCCTACAGTATTTAACATCTAATATATTAAATATTTCCACATCTGTCTGAGAATGAATTCAGCCTTTGTTCATGGTGTTAATCACTTTAGTTTCATATACTAGATCACAGTATCCAATTTGTCACATAGAAGCTTGTGTTTTACAGAGTATAGTAGATTCGATATAGAAGAGAGCCTTTCTTGGAAGGAGAAATGCATTAATTTCTGGCAATTTAACTACCATATAATTATCCTCTAATACTGTCTGAAAGGTAAGAAATGACAAATGGCTGCAATAAAGAGGCACCACACATGCAGAATGAAGGTTCAGAAGAGCTCATTCGACCTCCATTTTACCTGCAGTTTGTTTCAGCTGCTAAGTGTTACTAATAGATTCTTAGTATAATCTAGATAAATGGTTAAAATAATAAGTTATGATTCAAAGAGACTGAAAGGAGACTTTGAAACAAGACACCTGCTTTAAAACAGTGGTGAGATGTCTGCTGTGGAACACTTAGCAAAATGTAAATTGCTATTAATAATTTTATTTTATTTTACATATTTTACATACTTACACCATTGCTTTTTCTAAAAGCCAAATGCCACCTAGACATTTTGTTTCAGCTCCTATCTTGCAAATTATTTATTTAAACCACAAATATGGTTGGTTCTGTTTTCTCTAAAGAATTATACATGTGCGAATCAATTACTGTAACAGTGGTACAGTATATTTTTCCTGCTCTTCTTGTCTCTTTCCATCACTTTGTGTAAGAAGCAATAGAAAACATAATTACCTTCAGCTATTCTATAATTTACAAGACAGTTCCATTCATTCAGGTTAAGTACTTGATTTGTAGTTGGGTAAGGAGGGAATATAGATAAAAATGAAAGAGAACTGTTAGTTTAGGACAGCTGTTGGCACTGTGGAATTCCTGAGTATACCACTAGTGGTTAAAGAGTGTGCACATTATTTATGCTGACCTTAGTGGCCCCTAAATCCTGCTCTGTAGGGAAGATGACCACTTTATTGATATGATTAGGTGGGTGGGGTTTCAGGAAGCAGAGATCTGCCAGTGTGGGAGGACTGCTGGAGCCTCACATATCTCCTTAGGAATAAGATGATTTTTGTCTGGCCTTGGTCTCAGAGAAGAAGCCAGACCCCTGGAGTTTCCTCTGTCCCCTGCTCAGGTTGAAATTTAGCTCCTCAGCGGGAGTGACTGTGTTGCTATTAGTGCCATCACCATGAGCTTCTGCTGGTGCAAGCGATGACCCTTGATAGCAGCATGTCTTCTTCATTCTGTGACCAGCTGAGCAAGGAGTGAAGCCCACTTCATAATGCTGTAAGGGATGACTACTTTCCATAGCATGACTGAGCTGAAACAGAGATTGCAACAACAGTGTGCTTCAAACTGGTTTTTGGTCTTGTTTCAACCTGTTCTTTCAGTCTTGATTTGGTTATTATGACCGAGAAAGAAGGGTCAGCGAGAACAGCACAATTCACCTTCTCTGTACAGCTAGAAAATAAGCTGTACTCCTCCCAGCTGTGTGGAGGGCAAAGCAAACAACTTCTGACATATGCTCTTCCTTGTAGTGCCTTCTGTGAAATTAATGTTGAGGTTCCCTTTGTACATGGAAACTCACTATAAATGTTTTCCCCTCATAGTTCACATTTTTACTATTGCCAATATGCATCTTTTGCACTACTTTGCACATCTTTAGTTGCTTTGGTCATTGCATCACTGGTATGAACTGTGAGTTTTGAGTGAAGTGCAGTATGTCTCCTTGAAGCACATTATCTTCTCATTGTCATGTCTATTTACCTCTAATGGACATGAAAATTTTATCCTTCCCTCAGCTCACTAAATGACCTTGAGGGGAAAAGGGTTGGAGCTTACAGGTTATTTTTTACATGCCTCTTTTATAATTTATCTAGTAAGTATACATGGGCCTATCTTGGGTAATAAAAACCTTAGGTTTTGTAATCCATGTTGTGTGCTGTGGAGTTAAGATTCATCGGCATGTATCTGATATGGTGGCATTAACACATGGATGGTGAAGAAATGTTAGCTGGTGTCAGAAATAACTAGTGCTTTAAGTAATATTGTAGCATTTTTATTTTTAGAAACTATTTAGTTAGACATTTGGAAAGGTGATCAGGGCCTGCTTCTGAAATTCTGTCTCAAGGATTGTCCTTCCTGTACCTGGCTAGACTCAAAGAAATTTTTCATAAAATTAAGGATTTTCAGAATTTGTTTTACATTAATCTGAGTGGCAAATACCTAGAAAAAAATAAGTTGGTGTTTTTTTTCCATAAAAATATCTAAAGTTCTGACCCTGTGCATTGCAGGACTTGTATTATGAAATTATAATTCTTTTAAATACCAGATAATTATATGCTGAGTGCTGTTCCTTCACTCAGGATAGAATTTAGTCTTCTATTTCCTGTATTGTATCTTCACAACAATTTTTCAGTGTAACATAACAGTGAGATATTTTCTTATTATTCTCTCCAGTCAGTTCAAAACAATTTGTTTGGAACAGAAATGTCTGATTGCTAAACATAACTCCCTTTACAAAGGAGATTGTCTAGTAATAGTCGAGAAACTGGCCTCTGAATGAGTTGCTCCTGTCCCGCTTTAAAATAGATGACAATCTGCAATTCTTTGCTAGTTTGGATTATAGAGTTGTCCCAGTTTCATAAGCTTCAGCTCTAAAGCAGCCCCACTCAGATATTCAAAACTAACTGGGCTGTTTTTCAAGTCAGGAAAACTAGACCTTTGTGCATTTCCATGTGTGTGCAATGCTGTTTTTTCAGTTGATCATTACTTATATTAGCAGGTATTTTTGAAATATTAATGAGACAGAAGACATAAACTGTGGTTAGTTTGTAAGAGTAATTTAGATGATCTATATATTGATCCAATTTTCACTCCTGTGGTCCTTTACATATATTTTTATCCTGATTTCTGTCCATAAAGTAAGCAAGTTAATGCATGCTTTGTAGTTTCTTTCTCTTCTTAAGACGGAAAATACATTTTTAAGAAAAAATAAAAGTCACGTTAAGCACTTGTAGAATCCAAGTGTCCCCCCAGAAATTCATGAAAGTTTATGAATTTTAGCTTAAAGACAACATCTTTTATCTTACATTTTTTACTTAAAGAGTAAAACAAGAATTCATATAAACCAGGGCAATAGTGATTCAAATTCTGACACCGACTAGTGAAACATTTTGGCTAAACTTCCAAGTGACACTTTTATGAACCAATGTAGTTTTGTACACCAAGTCATCAGACCCTGCAGCCCCCTAAGCTGATGGAATGTTGCTGTTGGACATATAACAGCAGGCAGCTCTGGAGAGGCTGATTTATATTAACCATTGGATCTGTGTTTGGGCCATCAGAATGATCTGATGAAAGACTTGTTCGAAGAGCAGACATAGATGGATTTGGTTAATGGAGTCCCTATGATAAAAAGATGTAAGAGCTTGTCACTTTTTATGGCAAAGCTACAAGGTATTGAGGAGGGTAAACTTTAACCATATGTTGAAAGTACTTAAGGAACTGTATATGATTCTGGTGAAAATTGAATCTTTTGTTTGTTTGTGATCCCAAAGGTTAATTTTAACAATGCTTTTTGTTTGATTATCAATTGGCTTATTTGATTAATTAAGTATTCAGCTCGATACAAGACAATAGGCATCTCACTTAATATACTGGGCCATCTGATGACCAAACTGTACTGAATTTGGGACCATCCAATCAATGTCTTATAGTCTGTTGAAATTTGCATTCAGTTAAACACTGGGTGTGGACGGCTGGCTAACAGGAAAATACAGGAGCAATTGCCTACTAAGGGGAAACCTTTCTAAAGTCAAATTGCTTGGTGAAACAACTAAAATAGCTGTTAGAGAAAAGCCCTGAAGTATTTAACTTGACTAAAGCCTATGTTCCACAGAAATTGCTCTTACTAACTTGTAAGACTGAATACAAAGCACTATCCTGTCTTGCATTTTGAAAACCATATGCTTAATGTTCTACAGAGAAAAAAAGTGGGATTTTATTTTTAATTACTTCATAAAAGTATTAATTTTCTTAATATTATGTGAATATTAATGTAAATATTAATTGCATCTTTTTTGTTTCTCTTTCTGTGTAGAAAAAGTGAAGAAAGAAATGGCAGTTTATTTAAACTGCCAAATTTTTAGGCAAAGTTATACAAGTTAATCTTCTGAGACTCTCTCTTGGTTCCCATTGAAAGGTTCTGTTTTTTATTGCTGATAATTTTATCAGAAGTTAGCCATTTTGATTGAAATGTTAATTGAAAGATATTTGCATGAAACTGTCTTGGAAAGTGGGACACTCAAAATAACTCACGATTTTGAAAATTATACTGTTTTTCAATGGTACATGAGACAATTTGGAGAAAAAAGAAAAAAAACAAACCCAAAATTAAGTGTGAAAAATTTTGAGACAGTAATAGCAAGAGAACATTTTTGTGAGGATAAGAAGATGGAAGCAGTATACAAGGACTAACTGGATAAAGCCTGGTGTGAGTGATAACAGGGCCTATAAACTTGGTCCTATATTCTGGACATGAGTTCTGTGACAATGTTTGTTTATACAGTGAAATGTTCCCTAGTAACAATAAACCACAAGCTAATGGAGCTCAGATCATCTGGACATCATAACTACAAGTCTTGTTCACAAAAAAAGTAGACATTACCTTTCTGTGCTATAGAGGGTTGATGGTGGCTGGATGCCAGGCACCCACCAAAGCTACTCTCTAACGCCCTTCTGCAACTGAACAGCAGGGAGAAAATATAAAGAATGGTTAATGGATTGACATGAAGACCCATATGAAGGAGAGATCACTCAGCAAATATCATCAAGGCCAAACCACATTCAGTTTGGGGATAATAAGGGAATTTATCACCAGCAAAATCAGAACAGAATAATGAGCAAAAACAGACCTCCAAACTCCTCTCTTCTTCTCATCTCTACCTCCTCCCCCTCAGTGGTGTAGGGAGACAGGGAATGGGTATTATGGTCAGTTCATTCCATGTTGTTCCAGCTGCTGCTCAAGGACAGTAGTCCTTCCCCTGCTCCAGTGTGGCGTCCCTTTTAAAGGACACAGTCCTCCACGGACTTCTCCAACATGAATCAATTCCACAGGCAACAATTCTCACAAACTGCTATAATGTGTGTCACTCTTCCAAGGGGTGCAGTCCTTCAAGAACAGCCTACTCCAGTGTGGGTCCCCCCACAGGGTCACCTATCCCACCAGGAATCTTGTTCCAATAGGGGCTCCTCTCTCTGCAGGTTCGTGCCATGAGCCTGCCTGTCACAGGCCTCCCACAAGGTCATGGCTTCCTCTCAGGCATCCACCTGCTCTGGTGTGGGCTCTTTCATGAGCTGTAGGCAGGTCTCTGCATCTGCATGGATCTCTGCAATAACTTATTTTTTTTCTTTCATAAATGTGTCATCCCAGAGGTGTTATCACCATTTCTTATTGGCCCAGCCTTGGCCAGCAGCCCATTTGTCTTTGGAAGTGTCAGGGAGTGGCTCTGCTGGACATAGAGGAAGCTTCTGGCAGCTGCCCACAGAAGCCATCCCTGTAGCCCCCATGAGATCAAAACTTGGCCAAGCAAACTCAATACATATTGGGGGGGGGGGGGGGGGGGGGGGCGTTGGATTCCTCTGTGTAATGAATATCTAAGACTGAAAATTTTTGTGGTGACAAATTATTGTATTCAAGTCCCATGGAGTGAAAAATAGGTGCAAAAGATTGCTTCAATGTAGATTGGCTTTGTCTTATTTTTTGTAAGTCTCTAGTCATACAAAGTAAAGTGCATATAATATTCTGAAAATTACAAAAAGCTTCCCCTGAAGAATTTCATGATACTACTTTTAGGCAGTTGTATTTCCCCCTTCTTTTAGGAAACATATCAAAACAATACAATAAATGGAAACCCGATTATGCAAGTAATATTGAAGATCTGGTATATCCATATTTTGACATTACTGTCTATCTCTTCCCATGGGCTGAGACATAACTGTGTTTGTACAGAAACATGAAAATCAAACAAAATGTCAGTTTAAGCATATGCTAGTCCATTCTGAATACCCAACTTTTAGATAGAATATTTTAATATTTGAGAAACTGTTGTTATTTATGAACAGTGTAGATGGGGTTATGTGGCAGAGCACCAAGGGAAATCTAGTCCCATGTTACTACCGCAGGTTCATCTTATAGCATGAATTAAAACTGAATTATAATAATAATTTCAATTGTTAATGCCCACTCAAAATGAACAGTCTCCCTTCATATAAGGTTTGGTTAAACAATGGATATTAAGTTCATTGTCATTGTCTATGGAAAGATCTCTGCAGTCAGTTGTTCATCTCTTTTCACAGAAAATATGAGAAAATCCTTTTATGAAAGAGAAGTCCAACAAAGAGGGTGGTAATAATACCAGTTGATTTCAAAGGGAAAGAGTGGAAAACCACTTTTTTGGGGGGCCCAAGAATGGGGAAGAGGGAAGTTTGCCTTATTAATATGGCAAAAATTTTGCTCTAGGTGTTGGACATGCTTTGGCATTGTTACTCTGCTGTTTTCAGAGAATTGAGTGTATTTTACATTTTCTGAGATTACCTTTTGGTGACATTAAATAACAGTGTAATCAAATAACAGTACCATTTTGGACCAAAACACAAGCTATATTCAATTATGAAATCCTTAGAAATCTTTTTTTACTATGAATTTAAGGTCCCTTTTAAACTTTGTTAGATCACTGCTCTTTAAAGGAGTCTAATTGGTCTACTTTTCCTACTGTGGTGATGGAAGTGAGTGTAATTTGTACACAAAAATACCTTTTATATCCCATTTATGGTTCATTTTTGTGCCAGGCCTCTGAATGCTGTTTTTTATGGCTATATGGCTTTTCAGAATAAGAGCTTGAAAGCTCACTGATTTTCATGAGTCATTCTTAAAGGGAGATACATGAGTGTTTGATTTGCTTTGTCACTGACTTGATGGTCCATATACATGGCAAAGTTCTATGTTTACATCTGTTAATGGGATAGTACATATGTCTTGTTTTTATGTGATAGGAAAAGGAACAGAAGGTTTATGTTCTTTGACACAAAGACAAAAAAAAAAAAACAGACGTCAAAAGGAGTGAACAAAGGGAGAACATGAAACAAGATGATAGAACGTATTGACTTTCTTGCCTGGAAAATAGTCATAAGATCAACTAAGCATAATAAACCGAAGATGTGGGAACAAAAAGATTCAGGCTGGTAGCACTGATAGGCTGAGGATTTCCTCAGAAATTAACCTCAAGTCCACAGGTTGTACTATGAAGTCCTTTTGAAATGGAAGCCTTCTGTTCTAATGACTTTGCAAACACTGATATTGTCCCCAAACATTTGAAACAATCACCTGCCAGAAGAGGGACAGATTCTGTAGATATTTAACACACCAGTTAAAGAACACATTGGCAGGAGCAGAAATAGAAAATGGGAGATATTACCTTAATGTAGCTGAGAATGAAACTGGTTCACATTGCATAACCTTTGCTACAGTTAGCATTTGATGTGTTTTTATGAAGGAAAATGTAGGAAAACTCAAAAAAATCTACTCCCAGAGCTGTGTTACATCAGATATTTGGACATCTATGTGACCAGTGAAGATAACAGTTCCTCTCAAGAGGTAGAGACATCACCAATTAAAAAAACCCCAAACAAATAAACCTCCCAAACAAACAAAAAACAGATCAGAATTTAGAGTTCCATAGATGTCCAAGCTGAAATAGGATGCCCTGAAAGAAGAGCTGAGCACTCCTTCATCAGGAATTATTTTCCCAGCTGGTCATTTCTATCCTTGCATTTTCTGCAAATGTTCTTGACACCAAGTGCAGAGTAACAAACTATGGGAATGACTGCTTGTTTCTCAATGCTGATCTCAGAGATAAGCACACATAAAGATGAGTTGCAAGAGAAAGGATAGAATCTGCCAAATTACAGTTCTGAATACTTTATTGGGGAAAAAACACGTCTGTCTTCTTCAATTTTCCTGGATCTCCAGGTCCCAGAACAAGCTACCTGTGCATGTTTCATGGTGATATTGATTGAAGGGGAGACAGTGGTATGACTGACCAGAAAGCTGCTGTAGTCCATTATGTAATAAGAAATAAGGTAGGTGCTTGTAGCTATCCAGCTGTTCTCTGATGCCTCTCTCCTGTTATTTTTAATTAGTAGGTAGCAATTACTTGTGTTAGTCATCTAATTTTCCTGTAACAGAAGAACAAAACTTTCCCAATCCACTAACCAAATTTTTTTATGAGACTGTGCATTAGGTCTGGCTTGGATGGATTTAAGTTTTCCCACAGCAGCCCTCATAATGCTGTGTTTTTTATTTGGAACTAGAATGGCACTTCACCTACTGTTGTGCAGTGCTTGCTGTCTCTCCAATCACCCCAAAGCTAAGGCTAGCCCACCACAGACTGAGAATGGCCATATGACAATAGAAACATCTAGGATGGGTAGTTTTTCTGTTGAAAATACAATTACTAATATTTTACAGCCTTTGTGTTTGTTTGTTTAGAAATATTGATGCAATTCTACCCCATCTGAAGTGCTAATGAGGGATAGTACTGCTCAGCATCATTTCAGTCCCAGAAGATGGGGATGAAACTGATTTTTTTTATTGTACTGTTCTTTTTAGTCCTTGCTCAATTATTTTTGGTTGTTCTCCAGTATATTACAGAGAGGAAAAGGACCACCAGTGTGCTCTGACACGGCCCAGGCTGTATTTTGTTTATGTTGTCCTATCTACTGTTGATTTTTTAAGCTAGTGCCTTGGTAACTCATCAGTGAAACAGCATTTCAGAAAGATTTATAGTATGTAGAATAATATTCAGAATTAATCTGAATTTAAAAAACATATTTAGTTTTGAATTTATATGTATTTTTAAATTGGCCTAGAATTGTTGGGGTTTTTTTACCTAATAAACAGCATATTTCCATGGTTAAAAAATAAGTTTCAAGCTGCTGACATATTTCAAAAATAGCACTGGGGTTGCTTCAGCTGTAATATTTTGCAAATAATCTTTGCAATCTGGAGAGAAATTGCACTGACGACACTACATGCACTCAACCCAAATAAATCAGAACTTATTTGATCAAACTACAATTTCACATGCAAATTTTTTCAGTTTACACAGTGCACAAAATGACTGTGACCTCCAAAGGATGCATAAAAATGTCTTGTTAATTGATATATTTCTACTCTGAAAAATGGTGTGACAGATAATCTCATTTAAGCAATGTAAATGCTGCAGGTTCCTGAAATTTAAAAACTGGACTTTCAGATATAATGCAGATATTTACGACAGAGTGTGAGAGCCTGAAATGTTACAGTAAATGGCTTAAACATTGTTATGAAGGACTTTTTGCCCATTATGGCAAAACTGTATAAATAAGCTGCAACCACTGAAACCTGCTCCTCCCTGAATAGGCCTCACAACTGGAACTTTGGACTATGACTTAAGCCACCTAAGGCAACTTGAGCTAAGACAAAGGTGACACTATTTTCCAATTATCTTAGGTCCAGGGGAAGTAAAAGAGGCTAAAGGGGAAGAATGCATCCACAAGAAAGCCAAACTCAGCAGCTGTCCTGAAAATTGGTTCTAGCTGGATTTGGAGGACATGCCCATGGGAAATTCACATTACAGCAGCTGAGCAATGTTGTAGACCATCAAAGACCCCAAAGTGCTCCCCAGACTCTTTGCTGAGGCTTTGTACCAGAAGACTGCACGTGATAGTCATGGTTTGATACTGGCCCAACACCACGCACCCACAAGAATCACTCACTCACCCTCCCCTGCCAAAGCTGAGCAGAAGAGAGAGGGGAAAAAAAATTAAGAAATGTTTCATGAGTGAGATAAGGACCAGGAGGAACACTTCAAAGGTGAAACAGGCTCAACTTAAGTTGCAAAGTGAAATTTATTATTAACAGAATTTGAGGAGGATGATAAGTAAAATAAGCCCTTAAAACACCTTTTGGTCAGTTCATCATGTGGGAGGATGGTTTGTAAGCTTAGTGCTGAAGGCAATTTTCCTCAGTGAATTACAGCTGTACTGATTACCGAGGAGTGGAAACAGCCTTGTTTGTCCAATGAGGATGGGTGTTGGAAAACAGTGGGTTATGTAGCTGGAAGTGAGATGGAGTTGGAGTCTGCTGGCTGTGCAGTGAGGAGGAAGGGACACGTGTTCCTGCAAGGGACAGACAGGGTTAGGCAGCCAGGTAAGGGACAGGATGGAGCTAACCAGTTATGCAGAAGGAAGAAGGAAACTCTTCCTTCTTCTTCTGAGGGAAGGAGTCAGTGCTGTGTGGAGCTGCCTGTGAGAAGTCCACAGAGATAAGGCATGAGAACTCAGTTTTTAAGATAATAAGGTAATGATGATGTTCTCAGTCATATCTGTCTCAACAGCAACTTATCATCAAGATTTTCTTCCTCTGGGAGAGGAATGGTGGGTCCCTCCACAGGAGACAGTTCTCTGTGATCTACCCTATTGCAGGTCCGCTCTTACGAGCAGCAGCCAAACTGCACCCATAGGCACACAGTCCTCCCAAAACTGCTGTGGTGTGTGTCTCTCTTTCCATGGGGTGCAGCCCTCCAAGTCCAGGCTGCTCCAGCCTGGAAGCTGGGCCCTCTCTCTCCACCAGATCACAGCCTCCTCCAGGCATCCACCTGCTCCAAAATGGGCACCTTCCCCACAGGCAGTGGGTGGATCTCTGCATCCCTGTGGATCCCAAGGGCTGCAGGGGCACAGCTGCTTCACCATCCTCTCACCACAGCCTGCAGAGGAATCTTGGCTCCAGTGCCTGGAGCATCTTCTGCACTGACCTTGGTGTCTCCATGTTGTTTCCCTCACATGTTCTCACCTCCTCCTCTTCTCTGACTAGAAGCAGAAAACCCTGTGACTTCGTTTTGATTTTCTTCCTAAGTATGTCATCACAGAAGCATTACCAACCTCTCTCATTGGCCCAGTTTTGGCCAGCAGCATTTCCCTCTTCAGAGCCATCAGAGATTGGCTCTGCTAGACATGGTGGAAGCTTCCAGCAGTTTCCCACAGGAGACATCTTTGTGGCCCCCCTGCTACCAAGAACCAGGTTGTGCCAAAGCAATACAGTATAGCAAAGGGATGCAACTGATGCAGTCTGTTGGCAAGAGAAAGTGTCAAACTTGCTCCCTCCCAGAGGAGGTATCTGGACATTCCCATATGGTGTGAATGTATGTAAATTAAGTGAACTCTGTATTGCTGGGCCCTTCCCACCAAGAAAGCTAGAAGAGGATCAACAGGATGCCATTGGGATCTACAGAGTGGTGATGTTTTCTGATTAATTTGTCTTTCCATCACTCTCTTTCTCTGTTTTTTTTTTTTTTTTCTCTTTCTGTCCCCTCACGTTTTATTTAATTTAAATAAACTCCATACTATTCACTTTGACGTTGTTTGTACCTTAATTCAGGCATCTCTAACAATTTTAATAACTGGATAGTAAAACAGATGACAAAATAAAGCATAGTTGCCGTTCAAAACAAATCCAGTTAAACCAGAGTGAGTATCTATTAATCTATCCTGATTTTTGGTTGAAGAGCAGACAGAATCAAAATCCTTCCAACAGATTTCCTAGGGGTTTCCTCCTATGCAATTTAACCAGTTGTCAAAATCACTAAAATGCTTTCTCAAGTCTCAATTAAAGGATAAAATATAAGTTCCTTATGTCCTTGTGGTGGAACGAAGAGCCTTGTCCTTTGAGACAAAGGAGGAGGTAATTCCCTGATCTGTCTGTAGTGAAATAGAAAGTTCCTCCAAGGTTTTTGTCTCCTGGGGTCTCTGGGTGGCACAAGAAAAGGCAACCTTTTCTGACTGAATGACTTGGTTCTTGTACCCTTTCTGTGATAAGGATTAGACTGAGTCAGAGATGAGAATTGCAGAATCCCTTACCCTCCCTCTGCTTCTGTGTGTGGTTAGACAAAGATATTTTTTCAGCTGCCTTAAGAATGTCAACAGGTAGATTACTCCTTTGATGCTTCATAAAAAGTCTTTCATCTCATTTGTATTACTTTGAACACTGAGTAACTCCACTGGAAATACACTAGTGTCTCAGAGGTTAATTTTTTTTTTTTTTTAATCAATCCAATCACTGTTGTTGCCTGTAACTTACATAAATTGCCAAATATCAGGTTGCATCACTTTTGTGAGACTTCACTAAATTTTTTGTAATGTGTTTGGCTACTGCCCTGTTAATCCAGTGACAAAATGTATCCAAGAAATCCACAACTGAGAAAACTAATGCTTCTAGTTGCTTTCTATATCACCAGTTAGAATTGACATAACATTTTCAGGACTGTGCTTGGAATGGTTACCTTCCAATTACAGGGATTTAACACCCAAAAAACTAATTGACTTGTTTAAATTATTTGTCTGTTTTTAACCACCTGTCATATTTCAAACAATGAGTACGTTTTGTTGGAAAAACATAAATCAGAGTGAAGTCAATTGACTATATAAATATCTAACAAGATGTTGTGAACTGAACAAATTGCATGACTTCAGCATTATAAGGATGAATGTAGAAACACAAGGATGAATGTAGAAAAGCTTAACTGATGCCTATATCTCAAGTGCTAGTGGTCCTGAAGGTGATTAATCTGCCTGGGGAGCAGCTCTGAATGAAGATAAAGCAGCTCATGTCAGGTTTCTTAGAGGCTTGAAGTAGGGGCATGACTCACTGGCTTCCTAAGAGAGACTGTGGAGTTAGGCTGGGGTTCTTACAGTGCCAGATGCTTATGAAAAAGTCACAGTTGCTACATGTGGCTGTCCTTGCAGAGAGGAGGGCCTAGTCATTCTGCTTGGCAGCAACTTTCCCTTTGCATGATTCAGGTAAGCCTTAGAATTTTCCCAGAGAAAGAAAGAGGGGAGGAGAGAGATTTCAAAAGTTGCTGTGTTGACATATTCTCCACATTCTATTATTAATACTGTAATCCATTTGGATAGTTTCCGCATCATAATCCTGTTATTCTAATGTATAATAATTTATTAAATGAGGTTATTTTATTATCTTACATTATTTCACCTTAAATATCGAAGCAAAATATTTTTCTTTATTAAGCTCTTTGATATTTCAAATGATTTTCCAGCCACACACTAAACATTGTGGAGAAAACACATATAGACCAAAGCTTAGAGACATTGATAATTTCCAAATATAAAGGCATTAATAGCTCAACAGATTTGGAGTATTGTCCTAAAAAATGGTAAAACTTATTCACCTTATTCATGTTCCTTAGAACCATAAGAAAGGATGAGCACTTGTCAAGATAGTCAATGAGCTGGGAGGACTACACCTCCAGAAGCATCACACTTATAATTTAGTTTAGTTTTCTTGACTTCTTGATAGGAACAGGCACAGAAGATCAAAAACATCACCAAAGAAAGCACTCCAGCCTGTGGGATTGTGGGGGGATGGTAGGGACTCTTTTGGGCATACCCCAAGATTCTGGTCACTCTGACTCTGGATATGGTTTTATGTGAGTCCATAGTGCAGTGCAGTGCTCTCTTCTGTATCCACGTTTCCCTCCTGCACATGCCAGGGTACAGAGGAGATGGGGCAGTATGTCTTAGTCTGTGTCCAGGATGTAGGTAGTGTGAGCATCTGAACTTGACATTGAAGAGTTCTGTGGCCTCATCCTTTAGGTGTAACTTTAGTATTTTGCAGTCATTCCTAAATTTTGCACTTGAACACAAAGCAAAAACTTTATGTTTCTCCAGAGCCCAAAAGCAGTACTTTCATCAAAACCCACATTATTTCAAACTGTGTGAGCATGTCCTGTTCATCTCTTCTTCACTCTTTCTCCTCCTGTGGCCCCAGAAATGAGTTTCCAACCCCCTACTGACTTTTGATAAGAGAGAGAGAGAGCAAAAGGAAAAAAGTGTGAGTTACATCTTAAATCAGTACATCTGGGTTTTTGCTAATCCCAAAGTGCAGGAGCTATTTTATTTTAAACATTATGTGATTTTTACTTTTTCTTATGCACAATACAGGCTCATTTTAGAAGTCTGAAAAGTTTAGAAAAGCAAGTGCAGTTAGCATTCAGTGGACAGGAGGTCCAAATAAAAATTGAGCTGTCTATTCCCGTTACACTGGGATCATGATGCGTAGGGTCAGATTTCTTCATCCTTATATCAGTTTTATAGACACATAACTCCAATGATTTTTATTGGTAACTTGCACGTGAAAGGAATGAGATGCAGATCAGTAGAGTATTTTGTAAGGCAAGGTCTTGGCTATCCTCTACCTTGCATGCACACTGCTGAAATACAAAACCCCTGAAGTCCGTATGAAAGTGGCACAACACTCACTAATCCCAATGAGGTGAGGTGAAAGCCAGAGGTGGATCTTTCCAATCTTTTAAAGGGCTACATCTTCTCTCAGTGTTTTATTTTGTTTATTTTTTCAAATAAAAATTGTTCTTTAAAGAATTTTAAGGAAAAGAAGAAACCTAGGACTTCTACTTGCTGTGAGCAGATTTTGACCCTGAACAAAAGAAACAAAAAATAAGATATTCACTTAGTATTTATAAATTTACTCTTTGTTTCCTTGCTGCTGAAAATTGATGATGTAGTATGTCTAGAAATTGATTATTTCACAAAAACCAAAATTGATTTGCATATTTTCCTGGTTTTTCTGATACAACGAAAGTTGTACATTCAAATTTTAGAAAAGCTGAAAATGGAAATTGGAAGTGGAGTATACCAGTGTGATTCAGAAAGAGTGCTAACAAAAGTTAGGTGAATCAAATTCTTCCTGAAATCAGTGCACTTCTGTTTGTCAACGAAGTCAACATGATCAGATAATAGGAAACCAAGCATTTATATCTCTGTCTGGAATAAGGCAACTCCAATTTGATTAACCTTGACCTTTGTGAGATTTCAGTTCAGATCTGTTGTAACTTGAAAGGGTTGAACTGGAAAGGACAGATGGCTGTTTGATGGAGCAATATCAGGGTGGAATCTGACATTTTCTTAACCCCATGTCATTCAAGTTGCAGCACCTTTTCATTCAAATCTCTCTTGCCAAATTCAAATCTCAGCCAACTCCTGCTTTATTATTTATTTCTCTGAGCATTGATTAAAGTTTGAACAGCAAGGTGCAGGAGGATACCTCATGACTTTTTACCTTATCTCTTGGTGAATTCTGCTTCTGAACTCCAGTTGTTTGAGACTGCAGAGCAAGCCACAGTCCAGATATAATGAGAGGTGATTTTCTAAATATTCCTTCAGCCACAGATATTGGCACAAGAAAATACTAGCTAACAAATTAAATATTTATAATACAGCCAGAATAAAGATGAAATAAAGGTACAAGTACATTTTTAAATTGCTTTCTGCTCTGGAGGGATTAAGAAAGTCTGTTGAAAAAATACCCTTGGTGTCGTACTCTTCCCTTTAAGAAAAGCATCATTGTCTAAGCAGAATAGCTTATGGTTTCAAAGTTGTGGAGAGGGACAAATGATACTTATTATTTAAATATGAACCATCTAAAAATATATTTTAAAAATACTAGAAAGAAAGCCCTAAATCAAGAGAGGTATAGTATTTTGAGAATCAACCCATAGCATTAAATCATGGTGTTACTTATGCTGAGGTAATGCCAAAACTCCCAGTTATTGTACTGTGGTTTAAATGTAAAACTGTCAGTTGTTGCTACCACAGAAGTGTTTCAGTTATTGCAGGGTAGATGAGAAGGGTGTATTTAATTTTTCATAGCATTTTCATCCTGCTGTGGTGCATATTTACTCAAACTACCGAAACAGAGTTACATCAAATTGTGTGCAACCTAAAAAGCATCTATACAATTCACAGTAGATATATATTGTTTCAGTTGGTAATAAGATTTCTGTGAAACTTGTTCATGCCTTGCTTCTTAGTTTTATGAGTGGTCTCAAGAGGTGCAGATGTGTAGCTTGGGTTGAAAAAAAAGAGATGTTCAGGCAACAACATGGTTTTAAATTCATATCTCAGGCTGAGTCAATCCACCTTAAATTTTCCCTCAGTGACCAACCAAAGCTTAGACTGTGCTTAACTAAAGGGTGATTAATTGGCAACAGCAGAGAAGTTAAGTTAGCGACACAAGGGAATTATATAAAGAAAGGTATTTTTGTCCCTTTTTAAAAATTATTTCTTTGTCCTCAAAGCCAGAGAGTATCCTTTTCAGTAGGTCTCATATGGAATTGGAACCTAAAGTGGTAAAGTAAGCTGTTTGCTTTGTTGGAATTTATTTTTCTCATAAAATGTCTAATAAAATGAATGTTTTTCTCTTTTCAGGATAGTTTGACAATAAACCAGACCTTTTTGGCTTGGGATTTAGAATACTGCAATGTACTTTGAAGAGGGCAACAAAAGGAGGAGTCAAAAGCTGCATCTACGAAACATTTAGGCAGTGGCTGTTCATGTGTCAGGTAGAAGGAGAGAGAGGAAATTAATTTCAAAATGCTCCAATATTTGCTCTAACTTTCCCTTTTTCCTGGCTACAATTTAAAGGATTGAATTTGATCTGGTCCTACAGAGGATTAAAAGAGGATTAAGAGGATGAACAAGTCAGCTGATGGAATTTTACCATTGATTTTAACAAGACCAGGGATTTCACCTCCAGTGATTGCCCTCTGTAATCAGAAAAATGTTCCTCCTCTTGGGCCTGCTACAAAGGATAGGATCAAGAGGATTAAACTTTTGCAGTTAGACAGTCAAATGCCTAGAAGCATAGGCAAACTCAAAGGCGTATATGAAACCATTCCTCTCCTCCTTTATGAATGTAAATAGCAAAGAAACCTCTGACTGTGTAACTGTGCACAAGCTGGTTTGATATACAGGAGGGAGAGGAGCAGTGAGACCCATAAGCATAGGAAGAAGGGAGCAATAATCCTTGCAGAGAATGCCTTCATTCCAGAGAGATAGCCCCAGGCTCAGTGACTAAATAGAAGTCCTTGGGCTATAACATGAGCAAGTAACAGTAGATGAAATAGTCGACCTGATAAATTGTAGGAAAGAGCTGTATCAGAGAAGTATCAGGATGTCAGGAGCTGTATCAGAAGAACAAGAGAGGTGAGAGTTATAATTAGAGACCCAAACAACTAAAATCCTGCTTGACTTGTGGCATGTCACTTCTCACATCTTGAGAGATGCTCGACAAAAGGGTTCGTCATCCCAGAACTCACCCTTCAGAAGGATGGTACATAATCCTCTTCTGGTTTTTTTCCTTTTTTTTTTTTTTAAGTTGTGATGAGATGCCTGTCTCAGGAGGCACCAAAAAACATAGCTGCTTATAGATCAGCCAGTGCTTTGTCCTAACTACCCTTTCTCCTTCAATACTGAAATGTATTTTACCCAATGTATTGTATTGCATTTCTGCAATAGAACAGCCATGTCTTAGATTACAGCTGTACCTGATATCTCAATATTATAATGTAACTTTATCCGATGAAATTTGGACTATTTTAAGCTTATCAACAAAATGGAACAAGATTAGTTAAAATATGGTGGGTTGAAATGGGATGACAGGTCCTTCTGGTGAGTTGTTAAATTCAAATATTTTAGTTTAAAGAGTTTGTTTTTTCAGACTTACAGAGATTTTTCTTTTTTATGTCTACAAATCAAGGGCATACATTGTTGTTTATAGAAAGCTCATGAAATTCTGGTTGTACTGAAGAGGGTGACAAAACTTCAAAAGAGACAACTTGTACCTTTATTTAATTAGGTGAGCTGGCACTATTTATCTTGTAGAGTAAAACATTTTATTTTATCTGAATGGAAGAGCATTTTTGTTGTCTTTTTATTTGTTTTTAGTTTTCCTGTGAAATTTTCACTTTTCACTTGATTTGCTTGAGCATAGTGTGAAGAAAAATTCCAAATGTCAGGGAGAACTAAAATTGCTTTAAGAAGATGGAAGAGAAAAAACCTATTTCAGTCATTTTTGCCTTCTAAAGGAACACTAGTCTAATTTTTTTCATTATGGAACAAAGAATGATACCTTAATTGAATATATTGATGGGTTAATTTTCTTTATTTGTGTAGTAATAAATTAGAACTTAATTTTTATGTCCATTAATAGAAATGAAAGTAAATGTACTTTCAGATTCATAATGACATCTAAATGCTTTTTCAGTTTTCTCTCCTTGATTGTGTAAGAATATTTCCTTTTAATGTAATGAATTAATTATATCATTAGAAAAGGATTATTATTCAGTTGAAGACAAATATATTTAGCTTTAAAAGAACTTTGGCATCATGTTATTTAAGCTTGCTCGGATACAGGATTATGATGTAAGTTCTCACATATTTGTAATTCATCCTCTGCAATTCAGAATTTTATTGTTGTTCTTGTGATTTTTTTAATGTACTTGTTTTGTTTTGTTTTTCTTGCAAATTTAAGATAAATCCTTTTTTCTAATCTAGTATTTTTTGCTAGATTCACCATGCTGTTTATTAGGAAAGATGATTACTGATGTGAGGTATTGTTTCAGGTCTTGCAGCCTGGGCCTGGGGTACCTGTTTAAACAAATTTAATTTTACATAGATTTTTCAGGAATTACTCTGATGAGTTTTATAAATTTTTCCAGAACTGATCAAGGGTTGATTTAAGTAAAAAGTCTATCTGGTTACAGATAAAGATGGATTTGCAAAAATATAAGATAAGCATGCACCCTCCATAAAATCTTTAGGAATTACAGAAGGAACACCTGATAGATATATGTACAGCTGTCTGAATGTATTTGAAAATCCAGCTGCTCATTAAGCCAGCAAACTCCCACATACACAAGACTCTTCCTGAAAATGAGACTAGTCAGACACCCACAAAGGTGACTTCTCCTGAACTCAGTGGTAAACAGACCCACAGGTAATATGCATGGTGAAGGATACTCAAGGTGCAATGTTTGTTCTAGAACTGGGTGGAATGGCAGTGAAGTATCTCAATATCTTTGTGGGAATGGACCTTACAGACTTTATGCACAATTGGTTCTGGGGACATTATGATAAGAGTGGGAGGCACAAACTTGCAGTTTCTGCAGTTTTCTCAGTCTCATTTAGGTAAATATACTTTCAAGAAAATGTGTGTTGGCATCTGCAGAACCCTGTGATTTTCAATGGTCTAACATAACCTTGAAACTGCTGTGCAAAGTTTTCCAAGTTAGTAGTGGAGAAATTTTACCTCACTATTATTAGGTAAGGGCCTTTCTCTTCTTTAAGACCTTAAAGCTCAGCAAGCTTTACTTTCTCTTTGAGTTAATTCTCTTAAAGAAAATGAACTTGTGTATGTAAAGAGGGAAAAAAAAAGACACTGGAAGAATTGAGAGATGAAATAAGTTATGTAAAGACACATTTTTTCTTCTACTGGAAACTCTGGTGGCCACAAACAAGAGTGAGAAAATGGAGGAAAACAGCTGAATTTGTTTCATAAGGACTTCCCCTCTAAATACCATGGGAGTTATGATAATGGAGAAACATTACAAAAAGGCCTTCAGCCCATAATTCATTGTCTTGTTCATTAAGGTCAGGAAGAAATAGACAGCACACTGCATGGCAAATGTGCTAAAAAATCCAACAAAATCATGCTAGACAAATGCATTACAGGGAGGGAGGTGATTTGAGTCATATGTTATCAGGGCATACTGGGGGAAAAATACTGTCCAGTCATATAATATACAACTACTGGCAATGCCAACAAATAATGTTGGAGTCTTTACAAAAATCCTCCTCATACCTCTGGATTTTGCTCACATCCATAATTAGCTGCATGTTAAGACAAGGCAGAGAGTTCTGCCATGCCTCTGTGAAAGTCTCAAAGTCTCAGCTCCATATATTATTTAAATAAATGTATGGACTTCAGTAAAACATGAAAATATCTCCATCTGGCTACATTTAATATAATAAATCATATGAGCTCTGGGTTTTTTTGGGGAATATGATGTTATCACAACCCTTCAAGAGAATTATTTTGCTGTATCTCATCTATTATTCTATATATTAACACAGAAACAGCTGTCATTCTGATGAATGTTCTCAGGATACTCAAAATAATGGCATGTGAAAGTATAACCAAAAATACTTGGCATCCACTGCAGCTCATTAGTGGAGTTCAGCATCATGATCAACGTTTAATGAATTATGATCAATTTTAAGTAACCATTTATCATCTCATATTGACTAACATGCAAAATCTTTGACAGAATAGCAAAACAGGCCTCGTTCTGGTTGTCATCAAAGTCTGTTATTTACTGAAGACTCTACTACACCATTAACAATCAAAATATAGCAAACTGGAACAGGCACTCTGACCCCCATGCAAAAAGCTGTTCTAAATATTTTTGCTCTAGCTATAGGAAAGATACTGAAGTGCAAAATAGAAGTGTTAAATATTTTTTTGCTAATATGCAACATATTCATTATATAGGAATAATTCAAATTTTGGTAGCAATGAGATTCGTTTTTCCACTAAAAGCAGGTAATTTTTATTTAGCCAATATTCTGTTGACTTTCTTGAGGCATTCTCTTCTTAACTTGAATTTCTCTTGTGTAATTTAATTAATTTTCATAACTTCTTTATTCATAACATCAAAGCTCTGATTTTATAACCTTGGTTTGTTTTGTTTCACAAGAGATAAATGGATTCCATGACCTATTGCTGCCATTCAAATAGTTGTGCATCTAATAAAAATGGTGGAATCTTTTGAAATAGTCAAGTAAAGGAATTTAGACTTGGAAGAAATGCCTGCAAACCAGTTCAACCTTTGTTTTTAGCCAGGTGAATGCCTATATCAAATAATGTGACCTTAAGGCTTGACAGAGACCTCTGCAAATATTGAATCCTTCAAAGGCTCTCCTGCAAGCTCTTGTTGACATGGTAGTGATTGTTATTCATACCACATGTATATATGATAAAACTTTTTGATGAATAAGTCTTGAGTTTATATCTTTATTGGAAAAACCTAAGTGTGCCAAAGTCAGAGAGCACAGTTAACTCAATATTGCTGCAGCAAGTCTCTCAAACTTGAAAACTGACCATGGAAGTGATTTCTATTGCACTAATTATGGTTATGAACACTCTAAGACCAATCCAAATTCCATTTTGTTTACTATGTGTGTTGCCTCCTAAAAGAGTCTTTTCCTAATGCAATGTCTGAACATAGTTTGTAATTGGTCTTGGTGGAGGTAATCCAAAAGAAATTTAGTTTACATATTTCCTTAACAATATTGTCCACAACCTTCTACCAAGGAAGCCAATACAAAAACTTAAAATGTGCACTAATAGAGACTGATGTATGCTGCAAGGAACTGACTTTTCTGAGCATTTATTTGTACACTCTTGAAGGTAGGAAACACCATTATGAATGAGACAGTGTAGCCAAAGAAGCCTACCACCAAAAGTGAGGAAAGTGGGCGGCCAGCAGGAGAGAGGAAAAACAAGTGATAATTCTCCTGATTCCCTACTGCCAGTAGGATGCACTTTGATATCTTGTTCATAAGAAACCTCAAAGGTATCTTCTTTCCTGAAATTATTTTCCTGTAATTACATTCATGTGAGTGTTTGGAGTCCACAATACATTTTGACAATGAGCTTACATGAAGCACTTAAGCACAGTAGGAAAAAAAAAAAATAATCTCCTATTCATTTGTAACTTGCTGCCTCATCATTTCATGTGACGTTGCCTTCTTTCATCATTGTGTGGACAGTGATTAATGTTTAACTTCCCTTCATCTTCTTTATGTTGTTTGCAATTTTCATATCTGTTTAATCTTCTTTTCCTTCAATTTTTCTTTTCCAGGCAGGGTAGTACGAATGTATTTGCTGTAGCAAAAACAGAGAGCATCTCCTTTAGATTGAATGGTTTTGTTTGGACAAAATAGAACAGCATGGAAACATATCACTATGTGCAGGTTAGTAATATAGGAGAGAATTTCATAGTGCTTGACTCTATTTTTGTGTCTTGTGAACCATCAAAGATCAGCTGTGGCTCTGTAATGTACTATTGGATTTGATATTATATAACTATTACAGCCATTTACTGCACTGTGAAGCCCTTTCTCATTAAGGGCATGCAACACTGTGTCAACCTGAGGAGGCTGCTGTAGATTTGTTAAAATATCTGTTATGGACTATTACATGGAAAAGCATGTGGGCCATAATGTTTAATTCAGCAAAAATTATCTTTTGGGTACCTGGGGTTTGAATGAGGTGCTTAAAGAGGAAGATTTGCTTGCTGACAAATATTTTCCCTTTTTTGTGTGCATTAAATTAATGGGAACCATATGGTGAAACACAGAAAAACCCTGTGTTAATACCCCTTGCTAACTACAGCCACCTGTTAAAATGGCCAGGGTAGTAGCAGGCCTGTTGGTGGTTGCAATTAATATATTCAGTGCCTTTCTTGGCTTTTTTGGCAGTCATAGAGAATTATATGCCATTCTCAAAACTGAAAATCCTGTGGTTAGTTTTTCAAAAGATACTGAAGGCTAACACAGGGCACACCTTATTATTTAAAAATCTGCTTATTTTCATTTTAAATCACTTTATTATAAAGTTTTTTGTGTTTATATGGTGTTCAGCTTAGAAAGCTCATGCTTACTAATTCTTAATTTTTGACAGGAATATGTTATTTCCCACTGCCATAATATCCCACCTTCTTTTTCTCTGTGCCCCATTCTCTGTGATCACCCCTTAGCAAATCTGTTTCTCTAATTTCAATTTTGTCAACATGCCAGAAAGTGCTACAAGTGGATTGACTGGTAAATTAATAATTTGAATATATTGAAAATGTCAGCTCATCCCTTCCAATCTTGTCTTGTTCTCAGTCTTGTTCTTGTGATAAAAAAGCTGCAAAATAATTATGTATAATGGGTTTCTTGTACTAGTTAAACATTATTATTAAGGTAAAACATGACCATCTGCAATATGTATTTGAAGCAGTAGTTGTGCTTCCCTCTCGGACTTAAATGTCACAGAAATTAATTTGTAAATTAAAAGGGTAAAACCAGCTTATTACTCCTTTTTATCTCTTTGCTTGCCTCTCCTCCTTAAGGTCCACCAAAATGAAAGAAAAGGAACTAGCTAAGAATTGTTAAAACTAGCAGGATCAAGAGTGTGGCTGGTTTACAGCCCTACCAGTCATTCAGCTGCTGCCCAGACCCTCCCACCCTGTGAGCAGCAGCAGTCAGTGACAGTATTGAGAAAGAAAAAATTAAATGAGTTACAAATATTTTTAAAATTGTATTTTATTTTATTTTATTTTATTTTATTTTATTTTATTTTATTTTATTTTATTTTATTTTATGCTGACAGAGCAGAGAAGCATGTACTGGAAGTGTGGAGCTGGAAATTCTGTAAAGGTGTTCAATTCCTATGTGAATTGGCCAGGACGGATTTGGAATCCTCACATCCTCACTGAGATCAAATTGCACCCCAGAATATAAATTTGTATAGCAACAATGGGAAGGAATAGAATTCCTAGTGGCCATCTCATCTATCTATCCTCTTTATTTTACATGGGCTGTAGCAAAGAATAGAGAGACAATTAGGGACAAAGATGGGAATCTAGGTTTCCTGTGTCTGATTATCTCATTTCACTTAGAAACTTGAATGACTTTCCATCTCGGAACTTCTGCTGGCTCGAGGGATCATATTTTCAGTGAGACTCATAGTGACAGATTCACAGACAGATATTTAGCTGTGTTAGAGGTATTAATTCAGCATTAATAATTGTCTGCCTTTGTTGGTTGCCTCTTCAGCATGCTGGAGGCTGATGATATTTTTCTTGGCGTGTAATTGTTGCCTTTTAATGTACTGAGGTGATAGTTTTTACATTCAGGCATGGAAATTTCTCTCAGTAATGATTATCCCTGAGCTATGACCCCTCTTTGAGCTGTCCCTTTGTATGTACCAGTATTATTTTCCTATCTTAGAGAGTTATGATGAGTATAAATGCATTCAAGATTGTGATTTTCTCTGATAGTAATAAAAGCTACATAATATAACAAGTATCTAGAGAAGAACTGGATAAAATAATTTGTCTGCCATTTTTTGCACATTCTAGAAATAAGCAAACATATCTTTGGTGATGGTGAAATACTTTCTGAATCAATATTGTCATTAAAATATTTGTATTTTGGAAAAAAGGCATTTTAAAAAAGGTCAAACTTTTAATTTGGACATTTCCAATTGGAATGTTTAGTTTACTATAAAGTTGAGGATTAGTCTTTTATCTTCCAAAAGTTTCAGTCCTGTTTGAACCAAAACAAAGGGTAACAAACAATCTTCTTCACCCTTCATCTGAAATAAAGCTGATTTTCTGCCCCAGCTTCTCAAATTTCCACAATTTTCAAGAAAGGTAATTGCTTCAGTTTATCTTAAAAAAAAAAAAAAGGAAGAAAATACTATTTGATTTTTTCAAAACTCCTAGGGAAACAAAATATCTATTATACAGTGAACCCTATTCAGTAGCTAATATTGTCAGCTTGTGCTGACATTGACACTTGAGCTGTGTAACTTGTTGTTCCTCTAAAGGTCTATTATGTTCTCGGTTTTCAAGCATATGTATTTATGACAATGACATACAATGGTTAAGGACAGATAATTAAGAAATGAAGGGTAAAATGTTCCCCCTTTTCATGAGAGTTAGCAATATTATATTCCTGCTCCAAGCCAAATACTCTAAGGAGCATTCAGTTTAAGACAATTGTAAGATAAATTATTTATAAGTGTAACTGAATTCCTAAGGTAGTTTATCAACAGTTACCAAAATACAAATATGGTAGAGAGCAATACTATACATTTTTTCTTTGATGTCATTGTATATAATTTTCATTATTGTTACAAATTCGTCTCTGGTTCTTTTTATGTATAAACAGAGCATTTTGACTAATAATATTTTCTTCAGCTCTTGCAATGTTGTTACATGGGTTAGTTTCAAATATATATTTCCACCTTCATTTTAACATCGACCTTATGTATGCAGGCAGAGAATATTATTACTGCTTTCAGTGTCTTTGCTATTTGCTTAATAGCAGGTTTCAGTTGATGTGACCTTTTACTTGATAAAAAGAAAATACGGCATCAATGGATTGCTATCATCAATAGCATACAATTAATCAGGCAATGATTTAATGAAAGAATAATGTCAGAAGAATTGTGTTGGAAAAGCTATTTTAAGTCTTGGGGAAAATTTTATGCAAAAAGCATATGCAGAAGGTAGTGATTTCATTAGCATAGTGCTTAGGAGTTGACAGCAACCTTCGTTTTTCTCTAATTTTATGCTTAAGTGATCATTAAAGTAAGCGATGTGGAAAAGCACCTCTCCCCTGTCTTAAAAAGATGAAGCAAAACATTTAAAGAAGAGTAAAAGGAGGTTTCAGTCATCTGTTTCCCAGATACTGTACTTGCCAAACAAAGCAAGCTGTGACCTCGATTAACTGTGGCATGACTTCTGACTTGCTATCTAGGTAGTACCTGATCTAAGGAGTTGTAAGAAGGTAACAAAAACATGCCTTGAACATTGGTTTTAAGGACATTGTTTTGTAAACTTCATGACCTTTATTTTAAATAAAACATCTCAAAGAAAGTAACTAATGGTGTCT
Source organism: Cinclus cinclus (assembly GCF_963662255.1). NCBI lineage: Eukaryota > Metazoa > Chordata > Aves > Passeriformes > Cinclidae > Cinclus > Cinclus cinclus. The sequence goes on along the minus strand of NC_085046.1, from coordinate 85,206,945 downwards.
TGACACCAGTGGAAATAGACTTTATTATGGAAGTGTTGTGTGCTGAAACACTACATATAAATACGACATATAAAGGTTTCAATTTTACTCTTTAATTCCTTTTGTATCTTTATTATACTTTGTCATATTGAAAATACCTCTTTTCTCATACTAATCTAGAAAGATTTAGCATCTCATCCCACAAAAATAAAATACAGCTGGACAAACAACCATCATTCATTCATTAATCAGATTTACAAAATAGGAAATACCTGCCTGAACAGAGCTGTGCAGTTATGAAATTATTCTTTATTTTATTATGGCCAGAAATTACACTAAGAGCCTTTTGTTGTAGTAAGAATTGCAAGTGGGTATAATAAGTATAGTCTCAAAGCCCAAAAGCTTGCACATTAAGAGGTTAAATGAGAGAAATATAGCATTGATATGGTAAGAAAAAAGTATCTCCTTCTGTGACTCTGTTGAAGAATCAGTTATGCCAAAAGTAATTTGTGCTGGCAAAGGGACTATGTCATTGGTCTGAAAGGGACAGGTTGTTTCTCCTGTGAAGCACAATGGAGATATGAAGAAGAGAAAGTACATGAAGTGACCAATAAAAGTAGCTTTGGGAATTATAAAGCCAGTCTGCAGGAAATCACACTCCAACTAGAGTATCAAAATGATTGTATTTTTAAATAAGAGTAATGTCAGGAAATATAATAGGAATTATTATGGTGCTAGAAGAGCACACAGCCAACAACATTTCTTTTTCCTCTAAATGTGTGGGGTTCATTCTGGGCATTTAGAGCATGGTGGCTTTGAATTCCAAACTCATGACTTCAAAATCCCAATTTCAGACTATGAAACATACAAAAAAATATTAACAGAAACATGTGAAAAATAAATAGAGGCAAAAAAATGACAAGCCATGTCCAGATGAAAGTCTTAATTTGCATTATTTTGCCCCTCATATTTCAAGGTAATTGCTTTGGTTGAAGTAAAATTAGGTGGTCTCTTAGGATTTGAGTGAAGATATCTTAACAAGACATCTATAATGTGCTGAGGTTAAAGCTTAGGAAAAGTTGTTGGAATTAAATTTCTGTTCATACAAAGAGCAAAACAGCATCTTGAAAGTCAAAATATTCATTGCATGTACTTGTCTTATTCACACATTGCATCTTGGTCCTCCCCAAGTCACTTTTGTGGGCTCATGATGTCACTTCTGTCAATGTGTAGCATTGCTTTGCCCTAACTATTAAAATGCTTGCTCTGGAAAAATTCTAGTGTCATATCAAAAGCAATTGAGACTGTAAGAGCTTTTTATTGAGAAAATGATTTTGTATCATGTTCTGAAAAATCTTTTACTGTATTCTTTCTTGTTTGCTTTTAGTTTTCTCCCACTAGTCTTACTTCTGTCCTAATTTTATAGGATATTTGTTTCTACTACAGTACTCATTAACTTACGTAATTGTTAAAGAGTCACCTGAAGTCTAGTGTGCTAATTTGTTTAAATTATAGAATATTTCTTTTATTATTTTTTCTCCTCTGCTACACTATATGAACTAAGAAATCTTGGTATGTTGTTGAAAATTCAGGCCTGAGAATTGTCTTCATATTGTTCTGCTTTCCAGATAAAGCTGCAGATGAAAGAATCAAATTATTAAAACAACCAGGAAATGTTATCTGGTTTGCGCTCATTTTACTTTTTTTGTTACTGACTGTGTTTCCATCATAGATTGATATTCAGCTGGGGTTTTATGTTGGACACCATATGAAACATCATTCTTACAGGAAAACAGATTTTGACATTACATAAATATTTGCAATGTATCAATAACTAGCACAATGGACACAGGGAGTCATTAAAAGTAAATATTCAGTGCATTACTAAAGAAAGAAGGAAAACACAGTATTCTTTTATACTGCCATTGCATTGTTCTGGCTCTTGCTATCAAGTAAATAGTACTTTATGCAAAAAAAAAAAAAAAAGAAAAAGAAAAAGGAAAAGTATATTTATAGTGCAAGGTAAACTTGTACTTCTTAAATGCAGGGATGTAATTCAAGATGCCTAAGGTAAGAGACTGAACTCTCTGGGCATCTGCATAATGAAGCAGGACAGGAGTGAGAAAGGCTGCAATAGTGGATGGTTGGGAGCAGGACATTTAATAGATGCCTCTGGAATGCACCATTTTATTTCCAATTTTTTTGTTCTAATTTATATATGAGGTGACTCTATTTTAATGATGGTGTTCTTTTCTGTTTCATTCCAGTCCTGCAACTTAAATATTATAACATTCTTTCTATTTGCTTGTAGTCCAGTGGGAGAAGTAGACAGTCTAATCCTACATAAATTTACTACATTAAGAGCCATGGGCATTCTATTAAAGCTGTATATTCCAAACCTCTACTTGATGTGGAAGAACAGCTTGTTATTGAAGTAAAAGAAATGTAAATGCAAAATTGAAAAAAACAAAACAAAACAAAAAAAAACAAAAACAGAAGAAGAAAAGCAAGGGGGCATTTAATTATCAAGTTTGCTTCTGGCAAAATGAGCTTCCAATTTTCTTCTCTTTTTTCATTCTCTGGAAACCTGCAGAAATGAGATAACCCTTAATCCAAAACTCATTCTCTTTATTTACTCCCACACTATTTACCTTCCCTGTCTTGCATTCTCTGTTTAACCAAGTATTGTATATAAAGAATGGAAGAGGCTTCAACCCCAATTCTGTCAAACAGGAGGTGGTAATGACTTTAACACCTGTGGCATGAGAGCATAGTGTGCCAGGGAAAGCTAAATGATACCTTATGCCACCCTCAGCAGCATCTTTAAGGAAGCACCACGTACTCATTCATGGGTCCATTGCTTAATTTATGTCAGAAAAGAACTTTAAGATCAACACGTCCAACCATGAACTCAGCACTGCCAAGTCCACCACTAAACCATGTCCCTCAGTGCCAAATCTACACATCTTTTAAATACCTCCAGGGATGTTGACTCAGCCAGTTCCCTGGTTAGCCTGTGGCAATGCTTGATAATTCCTTTCATGATGAAATTTTTCATATTATCCAATCTAAACCTCCACTGGTGCAACATGAGGCCATTTCCTCTTATCCTATCATTTATTACCTGAGAGAAGAGACCAACCCCCCCTGGCTACAGGCTTTTTTCAGGCAGTTGTAGCGAGTGATAAGGTCCCCCCGAGGCTCCTTTTCTCCAGGCTAACAATCACAGCTTCCTCAGTTGCTTCTCACAGGAATTGTGTTATGGACCCTTCACCAGCTTCGTTGCTTCGTTCCCTTCTCTAGACCTGGCCAACAAGCCAGTTGTCTACTTGGTGAAGAGCGAGGAAGTCCTATCCACAAGCATACAATTTTCCCACTGAAATCCTGTGGAAAGACTGTCAGAGGCTTTACTGAAATCCAGTTAGGCTACATCCATGGCAGATTGACTTGTCATAGAAGGAAATCAGGTTACTCAGGCAGGGTCTGCCTTTCATAAACCCACACTGGCTGGTTCTGATCCACCAGTTGTCCTGTTCATGTAATACACCTTTAATATTTAAAATAATTTAGACTTTTTATTGTTGTCTTTATATATCCTTTTTCTGAATATACTTAATAAAATGCTAACATGCAAATTCCCATTTAAATTACATACTGTATTCACATCTGGCAAAGTAATAGCAATTATCCAGCAGGAAGAGCAAACTGCTATTTTTAACAGTGCTTTGAAAGATACCTACATTTGTTATTGCAAACAACAACTCTCTCCAAATTTCTTTTAATTACTTCAGTCAAAATATATAGGTATGTGACTCGTGCAGTTTGTTTAGCACTTACTGTTTAATCCTGATGGACATGGAAATATAGGGGAGTTCTTGCAAGATGAGGTAAATAGCTTGATTTAAAGGCTCATAACAAGATTATTGTCCAAAGGTATTCATTCTCGGGGAAAAAAAAAATCAGAAGCTTGCCATTCACATTGACTTCAGTACTGTGAAATTGAATTTATGATACTTTGTAAGTAAAACAACTTTACATTTCTGAAGAAATTGCTTTTTTAAAAAGCATATCTCTGGAAGGAATAATAACATTGAAAGCTAAATTTGATGCAGATGAATTTATGTGTCTTATCTTCAGTAGTCTATCTCACATAGCTTATTTCTATCCTCTGAAAAGGTTCACTACAATCTTTATAATGGAATACGTATGCTATCTCTAACATATTTTAAAATTGCTTCTTATTTGCTTATTAGCAAACAGCTCCTTATGAAATTCCTGTTTAGGGCTGCATTTCAGACAGCTCACACTGAATATTGTGCAATTCTTAGCACATATTTGAGGAAAAAGAAGCATGTTCAGTGAATGAATCAAGAGTAGTCTGCTAAGAATTGCCTTCTTTCTTTGACATGATTATGGAATAAAATTTATGTCCTTTTTAATAATTGCTTTAAAAGGTAAGTTTTCTATAATGCTTTCCCATTACTTCTTGCATACCTATTAGAATGTATACCTCTTCTTATGGAATTCTGTCTCCCCCATTTAGGATATTTATGGGAGAGAACTGTTTCTGAAACCAAAAGAATATTCATTGTCTAATTACCAAGATGCCAGTAAAGTAAATTTGGAAATCTGGTTATAAGAAAGACACAGTTTGCATCTCTGTAGTTTCTTAAATTATTAACTCTCAGTGAAGATAAAAAGACCCCAAAAATTCATTTAAAATGTCATGACTGCCTTGTGCCACTTGTCTGCATCACTAGAAATGTCACTGAGGATAATTTTACATCTATCTGCTACTTTCTTAGCAATAAATAACTGTAAAATGTAGCTTCTCTTAAGGACTATATATGGTTATATTATTATAATTTTGCAGTTCATTTACTGCTAGTATAATTTTAATGTTAAACTTTCATACCTAGCATTATGGGACTTCCTTGGTAGAGACACTAGCAAGTAATGGTTCTTGAGCATTGTAAATATTTTTCCCCCATGCCTCAGTTCAGTAGAGCACTTTCCAAGACATTTTCCAGAAGTTCTTCATTTTCCAGTTCTGACAAGAGCTGTTAAAAACTCGGTGAAAGAAATAGACATTCATATGGCCAAACCCCCAGATTTAAATTTTAAAAGAAAAAAGAGGTGAAGCAAAACACCCAATGGGGACATGAAAATAACAGGGGGAAAAAAGTTTTAATTTTGGCTGTATTATCCAGATAGTATAAGCCAATCATTTATATCCAGTATATGTACTATTCCAGTTCAGAGTACCTGTAAATAGCATTCCACTACAGCAGATACCCAAACAGGGAGAGACAGGTCTGTTTTTCAAGTAATAACTATGTGCACTTCCTTTTAAGAAGTTAAACAGACAAAAATGAACATCTTAAAAATAACAAGGGATTATTTAAAGGATTTTTTTTTCTTTTTTTTTTTCACAGGGATAACAGAAAATCTGAAATCAAAAAAATTTTCAGGAAAGTGTGGATTATAGCTATTGTTTAAACTATATGGGTTTTTTAAAGCCATTAACATGCCTTATTTGAGTAACTGATTTGTTCAATTCTAACAATGAATTTAAAGGACAATATTAAGTGAGTCTAGCTGAAAATATCATCTGTATTATGTAAATCCAAAAAAGAAATAGCTGGGTAAAATTAAACCAGAAATATTAAACTTATTTACATGACATATCGTTATCTTTTTGGTATTTTTTGCCATCTAATTAGAACTTGATATACAGGAGATATATTGGTAAACTGGAGGCAGGAAAACAGGTTTAAAATGAAGTTTGAGGAACAACAGGATCATATTTAAAAATAAAAAGATAATAATCAGAAGTTATTCTGTGTTAAAAAAGAATAAACAACACAATCTTGTCTGTGTGTGTTTTGAAAATCAGCTCTTTTTTTTCTGTTGTTCCCTCAAACCTTTAGTTGCTTGACGGGAAAAACTTCCCCCCAGACCAAGAGCAAATTTAGTCAAATTGTCTGCAAAAGCAAAGCCTCTCTCTAGTGATGAGAGATCTCCCTTTGTCAGATTCCAGTCTTATGCCTTCAACTTTTAGCCTAGGTAGTACACAGCTACACTAGAGTTTCTTAAAATAAACTACAGTGTTTCTATTCCTGGAGAAAATGTTATTCTCTGAGGTACAGACAAACTGACATAGAGCAAAATGAGGAGATGGTATCTGCACAATGTGACCACACTAGTGAGTGTACAGCGAGTGCTTAATGGATTAAATGAAAGTAGAAAAATTTTTAAGCAACACAAAGTGGAAATGGGGGAAGATAACCTGAAGTGTTTTGTGACTAATGACAGTTGTACAACTTGCAGGTTCCAGTGGTCAAAACACCTCTAAAAACTTCAGTCTGAAAAATTTTATGAGTCCAAAGGCCAGGAATTATTTAGTGAAATAATAATTAATATCAAGAGACAGGAATTTTCTAGTTCGCTCAAACTGGAACTGGATGTGTTATTTTATGGATTTATTATGAAAACAGCATTGAGACATGCCCAGCTGTAGGCCATAAAACCTCATAAAATCATCTCCAATTGCAACTTTCCTTCAGTGTTCCAAATGATCTCACAAAATTTGATACCAGTGAACTAGGAAGGGGAATGGAAAGGTAGAAAGGTCTCCACAGGCAGAGGGAGAGGAGAGTTGGCTGTTAATTTCCCTTATATGCAATGGTAGTTTGGGGAATGCTATGTGGATTTCTGAGCCCAGCTTTAGGCCCTTTTACTATCGTAACCTGTGCAAGTTTGGCTGCAAGGTATTTGAGGACATCTGGTTGATGCTATTTGAAGAATTTGTACAATATGGGACAACATGGATTTGAACTACAGCCTGATTTTCTATAATAAAAAATAGAATTGCGGTGAAAATAGTATATGAGGGGTGGGCTAGTTGCTCTAACCCTTTTATCTGTGAACATAACCTTAAAATTTTGTTTTTCTCCTCTTTTATGCTGAATGCTGGTGTGTTCATGAGGCAACTATGTCTAAGCAATGCTGCCATGTGGCTGGCATCTCGCACATCCCAGTGGAAGGATATGTCTGACTTCTTGCCCAGATGAAGTTACTGTTGTGGGCTAACCTTAGGTAAAACATTAGCTTTAAATTAATTCTGCACTTCATAGGCATGAATTCCAAATGGTTTCACTGGAAAATACGGGAAAATATTTCCCACGGTGGTTTCCCCCAATTACAATATAGGGGAATCTGACAGGAACCCAAGGAATCAAGGCACATATTCAGCAAAGGTGAGTGCTCTATCTTATACCATGGTGGATTGCTGAACACCTGCACCAACATTTCCAGGTCTCCTCCAAAGCACATTGAAGACAATGGTTACATTCTCAATAATGCAATGAGCATTTAACTAATCTGTAAATTTCCTTTGCTTGGTTCACACTTTGAAAGCTGAATGGAAGGAAGGACATGGACTTCTAACTCACCAGTGCATTTCTATTCTGAGAAAGGTGAAAGTGTCATTGGGTCCTCCTCTCCCACACTAGTGTGGCATTTTTGACTCATGGCATTTGTTCACAAATCACACATAAAAAAGCAGGTCATGTGGAGTGGAGAAACACAGCCTTAGAAAGCAGAACAAAGGATCATTGTTGATGGTGTGAAAATTATTTTAGATTTTAAGTCTAACAAGGAGACTATGAAAATAATGGTCTGTGGTCTAGTTTGATAGAGCTTTAAACTCAAGTTTGCTTTCCTAAATTTATTCTCTAGCTCAGAAAGCAAAGATGTGAGGAACAGTTAGATGTAAATGCAGATTTATTGGATCTGGCAAGCTTTTTGACTGTGAAACAGTAAGCTCAAAAGCAAATCCTTTCTTCAGCATTATTGTCAATCAGTCCAGAGGGGAAGCTATCCAAGCTGTTGTTCACCTTGAATGAACATCTTTTAGCAGTGCATTGAAAAAAACAATTCTGTTTCAAGAGATTCTGTCAGTAAAACAGCAGTCCTGAAACAACGTTTAAAAGCTGTTAAGAACAACAATGAGAAAATAATTAATATATAGAAGACGTCAAACAACACAGTACTTGATCAACAGGACAAATCTTTAGGAAAGAAAACTGTTTAACAAAGCATTTTTTAACTCTCACTGTGTCTTTCCCAAGATGTAAAGGAATAGTGATTTCCCTGAGTAACACTGCATTAGGTCAAGTGCTGCTTTGCTAACCCAGGCATTTTAATACAAGCTGGTGGATGCAAGCAACTTCAAACAATGCAGTGAATACAATATTTTTTTATGCAGGGTCCTTCCTTCTTTGGTGATCTTTGCTAAGAGCTCTGGAGAAAACCATAATGATTAGTAAGTAGTATCACAGGCCAGGGTACTGCTCCTATATCCTCATATTAAAAAGACTCCTTTGAACTGTAGCAGTAGGTACTATAGCATATGTCATGTGCTCTTATTCTGAATCCATGTTGTGGTGCTGAAACCCATATTCTTCATAACATAAGCCTGTTAACCCTTAATCCTCCTAGCTGCCCACCTGCCACTCGGTTCACCACCTCAACCTAATAAAAGTGTCACATGCACATCCCATGCAGGAAGACTTTTACACCAGCCAGAATTAGTTCCTGAAGACTGCATTTGGACTACTCTGAAAGGAGCCCAGAGTATAAAATACACATTATGATCAGGATTCTCAAAAATGGCTATAACAGTTTTTAGGTAGTGTGAGGATTGGTTGGACTCTTCAAAAGGACTTTGAATGAAGGAAGAAAATGTTGGTTGCTACAGTCTGGCAGGCTTAGTAGTTTTCTTTGAAAAAATCAGGTTTTTTTCTCCATTATCTACTGCTAAGACATTCCTGAAAGGGATCGTATGTCAGTATAAATTAAAAATATATTGAGATAATATAAGATTTTGGCAGAAATTATGAAGACTGCTTTTCATGTATAAAGCCTGTTATTAGCTGTTGAGAGGCAGTAATACTATGTCTTTACTATTATGCCTTTGCTATTCTTCCTGAATGAATGGCAACACAATAGGAACATTTCTATGTATTCTGCTGTTCAGTAGTTTGCAACCTGTGATTTAGAGGAGAAAAAAACCAAACAAAACCCAAGCATATTTTATAACCATAAATATTCTCTGTGGATTTTTTGCCCATGTTAAAAATCAGCAGCCTGAGTGACTGAATGTTTTGTGAGAGAATACTTAAGAAATTTGAAACTTTGAAAGGCCTTTTGTAAATGACTAGTTGACTCTGAAATATTAATTACAACAGAAGATTAAGACATACTTTCAAAAGGAAATGGACAACTGAATTCCAAACTACTTTGATAATCTTACTAAGGACATTGAAATCTGTTATTTAGCCAGCTATAACCTGAACACAAATGCTAATCATAAATGGTTAAATGATGCATAGGAACAGATGTAAGAAACCCATTGTGTCTGCTAATGCTGATTCATCACATGTGTAAGCAACTATTAAATCAGTACATTACAACTTTGAAATGTCAGTGAAAGTTCAAGCTCATATCATCATCTTCTTCAAACACCAGACCCATGCACTGATTTATGTTCTTCCAAATTATTCTGGCTACATTTGATAATTTACTGTGACCTAATACTGCTTTAGATTCAGTTACAAAGCTGGGAAAATGTAAGTAAGGAAAATTTTCTGAGGCGAACTCATCATGTGAGAATTATTCATTTTACTCCAAGGCTAAAGATTAATATGTTTCAAGTAGCATAAAAGTAAGTATTTACTGAAATTTTGTGTTTTCTGCATAGGTGTATCTATAAGGACCTTGTTGCCACATTTTATTCTAATTTTTACTTTTCTACTTCTTATGAATTCCTGCTTTTTCCTATCTCCTCACCCTTCCTTTTTCCCCACTGTCCTCCTTTTGGACCAGTTGTCTCTTTACACCTCTGTAGTGATTAAAAGTCAGTCAGAAAAAGTGAGAAGAAATAGGTTAGAGAAAAGAAACAAACTATTCTTGAAACTATTCACTAGGTTAAACTATTCACCTAAAGCCATTTGAGACCAACTGCTTTGAATCCCTTTGAAATGCCATTCAAATGCCATTTTAGTTGAACTCACCTCAGTAAATAATGCTCTTTGAAAGCCATGCTCAGGGCACAGATGAAAAATGAAAGGAGATGATACCAGGGAAAAAGAAAAAAATTGTCAGAAGCAGAGAAAGGCACGGCAGGAAGGTACCACCCAGGCCACACACTAAAATATCTTTTATTTTATCTTATATTTTATTTATATTTGATATATTTCTGATAATATTGATTTATATAACATTTTATAGATATGAACTGCATACAAGCAGTTCTTACATATATGTATATATTTTTTATAATTGAAAATTTGATTGTAAAATCTACCTATTTTCTTGTCTCCATCATTTATATTAGAAAATTGTTCTAAGGTTTCATTTGTTTAAAAAAAAATAAAAATAATTAACTTCCATTGTAATCTCTACTAATCCCTACAGGAAATATGGGCATAGTATTGCACCTCATTCATCCTTCTCCCCTCCATCAAGGCTTCCATATCCCCAAATGTCTATACACAGCACCCATACTGTGCACATGAAATGAAACATGAACATCAGGCTGCAAATTCTACTCTGAAGGGCTGAAATAAAGTCCTCGTATTAGTCCTCTTATCCTCTTAAAGTCCACTTGGAACTGGACACCACACATCCCAAGCTATAATTCATTTTAAGCACTGCAGAAGTACCTCATAGAACCAGGTGGAGACCAGGCAGCATAGACAGGGCCAGCCTACCCCAGTGGTCTTGGTCCCAGAGGTGCTTCTCTCTGAGGTGACAAAGTGAGGCATTGACCTTGTTACATATTAAAAGAAAATTTTCTCCATGTTTGCCTTATTTTAGTTGATCTAAATATTTTTCATTTGGGATTGTCACTCTCTTCACTATTAGTTACTATGATCTTGGCAATGTTGCTGACACCTCAGTCTTTGAATGAATAAACCTGAACAAAGACTTCAGATTTTTTTCTGCGAATTAAGATATCTAATGAAGTATTATTGCTGTAATAAAATAATTTGTGAATTGAAATAGTTTAATATACCTTAGTGGGTAAAAGAACAAGAGGGGTGAATAGAGAAACTGATTTTTTTTTTTGTTTGAAAAACTGATTATTTTTAAAATAAGGTACAAAATTTTAATATTGTGTTATTTGTGTCAGTTGAGAAAATATTTATTTTCTTTAGAGGGATGATAGTCCATTCATCTGATTGTCATGGATTTTGTTGCATATATCAATTAATTCTTTCTTCAAGCTGTGCTCATCTGTGTTTGAACTGAGCACACCATCAATCAGCAGCTCATGCAGTTGAAAGGTCGCTTAGGGGAACTGCCCATCACTGCAGTTGGTAAGCAAGGAAAGTTAAAAGGTAGGTAAGAAATAGAAGTAGAAAAATAAAGTGTCTTTAGTCTGTTGTTTAATTCATTTTAATGCACTTAGGAAGATGGGATGGATGGGCAGAATATGAGCCTCGCTTTCATAATCCATATTCCATATCCATATCCACTAATTCATAGTGGAGAGAAAACTTGATCCTTTAGGTATTGCTTTCCTTAATTTCAAAATGACACAGCAGGCCCTGAATAAATTCTTCAAAGCCACAGAGTAACCATCACTGCAGCTCAGCGGAGGCAGACGTGAAGTGGAATACCAACAGTTGGCACTTCTAGAGGGTGTACTTTGAAGTACTGCAGACCACTGATTTTAGTGGCTGTAGCCCATTAGTTGTGCCCCTGGAGAGAATCTCCAGGTTTAGTTTCACAGGAAATAAATACAGTGTGTGCATTGGAAAGTCATCTGAGGTGTATTATGTGGTGACATTTCAGAGCTACACATTAGGAGCATACTTCTGACCTGAGCTGAAATATAACATAAATGTACCCACAGGTAGGTAGCGAGAAATGAAGTTTCTTGCAAATGAAGTGTTTTCAGAAAGGTTGTCTGAGAGTTACAAGAGCCATCAATGAATTCTGCAGTCTAAGACAGAATCTGTATGCAGCAATGCTGGAAAAGCTTAGGCAGCCTGAACAAAACCACTGGAACAAACCAAATAAACAGCCTTCAAATTTGTTTTACCTTTTGTTTTCTTTTCCTTTTTTTTTTTTTTGTCAGAATTACCCATTTTGCTTCTTTTGACTCACAGATTTGCAGTTTAATATTTTACTAAGAACAGCTGTCATTTTCACTCGTCTACTTTTTAAAAAATTATACTTTAGATGCATAAGCAGATTTAACTTAAAGTTCTACTATTTCAGCAAAATATACTGATTAGTTAAAACAACAGTGAATCACCTCTGAGTTAAATAAGAATGAGATTGATACACATAGATAATTTGGAACCATTATACAATCAATTGGTTCTGTTCATGGCTGTTCCCCTAGTGCTGAAGCTAGTATAGGTTGTTCATTAGAAAATTCAGCGTAGGAATGACATTTATGTATGGCAAACAGGCTGACTTGCTATTTGAACTTTCCTTATTGTCAGAGAGGGTGTAGTTTTGCAAGAGGTTATTCAAGGTCTTTTGATAAAGTCATGTGCCAGAGTCTTGTTTATTGTCACAAAGTCTCATCTGCCAAAAAGCACTGATATTTTAAATTGATTTCTAAGTATGTTGACAAGGAGTAGCCTTTCTATTCTGGCTTTTATTTAAATCTGATGTATGAATGATTAATTTTGATGACTAAATTTTCAGTTTCAGTCTGCACTCATTTGCTGTTGGTGTAGTCCGTGGAAAAATTGTATATGGAGGCTTTTGTGAAAAGCCAGTATGAGCCACATTGTTGTTGTAAGGAGATCACAGGCCTCTGAAAAGATACCATAAATGTACTAGAGAGCCATCAAAAGATTTTGGAATCTTTTTAAATTAGAAAAATTCCAGGCTTTATACCCCAGAAGAGTGTTCTTTTTTTGAATTTTGGAATTTCTCTTTTCTTCCTTCTACAGTTCTGCAAAAAGTAGTGAATTATTTTGTAGAATTGCAGAACAGTGCTCATGGTTCATAGTGAACATTGTTGGTATGGAGAACTACAGAAAATAAAATTCCTACTGCTTCTGGTATGTTTTATGTGAGACAATATTTTATCATAGAAATTGGTTTGCAATTATGTTTTGTGGTTTTTTGGTTTGTTTTTTGTAGACACAATTCCATAACTAATTTTTTCACTTCATCCAAAGAAGTTCGTGACCTCACAGAAAATGGTGAGGAAAATGAACAATATTGATCCTGTTCTGCCTTTCAAATTTCAGTCACAAATTTTTATCAAAATTTGAGTTATGCATTTGTATAGGTATGTGGGTGTAAGATATTCACTGCTAAATCTACCTAAATATAATAAGACTCATTGTTTATCAGAGCAGGTCTCCAGACTGATTTTTATAACACAGTCATTCCTTTAAAGGTGATCAGGGATCTTATTTGATATAGCAGAATGTCAGTGTGGGAAAAATGAGCATTCACATTTTCTGTAAAGTACAATGTCTACAGATGGATGATATGCTATAACCTAGTCTGTTTCAAATACATTAAATCAATTGAAAAGATCATAAGCACAAGATTGGTTATTCAAAATTCACTAAAAATAACTAAAAATTCCCTTATCAAATCTAATAACAGAAGCTAATGACTATTCTAAGAAGGTATATGATATATGGAGGTATATGGAGGAGTTCTATCTACCTCCATTATTTGTGAGAAAATAAAATGTTCCTCACAAAGACTTGCCTTTTCTTAGATCAGTAGTGGATTGCGTCCCTTGAAAACCACTGATGTGTGACAGTAGAGGGATAATGATTCTATTTTTCCTTCGACCTATCATATAGCTAAATCACGGTTCTGAAATGTTAATAACTGCTGTGATGAGATTGAAATAATATGCCTCTGTCAGTCTGGGGAAGATATCACCAAGGAATCCCCCTCCTACAGATGCTGCTATTGCAATATTTACAGGCAGTATCTGCCTATTACGTGAAATGCGTGGAATGAATTGAAAGCTCACCTCCTTGTATTTTAGTAGAAAAATGGTTAAATTAAGTGCTCAGAAAATTAGCTTATATTTTTTTTGTTGCACAGACATATTAATGGGAAACAAGGAGTTCATTGTTATTTGAGAAAATTGTTGTAGCATCCACAAGTCACATCCCTTTCAGTGGAAGTAAGTTTTTTTCTTCCTCAAGAGTCTGTTCTTTAGTTTATAAACTAGCAGGTCCTTGCAATAGATGTTTCATGTGTTCTGTACTACATTTAATAAGATGAGCTCTAATCAAGGCCTGAAGTGGTATACTGTTGCTACCATCAAAGGGAGAAATATTTTTGATGTTATATCTGTAACAGAATCTGAATTGCTCTGTTCCAAATTTCCAATTATAATGAACAAAACTTAGAATAACATGCATATTTAATGTTTATGCATATATTTCAACCCTCCCTTAATTAGTGGTTAAGAGAACTGAGTAGAAAGAGTTAAAGATTTGCATGTCTTTAAAAACTATGCTCCAGAAAGGGACTAGGTGGATATGAGCAACAGTAAAATATTGGATTTGTTTATTATACCAAATGTATTTGAATAAAGAAAATGTAATGTAGGTGTCTTTGTGTCCTATGCCACCATCAAGCCTCAAGCACTCATATTCTAGTGCATGTGGCCATCAGTCAATGGCTAAATTAACCATAAATATTTTTTATTATACACTTTTTGTTCATTCCATACTTTATATAGAATGTGTATATAAGTAAAAAGTGATCCTAACTTTCAAGTTCAGACAATTATATTGGTGTCAGTATGAAATGCTGTGCTGGTTGATTTCACCTAGATAAATAGCATGACAAATTGTTGAAGGTGGTCCACAGACAAGGCTCTGTACGACTAATATATCTCAAGAGGTATGTACTTTTGCTTGCTGGAAGTTTTTCCAAATTTATGAAAAAATATGTTGTAAGCCGTGTGGAAGAGTCAAGCTGCAGGCCATATTTTGCTAAAATTATTGATTAGGACATGGAAACAAGCAGTATTTCACAGATATTTTCTGAAAGTAGGTGAGAAGGAGTATATAAAATAATATCTTCAGGAATAAAAGTGAGAAGCTATGGAAATATGGTAGAGGGAAAAATGAAAGAATTGAGAAGGAGAATGAAAAACATAAAGGAATAGACAAACATTTATTCTTATTTTGCTCTAAGGGGAAGGGAAAATGACTTAAAAATGTTTTACATGCGCTCTTATTTTTTCTTAGGTACCCTGAAGGCCTTCTAGTTCTTACAGAAGACAATTTGATAAAAAAAGGTCTCAAGAAGAGTGCCCCACATTTTCAGAAAACTGAGAATGAAAATGAACAAAATTATCTTTCCCTTTGCAAAGTGCTGTAAAATATATCAGAGCAAGTGTCATAGGGTTTCTGATATGTCCACACTTCCTGTATACAAACTAGTAGTTTAATTCTCTGGATATACATCAAGATCTCTGTAAAAACAGAAGCAGCACAATCAACTTGGCCAAACTGGTAGTAGTAATGCATTGGTAACAGTAGGAGGCAACACTGAACTTGAATTTGTGGAATTTATCAGAAAAATGTACTTTTATCCTTATCATCAAATCAGAAAAAGATAACTGAATAAACTAAATAAACTAAATAAGAGGGTCTCACTGTATCTGCTGCTGTTCACATGACTGGCTCTACTCCTGCTTCCCTGTAGTGCAGCAATTCTTTTATAAAAATATAAATATAAGGAAGAGGTAACTAAATTGGTAACTTCAGTGATCTACATCACTTTTTCAAGATTCGATTCATAAGAGAAGAAATACAAGGAGAAATAATCCTTTCTTTAAAAAGAAGGCTGAAACACAGAGACTTTTAAAGTGAAACCTTTATTAGGTATCTATTATGTCTTCAAATATATGGTCAATTTTAAAAATTTTTCTGCATCTAAATTGCAGATAGCCCTCTTCATTGTTTGCTGAGTCTGAATGAAGGGAGGAAGAGCTTTCTGGGGATCCAGTTCAATTTGAATTGATGCCACTGGGAGTCTCTTTACTGCTTCAGTGGGAATATGATAGTACTTTATTAGAATATAATTTTTTCCTTGTTGGAATCATATCCATGGCTTGTTTGTCATGTTTTGAATGTAAACAGATCAGGTGCGTGTGAAACAGAGATATGGGGAGAGTGACAGAGGCAGGGCGCAGTTTGTTTCCCAACTGTGAAATAAACCTTGAAGTATCTTTGCTTCCAGTGAATCTCTTACCTCCAAAAAGGATAAGCCATCATAACTTTAAAAAGAACTTCCTAAAAATGGCATAATTCATCAAAAAGAAGAGGTGCACTGTGTATAGGGCTGTAGTCCAAACATCCACTGATAACACAAAAATAAAATACACAATAAGCAGTGTAGCAAATTTAACCAGAACCATAATCTGTTAATTACTGATAAATGTTTTTTGGTATTCAGCAGTTAGTTTGGCAACCAGAAAAAAAAAAAAAAATCAGGATATGCTGTATCACGTTACACTGGGCTGTTTTCAATGATAAAGTTCTGGCCATAAGTCAAGAGTCTTGACTGCAGAGTGTCTCAGTACAGTCTGCAACATATTTGGTGTTGTTTGTTTTTAGGTTTGGTTTTCTTCAGCTTTTTATTTGTCTTGGTGCCAAACATATTTGCTGTTAATTTAGATAGGCACTCTCCCACCTCTTTTGGATTTTAAGAAAAGGAACCAAAGCAGTTTTCTCAAATTTACAGGGAACAGAATGTTCCAAGATTGCTTTTCCTTTAATTTTGCCTTTCCCTTCTTCTGTTCTTTTGTTAAATGTAACAAATAAGTATGTATCCTCTTCTACCTGTCCCCTGGATGCTCTGGTGCTCCTTGAACATGTGTCTCTGTTTGTGCCTTGAACTTCTTTGCCAGAGAAAATAGTAAAGAAGTAACTCTCAAAGAAATGAATGTGCATTCCATAGAGCCTCACTGCTTTACAGGGTTAATTTGAAAGAAGTGTTATAAATGCTTAATCTTGAGGATGAAATAGTTTAGCGCTGTTTATTTTCTTTTCTTTGGCTATGCAAAACATCAGTCATGACAGACTTGAATTCAGACATGTTTGAATTCTGAACACCTACTTCTTTCAGCAATATTAATATGAGAATGACAGACCTGACCTGCTTAGAAAAATTACTTGCTTAATCCATTACAGAAGTTCCTATGTTTTAGGCAATAATTCTAAGATACGGAGGCAGCTATTTGCCAGCAACAGTCATATGCAGAGGACATAAGGCCCTTGAGCCAAAAGCCAAACAATAATGTAGGAATGAAATATAGACAGATATCAAAAAGCCAAAATAAGCATCCCTCAAATCAGGTCATAAAATGGAAAGAAAAATTGCACAGGCAAGTTCCCACCAAGGCCCCTTTGTTAAAGGACAACAGTTTAATGGCTCCCACTCATAGCACCAGGGGATGATTCTTCAGTAAATAATTTTTTCAAAGCAAGTGTCAAAAATAGCAACTTGAACGATGAATAATGGAAAATATTATCTCTAAATAATAACTTGGATTTTAAAATATTTTTGTTCAAACAACATGTATTCGTCTATGATGTTTGCCTTTGCATTCCACAGATATGTTTTAACCCTACAGGTGTGTCTGTGTCAGCTAAAAAGCATTTCAAGGGGAAGTTTTGGACTATATTCACCAGAAAGCCAAAAGAAGTATCATGGTACTTACTTCAAATGCAGTAATGTGTTTTTAATTCCCCTGGAACAAACCCATTCTGAAAGTTACTTCCAGAATGGATTCACTGAGTCAATACATTACTGGAAATCAAGAGCTACCCATGAACCTTTTGTAGGTTTGAGAAGAGTCTGACAAAACTGTGCACTGTACTTAGAATAGCAGAAAGGTCACACCCAAAGTCACTTTCCTACAGAAACTAATCCCAGAATACCAATTTTCCATATAAAAGGCCTTCACATAAGAGCAAAACTGTGTTTGTATCCACATTTTAGTTCAGATCTGCAGGTAATATAAAGCTAACTAAATATTTTAAATTTCTTTATTGGAAAGTGAAAATAGAAGGGCAATCAACTTGTTATAGAAAATATATTAATAATATTTGTATGGTGTAAAATAATCTTTCTTTTTTCCAGGAAAATATCATGGACAGCATGCATACTGTAAAGGCCTTGGCTTCTTGTTGTGTGAACCTACAAAGATTCAATTTGGAAACAGATGAGCAAATGCCACAGTAAAGCAGTAACAAGCCATACTGGGTTATGTGGAAGCTAGAAAGTGTCTTGGGTATCAATATATCTGCAACGTAATTGCATGATATGATGAGAAATTATAAGTGATTCTACTTTGAAAAGGTTTTCTTTTTTCTTTTTTTTTTGTTTTTTTTTTTTGGTTTTTTTTTCTTTTTTACATAGTTCTTATTTTCCACAAAGACAGTGCTTAATCTCTAGAAAGGGGCCCCTGACTTGTGATGAGAAATCTGTCTTTCTGCTGAGTGTGTTATTTTGTATCACCTAACTTCAGCATTGTTATTTCTATATTCCACAGAGTCACAGAATGGTGGGGATCGGAAGGTGGGAATACTCTGGAGCTCGCTCAGTTCAACCCCCCTGCTAAAGCACAGGTTGCACAGGATTGTGTCCAGGAAGGTTTTGAATACTTCCAGATAAAGAGACAATACATTCTCTGTGGGCAGCATGTTCTAGTTCTTAGTCACTCCTAATATAAAGAAGTTTTACCTCATATTGAGATTCAGTGTTTCTGTTTGTGCCCAATGCCCCTAGTCCTGTTGCTGGGCACCACCAAGGAGAGCCTGGCTCCATTCTCTTGACACCTTCCCTTCAGATATTGAGAGACATTGCTAAAGTTCCCTCTCAGATGACTTTTCTCAAGGCGCAAAAGCCAAACTCTCTCAGCCTTTCCTCATAAGAGAGATGTTCCAATCTCTTAATCACCTTTGTAAAACTTCACTGGATACTCTTCACTAGTTCATTTTTTTCCCCTCTTGAATGGAGGACTCCAAAACTGGACACATCACTCCAGAAGCAGCCTCACCTGGGCAGAGTGGAGGGGAAGGATTGATAACCTTCTTCAAGCTGCTGGCTACACTCTTCCTGATTAAACCCAGGATCCCGTTTGCCTTGCTGGCACAAGGGCACACTGGTGGCTTGTTGTCCACCAGGACCCCCAGGTGCTTCTCCACAGAACTGCTCTCCAGCAGGTGCTGGTACCTGTGGTTATTCCTCTCTGGGTGCAAGACCCTATACTTCCAAATTATCAACTTCTTTTTCCTAAGACATAATTTCATCAGGCATTTGCATGCTACAACTATCTGGATTTTCTAAGTGCCTCTCCTTATTTTTCAAGTCCAATTGTGTCTTCTGTGGGGTGTAAAAGAATATGTGTAAAATCAGTATGAATCCAATAAGGAAAGTAAGGGTTTGCTGGTTTTCCACTGAGACAGATGTAGAACAGGGTAACAGAATAAAAGTAGAATAAGAGTCAACTTCTATTTCTGTTCTTACCATCCAATAAACAGCTCAATACCTTTTTGCAATCTAGCTAGTGTGAATCCTTGAGTGATTCAAAAAACTATGCTGTTTTATGCAGTGTTTGGATCTTTTCCCTGACTAGTCTCTTCATATTCTCTTTGTATAGTGGAGGTTAATGAATAAATTAATATATTTCTTAAACTTTCTGAGAAATTTAAATGAATGATGTTGAAAGACATTAAAATAAGCTTATAAAATTATTTTTTTCTGATATTAATCTCTCTAAAACCTAGTCTTGAAGCATAATATTAGTGGTTTTGGTTTTTTTGGTTTTTTTTTTTTCTGGGAAGAGGCTCTCATTCTCCAGCAAAAGACAAATAACTGTAATGTATTTAATTACTAGAGAATAAACCTCTGAAAAGACCAAGCAAGGATTTAAATAGTGAGCATAGCTATGAAAAAGTATTGAGAGATAAGAGACTGCCCAACTTCAGCAGCATTGTCAACTTATTGATTGATAAATTCTGATTCCCTGTTATTGTTTATATAATTAATTATGTAAAGTATATATATAATTTAATATTATACATTATAAATATATAATTATATATTTATATTTAACTGTATTTAATTATATTATATACAGTTTCAGAATATGTAGTAAGAGACTAGAAATATTTACTTGGTGTGAAAGTCACATAAAGTTTTAATGCCACTGAGAATTCTAGCATAGCTGCCTGTAGGAGCCCATGCACTATGGAATTTTGTTTTATAAAGTGTTAATTTTCCCTCTATAAGGTTAAGGCTCAAGTTCTATTAGGTGCTTTCCTTTCACTTTTCAGCAAAGAGTGTAAGTACTTCCATTGTTAACTATATCAGATATACGATAAAAACCTGGCCAAAGAGTTTTCTAAATAAAGGTTAATGCCAGGTCATATTATATCTAGAATTTGAGAGGAATAGCACTGTAACTGTAATAATTAACAGAAAAGCCACCTGTGCCTATAGAGTTGGTTTGTCACACAATGATTTCTACTACTGCACATTATATTGCTAGAAAAAAAGGACAATAGATGTCTCCAGTAGCATCAGTACATAAATTCCAAAAGGAAATAGAAGTGCTAGACAAGAATGATAGTTCTTCAAGTTTTCTGTATTTATTGGAATAGGACTTGGAATTGGAATAGTTTGTGTACAAACTACTGAACGTTTAAGAGATATGTGGTCCAGAATACTTCCTAGAATAGACTCTTTAATGCTTAACCACAAATGGGCCATGGGTTATACTCTTTGCTTTTTGGGAGTTTTCCATTCCATCAATAATCTTAGCATTTTAATCCATACAATACTAATATTCTATTGCCAGCAGCTGGCTGCCTAAAGTGGATCATTGTGAACAGGCAGGAGAGCAAGTATTTATCAGCCAAGAATGGTATGATGGAACATTACCTAATAAACAATAATAGACCATTAATAAGAAATAAAAATCAATGTGCTCCCAAATGGGAAGCCAGTGCCATGCAGCTCCGTTGAAAAGATGTGAGTGCTTTTAATCTGGGTGAATAGCTAAGCAGTTACATTCCAAGTGAGCTAGAATTTATCAACAGCATTCTGAGAGAGACCTGTAAATAGAGAATTGTAAAAATAGTAAAATCCAGAGATCATGACTTTGCTACTTTTGTTAGCATTTAAAAGAAAACTATAGGAGAGATTGCTTTTGAGAAAAAAAGGTTTTTTTCAGCAACTAGAATAATGCCTATAGAACAGTGTACACAATTCCTAGCCTCCTACAGTCATGTGGCCATCATTCTAAATGGAAAGTTTAGTCAGAGAATTGTCTAAGAGTGCTAGGTAAGGAAAACACATAGATTACTGTCATCCTGCTCTAACCTATAAGAATTCAAAGTCACCTAATAAAATCTAGAAGTACTCCATTACATGATTTCATCCCTATGCAAAATAGTTTCACAGTCTCAGTGTGAAAAGTACATCACTTTATCTAGATTTTAAGATTGTTTTTAAGGCAAACTTTAAATGGATGGCGAATGCCATGAAAGCATGTTTCTTTTCTTAATTTTTTTTTTTTCATTTTTAGAAATATAATGAAAGAAATCCTCTGGAATAAGGAATAGGTCCTATGGAAATAGTAGATTTTCTGTTCTTAATTTTTTTGCCCCCTGAGGTTAAAGAAAATGACAATTGTTTTATTGTAGATGAAAACTTCTCATAGAGTACAGAAAACCTTTTTTAATAGTTTTGCGGTTGGACTGGTGGAAAAACTATCCATCAAAAATGGCGGAGGAGACAAAAACTTTTCTCTTTTACCCTGTCTTTCCAAGTATCTCACACTTTCTTACCTGAAAAGTCTCCAACTTACTGCAACCAAACTTTCCAAGTGGGAGTATACCACATGAACTTTCTTCTTTTTCTACATGTTCCCATGGGAGAAATTTTTGATTGGTCCTCCTGGATCTATGAATCCACAATTCAATAGCTAGTTTTCTTTCAGGAAATATTGCAAGAGTAACTGTATATATATATATATATATATATACACATATATATACATATATATTTATATATAAAACTTTAAACCTTCCTTCAGTGTCAATATCAAGACTGAAAGAATCTTAATCTGCTATTTTATATTTTAAATTTTAAACTTAAAGTTTATCTGTGTTTTTTACTGGAGTGTATACAACTCCAGACTCCAGATAATATTGTTGTTTTAATCTGATATTACAGTGCTTCCTCCCAAAAAAAGACAGCAAGGATATAGACTGTGGAGCCTTTTCCCATTCATTAACTTTGAATTAATTTAATGCTCTTCATCCCTGTTATGATGCTGAGGTGATTTGTTATAGAGGATATCCTTTTTAGCCCTCATAATACATATAGGAAAAAAAAAAGTAAGTGCAATGTAACTATTTCCAATGAGCAATTTAATTATAGGAATCATCTAATTAAACAGGAAAAACACCTTACTTACAGAGAAGCATTGTGCAATTTGCAAATGCCAAATGGCACTTTTTACAAGCAAATATACAAAATTCAGAATAGGCATTTTGTTGGAATATGTATTTGTGTATCTATGTCTGTACAATTGTCTGGTTTGTAAATCTTTCTGTTAATTAGGTGGTATCAGCTCAATTGGCAAAGCAAGTAATCCACTATGGTTGTTAAATATGATGATGCTGGAAACAGTCTGACTGAAAGTGCTTATATTGAATATATTACAAATATGTTCCTCTGGTCATTTACTCTGTGTAGCTGCAACTATGCAATGTAACATGGTTAGGATAGTTTAAGTACAAAATAAATTTATATATATATAATGCATATAAAATATAATACATATATAATATGCTATATATAATATAGTATGTAATATATAGTATGTACTCTATACTATGTAATAAATATAATATATAATATATGATATATGATATATTATATATGATATATGATATATAGAATGTATTTCATATCTGCTTGCGACATGCCATTGTGTCAGCAACTTGGATACCGCAGTCTCTCTGATCTTAAATCTAAAGAGAAAAAGTGTAAACAACAAACAGGAAAAAAATCAGAAATTCAATGTGAATGGTGCTTAAAGAGTCCATTTACCTTAATAGATTTTCAATTTATTTTCTCAAGGATTGTGGCAGTTAAAGTCCATACATAGGTACAATATTTAAGGATTTCATTAAATATATTCTGTAGACTTAAACAGGAACATCAGGTTATATTTAGAGATTGGGTTAAGGTGTGAAAATTAGAAATGGAAGAAAACCTCAACAAAATCAGGATCTTTGGACTTTTGTTGTTATTGTTATTGTTGTTAATTTATTTGTCTCTTTTTCTCTGCCTCCCTGCTTCTTTTTCTCTCTTCCTTGCTTTTTGTCTTTTCAGGTACTCTGACTTTCAGTTAGGTTCTAAAAAACTTCTTTGAGGTCTCAAGGTGCTCTGGTGATTTATCCTGTAAGCTACACTGATAAAGTTACGGAAGACAAGCATGGGCAAAGGGGGAACATAGTCTAAGGTTTTTTATGCATGCCTTATGCATATGTTTGTTACCAAGAAGGCAGTATAAATCATGGAAGGAGTTAGACATTAGTTCATTGTATAGGGGTTTGAGATAGCATTTGCAGCATCGTTTACTTTTTTTTTTTTCTTGGAAGCTGTCACCTTATACCTGTATACCTTAATTTCTGCACTCTGTATGAGTGATGACATGTGAGATTTCCCTTTCCCACAAAGCACTTTGATTTTGTTTTGATGAATAATAGCTAATTGTCTGTATATTATTCCTAGTGCACTTTTTGAATTGCATTTTCCAGAATACTGATGCTTTCTTAAAAAAATTAAGAAATCTATTAATAGGTCTGGTATTGCTTAGCTCAGTAGTATTTTTTGTCTGTTCGTGAGGGAGAAAAACCTTAATATCTTTAAAATATCACATACAGAAA
This sequence comes from Cinclus cinclus, assembly GCF_963662255.1. NCBI lineage: Eukaryota > Metazoa > Chordata > Aves > Passeriformes > Cinclidae > Cinclus > Cinclus cinclus. Next base: position 85,182,973 of record NC_085046.1, on the reverse strand, counting down.
TGTAGCATACTGAAAGAACATTATACTATTCCCTACTCAATCTTCTGTTTCTGAAATCTGACATTATATATTCAGTTCCATTGTTCATATTTAGGGATGTTCAATTACATACTTAGAATATGAAACCACTGTTTATTAAAAAAAAGCAAAAAACAAAAACCAACACAACACAAACAAACACAAATACCCAACCAAAAAAAACCAAAAACAAACAAACCAAAAATACAAAAACACTTTTCTAAAATAGGTACATTTCCAGTACAAAAGATTAGTATGGCAGTGTTGTGATGCATAGGTGGAATTTGTCTAGGTCCAGGTTGCTGAGAAAAAATCAAACCAAACCTTAATTAAAATTAAATGCTTAAAAAATATCTAAGAAGTTAACAAAATGGGGAAAGATTATTCTTCTGCAGAAGGTTATACCTCATTCATTGGAGGTGATTCTTTGTAATATGCCAGAGAGAGATTGTAAGCAGCAATTTAACACGGGGCTGCTTTATGCACCCTGTCCATGAACTTATGCATGTTCCATGACTTCAGATGGAGTCTAAGCAATGAGTTGGCTAATATAGATAGCAGGTTTGAATGCAGTGAATACTTTCTTGAGTTTGCACTCCAAAATGATGCCTGAAGGACTTATCTGTCTGCACTGTCCACACTGGGAATGGAGACTAGCCTCCTAAATTAAGCATGGATGTGCTGGTGCTGTTAATGCCTTGCACAATCTCAAGGCAAATTTACTTCTGGGTATATTTTCAAGTAGCAGGGGATAACATATGTATGTTCAAAATGACACCTCAGCTTCTTACTAGAAATTGGCACCGTCTGACACTTCAATTTTTTTCAAGACATTTCCTTTCACCTAGGTAAAAAAAACCAAAAAACCAAAACCAAAACAAAACCAAAAAAAAAAAAACAAAAAAAACAAACAAAAAAACCAAAAACGTTGTGGCATCTAGTGGTTCACTTGGAGAACAGGCACGCTGCCTGAAAAGGTTTGACAATGAAAATAATTTTGTGGCTTTTACATTTGCATAGATAAAATATTTTCATTAGAGAGGGAAAATGCTGTAATTTAAAAATAGATGTAAAATATAATTCTGTTGATCGCTTTGAAAAAAGTTCTTATTTGAACTTTATTGAAAGAACTGTCATGATATAAGAATCAACATCCTTGCTCAGAGTTGTTTTTTCTGTAAACCAAAAAGGGTGCACATGTAATGCAGAATTTCAGTATGACATGTATAACAGCTAGATTCTCTAATAAATACACATGTGAATTTTAAAACTTGCTACTAAAAAAAACGAACAGAAAACAAACATACAAACAAACCACACACACACAAAAAAAAGAAAAGAAGAAGAAAAAAGGAAGCATTTCATCATGAACTTACACTATCTTTTTCTGTAGGTTTCTTTTCTGGAACTGATTATTACGAGAAGACACCCACATTTTTTGATTAAATTGGCTGATATCTATCAACAAAACTCTCTGTAGAGTATAATATTAAACACAAGAAGTGAAAGTGACAATCTAGTCACACATTATGCCTTGATTGTGTGAGATACTCACCATTTTTGAATTACACTGAAGCTGTTTACAGTGAATGTAAGAGATAAGATGGAATCAAAATATGGAATACCAGAAAAAAATCTGGATCTAGAATGAAAGTTAATGTGACAGGGCTTTCTCCCTTCCCTTCCCTTCCCTTCCCTTCCCTTCCCTTCCCTTCCCTTCCCTTCCCTTCCCTTCCCTTCCCTTCCCTTCCCTTCCCTTCCCTTCCCTTCCCTTCCCTTCCCTTCCCTTCCCTTCCCTTCCCTTCCCTTCCCTTCCCTTCCCTTCCCTTCCCTTCCCTTCCCTTCCCTTCCCTTCCCTTCCCTTCCCTTCCCTTCCCTTCCCTTCCCTTCCCTTCCCTTCCCTTCCCTTCCCTTCCCTTCCCTTCCCTTCCCTTCCCTTCCCTTCCCTTCCCTTCCCTTCCCTTCCCTTCCCTTCCTTTTTTCTTATCTACATCATCTACATCTCTCTCGGTATATATTTACCTGTATATATTTATGGTACTAGGGGCACAAAATGTTGCAAATCAGACCTTAAGGTATAAATAAATACTTTAATAAAGTTTTAATTTTGCTGTTAACTAGAGTGGAATGAGAGAGGAAATACTAAAAGTAGACCTAATGTGGGAATGTAAACCATCTTGTACTTGAAAGGAACATTCCTTCCTCACTAGAAGCTCTTAACATTTTTTAAAAACAAGTAAATTCCAGTATTCTTTTCATAACTACCTTTATCTATGTATGAGATTCAATAAATGATAATAAATCTTAGAACAGGCTATTACAGCTAAGTTGGTATTGATAGCAAGGAATGAAATGGCTATATTACATGTTGTACAACTTTTTCATATCCCACGAAAATATTACATTAAAAGTATAATAAATTGCAACACTTTAATCACTTGGCAAATGATTTGACTCTTTCTTTTCAATTTATAGTATCATTTCAGTAGCACCTGCTTCATAAAATGTGCATATTACTGATACTACTCTGATGGCTTTTATAGGAACGGTTTTGGAATAATTTATGCAATTGCTCTTTTTAACTAATAATTCTTTTCTTCCACTTTTCCAGATAGCCTCTCTTTTCTTTTTCAATTATCTTATATTTTTTCTCTTTGTGTTCACCACTGTCACTTTTTGAGCTAATGAATTAGTTTTTTCTCCAAGTTAATATTTCATTAGAAGAAAATAAACTTTAATATTTCTACTACTTGCCTTAATTACAAATCACAAAAAGAAAAGTTTTAAAAATATGAGTGTCTCTGAAATTACACTTCTGTTTCAGCTTTATGATACAACATCTATTCTTTTTAATTAAGTTCTTATTGAATTTTCCATTGAAGAGTAACAAACAAACCATAAAATGTGAATTATACCTAAGCAGAAGCATTCTGCATTAGTCAAAGGGAGAAAGAATTCATACTTATTCAATGTGAATTTTTCTCATAAAGATTACAGATAGAATCCCATCTTAAAAAAGAGATATGATCTATTCCACAATGTGCATTTAAAAATCTTGATATCTCATCCATATTCTGTGGCACAGAAGTGTGCGATGCACAGAGAGCTGCATTCAGATTTGATCATGGCCTTCTGGAATAACTTCAGCAACATGAATTTCATAAGCACCCTGGAGAGCAGTTGAAATGAGATTATGCCAAAATCCATAGACGAAATACCAGACCCCAAAAGTAATCAAATCTGGCAAGAGAGTACAGGATACTCTCCTGCAAATAAATATCTGAGAAAAGCAACAGAAAGTATATTATTTGGGGTGAAAACTCTTTTAGTTGTATGCAAAATTAATATGACTATTAATGAAATTCATATTTTTAAAATAAATAGCATACATACTTTTAAATAATGAGAGGTATTTAGACTGATATAATATGTGAATATCCTTTTGTTCCTCCCTTTTCAACAGTTTTTTTCTTGTGAGTGAAGTACAGGACAGACAGAAAGGAGAGAATGTGGTCAGGTAACCACATTTTCACTATAATTCTCTTTATCTCAAAATACCTTCTCTTAAGAAATTGTTATCTGAAAAGTTGAACTGCATCCAGTGTACAAAACCAGGATTATAAGCATGCCATATTCAGATACAAAAAAAGTTTTAAAATAAGGAAATAAGTTCTTTTGTTTTACCAGTGAGGCTTCATTTACTCTGTCCCCAGAACAGCCAAGAAACATTTAGTAATACAAATTTTCTAATAAGCCAATAGTCCTGGTTCTAGCCAGTACAGGATTAATTTTTTGCAGTAGACAGAAGGGAGACGTGGCTAGGACATGGAGGTAATTCTGTACCACCTCACATCATTGCCAAGGGCACGGCAAGGGACTCTCCTCCAGGGTGGTGTGGCCATGGCTTGTAGATTGTGGGCTCCTGTGTGGTGATTTTTATTTTTTTTTTTGTGAGTCATTTATCTTTTTTGTACAAACTTTTATTGATATTGTTGTTGCTGCTGCTGTTACTCTTCATTTTTTATCTCATTGCTGTTTCAAGTAAATTGTTCTTATTTCAACCCATGATTGTGATGTACCTTCAATTCTCCTCTCCACTCCATCACAGCGATGGATAGTGGGAGGAAGGAGATAGCAACCAGAGCATGGTTTGTAATTTTTCAGTGGGAGCACTAAACTGGGAAGCACCATTCCTAGACCATGATTCCAAAGCAGGACCTAAAGAGGGAAACTTTTCTGTCTTAGGCTGCAAAGAAAGGATTGGTACTGTGAACATGGATTTTCAAACAAATTGAAACCAAAAACTGTTCCCATTGTATGAAAGGTAGCTATTTCTTGAAAATGAAGAGACATGATTGCACTCCTTACCAAATAATTACCCTTATAATGATAAGTTGCTATTATTTAATGTGATGGAATTATACAGAGACAAGAGAAAGATATTTTAGCCTACCTAATGCTTTTTGTTGACACCATTTAATTATATTTTTCACTCTAACTGTATGACTATCTCAGGTGTGGTAATGCTCTTTGCCTTGACACACAGTCAGCACTGTCATTTACTGCATTTAATAACATAAAAGGAAAAAAGGAAACATACCAAGTAATTAATTCACAGAAAATAGGCAACCACACTTGAGTAACTGAATATTTCATTTAATCACAGGAAAATTGCAGAATATACCTCTGATGCTTAGTCTAGTTGTGGGAGACATATGAAGGAGACCTTAAGGCTTACTAAAGAATAAGGCTTTTACTATTTAGTAACTTAAAATAACAACAGTCCAAGCGATTAATTTAACATGAGCAAGAGATGAATGTCTGGGACAAAAGCCCTGGATAACTATGGTAGCATCTTATGCATATAAGTCCATCTAGTTCTTAGACCAGGAAAAAGTTCTCATTTTAATCAGTGTAAAATAAGCAGTCCCACTGCAGTACTTGCTCTGTTCATGTGTTTGATAATGTTTGCATGGATAAAGAGACATCAAAAGGAAGCAGATGAGTGTAAACTATATTACACTGCACTGCAGTGATATGTTGAATGGTAGGGTTACAGATACATTTTACTGAAATCTCTGTAGTTAATGCAGATGCTTCTCTCAAGATGACTGCATATGTATCATACTGTTATCTAGAAGTTAATAGGTAAAATTAAGTCAAATGATCAGGAAAATATTGTTCTAAAATGTACTGATGACTAACATCTTGGCTTCATGCGGGAAAAAATATGAAAACAAATTTTCTAAAGCCTCAGCTGTTTTGTTACTTTGAAACAGAGCTGAGACAGAAAAGGGTGGCAGGAATAGACCATAAATAATCTTTCAAAATTGCAATAGTAAAAACTTAATAAAAAAGTTCTAAGAACATTAAGTCCCTGAACTTTGATTTTTTAAAAGAGAACATTAACAACAAAGCAGTTTCTGTACAGTCTGAAGATTCTGCCTCAAGAATAAGAGTTCTCCAGCAGCTAATGAAAAATGTTACTAGTAAAAATAATACATGAAGCTGCAGGTAGAAAACCAGCAAGTAAATGAATATCAGAAAATGAAAAAGACTTGTCCAGAAACAAAGAACTATTCCAAGCTGGGAGAACCATGGGAAAAAAAAAAAAAAAGATAAGACGACAAGAATATTCTAAAAGTAGAGATGACAAAATGAGAGCTCAGAGCACGCAAGAGCTCTGAACAAGCTACTCCTATCCTGAGTTATGAAAGAATCGAAATGAAACCAGAATCTACTTTTAAAGTGCTTTAAAGCATTCAGACACAAGAGAATTTATCTGGATTTATGCTGATGTGAATGAGCTCAACAACTGATCAATCAAAATATAAGTACTGGTTTGGGGGATTCTTTTAGTTTGTTTGGAGTTTGTTTTTTAGTTTTGTTTTTGGTTTTTTGGGGTGTTTACTTGTTTGTCTGGGTTTTTGTTTGTTTTGGGTTTTTTTTTTATTTGCTTGGTTTTTTTGGTGATAGAAACTTAAGCCTCCTGGGCAAGAGAAAAAGTCTGTACAGTAACGAGGCCACAATTTACAAATTTGGCCTGATCTTAGTTAACCTTCTTTCCCTAATAAATAGTTATATCACTCTAAATAATATTCAGTCTGTGTTGAGGGATGACATAACACCAGTTCTTTTGTACTAGACTATCTGTATGTGCTAATAAAAAAAAAATTACAGCTATCCACAGTTCTTCTCTCAGGTCCAGTTCTTCTCTCAGCTTATTTCATTAACATAATATTAGTAACATTAGCAAATTTAATGTGTTTTTGATTAACTAACATGCAATGAGAGCATAATGGAGAATGTAATTCCTTAAGATAAATTCTCAAGAAGATAGCCTATATTTCCTCATGTGAGGACTTCAGGTGAATAAAATTGGAAACAAAGCTCTAAATCCAAAATTAGAGTCTTCTGAGCATCTTGCCTAGAACAAAATAATCTGGATGATAACAGATTATAGAACATGCAGGAATATGCATTTCAATTCAGTATTTTAAAGAGACATAATTCAAAGAAGGGTGTCAATAATCATTCTTTTCCAGAATTGTTTAGACCCTCTCTGATTCTACAGGAACTGTCAAGCAAAGATAAATATTAAAGCTCTGCCAGTTTTGACATTTTTAAAGGTGCATAGGAAGACCTTTACACTACAGATAACTCCATCTCAGACTCTCACCTCTGTTGCTGCAGATTGCAGTGACAGTTCTGGCCACAGTTTTGATGATGGGTGGCAGATAACAACTGGTGATGAGGGGCTATAGATGGGATTGAAATTCAGCTGTGTCCTGTGATGCAGCTGTGTCCTGTGATCCAGCATGTGATTTAAGTAACTCAAATATCTCAGACTTATGTACTATGACTGAGAGATTTGTGAGTTATGTGCTAGATGGGAACCTGGAATTTTAAATTCCTTTTTCCCCAGACAAGTATCAAACATAAATACTGTTTCCAATATTAAGAAAACTAACACAGTAAACACAACACTTCTAAAAATTTTCTTTATGCTAAATTTTCTTTATGCTAAATTTTCTTTATGCGAAATTATTTTGTAAGGTATTTTTATGGTCCTTTACATTTTTGTGTCTATTGATTCGGAACAGAACATGAAAGAAGCTTTGGGCCTGACTCTGCTGCAATATAAAACAGCAGAGTCCCATTGTCTCCATTTACCACTATGCTGATTTATGGGGCTGATGATTAGACTCTACCTCCTAGAATAATAGAGAACTAGCAGAGTGTTGTAGATTGTTACAGGGAGACTTTGAAGCAGACGGACCCATCGCTTTGAATTTACTTTAAGCCACGTAACACATACTTTAAGTCTAGTAACACATAATTCTGTAAAGGATTTTGCTATGTGTGCTTCAGCAACATACTGGAAATGTGCTATTTGGAAATTATTCTCATAATGACCTGATGTTCCTGATAAGACAGTGCAAAGAAAATTAAGAGAAATATCACAAAAGAGGTAAGAATATAGCTAGGTTTTGTTCTGAAGCACTAATAATTCTGTATGAAAAAAACTTAGATTTTTTTTAGCAATTTATTATGACTTGTAATGAGTAAATTAGGTTGATAAATAGAAAAAATATGATGGTTATTTTGGGGATCTATTTTGTGGGGATTTTTTGTTGATTTGAAGGAGCATTTTTTTTGTTTGCTTTTTTTGTTGTTATTGCAGTTGTTTTTTTATGAGATCTGTTTTCTAGATGTGAGTTTATTTTTATAGAAGCATTTTTTTCCCAGTGTGTTTTTCTGGTGATTCATTATTTCAGTTGGATAGCAACCAAAATCCATAACTTCAGTATGGTCGTTTTGTGCCTAGCTAATGTAGCTAGCTCCTTCCCACTGGTTGCTGTAATACTCTCAAGATTTAATCCTTTCATTTACTTTGTTCCTATTGATCAGGAGAGTTTATAGCATCATTGTTACTATTTGAATTCTATTTCTAGAGTATTCATTTATAAATAAATAAAAATTACTTAACCAAAGCTTTAAACTGTGCTCAACTATGTATTCCAACTATATTCATTACTGAATATGAAATGACCATTATGGTGTTATGTTTTCTTCCACTCTACATATCTAAAATTTTAAGTGTTTTATATAACTGAAGGTCACTGAATTACTTATCAGTCAATATTACATGATTCTTTCTCAAACATTGGTCTCTAGAAATACCCAGATATTTTCAGAAATTTTTTTTTTTCCATCGCAAGAGCAGTTTTTTGTACTAACATGGATATTTTCTTAGTTTAGAAGTGAGTGCAAATAAATATAACCAGTTGGGGTAGCTAGGAATTGACAGGAACTAATTCAACATTTCTTGAAATATGATATAATTTCATTCTACTCTTTGATGCAAAGAACTGAGAGCAAGATACTGTGGTAATGGGAATGGATGGGGAAAGAGGACTGATAGAGCACAAATATAAAAAATAAGCTAAAACCAAGTATCTTCACTCTTGGGAAGACATCACAGACTTGGTGCCTAGAGCTGATGTCTTTTCAAATCAAGATCCAAGTCAAGAGTTTAGTCTACATGGAACTGAAACGGTGGGAAGTTCTGTTCAGTGTCTGGGTTGCTAAGCTCAGGGCCCATTCTCAGTCAAATCACAGCGGATAAACTTACAGATTGTACTTTGGGATTCAGGGATGCTTTTTCACTTTGCCTGTTGCCTTCACTGAGGCGTGGCAACCTGGTTCAAGAACGGCACGGCGGCCACCCCCAGGCCGCTCGGGCCATAAGCTCACAGACACCGGTATGGTGGATGGCAAATGGCGTTTATTAGTAGGGTGCATGGAGTTATATCGCTTGGGTTTACCGCGTCACTTCCTTTCGCCTGCGTCGTAAACCGCATGTTCCTGGCTAGCTAAAGGGGGGTTAAGTGACTTTAACTATTGAGGGGAGGGGTTCCGTCTGCCCGTACAATGCAATATCTTCCGATCGCCTGTCCCTCATCAACCACACTTTGCCTATATTTCATATTACATACCTTAACTGTGCAGAGACTAGACAGTTTTCTAAAAAAGAAGGAAGATGGACTTTCCCGAATGTTTCTGATGTTAGAGTCATACTTGTCTTTTATATGGACAACTGTAAATAGCAATAACCCCACAGGAAGGAAACCACAGTTTTTTACAGTGCCTGTTGATTATTGTTGCAAATTTCAGCTGACAAAAACTCATCTAATGAGAAGAAAAAAAAAAAAAGACTGATGAGCCTTAAAACTGAATTAAGCAGAAACCATTTGTTCTTTAATCATAGCTGTTTGTTTTTTATGAAATGCCATATCTCCAGCAAGACACTAAGGCAATTTTTTATGAAAACAAAATACAAAATACATTCTTGTTTAATGTTTTCTGGCAATAACAGCTTGCTGTGGCATATATTATCTAGATATGTCACTCTGTTTACCATATTGAAAAATAAAAAGCAGGTAAAATAATCACACTGGATTTGAACTCTAAGATATGAAGTCTAAGCTATTTCCTTACAGCACAGCACTCAAATGTGCTTAGGTAAAACATTCGATTCACTGCTGGATAGAAATCGGCTAGCATGACTTTTAGGTTTCTTTACTGCTCTCCAAAATGTACAAGAGAATTCTTGTCTACATGATGATTTACTGTATAGTTGAGCTCTACATTTTGCTGAGTACAGCACCTGTGAGTACTTCCATCTCCTGTTGATAGCAGAGGGGTTACACTTTGTACTGATAAAGAAGTTGGGGTGCACCACTGCTCTGTTGCTCACCAGAGGCATTCTCAGATCTACTTATGGTGCAAAACAGAGAGCGACTATGTGGAAATAGCTCAGCAAGAAACAACGGGAACTCACAAGTCCATGCAGCTGTGCAAAGAGTAGTGTTATGATTTCTACATCAGTGCATCTGCCTGGATCTTTGCTCCAATATAAGTTCCCTGCTGAGGTGTAAATCTGTGCTGAAATAGCTATAGTACTTCTGGTTCTGGATCAGGCATGGCCTCAGCTTTCTTTAAATTTCTGCACTGGTCTCTGTTGTTTGATGTAAAAATGTTGAGGAATATATTCAGTGCATGTTTCTCAGTGTGCAGGTGTACTGTGAGCTGCAGACTGAGCTCTGTGCAGTGGGAGCCCCAGGCAAGAGGCCATGAACTGCCAGCCTTTTAGATAAGGGGCACAGGGACCTGTGGTCCTGCCAGGGCACTGGACACTCAGACACCAGCTCCTCAGGCAGGAGCTGATGGGCTCCAGACTTTTCTTGCAGTTAGACTGTGACAGTATAAAAGCCTAGGGTTTCCATTGCTCAGTGTCCATCCTTGGAGGCACCCAGCTCAAGCTCTTATTTTGTTATTCCACAATGATTAAATAATTTTAAAGATTGAGTTGACTGAAACTCTGCTATGGGAAATCTGAGGCTGAGCCAGTGAGGAAACCATCTGGCTGTGAGTGTGGGGTATGCAGCTGCAAAGGGTCCTTGGTCCCAGCTCAGGTGCTGTGGATATGACTGCCAGAGCCTGGACGGTCAGACAGGGAAGTATCCTTGACAAAAGTTCCGAAATACTAGTCCGTATTTTATTAAAAATGCAGTTAATGTCGTGGTTACCCTATATATTGGTAAACAAATAGGTATGTATGCCTTATACATGGAAGGTAATAAGCAATATCAAAGAAGATTTTAAAATAGCTAAATAGAACTAAATTTCGTTTATGAAAGTTTTTCCTTTTTAATATCATGTAGATGATTACATTCAAAATTATTTTATTCTTAAATATTTACAAATTTACATTTTTAGTGACACAAATTTGCATTTTTAGTGACAATTAGAAGTTCACCTGTTTTTCATTTTATCCCACGAGGTATCCCATATGGTAGATATGTAAAATCAGGGTTTCTGGATTTATTTTTTTTCCAGCTTCCTCATTAGTAAAAATTTCAAAAAGTCTGAAACCTGTTTTAGTCTTCATGGTTGCAGAGCGAAGTGGCCTTGACATAAAATAAAATAATTAATACTGATAATAGTAATAAATGTAACTAAAAGAAGATTCAGGTCCGAAGTTTTTGAAAGAGCTATAGTGAGGGAATATGCTTCGTGGAGACCATTTTCCCTGGTACTGAAGTTGTTTATCATGAGAGGGTTTTCTCATGGTGTTTGTTCTCTCTAAGAACTGATATTTGTGATAACATCCTGTGTGGGGATGGCACCGGCTGGCAGGCAATTGTGAAGTGTGAAGGAGAGAATAGGAAAATGGAGAGTGAGAAAACTTGTGGGTTGCAATAAAGGCAGTGAAATCACTTGGCAATTGTTGCTATGGATGAAGCATATTCAAACTGGGGAATTTAACTTAATTTTTTGCCAATTAGCATACATATTTAATTACTGCTTAGGGTATTGGGAGGAAAAAAAACTCTTCAAAACTAAAAACATTTCAAACACATCTGGCTCATTTTGAGAACTTTTCCTTCCTTTTTATTATTGCCACAGCTTGGAACAGTCTGTGTGTGCCACAGGACATGTACTGGCTATTTTCCCATGGATGTCACCCCTGCAGACCACCCCAGCCTGCTCTCTGCTCCTAAAACCTTGCTGCCTGTGCTCAATACACACTGTGAGTTCTACCTGGTGTCCCATAGACAGGATTATTTTCAAATTGAGGATTATTGCCAAAAGTTATTTGCACTTATTTCTTAGTAGTCTTGGCTTAGTTTGTTTGAGGTTTTCAGTTTTGCCATTCATTTTTTATATTTTCATTAGGCTGGACCATTACTTATAAAATGGAATTTATAGCCTGGTCTAAGAAAATACAGAGTCCATATAACAGTTAAAAGAAGAAAAAAGCTTTGTGATCTGTAAGATTGTATTGATTCACCTTTTCCCCCCCAGTCTATTGCTCTTCTCTCAACTGATTTTCAGGTTTCTTGCCTTCAAAATGGAATAGGGTCATTGTATCTTGACACAAGGCTAGCAGTTTTTCCCTCTTGTACCTAATTTTATAGCCAGATAAGGAACTCTATCTTACACTAGCATTTATTCTGAAGGTACAGCATTATACTGCAGTGTATTTGGACCACATGTGCAAAATTGTCTTACTTTGGATCAGTGCTACTTATACTGCATTTAAAGAACCACTACTAGTAACTCAGTGGATTTAACATAATGTGTTTAGTTCAGATTCTGTTTTTAAACTGTTTTCTGTCAGTGAGTCTTTTCCCCCAAAACGAACTAAGACATGCACACTTTCACAGGAAGAATCTAGTGTTTAGTGTTTCAGCCACATGGTGATGTAACTCACTTTTCTATATTTGTAAGTTGTATTTGTGTGTGTATATGTAACTTCTATATGTTTATACCTGTGTGGAATGGGAATTAAACTGTAAACAACATTACACTTTCAGTGTTGCTTTTGATATGTGCTGAAGTATTAAATTATCTTTGTGTTTTCCAGTGGTTAATATTTCTTAGAGTGTTTGACCTTATTAAAGACATCCAGAGCAAGAAATGAGTAAACTAGTGACAAAGCTAATTGTATGTTTACTTTCTAATTTAGCCTTTTCAGAAACAGCTAGTTGATTAAGAAATCCACTAAGAGAATTTAAATATAAATGTGGTAAAAGTAATTCCTATTGCTAATATTCCTATGTACATACCAATCACTAATCCTTAAGCAGTTTCATCTTAATCAGATTGCTTTTAGATTGTTTTGGGATTACTCATTTCACCCCAAGCATGTTCTTTGGTTTTTATTTTAAATCATGTTACTGAATAAAAGTGTTTGAATCCAAACTTTTGACATAATTGGATTTAAATATTGTTGAACTGTAAATAAATCCAATACTCTTTTCCTACTAACTAAACTGAAAGTTGCTTTCAAAGTTGAAATAATAGAAGGCAGTAATTTAAAATAAATTATTTTAAAATAGTGAATCTCCATTGATAGTTAACATGTGAAGAGTAAGTGTGAAAAGGATTGTTATAATAATTCCTAGAAACTGAACTGTTAGTGTTTTCAAATCTTTGCCTTGGTTGACACTTCTGCTTGGAGGACTTGTAGTTCTCAGTTCTTCTTACTTATGACTGCAAGACTTGAGATATTTGGGTTGAAATATTCTCTAGTGGGTGTCTGCCACATGATGATAATTTTGGTAAATTTCCTCTTACTGCTTATGTAATTCTTAGAACGTAATCAGGAAAAAATGTGTTACTTAAGCTTTTAGTGAAAGCTTGCAAGCTTTCACTAAAAAATTCTCTTTGAAGGAGGAACTAAAAATTTCCAGTGTATTAGGGTTCTGAACTTCATTGCTCCTGTCTAAACATTAAACCTTAAGTAAATGTTATATGCTTGTTAATTTTTTTGTCAGATGAAAAAAGTAATCCATCTTCTCTAAGAATTGTCCAGTCTTACATGACTCCAAGACAGAATTGTTCTGATATCCCCATAAATTAATTTAGTATGAACTAGCCCAAGGCAGAAAGAGCAGGGCAGAACTTCCTAAGTAAGTTGCTGTTTAGTTTTGCTCTGGACTGCTCAAGACAATATACAAAGAGACTGAAGAAAAAAAAAAAAATCTGTTTTTTCTAAGAGAGGCCATGCTAGGCTTGGATAGCTTGAGACAAAACCAGTTTTACTTGGCCATGGAAAGCACAGGGAAGATGAAACTGATAAGTAGACTGACACAGAAATTCATTCTGATAAGGACTGGGATTAGTATAGGGGTATCAGGAGCAAAGCTCATGGGGAACCTGAATGGCAATAATTGGTGGGAGAAGTTAGATTTAAAAAGAAGCCAGGAAGAGAAGCTGGCAGTCAGGTACCAGAAGGTACCTGACACTATTCTGTGGCAACTAAGTGCCCAAGTTTTGTTCCAGAGGTATAACTGCAACAATACCACCAGCACAGATAGAAACAAAAATCCTGACTCAGGTTTGTAGCCACAAGCCCATATTACTGACATTTCTGCAGTACAGTAGCTGGAATTAGAGTCCTAATCAAAAGATGGGAATTACATTATAGCTAGATTTTTAGTCTGTTGTAATTAATTTTGGGGAGCCATCACAAAACATCTTCATGGACTTCAGCTTCTTTAAACTTTAATTAATATTTCTTATGCTACAGTTAATTTTTCAAAGCTATCCACACTGCCCAACTTAAGTAATTTTGGGTAAAAATAATTTCTGAATTTTCTACTGGCTTTGACTCCTTTGGTCAAACTCTCTATTACAGGATCTGAATGGACTTTTTCCTCTTCTCAAAGATGGAGGTAGACTCACTTTAATGGATTTCTTTGAATGCATTCAGATAAATTGATAAAAGAATGCATGAATTAGACCAAAGAAATATGACAGGCAGAGAGTTTGCTGGGGAATGTAGCTTTAGCATGGGTTTTTTTCAAGTGTTATGATGTGAACTTTCACTGAGGACTTAAGACATAATGTCTGTTCTGAGACTCACAAACTCATGCAATGATGGAAGAGTTCAGAAAAGATCAGCATGAATCCAGGCATGGATACTATGCCTCCAAAGAAATCCATTTATTTGGATTTGAAAACAGCACTCAAAGGTAAGTAGATCCAGAACAGCCATCCTACACTATATGCTTTATCGTTTCTTAATCTGTGACTGTTTCAAAAGTAGGCTTTTTTGTAGTAGGTAAATTTTTGTGCCTTCAAGTACCTATCATAACTACAACCATGATTCATGGGTTTTTAGGATATCAAGGAAAGCCTTTGACTGTGGAAAATCCATGTGGTGCTATCAGTTTTACCCTGGCAGACCAGGGACAGCATCAGTCACTCAGCCTTAATGATCACCAGGTCAGGTAAGTTAAGGTGAGGTCAGGTGTGCATACTTTGTACTGTCATTTGCTACGGAGAAATAATATTTCCTGGAGACATAAGCAAGACCCCAAGACTGCGGTTTGAGCAAATATAGCAAATCCAATTTTAAGACATCTAGGATCTTTTCTGTGGCTGTCTGGGTGATTGCCTGTTGGCTGGGCTCATCTTGACTCATCTTAAGGCTGTATAAAAGTCACCTCTGAACTGTGTTCATTGGCTAAATTGCTAAAAATTAGACCATTTTGCCCATTTCTGCTTCACACCATTTGTTCATTTGTTCAGCTCTTGTATTTGACAGATCTGGCACTAGTAATTAGGGACCTTTGGACCAACACATAATCTGCTAATATTATGGAGTACTGTTTGTCCTTTCAACCAGATAAACCGATATTGGGTTAACTTTGATCAGACAGTGACACCATAACTAGGGGAAAGCTGCATAAGCACAGAGAAAGAAGAAAAGTTAAGTGGGAACTTAGGTTTAAGTCACTATTTTTTAGAGAGCAATATATTTAGTGGTGGGGAAAGAGTGATTGTTTTAGAAATCTGTGACAAGTCTGTGCAGGGGCTATAGCTGTACCTGCCCCTATTAAATGGGGTGAAATGTCTGTAAAAGCAGTTTGTGGTGGTCTTAGAAAGGGAGACATAGTAAAAATATATAATAAATCACTCTTGGTAACCTATGCCATCATAACATGAAGGAAGTGTATTTTTATGCACAGAAAATGTATTGCAGTGCTGAATCCCAATGAGATTGAAGGAAGATGAGGTACATGAAAGAAACATTGGAGAGGAACCTAACATAGCCTTGGGGCACTTATGTGAACTGAGTCTGTAGTGTTTCTTGTTCTTGTAAAGGATTTTTCAGTCACTGTAACCTGGCAGGAAGCCCACTGAATTCCCATCTTTCCCAGAATGTTATCTCCCTTATGTTGATTGGGAGATAATAGCTATGCATACACTGTGGGCTGGGAACAGAGACTGGAATTCAATGGTGGATTACTTTTAAGATAGTCAAAGGTTGTTTCTTGTATTTGTAAACTCCAGATCAAAGGGATTACAAATTTAACAAACAAACAAACAAACCAAAAAAAAAAAAAAGAAAAGTTATATACTTTTTTGGACCTGTTTGGCTCAAGTGGATGACTGTTGAGATAAATCTATAAAATTACCATTTCTTTCCATGTGTTCAAATGAAACTCATAGGGCTGGGAAGGAGTAATATCTTTCCAACTTTTGAAAACATCAAAGACATTACTTTCTTCCTGATCTTTGAATATGACTGCCCCAGTGAGAACTGAAAATGAAAAAAAAAAATGTCAGCAAACACTGGGACTAGCATTAGAGATCCTAGATTTGGACCATGAAACAGAATGACAACAACAGATGGTTATTGATAAATTTGAAACCCTCCACATAAGAGAATCAAGATCATAGGACTCTTAACAGACCTCAAAGGAAATAAAGCCAGCCAGGAAAAAGGAATGACAACGTTTCATTTTGTTCCCTTAGAAGTCCGTGGATTTAAAACACACTGAGCGATTTATAACAGCTAAAGGCCACGTTAGCAAGAAGCTTACTACTGAATCCTGATTGCTGGATTTACTTTTTCTTTTCCATAAAACAGAACTTATTATTTCCTTCATGCTGCATAAGAAGAGACCTAAAACAACTTCCTGTCATATTAGACTTGAATGGTGATTACATGGAAATTTCTCTAATCTCTTATTATTTTGAATTGAAAAGTCTCTATAATTTTTCTTAAAAGCCTTAGAAATAGTGTTCTTTTTTTGTATGCTGTCACCTGGAATACTCTGAAAATAGATAGGTATCTTTTGATTAAATGCAGGAGAATTATTTGCAGCAAACAAATCTATTAATAAACACAAGGATTTCTACTGATCATTAATTGTAAGTAAATGATTACTTCTTCCCTGAATATTTTCATTTCTTGGAATTATTAAACAGCTATTTCATGTGAATATATTTCAACCTATTTTTTACTGAGAAATTATTTGCTAAGAGTATTTTGAATTTATGATTTAAACTCCAAGCGCTTTTGATTAAATGCATATATCAGTCTTAAAATTCTCTTTAATAATTTCATGAGAGTCAGCCTCAGAATCCAGTTCCTGTGTAACTTTCAAAATAACTTTCACTTTAGGTATGGTATAACAAAGAACATTGAAGAAAAGGAACTTTCCTATTGTGTTTTGTATATACCAGTAGCAGAATAAATTCCACAAAATGGCTCCTGTTAGTGAATGAGGGTCCATGACACAATACTAAAATTCACTGTTACCTGGAAGAGAATAACAGTAAAATATATTTATAAATTACTACTTTTCCTGATAGATCCAGTTTGACAGTGAATTTCAAGAGATAAAAGCTGAAATTATATTCAGAACTTACCAATTAACTGTAAATGTTTAAATCTTTTTTATGAGGAAAAGAGGAAACCAATTTTGCTTATTTAACAGTCTTGAATAATTACCCTCCAATTGTCAAAATGTAAGCTTTGTACAATAATGTGTATAGAAGAAATCTTTCTAGTTCTTAAGATATGGATTCAATTTGCATTAGTTTGGTTATCCATCATGAGTTATGAATAGCTATTATTAGTGCCCAAAAAATGCAAAATTAAGGGTTTTACAAAATGAAAGTCTAGGAAAATAAGCATTTATTATTTTCATTTAGGAAAAGGAAACACACTGAAATAATTTCCACATGCTACTGATGGCTAAAATTCTTGACAAATTTGACCACCATTTCTGTTTCTGGAAATAGCTGCAGACAAGCTCAAAAAAGGACTCGTGTGCCCTGGAATACAGTGGAGCAGCATCCAATTCTTTTCTCCCTGGTCTCAGAGCACAGCTTCAAAGCCATCAGGTAAGTTGTCCAAATGTTGCTGAAACCTGGTCAGGCCAGTCTTCTGGGCTGGCTGTCCCTGAGCACCTCTTGGGCTGGAGTCCTGATGAGTCCTAGGTTGATCTCAGCTCACCAAGCTCCCTTCTGGTGATGGTGCAGAAGCTGCTGGGATGTTGTCAGAACTGAGAAATGGAGTGAGAGTTGGGCAAAGGGAGAAAGCTATCCCTTCTACCCCTTCCTCCTTCTCCCCCTCAGGCCTGCATGCAGTGTGATCTTCACATGTGTGCCAAACAGCTTGGAGACAGCTTCTAAACTGGCCAAATTTGTTTGTTCTTGGCCTTGAAGGCATTAATACAGTCCCCTTGGGGTCCACGGTATTCTTTTCAGTTCAGATTGGGACAGATTCCTGCCCTGAGCTTTGTTGTCACGGCCTGGGGTACATCCCTCCCTCCTGTAGGGACCATCACCTACCCCAGTTCAGCACACGCCACTCAGGCAGTAGGGGATGGCATCTTGTGTGTGAGGACGTGGTGCATGCCTGGACCACCACGGATCCTGACAGAGCCTCCCCTGTGGAGCTTCCCTGCTTGCCCTTTGCCCTGATGTAGGCTTCCAAAAGATGTGACTAATTCTGTCTTGCTGAGTTTGGGCTTCTTTACCCCCTGAAGGATTCCAAATCCTGACTCAGAATATTAAAACTGTGAGTGAAGCTAGATCTAAATCCCCAGCTCTGGACTGGGCTTACCACACAACATGAACTTACCTGGTGCTGAGGACCTAAACAGGCCAGCATGTCCCCCTTTGTGTGGATTCAGGGGGGCGGGTGATGACAAGGGCGTACCTGAATCTTTGGGTATCTCCCAGATGTAGCAGACTATTTCAACCACCTCCCTCTATTAATGAAGCTCCAGCACCTCCAACACATGGAAATGGTGGCTGCAGCTGCAGTCTGTGAAAAGCCTCAGCATCTCCCAAGGCCCAGCACAGACACATGTCCTCAAGGGAGGACATATCATGAAGAATGCTATATTTATAGAATAAAACTGTATTTCAGTGATGAGCTCAATTCTTTGCCCCAGCAGGAATAGACATCCACACTAGTTAGTCACCTGAATGATAAGATCAAAAAGTAAAGCATATGTAAAATTTAAAAAAAAGATTATGAGAGGGTTTCATGGTTATAACTATATATTATCTCAGTCTCTCCCACCCTAGATAGTCCTTGGCACATCTCCAAAACATGATCAGTCAGGGTCTTCATGAACAAAGTGCATTGTAGCAAAAAAAGCTGGTATTAAACCATCACTTGTCATAACGTATCTAGTCACTGCTGTTTTCCAACCAGTATATACATCCAGGTAGTGGGAGTAATCTGATTAATAAGTAGCTGCATATAAACTTCTGAAGTTTTTGTATATTTAGATGAATTCAGGAAAATGTCCTCATATGGTCATTATAGTGATCACTGAAGATAAGAAAAAAGTCATTCTTATCCATGACTGTTATGTCAGCGAGGTCTGTTCCAAAAGTTAGACTTTGAAAAAAAGAAATAATTTTTCCTTGGTAGTCTCTGTTATTTTTAAAGATGAAAGACATGGAGTGTATTTTATGTCTTGTGGCAAGACACCAGGCATGATATTTCATGGGTACATTATGAGGAAATAATAAGGGGTGAGTTGTGAAGAGGAGGTCTTTGGCTCTTTGCAGATCCTATGGGCTCAGGCTTCCATGTTGACTTAACAAATAGTGACATTAAAACCTGTAAAAAGAGAAGGAACTACATTTCCCCCCTTTTTCATATCGTGTAAGGAGGTGTGGGTGAGGCAGAGAAGAGCGCAACAGTCTCCACCCTCTGAATGCACTTCAAGAGGGAAAAAAGTTGGCTGTGAACAGAGACAGCAAGCTAAGGGTGAGATTAAAAAACTATAGAAAAAAGGTACCTCTAAGAAAAAAACCAAAAAAGTAAATTTGAATAAGAGAGCAAAATATATTTTACAGGCAAGAGGAATAGGAAAAGGAGTTAGAAGAACATTTAGGCAGATAATTTTGTAAACTCATATCTCATCTGACAGAACCCTCAAGTGAGAGATAGATTATAAGCGAAAATATTTCCTGGGAAAGACTTACTGATGAATAACAGAAGTGAAAATTGGTATTCTTACCATACTCAGAAAATCACAATTACTTTCTTACAGTAGAATCTTGGTGCAAATTTGATATGCCTGCACTGACAATGGGTGCACTAGGCAGGACCAGGACCACATGCTTTTGGGTTCTGCTCTTGTTCTGATAATGTCTAGGATAAGGCAAACACAATTTGCAGGGCAAACTCTTAATAACCCTTTCAAAATCCTTCATGAACTATTTTCCAATGCTCTTTAAGAGGACTGATCACATCTAGATAGGTCAAAAATCTCAAACTGATGGAAGGTTAGATATGGTCTATTAGTTGTTATATATCACAAAGGAAAAAACAACTTCCCTTCCTTGAATCACTCCACTCAATCAAAGTATTTCTGTTTAAAGTCAGTTATTGCTTTTTGATTTTTCAAAACAATACTGCAGTACAACTGTTGATCTATAGCTATATTGCTAAGTGTACTCTCTAGTTCCTAAGATAAAAAGGAAAAACAAAAAAAGGAGTGTGTTATTGACATAAGGAACAACAGTATCCATCAGGTTTCTAGAGATACGGTTAATTGTTCTCTGCACAGATTTTCTAGGGGCTGGCATATATTTTTGTCAGGGCACTGTTTCATAATTAGAAGTGACAACCAGCCCAGGGACTCTCACCACAGAATTCAGGAGCTGGAGAATAGCAAAGAACATTGTCAAAATTCCTTGGTCAGGCAGTGCCTACAGTTTTGTGAAGACCTACTTTTGCTATTTTTCATCAACATTTTAGAACAGCATATGTAGAGCAATTTGATCAGTGAAGATTTTTTGTTAGTACTGGTAATATTTGATATGCTGGCTCTACTCCATCTTCAACAGAAATATCACAGAACTGTATATGTACAGCATGGCTTTTTGAAATTGAGGAAGCAAGTGCTAAACCTTTTCACAGTTACTTCCCATAATCACATGCAATAACCATTGCTCTTTTCTATTACACTATATTCAGAGCAATGTTTTCAAACTGGGGTGCAAGTAGCTGTTTGCCCATACCTGATACTAGATCCCAAAGGCCTGCTCACCACAGGGCTGAACTTGCATTGGAATGACTAGTCAGATCTCAGCTGCTGCCCTGATGCTGCTTTGGACTTTTCCATGGCAGAGATGTCATCTTCCCAGCAAATCTTTCCCAACACTGAGATAGAAATGTCCAGATTAAGCAAAACTCATCTGTCTTGTCTCCCCAGTCTTGGATGCATTTCTCCACCATGTGTAGCTGGTGACGTAGAAATCAGACTGACTCTCCAAGGCAAAAAATTTATTTTCATTTGGTGTGCTGTAGTAAAGAAAAAGACACATGTGTATGCAAAAACACTTACGTGTATGCTGTGTATAGAAAGGGACAAGAGGAAAAAAATTCTGTGGGGGTTTCCATTCCCAGTTCCAGTATTTGTTCCTTTATTAGCGACCTTACATAAAGCTGAAGGCATGTGTATTTTTTTTTGCCAAGAAGATGGAAGAAAAGCTGTGTACAATTCTCAACCCTGTGCGAATGGGTCAGCAATTGCTGGAGGAACAAAAGATGGACCTTCACTACTGACTTCAACATTCACAAATACAGGAATTTCTTCCTGCATCAGCAGTTAAAAAATGAAAATATGTATACAGATTATATATCAACAACAACAACACAAAAGATTTTGTTTTTTTTTTTTTTCCTGCAGAATTGTATGCTACAGTTTTACATAGAAAAGTTTACAGAAATTGACATACTATATATTACAATAAAATCCACAATGACATTACTTGGTATCTTGTTAGCCACTTTTTAACAGACGTTAAACTGATGTTTTTAACAACATGAGAAAATAGAAATTTCCTCTCTTCTGATCATTTTGCACAGAATTCAAGTATCAGACAACTTTGGGTTGGTGCATGCAAAAATCACTGTATCTTTAGTTTGAAGAGCTGTCACAGAGGTACTAAGCCAATACTTGCACAAAGTGCATTAACAAAGTGTGCATACAAATGATTTATTATTTTCTGTTAGCATTTTTGTCATCAACATATAAAACTACTCAAAAGTATTCCTAACTTATTAAAGGAACTATTATGTAAAGTTCCTTTTTAAATTTGCTAATTGCTGATTTTTAAAATGTTTTCTCTTAAAATTAATTCTACCTTCAGGCTTAATCACCTATTCTTCTCATGTTTTCTCTGGATTTAAAAAAAAATAAATTAAGAGACGCCAGCACTTTTTATGTCATAGTCAATCATTATATCAATTAAAACAAAAAAAAAACCAAACCCCCAAAAAACCCAACCCCCCCAAAAAAACCCATCAAAACTTCTGCTGCCTTCTTTAGGAGAAAAATAGACTTAATAACTTATCTGATGTCTTCCAATATATTCCTGTTTCTAAATGCCTGATAAGTAAAATATATTTTGTGTTTGTTTGTATTATGGGCTATGGAAAATAGAGCTGTGAGAGACTTGTGCATTGGGAATATAATCCTTTTTCTAATTTATGTAATTTTAAAACTGATTTCACTCTAATTCCCTATCCACCGTTAGTAGTCAATTAGCTCTTACACTAAGTGAGGCTCATCCAGGGAGATGAATTTGCCTAAAATATGATATTGATTTATTTGAAATACAATTTTAATGGTAAAATGCACACACTGGAAAGATACAATGCAGCTGTAGGAATACTGGATGCCAATAGCACAGGAAGACAACATTTGAATATGGTATAAAAAAAATGAAGTAGGATGCAAGGAGATGAAAAACAAAATCCTTTTTATGAGGAGAAGAGGCTAAACAATTTTCTCTTGGCCAATTTGTCTCTCAGTGACCTGTCCAGGATTTGTCTGTGTGTCCTGTACACATAGGATCAAAGGGATTACAGCCAGAAGAATCAGTGCTGATTGAACAAGAACTAGTCCAAACTAAATAAAATTCTTGACTTGAATAAAATTCAGACTTGAAACAAAGAATCTAGATAACTGAGAGAAAAAAACATTTTTCATTATTCTTTACCCTGGATGGTCTGATTTCAATTGGAGTCAGAAGCAAAAATACTATCATTGTGCAAGTCTGTCAGTTGTTGCCTTTCTGAACTGAACCACAAAGTTTCCCAGTGAAACCCAAATGTCAATCTTTTAAGGCAATTTGCTGCACAGAGTTGTTTGAACAAAGTGCCCTGTAGAAATGTGAACTCTATTTAGCCCTAAGATGGCTAGGAAGCCTGGAAAAGGATAGTAACTCTTTCTGCAGAAAAACAGAAAAATCCATTTTCTTATGAAATGGCAAACATTTTGCCTTAAAGAAATTGCAGTTCAGAGGCTCCAGAAGGTGGACAGAATAATTTCTGGAGTAACGATCTTTCTTGCTCTGTCAACTAAGACAATCTTCATTCTATGATCTGTGTTCTGTTTTAGTTTTCCCCTCTTGTGAACTCTATTCCATTATTAAAATGGTGTATGGTGTTGTTTTGGATTCTGTGTGTTTGTTTTTTTAGAGGAAGGGGTGACCAAGAGGAAAAAATGAAGAATCTTGTCTTCAACTGGTGATGCACACACCTTATCTATATACTACTGTTTTCAGTCAAAGGGTGTGGGTTTTTTATCTGCAAAATAACTCAGCAACAATTCCCTATTCATGAATAAAATATTTAAGATGGGGCAGCACTGGTACGAAATGGAATCAAGACTGAAGAGCTTATATAAGCCAGGAGGATTTCATTGACTGTGAGTGAAGCTGTTATGTTTTTATCATGCCAGTTTCATAGTGTGGCCATTGAGTGGGAGTGCTGTTCAAAGTGGGGATCTGCACTAGACATGGAAAGCTCAGGTTCATTCTCGGAGCTGAGCAATTGACAATGAAATCCCTGTTACACCAACTAAGTAGTGTGAAGCAGTAAAGGATGAGCTCAGTTCCTGCAGTAGCTGCCTCAGGCCTTTGTGACTTTGGGCAGACTAAAGATAGGACTACTTTATTCAAGCCTGTGACAATCATTGTATTTAACCTCAGGAACAAGGCTATGCAGCTCTCCCTGAGCTCTGTATTGATATAAGTAACCTTTCCTCCAGGATCTGATCTAGCTCAGGCACCTCCGTTTTGTGGTATAGGCTTTCATTTTTATGCTAAAAGTAATACTTTTATAATACCAATAAATTTGAATCTAAAAGGACAACTGCATTCTTAATATAATTTCCAAACTTCTTATGTTTCAGCTTTTATAGACGCAAAAATCACAATGCGGAAAGAAGTATGTATCTTGACCAGGTACTAATAATGTAGTCAATGAAAAGAAATTGGAAGTGTCTGAATCATTACTTATACTTTTAAGCACAGCCTCTTTCTTTTTCCTCTAAGGCACAGGCTATTTTTAAAACTAAATGTCAGAGGCAAAGTCCTAGTGCACTCCCTGTTGAATTCAACACAGTATAATGCTATACAAAACTCCCAGGATATTTGTTCTCAAAAGGATATCTCCAGTTGTCATTTCTGAAACCACAGTGCAAGTGCTTATTCTCCTCAGTTGTAAAATCATTATTTGAAACACTGGATGCATAAAAACGGTCTAAGGAAAAGTGCTGACGCAAATTTGGCACTCTGAAGCAATTAAAATTTGTTATCATCAACATATTTGGAGAGCCAACAGTTCCTTGTTAGACTTTTGCTCAGATTCTTCAGCATGGTTTGTGTTACCCAATTAACCTCTGTACTTGAACATAGAGGGCAAAGAAATAAGAATGCCAGGAAACAAACTTTCAATGAATTCACAATGGCAAAAATTACAGAGGTTAGGGATTCTGTCCTTATAACAATAATTTTTTGAGAGTGGGTAGCAGAAAGACCACTTCAATGCTGAACATTTCATGGGAGTTCAATAGCAGCACTAACAAACCTGGTTGCTGGTCCAATGGTTTCTGTTGTATGATATCTCTGGAGGCTTCCCTCACCACTTGGAGCTTGACACTGTACTAATCCATCAAACTAACCAGAAAAATACAAAATTTTGAATGGTTTTCTATGCTGGTAAAGTCTACCTTAAAAAATATATATTTCAGAACTGGTGCAAAAACCAGGATGGGTTTATCCTACAAAAGGGAAAGAAAGGCTCTGGCAACCTGTAGTTGACTGCAGTAGGCTTCTGTGGAGTCAGTCTGGCTGTATAGGAGAAGGGAGATGGAGAATGAACTGCCTAAAACACCCAGATAGGAATTTCATACTTATTATTTACTATTTAATCTCTAGATGTAGCCAACTGCTCCAGAAAATCATTCTTGGTCTTTTTTTCCATCTTTAAATCCTGTGCAATCAAGTAACATGTTCACACTGTGTATAAAAGTAGCATGTGCATCCAGTGCGTTAGAGCCTTTTCTCCCTGGAGAAGAGAAAGCTTCAGGGGGAACTTCACCATAGTACTGCTATAGTCAAAAGGCTGCTGCAAAGAGAATAGAGGCTCTGTCTTCACAAGGACCCACAGAGAGAAGTGGCAACAGGCACAAGTTTCACTGGGAGAGGTTTCATCTCAGTATGAAATTTTTGGAGTCCTTGTCATTGGAGGTATTCATAATATAATTGGACAGGGTGCCAGGAAACTATCTACATTCTCTTTCCCATTAAAGCTTGGACCAGATGATCTCTGGAGGTCTCTTTCAACCTGTGCTGTTCTCTCAGTCTACGATTCTCTGATTATTTCTGCTTCTTGGTAGTATTACGTAGAGAAAAACAAAAAGTGAAGAAATGAAAAATACTTACAGGTTTCAGCAGCTATATTGAGACCTTTTACAATCAGATATATTTTGTTTGAAAAAAAAGAAAAGAAATCAGGTGGGTAATTTGCCTATGATAGAACATTAGGAGTTGCTCAGTTTTAATGAAACTTAACATGCTTCTGACAGTTTCTGTGTTTATCTTTTTTCAGATTAATGCTTGCAGCATTTAAGACTCTTTTTCTCAAAGCCCCAGCTTGCAGATACTTTGAATTGCAGAAGAAACATGGTTTTCACTAGAAAAGGATGACAAATAAAGCTTGTGGATTCTGCCAAGCAGTCTAAAGTTTACCTGGAGAAGGCAAATAATGCCCTGAACTGCCCTTTTTTTGCTGGAGGGCTAACTTCATTGACTGTCTCATGTCATGAGCTTCCAGTTACATTGCACAAATTTTTTTTCCATTGCTATAGCATTTTCTCACCTTCTCTTAGTTCAAAAGCCTTAAGATTATGCCTAATGTTTTTATTTCATGCACAAAGAAGATTTACCTAAAGTCCTTCCCTAAATTCTAGGTGTTAGAAAAGTGTAAAGTGTTCTCTAAGTCTTTCATAAAACTTGGACCTTTTTTTCTCATTGCTATTTATATCATATTAATATAATTATCACATTTTCTGCAGCATTACAGCTATCTTAGTTGTTTATCAAAATTATTTTCTTTTTAGCCAGCAACACTAGAGTACTCTTCAATAGACTGTTTCATGGAGGCTTCAAAAGTTTGGCAACTGCTGTTAAAATGATTCTGAAGTTCCAGACCTATCCTTTTATCCTGATCATTTTCCCCCACAGGCCCATTAAAAAAAAAAAAAAAAACAAACAAATTTAAAATGCAGCACTCAGGATACCTACTGAGACTAAATATCTTGTTTCCATAGTAAAAAGCTGTTAAAGTTTATTTATTATTCTTGAAACTTATAGTAATGAAACTATAAAGCTACAAAGATAATTTTACCCCTCCTCCTTCCACATATTTCAATAGCTCTAGGGTAAATGCCACAATGAGTTTTAAAATGAAATTACCTTTCATTTTCAGAAAATAATAACTTCTAGCCATATCAGCCATCAAGCATTATTTTTTCTTTTTTTTAATGAAAATTGAATATGATAAGAAAAGACAACAGTGCCTGAAGAATAATACTGAAGACAAACAAATCATTGTGTCATTGAAGGAAATGACATATAATCTTTGGTTTTTAAGGTGCACTTTCAAAGCTAAAATACCTGAGACCTACTGAAAATTATTACAGTAATGGTCCTCTGTAGAGGAGATGAATCCCTCTGCAGATACCCCTGTGAGGGCCTCCTGGCACTTTCTTTGAGATAAGAACAACTACTTGCTTAGAATGACTCATGCTAGAAGAAATGCAAGCTCTTCTTCTTTTCTTTTTAGAATATTATTGGTTAGGTTTGATTCTTTATAATTGGTTGTCCCAAACAAAGAAAGATAATGTAGTTGGCCAAAATGTGCTAACCCTGTTTTCCATTGGTTTACTTGTGATCCCCCCAAACCCTATAAAAGTACATGTGTGATCCTGCATCTTTGGATTTGTGGCCTGACCCCTTCACGGATGATAATAAAGCCTGTGGGAAAAGTCTGAGCTGCTCTCCTGGTCTTTTTGATGCCGGCTGGAAACTCAAGGTTTCTGTGAGAAACCATGAAGCTGAGCACCTGAAAGGCCAGCACTCACAAACCTTGTAACTTTCCCCTGCCCGACAACAACAGGGCAGGAGGGACAAGAAAAAGTTACAGTCCTCAGAATAGATGGTGACCATGCATTGAAGTTGTGTGATATTTTCTCTTATAACAGATTCTTTGACTTCTGAGTTCCTCCACCTATTCCAGTGATGGTCACAAGCCTTTGGGGAGTTTTTAACATGTCACATGAAATTCCTTTCCATTCAAGTTATGCAGCTATCCCTTTTGTCTTTAATATATTAGTGAGGAAAAAAGCCCACAATACCAACAGCAGGCACAGATGTGTAGAATGATCTGGCTCTACATCAGACAGCCACGACCTTTTACAGCACAGCTTTCAGGGCTCATAAATTTTGCTGCATTGACAAGGCAGACAGAGTGGGCATCTGAGTTCTGCAGGCTGACCTGCCTCTTCATGGTGAAGAATCACACGTGGAGCTGAGATTGGAGAAGGGAGGTGGGAGAAAGCAGAGCCTGAGGGCTGCCCTCACTGGACCCCTGCACATGGCACTCCCCCAACACTGCCTGCTACTTTGTCTGGATAAGAAAATCTGGGACATTTCCTCTCTTAAGCCTGCAGACCCAAAAGTCTCATGCTGAATTTCTTCTGAATCTAGTACACAGTGTGAACATTTTCTCCTGTCTAAAATAACAGTCCTTCTGCTGCTAGTCAAAATAGCATGGCACACATGTCACAGCAGCTGTACAGAATAGCTGTGCATTTGTATTCCTGTGAACACAGAAACAGAAAATGGCAAAACTCTTCTTCTCCCCTGCAGAAAATGAAAATATTCCCAGAGCAATAACTGTGAAGAAGGGCATTAAAATGAAGTTCTGATAGATCAAGTTCACATTCAAATTGCTGCTTGCAGTTAGTTGCCATGCTTCAAGTGTGCCACAGTAGCTGCATTCTTAGCTCAGGTGAAATTGAGGGTAATGACACTTCTTGCGGTTTGTGACAAAAGATGATTGAGCTAAGTCACCTCACCAGGTATTTGCCAGAGTGGGACAACAAAAGACCCTCTGGCTTAGCTGACATTATAACATTTACATGGTGGAATTTTCAAGCTGTACTTCAATCATTAATTTTCATTAATATTCACTTGAAAGAGAACATCAACGTTTTGCTTCATATGCACCTCACCATACTTTATATACTATATAAAACTTTTTATATAAGACAAAGTAAAGGTTACTGCTTCACAGCTCAGTATCTCTACTGGTTTGGGAAGCTGCAAAATACGCTCTGGTTGCTCTTCCTAACAGCTTCAGGGTAATTTGCACTCTTGGAATATTGCAAAGAATGTTACTTGTGCATGGTCCACTGTCTAAGGATGGTCGCCCTTGTGGTGATGTGGTGACAAAATGCAACAAGTTGCTTTTATTTGTCAACATGCTGGAAGGACATAGAGAAGAATTGCAAGCAAACACTGTAGTGTCAAAATAAATTCTTCCTTTCCCACTGCAATTAAATTACTATTCATTTCTTAGACTCTGCTTTCCAGTCTGTTACTACATTAGAGGTTTTTTTTGTCTTATTTCTAACACAAAGCCTATCACTAACTAACTACCAGTACTGGTGTGTCAATAATACATTAGGGGGGACATATTTGTAAACTTACTGGGGAAATTGCTAGGAATAGTTCAAAACTAAAATATTCCAATATAAGGAAAGATAATGACTACTCCAATGCAATACATAAAGTATATGTGTACATATTAGAGATGAAGTTTCATTATGATCTGTTTTTTTGCTTCACTTTATATTTTATTGAGAAATTATATGCTTTGAGAAACAGTTTGTATTGAGAGGCCAATTTTCAAGAATAGATGAAGAAAAAAAGTGTTTGGTTGTGATATTGACTTCCAGTCTACAGTAAATTATCAAACTGTTTTATAAATATAAAAAGCCTTTGAAAGAGTACAATATTCACTCCATTTAATTAACAATAGTTGCTATGGATAGTTTTTTTTTTTCTTTTCCATGAATGCCATTAGTTAAAAAGCAGGACACTTCAGATGCTGAAACTCTTGAGTCTTTCTTAAAGTTACAAATTTTATCTTCTTTCCATCTTTTATTCTCAGAAACATAGGAGACAGAAAATTGGGATTTAGGTCTGAACACAATTTGAAAAATAAATACTATAGATTTTTGAAGGAGATTTTAGATTATAGGAACCGGTATCTTCATCTGTTTTAATTTTATCCATCTCTTTTAGAGTTGTAGCTGTAGGTGACAATCCTTTCAGCAATTTAAATGAGTCTTACTGTTCTGATTCAGAGAAAGAATTAATGTTTAATAGTTTTGTAGAGTAAGAGAAAGTGCTCATAAAGGGTTTTGGCTTCTTTGTTTTCTTTTTTTTTTTTTTAATCCCACAGAAGTATTTTCAATGCTTAAACCTGAAATAAAACATCATTAAAGCCACTAGTTATTTACAGAAGTTTTCTTAGCCAAATTACTTTAAGCACCTTTATCTCCATCCAGTTGGAGTTCTTGCATGACCCATGGTAGAGATGTGTGTGTGTGTGAACATAGATTCAGAAACAGCCTTGAGCAATGTTCTTTCTGAAAGCTTGAGCAGTGCTAAAAAACATATTTTGCTCCCATTTGGATAGGTTGTTACTTTGATTTTGTGCTTGTCTGAGAATTTGAAAGGCACTCAAAGAGGCTACAGTATAAAATATTTACTAGCTTAATTTTCAGATAGCTTCCTTATGTACAACCAGCAAACTTTTTTCAGTGATAGATGTCACTGTTCAAGTTCAAAAATTAAACAAACAGGATATTTTTATACTTATCTCAATTAATGAAAGGGCTCTGGACATTTCTGGTGTTGGAGTACCACAACAAATCTGCATCAGATTCAGTAGAACAGGAGGCTGTCTCAGAGTGTTTGTTTTATTTTTTCTGCTTTTCAGACATTGAAGAATCAGAACATAGGCAAATGCAGAGCAATATCTTAGCCCATGTCTGTTTCTCTTAGTAAATATCACATATTGACATTAAGGGGGTATGCTGTTATGTCACAAGAGATTTTAAATACCCTACTTATCCAGAAAATTATTTTTAAATGTGTATTTACAATGTATTACTATGTTTTGAATGCAAAATTAGGGAAAAAATAAAAGGTATCCAAATTATCAGAGGGAAATAGAAATAAAGATGATTTGAAAAGAAAGGGGAATGGGAACTTTTTGATAGCCAATTAAATGTTGCTACTGTTTGGGGATGTTTTCTGAAGAGAGAAAACAAAACTGAAATATGAGGAGAAGACATAAGGATTGATTCGCATCTTATCCCTGACTTAAAATGTTTAAGGTAAACATTTAAAAATAATTTAACTGTGACCTGGTAAAATATCCCATTAATGCATTATCAAAGAAGACAAACCATGTGATTAGAAATAACACATATTTAAATAATGTGTTGAATTAAGTTTTAAGTCTTAAATATACAGCAATTTACTTTAATAGTCACATTCAAAAGCAGAAATCTTTGTTGGAAGACAACCTGGAGGAAAAACAAAAAGTACATTTCCTAGTGGAAACCAGGCAAAATTATACGGATGCCAGAAGCATAGCTCCACTTTCTAATTAAGGCCCCCTAATTACTCAAACTGTTCTGCACAGTTGTTTTCCTTTTTTTCCTATAGTGCTGGGAAGTCACAGGGGGATCTGCTCACATCCATCAGCTTGATACATTTGAGTCTAAAATATGTCATGGCCTACAAAGAAAGACAACTCTTTCTCTTTTCTAATTAGCATCAAAATTGGAGATATTAGATTTCTACTCTTTTCTGACCCCATTTCTGGCTTCAGATTGTATTGCTAAAGTCAGCAGTTCCTGCCAGGAAGCAGTGCCAGGAGGTGTAAAAGTCGGTATTCAGTAGCTACTTCAGGAATAGAATAGCTGGGGTTTTTTTTTTCCAGAAAGATTAAGATTGCAGCCATGCTACATCACTAAATAGAAAAAGGGCTCCTTTTGATAAAAGGGTTAACAGAAATTAAAGGAGGCACTGCTGAGTCAGCAAGGTGAAGTGACAGAAATGGCCTGGAGCCCATGGGTCACCTGCAGCAGACCCAGCTAATCACAAGGGCTGCAGTACAGGATAACCTTCAGCCCTCCCCTGCTCACGTTTTACTCAGAGTTTGTAGGCAAGCACATGGTTCTGGTTGTTCTTGAAAGTTATAATTTAGAAACCTCTTTTGCAGGTGACTGCTTCCAGAAGAGTGTCAGAAAATAAGAGTTCTACTTGTTTTTTCTGATTTGCACTTAAGTCTTTTCCAGAAGGAGGTTAAAGGTAGGTGGTGGTGTCTCAGAGTCTGTAATTACCCCCCTGGCTTTCTGTGGCTGTAGAGGTCTGTTCTGTTCTGCCTTTGGTATTATTTTGACTCCCTTGGGAAATTAGGAGGAGAACAGACTTTTTTTTTAATTATTTAAATCTGGATTTAAATGTAAATCCACTCAAAGGTGGACTTAAAAGAGACTCTAGCTGCTTATCAGTAAGCATGCAGTTCACAAACCTGGGGGTATTTAGAGGCACAACTGCAAGTAATGAGGGAGAAAACAAAGCAGCTGTTGTGTGTAAATGCCCTCAGAACAAGAGGGTAGTGGTGTGAGCTCTCCTCAGTTTGCCTTGGACTTGCACTGCTAGCAGTAGTTGAACTCCTAGGTTACATGCTAATGGCTGTAGTTTCTAGAATATTCTCTTGTTGGTTTTGTCATATCAGTTTTGGGAGGTAGCTCTTAGAAGAGGAGCTGTGCCCTGAGACTCTTTCAGAACAAGAAATTATTCAAGGCATGCTGTGGGCCTTATTTTTTTGTCATCACTTATGAACTAAGCATAAGCCCTTTGATAACAACCATCTGGAGTTTGTGGTACTAAGCAACAATATCTTTGTTTTATGTGTCCCAGTGAAGGGAACTGTACAAAGTATATGCTTTGGCGAGGTAATAGAACTCATGAGTATAGCATATAAATGCTGACCTCATGATGGCTGAAAGCCATCTCTCTTTGTCTGGAAAACAGCTGGTTTGGTGATTTCCACTTATGGGAACATCTTCAGGAGTGAGAGTCTTATTCCTGGAAGGACTGATAGTGCACACAGATTTGTATACAGACAGGTTCCAACATTCTTTTTTGTTGAAAATGCTAACTAATGCAAGTCCTACTCTAATCTGACTAGAAGTTTCTGTAAATGAACTGTTTGCATTACACTGTTGTCTTCTTTTATTAGTGATAATTCACACATTAAAGTGAAGATCTTTAGGAAAACCAGCTTTAATTAAAGTTGTAAATATACAAAAGGATTCAAGCCCCAACTCTTATTTGGTTCTCCAGTTATGCACAAAATCTCATGTACATTTAATTAGAAGAACCTCGATTTCCATTGCACCTATTGCTTCTGAAATGGTTCCTCACAAGAATTACCACTGGCATGCTCCAATAATAGATGAACATATTTCACTGAAGTAATGGGTTTGGGGTTTTTTGAAGTCATGAAACAGTATTATTCTCAGCTGGGCTTTGTTGGTGTCTCTCTTTGGAAGGTCAATAAAGCAGCAACAGTGGCTTATCTGACTTTCATCAGGTGACTTAAGCAGTGAGATACATGGTAAATGCCTTTCTCCTAGGACACATCAGAAATGACAATTTTCCGTTGTGCTGGAGAGACAAAATAGGTGAGCTGCTCTGGACAGATAGCTCCTGTTTCCTGCACAAGAAACAGAGACAACCTGGAGGCTTACCTGAAGAGTCCCCTCTTCACTAGCTAGCTATTTTAGAAAGGGGTCAAAGTCTTCACATAGGATTATGGTGTGGCAAGGTACTGCCTTTTAAGAAAAGATGACAAAAGGAATGGAAAAGAGAATGACAGAATAATTCAACTAAAGATAGAAGGTAGATGAACGTGTTAAATAACATTCCAAAAAACACCAGAAACTTGGTTGCATTCTCTGTAAGACTTAATAATCAATCTCATGCTTGTCTGAGATTAAATTTTCAGAATCAACAATTAGTTGTTAACACACATTGCATATATTTTTATATCTTACTCCTCAAATACTTTGAATAAGTTTTATAAAAGCATTGACATATTATCTTTCCCTGTCGTGCTAGAGTAGCAGAGCAGATGGAGAAATCAGGGAGGTAGACGGCTCATATTAATGAGGATCAGGTTTACCCTGGGTGTGAAGATTATGAGAGAGGAACTATAAACTATATATAATGCTAACATATAATATTGTACTACTGTTATTTTATGGTATGGTATTACTGTTGTTGTTTTGTTGTTGTAAATATATATTGTAAATACATAAACTGTATATAATGCTAATACATAAATAGGTTAACATTATCAAGAAATATACAGTAGTGTAATTCAGGAGCAGGCTTTGTACAGTGACACTTTAGCTCTCTAGAAGCAGTCATCAGCTGTCAGTAATGGGCAGCTCATTACAAGGGATATGGTGAGTACACAGACAACCAGAACCATATCTGAGAGACAGCAGAATGCAAATGTATTAGAGATACTGTTTCATTTTGCAGTGTTCTCTCCAAGTTGCCTAGGTGAATCATCATTTTTCTGCCCAAGACTATTTTTGACACCTAAATTAAGCCTTTATAACTTTTTCTGCCCTTTAATTTCCAGTGCTTAATGAGGCATCAGGAGGAAAATAGCTTATTAGATTTCACAATTTAAACAAAATTAAAAATATTGCAGTTGTCTTTGAATTTGAAAACTAATATATAAAGGAACAGGGAAGGTGAGTAGACATGTTCAAAGTTTCTTTTTGTTTTTTTTCAGGTAGTGATTCTAAGTCCAGACTAGAAAATTGTGTCTTCTGTCCCTTTCAAAAACACTGAAACACCAGTTTTCTGTGCTATCAATCTCTGAATTTGCATGCAACACATTTGATGGAAAGGGTAACATCCAATTATCTAGTAAATAAATTTTATTTTTAAAAAATACATCCAGCTGTCATAATAAATGGCTGAAGATGACATAATTGTGTATTGATACCTGCACCATCTTCATCACTACTAATGAATATTTTGGAGACGAATGTAGCAAGAAAAATTAAGAATGTTTATAATAATATCTAATTACATTTTGAAGCCCTAACTAATAGGACAAATTCTCAAAGAATAAACCTGTTGAGACATTATAGGATTCTGTGTGAAGGTAGGATAGTCAGTAAGCCTTGTTTTGAACTCTGTCTGGGGCTACAGCATCCCAACTGGCCCCAGCTTGCTTGGAGGTGCCCCCTGTCTGTGCTGCCTGGAGTTGAGACAATCAAGTATCTGCTCCCAGGGAATATAATTGTACTGAAGTGTGGATATGTGCTGTGTGGATTAATCTTTCATGATGGTTGCTGAAGCACAGGACAAAGTCTTTGCTTCATTGATTTGACACAGGACATACTATTCTCATCACTGTATGACATGTCCTATAAAATAAAGGATGGATGATTGGTCCTGGCAGGAGAGATATTCACGAAGTGCTTTTCTTCCAGTCCCCCGCCTCTTCCCTGCTTTTGAACTGAGACTTCTCACTGGCAACTGCATCACAGCAGCTCCTACTAATGCAAGATTAAAGACAGAAGGCCTCCTTTATGCAGCATACATGTGTCCTGTATTCCATTTGTACACCATCATTCAGTATACCCAGAATGGGGCCTCAAGTTCATGGTGAATTTGGGGAAGTATATTCACCAAAGAGCTTAAAATGCTACTTTTGTCAATTCAATTTCTTAAAATTTGCTATATCCGAGAAGTACATTGTAACAACATGTGAGTTTTATTTGCACTCTATATAGTAATTTTCACCAGCGTAAAATTTGTGATTTTGACAGAATTAGCTTAATGAACTAATTTTGTCTGAACTCAATAGGAAAGGAGTTAGAAAGAGATGATCTATGTTGACTGTAGTAGTAAAAAATTTCTGTTTGTGTTTGACTTTGATTTGTGGGTTTTTTTAGTTGCATCTAGATTCAAACAAAGGAAAAGAAAGAAGAAAAAACCCAACAAAACAACAATCAAAAAAAAAAAAAACCAACAAAAATAAACCCTCAAACCAACAAAAATCACGATTAAATAAACCTTAACCAACCTTGTCTCTGGACTATAGGGGAGCCAGAATATCTCTGAGAATTTTCATGTTGTTTTATTGCAAGACCAAGTGAATATTTGTGATACTGCTAGTAAATTCACTTTCATAACCATGATTGACCTTAGGAGTAAGAATTAAATGATCCTTATGGGCTCCTTCCAACTCAGGACATTCTATGACTGAATATACATTAGTGTGAAGAGTGTTTCTAGGGAAATTTGGTCTCTGCAACATTGCCCACTTGTTAACCTTGAGTTGTTACTAAAAAAATTGAATTATTGAATACCCTTCTACAGACAGATATTTAAAATAGGCTTTGTAATTGTCTTGCTCTGTATAGATCTTTTACTGTGCATGACTGATTTGAGATTTAATATTTACAATTGCATAGCCAACAAGGAATTAAAAAATGGCTTTGCACATAAACAGAAAAATTGTTTTTTGCTTCAAAGTGCTAAGTGTCTCTGTAATTGTATCAAAAAGAAATACTGCTGCAACTGCAGTAAAATTGTGTAATGAAGCACAAATGATTATGCCATAGTTGTCCTAATATTAACATTATAGTTCAAATGTGAATACTTATGTATCTTGGGGGGTATGTAGTAATGAAATAAGTTTATTTTTTCTTCTGAGTGCTGTGTCGTTTAATTCAACATTTGATATTAGATCATACTTTCAGAGAAAGAAGTGCCTGCTGTAGACAGTAATATATTTCTTTTTTTTAATATATTTTTCTAATTTCCTGTTTCCAGTGTGTGTGTGTGTGTGTGTCTCCATTCACCTAGACAGAGTTGTAAACCTGAAGAATACCTGTGATGTTGGTCTCTAATCATTCTTCTTTTCTTACCTGTAAGCTACCCTAATGCTTGTATCTGGAAGGCAGGGAAGGCTCTGATGGAACATCTTTGCCAGTATTTTAAAACCTAAGATATGATAGAAACCTAGCCATCTAAACAACCAAGTATGTAAAAATGCCTGCCTTGATACTATGACCAGAAAAATGTGTGCATTCTGAGCCATTTTTATGTGGTGGCTGAAGGACTTGGACAAGCAGTGTCACACAATCAGTGAGATGGCTGGATGCCAGAGCAGAACTGTGGAAAACTATCAGGCACACACTAGTGCCTCTTTTGTGAAGATAGGGATGGTGGTGGGGAAGAGTTCAGTGTTTTGGGGCAGATGGATGAATTGTGTGCTGACAGTGACTCAGAAGCCACATGTGGGTGTGAAGTGCCTCAAAAAGGCCATCTGGGAAACAGCACGGGTAAGTCTGAGGCAGCTTTGGGGCAAGGTTTAGTACAACATCTCAAAATGGAACCAAATGAGGTCTATTCTTTACTTAGCAAATTTTTCAAATGAAAAGGATTTGGAGGCTTTGTATTTTTTTCCTTAGTTTTTGTGGTAATATAAATATTTACTTTTCTTCCCACTCACTGAAAATCTTTCCTTACACTTCTACATTTATATTCTGTCTCCCTTAGCTGAAATCTCATCAACAGGATTACAATGATTTTATTGCTGAACTATTGACCTGTAGAACTGAAAAAGTCCATGTTTACCATCTCTTCCAAAAGGCTGGGGCAATGTGAGCAATACGTAAAGAAAGAATCAATTTTAGACAACTTCTTAATGGAGAAGGCAGCTGCCTGGGGAACCATCAGAGAAGAAGGCATAAGGTGAGTTTTATAGAATCATAAAATACTTTAGGTTGGAGGAGACCTTAAAAGGTCATCTAGTCCAACTCTTCCCCAATGAGCAGGGGCTATCAACTAGGTCAGGTAGTTCAGAGCCCACTTCAATCTGACCTTGAATGTTTCCAGGAATGTAGCATCAATCACCTCGCTGGGAAACTTGTTCCAGTGTTTTATCATCCACATTGTAAAAAAGCTCATCTTTGTAAGTCTAGAAATGCAATTGCACAGACAATATCGTGGATCCTTCATCAGGTTTCTGGATTTGCAGAAGCTAAATATAAAGCTAAGACTTTAATAATCATGACCATGAGTAAATATGGAAGGAAAATCATGGAGCAGAATAGCTTAATGTGAGCATTCACGGAAAAGAAACTGGAATATGTTTCTTTCTGGTAGTGTTTTGTATTGCCACAGAATGAGAAATGAGGAAATTTGCTTGTGGTACCAGCAGTGGAAGAGCAGTCAGAATTTCTCAAGTATTGAACCTCTTCTGATTGCATCCATTATAGGAAATAAAATGAACTGGAGAGGGGAGAGGACAAAAGAAAAGAATGGGATGCTTCAATATTTTTTTACATGTTGCTGTCCTTTGCAGATCTCAAAAAATATTGATGCAATGATTAGGTAAGCTGGCCAAAGTATTTACTGAATGCAATAGTATTTAAAGTCCAAGTATTTCTTAAAAGAAAAAAGAGAGATTTTAAATTAGTAATAGAAAGTCCGTGCTAATGCAGAGTACTGAGATGAATACTTATCAGTATAACAGACAAGTAACAGATAAGAACAGGTAGGAAGGAACACTTACCAATGGGACAAGTTTGAGAAACTGCCAAAGAACAATTAATTTCCACTGGGGCTGAAAGCAAGTACTGGAGGTATTAGGGCAATAGATCCCCAAGTTTATACTGAATTTCAGTAAGGGAATTACTGACAGCATCATCTACAGTAGTCAGCAGGGAACCCGTGGATATAAAAAGAAGAGTATTCAAGAGAATTTCTGGGACAAACTACTATCAATTATTTTGATTAATTGAATGATTCGATTACCCCAGCTGGATGGGTAAGCTAAAAATAATTAGCAAATTCCACCAAAAACTTCAGCAAAATGCAAACACACTTTACCAAGAAACTTTTTATTTTATGGATTTTTCAACATATATTTTAGGTTATAAAATATAATAATGCTCTGTCATAGTTATGATGCAAATTAAGATCTTACTGACAGCTTTCATATCTATGAAGTTTGATTTATTAAACACTAGTTCATGAAATGTCTGTGGCAGTATAGTACAGCTTGTTGCAGAGATTAAATACTCTGAATGTTGGCTGATGGGCTTTTTTCTTGAAATAGCTAATGAGCTATTACAAATCATCTTGTGAGTAAAAATCAGTTTGTGTTCAACAAAAGGAAGAAGTCCACAGGAAAGACTGAGTAGCAGTTCCTTGATACAGTGAAAAAAAAGCGCTAAAAGCTGCCCCAGCCTAACTTCTTCTCCTTCTGAGCTCTGCACATAATGCTCTGTCATCAAAAAAAGAAGGTATTCTTCAAAGGCAAGACACAGTAAAGGAAAAATCCATTGTGTTTTCAGATATGTCTGTGGTCCCAGAAAGTCCAGAGGTACTTGGGCTTTGCTTTTATCATGGCTGATCTTAAGGCTTCCACAGAAGTAAATTCTAACACAAAATTGGCACTCAACTGGTAACTCAGCTAACAAATACCTATCTTTAATTTTTTCTAGCAGGACTTATATCTTTCTGATGACAAGCGGCCTACTTCAGTAGGCTGCTTCAGTAGGAAACATGATGCACTTTTGCATATTTGGGGTTGTTCTTTTTTGTATTTTTTAAACTTTTAATAAAGACTGGCATATACCTGAAATGAAGAGAGACCAATTTCTTGGTCACATCTCTCTATAGAAAATGCAACGCTGTATTTCAATGACAAGAAAGGTATGAGTAAGTTCTATTCACATCTCATTTCCACTAGATTTACAGCAGAGGAGGGGGAAGGAAATCCATTACAGGGAATATATTTTTTTCTTTTTTTTTTTTTATTGTAAAAGAGTTTATTCATCAGCCTTCTTGAAGTTTTTTGGAGATTTTTCTCTAAAGGCTGTCAGTGTAAGATAGGTATTTAAAATTGGTCACTTTCATCCTTTTTCAGTTTAAATGGAGGGCAACTACAGGTCTGGTGGGGGATATTTATTACTATTATGGTGGAGAGTGGTTGAGCAGATTTAATTTATATAGGAAAGGCAGAATCTTTTGCAGGTTTGTAGATTGTGATAGGCCCATTAATGCAGGAATGCCTTCTGGGAGTCTGACTCCAAAGAAGCATCTGCAGGACACGTTGGTTTAGTGAACAAAGCAATAAAAGTGTCAATAATTGAACAGAAGATGTAATAATCTCTTACAATAGCTGCAGAATAATACTGAATTTTAGCTTATTGGGGATTAGAAACCTAAGAATAGTAGAAACTTTCTCTCAGACCTTGTGGCAATATGCAATGTTCATGCAGCTTATTTGTATTTATTTTTAAGAAGTGCAATTATAATCACTTTAATAATAAGCAATAAGTGACAGCATAAACTAATTTATTAGTGAATGTCCATCTGACTAACTACTAGCACTCTTGTCAATATATTATACATATTCTATTCTATTCTATTCTATTCTATTCTATTCTATTCTATTCTATTCTATTCTACATATTATAATATATGTAGATCCTGTAGATCCTGAGTCTTCTCTACTAATAATATTCTCAAAAAGAAAATATATGTAAAAATGAGGCTATGGATTTCTGACTTTTTCCTGAATGTGCATGTGTTAACACTCCTTTGAATTTGTGAAGTACATCTACTGAAAGTAAGACATAATCTTATTTTGCAAATTATCCCTTATATGTATATGATTCTATAATTTTGGTATTTTAGCTGATGGAGTGGGGAATATATTAAATGGAAATATCTCAAGTCATTGGACATTTTGCTTGTGTTCTAGAAACAGTACTTTCCAGGAATGTATTCCTCTCCTCTCCTCTCCTCTCCTCTCCTCTCCTCTCCTCTCCTCTCCTCTCCTCTCCTCTCCTCTCCTCTCCTCTCCTCTCCTCTCCTCTCCTCTCCTCTCCTCTCCTCTCCTCTCCTCTCCTCTCCTCTCCTCTCCTCTCCTCTCCTCTCCTCTCCTCTCCTCTCCTCTCCTCTCCTCTCCTCTCCTCTCCTCTCCTCTCCTCTCCTCTCCTCTCCTCTCCTCTCCTCTCCTCTCCTCTCCTCCTCTCTTCTTCTTTTTTCTCCATTTTCAGTTCACAGGATCACAGAATGATTTGGGTTGGGAGGTGCCTCAAGGATCACATGGTTTCAAGCCCCCAGCCATGGGCAGAGACACCTTCCACTAGAGCAGGTTATTCAACCCCCCATCTAATCCATTACTGAATGCTACCAGGGATGACGCATACACAGCCACCTGTAAATTTGTCCCACCCTTCTCAAAGTAAAGAACTTCTTCCTAATATGCAATCCAATCCTATCCTCTTATTCTCTAAAGCCATTCCAACTTGTCCTGTTGCTAGATGTCCTTGTGAAAAATCTCTCTCCAGCTTTCTTTTAAGCTTACTTCAGGTATTGGAATGTTGCTAAAATGTTTCCCTTGAGCCTTCTTCAGGCTGAGCAACCTCAAAAACTAAGGTGAAATTTCATTGAAAAAATTGCTGTATTTTATAGAACCATGCATTTGATAATTTGTTTTAAAAATCAAATCTGACATGACTTATCTCTGAATACAAGTCTTAGTAAACTCAAGGAATCATTTTAAGCACTCAGTCATTTTCACTTATAGATCCAAATTTCTTGCTTTTCTCCTTTTTTAGTTGATTTTTTTTTCAAAGCAAGGTAGATTTTTAGTGTGAATTTTGTTTGAATTCAGCTGAAACCAGACACTAGTCCTTTCCCTCTTGGCATTGGAAAAGTTTGCTCTGAGTCTGGGCCTAGTATTTTGGATTATTCAAACCCAAATGTATGTGGCATAAAATGAAAGGCATATGGAAGCAGGGGAAAATATAAAAAACAGGATGCAGGATGGTTTCGGGCTGTAAAGTAGAGTCCCCCTTTCTACTTCTTTAAAAGTGTTGTTTTTCTGTTGTGGTTTTCTTTTGAAGAACTCTTGATTCTTCTTCCTCAAAGAGAAAAATTTTGGTATCATTTGAAGCAATTTGGAGACAATACATATTTATTGAAGACTTTATTAAACAATGTATTGATTTATCAATTTCTGAAAATGCAATGTTCTACATAGATAGTATTCTACAGTTGATTCAATCTTATGCAGTGCATGATACTACCATCCCTTTTGGAGAACTGACATATATTGCATAAAAGTGTGTTTTGAATGCTATAGACATTACTTGTATAAGTAATGGAGAAAAAATGGATTTCATAAACATCACATTGTCTATAAATCAGCTGCTCCATATAGCACATTCCATGTCCCTAATTGCATAATTCTTTGAACATTCTTCACTGATTGAAGTTATTCATGCTTTCAAATGCACTACCAACCTTGGGTCTTCCATAACTTCTGCTCCAAGACACATCTCTTTTAGCTTCTGCTGACATCCAGTATGGTGCAAATTGTCTTGGGTTTTCCAGGATGAGCCTTTCAAATAAGGAAGGCAGTACTAGTACTGTCAATATAGTCATAAAGTAGTCCTTAACAGAATTGGAGAAGGACTCTTCAGTCAGTAATTTTCAAAAAGGCTTGAGACATAGTTATCAAGCAAAATGAGATGAAGAATTTTGGAACAGAATCTCTGAGCTCTCAAATGACATTGGTATAAGAAGTAACTTCTTCTAACTGAAAAATTATTTAGCATCTTTCCCTAGAGTAAAAGGATGTTAACTACATTCACCAGTAAGCCTAAAAAAGGCACTGCTAAATAATAAGAAATTGATTTTGCACAAATGTAAATCTCTTCTACAATGGTTCTAAAATACTTATTGACACAACAGGAAGAAGTCAGTTTGATATGCAGAAGACAAGCACAATGCTGTGATCAGTTACTTGTTAATAAAACACTTGTTTGGGATGAGAATCAAGTTCTTAAAGGCTTTGTTCTGTCTGAACAAGGTGAATTTCACTTCTAGTTGCTGATATGTCTACCTCATTCACACTCTGGCATCTCAGTTTATAAATGTAGCATCAGATCTGGGTTAGTGACTGCGTGTCACTTCACCCAGCACAAAACAACTGAATGTGTTGTCTTGGCTCTCCATCTTAGAAACGAAAATGAGCTTGTTCAGGACACCTCAAATGGATTATTTCTGCAATAATGAAAGAATTAATTTTGGAAGACTGTGTGGGTATCTTGATTACATTAGGGACTTCGCATAAAATATTAGGTGATGTGAATAATCTTATTAATATTTAATCATTAAGATAATAAACATATGCCATTCCTGGCACAGTAAGGATTTTTGCAGTATAATAAAATAGAGCTAACTGCTGGGCTTGAGGCCAGTGGTAATTGATACCTGTGATTCATAACTAAATTTTATAGCTAAATTCTTTGGTCAGGACAGTGCTCATTCAGCATAATATCTAAACTGTGAAGACATGAGAAAAAAGTATTCTAAAAAATGAGCGTGACAAAGAACTAGATACAACTTCATTAAACTGTCTCAAAAATTCAACTTTTAATTTGCCTAATATAGAAATAGCATTTAAATTCATTGCTTCTAAATATTTCATATGCTTCTAATAACCTAATCTACAAATACATACTCTGCAGTGCTACCTCATTCACCCAAATACATTCACAGAAATGTATTCCTTTTCTTTTTTTGTTCCTTTCTATTTTTATGGCATATGCTGGTACCTTCTTTTCCTGAAGCAAAACTGATTAGAACTGTTGTAGGGAGATTGCTGCAAACTTTTATTTTAGTTAAAACCTTTTTTTTTTAAACATTAGTATATTCATTATTTGCACTACATAATGTCCTCTCTGTCCAGTTAAATTTGTGTTGTGGTGGTTTCCATAGATTATGCTATAAAAAGAAGGATTTAGCCTCATTTGGAGCTGTTCTTAAGATCACCAAAATCATAAGGGAAAGGTGCCAGTAGCATGGACTGGCTTTGGACCAGATTCCATGACAGATTATTTTTTTAATTATGTCAAGGTTTTTGGTGGTTTTTGGGGGTTTTTTTTGGTTTTTTTCTACATCAGTAAAATACTCTTATCTCTACTTCCTCTACTGTTTGGAATTTCATATATTATTTAAATATGTATATTATTTAAACATTTGAAGACTTTCTTCCATATTAGTAATGTTTATTGCTGCATTTTTTTGTGCCATTAATTGAGACCTCTATTGAAGTTAATTTAAAAGTTCTTGGGCCTTTAAGTGGTGCATGATGGTTAAATTTCAAAGCAAATGTTTATTGATTAACAATATTGATTGAGATTGGTGGCATTACTGCTGTTTAAGTCTGCATGTAATGCAAGCACTACATTATATAAAAGTTTATATCTGACTTTCTATTTTCAGACTAGTGTCCTAAGTGGTTTACCAAAACAACATATATTTTAGAAAATATATGCAAGTAACAGGTGATTTAGTTCCTTTCAGCATACACACACATATATATTATCTAAAACTGGATGTAGCTGAAAATTTCTGATTTGTTGGATAGCTCCCCAGGTGAAGAAGTGTTTCTTATAATTATTCAACAATATACATGCCATGGCCAATGAAAAATATATTTTTAAAAAAATAATACTGTAACTTAATGCACCATAACTATAACATAAATTATTGTCTTTGTAATTCTACTTTGCTGGGGTATCACCAGTACTTCAATATAACATCTGATGCTTGTTTTCATTCTCATTTTAACGAAAAACAAAGATACCCATCTTCTGGAACAATAAATGAAAAGTAAAGTGTATGTAGAAAATACAGTATCTTGTGGGGATTTTTGCTTATTAAGAAAATGGGAACTTGGCTGTCTTCACAGAAGTCTACAGCATTGAAGGAAAGTCTACAAGGCCCCTCAACAAACCTGACCAGATTCATTGTGATTTAAGATTAATGTCTCTATTCTTGAAAAATTCCATGGACCTAGATTTGTTTTACAAATGTTAGTGTTTTTCTTCCCTGGAAATGGACTGGTACTACTCTGCCGATGCAGTTACAGTGTTAAAGATATTGTGTGGGCAATTCCATCTCCATCATCTTATCAAATTAGCTCAATTTAAGATCTGCTGAATTAAGAGTAAGAATGTTGATATAGAGATGGAAATTTCCAGTGATATATTTAGGCTGGAGAGTTGGGCAGAGAGAAACATAAGGGAGTTCAAGAAAGGCAAGTGCAGGGTGCTGCACTGGGGAGAAATAACCCCAAGTCCCAGCACAGGCTGGTGTTGAGGGTTAGTTCTTTCTTTTCTTTTTCCCTCTGTGGAATTTTCCCCATTGTCATGCTAAGATACCTGTTGACTGGGCCCTGATGACAAGGGGGAGGGGACGGGAGGGAAGAAGCAAGCCCCGCGAGATTCAAACAGCCAGAAGAGGAAGCGGAAGGCTGGGCCTCGGCCCATTTCCCCCGCGGAGTTCAGATGAGAAGGACGATTGCCTCCTGTCCTCCATCTCCGCCATACCAGCGTCGGGAAACCACCATCGGACC
The DNA here is from genome assembly GCF_963662255.1 of Cinclus cinclus. Lineage (NCBI taxonomy): Eukaryota > Metazoa > Chordata > Aves > Passeriformes > Cinclidae > Cinclus > Cinclus cinclus. The sequence continues at coordinate 85,138,191 of NC_085046.1, read as the reverse complement.
CTGCCCTGCTGTCTTCTCGCTGTGAACTACCACCATCCAGCACTCTACTGAGCAGCGGGACCCACACCGTGAGCGGAGGGCTCTCTCTCCATCTCTCTCTCCCCCTGGGACAGCTCTGCCATCACCCCCAGTCCTCCTGCGGCTCTGCGGGACCCGCCCGCCCCCAGCACCGGGAACTGCAGCTCAGGGAAAAGGTGCCTGCAGCCAAAAAACACTGGGACTGAGTTACTGTTCTGTTTGTGGGTAATTTCATAGCTGTTCTTGTTCTTGTTTGTTTTGTTAGATATACTAGTAAAGAACTGTTATTCCTACCCCCATATCTTTGCCTGAGAGCTCTCTTAATTCCAAAATTATAATAATCGGAAGAATCACATTTTCTTTCAGTCCAAGGGGAAGCTTCTGCTTTCCTTGGCAAACACCTGTCCTTCAAACCAGGACAGATTTTGGCGCTCAATGTGGGGCCCGAGGACATTGAGAGAAAAGGGTGAAAAAGGAATAACAGTTCTTGAGTTTCCTCAGTTTTGTGTTAGGTGGCATCATGTTGTCCAGCTTAACGTGGTTTGGGCTCCATGTGGCCACAGCTTTATCTCTCCCATTTGCAATCCCTTACTTGAACATGGGTCCTATAACTCAGGCTGCTGTAACTATTATCCAGTTCCTTTTGTGGGCTGATAACGTGAGAAATTCATGGATTTTTAACTTCCTCTGGAAGGTGGGCACATGGATTCGGAGCTATCACACTCTAACTGTATGTTTTTGGGGCTACTTTAATAATGGTACATACTGTGAGGATATGACACCAGGGAAAATTTTGTCCCACCCCTTACACAGTTTTTTGGGTCTGCTCCACCAGCTTTTGAGGGGTTCAAATCTCTTCTAAGCAGTAATGATATCATACAGTGGCTGACATTGCTAATAGGCCTTGTAAACCTGTTCTATTTAACATTCCGAGATGAGGGGAGATTGACTTGGATGACAACCCTGATACATCCCCCTGGGCCAAATGCTGAAGGAGTACCTTTCCCCAGCTCTTGAGAAACTCTCCCTCTGCCTTAAAGAGGGAGAACCTGATGGTGCAGCAGTGGAACCCACAAATGTTACATCTCTCCAGGCTCCAGCTGAACTGCAAGGGCACTCACAGCCAGCAGCAGTTGCCCCCGTGGAAACTAGAAAGTCTAAGGTGAAAACAAAGCATCTAGATAATAATGATCAGAAAGCAGGGCCCTCACAACCAGCAGGGGAGCCAGAGGTTGAGATCCTCACAGAGTCCCTGTCATACAAGAGTCTACGTAATCTGCGTAAAGATGTTGTACGAAGGGGCCGTGAGGCTTTTACAACGTGGTTACTGCGGGTCTGGGACCTTATGGGTACAGGTGTGCAGCTGGATGGTACTGAGGCAAGGAATTTGGGACCCCTAACCCAGGACTCAGGTGTGGATCACATATTCGTAAGGGAACGAGGCCCCCTTTCCCTCTGGGAGCGGCTTTTAATGAGTGTAAGAGAGAGGTTTGTCCATAGAGAGAGAATGCAGGAGCACCACCATAGAATGCGCTGGAAGACCGCTGAGGAGGGGATCCAACAGCTGAGAGAAGTAGCAATACTGGAAGTACTCTTTGGGAGGGGTGGACAACATGACAATGACCCCGACAAGGTCAGGTGCACAGGGCAGATGTTGTGGAATCTGGCACACCTGGGGCCATCTCAATACACCACATTCATTGCAGCCATTAATGCTGACACCAACCACGAGACAGTGGGTTCTGTTGCCGATAAGCTCAGAAATTTTGAGAGTATAATGAATGGCCCAATGCAGGCTCAGGTCTCTGCCGTGATTAGGGAACTCAGAGAGGAGTTCAAGGAGGAGATAAGAGGGGTGAGGGAGGAGATGAGGAAGGTCAATGCAGCACCAGTGCGAGTCACAGATCCCAGAGTTAGAGCCCAACGTCCCCCAGCTAGGGAGAGAGGATACACCCCACGAGCTGACCTGTGGTTCTTTCTGCGTGACCATGGGGAAGACATGAGGAGGTGGGATGGGAAACCCACTTCTGCCCTGGCAGCACGGGTGCGTCAAGTCAGGGAGGGAAACACTAACCAAAGGAGCTCCACTAAAGTGAAGGTAGCCTCAACTTCCCATAACCAAGATGCAGGGTATTACAAAAGGGAGGATGATTTGTCAGATCCCCTTGAGGGAACCTCCAACATGTATGCCCAGGAAGGAAATAATAACCAGTGCTAGAGGGGCCCTGCCTCTAGCCAGGGAGAGGCACGGGAAAACCGGGTCTTTTGGACGGTGTGGATCCGATGGCCTGGCACATCAGAGCCACAAAAACATAGGGCATTAGTTGACACTGGTTCACAGGTCACCCTAATACCATCAGAACATGTTGGGGAAGAGCCTGTTTCTATTGCTGGGGTAACAGGGGGATCACAGGAATTGACTTTGCTGGAGGCTGAGGTGAGCCTGACTGGGAAGGAGTGGCAGAAGCATCCAATTGTGACTGGCCCAGAGGCACCGTGTATTCTAGGCATAGACTTCCTGAGGAATGGCTATTACAAAGAGCCAAAGGGACTCAGGTGGGCTTTTGGAATAGCTGCTGTAGAGGCAGAAAACATTAAGCAATTGAACACCTTGCTTGGACTGTCAGAGAACCCATCTGCAGTGGGACTCCTGAAGGTGAAGGAGCAGCAAGTGCCAATTGCCACCTCCACAGTGCACCACCGGCAGTACAGGACAAATCGAGATGCCATAATCCCCATCCACAAGATGATCCGTGAGCTGGAGGGCCAAGGGGTGGTCAGCAAAACCCACTCACCCTTCAACAGCCCCGTCTGGCCTGTGTGCAAGTCTGACGGAGAATGGAGATTGACTGTGGACAATCGTGCATTGAATGAAGTGACTCCACCGCTGAGCGCTGCCGTGCCGGACATGCTGGAACTCCAGTACGAGCTGGAGTCCAAGGCAGCAAAGTGGTACGCCACCATTGACCTTGCCAATGCATTTTTCTCCATTCCTCTGGCAGCAGAGTGCAGGCCTCAGTTTGCTTTCACCTGGAGGGGTGTGCAGTACACCTGGAACCGACTGCCCCAGGGGTGGAAACACAGCCCCACCATCTGCCATGGACTGATCCAGGCTGCACTGGAAAAGGGTGAAGCTCCAGAACATCTGCAATACATTGATGACATCATTTTGTGGGGGAACACGGCAATGGAAGTATTTGAGAAAGGAGAAAAGATCATCCAGATTCTGCTGGGAGCCGGTTTCGCCATCAAGAGGAGCAAAGTCAAAGGTCCTGCCCGAGAGATCCAGTTCCTGGGAGTAAAGTGGCAAGACGGGAGGCGCCAAATCCCCACTGAGGTCATCAATAAGATCACCGCGATGTCTCCACCAACCAACAAGAAGGAAACACAAGCTTTCCTAGGTGCCATAGGCTTTTGGAGAATGCACATTCCTGAGTACAGCCAGATTGTGAGCCCTCTCTACCTGGTCACCCGGAAGAAGAACGAATTCCACTGGGGCCCTGAGCAGCAGCAAGCCTTTGCCCAGATCAAGCAGGAGATCGCTCATGCTGTAGCCCTCGGCCCAGTCAGGACGGGACCAGAGGTGAAGAATGTGCTCTACTCTGCAGCCGGGAACAAGGGCTTGTCCTGGAGCCTTTGGCAGAAGGTGAGACCCGAGGCTGACCTCTGGGATTCTGGAGCCGAAGTTACAGAGGGTCTGAAGCCAACTACAGCCCAACAGAGAAGGAGATCTTGGCTGCTTATGAAGGAGTTCAAGCTGCCTCAGAAGTGATTGGCACAGAAGCACAGCTCCTCCTGGCACCCCGACTACCAGTGCTGGGGTGGATGTTTAAAGGGAAGGTCCCCTCTACCCACCACACCACCGATGCCACATGGAGCAAGTGGATCGCCCTCATCACACAGCGCGCCTGTATCAGAAACCCAAATCGCCCTGGGATTTTGGAAATAATTACAAACTGTCCAGAAGGTGAAAATTTTGGTCTTGCCGATGAAGAGGAGCAAGAACAAGTGACCCGGGCTGATGAAGCCCCACCATACAACCAACTGCCAGCAGATGAAACTCGCTACGCTCTTTTCACTGACGGTTCCTGTCGCATCGTGGGGATGAACCGGAAGTGGAAAGCAGCCGTATAGAGCCCCACACGACAGGTTGCACAAGCTACTGAAGGAGAAGGTGGATCAAGTCAACTTGCTGAACTCAAAACTGTTCAGCTGGCCCTGGACATTGCTGAAAGAGAGAAGTGGCCAAAGCTTTACCTTTACACTGATTCATGGATGGTAGCCAATGCTCTGTGGGGCTGGCTGGAAAGATGGAAAAAAGCTAACTGGCAACGTAGGGGAAAACCAATCTGGGCTGCTGATGAGTGGAAAGACATTGCCAGTCGGGTAGAGAAGCTACCCTTAAAGGTCCGTCATGTAGATGCCCATGTCCCCAAGAGTCGGGCTAATGAGGAGCACCGACACAAGGAGCAAGTAGATCAGGCTGCAAGGATAGAGGTGTCACAGATAGACTTAGACTGGCAACACAAGGGAGAGTTGTTCCTGGCTCGATGGGCCCATGATGCCTCAGGTCGCCAAGGCAGAGATGTTACCTATAAGTGGGCACGAGACCGAGGGGTGGATCTCACCATGGACAGTATTTCCCAGGTTATCCATGACTGTGAGACGTGTGCTGCCATCAAGCAAGCCAAGAGAGTGAAGCCCCTCTGGTATGGGGGGCGGTGGTCCAAATATAAGTATGGGGAGGCCTGGCAGATTGACTACATCACACTGCCTCAGACACGCCAAGGCAAGCACTATGTGCTGACCATGGTGGAAGCCACCACTGGATGGTTGGAGACCTACCCTGTGCCTCATGCCACTGCCCGCAACACCATCCTGGGCCTGGAAAAACAAGTCCTTTGGAGACATGGTACCCCTGAGAGAATTGAGTCAGACAATTGGACTCATTTCAAGAACAGCCTCATAAGCACCTGGGCCAGAGAACACGGCATCGAGTGGGTGTACCACATTCCTTATCACACACCAGCAGCTGGGAAAGTGGAACGGTGCAATGGACTGCTTAAAACCACCTTGAAGGCACTGGGTGGGGGGACTTTCAAAAACTGGGAGATTAATCTACCAAAGGCCACATGGTTAGTGAACACCCGAGGTTCCACTAATCGAGCAGGCCCTGCCCAGTCTGAGCCCTTGAGAACACCAGATGGGGACAAGGTTCCAGTGGTGCATATGAGAGGTATGCTAGGAAAAACTGTTTGGGTGAACCCTGCCTCCAGCAAAGACAATCCAATTCGGGGGGTGGTTTTTGCTCAAGGGCCAGGGTGTACCTGGTGGATCATGCAAAGGGATGGAAAGACCAGATGCATACCCCAAGGAGACCTTGTTTTAGGGTGAACTACCTACAATACTGTGCCTGTATCTGTAACTGTATGGATGTCTATAATTTGAAGATTTTTAATTTGATTTGGCATGATGGTAGGGGAAAATTCGGGGTGGATAATGTTGAGGGTTAGTTCTTTCTTTTTTTTTTTTTTTCCCTCTGTGGAATTTTCCCCATTGTCATGCTAAGATACCTGTTGACTGGGCCCTGGTGACAAGGGGGAGGGGACGGGAGGGAAGAAGCAAGCCCCGCGAGATTCAAACAGCCAGAAGAGGAAGCGGAAGGCTGGGTCTCGGCCCATTTCCCCCGCGGAGTTCGGACGAGAAGGACGATTGCCTCCTGTCCTCCATCTCTGCCATCCCAGCGTCGGGAAACCACCATCGGACCCTGCCCGGCTGTCTTCTCGCTGTGAACTACCACCATCCAGCACTCTACTGAGCAGCGGGACCCATACCGTGAGCGGAGAGCTCTCTCTCCATCTCTCTCTCCCCCTGGGACAGCTCTGCCATCACCCCCAGCCCTCCTGCGGCTCTGCGGGACCTGCCCGCCCCCAGCACCGGGAACTGCAGCTCAGGGAAAAGGTGCCTGCAGCCAAAAAACACTGGGACTGAGTTACTGTTCTGTTTGTGGGCAATTTCATAGCTGTTGTTGTTCTTGTTTGTCGTGTTAGATACACTAGTAAAGAACTGTTATTCCTACCCCCATATCTTTGCCTGAGAGCTCTCTTAATTCCAAAATTATAATAATCGGAAGAATCACATTTTCGTTCAGTCCAAGGGGAAGCTTCTGCTTTCCTTGGCAAACACCTGTCCTTCAAACCAGGACAGCTGGGTACTGATCTGCTGGAGAGCTGCTCTGTGGAGAAAGACCATTTATACAATATGATATGATAATATATTATCTGAGCCACAAGAAAACTCCTTTACATATGGCAGTGATTTTTGTTTAAAGTCACAATTAGATCCCAAGGAGTCCTGTGGTCTCCCTGGGAACAAAGAAAACAAGGTGGTGGACTAGCTCCTCCTCCGAAGATGGCAGCCACTGTAGCAGACTGTGCAGACCAGAACACAGAAACAGCATGGCAGAAAAGCCCCATTTTGGACCATGTTGTGGAGAGACAGAAAGGAAAAACAACACAGCAGCCAAGCCGATGGGGTGACACAACTCCCTCCTCCTGCAAACAACAACCAGAGGGGGACAGGGATAAAACAAAACCTGGGAAAACCTCCCTCCTGTTTTTGTCCAAAAGGCTCTGATGCTGCTGATATTGCTGAAAGAGTCGTCCCAGCAAGTTGCAGGTCCAACCCTTCCTTGGCAAGAATGGCAGGCAGCTGGAACTGGGGCAGCAGCTGGAACTCATGTACAGAGAGTCTGACTTTCCTGGGATGGTGCTGTGGCTGCAGGCAGCAGCTGGAAAAAGTTGTGGAGTAGGATCTCCAAGCAGGTGGTAAAGGTATTGTGAAATTTGCCCCAAAGTAATTTTGGATTGTGAAATGCAGCTTTCTGGGTTTAGACTCAGAAAGTGGACACAACCTCACAGCCATTCCCATTTTCAAGGGAACAAAGTGCACTGCCCCTCCATGAATCCCAGGCAAAGCTACAAAAGTTTGTTTCGCAGGTTGTTGGGTTTTAAAGAGACATGACAATGATAATATGGGACAAGCTGGCATAGAGAACATATGGAATACCAAATTATTTTTGGGCCACCTAAGATGCCATGTTTCTGGGTAAATATCAAAACAAGTCCAGGATTTTTATTTTCAACTGACTATATCATGTGGTCACTTACAGATTTTTTTCTTTTTATGTTGTATATCCTGTAATAGATGTAAGGTTTTGTACGAACCTTCACAGTTCCTCCCTCCTCTTTATGTATTAGTGAAAGTGTACATGGCTGTCCCTACTCAGTAATGGTCTCCATCAGTGTAAAATTTGTATTCAACTTTTGTCTCTTCAAGATAAACTGAATTCTAGCCTCTAGAATACAGTGTTTTTTGCTGCCAGACAGCACTTGTTTCCAGGCAGGCATTTATAGCATTGCAATGTAGTTGGTTTACCTTCAGGGTAGAATCAATGCAGGGCAGTTTTAGCTCTGTTGTGCTTGTTACTCATTGAATATGGGGATCCATTTATTGCAGCAGGATTCCTTTAATCCTGAACATTAGCAATCTGTAGTGTCTCCTACTTTCACTGATTTTATTTTTTGTGCTTTACTGGCAAATAAATAATATTACAAGGTCACAATTATTTAGGACTTCCAGACATGTAAAATAGGATAAATACCTTCAGGTCTATTGTTTTTTTAGCTATATTGTTTTGGCAATAAAGTGTACATGCCCCTACACTCAGTAGCCCTAAGTGTTTGGCATTTCTTAATTAATTGTAACAAGGGTTTTCAGTTTCTACAGGAACTTTATTATGTGAAGTATATTTTCATTTAGCCAGAGAATGGTCTCATTTAACTTTGTGTTGAGCAGAAATAGCTTCCATAGCGCTGACAGACTCATCCTCAGACTGAAGGATTCAAAAGGAGATATGGAACAATGAGGTCAATGGGGCTTGCCTACTGAGGATATACTTTAGTTATCCTCACAGCCGTATGACTTCAGAATATGTGCTTACAGAATACAGAAATATTCCAAAATGGGTTTAAGGATATAATCGAGGAAGATTTAGTAAAGTAGCTCACAAAAAAAGCCTATGTAGGTGATCCTTATCTGCCCACAGGAAGGACCACTCTTTCACTGCAAGATCAGTCAGATGCGGGTGGGAGTTGGTAATGATAATTTTGATGACGGTATTAGGGTTTGTTTCCCTCCTTCTTCAAATTACCCTATCATTCAGTTTAAAGGGGTGAAAAAAATGGTTTGCTATATCAGGTTATTTCAGTAGATTACCTAAGGAGAAAATAATTTTTATTAGTTAACATAAGAGTACATGACAAAGAGGTAAAAATATGTGCCTCAATCCTGAAACAAGACATGGAAAAGACCAAAGAAAACCATACTGGGACATCATCCAGGTTTTAAACTTAACCTTTTCTTTTGAATCCACCAATGTGGCTAGATCACCAGAAGATACATTTGATAAACAGTGACAGAAAACTGTAATTGTTATGCCAGAGCAGGAGCAATACATTACCTATTCAGATATTGTGAGGAAGTTATGAAGGAAAAAATCCAGTCTCTACATGATTGTTAAAACGGATTAAACTAAGGGAGGCCTCTATTTATTTGGTCTGATTCGACACAAACACACAGATTTATGAAATCATCTTAGATTTCTTTTACAGACACACAGAGTATCCCAAATGACTTCTAAAGTATTTGGAGTCATTATTTCAGTCAACCTGTTCCTGAACCATTATTCTGATCCTGAAGAAGCTGTAGCTTAAATCTTTAGAAAGTGTATTCTATGAATGATTAAATTGTACTTTTGTTAGTATTGTGTCACAAATGTTGAAAATGTTTTGGTGCATAATATATCTTACAATTTATTTTGCTTACCAGTACTAATAGGCACAATATCTGTTCTAAAGATTTTGCCCTTCAGCTGAGAAAGGAAACTTATTTTCCAGGTGTCCCTTGGCCATTCAGTTGTCTGTTTTGTAAATATTTTGGCCACAAAAGATTTGATTCATAGTTTATAGTAATGATAACACCAGTAGAATTAGGTAAGGTATAGAATTCAATAGTTTAAGGTTTTGACACTCCTTTTTAGAGATTAATTTAGAGATCTAACATGTTGGTTAGATTAATGCATATTGGACCTGTTCACATGGTGTTCCCTAAAACCTGCATTTCATGGAACAAATGCAATGTTTCGTTTAGGTAACAAAGGTTAGCAGGCTGTAGTGTAACATACCACGTACTAATTACATAACTGAATCTGGTCTAGCTTTTATTGACTATTATAGGACTTTTGGCTTTGGTCTTGTGAAAAGGTCTGGTTTCCTGGAAATCTTGTTATTTTCTATTAAAAAGGGATGGATTAAAATATCTTTATTTAATATGCTTTATTTTTTTTTCAATTAACATTATCCTTTAGGTTTTCAATATGTTACTTAAAATTTTCCTTATGATATCTCTTGGATATGGAGATCTATGGATCTAGTCAATTGTATATTTGCTGCACTGCCTTTTTCTGCAATAAACAAGATTTAGAATACTTCATCATCTAGACCTTAGGGTAAAAGATGGTGTAGGTGGGACCTAATCACTTCCTGTGTATGTGCAAACCTGATAGAGAAGAGTTTTTGTCTTCTGCCTAAGAGAAACTGGACATTTTTATGTTTATTTATTTAACTGCAAAAGAAAACTCACCTAATCCATTCATAATGCCGTGTTTATGCTAGAACAACTAGGGAAATAGAAAAAGCTCAGAATAACTCCCCAAATAATCCCTTGCAACTTAATTGTACTTCTAGGACTGATTTTAAGAATAAGTAATGTTTATTTGGACCTGCTCATAAAATACTTTACTGTAAGCATTCTAGTACAATTTCCTCAGAAAGTAATATTTTTCAAAAGGGCATTTCAGTACTCTTTTCACAGAGCAAAATTTATTGTTTCCAAAGTAGACCAATTTACTCAAAGCCCCACTATAAAATGATTCCTTGGCATTGTTAGATCCCTGTTTACCTTGGTGGTGAAAGTCTCCATTCCCCCTAGCTCTCCTTACTTTCAATGAAGGTAACTGGGATAGCTACATGAGTTAATAATACTTCAACTAAATTAGATAAATTTTATTTCAAGAAATGGCCAAAATCTGTGTGTGAATTACAAAAAGGACATCTCTTCTAGGAAGAACCAGCCACCTATTAGAAGGAAAATAAAACAACTACCATAGGTGAGAAATTGACATTTGCACACTTTAGTGTCTAAAGAATTTAAGTGAATGCTTCTTAAATAAGCCACTGCATGAAGTACTTGTTTCTTAGGAAAGCGTTGAGACCAATTGCATTCAGGCTGTCTGGATGTAAATTGCCATGTAGTGATGACTAAGGTTTTTCTTTCAATAGAGAAAACACTATTTTTCAAGACTTAGCAAAAGGGCTTTTCACTGGTTCATGGGCCCCAAGTTCACTTTTGTCTAAGACCTTCAGTGTAACATGAGCTACTCATTAGCTAATTCCAGGGAGAAAAAATAAAACTTTTTAATTTTTTTTTCCCCTAAAACTCGTACTTATACTATCACCAGTGGCATCCTTAACAAGTAGATTTATGGTATTGCCTTTAACTCTTCTTAGATCAGGTCAAATTTGATAGGTTTCAAGATAGAAAATCCCATTATTTTTGAAGTTCTCATAAATGTCTGTTTCTTTTATGAACTGATTGCTTAGTAAGTGCTTATTTCTCCTACCTTTCTCCAAGTGAGTAAATTCAACATCAGAAAGGTGAAAGTGGCATCTACAAGTTGCAGTTGCAAAGATGATATACATGTCTTTTTTGTTCTGTTCTTCAGCGGTTTTACATGCTTGGGAGGAAAGGTAGCAAGGCTGTGGGGTTGCAGAATATAAAATAATGTGGCTCCTGACTGGTTTTTTAGTGTTAAACTTGGCCTTTGCTTCTGTGGTACAGCAATTGTCTCCATTTGTAGAGATTTATCACTTGGCTGCTTTGTCTCTTGAGATATCAGGTAACCCCAATGCTATTTGCTAAAGCATGCAGCTCGCTGACAGAGACATCTGCAGGAAATAATGTCTGACTCAAGGAAATTTGACTCAGGAGGAGAATTCGCTGACTATATATATTAAGGTTTCAGAAAGTGAATTAATTTTTAGTCTAGAAACAAACAACTAAAAGACCTTTGAGGCCCTGGCAATACAAATGATGAAATGAGCATCTAAAATCTGTATTACTGCCTATGTCTATTTTGAAGTCTTTTATGCAGAAAGAATGTTTTGTTGTGGTTCAGGGGCTCATCTACTTGGTATTCAACACAGAATATTGTTTTAAACTTGAATTTTCCTGATATGAGAGGGAAATGATGCAAGAGTGCTGCTCTGAGCCCATACTTTTTTTTCTTCCCTACACTGAGCATTGCTCTGAAATACATATTCTTACATTACCATACACAGCGCTCCCTCTGTATCTTACCAGGCACTTCTTCCATAAAACATTACAGCTAATGCATTATGCTTCTGACTGTTGATTATGGGTGATGTTATGACATGTCCCTTTGGGTTATGCATAGCACATTAATTTTTACATGAGTTGGCTTTGTAAAGAACATCTACATTTCTAGGCAATCTGTCAGTCTGTGAGGATAAGTGCCACGCTGTGAAGAGAGAGAGTTTATATTTCAGTTTTTATTCTGAAATACTCCTAGCTATCTTGGAGACTATTCAACATAGTAAGAGATAACAACAAGTGTAGATACTCCGTGTGAAGGAAATTTGGACTATGATTTGAAGTGGCATGAGAAACTCAGAGCAAATCTCAGTTTGGGCCATTCTGCTTCTTTTGCTCTTCAACCAGTATCTCTTGGTTCCTCTTTCTCTGCTTTTGTTGCTTTGTTGCTCATACTCCTCAGGAAAAATGTATTTCTTGAAGCCATTTTATTTTGCCTACTTGGTACCAGGGGAGTAGAAGCTGAGCACTAAAAGCTGTGACTTGTTGGGGGTGTCAGCTGGAGGGATGTCTGACTGGGCAAAGGGCTATTCAGTGGGAGCCATACTGGGAGTTCATCTTAGCAGTGACACCAGCATCTTCATTGAAGAAATGCTTTCTCCTCCTTGGAGGAGACAAGGTGTGCCAGGTGTGCAAGGCAGTGGTGAGTGATAGGGTTTGGAGGACAAACTTGTCCAAGGTAATGCTGGCCTCTAAAGTCTCTGTCTACACAGAGGATGTGAAAATGAAGGTCAGTGTCCTTGTTTGCAAGGACACTGTCACATTTCTACCTTGGTGCAACAAGTTTGCTAGGCAATAAAGAATAAAAATTTTGGAAGGAGCTGAAGGTTGGTATAAAAATAATTAAAAGGCAATTCATAAATTAGATGCATATGTAGAAAATGAGAGGGCAGGTTAAAAAAAGGGAAGGATATGTCTTTAGAAAAAAATGGTGTTGGGAAGGGACAGGGGACGGTGATTTAAAATGGTTTAGTACACTGGATATGTGATGTACCATATATGTAAATATGTCATGAATATATTTGAGTCCATGTAGAGGAAGGGATGTGGAGGCATCTCTTCTTTATTCCACATTTTAGTATCTACTTTTTTACCCTTAACAACTAGATTAGTCTTCCTCACCCTTTTGGAGTTTTGTAAATATAATGCTTTCATGTGTGACAACTCAGAACCTCCTGCAGAAAACACCTTATAAATCACTTTTGATACCTAAAACATTAAGAGTAGCTGTGATTTTTTGGGAATATGAGTTGATGGGCTGCTCCGGTTGCTTTCTGAAAACTATTTCTTGGTCCAATCAGTGGAAAATATTTTATCTTCTAATTTGTGTCAGGCAATTTTGACCTTTATGCTGACAAAATTAGCTCTGTACTCCTTCAAATAGGATTTTAAAAGTTGATATCTATGCAGATTTTCATCTTGGTTTCTGTAAAGTTGAAGAATTGAGAATAAAAGTGTAACACTTAAAATACTGTAAATAGTCCTTTTTTGTAAAATAATGGTGTGAAACAGTCTTTATTTAGGCCATGTTGTTACATCTAATTTGGAGTAAATATTGCAAATATTTATTTTGTCTCAGCAGAACAAAAACAAATTGCAAAAAAAACCCCAAAACTTTATTTCTTTATCTTGAAAAACACTTAAAGCCCTGAAAAAAAGGGAGGAATATAGACCTCACAATTTTTTGTGTACTTAATGATACTTTATCTGAAAGAAAAAAGAACGACCTGTTGATATGTTTTAAGATTTACATTTGGAGCAGGAGGGGTTTGTGTCTCTAAAGAGAGAAAGTATTGTAGAACAAAAGGAGGTAAAAATACTCTAAGTATATTTTCAGACTTTCATGTCTATGAGCTGATTTTTTTATCCTGACATGAAGGTCATTGACAGTGAGAGACAGAGGTAACAGAGTTGAACAGAACATGCAACCATTTAAACATCCAAAGGGCAGGGAGGGGAAAAGGAGAAGGAAGAGGAATTAAAGCACTAACTGAAAAGATTAAGTTATTTTCTTTGTTCTTCCATTATCTTGCAGCTTTTCTTTTAGATGAGAGAAGTACTAGGGATAAGGGGGAATAGAGAAAAAGCAGGAAATAGAGGAAGAAAACTGATGTGGTGTTCTGCATCAGGAGTGCAAGGTGGTTTCCTGTGCCTTGTCTCAGGAAATGAAAGGGTGTCAGAGGAGGTATTACCCCAAGAGTGAGGAAAACGGGCTGCTGTGGATGCTGAGAGCTTTTAACAGCAGAAGTTCAAGTATGGGTGAGGGGGTGGAGCCAAGTACTCAAATTGCATGATGTAATACGGTGCAGGTTTGTGTCTGGAGCAATTCCAGGTAAACAGCTCTTGCAGGAGGTCTATAAATCTGCGGTTTCCACTGATTTTCTGCTTACTAAAATGAATTTCCCTTATTTTGAATGGATGCCAGAGGTTCCTGGGCCAAGCATTTCAGTTCTCATCCCCTGCCAAATTTCTAAATAAGAAACACTGATGATAATTGGAAAAGTTTTTGTTTGGTGGATTATGTTTCAGGAATAATAAAAATAAGTAAAGTGGTCAAGTATCTGGAGGTTGTTTTGGCAAGTTTACTTTTTTTCTCCTCCAATGATATGTCTGAAACATTTAACAACTTGTGGATATAAAAAAAGATCTGTTTGAATGACTGACTTTTATTGTGATTTTCTCAGCATATAACCTCTTGCCTTACCATGAATTCTCATGTACATGGTAACTGAAAAATGTAATGTATTGTATTTCAAGTTTAAAATAAAAAATAAATTTTCAAGTGAAGCTAGCACTGCATGTACCAAGGCTGCTAGTTTTTGTGGTACTTAAATTGAGTTTTCAATGTCATTGCTCAAACCATGAAGTGCTATTGGCATCAGTATATTTAACCCAGCTCATATTAGGCAGCATCACAGATGGATAGGTAAAAGCAACAACTGCAACTCATTTATTGTTACCCTTCCTATCTGCATTCTTTAAAAACCAGTTCTGCACTGTTAAAGAATGCAAAGTAGAAATTTTCAACTGATGCAATAGGTAGCCAATTAATTAATTAATTAATTAACCAATACATAAATAGGAACTTATGAGGTAGTGGTAAATTATTAATATGCTAGCTACCCTCCATTAAGTCCCCTGATGAGCTGGGTTAGCCTGGCAGCCATCAGTCAGAGGGGAAGCTTGGTCACATTGATCCCATCCTATGATTGGCCCCATAGGCTGAACAGCTCTGCTGATGAGCAGCAGTTTTCCAATTACCTGCTTATTTCCTTAGTATTTTGTACATTCGTTTTAGTTTTACCTTGAGCTACTGACCATCTCTGTCTTAGCACTCTTGCTTCTCTCTAATTTGCTTTTCTTACCTGATGAGGCTCTACTGTATTTGTTTTCCTACCACAATAGCTTACAGCTTAAAAGCTTATCACCCAAGTTGTAACCCAGGTTATGCTGCTGCGCAACACTGAAATCCAGGAAATAAACTCTCCAACCAATTTGTTGGGTTAGAAAGCAGGTGTCTTATTTTACTTAATTTTTATCTGCAGTTGGATAGCATTTTAGAAGTTTGTCCTTCTAGAGGTGAGACTCTTGGTCTTAAGGGTCTCTATGCATAGTAGAATGAAATCACATGAACAGAAATTTTGCCTGGAAAAGATCCTCACTTGTACCTAGCCTTGTTCACCTCATTGACAGTAATTGCACTGTACAGTGTAGGCCTGTTGATGGAAATGATGAATCCTGGAATTATTCCCCTGATCATATTTCTTCAAAAGTATTTGCATTTCATTTTCTAATCACAGCTGCTAGCTTGTTGGGGGTTGGTTCTTTCCCTTTTCCCTCTGTGGAATTTTTCCCATTGTCATGCTAAGATACCTGTTGACTGGGCCCTGGTGACAAGGGGGAGGGGAGAGAAGAGGGAAACCCTGCGAGATTCAAACATCCAAAAGAAGAAACAAAAGGCTAAACCTCGCCCCATTTTCCCCTGCAGAGCTCGGACGAGAAGGACAATCACTGCCTCAGCCCCATCGCTACCATCTCAGCGCTAGGAGCCATCCTCACTGCTGTTTTTCTCTCTGTAACCTGCCACCATCCAGCACTCTGCTGAGCACCAGGACCCACACCGTGAGCAGAGGGCTCTCTCTCCATCTCTCTCTCCCCCTGGGACAGCTCTGCCATCACCCCCAGCCCTCCTGCGGCTCTGCGGGACCCGCCCGCCCCCAGCACCGGGAACTGCAGCTCAGGGAAAAGGTGCCTGCAGCCAAAAAACACTGGGACTGAGTTACTGTTCTGTTTGTGGGTAATTTCATAGCTGTTGTTGTTCTTGTTTGTCTTGTTAGATATACTAGTAAAGAACTGTTATTCCTACCCCCATATCTTTGCCTGAGAGCTCCCTTCATTTCAAAATCATAATAATCTGTAGGAAAGAAAAGTCATTTCCTTAGCAAACACCTGTCTTTCAAACCAGGTCATAGCTTGAGCTTTTTTTGCTTTGAACAGGAAAAAAAGGACATGCATGGTTTGATACTAGAAATAACTCTGCTCTCAAATCTAAACAAAACCTTTTGAGAAAGTGCATGATAACACATCTGTGTGGTAATTGGCATCAGTTTGACCAGACTGGCCTTGTTTTACTTTCTTGATGAGTTCTTTGATCAAAAGTTATTAATGTAATGATTAATAATGTAGAATTTTTTAAGACCTCACTCTACATGTCCTTAAATATCCATAATACTTGGGACTTGAAAATAGTTGGCAGGCTAACCTAGTGGCAGGTTTTAGTGGAATGTGTTGCACAGTGAGTGTAATGTAAAACACAGAACTAGTTGTATTTTAGGGATTTGTAGTTTTGTTTGTGATTCACCATGTGCTAGAGTTAAGAAGTCTCTTATGAGCCTCCTTCAAGAGAAGAATCGATTGTTTCATAACTTTCCTAGGTAACAAATAACACCAGAAAAAAAATTAATACCAATGAATTTTGGAGACTACTTTAGACTGGTTTAGCAGTGCTCTGATGGAAAAGCTACAGAGCTTGGGCATTTTTTGCTTTTCTCATTTGCTTCTCACAGCTTCTCCTTTGCATAAATCTGTTATAGACTGTAAATGAACAAGAGGTCTAAAACTTGTGCAGCTGTTTTATGCAGAAGAATGTATCAAAGATGGGATTTCATCAATTACTTTACAAAAGGGAAAGAACCCTCTATAGGTTCATATAGGATTCATGTTGAATTCTACTTTGCTGCTTCTTTTCACTTGAGAATAGGATAAAGATAGTTTCTAGAGTACTTTATATGATACAAAAAAAAAAAAATATTTTTGTCCTTTTATTCTCCCCTCCTTCATCATTCCCATCTTTGAAATGCATCTCTTTTCAGCAGCTAAGTGAAAGAAGAGTTAGGGAAGCAAAGTGTTATAAAACCAAAGAAATCTTTCAGAAAAATCCTAGTGTGAAAATATTTCAAGCCCTTCTCAGTTTTTGTTGTTGGTTTTGTTGTTGTTGTTGTTGTTGTGGTTTTTTTTGTTTTTGGTTTTTTATCAGCTCTGATGAATGTCAGAATCCATGGTTTGACTTTGAACTTCCAATTTTATGGCCTCTATTGTAGGTTTGTTTGGTTTATGCATCAAAGGACATGCTTAGCAAAGAGTATACACTCATCTAAAGGAGCTCTCTAAGTAGTGAAAAGCAAGACATACTTCCAGTTTTATTAAGAATAATCCCTTGATTTAATGGTTATGAAAGTAATATTAAAGGTAAATTAAAAATTATATTAGTGCATTTTTTTCCAATAGAGCTATAATATAAAGCAAATGACAGGGCCTCAAAGGACATAAGAAAGTCCATCTTTCAGAACCAGTAAAGGAAGGAGAGTTTTCTGTTGCTGCTTTTTCGTCAGATGTCACTTTCAATGCATGTTTTGCATCACTTGTGCATGTACAAAACATGTTTATTCTTTAGTAATGAAGGATTTCTACCATAAAGTATACAGCCCTAATGTTTCACCCATTAGACTTTGTGTAGAGCCAGCTGGTGGAGGTTTTTGACCTTGTTTAAAAAGAAGTGCTGCCTATGTAAGTTTCCTTGTCATGCAAATGACTGTTGCTGGGATTTCAGATGTCAGTTGCATAATTTATTAACGAATTCTAATAAAAGAATATCACTTCTGTGAAAGTCTTTGGCAGATCAGATAAATAGGAAAGGAATAGAACAACATCCAAGGGCACGTTCTTTTTAATGCTTAAGACAGACTATTCTTATTGTGCATTCATAGAGTAGCATTGTTTTGAGTTCAGATATGAAAATAAAATGTACACAGATGTATTGTATGCCCATAGAGAATATAAATTGCATTGTCATACAAGTGGTTGCTACTTTCAGAGACACAAACCCAACAAATATTTAGTACTGATTTTCTGTGAAGTGAACATATTAGCTGACTACTCAACACCACCTTGTTGGAAGCTTTATGCTGTCCTCACTGTGACAAATTACATTAGTGGATGTACCTAGGTAATAGTCTAAAGGAATCAGATGGAAATCCCTTAAAAATTCTCCGACAAGGAGAGAATTTCTGTCATCAG
The DNA here is from genome assembly GCF_963662255.1 of Cinclus cinclus. NCBI lineage: Eukaryota > Metazoa > Chordata > Aves > Passeriformes > Cinclidae > Cinclus > Cinclus cinclus. The sequence goes on along the minus strand of NC_085046.1, from coordinate 85,120,086 downwards.
GAGCAAAGGTTGGTTGGAAGGATTTAAACTTTTTCACTCCTGGGTTTCCATGTCTTACCCACCACAAAATACAGTGCCTCTGTAACTTTTCTTGACAGGCACTAATTACAGTGGGAATTAAAAAAAGAAGTTCCTTCTGTGTGTGTGTTTTTCATTATTGGTTTCTAGTTTAGGGGTTTGTTGTTTCTTTTTTTTTTTTATGTTGGTTGGTTTGGGTTTTTTTTAAGAAGGGAGGGTTCCAAAGATTTGTCCTGAAACACTTTCTAAAATATCTTCTTGTTTGTTTGAATTATTGTTCATCTGAAATGCAAACAACAGAATGAGACTTCAGTGAGTTGTGTGTTCAGTGCTTACAAGTGATTAGCGGAACCCTTTGGAAGCACAGTGTTTGACAAAGATGGATATATCTGCTCGGTTCCTGTCCTGAGTTATTAGTAGGAATGCTTTCAAATGTTTATTACCTGATACTGTGGGTTACTTTATGTCAAAGCATACAGCTACTTTTCATCAGCAGCCAAGTGTAAATTTGAATTAGAGAAATTTTTTGACCTTGTCAAAAATAGACAGATGAAGATATTCAAACAAACAAAACCCTGCCATCTTTCCAGTCACAGTTTGTGTAATGCACTCCTGGTCTCCCTGAAAGTCATACGGCCAATATCAGTAAGAAAATACATTGTATGTAGAGGAAGATTAAAAAGAAAAAAAAAAGTGCATTAAAAGCTCTATAATACACTTGCCATTCTGAGTATTACTGTTGAAGTGTGTTTTGTCACCATTTTGTTTTTGTGTTTTATCTTATGCATTTGATGGTTGCAAAAACTGTTTTCTCAGGTTGTTTTCAGTTTTTGTTGTGAGCACATATTCCTTTACTGGGGCTCTGAAGTATAAAAGGTCCATACTGGAGTATAATTTTTTACAGAATTCACCATCTCCAGTAAATTCCATCGGTATCTCTCATAGGAATTTTTTTTTAATATTTCAATTCTTAATGGTCATTAAAAATAAAATTATTATCATATTTGCTAAGAGTAAAGAAACTTATCTAGTAGAAGCTAATAAGTGTAATTTATTAGCTGAACTTATGGAGGTGAGGGGAGTGTGTACTGCTTCAAATTTTTTAACTGATTAAAAATAATAAATCAATAAATTTAATATGTACAACTCAATTTAATCTCTAGAAGACTTCTATATTTATTGTGAATTTTTTTTGTAGATACATGATATCACATTTGAGATGGCAGACTACAGAAGTAAAGATTATCAATTTTTTAAATTAAAAATTTATTTGTATTAAAAAATCCAGATACTTCAAACTTTATTATTTTATGATGTACACTCAGTTTTCTTTTCTCGGACTGAACCTTAGAATCACTTTAAACAAGTGCATGGTTTTTAAAGTCTAGTTTAAAATCATGAGTGTCTTTTCTCTTTTTGTGGGAAATGAAATGTTTTGATCACCCATAGTTCACTTTTAAAATTCACTCTATAGGATTTTTTTTAAACTTTCTTGTATTTTGGAAAAGAAGAATCATATTTGTGGTTCAGATGATTACAGACTATCTCACTGTACAATTATATAACCTATGCTTCAGCAGTTAGTCCATGAGTATGTCATGGGACACAGTGTCAAAAGGTTTACTAAAGCCCTCTTTTTCCTTTAGGAAATATCAAGAGGGATGTTGTGGAAGATTCACAATTTAAACTGTGTTACAACAAGTATAATCTCATTAGAAATTAATAAGACATTTTCTTGAGCTAATCATCTTAAATTTATCTATCCTGATCCACATAATGGGTGTTTCATTTATTTTGAGCACTCTGCTGCTCAAACAGGGGTTTTTTTGAGATTAAAATTAAGTCTTTTAATAGTATAAGTCTGACACTTGGGAGCAGTATATGGAAATTTCTTCTGAGAATAACAGACTTTTCTTATTGTTTGCTTTGGTTACATCTTTGTGTACTGCTGGTGCCAGCCATACTGAATACATCAATTGCTTCAGTAATCCAGTGGTTTATTAATCTGTTTGTCCACTCATCTCTGCAACATCTCTACAGAACTGAAGATTCATATTGATCTTTGCCCACCTGTGAGTTTCAAATTATTTTTAACTTCAGCAGCCTCATGATCTTGTGATACCCCATGATTATAGCATGCATAGGTCTGTATGAAAAAAATTATGTCATCTGATTTGGTTTTGCACAGAATAAAGTCCTTTTTGTATCAAGATTTTTCACTGTACATTTCAGAATGTTCTCATCTTTTAGGGTTGAAGGGAAAAGCAAAGTTAAATTAATCAAGTTACTAGCACTTTAAGTTTCTAAACACACACACTGAGTGGATTTTCACATTATGCTCCCAGCAGGGATTTTACCTCTTGTAAATGCTTCCGTTTAACAGATATGAAAGAGAGAACACTATTCTTCTTTGCCGAACAAAACTGTTGCTCAGGTGTTTGAAATGTTGGTTTGATCCCTTTTTTCTGCACATAAAATGAAAGATTAAGGAATACTCACCATTCCCAGATGTAGCTACTTCTCTGACCTGGCTCTGGGTGAGAGAACATAGCAGTCTTTTTAAAACTATGGACTGTGGATGGTTTTTTTCCCACACAAAGTTAGAATTCACCTCTTCTCTTTTGAAATTAATTTGAATCTCTTACCCAAAAGCACAAATCTTAATAAGGTTCCCAGGTATTATCTTGTGGTATGAATTGAAGTTTGGGAGATTGGGGAGTTCTGTTTGTCTTGAATGTCGATACCTTAGTACATGGTTGCTCTGTTTGCCTCTCCTTCAGTAAAAGATATGCTGTCCTCTTCTGACAGCATCTCTTGGCTCTTGGGCCCGCTCTAAGGCAAATCAATACCAAAATCATCAATCACAAGATGAAGAATCTAACGAGCGGAATGCAAGGTTTCAGATCCAGTGCAGAAGAGAACACCAGATAATTCCCCAGAGTAGCACAGCACACACAAGAATCTGTACAGAGCATCATGGAACAGGGCTGAGTCTTTTCCTAAAAGTCTTTATTACTTCTTTAACTTAAAATGTCTTTTAGGGATATATCATGTGCACTTCTAACTTGGGTAAAGCTGGAGTATGAGAAATGACATATATAAAGTAAAAATAGAAAGGGGGAGTGGAGCAGGAGGAGGGATGTTCCTTAGAAATAGTCTAGAATTTCTTAACCATTGCTATTCATTGTAAATGAATGAAGAAGCAAGAAGAAAATAATTTAAAATCATTTCCAGGTCACCTTTAACAGTAGCAGTAATATCATTACAATGTATGAGCTAAAACATAAGAGAGAAAGGGCTGTTCATTTTAAAAGCTGAAATAAAGCAATTAGCTGGTAAGGATGTGTCATGCCTTACAATAAAAGTTAAATTACAGTAAAATACTTCCTTGCAAAAGTGTTCACCGTGTGCCAAAGCCCACACATCAAACCAACTTTTTCCATGCTGCAACACAGTAATTCCCCCACCTGCCCAACTGTGAGAATGTGAGGGACATTTCTCCACTGTGCTGTGGAAGCCTGGTACTTGTTATAAGGCTTGGACTTCACTGAAGTTGCTCTGTAGAACTGGACTAATGTAGTATGAGGACTTATGACTTCAAATAAATCCCTGGTCACCTACAGATTCAGACAAGCTTTACATGCTGCTGCTCATCTTTGGTTGGCAGTCATGCCAGAAGCTCTACATCACTAATGAAAACAACTCCTAGCTTGGTTGCAATTTTATTTTCATTTTTCCTATATTTTAATATGTTCCATGCTGGCCTCCAGCAGTCCATCTGGTTATTTTCATGGTCACGTCTCTCAGAAACCATCCCAGAAACTCTCCTATTTAACCAAATGTGGAAACATTTGTACAGTCTGTTTTACTTTATGTTCTTTATATGTTCCCGCAATTTTATCTTGTGCTTTAACTCCTATTCAGTACCCAAAAAAGAGTACTGTGTTCTATGTATTACAGGGTGGGATCCAGCACCCAACTCAAGCCAATTCCTAGGTCCTTGTACAGGTTTGAAAAGCAAAACCAGTGAGGCTTCAAGTCAGTAATACAATTTTTAATAGGGAAGAGAAAAAGGAACAACAAAATACATGCAATAATAAAAAATAAAACCACTGACAGAGTCAGAATACAACCTGATACCCTGTCAGTCAGGGTGGTGGTGCAGCTTTCCTCCAAAGGCTCCAGCGATGATGTGGAAAAAAGCCTGGTTCTTCCTCTGGAATCCAGTGGAAAAAAGCTGCCTTTGGTGTTCTAAACCTCAGTTTTTATCTAGGTAGGAAAGGCTTGGCTCGTCCTCCTGGCTGGAGCATCTCCCAGTGGGATGATGTAATCTTATCAGTTATACAGTAGGACTCAATGGCCCATTAACAGAAGATACTTCCCACAGAGATAAGGATGATCACCCTTATCAGTTATGGCACATCAACAGAAGACATTTCCCACAGAGATAAGGATGATCACCCTTCTCAGATGACAATAGAATATATATCTCGTATTGTAAACCGGGACAGTCCTGATCTGCTGCCAACTGTACCGAATTCCACCTTGAAATCATATCTGCAGTAGCATTAAAGGACATGGAAATACTGGCTGGGGAAGGCCAGGATATAACAAAAAAACCTCTTTATTTATTTTTTATTTAATTTACTTATGTAATACACAACAATTAAAAAAAGAAGGAACCCACTGAAATGCTCAACACCATTAACTCAAACTTTCCTGGTTCATACTTTTTTAAAAATTATTAGTAGAATTTGCACTTAGTCATGAAGTATGTTGAGCTTATTTTTGAAAGAAGTATATACTGCAAGATATAGATACATGATTGAAAATAGAACAATGCAGTAAGAAGTTTCTTTTTCTTGTAGCTAAAACTCATTATCTCTTCCTTCCCAAAAGATGACTTTCCTGAAGTAATCTCATGAAAAAGCAACTTGTAAGGTACTTTCTATCTGTGTGATGAATATTAAAACACAATGGATTGATACAGCAATCAAAATTTTATTTTGGAATGAGAGCTTCAGGTATTTAGGAAGCTGCATAACTTTTTATGGTGGGCATTACTCACTTAACTTTGCAATATGCTCTAGTGGGCGTGGTGATATTAGGTTGAAAGACTGTCTTTCCAATCATAATAATTCTGATATTCTATGACCATGAAGCAGTCTGAGCCTGAAGATATATTAATTAATCTCCCCCAGAGATTAACTGGGGGATTAGGAATTCAACAAGCACCTGTGCTTCTAGGGTCCAAAAGTCTGGAAGCTAAAAGACAAGACAGGTTATTCTGTGAGATTTTCAAAGAAAAGAAAAAAGTCTCAAACATCTGAATGCCAGTAGCAGCAATATATAGGAATATACAAGCCCTTTGTCTTATGGACACTGAAAAATGGGCCTTTTATGCTTAATTTGCTGTCCATATTATATGCTCTTTTAAATTAAAAATTAAAATTTAAAATGTCAATGCCTGTGGAAGGAATGTGAGACTTCTTCTGTGGAAACAATTACTAAGAAAGAGAGAGGTTTTCACAGACTTTGGATAAGAGCCTCCCCACAGAGGTCTGGAAGCCCATGGACTGAGGAATTTCTTAGGTTGAGAAAAAGGGACTGTGGAGAATTTGGAAGCCACTTAGCACAGTCAAGGAAAATAACCTTTCTGGGGACGAATGAGGACTGGGTAGCATTTTCTAAAACTTGAAATCGTTGATTCATCTGAAATCAAGCCAGGAAGTAAGGACCCACTGGCAAGGACACAGTGGGCAAGAACAGGGACAGTTATCCCCCATGTAGTTCTAGGCTGTCTGAACAAATCACTTGAGATTTTTCAACTTAGAAAACTCATTGATATTTCACATTAATCTTTAAATAAAGCTTTGTTCTTTCAGAATTTAAAGCTTTATGGTTGTCTTTACAGATGTTACTGTAATGCTCTTTTAAGTGATAGAGTGAAATTATGCTTAGATGTACTTCAAACCTTTGGCTGGGTTGGTTCCTGTAATGAAAAAACCTATTAATTTTGCATGTTCTGTGTGGGCATATAAACTCTGCAAAAACTGTGAGTAGTTACAGTGTGTAATGGATACACTTATATGTCTCTTTTACCAATAAATTTATAATTTAAAAAAAAATCCTCTGAACTGCTTTCATAGGTCAGGCTATGATGAGATTTGGTGCAACAGAAACAGGTAGACATGCAACTCCTAAACATGTGACATCTAAAACCAGTCCAGCTTTAAAATAAGAGAGCCTTCATGAGGTTTCTCTGTTTCTGAAATACTGAAAAATATTGCCAATTGTAACTATCTAGCTCTATTATGAAAATTCAGTGGTAATAATATTTTTAAAATTATTAATTTAGGTTTTAGGATTTAGACAGTAATGAAAAAATGAGTGGGAGTGGTTGATATGACCAGAACCTCTATCTCAAGAGATACAGATAAGGGTTTTCCCTGCTGTTTTTGGTGACAGGATTACTGGCAGTTCCTGTAAGCATGAGGGCATCAGAACAAGTCCTTGCATATTGCCTGCAGCTGGAAAGGACCTTGAAAATGCACCGATTTTTCCAATTTTGTAAGCAGGTTAGGCCACAAATCTATTTTAAAGACGGTGTTGTCAACAATACTATCTGTGCTTTTCTAGGAATGAACCCTTCTCAGAACATGGCAATTCAGAAAAAAGAGGAAATGAAATCTCTGAATCTTCTTTTTGTGTCTTGCAAGCATTCCAATTACTATGGTTGGTAACATAATTTCCTATCTGAATATCATAGAACTGTAATGAAAGAAGTGCAATTCATCATCCCTCCATATACATCCCTCCATGGGGAGCATTTAACACTAATTTCACTCTATTTTTCAATATATGCTTCTCTCTTGCCAAGTTTTTAATATCACACAGCTTATTCTATAGTTCACCTGTCTCCTGTGATGTAACACATTAATCTAGTGCTTTATGATGGAATGGGAAAAATACGCTTTTATCTCGTAACTGTTTATGTAGAATTTTTTTTCATGTCTAAGGTTTGAAAGATGATACATGGTTAAGTTCATGCAAGTAAGTTTGAGAGTGGCCATGGAAGACTGACTACATTTGAGTTTTTATTTTTATTCTTACAACAAACAAGCTTATATCTTTCTGCAGACTGTGGTAAGGAACAGGCAGATTCTACTTGATCTGTTGAGCAAATTGCCAAACTATTTTCTGTAACCCAAGACTGAGGAATACCAAATTATTTCCTCCCCGGAACTTTTGTTTTGTGCCTTGGATATACTTACATGGAAGGCACAGGTGTCTGTACCCACAACACTCTTTCAAATTGTAGTTGTTTCATAGCACAGCTGGCATTTAAGCTCTGTGCCTGAGTGAATGGAAAAGCCTTCTAGAATAATTTTAAAAATATTAAAAAAAAAAAAAACCACACCAGAAAAAGCTAAATTTGGAGTTCAGTTTTAGCCTTTGTAGGTAGCACTGCCCAAATTCAGCAGCACTGTGTTTACAAAGAGGCAGAGCTCTCTCTGGGAAAGTTCCCCTCCTGCACTCCTCTGCTTCTTCTGATAGGAAATACAACACAAGAGCTGTTTTTGCTGCTCCCACTTCAGCTACTGAAATTTGAACTCTGTGATTAATTCCCCTCATTTGCAAAGATAAATGAAAGCCAATGTGAGTGATCAGAGCTGAAAATTATGAAACAAACAGATAGTACCTGGCATGTTAGAAGCCAAATTGCTTTTTTTCTCCAGACTACTTATACAAGAAGCTAACAGTTTAACTTTAGAGGTTAATTTGCAATGGAGAGCTGGAAAGTCACTTTTTGAAACAAAGTGTGCTTTCATTTTCTTTCTTCAGAGTATCTTGTTGGCAGGGGGGTTTTTCTCTATGATTTTGAGGGTGTTTCCTATAATTACTGGATTTAGACACAGGTTATTTAAAAATAAGGAAATAAATCCTGATCTCTACAAGCAGTAGAGGATTTTTGAAACCCTTTGAAACTTTGCCAGTTATTCAGCTCATTTGCCAATTTAGTCATTCAGTAGAATGAGGAAGACTATTTTCTTCTGACTGTTTTACTAATAATTGAGCCAATCCAATTACTTCTACAGACTTGTTAATTCTTTTCTGTTTAATAATTTGAAGTTAAATGTTCTTCACAATCATTTTTAAAAGATCCATGTGAAGGTACACTAGGCAGTTAAATTTCTGTGTTTACTTTTTGATTCTTAATTATTTTTGTCACAAGTGCTTTTATGTATTTCCTTGTGCAAACATTTGAAAGAAAACATATCTATGACCTGTCAAAGACTTAACAGTTATAAGTTGAGCTCAGAATCAGTGCTAAGTGCAAGACTGAATTCCTTAGCAGCTGCACCAGCAGCAACTGGTTTTAGCTTTGTTATTAGCTCAGAATCTGCCCCCATGGGTATCTAGATGGTGGCAGTGAAAATGAAAGATGATCTGCACACCCTCATGAAGTGAGGCGTACTGATTGTTGTGATAGTTCCTCATGCAGACAGTTTACTGAATTAAACTTGTGTTCTTTAATGCCACATGTGCTGAAATGTGATTTATAGAGCCAAATCCTGTTACATTTGTTAGGGTAGAAATAAGAAAGGAAAAGTTCAAGGCTTTTGTTCTCAGTTGGGTCAACACTGATGTGTTGATCCCTGGGCTAAACTGTCTGGTTGTTCCAAATCTTAGTTCCTGTATATGGAAAAATTTTAATGGTAATGCATATAGAAAAATCAATGGAATGCAATGGTCATTAAAGTTTTATGTTGTTATTTTCAAACAACTCTCAAAAATATATATAGTTTAAAACACAGTGTTTTTTCATAGCTAGAAAAAGCCGTACTCTTAGGGAAGCACAGAGAAAGTTCCTGGTGGATTACCACCTACACTTTATAGTCAGTGCAATGTTTTGAATAGCTTAAACATTACCAGCAAGAGAGTCTGAGGAAAAAAAAAATATCATCCCTTTTAAAACAATGAAGATTTTTTGAGAACTTTTATCAGAACTCCTGTAATATGAGTTTTACTGATTTTTAAGAATTTCCTGCCTAGCATAAAATTAGGGAAAGAATACAGCATTTGTAGCAGCCTAGATACTGTAGATTCTCTGAGCAATGGAGAGAAATCCATTTATAGGAAAAAAAGTAATATTTATAAAGATATATTACAAGACAGGAAAGCTTTCTTTCCCCCTTTACCCCCAGTTCAAGTGGTCAAAAACAAATGAAAACCCCAAAATCTGAATTGATGGATGCTTGGTGGGGTGAGAAGAAGGCTACATGTAGTAACATTAATGCCAGAATTTAGCATCAATTTTTGAGGTTAGGTCAGTTGTCTGGGCTTAAAAAAAAGGGATTGGTGTGTCTGTTAGAAACCAAAAGTAAAAGAAATGAAAGCAAAAACATATGTGAATCTTGTTCATGTAACAAGACATCAACATTTGCTTTGGACAGTCAAGCCAGAACATCAATCATGGAAATTAGGACTTAAGGAAGCATTCTAGAGGCACCTTTGTTTCTAATGTGAAGTGATTTTTCTCACCATACTTGTTCTGAAGTATTATTAGAGTCTAGCCTTGTAGTGTGCAATTGTCTTTTCTTGTGTTTACTATACAATGATTTCTGTTATCTCAGTGGAGATATAAATACTTTTCTGGGTCTTTTGCATTGCATTTGATGCCTATTCTAAGAGTATTTTTAAAAATATATTTCTGAACATTTAAAAATCAAACACTGAGACTATGGAATACTAAAAAATTAGTCTTAAAGCACACATCAAAGCTCAAAATTGCACTCGATATTTCAGAAAGCTTTTGAAAATTTAACCTCGTTACTGAAGAAGTGTAAATATTGGGTTTTCAGCAGATGAAGAGAGGCTATAATCAGACTAATATTAATAAACTTATTCCTGCTGTATAAACATCTCAATTTTTTTTGCTTCTGATGTTAACCCCCAATTTAATAATATGTGCATATATTTTTCTTTTTTATCAATATGTATATCCAAAACATTGTCCCGAACATGAGCACAGATCCCTAGAAAGTTTGTACCTGAGCACTGCGGAACTTTAAATTTCCCAACATGAATTTTCTTTCTCCAGTGGTAGTGCATCACATACAGGGACTCTGAGGGCAGTGTTGACCACAAAGCCCTAGGGCAGGCCCATGTCCTCATATGTGTGTTATGTTGCAGAATAATAAACCTAAGAAACAGACCATGGATGTAGTGCTGATGTCTATACAAGAAATTGGACTCATTATGTGTACATTTTGCTTTTCATTGTTACTCAGACAAAAAATCTATTCCAGTTTGTGAACACAGGAATACTCTATGAACATATCCTTGAACAATTAATTTAATTCCCTTTTGTCCATTCTTAGAAATGTAATGTTTGACTTTCACCACTCACCCACAAATACGTGCCTTTTGTTCCACAGTGAAACAGACTGATCTGAAGGCAAGCCTTCATGTCCATGATACCATGACTCTAAATAGTTATAAATTTGGAAAGTAGAGAGAATGCAAAGGCAAAGAAGCCTAATTTTAACGAGCCAAGCTACATTTTCATGTCTTGGGATTCTAGAGAGATTAATGACTTCCCAGCAGTGCTTTGTGCAGAAGACTCCTCATTGGTTATTGTTGGAGAATGAGCTGGATGATCATGACTATATTTTTATTTTGGGGGCCTTTTTCAAATGATTTCTAGTTCATCTTTCATGATGGTTAAATGCACTGAGCTCTACCTATGCAGAAAAGGGGAGGCAAAGTGAATCCGTTGTCCAAAAAAGGAGTGCTTAAAATAGAATAATGCCTCGAATGTTAAATTCCAAAAGAAATGCAGTTGTATATGAAGTTTTTATTGAAATTCACTTAGAATGACCTGAATAATTTATTGGTGCCTTTCTGCTTGTCAGCAATGCATTCTGGTACACCCAGAATAAAACCTTAATGTCCTTGCTGGAAATAGTAATAGGAATAAAAGCATCTCTTTCATATTAAATATATAGTATGTTATAAAAATCTGAAAGTTTCACAGAGGTGGTTATGAATTATGAGTTATGAATGCAGACAGTGGATGACAAATGAAAATCAATGGTAAACTACAGCAAATATGAATAAGGATAAGAATAAGCATTTTAGTATCTCCAGGCATAAAAGGGCTTGGCTTTGATTTAGATAGGTAGCAAAGAGAGGGCAATGACTCAGAAAACAGATATTTTTCAATAAATACTAATTTAGTGCTTACAGAAACACTTTCAACATTGTTTTCATATCTCTAAATTGAGTGTACCTTCTAGTTCAAAATTATTGAGAGTAGGTATCAAGGAAAAAAAAAAAAACTTGTGATATGTATTAGATGTATTTAATCAAAAGGACCTAAATGCAAAAGGAAGAGTTACTTGGATTCCAGAGTACTGAGATGCAAAACACTGTGATGGAGTGGATGGGGAGGGCAGGGGAAGAGGCAGGGGGGGTAGTGTGAATTTGTGTACAGCTGCCACTCTGTGTCCATTGCTAGTCACATTCCCTGTTGATGGACTGGTTTTTTTGGCCATGATACTGTTCCCTTCAATCATTTCATGCATTCCATGTATAGGTATGGCCACATGGGCAACTTAATAGCAACAAACTGATAATGAGCATACATTGCAGCCAAGAGTCTGCAACACACACGGCACCCACCAAGTGCCTTTCAGTTCTGCAGTGTTTACTCATCGCCCTGATCAGTGATTCTGATTTCCCTCCATTCTTCAGATAGCTCTGGACCAAGTTCTGAATCTGACAGTGGAAGCTAAAGTTGGGAAAGATGCTGAGTGGTTTATTTCCCATCAGATCTCAGGCTTACAGTTTTTTATTTAGCTACAAAAATTAAATAATTCTTAAGAAATCTGGCATTGAAAGATTTGAAAAGAATAAGCAGGATAATTCTCTAAGTTAGTGCTTCCAATGTTTAAATTTTACAAAGCTGATGATGTTTCAGAAAATGAGAAAAAAAGCCTCTGCAAGCTGAAGAGATGATGTCCTGAGATGTCTCTGTCACACTTTCTCCTTGTTGCTGAAGTCTCTTGGCACAACAAAATGAGTATAGCAACAAGAAATGTTACAACATAATATTATAGCTTGTCTGTGGCCTTTTTTCTTTTTCTGAGAACCCAGTTTCATCAAAATACATATTATTGATTTTTGTGTCTTGTTAAATAGAGATGGTCTTTGACAAAACTAGATGGCTATTAAAAGATTAGAAAAAAACAGCAAAGGATGTTTCACAACCTTCATCTCTCTCTGACAAGCAAAACTTTAAGGTCAAGCAGCATTTCAAGATACGGTGGAAAGACTAAAGTAAATTAAAATTATAGCCATTATACAGTGATTTTGGTTTCATATGCCTCAAAATCTTAAAAGCAAGCAAATTCAGTGACAACAAAATCCACTAAACTTTTAAAATGTCAGAAATTGGTTTCAGTTGTGATCAGTTCCAGCATTCACTTTCATTCTGTTCTAGTACAGTCTCTGTAATTGCCAAGATCTGATTTGACAAGCATTTGTGGGAAAAATAAATTTTTAAGAGTATTCAACAACAACAAAAAAAAATCTTATAGCACTTTTAGTGTCAAATATTACAGGTAGCAGATAAGAAAATACTTTGGTTATCGTAACATAGCATGAAGTCAATGCTAAACTTTAAATTACCATTCTTTCTTCAAATGTGAAAAAATCTGAATAAATGTGTAGTGTCTTCTAAAACAAATATATTGTAAAGGACTTATAACAGAATGAAATCCTGTAAAAATAAAATTAATTAAAGAGCAATTAATCCTTTATGATATTTCAATTTAGTTTAAAAAATCCCCCGAAAACCCCACAGTTGAGTATATTGAATGTATTAGAGACTTACAATGGTGTAATTTGCATAGGTTTGGTGCAGATTTTTTATTGCTTCAGCATCAGAATTTATCAGGAAATAAGTAGAACTCCACCTTAGAGAACAGAGTAAGTTTTTAATTCATGGAATTGTGTAGAGTTATAATATTTTTGTTCTGAATTACTGTTTACATGAAATGTAAAGTGCAACCATATTACAGAGCCATATTAGACCCCACAGATAAAATATTTAAAAGCAAATCTTTACTTTTTGATGGCATTCTAAGCAAAAATAATAGAAATTTAATGACAGTGGTTTTCTGTGAAATTTGTGAAAAAGAGAGTGGTGTTCTTTATATCTATCTCAGCCATGATGAAGGGTAACACTGTAATTTCATGGCAAAATGAGAAAACACATTTTCAGGAGCAAGGCTTAGCTGAGAATGTTGCACTCTGTGATTGAAACCATCCCTGCTGTACAAGGAATGATCCAGGGTCTGACAGACAATAAAGAGAAAAGTTGTTGGTTTTTCATTGCTAAAAGCATTTTATATTTAATCTTCTTTCCCCAAAAGCAGCAGCAAAACATGGAGAAATGCTGTAAGAAGCCATTTTCCCTCTCTGGAGAGAAAGATGTGCATTGACAGTGGGAGTAAGTTCTATGTCAAGCAATAAATGAGGAAAGAATTGCACTGTTTTGAGTTTGCAAAAGTTTGGATAGGAGCGCTGTGGTTAGCACTGACATACACAATGTCTGTACCTGGTATCCTGTCTGTTCTTCTTCCTTCCTGTCCATGGGAAACAGTGAATTGATTTTCCTTGCTTGATCTTCTTTGCTTGTGTGTGCAGCTTTTGCTGCTGTTAAACTGACTTAATCTCAACCCATGAGTTTTCCAGTTTTTGCCTTTCCAATTCTCTCCCTAATCCTACTGGTGGGGAGACTGCTAGTGTTTGGTTGCTGGCTGGGGTTAAACCATGACAATCTGATCTGATAGGAAAAGAATTTAAAAAAAAAATTGCTAATCAAAGTTCAAATTAAAAATATTTAGTTAAACAGTTATTTTGCCACTCATTTTGAATTTCAAGTAACTATTTTGGACCACCATCCTATTGCTTCAATATAAGTGTGAACATAGTGTTGGAATAGTGAGGGGAAATATGTGTTAGTATTTTTTTTTCCAGCAAGGTATTCAGCAGGTTTTCTTAATGTAATTGCAATCCATCTAGCCTGTGTAATACCTTCTGTTTACTTAAGGTAACTGCTTCTTTCCATTACTTGGAAAATAATCTGAAATCACTCAGTTTCCAGCTGGTTGTTTTAATATCTGTTTTGATATAAGAACTTGACTGCTTTCAGTCATCTTCCTCTGATCTGTGCCGTGTTATACCCCTAGAGCAGAGACATCCTAACTGACTTTGTCCCTGTAATTTAAGTTTAGCATATTACTGTAAACTCGACTCTAGAGTTGAAATAAATACCCTGGTCTATGAACTTCAGCAGCTAAGTCTGACTGGAATTCTGCTCTGAAACCATAAATTATTCAGAATGTGATGAATGATTTTTAAAATATCTGGATGACCAAGTGAGAATGCCGGTGGTTGATTACATATTATAGACACAATATTATGGGTGTTGGAAACCCTTACATGTTGAGATATAAAATAGAACTATCAGGCATTCTGTGAATCTTATTATTTTACTTTCAATTACCTGCAGCACATAATAGTCTGCTTTGAGAGCTGACAAATAGATCTGTTTGGAATGGAAATGTTTTCTAGTAATGTTTCCTCAGTGCCCTTTACATGCAACCATTAATCATCTCTCTGAATTGCCCTTTTTAGTAGATAAAAGAAATTTTGCTGTGCACTCCCTGATTTTATCTCTATGCTTTAAATAGTTTTTGTTTTTCTTTTCTGAATATTACTTTAAAAATACTGAAAAATGATGTGATCACTCTATTTCTCATATGTATGCAAGCTGAATTCTCAGGAACATTTACTGTCTTGGGTTCTAGAAGAAGCTATTGGCAAAAAATTGTACTTTTAATAAAACCCAAGACACAAATCTTTTGTTCAAATCTCTCATTCTGTGTGTCATGGATTATCTTTGGGTTTAATTGATAAATCATCAGTGAGAAGTCTATTTCTATGGGAAGAGACATAGTATTCCTTGTCAAAACACTCTTTTTTCAAACTAGTGACTTACTTTAATTTCTACCTTCCTGCTATTTTCTGGCCTCATTGTATGAGCAGACAGAAAGGAAAAAAGTCTCTGTTGGATGCATAGGAGTCAATCAAACCACCATTTAAAAATGAATGTATAAATACTAACAATCTGGAAAAGTATCCTAATTTGTTTAATATTACATCACAATAATGTTAGAGAGTTACTGTTTTGTAAATTACCAGGCTATGAAGTCTGTACTATGAATTTGTGAAGTAAGAGCTTAATGGTATCAAATTTAAGAAAAGAAGAAATATTTTCTGCAATAACAAATAGGATCCTTTATGTAGAATTAATTCACTGTCCTTTCTTAAGACCCATTGCAGTCTTTGGAGGCGTGGGTTTTCCGTGAAGTACTGGCTGTGCAATCTTTACTTCTATAAATAATTCTATTCAGCACTTTCATTCTTAAATTTTAACACTTTACATTAAAATTCATTGTACTTTTGGAGATGTGGGGGAAGACTAATGTGCTGATAGCTTCTTGCTTCCATGCTTTATGATAAAGTATATATTTCCATTCTTTCTGGTAACTCTTATTACTTCTAAGTTTTTTAAGTTTTACATATTTTTTTTTTGCTATAGACACATTTTTAAAGCATAAAAATAGTATGTGTCTAATATTTATGTTTATATCAACAATGGATTTACTTGTTGAACTATAGGTTTACTAGACAAGTAGGTGTTTTCCTCTTCCAGCACAGACAATTCCTGCAGACAGCCATGTTAATGGCACTCTAAATAGAAGGGGAAATAGCAGATAAATTACTTTTAATTTTTTTTCTCCAACTTTTTGTTCTTTCCAGTTGGTTTGAATTGCAGACAGGAAAGAATATTGTGCAACTATGCATGCTTAAGTTTAAATCACCACTTATTTTTAACAATTGCAGATGCTATTACTAATAAAAAAATGTATATAAATAGATTTCATACAAGTTGCAAGATGGTATAGGGTTGGTAATACTTGTTTTTAGGTTGAAGGAGAAACTGAACGTTGTTTTAACTGAGATAAAAGGAACTACATTGATGCCACTGAGAACAGAGAAAGCTTTAGTCCTCACAGGGTCCTGAATTCCCAGATTAACTGTGCTCTTTTGTCACTAGATACCTTTTCTCATAAATGTGGATTGGACCACCGTGTACCAGACTTCATTCATTCATCACAGGTGAACTGCATCCTTAGGGGGCAGAAGCTGTGATTATTCAGTGCTAAGAAGGAATAAAAATGTGCCTGATGTAACTCCCCCTCTTTCTTTTCAAGGGTGCAAGAGATTTTTTTGACAGTGCAGTGCTCCACTGCTCCACTGAGAGAGAGTTCTCTCTCTCTCTCTCTCTCTCTCTCTCTCTCTCTCTCTCTCTCTCTCTCTCTCTGTCTCTCTCTCTCTCTCTCTCTCTCTCTCTCTCTCTCTCTCTCTCTCTCTCTCTCTCAGTGTCTCTCTCTTGGTCTAATGGAGTCAGTACTACCTGCACTACCCCTGAACGAGTCTGCACACACTTTCATAACATACTTCCAACCAGTTTGTTGGTTTGTTTGGGTTTTCTTCAGCAGAAACCAAATTAGGTTTGTACCAAGCCTGTACCAAGCCTGAAATATTTTTGTGTGCATAATTTCCTTTATGGCAATGTTTTTTTTCCTCCTAGTGTGATGCTAATCTTCCTGGACTCTGTTTGCAGTAAACACTCTACCCTGACTCCATATCAGGCTGCTGTCAGATGTGTTGAGCTTTTTTTGTGTGTATTAAAGTGGGAATCATTCTTCTAGAAACAATGGAATACAACACAGAAACATGTGAAAAGTATACTCTCTTACATACAGACTGAAAATTCAACTTTTGCAATAGGTTGTCATGTTCTAATATTGGGGATGATACAAATGCTTTGTGTTCTCATTTCATTAGTATGTTACGATCCTTCTGTTGGAGCATAGTCCAGCTGTTTTCAAGAAAAAAAATGTTTTTTTTTTCTCTTGCTTCTTTCATAACAATAATGATGAAGTATTTCTTTCTAGATTTATTATTTCCTAAATACTGAATGTCAGTTTTGTATGATGTTCCTAGAAAAACTGAGAAAATGACATACATTTACAGTTTAAAATGTAGTGGTACCCATCCCAGTCAGTAAGAATTTGTTTAAATTAAGTCATCTTTACTGGTTCATGGTAGCAAATAGTGGCTGATCGCTGTGCTCAAAACTATTTGGGTAGATGTAAGGAGCAAATAGTTCCTGCGGTTGGTCACACACAGTCCAGTCACTTACGTGCACCTTGCAGTGACACTTTCCTGCCCTCATCTGCAGGTGTTGGTGCAGACTTTCAGAATTACTGCAATGGGTCTTCAGTTCAAGATATTTGTAAAGGTAATTTATGTGACCAGCCACGAAGACATAAGTGTTGGTTATTAGAGCAAGGGAAAAAACTTCAGGCCCTCGCTGTAAAGCTTTTTATGAAGAGCTCTTTTTGGCCTCTAGATGACACTGTGCACCTAACACTGTACTCATTTTCTAAGCCTGAAATACTGGTCCATCTACCACTTCCCTTCTCCTTATAATTAAGAGCAGTTACTGTCTGTTTTTGAACAAGCATTCATGACCCTGAAAGAAGTAAATAGAAGTTTTCTATTATTCAAAACAATTACAAAAGAAATAAGTCTGAAAGGTAAAAGCCAGTAGTGCTATCATCATGGCTATTTGAATGCTTATTCTGCTTTATCACCAAACATGGGATTGATGCAGTAATTCCTGTTTCATTTGACATTTCCTCACAATGCCTGGGATGCTGTGAGGCTGGAATGAAAGTTCTCCAGCATTTCTCTTCTTGAACACATGTTTGCAATCTGGCTTTAAAAAATTATCTTTGCGCCAAAGCTGGCATTTAGGAGCGAAGCATATGTGCAAATATTCAAAACTTGTGTTGAAAACAGATGGGTTGGGGAGGATTTTACTTTTGGGTTTAGTTCATTTGTTTTTCTTAAGCTATTGGCTGAGTAAAAAGGGGAAAAAAAAAAGAAATTCAAATTGACCAACCAAAATAACTTAATGCAAACATTTTTTTTTTGGTGGAATTTGTTTGTCTAGTTCACAATAATAGCTAGTTTTTCCTACTGCACTGAAGAGGCAGTCCCATGCATCACTAGGACTGTTGCTTTTACTTATCTTGTCAGTTATGTCTGGCAGATATGGATTGCAAAGGGCAGCATTTAGGATAATCATTAAAGTGTGGTACAAATGGGATAAATCCTTACATCATCACATTTCAATGATACCACAACTAGAGATGCAAGTGGTAATCCTCACTGACACCTTCTATGAAAAGCAAAACAGCAATAAATGGAAGAGTGATAACTCAAAACCTGAAAAAAAAGCTCTGGTGGAATAGTATGTAATATAGATTTAGCTCATGTAATGTTGCAGCGTCAATTTTGGGAAAGTGACTGTCAGTTTTCTAAAAAAATTGAAATTTAAGTACTGACTTACTCTAAGTTATATTAGCTGTAGTTTTATCAGGGGAATTAACATGTCTTATATATCTCCCCCTCTTTAAGGTATCTGTTATAATATACATGGTCCTGGATATATGATGATATGAAAACACCATGCAGTTGCAGTCAACCCAATCAGAGTTTGCACATACCCAGAAGGTGTGGGATAAAAACTTCATCGCTGACTTAACTCGTGTGAGGGAGAATGTGCAGTGGCAAGTGGTTTAGTCACTAGTCCATGGGTGTTGGGAAATGGGAATCTAAGCGTTTTGCCAGAACCCCTTTGGGCTTTTCCCTGTGTGCATGGGAAGGGGTTCACAGTACCTGGCTTGGATCTAATATCAAATGTAAAACCTTGCATTTTTTGCATTAATGGAAAGTAGCAGTTTCTCCCTGAGTGGGAAAAGATAAGGGAGGAATTGAGCTTTTATTCAATTATAATGAATACAGTATGTATATGGCTCTGATAAGATTTTAGTTAGCTTGTATTAAATCCCTCCTCTCAACTTGTGGTGTACGTTTACTCCTTATATAGCTTCTTGGATAAAATCAGCATCTTTTTAATTAAAGAGGAAGTATGTAGAGGTTTTTTATTTTTTTTCCCTCAAATACTTTATAATGCTTTACTCTTTTTTTTTTTTTTTTTTTTTTTTAATACGTGTTACTAATTAGATGGTATTTCTATTTCAAATGACCCTGGCTTAGCTATGAAAACTTTTTTTAGATTTTGCACAGTGCTAACAATAGGTCGAGACAAGAGAATGGCTATAGGAAATTATGTCTAACTTCTTAAAAATCTCAAAATAATAATTATTATTAATTATCTTTTTGAAATATTGGGAAAAGACCGCAGATTTTGAATGGAATGCCTGAATACTGATACTAACTCAAAAGCTATTTAAAGTAACACTAAGTACAGAACATAATAAAAAGGTCTTGGAGAGATTAGAAAGATGGGCAGGAAGACAACAAAATGAGATCCATCTCTTGAAAATGCAGACTGTGGGAAAGTGGAAAAATCTCAGTGGTAGGCAGGAACCTTAAGAACTGTGGTGAAAAATGAGATTTGTAGCTGATAAGAAACAGTAAATTAAATAGAGCCTCACAATGACTTGGGTAGGCCTCCATAGGAAGTGCTGGCATATTTTGCAATGTCACAGTGTAGGACAGTAATAAGTCTATAGATCTCTGCTGCATTTCAAATGAGGCAAGAAATTTGAAAGCATTTAAATTCATCCCTGAGTGGGAAGGGGCACAACAATACCAGATTTTTTTGCAGAAAATGATATATCCTTGTAAAAACATCTTACAACTCTCATGAAATGTTTTTCTGACTCTTCCCTTCCTGATCCATTTGAGCAGTGAAAGTGGATAGGAGAGCAGCCTCATTGCAGATAATCCTTCTCCCCATTCATGTCATCTTAAATTTGTCACTCTTCCTTCAGTTGTACTTTTAGTTTTACTACGGTCACTGGCTAGCAGCACTTCTAATGCTAGCCCTGTCAGACCCCTAGAGTTCTTATTTATGGCTCCTATTTAGAACGCAATGTTTCACCTGATTGCTTGGCTCCTATTCCCTGAGGCTCTGCAGCACTTGGAGTTTGAATCACAATGCCAGTTCATTGTTGCTCTCTTAACTTGTGATAAGAAAAATCCCAGTCTGACAAAAGACAGGCAGGACACCTCCATTGCTGAGGTGCACAGTTCATATGATGCTGCACAGGACAGAAAGGCTGCACCTCTAAGGATGGGTTGGTACCTGCACATGTGCTGGAGAAGAGCTCTTGGATATGGGAAAGAGTAATCCTGGCTTTTCCTTTAAGTGGCAAGTCAACTTGCTTTAGAGGAAGGATATTTCTACTTTTCGTTCTCGTGTTGTTTTGTTTTTCTTGCTCTTGAAGTTTACTATTCTTTCAGGGATTGTCACAAGTTTATAATAGATGTGTTTTTATGTTGAGCTTGCCAATCATCTTTTATTGTCTTTTAACAGTAAAACCATAAAATTTTGAGGAAAATCTATTGCCTTTTCAAGTTTCCATTCTCACAAATTGTAAATTTTTTCTCACATAAAATCACTTAGAAGTGCTAAATGTCATATCATACAGGAATAGAAGGAAACTGAAAAGTTGTTCTTATACTGTATAATGTGAAGGCAAATGTGTTTTAAAACCGTCCAGCCATTAAAAATTAAATAATGACTAGGCTGTGCATGAAAGTTGTACAGTCTTGGAAAACCCTTGACCGCCTCATGTATACAGATAAACAAAACAAAATTAAAAAAAAAAAAAAAAGTAAAAAAAAAAGTAACCATGATCATAGTCCTTGACTTCTGTATGAGATTATTTCCACTAACCTTGTGTAAGTCATAAAACTAAGAAACTCCCTGACTCCATTTTCTATTTAAAAAACAAGCATGATGAGTAACAAAAGGTTCTCTGATATTTCTGGAGTCTTTGGAAGGGTTTTACCTGAGAACACTTTTCTAAATTTCATGAGCGCTGACAGTTTCATACAAAATGTTAATTTGTGTTCTTTCTATATATATATATTTTTTTTTTAAGAAATAAATTTTGCCTTTAACAAATATTAAAAGATAATGGGGATTTTAATGTACCTGTTTTTAAATTAGCATGAATTTTGCCTCAGGCACAATAAGTTTCTCAAATCTGAATTATTTATACAAACTATTTTAAAGCTACCTACATTATCAATATTGCATGTGTGTTAGTTTTTGCTGATTTAAATTCCAATTTTGAGCTTCTTTTTAATTGATTTTGGGACTTTATGACTAATACCAAATCTAAATTTAACTTCATTTAAACGGCATTGTTTGATAAAGCTTTCTTCTTCGGTGATTTTAATACACAAACAAAGAGCTTCGTGTTTTTTGGGAAATGCTTTTTAACAGTAAAACAATTCTCCATTTCTGCCTCTTATTTGCTGTCTAGTGGTGAGAAAGGTGTCCCCAGCCCCCACACAAAATACTCCTCTGGTCTGTGTACAGCTTCTTTGTATTGTATTTTCATTATCTTGTCTATTATGATAATCTCAACTTTTTTTTTTTCTGTCTCTTTCTTACAATCTCCACTCATATTGTTTGTTGTCTTTCAGTATCCTAATCCAGTTATTGTGCCTTTAATACCTGCTTTTCTTGTTCAGAGCCTGTGCTATATTTACCCCCTGCTGGCAAAGATTGATTAGGGGGGAAATTGTCCCAACCTTATTAACCACCATGGCCATTGCATACTGTTATGACTTTTCCAGGAAGTCTGTGATGGGTAGCATTTGTTTTTCTTTGCATTTTCACTATTGTATTATACAACATCAAGAGAAGAGTGGCCACATTGTCCCTAAATTCTTGGTGGCAAGGAGATTACACAGCACCCTCTGGCTTCTAGGGAGCTCCCTGTCCATCATCTTCTGTTGTCTGTCCATCTGCTTCCTCTTCTGTGTAGAGATTCACCTCTATATCTTTTCTACCTGCTACTCTTGTGGTACCTGGGGAGCTTTTCTTCCTACAACAGTCTTGGCTGCTCCCCAGAAAATGAACAATGTTGTTTGCTCTTCAGGAAATCAGTGATTTTACTGAAGCAAAGCTTAGCAGCAAGTACTCAACTGCAAGGACATGCTGGCCCCAGGGAGAACTGATTCTAAATCTGCCTCACTTCCCCATATCCTCTCTCATCATGTTGCTTTGAAGTCTCTGTATTTAAAATGCAACTGTGATAGAATTTTACTTTACATTTTAATTTAATCCAGAGTTTTGGTTTATCACTGAGAACAAACCTGCAAGAAGATCTAGATAGGCTCTGAATGACTTAGTGTCCAATTACAGAGTCAAAATTTTGCACTGTGCATGTGGAAATAAAAGTTTTCAGCTGTTGGTAGCTAGAAATCTTTTCATAGATCTTGTGCCTCTCTGGGAGGAGATTAAGTGCCCAGGCAAAATTAAAGTCTCCCTTGCAGGGTGTGAAGTGACCACTCTTAGCTAACTAACTCATTCTGGAGCTGGATAGAACAAGGTAAATGTTTTCACTGGGACTTCCTGCAATGTGCCATGGTGTTTCCCAGGTAAGATGGAGTCTGAGTGACTCTTTGAAATTGATGCCTATTCTGTTCTTGTTCCTTTTGATTATCTCTTTTTCTTTGCATGGAAATCAAGGTACTGAAGGGGAGAAACCAGCACTTTGCTGTTTTTTGTCTTCAGTTGTAGTCATTATGTATGCTGTGATAGGAAAGGGAATTAAGGCAGGCATTTGGGCATGGAAAATTTTGTCTCAGATGGCTTAATTTACCAAGGTTAAAGCCTTCTGCAGCATGATTGTAACAGGAAGAGAGCAGTACTACTCTAATGGTTGACATTTTTACCTGCTTTCTCAATAGCTATTTACAACCCCTAGGTGGGTATAAACACTAGTTGATTCAGGCAGAAGCTTAAACACATACTTTTTATGTTTGAGAGTAATCCAACATTGATTTTGGTGAAACTCAAAACACTTGAAAGCTTCTCTGGACTGGAGCCTGAGGTTAAGATCATGGTCTCACAGGAGTGGCTGGGAGTGTATGCACAAGTATTTATCCATATCAAACGGACACAGAAGATGTAAAAAGGACATTTGGAAAACAGAGGTGGAGGATTAATTTTCTTATTTCAGCTATTTTTTTTTCTACTTTGTTACTATTTCCTTAGCATTACTGTGTGGATGCTTTTCATTGTTTGTGAAAGATTATAAATAACTTCTTAACAATAATTTTTGGCACTTGAATCAAAAAGACTGGAATTGAATAGATCAAGAACTTTTGACTTGTCTTCAAATGCAATTATTGTCGGATTCTGAAAAAAATGTGTTAAGAAAATAGTACCTTATTGTGATAAAAGAAAGTATTCTTGCTTTTTTACTAATAATCCAGTTTTCTGGTATCCTTGTACTCTATTGACTTCATGATTAAGAAATTAAAAAAAAAAGGCAGCTTTGTGGAGAAAACCCAAAAAATTATATCACAATGCACCACAACAAAAAACATCCAACCAACCAACCAACCAACCAAAAGTGTGGACTGTCAACATAAGAAGATTCCGAAGCTAATTAGGACTTTACTGGCAGAAGAAACCTGGGAAGTAGGGTTAGCACCACCTTTGGCTCATATACTGGAAGGCAAAAAATTCACTTTTAAAAGATCTTTCATAAGTTAGCAAAATAAAGTAAAAATTATAATCAAGCAACTTGTCAATAAGGAAGTAATTATGTTGAATTGGCTTGATTGAAAGCATCACTTTTCTGCCCTACTTTTAGATGATGAATATGAATAAAATGTCAATAATTCTAAAACATATAGGCAACAATTTAACTGTCTGGTACAGATTACTATGCCTAAAATTAATTAGCTTGCTTCAAAGTGTAGTAAAATTTGTAGATTAGTAGTTATTTAATTCCTAATGTAAGACATATATGGATATTTCTGTTGGAGATATAAGAATCAATTGAGTCAGAAGACATTACTATTATTTTGCATTATTTTCTTTATATTGCAGCTGTGAATGCAGGTGTACTGACACATCATCATCTTTAACTGAAGGCCAGGTTCTGGATTATTAAGGGCAGTTGAAGAGACCTCCACATTCTCTAGAAAGGGCAAGATTTCTCTCAGTATGTTTAATTTTATCATGGCTATATGTATATATTAATAATTTAACCAATCATCCCTAAGCAGAATGATTTCTTGCTACTGCAAGTTCCTCTAATGTAGACCTACTCTGAATGCTGCATAGACATAGTCTTAAAAAGCTTTCACCACTTTACATGGAGTATTTAATCTCTTTAAATAAAAGCATAGTGTATTAAGAACAAATTAACATATTAAAAATTACACTTGATTCACACTAGTTTATTTAGACACAGAAGCATATCTGTGACATATCATATTGACAAAAACTGAAGATGTAGGACTAAGTTTATTTTTCTTCTCCCTATATCCACACCATTTTAATAGAAAATATTTATAGAAATAAAACTATGAATGTTTTTTACACTGCATAAATAAGGAGGAAAAAATGTGTAAAAGCTTTAACAAGCAAATAGAAAATGCAAACCCATCTGTACATGTGTGATTTATCCATTAAAAGAGAAACAAATATGCTGTGTACATAAAATCCCAGGTATTGCTCTGATCTGTGACTTCCAATGCAATCTACAATGTGTGATTGTGCTATTTTTATTTCCCTTTTATAGACTACAGTTCATTTAATAGAGCTTAAAAGATTCAATTAAAAAAATCTCCAAAAATAATTACATAACTACAATGCATATTTTCATTGTGATCTCTTTGAGTGTCTTGGCTTTTACTTAGGGAATGAAAGAAAAAGAAATTATTATTATGACTGTTACTGATACCCTCTCTCTTGGGGGTTCTGGTGACTTAGAGCTATTAAAACTACATATTGATAAGGTGCAGGCAGCATATCAGCTACTAAGCTTATCAGACTTCAGCTGACTCCACTGTATTAGCAGTTGCTGTGTGCAGCCAGGAGGGGATTAAAGCAGCCTCCTGCTCAGTGTGCACCTCTGGGCTGGCTCTGGGGATCTGAGCAGTATTCTCACCCAAATGTCTAGTGCAACATCTTTGTGAAATGTGCACCCAAGAATCTCCCAAGTGTGCGTGGGTTGATTTTGAAACTATAGTTTTTCTCTGATCTCAGTGAGGGAAATGGCAGCCTCTCTAGGGCAGGAAAAATACTTTTTGGTATGTTCGTATAGCCCTTAGCATACAGAGTACCTACACTCAAGTGATATTTAAAGATACTCATATTTGCTGTTATAACAAATAAGGGAACTTGTTTTAGCCCCAAAGCTAATGAACGCTGGTTGCTGCTTATCTCTCAGCCTCATATGGCTGGGTTTTCTGATACCCCATACTGGGAGAGTGCTGGCAGAGATGTTACTGCTCTTGAGACATACTTGTCATATCTTTTCATGGTGCCTCAGAAGGATGGCCTTCAGCTTCTCCTCTAGTTAGGGGTTTTCTTGCATTCTTTTGCCAAACTTCAGGGAACCTAATATCTTTTAAACTTCATTTTCTTACCTGTTTTGGTTAAAATTTGCTAAGAGGCTTCAGAGTGGTGAGACAGCCATCAACATGCAAGTGTGTTCATATGCACATGTGCCAAGAGAGTCGGAGTTCACAGTCTCTGGAACTTAGGTAACAACACAGGTTTTTAACTGAGCTAACATCACTGTACACCTTGTAGTCAAGCCAGCATTATTTTTATTTTTTTTTTTTCCCCTTTTATCTCAGACATTGATTTCATACTCACTGGCACACTTGTAAGGGTCTGCCAGAGAATTTCTGTCGAAAATATCTGTAGTAGTTCAGAATTACTGGGTTTCATGTTTTCCATATACTGAACTCTGTTATCTCCTACCATTTCTTCAAAGGGGTTTTTAGGTTAGACTCTCTGCAGTTATTTTAAATTTTAGGATATCAACCCAGTTGTTCATTTTCTTTTAGGAGAGAAACTGTCATTTTGATGTGTTACGAGTTTTCCACATCGAAAAGGCTTCAAAGAAAAATGTTTAGACTAGCTCTTGATTCCTGTCTTAAAACCCTTGTTGGGTGTAAAAACAAACCATAGTCTTCACTTTAACTTGTCTTCAAGGGTCACAAAGAAAACTGCTGTTCATCTAACCAGTTTGAAGCTATATATAAAATACTAGTTCTTATCTTTGAACAAAAAGTCTTCATTATTGGTATCTTCACAGGGTTAGACTGTGATGGAAGACACAGGGAATAAAGAAAGGAGGGATGGACAAACAGAAAAAAAAGGTAAGAAAGAAAAGTTAAAAAAGTAATCCTTTCTTGCTATCTTTTCTCCAGTCTCCCTTCATCTGAAGACCAGGAGAAAAATGGTACACAGATATAACTCCTAATAGGCATTAGGATATGCAAATAGTGCATTCATTTGGTCTGCGGCATTTAGGTAAGAAAGTGAGGGATTTTAGAAAGTTTTTCAGAGAAATGGCTCCATAAGCTTCTGAGGGAATGGGTGGAAGGGCTTAAAAGGTAGAATTCACAGTGAGTTTTAACTGCAAGTATTTGAAAATCCTTTGTAGGATGCTGTTGCATTCATATTAGAAAGAGGATGGGCATGTGAAAGAAAACTGAGGCAAGAGCCCTGTTGGAGGATTCCAGGCAGTTAAAGTTTTGGAGTCCACATTTAGTAGGCCCAGCATTATGTTTTCAGTAAAGATGCCACTATATTAGAGGGACCTTGTTCTGACTTGAAGCTCCTAGAAATACAGCTGTTAGCATCAAAGGCTCTGGAAGTAACAACAAAAGCAGCAGCAGCGCAGCAACAAATCCATAATAATAATAATGATAGTCCAGAAGTCAGATTCTGGTGCCACCATCCCAAGAGGTGCAAACAGATCAGGAAGGAGAGAAAAATTAATCCCAAACCCCAAAATGATAAGGAATACTAGTGGTTTGTTTGTTGGGTTTTTTGTTTGTATTTTTTTTTATTCCCTTCAGGAGCAACAAGTAAGGCTATGATAAGTGTGCCAGATCAATATTCACTAGGTTTGATTGAATTGTATTGTGTTCTGTAATGTGTTGAAAGAATGACAACCTGCAGAAACTTGAAAAGCGTGCACTCTCCTTTTGACTGTAAATAGCTCATGTTCATGCACAAATGCACATTGAAGGAGAAGATGGAAAGATGACCAGTGAAATAGGCAGAAAAAAAAAAAACAAAGAAAAATCTCCATTCACATTTTTCTCTACATGCTATTTACCACACACACACACACAAAAATCTGCTTTTTATTACATGGAAGTCGTTCATCAAGTATCACTCAGGGACGTTAGTCTATATATACTTTTGTAAAGAAAAAAAATCGTTGTAGCATTCACATATATTATTTTTCCCACTTTATTTTTGCACATGAAAGATTAGTCATTTTAACTGATCTTGCCTGTGTTAGAGAAAAAAACACCACAGGAATTGAGGTTAAGATGGTACAAGAGGTAGCCTGAAGTTTAGTGATGACTTACCTGGTTTGCAAGGCTAGCTTGAAGCTCACATATAACATGTACATTTAAAACAGGAAAAGGATTTTACATCTAATGCAAGTGAGTGAAGATGTACATAAAAATAAATTGTATCCCATATATGCAGTTCATACAGTATATAAACCTGCACACATGCCTCTTTGTATAATATGTGAAATGTTGAGGAAATTTGAATATGTTTTTCTGTTTATCTGTCTGGAAGAAATTGGGCTGAGATTGACTAGAATAGCTCATTTTTGGGAAGGTGTTATAATGAAAATATATTAATTAATAATTATAAATTATTGGTTTTCATTGGCAGCAAAAAAACATCAAAGTTCAACTTACTTCAGATGGACTGACATTATTTTATATGACACAAAATGGGGTTTTCCATTTTGCATGCTTAATGATAAATAACCATAAATTTTGTTTTAAAGCATCCTGAAAAACTAGATTAAATGTTCATGTTAAGAACTGTTAAAATGAAGCTTCTCTCCTTGAAAACCCTACACCCCCTCCAAAACCATCAACATACTACTAACAAAAAATAAGAACTAAACCAAAAAATCTAAATTAAAAAAAATATGGAAAATTAGAAGGCTGGGGCTTCAGAAATGAGCATTTTAGCAGACTGAACCAGGATAATTACTGTCACATCATGCTTAGTGTTAAAATAAATAGGTTGTAAGGACAACAACAGGAATTATAAAGGAAAAATTGAGCTTCATTGTGATGCTGTATGCACACATGTCTTGGACTGGGAAACACGAATGAGGCACATTTGCTGCACTGATCTCCTCTGTACTAGAAAAGAGAAATTAAAAAAAGATCAGTGAATCTTCATGACTGGTGTGTTGGGAAGGACCACACCTTGGTGGCACTTTTTTCACTAACCAAAAAATATCAGGTGTTTAAACTATGTATGTAAGCAAGACTTGAACTCAAAATGCATGGGACAAACTCTACATCTGAGCACAGCATGATGAAGCACAGCTCTTTGCCTACCCTTCTGTGTGCTGAAATTGCTCCTGTGTAGGGAGATAACATAATGCCACACAGTTAACAGACATTGGGAAATATCTGGCTGAAGGAGAAGAGGCCATTGTGGTCAGTTTGCCAAGGAGCGTTTGGTGAAGGGAAAATAATGTGCTGAATGTAACGAGGTTTTATTATAGTGCTGCACTCCTGGTGCCCCATTGCCTACAGAACCAGAGGAAAAGCAGGGTTTTTACAATGGCTGTACCAAGGTCACAGGTATGACACTGACACATTTTTCCCACTGGAGACTGTGTGAAATTTAAAAGGAAATATTGTCTGGTGCTTAGCAATAATTAACAGTCTTTAATGTAATTAATGTATTGACAGTATCATCTACAGTCAAAATATTTGTTTGGATAAATGAACCAGCTAAGCACTAATTCATCTCATTGTGGTAGTGGGCTCCAGGCAGTGAAGGAATGTTGCCTACTGCAATGCTAACTGAGTGGAACAAATTCTTAGACTTGGGTTTTCTGCAATTAAAGCTTCAAGGGAATTTAAGGCACTAACAGTAAGGTCTGGTTTGGGCACAGTATGCCATGATAACAAGATCATGGTGTTCATTAGGGGACCTTATTCTAGCAATACACTTGATAGTCTGGCATGTCAGAGCACCACCAATAAAATAATTTCATTAAATAACTCAGAGGAAAATGACCTGCTGATAAAGGTGAAGTATGAGCAGAGAAGAGGCTGTAATGGAGTTGTATAGTGAGAAGGAACAAAGCAGACAACTTTTTGAGCCAGAATTCAGATGGTATATCATGAATATTTCTATAGGTACCTGATGATACTGATAGCATGAACTTTTATAATCTTGTGATTACATGGAGTACCTGTGATATTATCTAGTGATGTATTGAGCTTTGAACTTGTTTTCTGTGGTTTATTTAATTTTTCAGTCTTACAGTTCTACTCCTAATGGTCAGAAACATGATAGTTTTAGTGTTTGCCCTGTTTGGTATTATAGAAGATGAAAATTCAAAAAAGGCTTGTTCAGTGGGGTGAGAAGAGTTTGACTTCAAGATGATGTGTCAGTGTTTTCATGCTAATCTCGGATTTGCAAGACTTAGTTTATTCCCCTGACTGGTCATGTGCTTCCCATACAAACAAATCACTAGGCCTGATGTTCCATACATCAGAAATAAATAGCAGAGCTGGGATGCTTAGAACATCTAATTAATCCTGTCTGAGTGCAGGACTAATGAAGCTTTTCTGACTTAGCAATAAAGCTATCTGCCATGTCTTATCGCTAATTACCCTTCCTCTCCAGCCCAACCCTTCTGACTAGCAAATCTATGGAGAGCGGAGTGCCAGGGATATTTTCTCTTTTTATCTGTTCTCAGAGTCTGGCTTTCCCTTTCTCAAATTATCTGGCTTTCAGGACACTCTTCACAACCTTTTTCATGCAGGTCTCTGGATGTGTCATTAATCCTTTGCTTTGCATACCTCCTCTTTACCCTTCTCCAGATAATCTGCCTCATCAGCTAAGCATGTTAAAAACCAAACCAAACTAAACAAAAAAAAAAAACCAAACCAAACCAAAACAAAACAAAACAAACAAATAAACAAATTTTATTTGATTTTGTATTATATCTCATTATCTCATGCATGGTCCAGAACTGTCTAGTGAAGAGACTAAGAGACTACTTACTCCAGTGAAGGTACTCCATCCAGCTCCTTTGCTGTGGAGTTTAGTGAGGAAGGCAACAAAGTAGGAGTACTATAGAGCTGAGCCCTTCAGAAGTGTCCAGATAGATCTTGATACAGCTTGTGAGTGATATGTTCAGAAAGAACCAGTAACTCAGCCAAAATGTGCCAGGGGACTTCCCATATTTGTAGAAGGCTTTTCACAGTTTCACTATAAGATACTTTGCTGAAATCCCTCCAAAGTCCTGTTTTGAAGTTGGCCAGCTTTATTCTCCCCTTGTCTGTCTGCAAAAGAAAGTGTTGTCTGTTCTGTTCTTTTACCATGAGGGAGTTATAAAGCCAAGAAAAAAAAAATGGATTTTTTATGATTCACAGTTAGTCTTTTGCTTGATCTTGGGAAGGTACAACTTTTTTGAAATGCATGGTTTGTTTGTTATGAATTTTTAACTTCTTATTGTTTAAAGCTAGCCTATTTTGTGATTTGAAGCCTCGATTCCACATTTCAAAAAAAGAAAAAACCCAGTATACTATTGTTTACTGATTAGTGCCAGATGTAATTATATGCTTGTCTATATGGGGAAGTTGGCCTCCTTGAAATGTTAGAGAAATACTATTTGACCTCAAAATATTCTTGACATTTTCTTGAAAGATGTCTCCTCATGAGACCTTATTTCTAGTGCATTTTCATTTTTGCCATAGGAAAAAAAAAATGGTCTTCCAGTTATGTTTCCCCCACTATCCTGGAGCAAATTAAAGATAAGTTATGATTTTATTCCAGAAAGACATATCTTCTGCTGTGTCTTTGAGCACCCTTTCTTTGTCTTTCCCTTTCTTCCACAGATCTCACCTTCAACTCTTTTCTCATCTACACAGATACTGAAGTCCTCTTTTGAACAATATCTCAAATGGGCATTCTTGTTCTTGTCATTCCTTAGAAAAGTATAATTATAAAGGATCTTAGGTAGAAATAGCATCTAACCAATATTCTAAAGGTCCAGAGGAGGCAATTACAGAATGAAACTCCCCAAATTTCAGCAGTAAACTGGTATGAGAATTTATTTTAGGACCATCTATCTGCTGAAAAGCTTGATTATTCCTTTGTAGAGTGGTAAAATCAATAGAACTGCACTGTTGTGAAACCACCTAAAATGAAAACACAGCCTTGGAAAAGTAACCTGTTTTCCATTTATACTGTATAGTTAATTTTATCTTGAAGGTTTTTGTTACTGTTGGGTCCCTTTCTTTAAACAGATGGAACTGTAAATTTTCATTTTTACTTCTGAAAATATTTCTTTCTTTTATGACAAATATCCTACCATGTCTACACAGCACAGTACATCCCATGGTATGTTTTAAGACCTTGAGCTGACACTGAACCATGAGTGGATCTCTCTGTAGAATATCACCACACTGGGAAGAGATTCTTCCTCAATCACAGATTTCTGTACAGCTTGTGCAGTCACATTCATTTGAGGACCACACTTATGAGATGCAGAACTAATTACATCAGGTGTAGGCTTTGCTGTGATTCAGGCATGCAATTCTTCACACTTAGTTCCATGAGGGACTAGCTGCAAGTTCTTCAGTTAGCACTCCTTTTAGCACTGCATAGCAATTGAACCCAGTAGATTCTTGGATTTGGAAATCTAATGAATTTATTCTGTGTTGATTTAGTTTTGCTGCTATATTACATCAAAAACCTGCTGAACTTATTCCCCACTTTTAGTCCTGGATCTCCTTCATTAGAAATTTCACTACAGAATGGACGCAGTAGAACTCAGAGCCTCTGAGACTTGGCATAAGATAGATGATTCCTGCTGTGATTATGAAGTTGGATAATTCTTGTGATGATCCCAGTCCTTCAGTTTTTGTTTTTGTTGTATTCCTTCAGGAAATTTGTTCCCATTAGCTTATTAGTGATAGAAAATACTAATAAAAGCTTTGGAAGGTATTATTTGACCTCAAAGCTGAATTTAGGTCTTATTTCACCATATTTAAAATTGAATCATGCAATTTTGCTTCTTTTTGTGGCTTTTTACCTGCATTTTGTATCTCCTGAATGAGTTAATAACCAGCATATGCCATGAGCTGCAGGCACTCTGTAACACTATTGAAATTATCCAAAGCAACTGTCTTATTTCATATTTCTTGTCTGGAATATTTTAAAATCTATTTACACTGATATGCAGGTGTGGGTCAAACACTTAGCTTGGGGATCTTTATCTGGGTATTATGTTAGTGTATGTCTATTAGAACCAGAAACTGACTGTGCTTGTCAAGGCCAAAGAGTCTTCAAGTAGCACATGTATCAGTGTTGTAGTAGGGTTGGTGTGATGGTATACTGTGGGATAGAGAAGCCTACTGAAGTTACAAAAGACCTGAATTATTTTTCCTTACCTAATTAGCAGTGACCACCTATCCTATATTTATAACCAACTTTTAAACTTTTTTACTGTGAAGTCTATGATATTAACTTTAATCAAGAGTTTCAAACTGCTTCCAACAGTGATTTTAGGAAGTCTTTTTATTATAAATTAGATGTAAATGACAGGGAGTATTCATTCACACAGTTGTGGCATCTCAGCTGGGTGGTGTTAATTAACAGCCAAGACAAAAAGAGTTTCTTAAATAATTGCTTAGGTGTAATTGACCTGTGAACCAAGTCTATTTTGGTGCAGCTGACAGCGTGCATAGGTTCTTGTTTGACACAAAATATATTTTTTCACAGTATTTTTGTTTCATTGTTGTAATTATTCTTTGTTGTTGTTGTTGTTGTTGTTATTGTATGACATGCTACATGTATAAGGCTAAAATATAACTAAAGAAAAGTACCAACAGTTGTTATTTGAGGTACACCATTTTACCAGTGCAACGATAGTACTTAAAAGGATTTCCTGAAGTTTTAATCCAAATTCTGATTTCCTATTTTTCATGGTCTGAAATCAGTAAAGGAAAATACTGAAGACAAGTAGTCATGTGACATTTTCTCATAGTGGCTATTAGAAAAAGTGTATTGAATACGGTGCACAGGTTCATAGTGCATGTTAGAAGGTTCAGGAGAATTTGGGGAGGGAGATGATAGCCTGTGAGCAGAAACTGTAGGGAAGATTTATTGCATTAATATCTCATGAAAATGTTTCTTCAAAGTAGACAGTTTCTTGAATTTTAGGATTTTTTCTATT
The DNA here is from genome assembly GCF_963662255.1 of Cinclus cinclus. Taxonomy (NCBI): domain Eukaryota; kingdom Metazoa; phylum Chordata; class Aves; order Passeriformes; family Cinclidae; genus Cinclus; species Cinclus cinclus. The sequence goes on along the minus strand of NC_085046.1, from coordinate 85,086,583 downwards.
AAATGTATTGTTACTTATTTTAGTGACAGAATGATTAGTCTTACTCCAATGCCAAGTATGTATTTTCACTTACTGGAAAAAAAGTAATTTAGCTAGGCTTAAGGTTTTCTGAAGATGATTATTTGGAGAGAAATTCCTCAGAGCCCATAGTAACACCATGAAATTACATTAGCTAAAGTAAATTATACAAGCATAAGCAGATTTTCTTGTATCACTAAATTATTACTCTTAAATTTGATATTTCTCCCCCCCTTTTTTTTTCCTCACACTTTGAGACAATTGGGAAGTGGGGTGCTCAAATATTAAGAATTGTCTAAGAGGAAAATACAATACTTTGCTTGTGTGCTGATAAGAAGATAGGATAGCATACCCATGAAAATTACTAAAAGAAACTGATGGGACTTTAACTGTCATGTTCCAGGGACTGAGAGAAGTTGTTTTGCTGAATAAGGTAATTTTGGGATGAAAGGCTAGAAATTTTCTTGGAAGTTATAAATTGGCTTACATGCAGCTGTGAGCTGCTCTACCACCATACATAGACTGAGCAAAGGGGATAGAAATCTCTTTATATATATTTTGGAGTTGTCAGTATTGGAAACAGCTGCTGAACCTGCTAATGCCACATTATTACCCCATTGCAGAAAAACAGTAATTTAAAATAATCAATATTTTGTAAGATAAATTGAGTTTCTGCTATTTTTCTCATTGCCTACCTGCTGTGAGCATAGGACTGTTGGGATTTTCTTTAATCAAGAAGCTTCCAGTCATTCTCCATGTCTGTCTGTCTCTCCCCATCTCTGTCTCACACATACACATACACACAGAGAATATTTGAAAATTACTAGTACTGCCATCAAGCCAAGAGGTAGCAACACTTTAATTTATAGCCTGCTCTCCTATTCATACCAAAAGCAGCATTTAAGGTAAAAGAGCTGTCTATCAATTTTGCTATTTCAACTCGCTTCTGAAATGAACCTCCAGTCTCTGGGGCAGCTGCCTATTGCAGGGATGCCTTGTGAAAGAAACAGAAATGCCAAAACTCAGTAAACAACATAACAGTCCTTCTTTCAGTAATGGTGGAATCTTCTCTGATACAGAGTGTTTGAGACCTGACAAAATTTAGATTGAATTACATCGGTATTCAGAAGGTTGTCCATATAACCTCCCTTAAAAGAAAGCAGCAACATCTTTCCACCTGCTAAACCCTCCAAGAGAAGTACAATCCTGAGAAGATTTAGTTATTTAATAAAGACCAGTGGAATCAGTTTCTTCCTGCTTAGAGCTTTTAAAGAAATTTAACTCTTCTATAGTTCACAGTTTGCTAAAATATAAGAACATAAATATGTTTGGTTTTTTTACTTTAAACAAAAATCCTCACAAAAAAACGCCTTTAATCTTAAATTTAAGTAAATAATAACATTTAGATGGGGTGAAATAAAATCAAATCAGAGACTGTATTTTGTTCTGTTATAAAGGAAGCTGCTGATTTCTGCAATTATACTGCTAACAGAGTTGAAGTAATTAATGGAATTACTCCAGATTTTTGAGTGTAGCTGAATGTTAACTTTAGATGCAATAGAAATACATTACTGAGACTAAAGGAAGTTTGGAGGCAGCCCCTCCAGTTGGTGAAAGTTGGTGAAACCACTTTATTTTACATAGGTAAAATCCAGCACAACTTTGGTAGAGTCGCACTGTTCCCCCCCCCCCCCCCCACCCCTTCCTCTTTAGAGCTGCAAAACCTAAATCAAATGCCCTGGTCTTGAACTTGAACTACGCTTGAACTACAGTCACCACATGAAGTGAAGTTTGACAGTTCTGTCTGCTCTTTTATTGTACAAAAAATCAGGAAATATTTTGTTAATTTCTTACATATAATTCTAATGGAAATTGTTTTATCCACTCGTTGTTGCATTGTATGTAGATTATTTGGGAAAACTGAACTCTGGATAGTCTATTTAAATTATAAATAACCTAGTTTTATTAGTTTTATATTAAACTTGCTCAATCTTGGCAATAAAAAGAGTGTCAGCTTTCTGAGATTCAGTTGTCATGTACCAGCTGGAGTACATCTTCCTCAGATTGAATATTTTCACTACGTATTGTTAACTCAGCCCAATTATACCAGCTGTAATTAACTGAATTTCTGTCCATCTCCCTGTCTCCATCTTTCCCTAGGCTGAGTACACAAAACTTTCGAGAAGATTTACAAGAAGAACTTGAAAGGAAATGAAAGTGAAAGGAGATGTCTTGGAGTCAGGAACTGGGAATTGGCACAATTTATTGCTGTAGACTAAAACTTTAATCTTTGCAACATTTTAAGTAAGATATACGAGAACGTAAAATTTAGCTAAATACTAACATACAATGATTTTATTTGGACTTGTGCAGTACTATGCTAATGTGAAATAGAGTACATATTAATAAAATGCCAAGGGAAGAATATGGAATTACGAAGGGTGGGTGGATACAAACTAAATAATATATTAGAAGTAGCTGAGGGGTATCTGTGGGGCATAGAAATTAAAATGTATGATTTTAAGTGAATGTTTGACTAACTGATGGGAATAGATAGTTACTGATTATTAGGATGAGTTAACAGAGACAGAAGGGAGAGGATGACACCACTAATGTTTCAGATGTGTATGTGCATGTTTCAGGGGCACCTTGAGATAGCTGGGGGATGTCCAGTCGTAAACATTTGAGGGTGACAATTTTGTCCTAAATGAGTGATATCTAGTGCAAGGGATGCGTATGTCAGGGGAAATGCCTTAGTGTCAGGAAAAGAAGATAAAATATCCTTGGCAGGCTCCAGCAGAAAAGTGCCTGTAGCTGGGAAAGAGTCAGAGCTGGGTGGACAACTGGGGCAAATGAACCTTGTGGTCAGCAGAGAACACACACAGGTAAGAGTGATCAGTGGAAGAAACTGACCACTTTACAGACAAGTCTGGGCTGATATTAAGCATTTCTCAGCTTCTATATCTTCATACACATTCTCCTTCCAGATGATTTTTGTCTGTGAAAATCAAAAGGGAAATAGCAAGATCAGAGCTCTCTGGCATTTTGGGGATGTCAGGAGTGAAAATGCAGGCCAGCAGCATGCCTGTTATTCCATGCTAAAAGCCATAAAGTCAGATGGGCCTGCAAGTGTGAATATCCTGTGATGTGTCTGAGACTTGGAAACTTAGATTTTTTTCTTACTTCATAGCTTTGTAGCAGCTACTCTGTCAGTTTGAAGTGATTTTGAAAATGTCACTATTATACTTAGGAAGTAAAATGGGATTTATTTAGTTTTGGTATCCACTAATTGTTCATGAAAACATATATGAAACATCTCTAACTTGTTAATTTCAGAAACGTGATCTTGTGCATGCATGTGCATGCAAGGAAATTATGGAGACACATTTTTTTAATATTATTTTCAAGATTAAGGGCAAAAAAAATCTATTTAAGTATTAAGTAGAAAAATAGCACAATTTTGGGACTGAATCAGCTGCATTTTTAAACAATGGAAACTTGTAAAAAATTGAAACTAGGGTAGCATAAAAAAATGGAAAGGCTCCATGAGAAACTTGGTAGTATACTATTTTTAACCATAAAACCTTTGGAGAGCAAATAAAACCCCTCAAAACAAACCCCAATGTTTAGCAAAATGTTATGCCTGTGTTTTCATAGAGAACCCATAGATATGCAGGCAGAGTTCAAATGCTGGTCCTTCATTCTTTTAGAGGATGAAGAAGTACTAAATTCCCAAATCACCAGGACCAACTACAGCTCGTTAGTCATGGTCATGCACTGGAGTTCTCCAGCACTGTTACAAATTGGTGATTTGTCTCTCTTTAGCTTAATCAAATGATTAATAAACTATGCTGAACAAATGGCAATCTAGAAGCTGAGAAGAGTATGATATCCAAGCCTTTTTATGGGCTTCCAGACAGATTGGAAGACCATCCATTTCCTCATGTATAGCCCAGGTCTTGAAAGCACAAAGTTGTCGGGCTCAAATGATGAAATGTTTTTATCCAGCTCTACTGTCCTTCTCTGTTGTTAAATTGTCAATTAACAACTTAGGAACATGTAGTTTTGAAGTTGATATAAGGCAATCTTTTTAAAAATCTTGATTTACTATGATGTCTGAACATGATAAACCATTGATTTGTATAACAGGGCAAGGATATATCATCAGGAATCTCTATATTTTTGCTCTGAAAATATAATTTATCATATTTTTCGACAGGTATAAATCAGTAAAGATTTAAACCATTTTTGTAGTCTGTTAGTGAACACTAGCTGAAAATCTATCCCACTTTTAGCTGGATATAAATATAATGTTTGGGAAAAAACTGAGTTCTATAAGCTACATTTGCTGTTTGAAATGTCTGAGAAATTAAAATAATAAAATATAAATTTATGGACATTGAGAAGCCACAGCTTCTACATGCAGGGTAGGATACCTTCCTTTTATATATTGCTGGGTTGAATTTTACAGCAGATATATACTGATGTTATTAACCTGAAATGAAGTTGTGTTTGATTTCTTAAGCTTTTCAGTTTTTATAATCTTTTTGTGTCTAAACCAAATAGGTACTTTTTTGTATATCTTCTCTTTCTCTTTTTCTTCCATATTTCTCAATCACCCTAGCTTTACATTATTTGGTGGTAGAATCATTGGTTGAATTTAGGCCTTGACAAATTCTGAATAAATTAGTAAAAGTCTGTGAAAAGGCTGGATGGTAGGTTTTCTTGTCTCTATTTGTACTTTGAGTTGAATATGTGCGAAGGCTTTTCTTTCATTGTTCATTTTTAGCATAAAATCAACAGAACTACCAGAGGGAAAAAAAACCAAAACATCTGACTCACCCAGCACCTAATAAAAAGCTGTTTGATTTTCAAGGCTACACGTTTTAAATAATCTAAGTTTGTGTTGGTTATTATACTTAAGTATAATTTATACTCAACTACAATGAAGTTTTATAAACATGAATCAATTAGAAAAAGCTAGATCTTTCCTACTCTGAGGTATTTAAGTGAGAGGTAAGATTCCTGTGACTTATGTTCCTGTCTCTATTGCACTTATTCACCCTGACCTCTTTCCATAGTTGATACCACCAATGTTGTCAACAAAGTACAAGCTATGAGTTGCTTCTGAAACAGACCCGATGAGCCATTTGTTAGACAAGGCTGTTTCTCCTGTGTCTCTCTATGGAAAACACATCTTGAATAAATTAATTGTAAACATTTACCTCAAGTCTTTAAATTAATCTGAGGTGTGTAGTATACACTTCTGTCAGTGGGGTGACAAATGTCCTTGTGTAGATACATATTTCTTCTCTCCCTATACAGAGACACTTTTGATAATCAGTCTTGCAAACCAGGCTAGGTACTGAAATTCTGCATGACTGAAACTATATGGATCATTCTTCCATGTGCTCACTTTCTGTAAATGCACTCACTTTATGAAAAATGCAATCACTTTGTACCAAGGTGAATTTCATGTCATTGTTACAGAGTACTTTTTGCCCAGATTTTGGGAAAAGTATAGCCACAGAGGTATTTTTATACCATTTTGGCAATCATGAGACAATAGCAAGGGAAAGAACCTCTTGAAAATGTTTTAAGATCTCTCTTACTCCTACCTTTATTTCATGTTGTACTGATACCAGTTGCCATATGGATAAAATTGTACGGTGGAAGTATATAGGATTAATCCCTTTGATTTCAATGAGCTTTAGGTCAGATATAGTTCTAATTTGTATGAAAGTAAATGCAATTTTACAGGTATTGTTTACATATCTCTTAAAGAAGGAGTTCCAACATCACTTCAGAAGTATTATTAAAGTTAAATTGTGCTTTTATTGAAGGTCCTTGAAAGGATCTTAATTGCACATCACTTAGCCTATACAAATCAAAAAAATTCATTGGAGGTCCATCTGAAAAGTCACAGTCTTTAGAATAGTCATCTAAGTGAATGTCTTGTAAACACAATTAAAGTGTATTGGGGTTTAAAATAGAAACTCAGAAATATTAATATGGTAGCACACCATTAGGTTCTGACTTCATTGATATTGTAAATCTTGAGTGACAGTATAGGTGCCAGCAGAGACCTTCATTAGAGTAAGAGGGATTTGGGTTTCTCTTTATAAATGACACTGCATGGAAATTGCTTATCAGGCTTAATTTAAATATTAGCATCTCTTAGACTGCATAATTTGGTTTAAGTCTTCAGGACAGTATTGGCAGGAAGCTCACTGAGAAAACCGTGTTTCTGGCCAGAGCACATGGAATATGTCAACCAAAATAAGGAGTGGCTAAAGGGCTGAATTTCTGAACAGCATCTATCTAAACCATGCTTTTGCTTTCCAGATTGCAGAGCAAAGAGGCAAAATAAAAACAGCTAATGAGAAAAACACTGATAAGGAAGAAAAAAATAAAACAATCAAGGAAGCAAGCAAACAAGGAAAAAAAATCACGTTTTCTGAGCCTCCTAGATGTCTTCTAAAAATGGGGAGGGGCAGGGAACTAGGTAGTGACTCTTTATTTCAGGTGGAAAGTAGCTATGTTTGATGGCCTATACAGATCATCTTACCCTCTTTTAAACTCTCTAGTTTAACTTGCTTTTTCAACTCACCTTTCTCCCTTTTTATTTTTTTTAAATCAAGTCACTCAGAATTCTGTATTGAATTTATTTATATATCACAGCAGAAATTTCTTTGTTTTGTGGGCTTTTCTTTTTATTGATAATGTTGTTACCAAGAAAAAAAACCCCATATTTTGTTCAAATTTTGATGAAATGAGCACTCCCAAGCTAACTTAAGCATTGTCTTTTTCTTTTCTAGTAACCTCTGAGGTTTTCCCTCTCTGCCTAGGCTTAATGTAGCTTGCAAGCATCTTGCTTATGTCAGAAGGATAGTTTGTCTTACTGTTATGCACAAGCATACAAAGAGACAGTGACCTGGACAGTTTCTATGACCAGCACATAATTCTGGCACTTGAATGGTGTTACATGTATCATATTTTTTTTTCTGTCTGTAAATTAAAGTTCCTCCAGTTTCTTGCTTAAAAATATAAAAAATAAAATATAAAATCCCATCCTGTATGAAGATTTATCTCCATCAGAATTTTCTCTTACTTCACATGTCATCTGTGGTTTTGAAAATTTAGATACAGCTTCATCTTGCCCTAAGTTTAGCAAATATTTCTACTAAGTATCTGCTTTGTTTTGTCATTAAAGAAATTGTGCATAAAGAAAGATTACTTTGGCATTGTGATGACCTAGCAGCGTATATATTAGCCTTGTTAGCTGACTTTTTAATATACATGGCCTGAGATGCTATCCCTTGTCATGGCTGTTGAAATAAAAAATAAAAATGTTAGACAGAGGGAAATCAAAAACCCTTAAAACTTCCCAACTGCATGACCTGCAACAGCTATTTTCAGTGTCATGAGTAATATTGTTTAGGATGGCAAAATATAATTCCCAAAATGCAATGCTGTGAAAGTCTGTGTCCCCTAAGATGAACCTGCACAACTATGACAGATGTTCACCAGCTGGAGGACATGATTTTAACATGTATCTGTTGAAAAAAATAAGAAAGTGAAGGTTTTCCTAGTGTGATATTAATGAACATGGAGAGCTGAAGCAGTTGCAGAGAAGCATTAAAGATCTGTTTCTAATTGTGATTTCTCTTCAGTTTCAAGGTGATTAAAAGTGATCATTCAGACATTAATATTTTTCAGTGCAATACATATACACTTAAAACACAATATTTACCAGTTTAGAGAATTTAACAGGACTGAGAGTAGTTTTTTGTTTCATATTATCTAGTATTTAAGGAAATTAAACAACATTTATACAACCCAAATTCTTAATACATTAATAACAATTTCCCATTGATTACTAATGTAGAGAGGCTTTTCAGCATTTCTTTTGTTTTGTAAGATGCCTCTTCACTCTACAAGTCCTTTACATCAGATGGTCCTCTACAACTCTGTGAAGAAAGCAGAGTACCTCACTTCCAAAGAGAAACCCTAAGGCCTGAAAAACAATTTCTTCCTTCAAGGTGTTTCATACTCCAAAAACAATTTGCATCATTCATCTTGTTGAATTGAACAGATCTTGCTCACAGTTTGACCATGACTAACTAATACACCACTCTCTCTCTCCCTCAATATTGAGTATGTATGAGTTTTCCAACCTGTGTTATTCTATTTAGTTTATGAACTCAGCATATTTTTGGCCAGCATTAATTTTCTCTAATTCAAATTCAATATAATAACTTAAGAAGCCTAGAGCCAAATTCTGGTGTCCTTTGAGCCTCAATATATAATAGATTATGGTTTAAATCAGAATTTAAAGGGGCAACTCTTTTTAAGAAGCCACAGCTGATCATATAGACACCATAAAATAGCAGTAAAATGATATGCTTTTGTAAATATGTGAGGTGGAGGGTTTAAATAAAACCTTTACTGATGAAGTGTAAGCTAGCATGCTTTATCTTTGCAAATGTATGCACAAATAGCTAAAGTACCTTACATTTTAAACAATAAATTATGCTGCTCCAGCCTGACTGCATTTCATCATCTGTTAATAACTTTCTTCATGCTGAAAGGCACAATGTCAATGTTATTTATTACTGAAATGGCTCTACTTGCCACAATCTCTAATATGAAGAGATCAAGCACCCGGTATTCTGCTCCAAATTCAGGAGAAATTCCATTTTATCAAGCTTTATCTTTTTATAGTCGGGGTTTTTTTTCTTCACACTGTTTACATGAATGAATTTGGGAAACTTTATCAACTGGCCATTTCAGTTAAAGTGATAAGGAAAAGCTGAAGAGCACAAGCTTTAGTGTACTACTAAGATAAAGACATTCAATGTGATTTTGTTTAGTGCACAATATTTTGTTCTTTTTTGCTATTTTATCCCCTTACAAACTCTTGTCTTTTATACTTTAAAGTTATGTATGAACTGTAATGACTGGAGAAGGTAAAATTTATTTCCTTTATATTCTTTACCTACTGAATCTACCTTCTGATTGTTCATCAAGCTGTCCAAATGAATAAATCAGAGAAAAAGGTCAAAGTGTTCTGTGAACACTGGGTGATGATGGCTGTTCTAAACACCTGCCATTTCAATACCAGCTTATCTACCTCATTTGGATGACTGTCTGGGTTTCCAAATAACCAACAGGACTTTTTTTTTTTTCCTGTGCTATGGTTTTATTCTTCCAAATGTGGATACAATCAAAATTTACTAAAGTCACTTTGCCCAAATGGTGTTTAAAAGAGTTAATCACTCTAATCCCTAGAAATCTCTTTTCTATCAAGACTGGTTGTCAAAAGCAGTTTCATTTTGCCCTACTTGCAACATTCAAAACATAAAGCCTGGAAGAAATTCTGAAATGCAAATCTGATTGAGGAGAACAATCTGAGAGGATGGAACTTCATAACCTGAAGTTAATATTGGACAATTAAACCCAATATGTAAATGGATCAAAACTTATAAAAGCGTGAAATCCTGTGACTGGTCATCCATCTTGGGTCCATATTGGGTGTAGCCTCAGCCAGGCTCCTGTAATATCCAAGGTGTATCCTTTGAAGGCCTTTTAATAAATACCTACTTTATTCCTTTAACACTGTCTAGCCTCTGTACCAGGTAGCCTCATTAGTCATCACTGAGACCTTTTTTGAAATATTTTCTTCTATTCTTTAACTAGTATGGATTTTTGAAGTGCAGATTTTTTTTGTTAAATGGAAGACCTACATTTTTCCAAACAGTCCTCATATCAACAGAAGCTGTTATTTTTTATTAGTGTTTTACTTTTTCTGTTTTTTCTTTTTTTTTCCTGATAAATATTATAGCTAAATAATGGTTGAATAGAGTCTTTCTGTGGAAGAGGCGAGAGGAAAATTTTTATAATAAAGTTACATGATATTGAGTTTTATTGAGATGCAAAGTCAATTTTTTATTCCACATCCCTTACAACACTTGTCTTTTCTATAGGTTAATTCACAGCCATGGTGTTCTACTCATTGCACAATTTAATTCCATACTTTAATGAATTAACACTGTGGAAAACAGAATTGCACGGATTCCTGCAATTCATTTTAAAGTACAGTCTGTTTATGAGATCAAGCACTCAGCAACTGGGCTTTCCATGGCTTGGGATTTCAGAAAGCAAGGTAGGAAATAGTGTCTTAATACTTCTCAATACAATCCTTATTTACACTTCTAATCACTGGCTGTGATTTTCTTAATTCACATCTGTTAAAAGGGGCCAAACCCAAAGGAAACTATGAGAGCATTTCTACATTCATTTACGTATTGATCTTACACAACCACTGTGTTTTTCATACTTACATGCAACATTTTAATGTCCAAATTCAGAAATCTGGTCATGAATTCAATTAATGTAGAAAACAAAATGAGGATATGAATGAGGATATAATAAATCTAAAATTTAAGTCTCCACTGCATTTTCAGGATGCCACATTTTTAAGTTTTAACAGAATAAATCATAAATATGTACAAGCACTCTATATTTTTATAGGCATTTAAAATTCGGTGGTGTTAAAGTGAACATAGGGGAGAGGTCCTGAGGGATCAGTGGTTCATTGGCAATGAAAAATGTAAGAGGGTAAAAAAATGTACGAATCTTATGTTAACTTAGTCTTGGACATAAAAGTAAGTACTATTGAATTTGCATGTAGTTCACTGTGCTGTTGAAAACCCTTTATTTCTAAAGAAATATCCTTTATAGAGCAGGAGTGCATGACCTGTGAGAGAGATGATGTAAAGATTGAAGGGAAGAGACAGTTTGCCCTGCTCTCAGTCTTATTATCCAGTTTTTCAAAAGCAATTAATGATTTGAAGGAACCTTGGTGATTTTAGAAGGTCTGTTGCTCAGTATTACTAGAAACTATACATTCTTGGACATGTATGTGACCAAACTTCTGCATCTTAACAAAGCTTTTTCTTTAAGTATTCCCTACAGATTAGGTGTAGACTTGGCTTGAGAAACAGGAAAAATCTTCAACACACACAAATGAATCACAATTTGGAAGTTTTCCAAACTTCCTATCCTGTGATCATGCAGCAAGTCCATGGGCTTCTGTGAAGCTGGGCAGCCATACAGCTCCAGAAAAGGTAGGGGACTAAATGTGCATTACTGCACAGCACTCACCAAGTGTGGAGCATGCCTCTTCCCTCCTAGGGAAGTGCCCCTTCCCTGAAAGAACAGCCTGCTTAGCCACAAGGTCACAAGTGTACATTCCAAGAATAAAGACAAGCTTTCCTGAATGCTGTGCCTCCACTTAGTTTTGAAAGACTTCTAACAATTTGACTGAGCTATAACATAAAATGTCTTAGAAATGAAGCCATGATATATAAAGATCTAGTGACCTTTCAGCTGGGACTTGCTGACAGGGTAAATATTACACCATCCTGTGTGGCATATGCTTTGCACTTAGATGCACTAGATGAAGTGTTGAAGGCCACCACATCACTTTTGGTGGGACTATGACTATATTTGGCCCTGTTCACCCTCATCAGCAGACCCACAGTCTTCACAGACAAGGTAAAAAAATAAAATAAAACTTTTCACTTTTAAGTACAAACTAGTTTCTCTAATAAGACAATTTCAAACTGGGGAGTCTGATTTTTCCCTCATTACTCCAATCTCACTCTGGGGTAGAATTTTGAATTCTGAAGAGCTATTATTGATTCACATACTGGCATATATGAAGAGAAGTTAGGCCCAGAGATTGTTCTTTGCCAGTGTCAGATAACATTTGAGCACTGCCACCAACTAATAATATGTGCTCACAAAAAGGTTCAGGCTGCTGGGATAATAGATAATTACAGCCACAATTGTCCAAGCAAAGAAATACCCAAATCTCCTGTAGGAAACCATGAATACAGTGGGACCAATGAGTACAAAATTAAATGCCTGGCTTCAATAAATATGGAAAGAAAACTTCTTAAAAGTTTAGAATGTCATTAGCGTGCTATCTTTTGAAGGATTTTTTTCCTTCTACTTTCTCCAAAGCACACCTATTTAAGGCTCAGAACAATCCAGGGGACTGCTGCTTCAGTGTGTGGTTATAGTTCAAAATGCAAAAGTTCTCTTAATTTCACAATGAAAGTGGAAAATAGAATTTCTGACGATTTTTCAAACATAGCACTTTCTTTAGGACAATGTCTAAAGGTGAAAATATTACTTCAGCAGCTTAAAAAACCCACTTTTAAATAGCTATGAAAAAGAATAATAATGGCTTCTACTTTCAAGGTGAATTGCATATAATCTTTTTGTTTTGTATTATAGTTCAAATAGATTTGATCATTATTTTAGTTGTCCTCAGGGTTCCTGAAGTAATGTTTAACGTCATCAAAAGTAAAGCAAAAAGAGGGACAAAAATGCAAAGAGGTATAGAATCATAGAATAGAATCACAGAAGATCCTGTGTCAAAAGGGACTTGCAAAGATCATCAAGTCCAACTCCTGACTTTGCACAGGGCAACCTAAAAGTTACACTATGCCTCTTGCAGCACTGTCCAAATGCTCCTTTGAATGGCTTCAAGCCATTGCCACTTCCTTGGGAAGCCCATGTTGGAGCAGGCTCCTAGCAGGGAACTTTAGACACATGAAATGACAAGCCATGGCTAGAGCAATTTTTCTGGTACAGCTTGTGACCCTGTGGGTGGCCCACATTGGAGCAGGCTGTTTTTGAAAGACTGCATCCTGTGGAAAGGGACCCACATTAGAACAGCTCATGAAGAACTGCAGCTTGTGGCAAGGATTCAGGCTGAAGAAGTTCATGGAGAGCTGTCTCCAATTGGAGGGACCCTGCACTGGAGCAGGGAAGAACTCCTCTCCCTGAGCAGCAACAAAGATGACCTGGACTGACCATAGCCCCCATTCCCCCTGTCCCTGTGCTGCCAGTGGGAAGGACATAGGCACCAAGGAGGATGGGGTCAGAGGAAGGTGTTTTTAAGATTTGATTCTCTTCTCATTATCATACGTGGATTTGATTGGTGATAAATTCAATTAATTTCCCCAAGATGAGACTGTTTTGCCCATGACAATCCTTTCCCCTGAATCAATGAATGATCTCTCCCTGCCTTTATCTCAGCTCATTAATCTTTCATTTTATTTTCTCTCCCCTGTCCAGTTGCAGGGGGAGTGAAGCAGCAGTAGTTTTGGTGGGTACCTGGTGTCCAGCCAGGGCCAACCCACCATGCAGTCACTGCTCTACCATTGCTCTACTAGGACTATCACCCTCTCAAAGCAAAGCTCATGTTGGCCCCAGGCCAATTTGTCTTTGATGAAGCTGTGTTGACTAGTCACTGATGTCACCTTGTTCTTTATGTACTTCCAAGCCATCTTCTGGCAGAAGGGAAGGGCAAGAGCTTATTCCTGGAAGCCTGCCAAAAGTCTGCTGTTCAGGAACTTCTTCTCATTCTTCCAAAAAAGTGTGAGAAATCTTCCTTGGAATGGAGAAGAAATAGACCAATAAAGTGATGAGAAGTTTTGCTCTTTGTAAGAACAAACAGAGCAAGGGTTCACCTCAGACCGAACCACTACCATCTCCAAAATCCAAGGCCCTCTCTCTATGGCCTCCAACAGGATCCTTGCAAAATGATGGAACAGACAAGGATGTCAGGCCCTCCCCTTCCCTCTGTGCACAAGAAAAGGCACCTCTCCATGCTTCAGGGACAGGGCCAAGCGACAAGGAAGAAGAGCCTTTTCAACATTTAACAATAGGCAGTTATTTTATGGAGTGCAGGCAGAGACTTTGTGCAGCCTGACTGAGCTTCCTTTTTTCGCCAGTGGGATGTCTGGATGCTTTGACCCTTCTCAGCCACTGTTGAGTGCAGGAGGGTGTGCCCCTTACAGGATGCCAGGTAAGAAGGAAGGATCACTGAGGATCCCAACCATCCTGGGATGTTGTTACTACCATCTTGTCTAGGGCACAGGGTAGGGAGAAGGCTAGAGCCCAGTGCTCATGAGGGGAGATGGAGCATGGTCCCTGTGCTCAAGGGACAGCAGAGTAGTTCCTGGGAGAAGCACAAAGAGAAAAGCCACTTCCCAGAAGGAGTAAGTGGAATCAGAGGAGGAGGAAGACTACCCAGAATAGCATGAGAATGCTTGTGATTGCTCATGAGACCAATGGCATGCAGTAAAGGATGTGGCTCTGCTGGAGAGCTGCATGAGGCCCAGGTGTGTGTGTGCCAAAGGACTGATGGAGTCAGTCACCATCCACATGAGTGATTGCTGTGTGACTGATGGTTTGGACTCTATGAATATGGATCCACCAGGGAACAGTGAGGGGCCCTGTTGTGTCAAACTATCGGAGAGTTTTGTGAGGACCATGCATATTACCCATCAAAGAACAGTGAGTCATGAGTGGCAATCTGGCATAAAAATAGAGCCCAGGGGGTGGACCACCTTGAGATGAAGAACTCATGGATGTGGACCTACCTGTGACAGGGCTGTTCTTTCATGACCCTAACATACCTGGGGTGCATTCCATGAGATCACACAAATGGTTGTCAGAGCGATGCCTGGACAGTTCCCAGACAGGAGAGCAACCTCTGCACCCAACATTAGCAAGGAAAGGAGAAAGTTTGGACATCCCGCAAGCTCACCCTTCTGAGCAGTAAACAGTTCATTTTATGAAATTCAAGGGTTGTGTGGGCCCTTCTTTCTCATCTCCATCACCTTCTGTGTGAACTTTGTCGACTTACACTATATTTAATGCACCTGAGGTTTTGGTTGGCCACTTTGAACACTAGCCCCCATTGTTGTTTCATACTGAGGTAAGAATCAATCACTAGATTCCTTTGTGTAAGGCTGCAGTCCAGCTTCTTTTTCTCAGTCTATACATATATCCAGCATTACACTGTCCCCCAAATGCAGAACCTGGAATTCATTCTTGTTCAATTTCATATGGTTGGTGATTACCCATTTTTGGTAGCTTTTCCCCTCCTTACCTAGAGAGTATCAACCATCCTCAACTGCAAGTTTTATGAAGTCTAGTCCCTCCTTCATGAACAGCACAACCTCTCTACCTCATCTGTCCTGACTATTTTTCCTGAAGAGCCTTTAAGAATCCATCGTAGTACTGGAGCCATAGGATTTTTCCCATAAAATCTCACTTAATGTGTTCTGTTCCACTCTGCCCTCTTGAGCCTTAGTCAGGCACTGATCCAGACTGAAATGGCAGTGGCCAACTGCATGGCCTGCCCCAAAATGGCTGACTGACCTCTTGGTAAGCCCTGAAATAGTGCCAGCTGACCATGAGGGTCCTGTGGGACACATTAAAGAGCAGGTGTTCTCCATGTGTGTGGGGAAACCTTGGTGGACCAGAGCAGATAAAAGAACAGTGACACCTGTGAAGCGGTGTGCTCAGCTACCCTGACTTAAAAGCATCTGAGAGCACACTGGGTCCTACGGTGGTGGCTATATACCTTTTTGTCTTTTCCTTTCTCTTTTGATTTCTCCCAACTACTTCTCCACAAAATATGTTGTAAGCCAGATAAAAAACTTCCAGACAATGCCTTAGTAAGGGCCTTGTTGTATCTGGAGAAGTTAAAGTTTGCTACGTTAAAATTTGTGATGTGCCTTACTTTGTCTGGAAGTTGTTTTAAAATTTGCCAAGTAGCTTGCTCTACCTTAATGCTTGGAAGTTTACAAGTAAAAATTTTTTGTTTAACCTCCTGAGAATTTTGTTGTTTTTCCCACATATTGCCCACAGCACATCAAGCTACCTTACCCTGAACCCACCAAGCAAGCCAGGACATTACAACAACTAAGAGGAAAAATCTCTTAAGGGGGATAAATGATCCTCTTTTTCTTAAAATGTTTATGTCTCGATCTGATACGTAGGGAAAATAACGTGTTCATGTGTCTATTACCTTTGGTATGTGGTCTTGAGTCTGGTTTCAGATTTTCATAGAGATGAAGGTTTAAGGCTTAAAATATTTTTCCTATCCATGGGTTTTCTAGACTTCTGTAATTACTGCATAATTTGAAGCTGAACCTGAAGGTTTCTGACTTGGTAACACTGTTTCAGATCAGTTCTAAATTGCTTATAAATCTCTTTTGGAAGAGACAATCTAAGTGGTAAAGACTTACCTGAATTTTTAAATGTAATTCTTCAAATATTTTGTAATAAATTTTAAAAGAATATGTAAAACCATTACTGGAAAATAAGTTATTTCATTTCAAAGCAGTAATTTTCTTAAAAATTACTTAACTGAATTATCCATATTTATTAGAGGTAAAACAGATTTTTTGACATAGTAACGTATTTTCTACAAGGAACAGGTATCAAAAGTAACTGATAAAAAGTAATTGAGTTAGTGCAGAGATGAAGATTCATTTTCTTCAAAAATATATTGTAGAATTATATGCTGAAAAATAATCACCTTAAAGTTACTTTCAAGTGCATGGCATTTCTACAGTGGTTGGGGGTTTGTTTGTCTGTTTGTTTATTTTGCTTTGGGTTGGGGCTTTTTTGCACTGTTTATTTTTATTGCTATGTAGAATGAGAAGATTATGCTGGATTGATTTAGAGACAGCTATTCTGCAATGACTGGGTGAAATTGTATGACATCACTCTGATATCTGAAGAATATCTCTGCTGAATACTTGCTGGTGAGGAGGCAGTGTGGATCCCTGAGTGGAAACTGGTTGTACAGAGACTTTCAAGAGCATTTTCCATCTGAAGCTATTAGCTGTACCTATGTGCAGCTACAGATTTTATTTCTCTGTGACTTTCTCTAACTAGTTTATGTAAGAAAACAGAACTTCTTTACTGTCTTCCCAGAGTTGTCTTGCAATGATGCCAGAACAAAACAGGCATTCAAGCTTGTGAAAGGAAAAAACTGAAACTTTAGAAAAATTTCTGTATTTGAAAGTGGTTGGGAGATACTTAGTGTGGTTTATTAATTTCTTTTATGCATAACAAAGAATTGAAGAATTCTACACTAGCTGAGAATGATTTTTCTCCTCTACACCTTAAATAACCTACAATTTTCATTAAAACAAAAAACCTAGGAGGTGATCAGGGAATTTGAACTGGGGATTTTTCATGCACAACACTGTTAAAATCAGAGAAATGGTTTATGGCTTTTGATGATGCCTTTGTTATTTTTTTTAAGATACCTTTGGTTGTTTAGATTCTGTTCTGAAAACTGATATTTCTAGATGAAGTGAACAGAGTTACCAAGAGGTAGGCTGATGCTCATTCATTTAGGTTAAGTGAATTCATTTTGAGATGTCCATTTTTCCCATCATTTTTAGAGAAAATAGAAAGCCTTGTACTTGCTCCCATTATACTTTTTTTCTTCTTACACAGCTGCCCATTGATCAAGTAGTGCATGTACTCAGTTTCAGTAAATGAGATTTTCCATATGTTGACCTATTTTTACACTGCTGTCTTTCTAGTTACATGCTGTGGCTTGCGAAAAACTGAATAGGATGCAGATGGAAGAACTGATTTTATCATTTGTTATAAAAATTACTACTCTTCAATAGTACCTTGTCAAATTTTGTTTTGAAGTCATCTGAAAAAAAACATTTCTCTTGAGTGTGTTCTCTCAGACACCATTGCAATAAAATAGCAAACACCAACACAATTTTCAAATGTGACTCCCCAACACTGACAAGAATGCTGTCAAACAAGCTGCCAAAGAAAGACAAGGGTGTTCACACAACTGCATGCAGTAAATAGTATCAATTTTCTTATCCTTTCTGCTCCTCAGTGCAGATTTCTCCCAAAAGAAAGCTCCACAAGATATCCTGCAAATGCAATCTCAGGTGTAAGGTATAATTTGTATGAAAGTATTCAAATTGCCACAAAGCAGATATAATATTATGATTCTTATTTTGATTTTACAGTTGTTATGATTCAATTAAGATTTTGTTGCAGTTTGCACTCAATCATGAAGTAATGAAAAGGAGAAAGATTAATTTTTCATTGGTGTAGACAAATTGGGATGTTTTAAGTAATCTCAGGACAGAAATAACCTCTGTGTATGTGTATGTGTGTACAAAGACATATACTCACAGAGTAGTGATTACTACATGTGTATATTTCTGTCATTTCTACCTCTTCATCTTCTATCTTAAAAATACAAAGGGAAAAAGAAGATCTCTTACTTCTGTGGAGGATGCCTCTCTCATTCTCCTTAAAGACATGAAAGAATGACCAGAAAAAGTATTTATTGGTTCATGGAGAGAAAGACTTAATAAAGACAAAAAGAAACAAGAACCCAGCTCAAAAAAGGATCCCCATGAAGGATCCTCTTTGTTCAAAGGGCAGGAAGAAAAAGACTGAGGAGTCCTCTAATGCACTCAAAGAAGACTAAGAAAGGAGAGGTTTGACTTATTTCCTCCTTTCCCAACAAGTATGTAATAAGTTGACCTTTTCCAGCCTTGTCAGGGGCTAGAGGAGAGATTTGCTGTTTAAGCTCTTACATGACATATGCGTCAAAAGCCTGAAGCTTTATGAAAAAGAAACATCCTGAAAGGGCAAGAAAGAGGCTGACCTCTGATGCTCAGGGATGGGAATCCTCAGAATGTTTAGGGATGCTTGTGCCAGTTCTGACATGAACAGCTTCATAAGTGTAGGCTGGAATGAAAGATTCATTAGGACAAGGAAGCAAGTTCAGCAACTTCCCCTGGGGTATTCCTAGGTTCAGATTCCCCTTTTCCCTCTTTTTTCCCCTCATTCATTCAACAGTCCAGAGACTTGGATCTTATTCCTTCTCACCATGCTATCATCTCTTGTTGTAAAACAAAAAATTCTTTGAAAGAATAAACTTATTCTGATATGTAATAAAGAGGAAAGAGGATAGATATCTACCTGCTTTCCTTCCAAACCACAAATCTCAGGTCACAAAACATCAAGATCTATAAGATTATCAAGTGTGAAGCAGATATTCTGCAGGTTCTTGTGCAAGACAAAGGTTTCAAAAGAAATCATAAGATGGGAAAGGAATTTCTTGATTGGGAATAAGCTCAATATTTTGAAGTTATTCTATTAAACTTTGTAAATGCTTCAGTGTGGGGTACCAATAAATTGAAGAATTTCAGAAGTAAACCCTAAGAATGCTTGTCTGCGTCAGACCAAAGCCTGTCACTGTATCTCTAACTCTGGCCAAGAATGAATGCTTACTGGGGGAATGGGGCAAGTAGACAGTGATATGTCTCTGGAATCCTTCCAAGTATTTCCAATTCAAGGATCAAAGTAAAAGTACTTTGAGAGACAGAATTATGTTTCTGTATTTTATGCTTTCACAAGGAATTAAATGTCGATATCTTTATTCTTTCACTGACTAACCAAAAAATATCTGGTATTACATTTGTAAGAAGTATTTTTATTACGGAGAAACAGATCTAGTTGATTTTTTCTGCTGATTTTTTGTATACTTATGAAGAAGAAGAAGAAGAAGAAGAAGAAGAAGGAGAAGGAGAAGGAGAAGGAGAAGGAGGAGAAGGAGAAGGAGAAGGAGAAGGAGAAGGAGAAGGAGAAGGAGAAGGAGAAGGAGAAGGAGAAGGAGAAGGAGAAGGAGAAGGAGAAGGAGAAGGAGAAGGAGAAGGAGAAGGAGAAGGAAGAAAGGTGATGGTACTAATAAATGTAGTATGATTTCAGAATATCTTGACTAATTTCTAATTATTTCACTTTGGAGAAGTTGATCTCAGAAGATAACTTGTACTCCAATCTGGAATTTGACTCGTAGGTTAGCTATATTACTGGTAAACTCAGTTTTAACAGCCTTATTCTCTGAAAGGGTCAATTTTAAAGGAACAGTAAAATCTGCTGTTTGAGGGGAGTAACATAATCTGCAAAGTGGTTACAATTTCTAACTGAAGTAAATAATGAAAGGTTCACTTCTGGAAAGATATGTATAGATATATTTATACATTACATTATTTTGGGATCAACATAGCGAGATATTAAAATATTTCACTTTATATAGTGTTCTTGGACTTGTAGCAGTCGCAACCTGAAAGTGGTTTTCTTTCATTGTTAATTACACAGTTATATTCTCAAAGCTGAGTAAGTTTATTTTATGATGAATACATTAGGGACTAATAATGCAGTTTCATTGCAGCTGGACAGTTTTTAGGCTTTATTTTCTAAGGGAGTAAGCCCTTTGCTGCAATATAATTTTTATGTCCTCAAACCTGAGCTGGAATTTTATTTGTAGATGCAGCATATCCTGTGGATGCATTTTATGAAATATTTATTTTCATTCTTTTGAAAAAGCTCTGACACAGATTTGATGATGCCTGTGTTTATTCAGCAGTTGGAACTGTTACTTGTGTCTTCATAAGTTTCTTCGTGAAGAAACTCAGTTTTATAGTTTTGTAATTCCTGTTGTGTAGATTAACCCAGGATTCCCATGAATTTTATGTCACACGAAGATATAGTTGGACAAATGTAGTTCATATCATTAGCTGTGCCCTGCAAGCTGTTTGTGTGACTGTAAGTGCTGTGTGGGAACTGCATATTTTTACATTGCGCATCTAAGCAATAAGTCTCATTGCTTATAGATATAAGACCCAGGAAATTTTGGACATCTATGATACATCTGGAGACAATGTTTTGAGGGTTCATTTTTATATTCCTGGCATTCCCACTTGCTGGTGCATGCTCACAAGCAGTGCAGGTACCAAAGCATGGGGCATGAATCTTGGGCTCAGAAATTGAACACTTATATCATAATTTCATTTTCATCTATTCCTCACAAAACAATCCCATGAACAAGGTTTAAACAAATGGATTCTCAGCATCAGATGAGTTGATAGATAATAATGAAGGATCCTAACTGCATATACATAGCAAAACAATGAAAATCTTAGTTTAGACTCCTTAAAACAAGTTGTGATTTCGGTAATAAGATAGAACTAGGCTGAGTTAGATTCAGACAAAAGAGAGGAGATGGTTCTTCTGCATGGATGGTAGAGCTGTATAGCTCATTGCCTGAGAGTGTTATAGATAGGGAAACAATACCTAGACCCAAAAATTGCTGGACGAAATCATGATAGATAAAGGCATTTAAGGACATTAAATACTAATTGATACCATGTATTTCACAGAACTACTAAATATGCATCCTACTGTATAAATGCATCAGATGGAAAATATTTTGCAGGCCATACATATAAATGGAAAATGTCCTTCACTGGTTTTGGTTCTTTTCTGTTTTAATCATCTTCTTGTGACCAATATTTGAGACAGAATACCAAGCCAGCTAGATCTCTCTCTGGTCTAGTACATCTTATGTTCTTTTGATGTGAGAACACCAAATTTAGCTGTTTGCTTTGTTAAAGTATAAAGATCTGTGGCTGGGCATATAGTCCTGTGTCTGTCTACAATATTCTGAGGTGTACAGAGGTATAAGACTTTTGTTTGCTATAGTGAATGAGAAGGACCCAAAGCCCTTATATTTAGGGATTAGCTTGCAAGTTTTCAAGGTATTTTCTCTTTTTTTTTTTTCATTTTCTTTTTTCAGAGGGGTTTGGTGGTGATGTAACAGAGAGAGTAACAGAATGATCTTATTGGCAACTTGGGTTTTTCTTTTATTTCTACTGTAAAAATTGTATAGCAATGAAAAAGGATACTCATCAAGCATTCAGAAAATACAGCACTGTCTGGTGGAAGAGTTAAATATCTGTTGAGGTATGTGAATCTACATTTATGTGTTCAAGCTGGGAAAGTAGTATTCCCATCATTTCAGAGATGTGCATGCTATTTCAATAGGAATGACTCACAGAAAGGCCTTCAGTATTGTTAGTTGTCTGTAAAGCAAGTGGAAGCATCTCAACAATGTAGAAGTAGAAGTAGAAGTAGAAGTAGAAGTAGAAGTAGAAGTAGAAAATCTTGATAGGGTAAATTAGTTTGGAGTACTCAGCTGGAATGAGTAAACGCCATGAACACGTGTGCTTTCTGTCCTGATCTATTAAATTTACTCAGGAATGGAGGGCAAGGAAAAAATGTAGAGCATCTTATCAGTATGAAAGGCAATGATTTTGGTGCAGAAAAAAATATGTTTTCAGAAACCAGGAGACTGAATGACTCAGTGATTAACTAGAGATGTGGAAAAACTCACAGTCACTTGTGCAGACTCTTTGAAGATGTACTTATGTCTGTAAGATTACTGGTAAAATTAAGACAAAATGCCATCAAAAATCAGAGTGAAGACATAAGGCAGTTATGTGTGTGATTTTAAGTCCCTACCAGTGTGAACACAGCTGTGAAAACCAGACTCCCACAGATACCATGCAAATAGCAATATTGCAGTCTTTGCTGGTGAACTTCCCAGATGCAAATGTTGCATTTCATAAAGAAACGCGTATATTGTTTTAATTAAAAATCCTGACTCCATGCAAAAATGAAGAATATAGACCAGTGTTTCTAGTGGCATATTAAATTTTATTCAGAGCAGTAGTGGATTTTCCAGCAAGCAAGAGTAAGCATATTCCAAAGACTATATATTTGGGGAAAAGAAACAAAAACAACACTCAAACCCTATAATAACACTATCATTGAGAAAGCTAATGCCTTCATCTCTCTGAGTGCCGTGGAATGCCAAGGAGCAGAGGCAGAGAGCCTCCAGATGCTCCACTCTATGCTGCTGGGGCATGTCTTTGATAGAGAGTAAGCCAGTTGTATGCTTTTCCTCAGTCTTAACAGGAACAGATCAGGGTGTTCATGTGTGGGCCTAAAGACAAAGGAAAAGGAATACTGAGACATTTCAAAGCTCACAATGGGATGAAGGAGGGGAAAGAAAATGAGTGGGGAACAAATTGTTCAGAGGAATATTCCATATCATATATCACATCCAGCAATAAATCAGGATAAGAAGGTTTGGGATTTTGTCTTCTTGTATGTCCATTGCTCAGAGAATGAGCATCCATCTGCCTGAGGGAAGGTTTTGCCTTTGCAAACCCACCCACCACCTTTCCTACACTTATAAACTACATTTTAGTCCCACAAGTGTTTTTGCTTTCTCTCATCCTGTTCTGTCCCCTGTCCTGCTGGAGCAAGTGGGATAGTGAGCAAGTGGCTGTGGAGGTGTCTAGTTGCTGGCTGGGGTCAACACATCACAATATAATGTAGCTCTTTGCCATCATATGGACACACACTATCACTGACTTTATAGTTAAATATATACCTGTGTTTTTTATATATTAAAGACAGTGTTCATGCCAAAAATGTGCCAAAATTCACAACTTCAAATTTTAGCTTGTTTTGGAATACTCTTGCTATTTTGTTTTTAGCTCCCATAAGATTAAAAGGTATCTTAAAATTTTAAAATTAGTTTCTAGAATGGAGTAAACACACCTTAAGACACATCAGCAAAAAAAAGCAAAAACAGCAACAACAACATAAAAAAATATAGCAATCCTTAGGCTGACTGGAATTAAGCAAATTATGTCCTGCCTAGGAAATACTGATTCTTTTTCCTCTTTCTCCAGTTCAGGCAGTTTTCTGCTTTTGTCCACTAATAAGGCTATATTCTCTGTATTTAAATAGAAAAACCTTCCACAGACTAAATTTTTTTTTAAAGTGTAGTCACAACTAATGAAATACAGCCTTAGCAATGCCACAGAGGCCTTGTTTTAAAGAAGCTCTCTTAGGGCAGATTTTTCAAGGTACAATCTTGCACTAGAATAACTGGAATTATATATTTTATTGCAAATTATTTGCTTGAACATTTGAATTTATGAATTAATATGTTTACATATCTCTGTCCAAAGAAAAGACATAACCTTAGCAATTAGCAATATATTAAATTGTTGTTCTTTTATGTTCTTATCTCCTCAGCTTTAGAAGACACATGTCAGTGAATTTCTCTTATGTCTTTTTCAAAATTCTACTGATGAATATAACAGGGACATTGATTTTAAATCAGTGTTAAGAAATAGCAGAGAATATCTCACTGCTTCTTTATCCGCTAAACCAATATAACTTACTTTTCCATTGGTAACTTTAGGGTGTAAATTCTGTTTCTCTTCTCCATGACTGTTTTTTTTTTTTTTTTTTTTTTTTTTTGCAGTACATAATACTTAGTTAAAAATAATGAAGTTTTAACTGATCATAACATATTGCAGAGTCTGTACGTGGTCTTTTTTTTGTTTAAGTGTTCTTGTATTAATGCAATGAACTGATACAACAGATATCAGATTCTCAACGATAAGAGATTTCTGAGGGATTTTGAGCCAAGTAGTACTGTGTTATCCTGCATACATATGGCTCAAAGATAAAATATGTTCCTGTTTTCTTAAAGATTATATAATTAAGTGATAATTGTTTTATTTTCATCCACAGTTCTAAGCCGTCTTTGCAAACATTAAATAGCTTGTGAAAGTAATTAAACGTTGTCTCTCCAAACCCTAATCTTGCCAAGTTATGTGGTAAGAGATGTGGAAGGCTCATTAACAAAGGAGGAGATAATCCCTTATTTTATTACAAACTTTAAACAGCCAAATTGTTTACAAAAACAAAGCTCCAGAGTCACCGGTAAGTTTATAAGAGTCCTAAGTGGTGGCTTACAAAAGCAGTGTGGTCACCTGAGCTGAAAGTCTTCTAAATTAATTCTCCTTGTTGCTTTTATGTTGACCATTTCTAGTCTACAGCAAATAGAAAAATTCCTTAGAGTTTTTCTTTATTTTTATAGCATAAATTGTCAAGCTACAGCACAGAAATTCTGTGCTTGACAGAGGATCTTAGTTTTCTTTTCCCAGCTATAGGAAAAATGTTATGTCTTGTCTCGTATTTTTGTCAACTCATGTCTCCAACTCAGGGTAGTTATGTTAATGTTACAAGGAAAAAAACCAAAAACAAACAAACAAACAACAAAAAAAACCCCCAAACTCCACCACAGTTAACTTTGCAGTACTGCGAGCACATTTTGTGTCATACCTCTCTATTTAATGTATTTTAAAGCCTTTTATAATAAGAGTTTTTAAGGTGATCTCAGACATGAGAAAGATATGGACTGGACAGCAAAGCAGGCATTAAAAGCCATTTGGCAACATTCCTAAAAAGAGTACCTGCAGTAATATATTTGGCTCCTATGTGCCTCTAAGCAATAAAACTATATGAAGAATGAACAGCAGGGCCATGATTATATGTTACAGTCCACATCTCACCTGTATTCATGAGTGCATTTGGTTTGCTTGGGCATGTTCTGAAAGCAATAGGTAGCTAATTAAGAAATCTTCCAAAGCAGACATATAATTTAACTAACTGCAAGTATGATTACATAACTGGATCTACTTGACTCTAAAGTTATTCTATATTTACACTGGTTTTAAGAGTGAAATAATACAAATTTCTAAGTCTCCTAAGTATTTTTGCTTATCCAACAAACACAATTTATAAAAATTTCTCAAGTCAGTGGATGGCTGAATTTGCTGGCTTTAGGCACTTAAAATGTTGAAGTTAAGGATTCCCTTGATGCCTTGGAGTGGCTATGCAGAACAGAGACTAGACAAGATTAATAGAACAAAAAGTAGGTATTTATTAAAGGCCTTCAATAGGTACATCTTAGGCTGTCAAAAGCCTCTGAGAGGGGCTACACCCAAGATGGACAATGGTCACAAGTTTTTCAGACAATTATGTTTGGTCTGTTTACATATCAGGGGTTAATCCTCCAGTTACAGCTTCAGGTAATGAAGTCATAGACCCCCAGTTTGCTCTCCTCCCAACTCGCTACTGTTTATACTTTTAGGGGCCTGAGGGAGTAGAGTGCCCTTGAGTTTCAGGCCTAGAGGGATTGCTTTGTCTGACCAAACGTAAAGACAGTAAACTAACAGTTTATATGGAGTTTAGAATTGTGCACTAATGCAGTACAGGATTTGAAAAATATATAAGCTAAAATGCTAAGGCATCACTCTGCACTGCCAATCAAAGCAAAAGTTTAGACTCACCTGTAGAGATTGATGACGAAAGTTCACAACTGCCTTTCTTGGCCACTGGAGAGGACAGAGACAAAGGAAGCTCAGCACCTTGACTAGTGATAGAACTCCTCTGTCAGCCTGGGAGTTGCATGTCACACAGAATCACAGAATGACTAGGTTGGAAGAGACCTCCAAGATCATCAAGCCCAACCCATGCCCTAACATCTCAACTAAACCATGACACCTAGTACCAAAGCCAATCCTTTTTTAAACACATCCAGACATGGTGACTCCACCACCTCTCTGGGCAGAGCATTCCAGTACTTTATCACTTGTTCCATTAAAAACTTTTTCCTAATATCCAACCTGTATCTCCCTTGGTGCAGCTTAAGACTGTGTCCTCTGGTTCTGTCAGTTGCTGCCTGGTGAAAGAGACCAATCCCCACCTGACTACAACCACCTTTCAGGAAGCTGTAGAGAGTGATAAGGTCTCCCCTGAGTCTCCTCCAGGCTAAACAACCCCAGCTCCCTCAGTCGTTCCTCATAGGGTTTGTGTTCCAAGCCCCTCACCAGCCTTGTTCCCTCCTCTGGACACACTCAAGGGTCTCAACGTCCTTCCCAAACTGAGGGGACAGAGCTGGACACAGCACTCAAGGTGTGACCTCACCAGTGCTGAGTACAGGGGAAGAATGACCTCCCTGCTCCTGCTGGCCACACCATTCCTGATCCAGGCCAGGATGCCATTGGCCTTCTTGGCCACCAGGGCACACTGCTGGCTCATGTTCACTTGGCTGCCAACCAGTGCCCCCAGGTCCCTTTCTGCCTGGGCACTGTCCAGCCACACCATCCCCAGGGTATAACACTGCAGGGAGTTATTGTAGCCAAAATGCAGGACTCAGCACTTGGATTTATTAAACCTCATCCCACTGGACACTGCCCATCCATCCAACCATTCCAGGTTTCTTTGAAGAGCCCTTCTACCTTCCAACAGATGGACACAGGCTCCCAGCTTAGTGTCATCTGCAAATTTACTGATGAGACTCAATACCCTCATCCATGTCATCCATAAGAACATTGAACAGGACTGGCCCCAGCACAGACCCCTGGGGGACACCACTGGTGACTGATCCCCAGCTGGATGCAGCACTGTTCCCCACCACTCTCTGTTCCCGGCCATCCAGCCAGTTCTTAGCCCAGCACAGAGTGCTCCTGTCCAAGCCATGGGCTGCAGCTTTTCCAGGAGTGTGCTGTGGGAGACAGTGTCAAAGGCCTTGCTGAAGTCCAGGTACACAACATCCACAGCCTTTCCTGCATCCACCAGGTGAGTCACCTGGTGGTAAAAGGAGATCAGGTTGGTCAAACACGACCTCCCCCTCCTAATCCCTGCTGGCTGTGTCTGATGCCCTGGTCATGCTGTAAGTGCTGTGTGGTGACACTCAGTATAAACTGTTCCATAACCTTACCTGGTACTGAGGTCAGGCTGACCGGCCTATAATTACCAGGATCCTCCTTCCCACCTGTGTTGTGAATGGGTGTCACATTGGCCAGCTTCCACTCATCTGGAACCTCACCAGAGAGCCAGAACTGTTGGTAAATGATGGAGAGAGGCTTCACAAACTCATCTGGCAGCTCCCTCATCACCCTGGGATGGATCCCATCTGGGCCCATAGATTTATGAACATCCAAGCCACTCAGCAGTTCTCTGACTGCCTCCTCCTGGATAACAGGGGGACCATTCTGCTCCCTGACACCATCTACCAACCAAGGAGGACAGCTGTCCTGAGGACAAGCCATCTTACCACTAATGACTGAGCTGAAGAAGGTGTTAAGCACTTCTGCCTTCTCCTCATCTGCAGTTACGAAGTTCTCCTTCATCTAATAGAGAACAATAACTGGCTTTACCCTTCCTTTTGCCATTAATATATTTGTAAAAACATTTTTTATTATCCTTTACAAAAAATTCCAAATTAAGTTCAAACTGAGCTTTGGCCTCCCTAATTTTTTTCCTACATGCCCTAGCAACCCCCTTAAATAGCTTCTGAGAGATCTGACCCTCCTTTCAAAGATGATTCACCCTCTTTTGATTCCTAAGTTCCTTCAAAACCTCCTTGACCATCCAGGCTGCATGTTTGCCTCATCAACTCATCTTTCAGCACACAGGGACAATCTATTCTTATGCCCTCAAGATCTCTGTTCTGAAGCATGCCCACTTTCCTGGACACCAAAGTTTGCCCTCTGGAAGTCCAATGTAAAAGTCTTATTGATGTTCCTCCTGATTTCACCAAATATCAAGAATTCTATAGTTTCATAATCACTATGCCCTAAGTGGCCTCCAATCACCATGTCTCCCACCAACCCATCTCTATTTTCAAACAAACCTCTGAACTATGGATTCATTTGTAATGAAGGAAAATTGGTTTCCCCAGGCACTAACAGGGGAAATGCAAGTATTTTGACTGGCTGTAGCAGGAATGAGACCCAAGTTAGTTCTGATGCCTACCTTTGCTAAAGGTAGCTAAAGTCTGGATGAAGAACTGAATGCACCCCCTGCTAATCCTCTGTGTCATAGTGCAATACCTGTGCATGTTTCCTCAGCCTGTCTTTAAAGAACTGTAATTTACTGGAAAATATATTCCTGAATATTACTGTAATAACCCTCTTGAGTCTCTTATATCACCGGGCGCAATCGAAAGGGCAGACCTTGAGCTACTGTAAATCACACTGGCTCCATTGATTTCAGTAGAGCTCTATTGATTTACTGCTGCAGAGAATCTGGTTTGAAATATTTCTGTGGTATTGTGTGCATTTAGAGTTAGAAGATTTACAGGCTCTATAATAAAACTAAGAGAGCTCAGCATAACCATTCTCGATGGCTGATGTATTTCTTTGTCTGAGTGTATAAACAATTAACATCACCAATCCGAGTGGTGTAACATAGGAAAATTAATATCTGGGATAATACATCGATACTAGCTGCTAGGAAACTTCTTAATCAGTACTAATAGGAAAGCATTTCTTCATATGCCTTTTATTGACATAATAAGGGTATAGGGTCATACTGCAAATGTCTGAGTCTCAGAATTGGAAGGAAAAAGACACACCGGACAGACATGCCTTCTAATAAGCTGTATAATATTTTACACCTCAGAGTAAATGCTTCTACTGATAATTAGCAAAGTTATTCCCAAAAATAAAAAGTCAGATGTGGTAAGAGAAATGAAACTTGAAGTGTTAATAACTGGTTCACTAGGTTCACCAACAATTTTCAAAGGTCATTTCAAGTGCCATAATGAATTCTACCCAAAAGCTTGTTGGAATGTATCCCCTTCTCTACAGATGGAAAGAATGATAATCTTTGTTTTAGGGAACTGAGATAAAAAATAAAGCAGTTGCTTAAAAATAAAATAAAAAAAATAAATTCACTAAAAAATAAGGAATAAAGCAGTCACTTTATCAATACTTTAAAGCAATTTCAATGTAGATGAAAAGGTATAAGTCAGTCACAGCTACCTAAAGACACAGGTGCAAGTGACTTAATTTTAGACGCATGAAATAGTTGCAATTTTCATTGTCTTTGTTTGGATAACACCCAGATAACTTTTATATGCATGTATGTAGGGTGTTGAGAACAAGGAAACTTAACCATTTTAAGAACTTATCTGCACAACAGGTAGAACTGCCCTATAGCCTGCTCTTCCCTTCCCAACCCTGACCAAATACTCTTCTTGCTTTTGTACCTTTTTTTCTTTGCAGCTTCTTTATGCTTCTGCAGTATTTAATATGCATGCCAGTTTATCTCACTAAGCTGACAGTGGGTGGGAGGAGGAGAGCAAATAATTTTCGTTAGGCTTACTTGAGGCATCAGAAGAGCCAAAGTAGCAAAAATGTGTAGGAAAAAATGACAAAGCTGGGAAGAAAGACAAGGCCCCTTCTATAAAAGAAACTAACTACCAAACAAGCTCAGTTGTTTGTTCTAAATGCAGCATCCTTATGAAGCATACCCTAAACATCCTAGGCTGAACACTGAGAAAGCACTAGAGCCTCTCGGTATGCACACATTTAGATAACTCAACAATGCTTCTGTAGTTGCAGAAATATATTTAAAATATCTAACACAAAAATAAAGATTTTCATAACTGGAACTCATATTGTTCCACATGCTGTGTTTCATAAGACCATAGGAAACCTCTGTAAGTAGGCATATGACATCATCATAAGCAATGATGGCCCTTGCTAGCTGTTGTAATACAGGTGTCCAAAGAGCAGTAAATCAGTTTTTCTCTAACATTCATAGAAATTTGAAACTCAAATAGTTCACTTTAACTTCAGCATTGATAGTCTGAACGTGAGAAAGTCTTGTTTTATCACCTGAAATGATCTCTGCTGATCCTACTTGTTCATTAGAATTCAATTACCTCTCTCCTGAAATTTAACTACCGTAGATAGTCCTACTGTACAAAGCATGTCAGTGAAGACCTGTTGAAAAGAGGATAACAAAGTAAATACAAAAGTAATATGAATATAAGGAGGAAATGGAGAATTTGCTAGGGGGTCATAAGGTAATCCTTTTCAAAATATAAAAGAAAATTACAAAACTACCATATGTGATCTCAGAGCATTATACCTCTGAACAGATAAACTATATAAACGGCTGTAACAGGTCATATAAGCTTCCCTCAAACTAGAAAAAAAGTAACTATGGCTTCCAAGATTTTGAGTGTGTTGCTTGTTTCCTCATGCAATGTACTGTCATTTTGATTGTAGTATGGGTGAGAGCTCAGATGCAGAACTTTGTTGGTTTGTTTTATTTATTAGAACAATTGATGTCTAGTTGCTAATAACTTGAATTATAATGTCCTTAGGAAATGTGAATAGCCATTTCTGGATGATATTTGTATGAAAAGCACATAGAATCATAGAGAAAAGATCACATTATCTATAGAATGGTTTGGGTTGAAAGGGACCTGAAGGATCATCTACTTCTGATCCCCTGAACACGGGCAGTGACACCTTCCACTACACCAGGATGTTCAAAACCCTGTTCAGCCTGGCCTTGATCACTTCCAGGGATGGGGTATCCACAGTGTCTCTGGGCAACCTGCTCCAGTGCCTCACGACCCTCACAGTAAAGAATTATTTCCTAATACCTAATCTGAGTCTCATATTAAAGCAAATCCTTTTGCCCTATTACTACAGGCCCTCGTAAAAAGTCCCTCTCTATCTTTCTTCTCACCCTTTTAGATACTGTGAGGCTGCCATAATGTCTCTCTGGAGCCCTTTCTTCTTCAGTCTGAACATCCTAACTCCATATATGCTGCAGCCCTCTGATCATTTTTTGTTTCCTCCTCTGAACTCACTCCAACAGGTCCACATCTTTCTTGTAGAGGACCCCAGAGCTGGATGGACTGTGCCAGTTGGGGTCTCACCAGGGTGGAATAGAGGGGTGGAATCCCCTCTCTCACCCTGCTATCCACATTACTTTGGATGAAGCCCATGATATGACTGACCTTCTGGGTTGGGAGTGCCCATGGCTGGGTCATGTTGAGTTTCATGTAAACCAACACACAAGAGTAATTTTCCTCAAGTCTTCCTTCAGATTATGGATTTGGATTGAGATTATGATACCTTGTGTCCTGCAAATGGAATTTTATTTGCATATATGCTGAGACAATGTGCAATAACAAAGGCAAGACAATGAATGAGTTATTGTTGATCACAAAGGCACAAAAAATACAGTAAGACAATGATTTAGAACAGAACAGAACTGTGTTTTCTGTTTTTTGAAAAATTCTGCAGTTTCAGATCTACTTTATACTTCTAAAATGCAAAAATATAACAGGAAAAAAATATTTGAATTGTTTTGAGATAATAGTGAAAAATGTGGCAAAACTAAGATCTCTCATTTTCATGTAGCTTTTGCATTTTTTCTAAATATTTATATAGATATAAGTATATATTTATGTGTGCATATATGCATGCATGTATATTTTAAAATTATAATTTTCCTAAAATGTCTCATAGTTTCAGAAATTGAAACTATTCTTTCTGGAAGGTGACTAAGCAATATGAATCAAATATGTCAATAGTATTGAAAACAATTTGGAAAACCAGTTAATGATTCAAGTTTTTCCAAAATATGTTAGCAAAAACTAGAACTCTGACTGCTTTGAATAATGGTAAATTGAAAAAAATGTGCTCATCGTGGACCAGACTTTCCTTTATTTTTCCCATCTTGCTGACCTCCTAAATATAGACTCAGAGAATACCCTGAGCTGGAAGCGACTAACAAAGGTCCTTGAGTTCAGCTCCTTGCCCTGCACTGGACACCCTAACAGTCACACCATGTGTCTGAGCAGTGTGAAGATTCTTCTTGAACTCAGTCAGGCTTGGTGCTGTGATCACTTCCCTGCAGAACCTGTTCCAGACACCCTCTGGGTGAAGAATACTTTCTTAATTTCCAGCCTAAACCTGCTCAGACACATATGTGTCATATCTGCTAGCATGATCTGGTACAAAGATGATAACACAGAGAAATTTGAAAGATAGCATACTAAAATTAAAAGCTATGTCGTATTTGTCACCTGAGTTACAGATGCATCCGAAACAAGTAAATATTAGCAGTTTTGGGGTTTTTGCATTTTTTTTTCATCGAGTACTTTTGTGCCAACAGCTCTCCATGGAAGGAGCAACCCATACAATTCCATGGATCCACAAAGAAATACAAGACCTCATCTTTTTACTACAGCCTGGTTTGGAAAAGCTCCAGCAAATTCTGCTTCTACAGATACCCTTCTGCTATAAACTACTTTTCTTTGAGAGCATCATTTGTCCATGGCACTGCAATTTTGCTGTGAGAAAGTGCTGGGACAGCTGTTTGGTGTTTAAAACATTCTTTGTGAAGAGTGCATCAAATTTAGGAAGGTGGATTTGTTTTTTCTCCCCCAGGGAAAAAGTGGAAATATATATGTCTTTGCAGAAATTTCTTTCAGTCTTGTTTTAGTCCTGTCTTTCAACAAATAAGTAACTTCCAGAACTACAAAATGCATCTTCTGAAGCTAGATGAAAGAATGAGATTTTTACCTTAAACATGGCTATCTGCCATGTACTGATCTCTTTCACTAGCTCCTTGCACAGTGAGTTAAGATTGCTAATGTGTGCTGGTCCTAATCCTACAGTGCTGAAGATCTTTAGTGAGTCTTAAAGGAAGTTGAAAAAAACCCCATTTGTAAAGTTTCACTGTGAAGTTGCCATCAATATTATCCCCATCCTTGTTTTTTTCATTATAATATTAGTCTGAATTGAAAACAGGTTTTTCTCTTGACTTCTAAGTTCCATTGAACACAGTAATTCCCAAACTTTTACTGGTTTTTTTTGTTCATATTGCCATGGAAAGTGGCATAGCTGTCTTATGAAGCTTAAAAGGAAAATCTGCAAACTGTCAATGTCAGTGCACGTGTTGATCTAGAAAGAAGTATGGATGTTTGAAAATCATTCTGTGATTGGAAAATAGAAGAGCTCCTAGATTAAAAGTCAGGAATAAAAAAAAAAAGCATAGAAAAACAAGCTAAAAAATTCAATACATCAGGCAAACTTTTAGTTCCTTACCAGAAACAATGGTACAAGGATCTCTCAGGTGTCTGTAATAACGTTCATGGTGGTGCTGCTGAATATCTTCAGAATAAAAATCATTGATTTCTCTTTTAGGGAGGAAGGAAGTTGGGAAGAGAGGGAAAGGGGAAAACTGCTGTATAATCTAACAACATTTTTCCTAGCTTAATGTAATTTTTTCTTTTTTTTCAATTCTGCATCTGAGAGCTGCTGTTTTATCATTTCAACATGCCACACTGTTACACTATGCAATTTGGTTATGCACGGAAATGTCAATTTCACCTAAAAATGGAAAGTTGTGCCACTCACCCATTTTCAACTAATAAGGTTTCCCTTGGTTCTTGTAACAGATTTCTAAGGCAATAGAGAGATGAGCTTAGCTGAGTACTCTTATATATTATTCGCATATCTAAAATATAGGATGTTTACCCTCATAAGTTTTGAATTCCACAGTTTTTAGAGTAAAAAAAGTACTTAATCTATTTAAAAATATTTCATCTTTATTGAGACTAAATGAGGGTTTTCTCCATGGCTCCATATTCCACAGACTAGTAAACAGGAATATGCCTTGCTACTTAATATATTTATTTCCCAGCATTGCCTAATAAATGTAGAAGGTGACATTGCATGATTATATCTCATCCAATTCTGTCATCCAGTCCTGTGCTTGATGGAAATGAGATCTGAAAATTAAAAATTCTTTCCCTGACAGCCTTCTTCATCCTTTCTCCTTTTTCCTTTCCTTAGGGCTGAGCTGTGTGAGGGTCCATAAGGAACTGGGTCAGCCCCAAGCATTTATCACAAAAATGTTCAGAGTCAATAATGAAATAAAAATGTGGCAGTTTTGCTAAAATGGAGTATGTAAAGTATGAAGGTTTCATCTGTACTTCTTCATGCTCTTAATGATTTCTACACTCTTCCAAGGAAGAGTATGACTAATAAAGCTGCACCTTTCCTCACAGTTTTTATTAAACTCAGTGTTAAGAATGTGTCAATTTTGTGGCTCCGGTTTGATCTATGCTTTTGAATAAACTATAATATTATTTAATGCCTAGAAAAATTATTGTGTAACTTTCTCGTACTGAAATAACTAAACCAATTCCAGAATCTCCAAGAATCCATATTTCAGTGTTGTAGTACAGGGAGCAGGAAGAGGGACTGGAGATTTTAACACAGCTCAAACGAGGGTAAAGGTATGGATAAAGTTATATATCATCCTCTCTGCAGGCAGATGGAAGTGTTGCATTGTCCCCTGTCCTTTGTGAGTAACTTTCATGATCTTTCTTTTCCCTAAGTATTGTCTTTATTTCATTGAAGGAACAAATTCATTTCCTTAAGATGGTAGCACTGAATTTAGGTAGGATGGCTTAGAGCATTGAAGTTCTTTTAGCTACAGGTGTCTTGGGTTTTGATTATTGTCATCAAAAATCATTTTAGGTCCTTCCACAAACTGTCATCACTGCTTTTTTTGGGTGGTAGCAACAGGAGGGGGTTCAGGCAGAAAGAACATAAGACCTACTGCTTCCATGGGGTGATTCCTACTTCTCAAGAATATCACATTTCAGAAACACAAAATTTCCATTATATTCTAGTCTGCACTTAATTCTACTTCTTTTTTTATTCATGGAAGGAGTCATGCATGATGATATGTTAAATCCATATACTTACCGATATGGTTGGATGTCTTCCCTATTGTAGAGGGAAACCCAGTCAGGTCAGTCAGGAAAACTGTCACCGTATGGTGAGGGTTTTTTTTCAAAATCATATAAATAATGTGTTTGTACATATACATATACATATACATATACATATACATATACATATACATATACATATACATAGGGACTGAGACCACTGAAAACTGTTTCTGCATGCCTTTGTTATACAGGTAAGATTCTGAAGACTTAATTTGAAGAAAGGCTTTCCACACAAAAATCAGAACACCTTTTGTATTGCATTTTCTCTTTCTAAGGTTTAATTGGAGATCTTTGCAGATTTAATTTTATTACTTTAATTTTTTTTTTCTTTTATTTGAAGCAGGAGAGTACACTCACAAGTTATTCATTATTGTTTATCATGTGTTTCGCACATTGCCTCCCCATAAAGAGGTGTAGAATCTGGACCTTCACAAATAATTTTTTTACCTCTATTTCAAACTAGTGTTATTTTATTCTGAAGATGGTCTTACTGAAAATTGCAGGGACTAGGATATTATTGAAAATAGAAAAGACCTCCAGTCTGTTTCTGTGCTGTTTAGTCTTCAGTCAGAGTTGATGAGAGGAAACAGGAATTTGCCTTTTTATAAGCAATCCTGAGTTGTGGAGTTTTTGGTTTGTTTTATGCTGGAAGTAAATATCAGCAGTCTGGAATCTCTGGCAAAGGTTAACAGTCCATTTTGGCCCCTCTCCCTGTTGGAGTTCCCAAACACCAGATGGGTGCCTGTGCATCTGGGGAGCTGAAGAGCAGTCTCAACCCATTCTACCAGCCAGCAGGACACACAGAGCCCAAAACTGCAGCAAATCATGCAGGCAGCAAGAGGATAAGGCATTGGGCCAGAGGAGAATGGTGGAAGCTGTCAGGAAGTCAGGAGCTGGACAGCAGGCAAGCCGGGCAGGAACCAGCCACATTCTTGGCCAGCTGGCAGGAATCTCTACTTGGCGGCTTGGTAAGTTGCTAGATGATTGCTTGTCATCCTGCTGGACGTCATAAGGTCATTTTGCAGTTTAGAAAAAAAAAGGGGGGGGGGAGGGGAAATTTTGTTTTGTGTTATTTATTTTGTCATGAAAGGATAAACATGTATTTTTTTTTTCCTTCCAGCTTTTTCCTCAGTACTAGAAAATTTAGAGATTTTCTAACTTTTTAAAAAATAGCAATTAGGAGTGTGATACAGACCCAGAGATGCAACTTTGAGGAATCATCTGCCTTTAAATGTTGTATAACTTGGAAGATGTAAATAAATTTTTGATACATTAGTTCATTTTGCAGACTTACCTGAAAAATAGCTAAGAAAATATAACTACAGATAATAGTTCAAAATCATCTGTCTAAATACTTTCTGCTTGTAAATTCTGAATGTGGGCTGAATGTAAATTTGAAAACTGCCATGATATCAGAAAATAAAAGGTTGCTTGAAAATTAATGCAATATTTTAATCTTTTTCTTCTTTCTTTTGACAAGTCTGATTTCTGTAAATATTTACATAAAATCACTGGTTGGGCAATATTTGAAGTGATAGATTTTTTAATTAGACCTAATGGACAGAGTGAGGCAAAAAGGCTCTTAAGTTCTTCTTGAGGTCTAAATTGGAATCAGTTAACTTCAAAGATAAATACAATTTTAAATCCATTATCCAGCATGATTCAGGATAAGTGTTTATTGACTAGTCAGCATTCTATATTCAGCTGCTTGAACATTTGTGAGAGCACACTGGAAATCTGCAAACTCAGCTAAAGCAAAATCACATACACTCCCTATCTGCAAAATAGTTTTGTAGTACTTGGCGAATTACATTAAAGTATTTTCTTACAGTATTAGGTTTAAACTCAGCCTTGTGCCTGCAGACTGCAGCTGCAAGTCTGCCTGGATCTCTATGCACGGGAAAGGTAAGAATGAGACAGATGGAGATTTCTTTGGAGTACAGGGCTCAAATTTAAGAGAGCTGTAGCAAGTTTATTAATCACTCAGCATCCTACTTCACAACTACTACTTAAGGTTTAAGAATAACTGCTTTCCTTTGTCCCTGCTGCAGACTGGGATATAAAGATATATATATATATAAAGGCACCTATAAAGGTGGTGCATGCTGTGCATGCAGGGACATTTTTTATTTTAATCCTTCACATATACCTGCAGGTTCTCTTTAATATGTGACAATCTGAAGAAGAGCCTGATTCCAGACACTGAAGCTTTTTTTGCAGTGATAGTGTGAGCTTTTTCACATTTATTATTATTATAGTAATGTGTAAATTTAGTAATGGGTTTACTTGCAGACAATTTATGATAGTTGGGTTTGTTTTTTATTTTCTATTCTTCACATGAAAGAGGCAAAAAGGGACTCGTTGTGTAGGTCAGTCATGTGCAGCTGGTCATTCAATACAAGTCCACAGCTCCAGCATGAATAATGATAATCTTTTTGTTCAGTTTGGTAGATAAGATTGTCTGACTAGAACCATCTGTCAGAATGACTGACATGAGCAGGTTCTTAGGGCAGCAAAACAGACTTGTTTGCTTTTTCTCTGCCAGAGTCTTGGAAAGTTAACCGTCTTGTTGAAAGCTCTAGGAGCAGTAGATACTGCTTGATCAACAAGGGGAAACATACCCCAGTCATGATTCTGTATTCAGGACCAGTAGGCAGGAACAGGTCTGATTTTCCAGGACTCACATTCTTCCTCCTTTTCCTTTTCCCATTGTGTTCTTGTCTTTGGGATGGCTGTGTTCTGCATTGCCTCTTTTGTAAGGCTGTGATATGGCTTTGATTTCAGCCATGGCATAACCAGCTGATGACCCATGAATAACTAATGTAGCTGAGTTACACTGTGAAGTATAGGGCTGAGTTTGGTTTTGTCTCCAATAAGACAGAAGTGACTCCCACCTGTTAGAGTGCTAATGGCAGTGTTCTAGTAGCTGAGAAATTACTGTGTGATTTCTTCATCTTATGTATGATTTAGACTAGTGTAGTACGAAACAGCTTGCATTATTGCAAGTAGAAAGGTTGCCTGAATAAATGTTCTTTTAAGTCTTTGGAAACATCGGACACAAATGGAAATGGGGTATAGCTTATTTGACTAAAGAATTCAGCCATTAATGGACGAATAAAATATATTAGCCTTCTTTTTGCTATTAGCATATATGGTTTTATTTTTTAAGTTTATGGTTTTATTTAAAAATAATAGAAATGCTGGGAAATTTGCAGGATATTTTAAATATAATTTTATAAAGTAAATTGCAGCATATATAAATATGACTAAGGATAAGCAAGGTTCAAAGCACGGTTCAAAGTTCAGATGACAGACAACTTATCTGACATCCCAAAACAGAAGTTTATGGTTGACTCATTTCTATTCTAATCTATGCTTTTTAAATCCTTTCTGGTAGTGTTGTACAAGGCATGAAAAAACCTAATTCAAAATTAGACCAGTATTTTGTGTGATCTTCCTAACCATGGTTTCTGACTTTGTTTGGGCTTTTTCTTTTTAAACTTCTGAAGGTATATGGTGTTTAAACAAAAACCTGATGCAATCAAAGGTATTAAAAGTGAATTTCAGAACAATCCAGGTATTTTTTCAAAGCTGGATGCAAATCTTTGGAGAGGTTCATTCAGTTTGTGCAAAAACTTCAGTTTGGGGCATCCTCTTATTTCAGTATCAGGTGGGTTATGTATAAGAATTCAATATATGGCACCTATTTGAACTTCCACAATTTGAAAACAACAATTAAACATACATTAATATACATTACTCTAGGGAAGAATAAAAAAAAAAAACCCTATTACACATTCAGGAACCCAAGTAAAAAACATAACTTCCTGTTGCTTTTGTGAATTTTTGAAATAAAGACTGCAAATCACAAAAAAAATAAATCTGATAATGATCTTTTTATACTTGTATCTGTTTTCATTCAATACTTGTTTTATTGAACATTTGCTTCTAGTTATTATGTACTGAGCAGGTGCCATTTTTTTTTAAGGTCTCAGTAAGAAAAGCACTATCACTCTAAACTGGTAAACTGAATTATGGAGTAAATGATGGAAACTATAGGAAAAGTAATAACAATCTTTTATCTCATGCAATGCTGGAAACCTCTGCTGCAGCACTGGACAAACTGTTCCATGTGGATCATGGCATGCTGCACAACATTCCTGTCCTCAGCTCAAAGTTGTCCTGTATTCTTTTAGGGTTTTGCTGCACAGGTTCATTGGTTACTGATAGCAGTCAAATCCAAAATGTGCACTTGGAGAAGCCACTGTACAATATGCTCCCACACCCTTATCTCAATAGAGATATAGTTCCCAAGCAAGTGGATGTAATATTTCAAGTGGACAAGAAAATGCAATATTACACAAAATTATGAGTGAATGTGTATTGAAAACATGCACTGTAATTGATTTTTCACTGATTGTTTTTACCCAGGTTAATCATTGCATAGAGCAGTTTCACATTATTCTTGGTCCAGAGGCAGGCACTTGAGTAATCATGACCACTCTGCCATAGCTGGTTAATAGGTGCCCACAGACTATTCAGTGTGAAAACTATACAGCTGAGAAGAAATCAAGCACATGAATCAAAAACTCTTCAATCAGTAGTCTTCTGGATGTACCACCGCACTGGTGACTTGGGAATTTCAGGCTGTTTGGTGTTGTGTAAAGAAATGAACTGCAAAACTAAAGGATACAAAGAAAATGATATGACAGAAGTGCCCTTCCTGATATGACACAGGTATTTTTTTGGTATGTCTGTTTTCCTGAAAAACAAAGGTGTCTGTCCTGATGCATAAACAATCATGAGACTTAGAAGTAATTCATTGTCTTAAATTCACACTATTTAATCAAACGAACAGCAAATTTTGTATTATTCATGACAATAACGAAAGACAAAACTTACTAAGTTTTCTCAAGATGGTGGTATTTAACATTCATTAGCTACTTTACATTGCATTAGAAAGTATGACTGTGTTGTGGAGGATCAAAGACATGACCTCTGTATTACAATACAGCCATAAAATATATTTATTATATTATTATGACAAAACTGATTTTTTTCTTTAGTCTATTATTTTAATGTAAATAATATTTTCCGTTCTGGAAAAAAAATTAATACTATATAAAAATGAAGATAATAGTACAAGCAGCATGTAAAGCTAAAGTCACCAAAACTCTGCAAAGTCTGTTATTATTAACTGCTAAAGCTTTCTAATCTAAGGATTAATTTAGACATATTCCATGAGTGTGGCTGTTGAATTTATTTCACATGATCAGTTTTAAGTATGTGTTTTCAAGATATGTTATTCATTCTGTAAGTAGATTATTTTGATTATGGTGAAACAAGCAGCATTTTGATAAAAACATTTTTATTGACTTTTGGCCATTCATCTGTAAACCCATTTTAGCAGTTTGATAATCAGGGACAACTAGAGTAATTTTACCATGCTCTGATTAGTTAATCAAGGACAGCAGTCCATAATGGAGACCTAACAGAGCACTGCCAACCTAGTTCTGTGCAGCAGATGAGCAACTTGCATTTGATTTGAGCAAAAGCCATGAACTTGAATTATTCA
The DNA here is from genome assembly GCF_963662255.1 of Cinclus cinclus. Taxonomy (NCBI): domain Eukaryota; kingdom Metazoa; phylum Chordata; class Aves; order Passeriformes; family Cinclidae; genus Cinclus; species Cinclus cinclus. The sequence continues at coordinate 85,045,784 of NC_085046.1, read as the reverse complement.
TCATTCCACAATCTTTAGAGAACATAACATGATCTTCCCTTACGCACCATTTTTTGATGTTACCTCATTTAAAAGAATATACTGCATGGAAAAATGTAAATTAAACACCTCTCCTCTTCCCCAGTGAAGCCCACATGATGGGAACGTAACTGTATGGAAGATTACATGATGGGATGTTGCCCACAGCCATGGTGCAACAGCTTGTCAGGGGTTTCCAGAACCTGCAAAAGTGGGAAGCCAGCCTAGCACAAGAAGAGATGTTGCAGTGGTAGTACAAAGTGTGCCAAGGCACAGGGCTCAGAAAGGAAACGTTATGGTGCAGGGAGGAAAGTATGGTAAAGAGAATATCACATACAATATAAAGTCAAGTGCATGCATATGCTTGTGGATTTTGTGTTGTGAGATTATTTTAATCTAAGAAATATCTGTTCTAGGTAAACAGGAGAAAAAGAAACCCACACTGCTGATGCATTTTATGCCTGCACAGAGAGCAGTGATATGTACATTAGGTATGAGTGACATGTATTCCTTTAAGGTCTTTTTTGTATATAGAAAGACATATAAAAAGAGCATAAACTCTAAAATGGAATTTGGCCAGGAACACAAGCCAATGATTCTTCTGAAATGGGATGCATTTTTGCTGTAATTTGACTTTAGTGCAGATATAGTAATGTCTGCAGTGTTTCTAAGCTTTGGATTAACCTCCTTTTTCAGCTGAAGTACAGTATTTCCAAAAGGAGCTACTAGATTTAATTATGTTAATTAAAGCAAGATTCAGAACTATAACTCTCAGATTTATTATGAAAATTCTTCAACTTTTTTACATGTTTGGTTTTATGATGCAATTAAATGTTGGTTGTGAAGTTTATTTTCATACCACGTAAAGTTTTTGTCCCTTTACAACAAGCTTATAATTAGTGAGAGAAGTAAAGACATGTGACATATATGATCAAAAAGACAACATAGTACCTATAAATCTGAAGGTGTTTACCATCTTCAAGCATGTATGTATTATTTCTTTAGTTAGATGTATATTACATGTGGGGTTTTTAGGACAGAATGAACACAACTAGTCATTGAAGTAAAGTGCAAAATAGAGCAATACCTGTAGCTGCAAGAAAAACAGGTTTTCAAGGATTTTATTACAGCTATTTTTTAAGAGGTGGTATTTATCTGCATATTTTTACATATTAAATGAAATTATATTTTTTCATATTAATTTAGCATGTAAATAGTTTATAACTGGAAAAACTTTAAAAAACATGTTAATCTTTGTATTTTGCATGGAGGGTCCATATTGTCAAATAATTTTTGTTGGGTTTAAGCTGCAACTTTTTTCTTTTGGGGCATCTGCTACCTATTTTTCATTTCTTTTGTTTTTCCCCTGATGGTAACAAGGACATTTAAAGGTCTGTCCTGGTATCAAACATTGTCATGGGTTGACCCAGGCCTGATGCCAGGCACCCACCAAAGTCCCTAACTCACTTCCATTTGCAGCTAAACAGAGGAAAGAAAATATGACAAAGGATTCATGTGTTGAGATCAGGAACAGGAGAGGTTGCTTATCAAATGCCATCATGAGCAAAACAGATTCAGCTTAAGGATATAAAGTGAATTTATTACTAACCAAATAAGAGCAGGAAAATAAGAAGTAAAACAAGGCCTAAAACACCTTTCCCCCACTTCTCCCTCCTTCCCAGCTCTACCTTCTCCCCCAGTACTGCAGGGAAACAGGGAGGCATAGGGGTTTTGGTCAATTTATCACCCAAGACTTTTTCCAAGTTCTCTGGGAGAAGAAATTGTTCCCCTCCTGCACTGTGGGGTCCTTCCCCGGGCAGACAGTAGTCCATGAACTTCTCCAATGTGAGCCCTTTGCATGAGCAACAATTCTCTGTGGGTGGATCCAACCCCATGGATCTCTGTACTGGTTTGAAAAGCAAAACCAGTGAGACTTCAAGTCAGTAATACAATTTTTAATAGGGAAGAGAAAAAGGAAAAACAAAATACATGCAATAATAAAAAATAAAACCACTGACAGAGTCAGAATACAACCTGATACCCTGTCAGTCAGGGTGCTGGTGCAGCTTTCCTCCAAAGGGTCCAGTGATGATGTGGATAAAAGCCTGGTTCTTCCTCTGGAATCCAGCAGAAAGAGGCTGCCTTTGGTGTTCTAAACCTCAGTTTTTATCTAGGTAGGAAAGGCTTGGCTCGTCCTCCTGGCTGGAGCATCTCCCAGTGGGATGATGTAATCTTATCAGTTATACAGTAGGACTCAATGGCCCATTAACAGAAGATACTTCCCACAGAGATAAGAATGATCACCCTTATCAGTGATGGCCCATCAACAGAAGACATTTCCCACAGAGATAAGGATGATCACCCTTCTCAGATGGTAATAGAATATGTATCTTCTATTGTAAACCAGGACAATCTCCAAGGGCTGCAGGGGCACAGCTGCTTCACCATGGTCTGCACCACAGGCTGCAGGGGAATCTCAGCTCCCGTGCTTGGATAAACCTCCTCCCTCTTCTCCACTAATGTTGGCATCTTCAGGGCTGTTCTTCTCATGTGGTCTCACTCCTCTCTTCTCTGGCTGGAATTACAACTACACAACAACTTTATGTTTATTTTTCTTCTTAAATACCTTACCATGGAGTTATTGCCACCATTTCTAATTGTCCCAGCCTTAGCCAGTGGCACATCCATCTTTGGAGACACCAGGGATTGTCTCTGCTGGACATGGAAGAAGCTTTTAGCAGCTTAGAACCAGGCTTGTAGCCTTATCCCCCCAAAAATAAAATCTCAGGCCATGCAAAACCAATACAAACATAGATAAAATTGGCAAACAAAATCAAAAGTTAAGGGAGAAATAAATGACAGCTATGATCAGTATGACTACCTAAGCTTTAATTAATTTAATCTAATTTAATTTAGTGTTTGCAGTACTGCATAGCAGAGACACTAATGGTAACTTTCACATTTCTTGAGCTGCCACATCAGTCCTTTTTTGCTTGCTTATCTGTGTGTACACAGTCTCTCACTATGACACTCAGTATGAGTGGTTAACATAAGGGAATGCTTTTAGCTCCAGTGAAACTCATGTGGCTTAGCATGAGGGCCTGCCTACATATAGCTTCCTGCAGACCTGTCTTTCTGTTCCTCCAAGTACCCACTGACTTTAGTTTCATCTTTCTTTTTGCTTTTTTCTTTCTTTTTTTTTTTTTTGGTGAATTCACAGATTGTCACCTCACTCAATTATTGATCTCTCCTGTGCTACAAATTCACTCAACATTGCTATCCCTGCCTTAAAATGATTTCCATGAGGGAATCTTGAATCTATTGCTTTGAACTTAATTGACTTTTAAATTGAATTGAAGGAAGGAATAAAGTTCCATTTCTATTCTGTCTGTTTGGTTCTTTTGAGCTAAAAAAGGGAAAGATAACTTCTGTCATCAAAAAAGCAGGCATGATGCTGAATGCACACACACTGTTTTCAAGCATGTGGATTATATTTTAGAATTTCTTCATCCTAATATTGCTCTATCCCTACATGTTCAAAGGCACAATTTCTATAGGAAATTTGGTAGTTTATTTGTTGAATTCTCAGCTATTGTGTTGTAATTCTGTTGAGAAGGTCATGTCATATGTCTGAGTATGCAGCATGAATAATTCCCTTCTTGGACACAGTGGGGTTTCTTGGTACACTTACCTTATACCTTCTAGGCTTTCCTAAAGGTAAAATCCCAAGTGCTGCCAAGGTTAAGTGAGCTGGCCTTTGGGGCACAGCAAGAAGCTTTCCAGTTTATGTTTGTCTATTAATTTCTGTCAAAAATATTACTGCTCATTGTTTTTCTTAGGTTTTCATTCCCTGGATTTTGAAAGAATTGTTTGTACTTCATGCACAGACAATGTGCATGATAACCTGACAGACAAGCATTCTCAGTGGCTGTCCAATCAGCTGAGGTGACATTGATATACTGTGCCAATAAGAGTAAGTACAAATTTAAGAAACTCACTGTAAGTTCCTAGCCATTTCAACTATTAGGCAAATACAACCTGGTTGTACAAAGCACCATCTGGTGATCTTTTCAGCAGTCCTTCAAGTCAAAGAATTTACTTTTAATGAAAAGAACTGCAAACATCTAATCTGTTTTGCAAATTATGCCTCTTTTTTTTGTGGAAAAGACAGACGGAGAGGGTTGGTGGTGTTCATCCTTGATAAAATTCTGAGGAGACCTTATAGCACCTTCCAGTACCTGAAGAAGGCCTGCAAGAAGACTGGAGAGAGACTTTTCAAAAGGGTCTGCATTGATAGGAACAGGGATAATGGTTTCAAACTAAAAGAGGGTAGATTTAGGTATTAGGAAGAAATTCTTTACCGTGAGAGCTGTGAGGTGCTGGAACAGTGTTCTAGCCAGAGAAGCTGTGAATGCCCCATCCCTGAAAATGTTCAAGGCCAGTTTGGATGGGGCTTTGAGTGGCCTGGTGTATTGGAACGTGTTGCTCTCAGTGGCAGGGGAATTAGGAATAGAGGATCCTTGAGGTTCCTTTCAATCCAAACCATTCCATTATTAGCACAATTTGGTTCTGGCCAGTAATTATGATGGTAAAATTTTATGTAAGTAGTGACTGCTTTATTGGGAAGCTAAAATACTTCCTTCTTTTTACATTTCTTTTCACTGCCTTTAACACTTCTGTGAAAGAGATACATGAAAAAGCATACTCTGGACTAGATGTGGAAGTATCAGAAGCTCCTGCAGCAATGGAAACCTTGTACCAAAATTCATGGAAGCAACATTTGGAGGTCAGATTTATTGATCTGCTTTGCTAGAGTGTAAGTCTGAGATTTTCAATCTTTTATCTGTGGTACACGATAATCTAAAGGACATGCTCAAAACTGTCTTTGTATTAAATTTGTAAAATTAAATTCCACAATTTTCATGGGAAATATTTAGAGGTCCATAAACTGTAAAAGGTTGAAAATTATTTCTTTACAAATACAGCTTCATTATATTTACAGAATCACAGAATAGTCTGAGTTCAAAGGGACCCAAAAGGAACATTGAGCCCAGCTCTTGAATGAATGGCCCATATAGGGTTCAAACCCATGACCCTGGCATTATTAACACCAGGCTCTCACCAGCTGAGCTAGTCTCAGATTACTATTATGAGGGGAAGCCTGTCATATTTTGAGTAGAGATCATTCTGACTGAACCACAGCTTTTGTACTGACAGAAAATCATAGAAGTATAAAATCATTTAGTTTGAAAAAGATCCTCAAGATGATCAAGTTGAACCATAAACCCAGCACTGCCAAGTCCATCACTAAATGATGGCATGAAGCACCATACTTCTCCAGGGATTGTGACTCAGAAGATTTTCTAGGACAAGATAAGTATAAAAACCCAAATGACATAGGGATCTATTAATATAATAAAGTGAGAAAAAAAGAAAAACTCTCTCATTATATTGGCAGAAAAACAAAGGGTGGAAATAGTAGATAGAGCAGGAGTGACATCAGGTTTTCTTTATTGTAATAAAACCAAATTTACATCTAGGGCTTTGTGTGGGGCTGATGTTTTTTCTGCAGATGCACACCACAGTACGATTAAGAGGTCTGTAGGAATTTATCTTCTTTTTATAATCTACTCTGGCCTTCTTATCCCATTTCTTAATGATTTAGTATTTAGACTTCTCCCATGTTCCTCTGTTCTGGCCTCCAAGATCCTTTCTTTGCTTCAGGAAACTCACTAGGCTCATTAGACATGCATGCATCATTTACTTGAATCCTCAGTAAATGCCTGAGAAGCCAAAATAAGATAGATGAGAACTGGAAAAGGTATTGAAGAGGATTTAGGGTTGAATTTGAACATTTTGATACAAATTTGAGCAAGCCTCTGATTGTTCATGGTCCAAAAATCTCTGTAGGTTCTTCTAATCTTATCCCTTATTATGGCACCTAAAACTCTGTAGAATGAGAAATATAGTAAAGATCAATTCATACCTTCTTTGCCAGATCTTTTCCTGCCCTTCAACGTGCCTCTCTCACCATGCCCATCCTCCATCTTAATACACGGGAAACAAGGCCATCTTTGTGATGGTCTTATGAGGTGCAAGAGTTTCTAGGAGGTAGTGGCTGATTCCAGTATTTAAAAGTACTAAGACTGTGGGAAAAAGAATAATAATAATAATAATAAAAAAGCAGAAAATCAGAACAGAACATTTCCTGCCCTTCTTTGTCCTGTTTTTAGACTTGTTGCAGAAGGATGGTTTCTATCTGAGCTATTACTGCCTCTGGGTTTTTTTGTTTTCCAGTTGTAGCTCTGGAACTGCTGATGAACCAAAATCTTCTTAGCTGCTTCCAGTAATGCAATCTGTTGTTTGGATCTAAAATTATTTTAATTGTCTAATTAGCATTTAATCACCTAAACTTTGGTCTTGTGTTCTGAGTTTTGATGAGTTGTGTATATTCAGTTTTGCTGTCAATTTCCTTCTGGTCTTTCTTTTTCTTTCTTATAGGCTGAGAAAGTTTTTAAAATGTGCTTAAAACTTCTGTTTTCTTTTAAAAGCATTATCTTCAGCTACTAACTGAATTTAAAAATTCTTTAATAATATTCTTTTTTGAACCATTCAAAATCAGATCTTAACTGCAGAAAGTCAGTGAATTACTGCATTAATAATGTGATATTAGTACTTAGCAGCTTGGGAATAGTTGAAGATGAAATAAAGGAAAAGGCTGGGACGAAGTATCTTTCCAGAGCAAACCAACAAGAACTAACAGGCTTTGGCTGTAGGAGGTTGCCTGAGGAAGGGTAGCTTGCCATACAGTATATTTTTCAGCTATATAGTTTATCCTAATAGCTCTGGTAACATATTCAGTATGCATCTCATTGGGGTAAAATTCATTCACATGCTGTTTCTTGCTTGTGGTCAACTAAATATCAGGGAAAGAAAGACATGATAAACTCAAGCAAATGGTGCTCATTGAAAGAAGGAATTTTAGGGGTTTTTTTGTTTTTTACTGTTCTTGATCCAGATTATATATCAGAGCAGAAATCAAATTGGTGGGACACAACAAAAGCCTGAGCTGAGGGGTGCTGCTGCTTGTAATCCTGCACCAACTAACACTAATGCTGCCTGCAGATGGAGTCTGCTCTGCTGCTGTTTCAGTTTAAAATTAGGTGAAATAGTATTTGATTTACAGTCATGTGCTTGTTTTTAGACCAAAAGTGCACAAAGAAGGAAGCTCACCTTGCAACAATTAGTTCTATCTTGCTAGGAGACAGTAACAACAGTTGAGAGCTGAGCCTGTTCCTTCCTCCCTCTCTCCCTCTCTCCCTCGCTCCCTCTCTCCTTCGCTCCCTCTCTCCCTCTCTCCCTCGCTCCCTCTCTCCTTCGCTCCCTCTCTCTCTCTCTCCCTCGCTCCCTCTCTCCCTTCCTCTCTCTCTCTCCTTCTTTCTCTCTCACCCTCTGCCCTACTTTTGTCTGGACTGGCACTGCAGAGTGAGCACATTACCAGCTTCAAGACCAACCTGGTCAACGAACAGTGAATTTATGAATTATCATATGCATGTTGCCATTACCATTCTTTAACATGTGAACTATTTGCTATTATCCAAAAGGTAATAACTCTAAGAGCCTAAAGCATTCATTTTCAGTTGAGCATAGTGAAATATACTGAAAACTGTCATTAAATGCTGTCCTGTTTTGAAAAGACAGGTGTGTGCTAGGGAAGAGCAGGGGCTTCCCTTGAAATTGAGCTAATAAACCCTTCTCTCTGAATTAGTATAATTTTGGAATTAAGGTGCTCTCAGGCAAAGATATGGGGATAGGAATAACAATTCTTTACTAGGGTATCTAACAACCCAAACAAAACACCAACAGCTATGAAATCATCACCAAACAGAGCAGTAACCCAGTCCCAGTCCTTTTTGGCCACAGTCACCCTTCCCTGTGCTGCAGGTACCGCTGCTGGGCAGGGGCAGGTCCTGCCAGGAGCTGCAGGAGGGATGGGGGGGATGGCAGCGCTGTCCCGGGTGGGAAAGGGATGGAGGAGAGACTTTTGTTCATGATGTCGGTCCCGGTGTTCTAGCAGGCTGAAGGGATAAGGCAGCAGTGCCGGGTCCACAGCAGAAAAGGTGGCTCCTGGCTTTGGGGTGGTGGAGATGGGGAAGCAGCAGTGACCGTCCTCCTCTAACTCCACAAGCAAACGGGGCCAGCAAGTGCCTCTCTCCTCTCCTTTACCTGCTTCTGATCTCCTGGTTTTCCCCTTCCCCCCTTCCCCCTGTCACTAGCCCTGTCACATCAGGGCTGCTTAGCATGTCAATGGGGAAAAATTCCACAGAGAGGAAAGGGAAAAAACAACAACTCTCAACAAATGCTTAGGGACACTGTTATGACACTGCTTGTAATAGCAATTGCAGTTTGTAATCATTATTTCAGCAGAATAAATCACTTGTTACTCAGTATAACTGGTAATCGTACATAAACTTTACCATAAATTGGCACTCTCAAAAATCTAGAAGAAAGATGTTATTGACAGTTATTGGGCAAATTATTATTGAACTCAAAGAACTGGTGAAACCAAGAAAGGAATGTAAAAGCATATTTACTAAATCTGGATTAAAAGGGTAGTCATTAAAGATTATGACTACCAAACCTGATAAGATTTTCTTTGGGACAAACTCCGTCTTAGTCACATTGGAGTGAATAAATTGAAGCAAAAAAAAAGTAACTTTGTATTAAAATCAGAGCAAAGATTTGATGCCTCAGGATTCAGCTGCTAATGCTGCCATACCTGGGCCTATTTGTGTGCTGTAAGAGATTCCCTTTGCCCACTTTGTAAGGTGCCATTCTGAAAGGTTGGAAAAATAAAAAATCTGATTTGTCTTGGAGTCCAGGATATATGTCAACTTCTATTGCTTATGATGACTTTAGGGAGATGGGATATCAGAATATATTAATCTCAGTTTTCAAAGCAGTTGAAGAAAAAGAAGAGGAGAATGCATTGCACCATTCTTCATGGACATCTGTATGCAAGCCTACAGCTGCTATATAGAACAGTATTTGGTAACAAAATGGTGGCAGGAAGAAAAGTATTACTGTGATTTTAAAGCTGATTGTAAACTGAGAAAAGTACTTTAATATAAACAAAATATTAAAATGAATTTTTCATTAGATTTAGTTTTAACACAGAAACTTGATCTTAACATAACATTTGGAGCTTATTCATCTCTCATAGATTTGGAGCTCAGCAGCAAGATAAATTTTCTACAAATTTCATGTTTCATTATACATTATTAAAGATAAATAGATTTTTTTTTTCCTTTTAATGCTGGGAAAGCTTTCTCTTGCAAGACCCTTCACAAGCTTCTGCATTTCTTTTTTCATTTAAACTGCTGCTTAAAATTATCTGTTTAACTTTAATTCATGAGCAGAATTCGAGTGCTGTCTCTAGCTTTGTAACTCAACACATCCCTTTAATCTGTAGCTCCATAACATTTCCCACTACTAGAAATGTTGTGATGTTAATGTTTTCATCCTTTGACTAATACTGGATCCAAAAGTCTCAGTATCAGACAGGCAGTCCAGGTTTGGTTTATGTCAGCATTTATGTTATGGTTTATGCCTGCACTTCTGCCTCCTTGCCTTATCCTGCCACCATCCAGCACTCTGCTGAGCACCAGGACCCACACCGTGAGCGGAGCTCTCTCTCTCCATCTCTCTCTCCCCCTGGGACAGCGCTGCCATCACCCCCAGCCCTCCTGCGGCTCTGCGGGACCCGCCCGCCCCCAGCACCGGGAACTGCAGCTCAGGGAAAAGGTGCCTGCAGCCAAAAAACACTGGGACTGAGTTACTGTTCTGTTTGTGGGTAATTTCATAGCTGTTGTTGTTCTTGTTTGTCTTGTTAGATATACTAGTAAAGAACTGTTATTCCTATCCCCATATCTTTGCCTGAGAGCTCCCTTAATTACAAAATTATAATAATCTGTAGGAAGGAGGGATCACACTCCTAATTTCAGAGGGAGGCTTCTGAATTTCTTAGCAAATACCTGTCTTTCAAACCAGGACAGTCTGGGTTTGGTATATAAACTGAAATGTAGTCTTTATAAAGGTTTGAAATTCAGCCATTTTGGAGCTTGAAGAGAAGAAGAAATAAAGTAATAAAATACCTATAATTGTATTTCTACTGAGAAAGAATATCATGCTTCACCATCTTTAGGCCATGAAGACTTCTCAAACTGTTCTAATTCTATCTACTTCACATTTTTTCCTCAAGGTCTTTCAGACTCTTCTGAAAAGAGGGGTTTTTTTTTTGTTTGTTTTTTTTGTTGGTTTTTTTTTGTTTGTTTTTAATGCATGCAGCTAGTTCTGTGGTTAACTAATGACAAGTATTATCTTTTTATTATTTTTTTTTAGTCCAATTGGAGTGGAGTCCCTTGAGTATTTCTATTCTGATATAACTACTTGATGTCTTTTCCCTGTGCTTGGGAAAAGTCAAGTTCATCAGATCCCTGCAAAGCAGCAAGAGGAAACTTATTTTATTCCTCTTGTTGCCTTTTTGCTTCTTCTACTAAATGCTGATGAGATATACCCAAATACAGATAGAGTTTCCCAATAGTCTTTGCACCTAGATGTATTTATAAACATGTTTACACCACTTCTGTCTTATTTTAGTAAAAGAAACTTATAAAGAGCAAAGTAATAACACTAGAATTAAAAAAAAAAAAAACAAAAAAACCCAGAATATCTCAACCCTATATAGTTTAAAAGCATTTAGTGTGCAATGAAGATTGAAATATCATGTATCATATTCAAGTGTAATATGATTTCTGTCTTCATTTGTCCCCATCAAGTTTAGGAACAGCTTAATAAAATGAAAATAACATGTGTAAAACTCAAATACAGTCAAATGTCAACACACAAGCTGGATAAAGAGAGCAGTCCCATGAGTATACTTATAAGTAAATTAAAATAAGAACATTGTGCAATTTTAACCAAAATGGTTATTTTAGTTGCCTAAGATGTGTGAAAATTGCAATGGAAGGTAATACTGCTCCAAATTATTTCATCTTTCATTCAGAACGTGCTGTTAATTATAGGAGCACCTGTTAGACGGTACTTACTTATTGTCAGAATTTCAAATAAATATCCTCAATTGAAAAAAAAATATTTCATGGCTGAAATCTACAGCCTAATTGTATTTTCATTGTGCTTATGGCAAAAGTATTTTGGCTATTACTGTTTGTTGAAACAAAATGCTCACTTTTTGCAAACTAATTACATTCAGGGTCAGAAGGACCCTTAAGATCATGCAGTCCAGTATTGTATATTGCCCACGTGTTCCTATGTCTAGCCTGTAACTTCTGGTTATGTCTCCTATTTTAAAAGGCATAAGAAATTCACTCAGGGGAAATCCTAGAGAATGATCATAAATAATAAAAAAAAACCCTCAAAAAGTTATTTATGCTTCTGATCTGAATGTGCCTGGGCTTAGCCATTAAATCTTGAAGTTTACTTGCTTATGTGCTTGTAGGCTCAGTGCTTATCAACACCGATTTTGCAGTTGTTTGCATTTCCTGATTCAAACATGATACACTTCTGATGTAGATTTCCAGATATGAATCAATATTTCAATTCTTATATCCACCCCAGGCACGTGCAATCTTTTAAGTTTGCTCACATTATTCTTATAAATTGTAGGTCATATCTTGAGATAATATCACAGTAATGATTCACCTTAGTGACTCTCAGAATAACTACAAAATCTCTGTGAGCAATAACCAGGGGAAGTGGTATTTGTGGGCCCGTGTCCTCCTCAATACTTCCAGCTGCACGGAATTATGAGAGGATAAACCATCAGACTTGTCTCTGAGCCTGGTGTTCATCAGTAGAATTTTGGGGTTTTAGGTCATGGATTGGTCTACACAAAACCAGACCTGTTGGTGACAGATGGGAAATAAAGGAACTGACTGCAGGAGTTAGCAGGGCTCATTGAAAAACTTTAAACTAGATTTGAAAAGGGAAAGGGAAAAAAGCCCGACACCTCTAGAGATAAGTCTGGGCATGCCAATGTTTGAAAAAGCATGCCAGTGCTTGAGGTATGATTTTCTAGGAAGGTCCTTTGGTCTCAGGTCTCTGTCATCTCAGTGGAGGTAGGGGAAGGTGATTCACGTGGCAGGAAAGACACAAGGCTTATTGATGGGTTAGATACTACGCATGTGCCTGAGAGTGGTGGGAGTCTGTTATAAACCACCCAACGAGGATGAACAAGCAAATGAAGTCTTTGTTCTCAGGCAGGATTTCAGTGTCCGGATATCTGCTGGAAATTCAATTCAGCCTGCCCAGGGAAGTGATTGAGTCACTGTTCTTGAAGGTATTTAAAAGATGTGCAGTTGTGACATTTAAAGACACAGTTTAATTCTGCCCTTGAATGTGCTGGATTAAAATTTGCACTCAATCTTCAGGGTCTTTTCTAACCTAAATGATTCTATGTAGTTTCATGCATTATCCACTGCAACAGTTTGTGAAAGAAGCCTTCTTTGTTGAGCAACTACAAAAACAGCTTTCTTCTTTCTGTTCCATGTTTCTTTTCCATGTATCAAAGATTATAATTTTGAAAATGATACACAGATTTTGGAAGTGGTTTAATCTTTAGTTATGGGAAAATAATTAATTATTGTTTTTAAGGTATGAATGCATCAACTGAGCTCTTCTAACTGACATGTTTTTAAAATACTATGCCATTAATCACTAGCAATCCCTGGCTTTCTGTGGTGCGTCTACAACATTAATAAAGAAAACACGACATAGCATAGGAGTGTATTTTCAGAAAAACTCTGCAAAAAGGAGATCTTTATACTACACTGCTAAAGAGTCTGTAGGTGTCTCAAAGCAAGATGTGAAATGTTGTGAAAAATAAATTTCTCATCTATGTTTTGTCTCAAAATATTTTAAAATAATATAGTGTGAAATAGTATGATAAAATATATTATGCAAATGTTATTATACTTCTGTTAAGCAAAATATTTTTGAGACTTAGGATTAACTTTAATCTAATTGTAAATCTGAAAGTCTTGTAAAACTTTTTTTAACATAACAGATCATTGTCCAGTCCTAGATTGATTTAGTTTGGCACCTTAATTACAGATTGTGTCCATCCCATCTAAGTGTTTCGTTGCTGGGAAAATCACTGATCTTCAAATAAGTAAGTATATTTTTTCTTTCTTGATTCTATATGTGAACAGATTTTCACAGCAATACATAATTTTTCTTCATTTTTCTTTTCAAAGATAAATCTGCAAGGATCCTTGCATGACATGCATAACAGAACTAAACTACTGCTGCCCGATCCCAAAGAGTAAAACACAAATCAACAAAGTTGTTTTGTGCGGTGCTTTATTCAGGGCCCGGGGACCTGAGGACTAGCGTCCAAAGTCAAAGTCCCAACCCCTTAGTGAATCTTACACAGTTTTATACCCTTTTACAAATCTTGCTTCACCATGGCTACATGCTATGGTCCACATACTTCACATCAAAGGCAGCAGTCATTTTCGAGATAACATTTCTAAAGGTTATAACTCTTGCACGCCTGCCTAAGTTAAGACAATAAGATACCTTTCTAACGGTTATAAATCCTACATGCTTGTCTAAACTAGAACTATAGATTAATCCCACACCTGTTTATTGTACTTCATCAGTAAATTCCCTACTGTTCCTATAAATAACCAGTTGGTCCTTCTTCGCCCCACTGGCCCTTAACTCATTATTCTGTAGCTCAGCACATTCCCTGGCTTAGTTCCCAGGGCCTACCTTGCACTAGCTACAAACTGCAGCCTTAGCATTACTACCACTAACTATTAAATGTATATGTATATGCTAACAACTCCCCCCTTTTGAGCATCCTTCAATCTTCTGCAAGGATGCTCAACTTCTTCCCTCCATTCTTCATGTAACCGTCTCTAAGCACGAAGGAGGCGGTGTGTTCCCAGCCGGTTGTCCGTTCCTGGTCATAGCCTTCATTATTCTCCGGGTATGAATTCCTTCTCTGGTGATTACTCCTAGAAGACATCTGTAAACTCCATACACAACTCCAATTAATATCAACAATATTATTGCATATTGAACAATTGAGGATATCCAACCAGAGACCTGGATCCCTAGAGAGCTGAATATTGCTCCAATCCAGTTATATTCCGCATCTTTTGCTATTTCCCTAGTTTTAGATTCAATATTCTCCAATTGATCTATATCTTTTTCTACTTCCTTTGTCACATTTGGGATATGAATACAGCAATGATCTGTCTTCCCATGCAGATATCCACAAACTCCATGCTCTCTTAGTAACAGCATATCTAATGCCATCCGGTTTTGCAATGTCATCCGAGTGGTTGCCTGTAATTGTGAATTTAAATCTTTAAATCCCTTCTTGGTGGCTGCTGCTAATCTTTCGGTCTGTCCCAGGAGTCTATACAACATTTCCCTATTTCGATATGTGGAGATAGGTGCAAATAAAGATTCTAGTGCCCATCCGAATTTTACTCCCCCTGACGGTTCATGCCACTCATTTTCTTCAATAATGTCATCTCCTATGTCTCTCCTTTGCCTGGCCTGTATTTCTTGTTCATTAAGTTTAGATTGTTTCCAGAATGGACATAAGGTAGGAACTCCTAAAGTTATTTGAGTTACCATCCCATCGATCGGTATATGAGTGGTCCATTTCCCATGTCCCATTACCCAGACCAAGTTACCAGGGCTTCTGATAGTGGTAGTTTTGCAATCTACTTGTTTGTTACCGGCCATCTCTCCCCTAATTGTATGATTGTACCCTCTACATTCACATCCCCACTTGAGTAACACTCTTACTGGTACCAAACCTATTTCTGCTTCTGGAGTATCACAAGTAATAACTCGTGAACAATTCCATGTCTCTGTTGTCCCAGTTGATGTCCTCTGAGCTGTCTCTGTTGTTAATACTCTAGTATAAGTCTGGTTCTTATTTCCTATCCATTCAATGCACCAATTCACAGTTCCTAGGTAACTATATGTCTCTAATAAACTTGGTCCCCAAATTGCTCCCCAATCGTCTTCTAAAGACTGTGATTGCGTAATGTTTTGACATACTTCTTCATTTCTTGTGCGTTTTACCTGCATCCAAACCTTATTACAGGGTTCCCTTATTGGTCCTTCCACAATGCATTTGTTCATTTTACTAACCCACGCATAGTAGCCTGGCATTTGCTGGCAATCTTTTTCCAACATATTCCTAATTAATTGGCATCCTTCCTTCTTTTCTACATACTCCTTTGGTATCAATTTACAACTCCAAGTAAAATCCACGAATGCCCTGGGTAAAGTTTTTACTGGGATGATTCCCCACGGTATCGGCTCCCCGGCTGCCTGTGGTAAAGGTAAACAAGCTGTAATCGAGGAAACATTCTGCACTTTACCAAAGTCCCGAATTAATCCTACTATCAAATTTTCCTGTTCCTGACTGCGGGGAAATGTTACATCTATGGCTCGAGTTCTTCTGTGAGTTCCTCTGATGCTATTAAGATAAACTGCAGTTATTGCATGTCCCCGCCCACTATAGACCCCACGTTGGCCAGTGATTCCACCTCTCAAATGCGACCAAGCCCTGACGTTTCGTATTCCAAAGTCACCCATTTCTCCACATGAGACTATACACAAGTATCTACTTCCGAATTTCCCAATCTTCAGATCAGTAATATTTAACCATCCTCCTCCCACGGTTCCTTCGGACCACCAGCTAACTCCTTCGCTGATTTGATTCCACATTCCCTGAGAATTTTCCCTCCACCACTTAACTTGTATCCCATATTCACACTCGTTTTTCAATCGGAAAGTACAATTCATTCGCAAAGGAGGACTGTCCCACATGTCTACATAGGTTGAGGTTGGAATGACCTCAACATCCCCCTTCTTGGTACCATCCCCTAATAATGACATTACCCGTAATTTCAAGTTACCGTAGTCGAAACTATCTCTGATCCAGACTCCACATAAATACTTATCTTCAGATCCCGAAGTTACATTTATCAATTGTAGGGTAGTGTTTCCCATTTGTGTTTTCATATCCCAAGTTGTGACAATACCTGTGTCTACCCAATCCATATCCTTTTTCCATCTTACATTGACTTCTTCGGATCCAGCTCCCTGGTCATCGGTGAATGAACAAGTCAGATTTACATTCATTCCTTCAACCGCCATAGTCACCGGCTCTAGAACAGTAATCACAACAGATTCATGAGTTAAAGTTACTTGACATGACATGATCAGTCCAATGATTAAGATGTAGGCCTTGGGTCGGTGGGTTTGGCTCGAATAACCATCTTGGTGGAAGACAGTGGCTGCACTTCCCAATGAGTAGGGACTTTCTTGATCCGGGTGTAGTGGATCCAGTTGTTGATGCCCTCGACTTTTGCCGCCGTGAAGGTTGTCATAATCACCTGACGTGGACCCTCCCATGATTCCTTCAAGGGGTCCGTGCTCCAGTTCTTTACATACACCCGGTCTCCTGGTTGGATGTCATGGACTGGATTTTCCAGCGGCAGAGGGCGGTTCCACTGCAAAGCACCTCTTAAAGCTGTAAGAGTCTTGTTAAGAGATAGAACATAGTTAAAGAGCATTTGGTCCCCAACCACGTGAGGATCACCTTTTAATGTTGTTGCATGATATGGTCTGCCATATAGTATTTCATATGGACTTACTCCTACCTTTTCCCTGGGTTTAATCCTGATTCTTAACAAAGCCAATGGTAATGCTTGCGGCCATTGAATCTTAGCTTCTTGACAGATTTTCTTAATCTGACCTTTCAATGTCTGATTCATTCTTTCTACCTGCCCACTTGATTGAGGTCTCCATGGGGTATGTAAATTCCATTTAACATCGAGCACTCGTGCTATGTTTTGTACTATTCCGGCCACAAAATGTGGTCCCCTATCTGATGAAATTCCCAGGGGTACTCCAAACCTAGGAATAATTTCCCTTAATAAGGTTTTGACCACCTCCTTAGCCTGGTTAGTTCTGCACGGAAAAGCCTCGGGCCATCCCGAAAAAGTACATACATATACCAGAAGGTATCTGTACCCTTGAGCCCTGGGCAACTCTGAAAAGTCAACTTGCCAATAATCACCTGGCTCTGGTCCTACCTGTAATTTTCCTAATTGAATCTGCTTCCTCACTACAGGATTGTTCTTTATACAGACTGGGCACATTGCATTAACTCGTTTAGCTAAAGTCAACATCTGGTTAGAAATGATTTCTTTCTTTAAAAATTTAACCAATACCTCTGCCCCCCAGTGGCATTTGTTGTGTTCTGCTTCTAAAATTATTTTCATGATCTTGACAGGTACTAATACTTGCCCTATGTCGGTCACATACCACCCTAGCGCGTTCTTCTGGGCATTCACAAGTCTGGCCAGTCTTTCATCTTCTGAGGAGTAATCGGGCTTCTGCTCTAGGTGAGGAGTGACTGGGCTTACCTTTGTCAGAATCAATGCCAATTGTGTCCAAACCTCACGTGCCACTTTCCGAGCAGTAGCATCTGCTAGATTATTTCCTTGGAAAATTTTTCCTTCTTCCTTCTGATGTCCTCTCACATGCATTACTGCTACTGCAGCTGGTTTATGCACAGCATCCAAAAGAGATAGGATTTCGTTTCGATGTTTTATAGATGTCCCTTGAGAACTTAACAGTCCTCTTTCTTTCCATAATGCCCCATGGACATGCAGAACTCCAAATGCATATTTAGAGTCAGTCCATATATTTACCTTCTTTCCTTGACTCAAAACCAAGGCGCGAATCAAAGCCACAATCTCTGCTTTCTGCGCTGATGTTCCCGGGGTGAGGGCTTTAGCTTCCACGACCTGGAGAAGCGTTACCACCGCATAACCCGCATACCTGGTCCCATTCTCGACGAAACTGGATCCATCTGTAAACAGTTCCCAGTCCGGAGACTCCAATGGCACGTCTTTCAGGTCAGTGCGGCTAGCGAAGACTTGTTCAATGACTTCCACACAATCGTGGGTCAATTCGCCTTCTTCCTGCTCACTGCGGAGAAATTCTGCTGGATTGATATGGTTAGTTACTTTTAGCTCAACATCATCTTGTTCCCTTAATATTGCTTGATATTGCAACATTCTGCTGGAGGACAGCCAATGCCCCCCTTTTTGTTCCAGAACTGTTATCACCATGTGAGGCACAAACACTTCTATTTTCTTACCCAAAGTCAATTTTCTTGATTCCTGAATCAATAGTACAGTAGCTGCCACGGCTCGCAAACAGGACGGCCATCCAGAGCTGACTGCATCTAGTTGTTTCGAAAAATAGCCGACCGGACGCTTCCATGATCCCAACTTTTGCGTGAGTACTCCTAAAGCCAGTCTCTGTCTCTCATTTACATATAATTGAAAGTCCTTAGTTAAATCAGGTAGTCCCAATGCCGGGGCTTCTTTTAGTGCTTGCTTTAGCCCTTGGAACGCATTCTGCTGTGGCTTGTCCCACCGTAACTGTGTCTCTTTTAGTGCCTCATATAAGGGTTTGGCCAGGAGTCCGAAATTCGGTATCCACAGCCGGCACCATCCTACCATTCCTAGAAAGGATCTTAGTTCCTGATGATTTCGGGGAATAGGTATGGTGCAGATGGCTTCAATTCTATTTGCTCCTAATCGCCTTACTCCCTGTGTTATTTCACAGCCCAAATATAACACACTTGTCCGGATGAGTTGGGCCTTTTCTTTCGAGACCCGATATCCAGCCTGGCCTAGCATGTTCAATAAGCTTATAGTTAAATTTAGGCAAATGTCCCTTTCTTCTGTAGCCAGAAAAATGTCATCTACATATTGAAGTATTACATGAGAAAAGGGAGATTCTTTTACCTGTGTTGTTTTCCATTCCTCCAATTCCTTGGCTAACTGGTTCCCAAATATTGTGGGGGAATTCTTAAATCCTTGCGGAAGTCGTGTCCAAGTAAGCTGTTTCTTCCGGCCAGAGTCAGGGTCTTCCCACTCGAATGCAAAATATTTCCTACTTTCAAATGCCAGAGGGATGCAGAAGAAAGCATCTTTTAAATCAATTACTGTAAACCATTGAAATCTTTCAGACACAGATGTTAACAAAGTATAGGGGTTTGCCACCACTGGGTGGATATCCTTGGTTATATTATTTATAGCTCTCAGATCCTGAACTAACCTATATTTACCATTGGGTTTTCGTACTGGAAAAATTGGGGTATTAAATTCTGACTCACATTCTTGCAAAATACCTTGGATTAAGAATTGAGCAATCATGGGGGCTACTCCTTTCCTAGCTTCTAACTTAATCGGATATTGTCTAATCCTTACCGGTTGGACTCCCTCCTTTAGCTCAACCACTACTGGTTGAGCTGCCTTAGACTTACCTGGAGTGCCGGTTTCCCAAACCCAAGGTACCACTGCCTGTTCAACCTCTTCAGGAATTGGGGTGGGCTCTACCTCCTTAATCACAAATAGTCTAGATATTTCTTTATCAGGAATTTCTAATTTCACTCGTCCTCCTTCAAATAATATTCTCACATTTAGAAGAGATAACAGATCCCTTCCAAACAGTGACTCTGGGCAATTAGGCATATACAGGAATTGATGATCAAATTCTTTTCCCCCGAATTTTATGTCTAACGGCTGCAAAAATGTCCTCTCTTCTACTTGCCCAGTTGCCCCTATTACTTGAATTTTTGCATCACTTAATAACCCTAATTTTGTATTCAAAACCGAATGTGTTGCTCCCGTATCAACTCTAAATTCTCGTTCTTGTCCCCCTACCTCCAATACTACCTTCAGATCCTGATCTAGTCAGCTCTGATTTTGATAGTTGCCTAACACAAATGCCTGAGCGACATCTACCGGCCCCGTGGTAGCTCCTGCATTTCCCATAGGATTTACATTTCCCACATTACCCATTCCCCATTTGACTGGACATTCATTTTTCCAGTGACCTAACTGTCTGCAGAAGGCGCATTGATTAGGACCCAATTTTCCTTGCCCCCCGAAGGGATTTCCCAATCCTCCCATTGCTCCCCTTCCCAAATTCTGCTGAATTATGCCCCTTCCTCGACCCATACCACCCCGGCCCCGTCCTCGTCCTCTTGGGCTTCCTCCCGTAGCGTGTTGCAATACTGCTAAAATATTTGCCTGATGTCTCTTTGCTGTCTCTTTTTCTCTATTATTATATACCTTCCATGCCACTTCTAGCATTTTCTCTAGGTTCCGAGTGTCCTCCCCTTCTAACTTTTGCAGCTTTTTCCTAATATCATCCTGAGATTGCCCCATAAAAATCAAAGCCAACTGTAATTTCCCTGCCTCCCCATCAACCTCTAAATTAGTAAATCTGCGTGCAGTTTCCTTCAGCCGCTCCAGGAATGCTGACGGGGACTCACTTTTATCCTGTCTTATGGAATACAGTTTTGACCAATTCATTGTTTTTGGCATCCCCGTTCTAATCCCTTCTATTATTAATTCTTGATAAACTTGAAGTCTTTTCCAACCCCGACTGGTGTTAGGATCCCACCCGGGGTCCTCTCTCGGGACCAAGTCATTTAGAGTTCCATCCATCATTTGTACCCTCAACATTTCCCTGGCTCGTTCTGTCATTGCCCGTAACACCATCTCTTTCTCAGTTGAATCCATCAAGGTATCTAGTAACACCTGTAAATCATTCCAATCAGGATTTTGTGTTTTTATTATCATTTTTACCACTCGAGCAACCTTGTCCGGATCCTCCCGGTATGACCCTGCTGCTTGTTTCCAAATTATCAGATCCCCAGGTGAGAACGGGACTTTAATAAACACCTTCTCACCCTGAGGTCCCATAGCTTCCCTTAAAGGGGCTATCAGTTGGGGTTTTTCCCTATTTTTCCTCCCTTGTCTAGTTCTTTCTGCAATAGGGGTTCTCGGTATATTACGGGTATGACCGGGAGATGGCTCCCCAGGACAAGGTATTATCGATTCCTGGGAGCCCTTCCCCATTTCTGGGGTTTGTATTATTTCTCTTTCTTCTTTATCACTATCTTCCTCTTCCGAAGCTAATTCTGCAGGAGGGGCACTAGGAGCTACAAGCAAAGATAGGTCCTCTTCCTGGCTTGTCAGCTTTGTCAAACAACCATTACACCTATTCCTTTGCCTACAACCTTGACAATTTTGTTCCTCTACCTGTAATACCATAATACCACATTCTTTCTGCCATTCAGGTTTGCCTTTTAGGGTATAAAACAAATCCAAATAAGGAATCTCATCCCATTTTTCATTTTCCCGTAAAAACTGCATTAACGGGGATATCACACCAGGGTCAATAGACCCATTAAGGGGCCACCCCGAACTTCCAGTATCATATTGTGGCCACCAATGATTACAATAATCAATCATCCTTTCCCTTTTTAACTCTTGATGGAACCCTTCTCTTTTCCAACGCCCCAACAAACATCCTAACGGAGTATTTTCCGGAACCTTTTCATTAGATTGAACCAAAGCTTTAAACGTTTTAAATGGCATCATAATAACACAATCACACAATACTATCTCACAAACACACTTCCAACAGTCACGGCTACAACAGATATTGATTATCAAATTATTAACCAATAAACCAACGGATACTGATTATCGAATTATTAACCAACAAACCAACAGACACTGATTATCAAATCATCAACCAACAAACTAACAGACACTGATTATCAAATTATCAACCAACAAACCAACAGACAGTGATTATCAAATTACTAACCAATAAACCAACAGACACTAATTATCAAATTATTTAACCAACAAACCAACAGACAGTGATTATCAAATTATTAACCAATAAACCAATAACCAACCAAACTTGCCACTTCTCGACGCCGCGAGGGGCAAGTGCCGATCCTGCGCAGCTTTCGCCGCGTCTAACGGTCGGCGCCTAGGCTTTACCAACCAGAGACGTCTTCTGCCCAACCCTGCGAGGATCGCCGCCTCGACTTATCAGGCAGGCACCTAAACCAAATAATAAAGCACCTTCGGGCTTACCTGTTACAGTTGTCCGTCAGGCGCGGGGTCGGGCGCGGGTCGATGACTCCCCAGGAATCACCTGGTGCCGGCGTGGAGTGGATCAGCTCGCGAACCGCCCCAGCCACCTCCGGAGTCCTGCCGCGGTCGCCAAAAACTGCTGCCCGATCCCAAAGAGTAAAACACAAATCAACAAAGTTGTTTTGTGCGGTGCTTTATTCAGGGCCCGGGGACCTGAGGACTAGCGTCCAAAGTCAAAGTCCCAACCCCTTAGTGAATCTTACACAGTTTTATACCCTTTTACAAATCTTGCTTCACCATGGCTACATGCTATGGTCCACATACTTCACATCAAAGGCAGCAGTCATTTTCGAGATAACATTTCTAAAGGTTATAACTCTTGCACGCCTGCCTAAGTTAAGACAATAAGATACCTTTCTAACGGTTATAAATCCTACATGCTTGTCTAAACTAGAACTATAGATTAATCCCACACCTGTTTATTGTACTTCATCAGTAAATTCCCTACTGTTCCTATAAATAACCAGTTGGTCCTTCTTCGCCCCACTGGCCCTTAACTCATTATTCTGTAGCTCAGCACATTCCCTGGCTTAGTTCCCAGGGCCTACCTTGCACTAGCTACAAACTGCAGCCTTAGCATTACTACCACTAACTATTAAATGTATATGTATATGCTAACACTACTAATGAGCAAAGTGGGATTTTTTTTGTTGTTATTTTCTATTTAGTTTTGTCAGAGCCCCGGTTCCAGCCAGGACAGTGTTGATTTTTCCAGTATCCAAGACAGGGCATGGCAGGACCCAGAGGTTATTCTGCACCACCTCACATCATTTTCTGGGGAAGGGGGGAAGGCTCCCTTCTGGGTGATGTAATGTGGCAAAGGCAGTAGTCAGGTATTGTTGGGTGTGAGCAATCATGTGTGAATCACACGCCTCTTTTCCCATACACTCTGTCATTAGTATCATTGCTGTTCCCATCCGTTGTCTTATTTCACTGTTGTTCTCAAAAAATTGTTCATATCTTAACCTGTGATCTTTACCTGCTTTGACTCCAATTTTCCTCTCCAGCCTGCTGCAGGGGAGAGGGGAGGGAAGGACCAAGTGGCGTGTGGTTTGGAGTGTTCCAGGGTGAACTCTAGATTGGGGAATACCATTCCTAAACCATGGAAACCAGCTATCAACTCCAGGACTTCTGTGGTAAAAGTTCATGCTCCAACAGCACTGCACAGGAACTGGCCTTCTGTTTAACATTTGCTGAAGATGATGTCCATGATTCTATCTACCCAATGACTGACTAGAGGGAGCTTTCTGTAAGACTTACATGGTGAAACAACTTAAATGCATGTTGATCCCAAGAAATAATGTCAAATTATGGAATATATACTCCAGGTTTATCATCTGTAAAACTGGACAAGAGCCACCCCTGAGCATCAGTATGTATGCTTTTAATTACTTATAAGTATTTACCTCAAGAAGCCATCAAGTCTTCTATTGTGACCAAATAACCACACAGAATATCAGAAATTCTCATTATCACTTAATATATATGAATATACTTGAAGTTAAAATTAAATTTTAGGCAAAAATGCTGTCTGTCTAAATGTTCTTGAACTCTATCAGACTTGGTGCCATGACCACTATTCTGGGGAACCTGCTCTGGAGTGCCTGACTCTGGAGTGCCTGACCCCTTATATGGGTGAAGAACCTTTTTTCTAATATCCAATCTAAACCTTGGCTGGCACAACTTCAGGGTCTTATTACTGCTCTGCAGAGAGAAGAGATCAGTGTCTGCCCCTCCTCTTCCTCTCACAAGGAAGTTGTAGAATGTGATGAGGGCTCCCCTCAGTATCCTCTCCTCTGGGATGAGGACACCAAGTACCTCAACCATTCCTCATATGAATTCCCTTCAAACTCCTCACCATCTTCACAGTCTTCCTTTGGGCACTCTCTAATAACTTTACTACTTCCTCATTTGTGGTCGCAGTGTATCCCTTCCTGACATTAAATAAGTTACGTTTTAGACCTTTCTGGAAAAGTTTGATATTAATCTAGTATGATGCTCCAAATAAATAAGAAATAGTTGAGATTGACTTGGTGGTCACAAGTTAAATCTAGTGTACTGTCTCTGCTATGAAGATCACTTGTATTTATGTTAGAACATATCCATCATGACCTCACATCTTAATTTTCATCTCCCTTTGCTAATTTTTCTAATAGTTAATCACATGTATTTTTATAAAGTGCATATATATTCTTGTTTTTTTCTAAATTTCTCTTTTTGAGGGTTCTGACTGTTTCTCTAACACAGTTAGGGAGCACTTTTATACCCAAGATTCCCCTCTATATGTAGTTTTCTAGTCATCTTTAAAGTTAGAGGTATTTTCCTTCCATATAGAACGGTGTCCTTAAGTAATTCAGTTTAGCCTAGTTTTTCTCTTTTGAAGAGTCTCTTTATGGAGTGGAACCTAGTAACAATTTGAGTGCTAGTTCCACATATGGTTCTAGTCTTACCCACTGTCTTGGTTGTATGTCATTAATACCTCATTGTATGATGTAATCATTTAATTTCCCACAGTACTGCACTTGACTCTGTGTTCAGTGGCTTGCCTACTATAGCCTCCAGGTTCTTTTCTGAATTAGAAGTTTCCAAGAAACAATCAGTTCTGCCATTCATAAGTGCAGCCTGATTTCCTCATTTGCAGATGAATAACTAATGGGTTATGTTATATCAGTGATTAAATAGATAACAATATCACCAGTCTTGCAATGTCATTA
The DNA here is from genome assembly GCF_963662255.1 of Cinclus cinclus. Lineage (NCBI taxonomy): Eukaryota > Metazoa > Chordata > Aves > Passeriformes > Cinclidae > Cinclus > Cinclus cinclus. The sequence continues at coordinate 85,020,952 of NC_085046.1, read as the reverse complement.
GTCCTGCTAAACCTCCTCCCCCATTTTGTTATTACTTACTGCTGATTCCCTTTTGAAAAATCTGTCATTTTAATAATTGTATATCACCAGTTCCTAAAGGATCAAACAAAGAAAGAGTTCCTCTTTCTGCTAGGTGGTGTATAAACACAGAGGCAGTTTTCCCCAAAAAGCTTACCCTTAATGGACAATTATTTTAAGATATTTATGATGATTTAATAGCCATTAATAGTAAGTATATTACTCTGATCTATGAAGGTTATTGATATACTAATGTATTCATTTTCCACACATTTAGACTGTATCACTTATCATCAAACTAACAAAGCATCTCCTAGATGGAGTGTATTAGTCTCTGACACATTAGGAAGATGCCCAAAATGCTATATGTCCTCATGTTCCTAAATGAGATCTCTTTGCATATATATGCAGTTTACATATTTTCTATATGTTATCTTTCTGTCTTCCTTTAGTGTATGTTCAAAAGAACAGTGCCAAAATTTGTAGATTTTTCAACATTTCTTGTCACTTTGCTAGAAAGCTGGGGGAAGTGCTGATGATATCACTTCTATCTTAGATATTAAGCAGACCTGTATTTTCATAATTATCTGAGGATGGAGAAGTTCACTATGGTTAAGCTGCTATAAAATATCTAAGTTATTATTGTCTTTGATAATAAATATATAAAAAAGTGTGCTGAAATAAAAGATTGTTTAAATCAATATGGCTTCTTGAACTGAACTGACAAATTGAAAGGGTTTTCAAAAAAATTGAAAGGGTTTTCAAGTTGAGGGTGACTTTCATGTGTGCCCAGTGCACTTAAAGTGCCTGAGACTTAACTTCACAGAATTACAGAATATGCTGAGTTAGAAGGGATCTAAAGGATCGCCAGGCCCAACTACACTCTTTGCACAGCACTGTCTCCAAGAGTCATACCATGTGCCTGAGAGTATTTTTCAAACACTTCTTGAACTCTATCAGGCTTGGTGCTGTTACTGTTTCCCTGGGAAACCTGTTCCAGTGCCATACCATCCTCTGGGTAAAGACCTCTTCTCCTAGTATCTGACACAAATCTCCCCTGACACAGCTTCAGAACATTCCCTCGGCTCCTGTCACTGGTGACGACAGAGATGAGATCAGTGCCTGCCCCTGCTCTTCCCCAAATAAGGATGTTGAAGACTGTGATGAGGACTTCCCTCAGTCTTCTCTTCTCAGGCTGAACAGACCAAGTGACCTCAGCTCCTTCTAATATGGTTTCCCCTCAAGGCCTTTCACCATCTTTGTTGGCCTCCTATGCACACTCTCCAATAGTTTAATTACTTTTTTTATATTGTGGCACCCAAAACTGCCTCCAGCTCTGGAGGTGAGTCTGGCCCAGCTCAGAGCAGAGCAGGAAAATCCCTTCCCTTGCCCAGCTCGTGATGCTGTGCCTGATGTCCCCCAGGACAGAGTTGGCTCTGCTGGCTGCCAGGGCACTGCTGGATCATGGTCAGCTTGCTATGGATCAGGAACCCCAGGTCACTTTCCACAGTGTTGTTTTTGAACATCTCCTTCCCCAGTCTGTGCATATGCCCAGGTTTGCCCCATTCCAGGTGCAGAATCTGGCTTCTCCCTTGTTCAACTTTATATGGTTGGTGACCACCCAGCCCTCTAATTTGTCAGGGTCTCTCTGCAGGTCCTTCCTACCTTGATGAGAGTCAACAGCTCCTCCCAGCTTTGCACTGTGAACTTGTTTAGTATCTATTCCAGTCCTGAATCCATGTCTTTTGTGAAGTTGAATAGCACAGGAGTGAAGATGGAGACCCGCTGAACCCCAGCAGTGACAGATCACCAGTCTGATGTCACCATATTCATTGTAACCCTTTGACCTGACATGTGAGCCAGTCACCCACCCATCACATGTTGTGCTTATCCAGCTGTGAGCTGGAAATTTTGTCCAGACATAGTCTGTGAGAGACTCTAATGAAAACTTTATTAAAATCCAAAAATATCACATCAACTAGATTCCCTTGATCAGCCAAGTGGGTTACCTTGCGATAAAAGGAAATTAAGTTTGATAAGCAGGACTTTCCTCTGATGAAGTCTATGACCAATTACTGCATTGGCTTTCAGGTGTTTTTCAATACCTCCCAGAATAAAATTCTTCTCTATAACTTTACCAGCCACTGAAGTGAGAATAAGAGGCCAGTAGCTTTCAGGATCCTCCTTCTTGCTATTTCTGCAGTTTGCAAAGCCATTCTCCATTGATATTCTGAAGACCAAAAAGACTGAAGAAAAAAAAATATAATCTTTCTAAAATACCTATCTTTTCAGTCAACCTTGTCTGAGTACATAAACAGATGGAGGAAGATAATTCCTGTGTTATTGTAGAAAGGAACTTAGAGCAGTATCTGGGTCAAAATATGTCTAGCATTTTGAGGCACTAATGCACTCATTTATTTAACCAGAATCTGTAGCTCAGTGTTGTAAGAGACGAATGAAAATATTGAAACATATTATATATTAATGAAATTAGAAACACACTACTCTACATAAATTCTTTGTAATACTGCGGTATATTTTTCCACAAGCTAGATTGTAGTATAAAGGTATACTTAGATGGAAAATCATCATTTCTGAACACTAAGAATTTCTATTTCTTTTAAATCTAAGTTGAAAAATTGCCCTGTTATTGTCTGGGAAATGGTTTAAGGAACATAGCTATAAAAGGTCCATATATAATAGCTACATTTTAAGTTAGATTCTTATTGCTATTAATTCTTAAAACATTAAGAGCATTTAGGACGGCACTGACAGTGTTTATTTTCAGTCAAAGGATTTATTTCTTCAAGTAAGGATATAGATATATTTTTTTAATCAATGAAAAGAAGAAGCCTGTGGATCAGTGGTAGTGTGGAAGCTGATCATGATGGTTTGTGAAGCTTGCGCATATTTAAAAATTTTACTTAAGACTGTGGTTTATACATACTTACAGTTCCATTTGCAGTTCTGTATGTACAGCTTTAATCATAAGAAAGAATCAAGATTAGCCAGTAACACAACTGCAAACCCTTTAATCTTGAGCAAACTGCATATTACAGAAACAGTAGTAATCAGCAATTTTTTTGACTAGAAGGATTTATAAAACCTTCATTTTCTGTGTTGCCATTAAAACACATAAGTATTGCAATGGTAGCTGTAAATCACAGCAAAATACATGTTGATGACTTTCTTTCCTTAAACTTCTGTTTATTATTTCTATGAAAAACTTCAAATGGTAATGGCACACTGGTAAGGCAGAAAGATGTAAAACTGTTTCTCATTCCAGAGAGGATAATGGCAAAGTATCTAAAGGTCAAGAAGAGTGCTGGGTGTATTAATATAAAGACGTAGCTATAATTTAAGCTATTACCCAAGCATTGTCCAAGTGATGAGAGAATATTCCACTTTGAACAAGGCACAATCTATAGGTCTTCAAAGGATTGATATAATCATAAAAGTTCAAGTTTAGAAAGGGCCCCAGGAGGTCATGTATTTCTTAACTCTACTCTGAAAAAAACCTCTCTGCTTGGAAACTCACTGCAGAGATGCTGATCTTATCCATTTTAAAAATAGACCAAAAGAAAAGCATAATAATATTCTATTATTGCTAGATACTGTGTATAGAGAGTAGTAATTGGAATATCCTATTGTTGCTTAGCCTGCTGCTTCTCTCTGTATCTCACAGGAAATAGACAAGAGGTGCCTACAAGGGCACTATCATACAGACAGTAATAACCTGAAAAAGAAATGCAAGGTAAGAACTAAATAAGTCTGTCCTAATCTAAGCAAGTTTCTACTATTATGGGTAAGAAAGGCCTGGGGAGTAGGGCCAGGGACTCTGTGTTGAATTGTTATTTAATCATTCCCTGGTGTATGATTAATTCCTTAATCCTTTTCTCTGTTTCTTATATAAAGACCAATTTTCTTTCCTACTCAGAATCTCTTTCATAGTATTTTCATAGTTTTCATCCCATTCCATGCTTACTTCTGAAGAATTCTAGTCAAATGTTACTGGGGATTTTGTTCTTTATATAGCAAATGAGATATGAATAAGCTAATGGAGACAGTTTTCAGTGTAATCCAAAATTTGAGTTGCTATTTGAACAATCATATATAGATCATTGTGAACCTTTTTACTCATATTTATATTTTAATAATTGATGTCTCAAAAAATTAGGTTTTCTTTCATACCATTTAAAGTGAAATCCAGTAAATCCATCATATCCTAAACTATATAATCTGCATATTGTGCCTTCAAGTTTTGTCATAATGTGACAACGCTCATATTGCAAAACCAAGACCAACACAGAAAATCTCCTTCTGATCCACAAAATGTATAATATAGTCCCATTGCCTATTGAGGTGAAGAAAGAGGTCAAGATTCTTAAATATGGTAAATACTGATTTTCTCATAAATGAGTCCAGTAAGATGAATAAACTTCACAGTACTACTTAGACTTAAAAAAGATAATAAACTTCCAGATAATTTCTGAACTTGATATATACCTATAATATGTATTTTTTTTGGTGAGAGTTGTTTGCTTTCATAATATATTATTCTTTCCACAGGAAATGATTGCTTTATGGGAAGGGATTACTTGCCCTACTTCTAGGATGTGAAATCTAAAATATATAAGCTGAATTATAACATTTCTCCCAAAGAAACATGCTTTTTCCCTGGTGGCTCATTTAGAAGTAATTTATGTACTGTAATGTCATTGTGTTTCAAATGATAATTCAAAGGGATTGATAATATAGTTTATGACTTTTTTTAATGCAGTTTCTGTTTTATAGCTTTCTCTTAGTTATAGGCAAGCAACCAAGTTTTAGTTATTATATTAACAAAAACAAGTAAAAGAAGAGGTATTTATTGACACTTATAGGTATGTAATTTCTTTTCATAATAAAAATTACCCCCCAAAAAACCAAACCAAACCAAAACAAAAACTAAAAAAAAAAAAAACAAAAAACCCCAAAACAAAACAAAAAAAATATCCACCCACAAAACAAAGACAAAAGGCAAAATGATCACAAAAACAGAAAACCAATAAGCAAACAGAAAAAGCCCCTCAGAAAAGTATGTTTCCCTTTGGAACAGACTGATAAAACAGAAACTACTCAATTCCCTGTCACAGAGCATGATCAAGGGCCTCTAAAGAGGCATTTTAGAAGGGAATATGTGCCTTTTCTATTATGAGAAGTATGAGTTTATGATCTGCTAATGTCCCAAACAGTTGAAACTTCCCACTTCAAATTTACAGTGTAAGCTGAAAGCCATACCTCTGTTTATCTTCCTTAGACAGGTAATACTATTCATATCTAATTACTACCTTGATTTTGAAGTTTAGTATTCATATTTTTCCACCATTTACTTGATCTCCTTTTGAATTATAATGGTATGAATGTCAGTAGATTCAGGAGTTGAGTTTTTCCTAGGGTTTTTAAAATACTTGGTCTTTCCCATCCCTTCTTCAGGAGGGGAACAGATGGCTTCAGAAATTCCCCTGGTCTGGAGACAACATGTTGTGAATAATACTGTGATCTTACTAAGACTTACTCCTATGCTTAAAGGCACTAAGCTCAATGTGACAACTGATGTGTTTGAAGTCAAGCACATGAACAAGTGGTAAACTCTTATACCAGGACACAATGCTGAAATCCAAGAGAATGCAGAACCAGGTTTGTATTCTTTTTTTGTTTCAAGAAAAAAACCCCCAATCTTCTCTTCTGTAGATTTATAATTGTAAAAAGATCAATTCTGCTATTGCTTCTCTGTGTTTCTTTGTATGGTATACCTTCATCATTACCATGTTACTTACTAATAAATCATGGAAGTTATTTATTCCTATGTAATATACAGCTTTGTAAACTCATTTTAGAATAACAGTTTACAAAAAAAAAAAAAAAAAAAAAAAAAAAGAAAAGAAAAGAAATCCTAGTGCTATTTGTTTGGAATGGTTGCTGAATGCTTGGGAGCATTTTATAACCATAAAATTTACAATGATACTCACTGGGGAGGGTTTATAAAAGGTGATAATGTAAGATAATTTTTATACAGGGAAATACTGAAAGAAGTTTCTAAAAAACTAAACAGTTTCTAAAATAAGTTTCTGAAAGAAACAGAACTCAATATGTAATTCTCTTAAGCAATAATAAATTGCCCATAAAGAATTAATGATCTCCTGACATTTCTTTCAAAAGACTTGAAAAGAACTAATTAATGTAGCACATTTCAAGCTAAGCAAATTGCAATGATAAATGGGATTTCTGGAAGCTATAAATGCAATTCATAACTGAAGGAAAAGTGCAAAACATCACTCAGAACATTAAGGAATGCAATTAAGCAAAACATTTGGAAGTACTTAATTACATCTGCAGAGGATAGTTAAGTGCGATCTGGTGCCTTGCATTAGTAGCAATGTCAAAGCTTTAGAAGATTGCTTAAGCAAAAAGTAGAACATTTGGCATCAAGAAAATGTCTGATTTGACATGCAAGAAAAACATTTCTTCACTGATAAATCATACATATGTCCGAAAAAAATAAACAGGTTCCTATCAACGGCAAATTTTGAATTACAGGCAGAAAAGTCAGGTAGTAATTAAAGCAGACACTTACTTGTTGATCCAAATGTTTTTTTATATAATTAATGTATACCAAAGTAAAAAATACGCAAGAAAATGGGGTGGATTGTAAATCAGCTAGAGCTTAATTCAGCAAATTGCAAAACTATAGGGCCGTAATTAAGCAAAGCCCTGACAAACTTGTGTGCTTTCATCGATTTCACATCTCTTGTTATAACATTCTTCACTGGAGTTTGAACTTAGGAACCTGATGTAATAGATGAAACTCCTAATGACAGGTGTTAAATCACACACTCTCTCTTTCATAGAAAGGTAAAAGCTGTCTTTGTGAAGCACCAGGGAGTGAACAAACCTCAGGGGTGGCTGGTGTGAAATGGCTTATATTCATGTTGTTCAGGAGAAGCCTCCCTGGAGAAAAAAAGGCTATGTTGAGTCTACATATCAACCCAGAGAGGTCTGGTGGTTTTTGCATATTTCCTGCTAGAAAGGAGGCAGCATTGAGGAAAACCATCAGTTCAACCACACCTGTGTTTCCTCGTGTGTGAGGATTTCTCTATACAGGAGCTTAGGAGTAAAGTGGAGATCAAGTGGAGACAAAGCAAGCTCACTCTGTACCTAGATTCTCCTTGCTTCCCTTCACTTTATTCCTAGAGAAAAGGCTAGCTCTTGCCCCTTGATCCCTGCTCTACTTTCCCTCTTCTTGACCTGTTTTCTGGCAGCTGTTATGATTTGATCAATGAGATACTTCTAGCTGAATGTTTGTGCTTATTGCCAGACATCTACAGAATCCCAAGTCTATACACACTGCTTAGTAACTGGATTGTCAAATTCAAAAGCCAAAAAATTTGTGTTCTGTTCCTTCAACTTTCTAAAATAATAAAGCTTCACTTAAAAATGATGCATATTTGAAACTTAGCTGATGCTTTTTGAATATCAAATATTTATTTCTTTTAATCTATAGCTGTCTTTTGGTTAGTTAGGATGTGGTGGAATACCACTGAATGATAAATAAAAATCACCAGTAAGGGGTTTTGCCCCCTTTCCTTGCAACTCAGTAATTAATCTCCTGTTGTTTTTATTACCTGAACAAGCAAGTTGCTAGTGAGTGTTTTAATATTCACAGAATTTTCACTGCACAATTGTTTTAATATCTTTCGGTGTATGTTTAATATAACTGCTTTTATGGGTCTATTCTATTGATCACATGGATAACATTACCATTTTTAGTTGTGTTGTTATGACAAAGCACTGCTGAATAAGCAATGAAGTATTTTTTTAATGCAATGTATTAGTGTTTTTATTTAATTATATTTATATTTCATGGACATTGTTGTGATCTGTACTCATTCTGCATTTTATACTCTGCAGCAAGTTCTAAAATTAAATAAGGCAAAGAAAAAAAGAAACACTGAAAAATAGGGATATCTCAGAAGTACATCTGATGAAATAACAGTGTAAAACTAAAGATGTAAAACTAAAGATAATAGAAAAGACTAGTAAGTATTATGGGAAAAAACATCAAATATTACATGAATAGAGGAAAATTTTAAGTTGTGAATATTAATGTTTGATTAAGCAAAAGTACTGCTGTACTGGTTATAGTAGCTCTTTTGGACTAGGCTGGAAAGGAAGTGTGATTTTGTACTGAAATCTCTTCTGCCTAAATTATATTAAGTTGAAACATTCTTTCCACCACAAACATGTTGATTTAATTGCATGACTTAGTTGCAACATTCCTCAGATTTTTTTGAAAGGTGACAGATTTAGGAAGAAGTAAAGATAAAGGCTGTCTATAGTTGTAATCTGTTTACTGCCTGGACTACCAGCTCTTAGGAGCTCTATCCTAGGATCAGTCTTAGAAAATAAGGAGAGTAATCTGTTCTTTTTCTTGCATTTTCTTTTTTGAAAATCTGTTTATGAATTCTATACATGAGTGGTATTTCATGTTTTCTAGCAGATACTTCTTCCAATATTACATTTAATTTGCATAAAAAGCTGAGCATGCAAAGGTTTGGCCACTTCCAGGTATGTTTAGTTGAAGAAAGAGGTAAAATCTCAAAGTATGAGGTGGGCAGTAACAAATTACTTCTACTATATTGAGATGATGAAAACAAGACAACCAGTTGGCTGCACCTTTAGAAACTTGAAAAGATTTGTAAGTATTGCAAGTCCTTAGATTTTTTTACACATTAAGGAACATGTACCCTAATTTTGAAGGTGATTCTGGATGTAGTGCATGTGATCAAACTCAGGATTATTGTTTGTAAAGTAGCACTAGCCAGTGTGAGTGACTGTGACACGGACCCGGACCAGCAAGTAATGCGAATTGTTTATTCAAAAGAAATGAGCTGGTTTTATACACTTTTTCAAGGCACAGTATTCCTTTATGTGGCAGTTATCACTACGTGGACTATCCCATGTTGCCACATCAACAACATTATTTCATAATGTCCTTCTGTGGGGTGATCACGTGCTTTTGACCTGTCTGTCAGCTTCTAGCAGTTTTGTCACCCTAGGGCTCTGCCGTGTGACACCTCCTCCCCCAAGGTGAGATGGAGACAAGTCTCTCTGGGCCGCACCTTCTTCTCTGTGCTGCCGGCCATGCTGTTCTGCAGGTATGTCCCACAACCTGAAGCTCAATTTTATCCTATCTCTTTCCACAAGTTAGATAATCCCTGACTTAATTAAGAGCCAGTAGAATCTTTTTAGATCTTTTAACTCAGGTATAGAGCATAAAATCTCGACATTAGTTAGTCCTGTCTCAAAATGACATATGTTTTACTCTTCTGTAATGACTTGGCTTTTCTTTAGCCTTCATACACCGAAGAATTCACATGTTTGCCTATTTAATTTCACTTTTAAAAAATATTTATGGAAGAATATTGTATACATTTTCAAGGACATTTGACAAAGGCTGCAAAGCCCAAATAATCAGGGCTGTTCCTGAGGCTGTACCTATGGGTTAAGTTCAAAATGGCACTATATGACTACTGCTACAGCAGATATTGCCATAATTAAAACACTTGAATGAGTACTGTTGTGAATGCATTTCATAGGGCCGACAAATTGCTAAATGCACATCACAAACTGTTTATAAAAACTCTGCATTTGTTTTTGTCTGACTCAGTATAGGGTTCTCTGGATTTATTTGGAACCCGAGAAAAACGTATGGCAGAGTTGCTCTTTTTATTTCCATCTATGCAGTGCAAGCAGATGGGAGTCAAATTGATGATTCATTTTAATGATTTAGTTGGCTAATTTGTCCCAGATTTGCTCATTTTGTTCACGGTTTGAAGAACCTGCAAGTATTTTTCCTTTGTGCAATAAAGAGTACAGTAAATGCTAGCTGGGTCAGCCTGGTAGTTCTCTGAATTTTGTCTTTAATACCAGCAGAGAATTCATTCTCTCCTGTAGTCACATTTATAGAAATGGAGTTTAGCTGTCTGCTTTGTCTAATTGACATTATAATTCAAAGTCAGCCAGCATATTAGTGTTTCACTTTCCTATTTAAAATCATGACAAAACACACATAAATATAATGGGCTGAAGGTTTTATGTTTCAACAATTATATTTTGTAATGCGTAGCTAGTAATGATTATTCTCTCAAAAGACATGGCTTACATGGGAAGAAATTGCCAATATTAAGTTGGCTATTTTCCCATAAGGGAAAGAGACCTTTGAAATTCATGCTTTCATCCAAAGTCTCAAACTGGTATTTTTTCTGACTCTCCATTGTGGCCACACTTTTCCTCACATTCTGTTTTCTTCCAGTCGATTCATTCTGATAAAGACTAGCTGTTAGTTTGTCTTTTCTTCTGCTTTCCCTCCTGTTGCCTCTTTCTGCTGTCTCCATCCTCCAGTGTCTAGTCCAAGCTGCTGCTTCACAATCAGTCAGACTATATGTAACTGCACTGGTCTCTGTTTCTACTTTGATAGATACTCTACTAGTCTTACTCTCTAATTATGCCTGTTCTTATCTTTCTTAAGTGAGTATAAGATCTAGTTTTCCTTGAACAAGTAATATGCTGGTGTATTTGAGTCCAGTCTGATTTTGAAGAAAGTGCTTCTGTTGAGACTGTTTTCTTAGCACTGTGTCCACTTAACACTGCTCTAGAAATTAATGTGTATATAACTAAACGTGAGACTTTATTTTCAAAGGTTATAAACAGGAGATAAACTCTAAAGGTATACAGGTTTCAAGCTTCAGTGTGCTGAAGTGTTCTCTCATCATTAAGGGAAGAACATGTTTTAAGTCATTGTTAATGTGTGTAGATTAACCATTTTGAATTTGACTACACACTTACATCTCCATTTAAAACCAAACATAAGGAAACTTGTCAAGCTGAAGTATGTTATTTGAAAAAAAGGCAAACACCAATAAGTGGTTTTTAAAATATTATTCAACCCTTACAAAATGTATCAGGCTGATAGATTGAAAGGAACATTTTCTGTCTACATCTTTGATCTGACACAAGTGGTGGTTCATTCTTCTTTGGCAAGAAGAATTGAGGGCTACTAGACCTCTATTCCCTGTGCTAAGAAAGCTAATATTTTAAGTGGTGGTCTGTCCACTCAGTAGGAAATCTGCAAAGCAGTGGCAGTCACATCATCACCAGTTAAATCCGTAAAAAGATTTGCTTTTAAATAGGAAGGTGTGATACAGAGCCACTTCCATGTGCTCAATGTACAAGCCAAGACAAAGTAGCAATAAATATATCTTCAGTATAACTTGTCTACTATCAATATTTCTTGATACCCAATGCCATATTCAGGGTGTCAACATCTCTGCCTAGGGCTGTCAAGAAGAGAATGAAATTTATTTCTGCATGTTGTGAGAGAAAGCTTTTCAGTTTTTCAAGTTAGTGTCTTCTTAAAAATGAATCAGAATGAAATGGGAGAAAAAAGAAACTAAGCAAAGAGCAAGAGGCAGATATTAATTACATTTTGTACCACTTGATACAGATGAACTTTCGCCTCAATTGAATAAGAAGAGTTTCTGTAATTATTTTTTCTTTTAGAATCTCATTGAAACAAGTGCATTTATTGAAAGTTAAAACATTTTGTAGGTATGTTATTAGTACAACTGATTATCATAACATTTTTCTCTTGAAGTAATATGAGTCAAATATTTCTCTGTGTTGCCCTTTGTTAGCCTCTGAAATGTGCAAGTGTATATGTTTCACTGAAATATGCTGGTAAATAATTTGTTTTACTTTTTAAAAACCTTAATAGAATTACTTATATATCTTTTATTAATAATTTCTTTATTGTTTTATTCCTTCCTTTCGTCTTACCCTTTTCATTAAAGAAAAAAAAAAATCTGTTGAGTCACTTGGCTATTTTTGTATTTCTAGTGGTCTGTTTCTGCTCTGACTAAAGCAATTGGAAAAACATAAATTCATTTCAGATGCCCAGAACATGAAGTAGATGTTGCACTTCTCCTGAAATTTGTCTGACTCTTCATCTGCTACTACCAGGGCTGAGTGCAACTAGAAATTCCAGGATCTCATTTGGTTACTGGCTCATGGTCTGTTACATTGGTGTCTTACAGCTCTCTTGTGGATGAATGAAAGGCACCTCACACAAAAGAGAGAAGCAGCAATAAGTTTTATTGTGGTAATACTTAGACAGAGTTCAATATAATCAATGGAGTTTTACAAAGATTAGCAGTGGTTTACCATGGTTCATAAAGTTTGATGGCAAAGTTCACCTTATTAATTACTGCACGGAAGAGACACAAAGGAACATTGAGCTAGAATGTGCAGTGGAGGGGTAAAGGGTATGTATCACACTCCCTTCCTGACCAGAGTCAACTTCATGGCATAGAGTCCTGATGTTGACACCTTTTGTCTCTATGCTATAAACATTTGATATATGCTGTTGCCACGCTTGAGGATCCATGGTAAGAAAACAGCTGGTGGTGTAAAATATTACTATATATTTTATGGGGTTATTTTACATTATTGGGTGATTTTGCATGATGAATGTGGAGTATTTGCTTTCTTAAGTACCAAAATTTTGCATGGAAAGATTGTAAGTAAAAGGCATCTAATTGTTAGAGCTAACAAAATCAAAACAGGATGAAGGTTCAGAATAAAATTTCTTGTTGGTGTTAGTGACCATCTGAATAAGCTATCCCACCAATTTTGTTTTCCATCCTTTGCAGTCTTCAGAACATGACATATTTATTTTGTTTCGTAATGTGCAATAATACATATTTTGTCCATTTTCTTGAACTCTTTTTTTTTTTTTTGCAATGAGTAGAGACCATCATGCTGTAAAAACTGTCTTAACAATGTAAGATTCATTCCAATGGAGTTAGGTAGTAAATCTTGATACAATGTAGTTAGATTTTAATAATTTATGAGAAGTTGCAGAATCTGAATAGTTAAAATCACAGCCTATAATGTCAGTAAAATTAAATCTAGAAACACTTGAGTGATTGCTTCTTTCTACAGTGAGACTGCCTAGAAATATAAAATCACAGAGGGTTCTCGTAACAAATACATCCATTTCCAGTATACACAAGTACAGTTTCAGAGGTTGTATCAGGATATATCTCAAAATGCCAAGTACTTGTTCAGTGTCCAGACAAATGTCTTAGGCTTTAATAGCACTGCTTTCATGAGTACTTTTTCTCACTCAACACATATATCAACATTAACAGTCTGCTACTTGTTTCCCTTTTGTTACGCCCATATCCTGTCTTCTTTTGTACAGAGTGCAGTTCCATTATGATTTAATTTCAGCCCAATGTTGTAAAATGTAATATATACTAAAGCATTGGTATATACTACTAAAAGTTGTGGATTTACTGTCAGCAGAGTCATAGGTTAAGTTGACTAGACACCACCAGGATTTGAATTGCCTTTCAAACTCAGTTGTGCTATCCCATATTACTTCTTACAGTGGATAAGGTGCCCTCTTTACCTTTTCCTAAAATTACTGCCACAGTGGATTGTACCCACAACTGAACCGCAAAACAACAAAGAGTGAGACGGACATTAACTTGGGCTGCACACACGGCCTTTGTAATTAGTTGGTGATCCCTTTCCTTCTCTACACATTGGGAAAATACATCAGATAAGAGCCATTCCTTAGTTTCCAATGGGATAGAAAATATTATCTTGTTCTAATGCGTAAATTACTTGCTGCGGAGATCATTTTTTTACTCAAACTTCATCATTCATGCTGTTTAATGACCTTAATCCTACTTGCTGCATATCAGTTACATATCTTCTTGATTATTTTAGAGATATGAAGGTTGATCCATGCAGCCACTCCAACCATCCTGCATGGGACATACTTAAGAACAGTGAACAAATACGTTTAATTGTCAAGATATTGGTAGTTTCTCTCTTTTGAGGGAGCATGATTAATTAAACAGCTCTCACTGTTGACCTGTGTATTTAATTGAATAAGTTATAATTTCAGTATTTTGTGAAGATAAGGTTTGGTTGATTCTGGGATTAATATGGTAGGAACTATATTGATAGGCAGTAGGTATGGCTGTTGTTGTAGTAGTGTTGTGGAAATGAGAGAAATGTTCAACTTCCTGCTGTGGCGCCTGAACCATGATCTTGACAGTAAATTGGCATGCAAACTGACATAATGAATCCAAATCTTTCCATTCCACTTGGACATTACCATCCCTTGTTTGGTTTACCTGGTGTCATTGCCTGTGTGCAGCTGTATAAAAGAGCAAGTTTAATAGGTCCTTCAGCAATATCATGATCATATTGTAGGGCAGTTTCTCTATTTATAATGCAATTGTGAGTATCTCCAACTCATGTCCAGATTCCTGGATATAGACTATAAACACTTAGGCAAAATGTAAGGTTTATTTGTGTGATCAAGTTGATGTCTTCATTCTTGCTGTCCACTGGTGGATTTTGGATATGTTAGGCTTCACTATATATGTTAAGGCAGAGATTACCATGTCCTGTGGGTTTGTTTGATTACTGCATTCTGTACTGAATCTCCTGACACTTCAGACATGAACTTGATGATCCTTAAGGGTCCCTCAGAGTATTCTGTGATTCTGTGATCTGTACTGCCACAAAAGTGGCTGATCTCTTGATTGATGATTGAGACAGGTGGGTATTAATGGGGAAGTAAGTAGCTTAAAATAGACTGGTCTCAGGTTTTTCTGGACAGGTTAGAAAGAAAGAAAAATCTGCCATGCATTGATTCTGTGTTTTGCTCCTCTACTATCAGTAGTTTTCTTGTTAAGTAGGCTACGAGGTTTAGTTGCTGTTAATAGCTACTATACAGATTTGTGAAAAATTTACCATGACAGGTTTTCCTGACTGTAATGCTATCAGGTGTTTTCTTTGATCAGACAGTGGAGCACCAAGCTCCATCTTTGGCAAAGAATGTTCAGTTCACAAGGCTTCCTGTGGGCCCATACCAATTACTCAATTGATGTAGTACTTTAGAAAATAGAGTATCACACTGGGTCTCAATGGCTTAAAACTCTTTTTCAACAAACCATTAGCATTTTTTGCCATCCCATTTGATTGAGGATAATATGGGGTATGGCATACCAATTGAATTTCTTGAACTAAAATGATAGCCTTCATTCTGAATTAAGTCCTATGGCCTCTTGGCACTTAGTCGCCGTAAACAAGCCAGAGACTACTTTAGCTCCTGTGAGCCTATATTGGTATCTCACAGAGTGAAAGAGTATCACTGACCTGATGTAATGAATTTGCCATGTTAACCACAAAGGTCTTTCTTGATTGATATGTAGGACTGCTGCTTTAGCAGGATGATCTGTGTGTAATTTTATTCTACACTGAGGACATGACTTTACTAGTTTTTCTATTTAGGTGGCAACTCTTGCTCTACGCAGGAAAATAAAGTCCTTCTTTATCTGTGTGACCTAATTTTGATGTAGCCATGTTCCAAAGAGGTGCCACTTGGGATTTAAAGAGTTGACTCTTTTTAATTTCCTAATTATAGTCAATGCATTTGCTTTTTTGTTTCAATGTGCAGCTGGTTTGTTGCTCTTTGCATGAATTTTCATCTATATTTATCTTGAATGGTGTTTATCTGGCTGTATTTAGTAATGGTTATCAATCTTGAGTTCACTAAACTGAAGATCTGCTTACGTCCTAGTTCAGAGATTTGTATTGGCTGAGCCACTCTGTGTAAACAGTCCACACAGAATGGGAAAGTATATATAGGTTTTTTGCTCCTTTCTGTGTTGCTAAGATAACCTTTCTTTGTTCTCCTACTTTTATGCTGCCTTTGTCTTCTTTCATTATTTATTTGCCAGTGGTAATGTTCAATGCAGCAGCCTTGTTTAACCTTTTTGCAGAGGTCCCAGTGAATCAAATGTCTTCTGTTGGTGTTCCCTCTCTGAAATTGGGGACCTGAGGTTTCCCTCATAGAACTGGAAATTGATGAGATTTCAAAGCTTGTGTAATGCTAGTGGATCTGCATTTAAAAGAGTCTTTAGTTTGGAAACTTCAGTATGTCCCTTGATTACTTTCATTCCTCTCCAATTCCTGTCAAATAGGCCAGCTATTTTCTGCCTGTGAGTTTTGGTAAAACTCCTTCTGAATGAGCAGTCCCCTCTAGGACTGCTTCTAGCAAGTTAAATGGTCCTGCTTGGTACAGGCTGTCTGGTGTATTTTCTCAACTTGTCTTACTATTTTGACTAAAGACAAAAGCCCCTTTTCCTATTCAGAGTATCCAAGTCCATCTATTTAACCACAGTCAAGCTGAATAATAAAAGTCTCTTTGGTCTGTCAGGACCAGTTTGAAATAGGTAAGTACTAAATCCAGAAAAAACACATTTGGTTCTTACACGGTTATGAAGGTGTACTGATCCAAATGACTAACATGTTTTTTAATTCTTCAGAGTTTTTATTGTCTCTATATTCTAATTTCCACTTCCAGGGTTTGCCCTTATTTAAAACAATATAATTGATGAACAAGGATAACAAATACAGGAGCATGACTTCTCAAGTATAAAATTCCCATCAACTGTAGTTAGTACAGTACAGGGATATTTGTGGCTGTTCCATTTTTCTTCAGATATCTAGAGGAAACACTGCAGCACCCACTATACCCCAAGTATGTCCACACTTTACTTTCTACTTGGTTCCTGATATTTATCATATGGGATCACAACTTCTGCTTTATGCAGTTCTGGCCGCACTGATGCTGCTTGCCTCACATTTCTAGGGAATGATCCTCTGATTAGAATATCATCTATATGTTAGTGCAGCTTCACATCTTGAGGAAGTGAGACTGTAGAAGTTCAGCAAGTGAAGCATGGCCAATTGTAGGTGAATGGTCATATCCTTGGAGTCTGTTTAAGGTGTATTTCCTCCAAAGTAAAAGCAAATTCTTCTTTATCTTCTTTTTGTAAGCAGACCATAAAGAACACATCTTTCACCTCTAGCACTGCCATCCATGAATGTAGGGCTGTTTGTAGTGTGACTGCTCAAATTGCGATAGTGGGTACTGAAGTCATTAGCAGGGCGCTGTTGGCATTTAAGCACTGACAATCAATTCATAAATTCTACCTCCTATCTGGTTTTTAGACTGGCCAAACCAGTGAACCGTACAGGAGTGAGTTCTGGAAATCATGTGCAGTTTTACCAAGACCACTATTACCTCAGAAATCCTTATTTGAACTGCAGCAAAAATCAGTTATTGTTGTACATTGGCAATCTTTGAATCAGGTAGTGCAGGGGCTAGATGCCACATCTAGCCCTTCAAGATCTAAGACTTTCAAGGTTTGAGACAAACTTTACAGTTAAGTTTTAGTTGATAATCTCTAGCTGTGGCTGGGCAGTTATAATAACTAAGTAATTGCATTATGAATGTTGTGTGCTTAGTTAACTTTTTTTCTAAGGAAAAGGGAAGAAAATATGCAGATGAATGGGCTGTCTGGATGAGAGCTACCAGGAGTCAGCAGAACTGAGCAGTAACTTAGGCAAAAGTATTTCCTGCAGTGGAAGGTCACAACCACCAATTCACTGACTAACTGCTCAGGGTCTTGGGTCTGTTTTTCAGATAATAGAATATCATTGGATTCATATTTATGTCTGTCTTGTATGCAGGCAAATTTTGTGATGCCTGTAGGAGAGCTCATTAAGACATCTTATGGTTTCACCTTGCTCCATAGTGTCTATTTTCCCAGCTCAGTAAGCTACCCTGCTGGTGGTAGAATGGCACACCCTATGGAGGTCTGGTTCCTACATTTAAGAGAGGTCCTGGACTCCAAATCTTGTTTGCTTCATGTCTAGTCACCATTATTCAGAAGTTGATGTTTAGCAGCCTTGCTACAAATACTATTTCAATTTCACCTTTTTGCCATATATTTTCTTGCAAGTTTGTCTACGGTAACAGATCCCAGAGTGATTCACACAGTGCATCACAGAGCACCACAGACTGTTCTGTTTTAATAGTAGGTCTGGGTTTGGAAAACAAAGAATGATCTTCCTCTTGGTTGCTATCATTGATGTCACCCTATATGCTCCCATCCCACCATCCAGGGGGTACTATTAATTTCCTAATCTGCATAGTCTCAAGTTGATAAGGCGCCTCCACAAGCATAATCTTGACCTTTTCTTCTAACTTTTATTCTCTCTACATTTCTTCCTGTACCTGTTTCAGCAGCTGTTCAATTTTAAAATAGAGTAGTAACTCAGCTGACTTTTTGTCTTCTATTTCTTTTTTTAGGTCTTGCTCCTTTTTTTATTATTCTTCTTCCTATCCTAATAAGAAGTTTCTTAGTAGGTACCTAACATTTTACAAATAATTCCCTTTACCATCCATTATATGCCCCCTGACCACTTTTGGCTGTTCTTCCATTATGCTAGTTATCACAAGTACATTTTTCTGAGTTTATTTCATGACTCCATAAATAATCTGTGATAATACTTGACATACTTTTGACAATCCCAATTTGTTGCAGATGAATGAAAGGCTCATCATCCAAAAGAGAGAAGCAGCAATATATTTTATTGAGGTAAAACAATAATTTGATAGAGTTCAATACATCTGAAAGAATTCCATACATTCAGTGGAATTTCAGAGTTCATTACTATTTTACTAAGGTTCAATTAATTTTCACAGGAAGGTCCACCTTAATAATTACTGCATGGAAGAAACACACAAAAGTACATTGAGTTAGAATCCAGTTTCACACAGAGACCAGAGATGCAAAGGATAAGGCAAACCATTCCTTTGAGTCATGAGGCTCAAAACAGACCCCATTGCTTTCTCAATTCCTTAGACAGCCTAGGTTTGGCTAGGTCCAGTCTTAGATTTGGACAATGGTTTATATATCATGGAAATATCTGTACAAAATTTATAGTTATTAATATTGAGTAGATACATGGATTGGTAATGTTTCATTAGTATAAATTTAGTGTTATCAGTCACTTACTAACGATCTGTTGCAAGTAAAGGTATTTTTCTGTCTTTGCAAGGAAGAACTCTTCGTTTCAGATAAGGGATCTCAAACCTTGTGAGTCTTCCCTACTCAAGGGAAGAGTAATTGGTGTGCTTCATTTCAGGGAGAGCTCACAACTAAGCTCATCCTGATGGGAATATTTACACTGTAAAGTAGTTGGCTGCTAGTCAGTAATATAGACACCTTAGATGTCTTTATTTTAGCTCTACTCTCTAGTTTTGTACTTTGGTTATCTTGCATTTTTGGGGCTTCAAAGCCAGGTTACAAAGCATCTTTCCAAGGCACCTTGACTTCCTTGTAGGAGAGACAGGAGCTTTCCAGCTCACAGGTTCACCACAGGGTGTGAGGTTTGTCACTGCTTAGTCAGCCTGAACAAAAATACAACAAAGGGTCAAGTGCAACTGTCACAAACTCTCACAATGTTTATGGACTAAAGGAGTTTCACTGATTAGTCACTGGAGTGCCTGGGCATCCCATGGATCATGCTGCCATTCAAATCACGATAAATATCAACAAGAAAAGAGAAACACGAGGAGAAGGTGGCTAAATGAGCAACAGGAAACTAACAGGAGCCTATATGCCTGGTTGGTTCTACAATGGCTGCTGAGACATCTGCTCTAGAATTAGCTTCAGGTAGGAGTAAGGTTTCTCTGGTGTGTTCAATTGTTGCACTGACTGCTCAGAAACTTTTTCAGGGGAAGTGAGAAAAAGCCTACTTCTTCAGTATTCTGAGACTTACTTCTTTTACATACATGATATTAAGTTAGAAAGTGTATTCTTCATTTTTATAACATATAATCCTGATCTATTTCTGTTTGGTAAATGCAACTATTCCTCTGCAGGACATATAAGACCACCAGTACTTCCAAGTTCACAATGAAGATGATGCTCATATTTCTGTTGGCAGTTTAGAGTTGACTTAAT
Organism: Cinclus cinclus; assembly: GCF_963662255.1. Lineage (NCBI taxonomy): Eukaryota > Metazoa > Chordata > Aves > Passeriformes > Cinclidae > Cinclus > Cinclus cinclus. The sequence continues at coordinate 85,000,991 of NC_085046.1, read as the reverse complement.
TAACATTTTTATAGGAGCAATAATTAACATTTTATGAGCTGGATTCCCTTATCCCTTAAACCTACTTTGGCTTCACTTTATACTGGAACATATAAGAGGGTTATGTTGCAAAATGCTAATGTTCAATTTGGGTTTAAGGGCAAAATGCACTTCATAAATGCTGCTGAATTGCAGTAATAGCAAGAGCTCCATTTGAAGGAAAAGAAATGGCAGGAAGCCCTTAGCTCCAGCCCAAAATGCTAAGCTAACACTGAATAATAATTATTCTATAAATTTTTTTCTGTTTCCTGTTATGCTGGCTAATATTGTCTCAGTTATATGACAATCCCTTGATTAACTGAATCAATGTTATTTTATATTTAGATTGTAAGAAAATAGAGGCAGATCTCTGTCATCTCTTGGCACTTCTAGCAAAATGGAGTTTTGGAATAAAGCGCCAAAGTGCTACGCCAGGTCAAAATTTTAATTGTAAGAATCGATCTGTCAGAATATTTGAGGAGATGCCTAGGAAAGCAGCAAGTTTTAATGCCATACCTGGGTAAGTTTCTCTCAGTAGCACTCCAAAGTTTATCCTTTCAGTCTGCGATAGCATTGTTGACAACTGCAGACACAGAGATAGAGATTTCAAAAAGTAATAGCAGCATGTATATTAGTGCCTTTTCAGACACAGTTACTTGCCTTATAGAGAAAAATGCAATTAATTTGGTATCTGTTATATTTACTTCCACTTCTGAAGTATCTATGGTGGATTTCTGTATAAGGTGTCCCACTGATTTAAAAAGAATTATTGTCATTAATTCTATTATTAAATAATCTAACTCAGATGAAATAATATATTATCCAAGTACAACCATGTTGTGTTCTTGTCCTAGTTTTGGCTAGGACGGAGTTAATTTTGTTACAGTTGCTATGAGGGGGCTGTGGGAGCCTCTATCCATGTGGGCATGTCTAGGTGGTTTATTTCATATCATGCACATCATCTCTCGGGGACATGGCTTCTGGTCAAATAAAAAGGGAACATGATGTGGAACACCCACAATTTTTGTTCTTTTTTTTTATCTAGGGAGCAAATTGGAATACAGAGTGGTGGGGTGACATCATGAAGATGCTTCAGCTTGGAGGGTTTGTCCATCAGAGTTTTTCCTTGTTTCAGGCTTGGGGGAGAAGTATGGATGGTGAGTATGGATAATTTTTCTGACATTGTTCTTCATTGTCTTGAGGGAATAAAACACTGGCTGTGGTAACATCCACCATTTTCTCCTTTGTATCGGGAACCCATGTGCTGCTGGCTGAGGTAGCATTGGGTTAGTCAGAATTACATGAGCATTTTTTCCATGAAATCACCTTCTTTAAACACCATTGTTATTAGCATTGTTGCTGTTAATGTTTGTTTCCTTATCTCATTGCTATTTTTTCTAATAAATAATTATCTCAACCCATAGTCCTTGCCTTTTTGTCCCTTTGTTATTGGAGGGAAGGGGGATGCAAGCAGCCACTTGGTGCTTAATTTCTAGCTGGTTTTAATAAACAACTGTTCTTAATGCCTTTGTGAACCAAATAACATATTTTATTAAGATTTCAGTTCACAGAGATGTGTACTTATAGCTATGCTCTATCAAATGTGCTTTATTAATAGCATATTCCAGTTCTTTTAGCTCCATGGATCTTGGTTTACTTGTGATGAATGATCTGATCTGTATGTTGTGCAATATACGTTTCCTTGCTACATGAGAGAAGTATCTCATTAAGGAAAAATCTTATTTTTTCAGCTTTGAGATTTTTAAAAGAATTTAAGTTAAATTCTTGAGAATTTTAACATGTTAAAGATTTATCTACTGAAGATTTAAGTCCTTGCTCTTATATTTTGCAGAAACCCTAGAGTAGTACTGGAGGTTTGCTCAGCTACATTGAGTTTTGCATCAGATGTCTCTTGCAATCTGTTTTACCTGTCTCTTGATACTGTTTAAAGTAATAGGAAGACTGTGTGCATAGCAAAATGTGCAGACTGTGGCATAGTGGAAAACAAGTGTTGTCTGTATTATGTACTGGAGAATCACATGGAATGGAGCATTATGTCATTTAATGTGCATGGTTTACGACTTTTTCTTGGCTCCAGCTGGCTAGGACAAATGTTATCTTTCAAAATCTCCTCTACCTAAGAAACCCCAAGGGGGTTAGATGGGACAGCAAAGAAAGGCAAATGCAATATATGTCCTTATTTCTAGTTGAAATGCTGTGGAATGAAAATCAATGTAGTTTCTGCAGCAGTACTTCATATGCAAACATTGGATAATTTTTCAGCTGGAAAATAGAATAGCTAGTTAACAGGTGTGCTTGCTGATGACACTGGGGCAAATTACTGACTTGCAAACATTGATGAGAAATCGAATATTTCAAAAGTCAAGCCCTTTAGTCTTCACCTGTCTTGTAACGATCTTAAGAGGTAAGGTTTTAGTGCTACACCTTTGACAGACAATAGCATCAGAAGCAAATGCATGAATGCTGATAAAACAGAAGAGCATGCATTCTGAATAGAAAGTTAAACCATTTTGCACACTAGAGAAAAAATGCTACAAGTCATAAATAATTTGTAAAAAAGTTCAAGGAGGAAAAAGTCACTCTTTTCTAATGGTCTGATGAGGTCTAATGAATTCGTCAGCTGTCCTTTTGCAACTTAAGATAACAAATATAATGATGTGCCAGTAAATAATGACAAAATGGAAATATAGTAGTTTTTCTACATATTTTTATGACATAAAAGAGAAGTAAAGCTATATTTATGTAGGTTGAAGGTATTAAAATGCACCTATTTTAAGATATTGAACAGTAAATTCCAGGAGGAATTGAAAAGATATGCTATACATAGTTTCTTGTTTTGATTTAATATTTTAGCATTGTTGCAAAACCTAGCACAAACAGAATCAATTTACTTGTCATTAAAATCTAGATAGACTTCCTCTGGGAAGGTAACTATTCTTTCAGGAGAGTAAACATAATAATAATACCAGAACTGGCCTAAATGTCCACTGTTCACAGTCTGACATTTACAATGCCTCTAAAAAATATTTTGTATTCTGCAACTTGCCTAACAGACTATAGAAGGTATGAGGTATCAAAAATTTCAGCATTTTGACTGGACTAATAGGCTTTCTCCTCTCCCGTCTCCAGCTGATGATTATATTTTGAGCATTTGCTGCATATATAGTGATTATTGTGAGATCGGTCCTTCCTCAGATATTTCTGTGCCAATTTAATGCTGATACAAGAGGGTTGGGCAGCCAGTTGCTGTTTTGACTGTTATACAAATTGGCCAAATTTTAATGGACCATAGGGTATAGAGATAAGTGGATCTACTAAACGTGTTTGAAAGTGCATCATCCATGTGAAATCAGTTCTGTTGTCATTCATCAGAGAAAAGGACTACCTCTAGGAAACCTGCCAGTGGAAGAAACCAATCACAAGATATGTTTAGGTTGAATGTCTGGAGGCATGACCTACGATATCTATAAATTAGGTAGAAAGTCTATAATGGCTATGGGCCTTAAACTCTCATTTCCCCCATTTCAAGTCAGATCTCTTAGGAGAGCAGAATGGCAGTCTTACCATTGTTCTTGATGTACTGTGGATCCATTGCTAATGTCAACACTGTAGGAGCTCTAAATTGATTAACAATGTCCCTTTCGATCAGCAGAAGAATAAAGTCTACTGCAGAAAGTGTATAACCTGACAAACTTACACCTTAGTTTTCAGTCTGTCTACATAGATCAAGAATATGGTCATCACACAGTTTTCAGACAACCATAAAAGGATCCTCTGGAAATCATCTAGTCCTAACTTCTTTCTAGTTTTCAAAGATTAGATTAGTTCAGCTGTGGTTACATGCCTCCAAGTCTTGGAAATCTTCAAGATGGCCATTCTTCACCTCTGAAACTTGCTCAATGCTATATTATGCTGCTAGTAAGGAAACTTTTACCTTACCTTCTACCTTAACATGCCAATGTGCTGTTTGTGACCATTGCTACTTGCAGGCTGGCTTGGGGAAAAAAGCTATAATGTGCATATTCTGTGGTGAATGATTTTCCATAGTCTGTGGTTTGTGAGCTGTCAGCCGAGTCTTTGTCCAGGGATGCTGTGCTGAACTGAACCGAAACTCAAGTTGCAACATCCAGTTTTGTTCATCAAAAATGTGGAGCTCACCAAACATACAGACTGACTGTTTAGCAGTGGATTTCTTTATAACATGTCCTGTTGGCCCCAGTGGTGTTTCTGATGTGTAATGTAAAGATAGGAATGTGATTGTCTCTCTAACCAAAGAATATGTAATGAGTTTTCTTCACACCACATTTTCATATATTTAATGCACTGATTCATAAGCTGAGGAGGGGAGTACTGAGCACAAATACAGTATAGACACATAGAAGGGACATAGAGAAAGTCAGATTATACCTTTGCATTTCATTTTTATATTGCTGGGGATCAGTTTGAAGTGCCCTATAGAACATCTGTGTTATGTTTTGTAGGACTCATGCTTAAGGCATTCCTAGAATCGATGGGGAAAATATCGTGTTTGTTCAAATTGCCATATACTTATTGAATGGGGTAGAATTTCGTTTAGCTGGAGTTGTAAAGCCATACTAACTTTCAAAAAAGAAACTACATTTTTGTAAATATAAAAATACATGCACACACATATGGGTATGTACAGTGTCAGCAGTTTTCGTTGCCAAACTTCATTTTTGAGATTTATTGTACATCTTGGTGTTTACTTAAGAAATAGATATATATGTGTGTGCATTTATAATATGTTTTTTTGCCTGTGAATCTGACCATCTGTCTGTCATTTCACTGTAGTATTCCATGTATAGCAAAGATTAACTGGTTATAGCTATGTCTTTTTAGTTCTACCCCATGGTAAGCCTGTAAACAGAATGCCCTTTAATCTAAAATTTATGTGCAAAATTTAGGTGAGAAACCACATTACCTTGGTTTTATAGATCTATTTTTGAATGTGTCCAGGACTTAGTATTCTTCTAAATGGACTGTGTATTCAGTAAGTGCATGTTTATTATGTAGTTGCCTATTGCCTTGGCAGCTAAGAAAGCTTTCCCTTTTGTCTCTTTATGGGTGCTAGACCAATACCAGAAACACTTTTTCTCACTTCATTAAATCTAAATAGACCTTAATAGTTTTTAAAGCCATGCCCCTAATAATAATAATAGTAATGCACTGAATTTTTTACCTTATTTCTAGTTAACTGTAGAAAAAACCTACTGCTCTTATCTCTATGCAAAATTATGTTTTTAAATTTGAATGTAGTTTTAGTCTTTAGATAAATTCCCTGATAAAATTAAAGTAAATAAAAGTAAATCATGTTAGAAATGGAGAAAAAAATAACTTAATGGCAATATTGTGTTTTGGGAATTTGTTTTTCTTCTTTCTTGGAAAAGAAATTGAGAAAATATACTGTATTTGCAGAAAATATTGTACATTAACAAAGCATAATATTAATAGGAAAGAAGACATGTAACCATATTAATTATTTTGTTTTTAAAGAGGAAAAGTTCTCACTTTTTCTTCTGCTGATTGATTATTACACTGTTTGAACCCCATGGATTAAGGTGAAATAATTTATGTATTCTGCTTCAACAATACCTCCTGAAGGGTATTGTGGACATATTGCAAGAATTACTGTCACATAGAGCTTTACCAAAATAATTTAAAAAAATTCATGTTAGTAAACTCCAGATAACTGAAGAAAATTAACTCTTTACTTATTTCCTCCACAGGCTTTGCAGATTGGCAGATTTGCATAAATTACATGAATTTTACATTTGTAAATTACATGATTACGTCTTCAAGATGTAATCACAGAGCATAGCATTAGGAAAATTATTCTTGTGGTATTATAAGCACCTATTTGTGCTTCAAAATATTCCAAGTACTTATTGCTTCAAGGGCAAGAACTGTCTTACACAATCAATGAAATAATAGCTGAAAGTAAGGGAAGGAGAGGTCCTAACTGGACACTGAGAAATTGACTTATTAAATTGAAATTTTCTGGAGGTGATCCCTTAAATTAAGAAGTGATCTGTTAGAATTGACATGAAAAATCTGATACAGAATTCTTTTTTCTTTGTTAAGTTGTTCATTTTGGCAAATTAAATTTGTCTTTGGAAACAGATTTTTTTTTTAGTATTTGAATAATCATTACTATATGTAATATTTCTAGTGCAACAGACAATTTAAAATACTGCTGCCTGCATAGGAATCTTGTTTTTTTATACTCAGAATCTCTCTGACTATTACAGAGTTGAGTCCCAAGTAGCCAGCTACTTGTGCAGTGGTTTTTCTTTATGTGCTCTTGCAGTTGCAGTGTTTTGTTTACAGGTGTGGAGGTTGATGCCTTTCCTTCTTTCTTAAAGCATTTAAACTTAAACTGGGATACCCTGATCCCAAATACAAATTACGATGAAAGCAAATGCACTGCATAGACTACACTGTTTCCCTGCCATCCTGCAAAATATGTAGAACATTGATGCAAAAAACCAAGAGAACTTGTTTTTCTTTTCCTTGTGAGGTAGCTCTAAGCACGTCTGGTATGATCCCTGGTATGACATCAAAGTGTCATAAGTGGGAGTAACTTCCCTGGCACACACTGAACAAATTCCTGGATTTATATGAAGATGATATCAACTGTTTTGCTGTGTCTGTTCAGCCATCCAAGAACCTGGACATTTATCCTGGCATACATTAGAACATTGAATCCTCAAGAAATATTGTAGTGGATGAAGAAGAAAGGTTTTTTTTTTAAAAAAAAAGTATTGCTTACAATTGTAGCATAGCTATGAGAACAAAATTTTAGAATGGTAAGAAATAGTGCATAATTTTTAATGATTTAGATTAGAACAGCTAAATTTGTAATTTATCCATCTCCAAAAGTTTCAACCGAAACTCTCAATAAAACCTTAGCTCTTGCTTTTCTTATTATCCTTCTGAAATTATTCTTGTTTATTCGCTGAGCAGTACAATTTTATACCACTTTCCATTGATAACAGCATAGAAAGCAAATGAAAATTACAGTCCTAATAACCTACTAAAACTAAAATAATCAATATGACTTATACATGCAAATTTTTGGGTTTTGCCCTGAAAAACTTCTCTCCAATAATTAATCTCCTTGCTCTCATGAGGCAAATTGATGGTAACTGCTGTTATTTAAAAAAAAAAAATATTAGAAGACTTTTTCTGTTGCTTTGAAACTGATAATTTAGGGGGGGAAAAAAGAATATTCAATGCAGAAGAAACAAATCTTTAAAGTGTATAAATGAATACCAGTGCCATGCCTTTGTTGGATCCCTGAAACCTTCTGTCTGGAAACGTAGTTAGCATGCTGTTATCTACTGCTGCTTACCAATGTAGTACTCTTTCTAAATGCATTTCCTACTCTGCCTTCATGTTTCTTTTTTTCAACATTTATAATTTATGAGCCATTAAAGATGTTGTTTGATGTAGGTGCAGCACAGAATAGATTAACTGCAGCTTTAAAACACAAGTTTTGGCAGTGTCAATCAAATTATGCTTTCTGCATAGTAATGTGAGTTAGTAATGAGAAATTGTTTAACTCATTACCCTTGTGAATGCCAAATAACCCTATAACTAAGATACAGGTACAGGTAATTGTGATGAAAATCAGAACTTTAATTCTAATCAGTTGTCAAGAAATTGGCTCTGACTGTAAAGGTATTTGGTGACAAAAGTATTTTCAAAAGTATTTTCATCTATTTTCTTGATACTGAAAATATTCAGAGCTGGGAATTATCAGAACACTTTCTCAATGATGCACAACAGCAGCTCATCAAAATCAAGACCATTTTCTACACACAAATGGTTTATAATAGGAGACTTCTTAAGTTAAAGATGTTTTCATAGAGGAAAAGAGTGGAAGAGAAGACAGTGGAAGTGGACAATTTCCACTTCGGGGTGACCCTGACTGCATCTGTGTCTGAACAGGAGCAGTAACTTGCATCTAAACCAACTGATTCCCAGGTAACCACTTGTTAGCCCAGGCTTGATTACTTTATCACTGACCTTGTTGAAAAACAGTCATTTTTGTCAATCATGTCTACCTAGAGGTTGTAGTTCAGTGAGTAACATTTAGAGCTGATCAGGTTAAATCATGGACCTCAAGGACTTCTGTCTTTTTCCTCTGTTCTGTGTGCACCTATCCAGCATATCACTGAGGACATTACCATTTTACTCTTTAGAATCTCTTTTTTTCCTGTTTTCTGATGTGTCAGTGTGTGCTTTTATTTTCCTTACCCTGAAAAAAGTAACCCAAACATATGCAATCATTAAATGGCAGAGTTTTTGGTTCTTGGAGAAGTAAGGAGGGGGTTCAGAAGAACTTCCACACTGGATTTCCAGAAGGCTGGTTGAGAGTCCATTGGGAGGCAGTCCTGAAGGGCAGAAGAGTCCTGGAACACTAGATATGCCTCAAAAAAGTACAGGGCATACCTCAAAGGTAAAGGAGCAGAACATCCCCATGTGCTGAAAGATAAACTGTAGAGGAAGAAGACTGATCTGGCTGAACAGAGAGCTTTGGCTGGGACTTGGGGTAAAAAGAAGAAAGAAATGAGGAAGGGGCAGGCAACTCAGAAGGGCTATGAGGTTATCATGAGTTTATGAAGGGAGAAAGTTAAAATGGTCAAAGCTCAACTAGAACTTAATCCTGATACTACAGTAAAAGATACTATAAAATTTTGTAAATTCATCAGGAACAAAAGGAGTGATAAAGAGAATCTACATTTTCTACTGGATGCAAGGGGAAATGTAGTGACCATGGCCGAGGAATAGGCTGAGGTGCCTTCTTTTCCTCAGTGTGTAATAATAATCCTCAGAGTGTTCAGTATCCTAAGCTGCAAGGCAAGGACAGGGAGCAAATGAAGCCACCTTAATGCAAGGGAAAATGATTAGGGACTTGCTACATCTCTTGGACACACAAGCCTATGGGACTGGATGGGGTCCACACAAGGGTACTGAGGAAAGTGATGGAAGTGCTCACTGATCCTCTTTCACTCATTTATCAGCAGTCCTGGCTAGCCAGGGAGGTTCCAAATGATGGAAAGCTAACCAATGCAGAGCCCATTGACAAGAAGATCAGGAGGATCCAGGGAACTACAGGCCTGTCAGTCTGACCTCAGTGCCAAGGAAAGTCACAGAGCAGATCATCTTGAGTGTAATCATGCAGCCCATACAAGGCAACAAGAGGATCAGACCCAGCCAGCATAGGCCTGAAAGAGAGGTCCTGCTTGACCAAGGTGATCTCCTTCAATAGCAAAGTAATCTGCTCAGTGGATGAGGGAGGGGTGGTGGATGTCTACTTGGACTTCAGTAATGCCTTTGACACTCTTTCCCACAGCATTCTTCTGGAGAAACTGGCTGCTCAGGTGTTGGACAGGTACACTGTTTGCTGGGTTAAAAATCTAGCTAGATGGCCAGATCCAGAGAGCGGTGGGGAATGGTGAGACATTCACCCGACGGCTCATCAGTAGTGGTGCTCTCGAGGGCTCAGTACTGGGGCCAGCCCTGTTTAATATCTTTGGCAAACATCTGGATGAGTTGATCAAGTGCACCCTCAGTAAGTTTACGAGCACCAAATTGGGTGTGAGTGTTGATCTGCTGGAGGGTAGGAAGAGTCTACAGAGGGATCTGGACAGGGTGAATCAATGGCTGAGTCTAATTGAGCAAGATTCACTAAGGTCAAGAGGCAGATCCTGCCCGTTGGTCACAAGAACCTCATGTGCTATAGGCTGGGGGCAGAGTGGCTGGAAATCAGCCCAACAGAAAAGGACCCTTGGGGATTTTTTGAAAACTGTCTTGATGCCTTAAGTTTTAGCTTTCATATTTTCCAGATTCTGTACTGAATTAGTATATAACTCTGAATTTCATATAGGGTTAGCAAGTTCTCTTCACAGTTTAATTAGAGAAAGCAATCCTCTCCTAAGCTGAGAACCAAGGATACTACAGCAGCTTTGGGCCTGCAAAATATAAACAAGAGTGAATTGAGGAGAGCAATCTGGGAGGATGGGACTTCATAACCTGAAGCTGTAATTGGAGAATTAACCCCAACATGTAAATGGACCAAAAATTATAAAAGTGTGAACACTCGTGACCAGTCGTCCATCTTGCATCCATCTTGGGTAGAGCCATGGCCGGGCACTTGTAATGCCCAAGGTGTATCCTTTGAAGGCCTTTTAATAAATACCTACTTTATTCCTTTAACACTGTCCAGCCTCTCTTCTAGGTAGCCTCTTTAAGCATCAGCCTGAACATGAACCAGGGTGTGCCCAGGTGGCCAAGAAGGCCAATTGCATCCCAGTTTGTATCAAAAATAATATGGCCATCAGGGTGAGGATAGTGATTGTTCCCCTATGCTCAGCATTGGTGAGGCTGCAACTCAAAACCTGTGCTCAGTTCTGAGCCCTTCACTGCAAGAAAGGCATCAAGGCTCTGGAACATGTCCTGAGAAGGACAAGAGATCTGGTGAAAGGTTGGAGCACAAGTTTTATGAGGAGGGGCTGAAGGAGCTGGGGTTGTTTCACCTCTAGAAAAGGAGGCTCGAACAAAATTTTTGTGAAAAATGTTGTCAGGCGTTAGTGAAGACTGCACAGGAAAGTGGTGAAGAAACTATCCCCAGAGGTATTTATACATGGTTTAGAGGTAGACTTAGAAGTACTGGTTAACAATTGGACTCAATGCTCTTAAGGGTCTTTTCCCACCTAAATGATTTTATTATTCTATTCATAACTAATGTGTCAGGCTTTAAAATACAGCTTGGGGGAAGCAAAGACCCATGAGTTTCAAGCAAGAAGAAAAACTTTTTCTTTTCTTAATGATTATGTTATGACACACTATTAAAAAAATGTGTAAAGAGATTCGGATTAACACCTGCTTATGCCAATCCAGTCTCATCTATGCAAAAATTGCTAGCAATAAAAATATTTCTGAAGAGGGAGCTCTCCATATTTCTTTTTTATATGCTTTATAAGTGTAGATACTTTCATTGTACCATCTAAAACCACATTTTTTAACATATCCCTTTCCTCTTTTGCATATTATTTCTTTAACAATTACTCCCTGAGTCATAATACTGGGGGAAAAAAAAACCAAAAATCTGCCAACATATTAAGTGGTGACTGAATAGGTGAAAGATTACTTTTTTTCATTGTCCCATTAAGATCATAGTGTGTTTCAAGTAAAAACAAAAATAATAAATAATTATAAAGCACTCCTTAAAATAAAGGTTTAGGACACTATCAGTGGGAAAGGGGCCTGGCTGTATTCTTCCAGCTGTGCTCTCTAAATCAATCTATTGAGTCATTACAGAGGTATTGAAGATTCTTGCCTCTATCTTTATACAATGTTCATTCTTCTTCAAAAGTCCTGCAAAGATGGGACTACAGCAGGGCTGGAGCTTTGTATTCCACCTGGCCTTTGTCCCTGTAGAGGGATACATATGTCACAGCCACAGCCCTAACAAATTAATGCAGCCAAGGCATTGAGTTGATGCTGTCAGTGACCATTGTCATCATCCAGAGGGGAAAGTTGTTATAAATTCTGAATGCAAGTATGTGGAGCAAGCTACTCACAAGGACAGTGTTTCTCATCCCTTTTGGTAAAAGGCTGAAAAGTGAGATATGGTATTTTGAACTTGCTTTTTTCTAAGTGTTCTAATCTGTCTCTGGTTCAACAATTTCCTGAATCCTTCTAAAGTTTTACATAACTTCTGCATTTTCTTCTTTTCAGCTGCAAAGCATATTCTTTGGCATGTAAATATATCTCTCAAAATTCAAGCATAGAGAGTCATGCATCAGCTGGCCCATGAATTGTGCATTAGCTTTGTGCATGCTGAAGTCGTTGGCAAATTGTTGATTTATTATTTATTGAAGTAATAGTGGCCAGCAGTTTTAAATAGACCTTCAATTTGCATTGCTTCATGTGTCTTGGAAAAAAATCTTTGCCATCTAAGTTGCTGTAATGTATTTTAAACATATCTTTCTATGTATCCTGTATTTCATGTGAAAAAAAAAGGAATAATATGGATGTATATAAAGTACTTGCAGTACATTCCTGTTTCCTTGAAAGGCTAGTTCCTGTATAACTGTTGTGAAAGACTCCATTCTAATTGTATTTATTTTCAGTAAAGTTGATTTTTCTGATCCTTAAGCATCCTAATTATCCTTTTCTGCTAATAGAAGTTATTTCTTTTATTGTTTTATGCTGCCTATTTCATCCTACTTATTACTTTTTCATCCTACTATTATTACTTTTGAACAAACTATAGCACACACAGTTTACCATCTGTTATGATATTTTTCTTCGAAAAACAATTTTTCTTTACAATGTGCTAAGTGGTCTTGCTTTCTGCTGTGAATCTTCCATTATTTTATGGATTTACTTTAAGCCTTGGAAAAGGGCTGGTTCATATTCCATCTCTCCACTGCCCTCCTCCCTCCTCTTTCTCCTTTCCTCTTTTGCCTCCCCCCACCTTTTTAATTTTATTTTATATCTTATTATGTTTTATATTTCAATTAGTAATCTGTTCATAGTTCAACCCCATGTTTTCTTATTTTTATGCTTCTGATTCTCAGCCTTATCCAGCCGAGGGGGGGAACTGAATGAAAGGCTGTGTAGTGCTTAGTTGTTGGTTAGAGTTGCACAGTGGCATGAAGAAATTGTGTTCCCTTTTCAGCTATTCAGCTAAACTATGCTGTCTGCCATGTTTTCAACCCTCTTCAGAACCTGGAATATGAGGCAGAACAAGGCTAGTGGGCAAAATCTTCAAATTCTTATAGTCCATGCAGTACTTTTCTTTCTTTGAATGGGCTACAAGCTGACCTGGAGTGATTTTTATTAAGAAAATGATGAAACAAAAACTCAATCCCAAATAATTTCCAAGATAAAAACTTGAGTGACAAGTTTTTATCTTACTACAAATCTTTTTCCAGGATCTCCACTTTCACTAATTCAGGGAAAGACTTGAATTGTCACACCTAATTGTCCAGTTTTCATTATATTAAATATATATATGCTTTTGTATGATTTTAGTCCAAATTCATGTGTATCAAAGAATACAGGATTGAGTTCTGTATGCAAGCACCCTGAAACCTGACTCAAAGCTGATGATCAATATTTGTAAGGCTACTCTCAAGGAGGACTATAACCTCGCTTCTGTTGCAACTTAGAGAGCACAGAACTGAGAAAATATAAATCTTAGGGATGTCTCAATTAAGAAAATATTGCATTGCCTTTATTCAGGACATTTGTCTTTCTAAGTAATATTGCAGCTTCAGCCAGATGACTTGCACAAATGTTTGGACACAAGATGAAACCATTAAAAGCAGTTTGCAGGATGGATTTGTAACTAGTCTTGGCTCTCTAGAAGGTTTTAAGCAATACATAAGGAGGAAATCAGCCATTTTTGTTGATAATGTAGTTAATACGGAAAACTAATACTAATTGTTGGGAGTTTTTACTGGATATTCCAGCAGATCATGGCATCCACTCAGGTGGTAGTGAGCCACCATAGCTATTGGGAAAAGTATAATCTATTATCCACAATTTACAGATGGGAAGACTGAAATGTTGAATGCCAACAGCAAATGTCTCTTTCAGCGCTATTGCCAAGAACAGAGCCCAGACCTTCTTCGTCACATCTGTGCTTTCACCTGGACACAGAGTATGGTGATTACAAGTTCTTGTCACTGATTTAAGGAACAATATGTTTTTAAATATTAGTCATGGTGGACCTCAGCCTCTCTGTACCGGCTAAATAGGTTCTTTGAAATGTCATCTAGAGGCATTGGAAGTGTCCATAGTTGTTGCTGAGAAACTGAACAAAAGACATGGGTATATTCATTCTTGTGAGAATGTTCACAGCTGTCAAAACTTTTTATCGCTTTCCAGGAAATATTTAAATTAGGGTTTTTTTCTGAGTGCTTGGCATTATGATTATCAAACACTTTCTCATTTAAAATTGATCAGTGAAGCAGGTGTTTCCTTGAACTTGCCCATTAATAGAGACCAGGACTATAAAAAATTCCTTTCTTTACCTCTCTCCTCTGATCATGAGGGGACATTATCCACCAAGCCAAAGCTCTGGCGAGCAGATTATATTCCAGTGTGCAATCACAAGGTGGCATGAATCAATTTATGGGTACTTCAGTACTACAGTTTATTCCATCTGTTCAGTACACGAATTACAAATTCAGACACAAACACTATTTAGAGGCATGTCATAAAAAGTTAGCTGAAAGTGATTTGTGTCGGGGTATACTATATGTGCTTTATTCTGCACACCATGCAGCTGTTACATTTGATGATTGCTCCAGACTCAAAATGCAACCAAGTGGTGATTTTTATGTAGCTGTTTATTGTAATAAGTGCTGCAATGTTTTTGGTGTTTTGTGTGGTTATACAAAGACAATTGGGGTACTGTTTGAAGGACAGAACTGTAAAGTGGGACTACATTGACACTATCTTGAAAATATCCAGGGTTTAGCTAATTCTGTACAAATGCATTTAAAAATCTTGTAACTATTACTCCAAACATTTTCAGGAATATTTTCTTAAATCATCCTTAAATTAATAAATTAGTAAATTAGCCAGAGTGTGAGGCAGGGGCCGGGGGTCCCTGTTAAGAGTTATGTAAGTGTTTCATGGAGACAGAGGAAGTGCAACTTGTACTTTAATACATAGGTACAAATGTCTGCCCAGATCACTACAGTGGACAGTATTTTTTCTTCCTATAAGAACTGACATTTTGTCCTTCATTAAATGCACCCTGGAAAACACAGAAGCAATTATTTGAATAGGGCTTGTAATTCACATTTTTAAGTCTTATCACTGCTAGATGATTTATTTAAACAGCAATTAGGAATATTTTGGCTGTTCCTTCTACCTATCCCACTCAGTCAGTAGAATTTGACCTGACAGACAGAATACTAAATGCTTGGTAATATCTATTTCTTTACCTCTGCTCCTCTTGTACACAATTTTACCTGTGCCCTTTAACAGCAAAGGTGTGGTCTGGACATATTTGCCAAGGAAAGGACCTGGGCATTGAATCCCATAGGGAGGCCGTAATCTGCATAAAGTACCTGAACTCTGTAGAGAGGCTGGAATTGTAAAGCATATGTCTTGCGTTTCAGTAGGCAACCTGGATTACATCCAGATGTGTTAACACCTCCCTGTAGCTATGGAAGGGGCTCCAGGGGCTCCAATGCCAGACTGTGATGTGGGGCACAAACACTGAAGAGCCAGGACACAGACAATATTTTTTTACTTACTGGTAGATGCCTAATGATGGCTCACTTTAACATTGGCAAGTCCATGAGGGAGGCAATATTGCCTTTCTCATGCACAAGTGATGTGTTCTGCCCATTTTTCTTCTGCCTAGCTTTGCACCAGGCTTTCAAACATATGACTTCTATCTCGAGTGAAGGCCTCTAATTCTAATCTATTACATATTTCACATTGGAATTTGTTAGATGTTTCTCAATTGGAAGGTAATTATTGTAATGTTTCACATCTAAACTGAAAATACTAACTTCAGAGGATGGAAGTGGTACATCCACTTCCCATTACTCTTTTAAAAGTTACCAAGCAAGTCAAATGTTGAATTTGTCACTTCCCATCTTCTGCCTCAGAAATATGCCAGAATTCATATTCTTCTTCAAAAAACTGGAGGATCTTTTTTGAAGAGTACTGAACTTCAGCTCATGTTGCATCCCCTTTTTTTCTAAAACTGGCTCATGAGGTGATAGCATTTTGTGACTCATTATTTAGTCTGTTGCAAGACACATTACTATTTATAGTTCATGGTATCACTGCAAAGAATTTCAAATATCAATTTAAAGATATGCTTGTCATATTATGGGGACATATTTTTACAAGTCTACAGATTGGCTTATTATATGGTCATCCAAGTGTACAAAAAATACATGTCATTGTAATGAATTTCTCTTTATCTTGGAGAGATAAAAACCACAAAAGGACCAACAGTTATTTGACCTACTGTATTTGGATTAATTAAATTAACTAGAACCGTCCCAAATGTTAAAACAGATTTTCATAAGGTATGAAATTTCTGTTGGAAACCTTCAAAATTTCATTTCCAATTTAATATTATTAAAAATTAATTGAAATCATCTCTGTACCAACTACCACACAAGATACAAGACTTCGCATACAAGATACAAGGCATAAAAGATACTTTGACTTTGATTATGAGTATTTATCTGGAACTATGTGTCAAAATGCAAAACAACAACAAATGCTTGATGTAGATAGAAATAAGATGAGAAATGCCTTCTTATATCAGAAAGACTTTATAGAGATTAAGAGAAAGAGAAATCATCTAAATGAGAGCATTCTTATTTAGAGGCTGGAAATAAATAAATAAATAAGGCTGGCAAACAAAAACTAGTGTGCAAGAACTTCAGAGAAGTACCTAATGTTTTTTTTAAATTTGCATTTTCTGCACTGGCAACTCTATAGATAACCTGAATTTCCAAACAGCTAGAGCACTTCAGCAGGAAATATTCAGTGTCTAGAGCTGTTCAAAGTCCTATAAGTATGGTACATCTTGAATTATTCACTTCACTCTTTTGCAAATTGTAGTCAACAGTTGACTTCACACTTTTATACAGAATTTTTAGAGTGTTTTATACAGAATTCTTCTACCCTCATGCTCTCAACAACAGCAAATGAGAAAATGTTTAGAAATAGAGAAAAAGGGCAGAATAATTTCTGGAAATTTTCAGAACAAAAAAAATGTGCTTAATTTCTAGTATTCTTCTGTTCATAGCTTAAAGATTCTGAAACAAAGGTCACATGGAAACTGGTTCATTCCATCTAAGTGTAGACATTTATTCTCAAAGGACTAAAATTTCTAACTAAAAGTACAATAGTCACTTAGGGAGTGAAATTGAAGCTGTGCCCCAAATCCCCAAAAATATATTGTGGAAGAGCTTATGGAGCATGTTTTAATGATATCACAGTGGAAGTTGAAGATACAGCTGCAGCTGGCTGTCAGGACTATGATCAGGTGCCTATGCAGTGTGCGGTGGGCCAGATGTTTGCCAGCTGTTGTCCACACCAATGAAACAACAAGCTGACTTGAGAGAGGGTCACTGATTGACTTTTTGACTGGCTTCCTGAGGAATTATGGTTTCAGGGGGCACTTGAAGTGGGAATTTTAGACAGTGCTGTAGATTCCCCTAGGCATCTCCTGCAGCCCACAAGCCAATTGACATGCGTGATTTATATGCTTATACATGCTGGGTGGAGGACCTGGCTGTTGCAGAAACTTCCCAAGGCAGTTCCTGAGGTAGAGTTACCCCAATAGTGCACATGAAAGCTGCTTGTCAATACTTTGCAGAAACTGTTTTTGTATTTGAAGGCATATTCACATAGAACGATCTTTTGCACACAGAAAAAAAATATATTTTGGCTATAGTTTAAGTTAATCAATAGAAATGGATCATGCACTCCCTGGAGTGGTCACATAGGACCGCAGCTCAGCTTGCTAATAAAAATTTAGTAGAACTAACAGTTTAAGAATTCTTTTCTGGTCTGGCTAAGGACCCTAAAAATGGACTCCCATCACTACCTGGGCAAACACTGACCAACTACTTGGCGATAAAATGCCCCACTTGAGCACCATCTCATGCTAAATATCCCCCAACATTTTATTTTTGCTGGTGGGGTCATTTGTTGTTGTTTGGTTTGGTTTAATTCCTTTGCATTTTTGTAGAGTTTTTTTTCAAAGTGATAGGTTTTATTTGAGCAGTTTGTCTGCAGTGTCCTGTGCCATAGTATATTCTTCTGACCTTCTTCCAAATTCTGGAAATGGATAAATCACAATCATGCATCTTGTCTTTTGCTTATGCTTTCATTTCTATAGGAAGGAGGTTTAAACTTGAAGCTAGTAGTCGTGGTGGTCTTCACTGAGTATTGATTTGATGTAATGCACATAGAGAGGGGAAGATGAAGCACCTACACAGGGTGGCTCAGACAGATGGACATACAGCTCACTCAATAAGACTATGAGAGAAAGGCTCTTACCCTTAAGGGAACAGTTCCCTATATTTTGGATGAGGATGGGCTGGTGGGAGAAATAGTGACTTTGATAATGAGTTGAAAGAACCCCAAAATTTTCCATCTCCTTGGGTCGGCAAAATTTGGTTTTGTCTCCTGCCAGCAGAGCATGGATCATGGAACAGCAGTGTCTGAATCAGAGTTCCTCATCAAAGTGACTGAAATTATGTGAGTTGGAACAATGTCTTGTATAACCTAAGGTCATATCCCATGCTAAGGCAAATATTCCCTCCCTTACAACCTAGCAGTTTGTGTCAGGGAAATCTGTAGCTCTTCTGCCTTCATAATATGGATATAAATATTCAGAGAAATATTCAGACACCAAAAGAAGACATTTTGTGTAGAAAAAGACTAATCAAATTAAGATAAGAACTTCACAAACATTTTCTCAAAGAATAATGCAAATATTCTGGGTATTTTTTATACATTGTCCGAGAATTATCAAAATTTCGAGGATTCCAAAGTGTAAAGAAGTCTGGAGCAAACATTAACCTAATCAGAAGCTCAATAGATGTGCTTGAATGTTTGTGGTTTAATTTGTCAGTCCACATCATCCTAATTTCAAATATTTAATAAATCAAAGATAGGAGAAAACAAACAAATATGACCAAGAGCAGTCAATAGTGAACTGTCAAAGCTGACATTTCATGGACTATCATAAGGTGGCATTCATACTAATAAAGTACTTGGAAGATGTTTACTTGTCAAAAATATCCACAGAAATCAGAACTTATTAATTAATCATATGCAAACAGAAGATAAGTGCCACATTTACACTGTAATATAGTTTGACTAGCTTCAAAATAAAACCTGGTATCTAGGGGGTTTTAGATGGGATTAATTATTAAAAAAAAAAAAACAAAATATGACAAAACAAAACAAAAACCAAAACCAGCAACAAAAACAACAAAATAAACAAACAACAAGGAAACAAAATCTCTTAGAGCAACTGAATTTATTGAAGGCAAAAGAGGAGTAAAGCTCCAGGCTAAATGTTGTACTAATGCCCAGTCTGGCCCCAATACCATAATTTCAGTAATCAAATACTCTTTATTTATACCATGTCTCTTTTGCACTAGTCTCATGCATACTAAATATTTACAATTCAGTTTTCAATATATAGCTTTTTATAGCTTTACATTGGCAGTAGCTTTATAAAATATTTAATAAACTACTCTACTTAGCAACTTATATATCATTTGGGAATAATGCAACAGAATTGCTGGCAAATTATGCCACCTCCTAGGGTGCTGTTTCATTGCAGAACAAACCAGACAATTATTACTCTGATCAGTATTACAATCTTATATGACATCTGAGAGCACATTGAATGGTGTTGCTCATATCAGTGGATTCTCTACTCTGATATACTTGTACGTGGTATGGAAAATGCCTGTTTGATTCATACTATTCTTTTTTTTTAAGTGAACATAGACCCTGTTTTTATTAGAAAAGATGAGTTTCACACTTACACCTGAAAGGTATCTTTAAAACAAGAATCAGCAATTTTCAGTATAGATTCTCTTGAGTATTAGTTTTGTATGCAGAACTTTTAGCATTACAAATTGTAGAGACATTATTAATTGAGCAATTACAATAATAAATTTTAACTAGAAGGAAGCACTTGCTAAACTCTTGAATTCTCTTACATTGCTCATTCCTAATGACTTCTTTTCTAGAGCTGCATCATGAATTGAAACATGGAAAGTGACAGAGGACCATATGCAGTAATCCAACAATGTAAAGGCACTGTCCTGTAACTTTTTGTTGTGTCCCCTGCCCTGTTGTTGTTGGACAGGGGAAAGTTACAAGGTTTGTGAGTGCTGCCCTTTCAGGTGCTCAGTTTCATGGTTTCTCACACAAACCTGTAGTTTCCAGCCGGCATAAAAAGACCAGGAGAGAAGCTCAGACTTTTCCCACAGGCTTTATTATCGTCCATGAAGGGGTCAGGCTATAGATCCAAAGATGCAGGATCACACATGTACTTTTATAGGGTTTGGGGGGAATCACAAGTAAACCAATGGAAAACAGGGTTAACACATTTTGGCCAGCTACATTATCTTACTTTGTTTGGGACAACCAATTATAAAAACCAAACCTTACCAATAATATTCTAAAAAAAAATAAAAAGAAAAGCTTGCATTTTTCTAACATAAGTTATTCTAAACAAGTAGTTTTTCTTATCTCAAAAGAGGTTCCAGGAAGCTGTCACTGGACTAATCGTAGAGGGATTCCTCTCCTCTGCACTGTCCTCTGCCTTGCTGTTGGGAACAGCTGAATTTTAAGAGCAGAAAATCATCCAGTTCTCAATACTTGCTAACTGTCTGAGCATTTGACTGCTCGTCCACAGGAAGAAAGAAAAAAAAAGTTGGGGGCGGGAAAGACTAGGCAGAAAAGACATATGCAAATCAACTACAGCTTTTAATTTGTTGGAAGTAGAAACTTTAATGCTCATAAAGTACCAGCTTTACAGTATTCTAACAGATCCTGCAGCTGTAAATTTCTTTTGCCATTAAATCAACTCAGAGTTCAATATTTTGCTTGGAAAAGGCCAAATCACTGCAGAACATTGTTGTCCTCTGCTTACTTGGGAGGGGAGGGTCCAATATTGCAGATAATTTGCACCTATCAGGCTGTGGAGGAAGTAGTCTTGAAATGTAGAGTAATAATGAAAATCAGAATCATAGAGTTTTAAAAAAGTAAATTTAGCCATTTTTAAAAAAGCTTTAAAATACTTAATTTAGCCATTCTTGCACATGTTGAAAGTTGGACATCTTTTGCATCTGAAATATTATTTTGCTTCTGGCTCCTTTTAATAAGTCATGATGAATGTTTAATGATGTTTCTTAAAAGTATTCACATTAACTAACCATGACCCTTTATCTAGGTCAAGAAAAGAGAACACTTATGTTAATGACCCAATGCCTGGGGAACCCTATATTCTTTAAAGTACAGAACAAGTAAGGACATTTATAGATCTGGTGGGAGATAATAAAAAGTGCCCGATTTACATTCAAAGTCAACAGGAGTCCTCTTTGGACCTCTAAAAACCTCTCAATTTATCAAGTAATGGGAGTGCACACAGGTTATGTCATAAAGTTAAGTGCACAGATAAAGGCATTTGGGAGGAGAAAAAGGTATTCTGTACTCTTCCTAGACAAATTTTGACTTGGATGAATAATTTTCTGTTTCTATATATAAAATGCCCCATTGAGTGTCAACAGGGTAATTTAAAATTTCTCCATTTATGTCCTGAGAACACATGTAGCATGGTTAATCACTCCTGTTTCCCAGCAGTTTTGGATTCTCAAGTCTGATGTCTGTGTGAAATAAAAGCTGGTACTTTTGTGGGGAGAGATAAAACCATGGTTCTTTGGGGTTACAGGCAGCCTTTCCTATCCTGAGACGCTGTTGTCCTCACCCTGTATTCCTCTCACTTATCTTCAGGGCCTCATGAAGAGGACCAAGCGAGAAGCCTGGTTGCCCAGTGATGGTTGTCTATGGGCACTGAGAAGAGAGAAGTTCCTCAACAGACACTGCAGCCCACAGATGAGCTGTAACACCTTTTGTGCTTGTCTTTCACTCTGGCTGTTGATGGAGGACTATTGTGGCATTAGCCATGGGAATAACTAAATTCAATGTGTGATGTGAGGTGACACTGGGCCTGCAATTCCTCTCCTGGATGACTACAGAGAAACGTAGGAGAGAGTGACTGATTTGACTTCCTGCTGAACTTTTGGCTTTTACATGTTCAAAACAAGAGTTTAATGGAAATTTACTTTAAGGAATAATACTGAAACTCTGCTTCTTGTATAGCACTAAATAAAACTAATGTTTTATTCATCAAAATAACAGAGACCTTTTCTATTTTTTGACATAGAGAACATGCTTTCTTTTCTGCTTATCCCTCATGAAACAATCTGTGATTCTGTGATTTTAAACTCATTCCATTATTTATTTTGAAGACAGATGCATATTATTGCTAGTTCCCTTTCCAAATTTGTTACCAATATTTTTTTTAGGCCTTGCTATAAGCTATAAGCTAACTTATTCAGGAAGTTGATTGCAGTTTCTAAATGTTTTTGTAAACTTTTGGGAGATATCAATGCCACTAATATGGTCAAAAGTATTTAACCTATCTCACAATAACTTTGTTCATGAAGGGCAATGAGAAATATACATAAAGCAATTGAGGGATGTCTCTTTGTCTTTATGATCCAGACATGGTCTATAAATCTGTTAATGTACAAGTTCAGCAGCCTCTTTTTGTTGCAAAGCTTTGAATAGTAGTTTAGCAGGACAGAATCTTTTCTTTAAGAGATGTATAAAAGGTTTTCAGGTTTTTTCTCCTCCAGAAAACAGATGTTTCCAGACAGAAACAGAATGTCAAGTTTCATTAGAGGCCCATACAATAACTAAGCTGTTTCAAATAAGTAATTCATAGCCAAATAGACTGTGTTTCTCTTGTCTTGGCAATGAGACTTTTGGGGGTGTAACTTCAGACGTATCTTTAAAAACAGAACAAAAAAAAATCAGGACACGCTGTTTTGTCAGGACAGTACTCTCTTTCTAATATTTCATTAGAAGTCAGTTATGGGTGCACTATTCTAATCAAATGGGATTCATTGAAAACATCCTCAAAGCATTTTCTTCTTAATGATCAGATGATATGCAGTTTATTTTTCATAAACATGAAATTTCAAAGCCAGATGTATCAAAAATATTGTTTTTATTCTATCAATTGAACCCAACACATTAAACATGGACACACTTGTTAGCATACAATGCTAACATACATATATGTCATATATCTCTGTCCAAACATGTGTACCACATGTGGACCCTTTTCAGGGTTTAAAGCTAGAGTTATACTCAATAATTTAATGCTCTGTTTTTGAATGAGCTAAGAAAATGTAACATGATACTTAGTTTTCCACATGGAGTACTGCATCCAGCTCTGAGGTCCCCAGCACAGGAAGGCCATGGACCTAGTGGAGCAGATGCAGAGCAGGATCACAAAGGTGATCAAGGGGTTGAAGCACCTCTCCTATGAGGAAAGCCTGAGAAAGTTGGGAATCCTCAGCCTGGGGAAGAAAGTTAAGGGAGCTACAAGAAAGCTGGAGAGGGAAAATTAGCAAGGTCACATAGTGATAGGGAAAGGGGAAATGGCTTTAAACTGAAAATGGGTTAAGATTGTATATTAGGAAGAAATTCTTTTCTCTGAAGGTGAGGCACTGGAGCAGGTTACCCAGAGAAATTGTGGATGTCCCCTGGAAGTATTGAAGGCCAGGTAAGATGGAGCTTTGAGCAATGTATGTTAGGGGAAGGCATCCCTGCCTATGGCTAGGGATTTGGAAATAGATGATATTTAAGGTCCCTTCCAACTCAAACCAATCTATGACTCTGCGATTCTGCTTATTTTTCACTTTAATTTAGCTGCTCACAGCTAAAAAAAAAATATTGTAATAGTAACTAGCATACATGGAATTTAGCATTCCTTTTAATAAGGCCTGTTTGAATTTTCAGAATTTTCTTCTCTGTCTCTTTCCTCCATTTTTTCTATTCTGTTGAAGAGAACATGGGTATGATTATACAGGAAACTTGAATGGTGCAAAGTTGAAAAACCTGTAAGAGAAGCTCTGATGAGTCAGACCAAGACCTCATTCATTTTATTTCATATTTCATTTCTGACAGTGGCCATACATAGATGACAAAAAAAAAAAAAAAAGTAAAAAGAAGAGGGAAAGGATATAGGAAAAAAAAATTCTAAATGCTTTCTCAGCCTCCATATACATGTCTCCATATGGTCATATGTTTAATAATTCCCAACAGTTTTAATTTTGGTGAATCCACCTATTTGCCTCATACCCATGCAGAAATTTAGCAACTATTATATTGATGTCAAAAGACTACCAGAATAATTTCACACTGTATAAATATTGCAGGTATGTTCATCCTTCCTGTGTAGGCAGTTTAATTTCCTTCTCAAGGACAACCAGATAGACTGCTACATTCTTGCAAATCTAATAAATTAAGTAGATAATCAACATGTCTTTTAGAAAACAGCCAGAGTTAAGGCAAAAGGTTATGTTAAGGTATTCTGAGGTAATCAATTACAAGGTTATTTTCTGGAACATAATGGGTTTGAAATTTTTCAACAGTTTTAATGTATTTATATGACTTACAAAATTCAGTTATTAGATTTCTATCAATTTAGAGGTCTTTAGCATAATTTCATCCATTCCATTTACTAACATTTAAAAGAATACATATGGAAGTTGCCAGTACACTTAGAAACTAGTACAAATTCAGTTAGATTATTCATAATGTAATTATATAATTTACCTATTGCTTTTTTGTTCCCTTGGGTCCCTTTTCCTGCTCATCTTCTTTTCAGCCTAGAAATTAAACACATTCTTGCTCTTTTTCATGTGAATACACTGGACAAAGTTAAAGAGTGGGATGTAACATATTGATAAATTTATGGAAATGAGAGGAAAAAAAATTATAGAATTGCCTGGGGAAATCTAAAGAGAATATAAAGGGAGTTTAGGTTAGTGCAATATGCATATTAATAAATCAGAATAAGGTACCCATTTATATAATTCCAATGCCTTCAATCTATTTCTGAAGTTGGTCCCTGGTGAGGAGGCTTAATTTAAAACACAGGAATGCTCTCCAAGTTCCTGAACTCAAAGAGAATGCAATTAACATCACTTGCCAAATGAGCCCATTGCTATTTTTTGAGACTGTTGGCAGAAACACAGGTGCTTATTCTGAATCTTTGAGATCAGAACACACTGGAAAGTGTACTGTCCATTGCTCTTTCCCACCACAATTCTCAGTTACTGAAGATGCTTAATGGCTAACAGCTTTTACATGTAAACTGTGAAGTACATAATGTATTTATTTATATATAAAATATGAAGAAATTGCATTAATGCTTTTATTTAAACAAAAATCACATACACCAAAAATATGCAGTGACAACTACTATTATATAGTAATGGCCTACAGTGTAACCAATGATATTTCCATAATTATTTCCTATGCTAATAATAGATTAAAACATTGTTTCCTGTTTAAAGATATCTATTGGAAAAAATTGGCATTGCAGTGTTGACTGCCATGGCTACATTATCAAGACTTTGCATTTAGAGACATAATTCTCAATATTGGAAAATGGGTAATGGATTAAGTTTTTCTTTTAATCTCCCTGTTCCCACTTTAAACCAAATTCATAATATTGGTTTAAAGTAAGTTTGTTCTGAGATGTTAATGCCCTGTTTAAAAGAAGTCTACAGCAGTTCCTTTAAAGCTGCTAAAAATGAGCATGTTTTTTCTACATTTAATCACTTGCATATTGTTTGTTTTTCTAGAATGTTTCTGACAGAAGTGCTACTGGTTTGAATGGAAGAATATGGGTTGTTATTCAGAACTTTTTGTAAATAAAATTTAAGGTAACTCCATATAAGAGCAGTTATAATTTACTTTGTGATATAAGTTTTGTTTCTCCAGTTTATCTGAGATTTCAGTTGTTTGATCATGTAGAAGAAATACTCTCATTTAGTTAGGTGGTGACCTAGGTTCGGATAATCTCCAGTTTAGCCATCTATCATGCAGTATTTGCACAGCAGATGTTTCTCTTCAGTTTCCTCTAAAGTGAGAGGAAAAATATATTTAATTTTAGCAGAGACATCAACATGAGGTCAAGGTAAAAATGTGAACTAGAATAAGTATAATAAATAGATATATGTATGGACCTGCATTTATTCATCCTGGTATATTATTACAGGCAATATTGAAATGGTTGGTATGCAATGTTTGCTAGACTGAAATCTTATTTGCATAATGTGCTTAAAGCATTATACTCAATATTTACAAAGAAGTCAATAGTCGTTGCAGGATGATTTGCACAAATGAAATAAGATTAAATTAAATTGGCTAAAATGTTTACTATCCTATAGCATAAAGCTTCTACACATCCTCAGCAAAACCATGTGAACTGGTATTATTCAAGAATCTCAGAACAAGTGTCAAGGACAGTATAGATATAGATTAAAGCTTACCCATTTTCTGTAAGAGTGATTCATTTTCTTCAGGCTTAATACATACTTGAGGATTAAGGGTGTTTGCAGACTATCTTTGCATTAATTATGTTGAAGTCCTTCATGTCATTATGAATCATGTAATTTTTTCTGTGCAGTACAGTCTCTTTTCTAAAATCCTGTCTTTTGCCTGGCAACATCTTGAAATTTGTTTTTTATTTTTTCACAGAAGACAGAATGGGTGTGATTGGAAGTGATCAATCTCACTGCTAGGGTAGCGTCATCCTACAGCTCGTTTCACAGAATCATATCCAGACAGTTCTTGAAGATCTCCAGTGAGGGGGATTCCACACCTCTCGGAGCATCTTATACCAGTGCTCAGTCACTTGCACTGTAAAGTTCTTCTTATTCAGATGGAACGTTCCTTGCATCAGTTTCTTCCTGTTGCCTCTTTTCTTATGGCTTGGCAGCACCAATTTTCACCTAGTTTACCACCTTTGTTATGTCTGAGGTGAGAAAATTCTTTCTGTCCCCAGATGATTACATTGAAGAATCTGATTTCCATTTTGCATTTGCCTCAATTCGTAGAAGTATTTGTAAGTAGCACTTTTGCCAATATATTTATTTATTTTCACAAACCAGAATACTGTTTAATCAAACTGTTGGAGGCAATGACTTTGAAACAAAGAACATTCAAGAAACGTAAAAGTTTGTCTGGTGAACTTGAATACTAGTGAAATAAAACAAAGGTCAGTGTCATCTTTGAAAATACGTACAGCTACTTCCTTCCCTTTTTTCTTTTTCTGTTTTTTTTTTGTTTGTTTGTTTGTTTGTTTTGTCTTTGTTTTATTTTTTGGGTTTGTTTGTTTGTTTGTTTTTGTTTGTTTTGTTTTTTTATTTTATTTTTTTATTTGGCTGGGGTTTTTTGTGTTTTGTTCTTACTTTGTTTTTCATTAATCTTAAAAATGGTGAATTTTAAGGATAGTAGGTTTTCCCTTTTTTAACAATGTAAAACTATTTTTGTTTTGGGGTTTTTTGTTTGTTTGTTTTTGTTTTTCTTTATAACCTCAAAACATTGCTCTCTGTCTTTGCAAACATGGGACAAGCTTATTGTTATATTACCCACCAAATCCCAACCTTATTTGACTGCCATGTCTTTATGTTTCTCATGTTATATTAAAAATCTATCTTAATTGCATTAGACTATTGTAAAAGGAGTAATGTAATTTACATAGTAAATTTACACTTACATTTTACATAGTAATTTGCTGCATTTAAAATGTGTTCCTGTTAAATGTCAAAATGCTGGTTTCTATCCATATTTATGGTAAATAAATTGTAATAAAAACTGTAGAAACAATCCCAGCATTAACAGTATTATATTGCTTTCTTAGGGAACTATTTCAGGGTTCCTGGAACAAGCTCTTATCTTTCTCATTGGTACAGTGGGGCTTTGCCACGTCCTGAAGTCAGACAGCTCTTACTTCTTGCCAAAGTGTTTGATAGTGCTGTGCTTTCAGTCATGCAGTGATGTTGAGGGGAGGGGAGAACACAGCTTTTATTGCAGCTCAGACCTACACATTAACAGAACGGGATGTTAGTTAAGTGTCTTTCTGCTGTTAATAGGTGTTGTGGGGTTTTGTGTGTTTTTTTTGTTTGTTTTTGTTTTGTTTTTTTGTTTGTTTGTTTTGGGTTTTTTTAGGGAACAAGTAGGTTTTGTTTGTCTAAATTGAACTTAATATAATTGTAAGTTGTCAAAACACACTGAAGGCCTGTGTTTAATTTAAAAGATCTTTATAAAGATCCTTTCATTATGAAGCACACACCCACCCACCTCAAAGGTGCTTTGAGAAGCTTCTGATGAGAAGCTGTAGTAGCACAGGGGTGGAAGGATGGTTTAAAATGACAGGTCTAATAAGGTTCTTAGTGCTGAAGTGATTGATTGTTTTGGTGGCTAAGCTTGAAAACATAGCACAATAAGAGTGCCCGTGTAAGAAACTCTCAGTGAAAATCAGTTCCGTCCTTCTTTGGATGGAGCAGTCCGCAAACAAAGACCGAGTCCACCAGTTGTGTTGCTGTGCCATGAATCTGTACCATTACAACACTTTAATAAGCTAGCTCAGGTTCTTGAAAAAGTATGATCACGTTAGAATAACTCTCCCCAGGCTGTTTTGCTCTGCTGAGAAGCAGGATTTATTGCCTGGACAGAGCATGCTTACTGCTTTCACAACTTCATTTATCTCCTTCAGGTTCATTGAAATGTGCCAAATAAAAGTCCAACTGCTCATCTCTATTAAAAAACAACAACAACAACAAAAACAACAAAAAAAACACCCCTGTCCTTATTCTTAAAAAGGGGATTTTAAATTACTTGATGTGTAACTCGCTGTTGAGAAATATCCCAAATCTGTATATATGAACCACAGCTGGTTGAGGATCATGTAGAATTTAATTTTGAAAACACTGATTTATCAAATGGATATGGTTAGGGTTAAAGGGACAGAAAATATGTGACTTAGAGATTCATTTCACTTATTCTGGGAGTTTCTTTTCTATTTCTAAGCAGCGTGAAGGTCCTAATGCCATTGATCCATGCAAAGCTATCAGAGTGCTTTTTCTCTATTATCATTGCATCAGTGCTGAGAACCTGGAGCTAACCAAGAGAAATGAAATTACTTATTTCAGATTTTTGGCAGATAAACCACAAAATGCTACTGCACTTTGTCTGGCAAGAACACTTGGTGATGCATGCAAACAAGGTCTGTTATAATGAACTGCTGGCCAAGAGGAGGCAGCAGAATTTAAATCTTATGTCTTCTTGAGCATATGGTGCTAAATGAGTATCTTCCACAGACCAACTAGTAATGAGAACTAATCTAAAATGAGTTAGCAGCAAACTGCAACATACCAAATAGGAGAGCCATATTCCATACTCTCAGTATAGAGCTAATTGCATTTTTAAAACTTAAAGTACATTGTTGATATTTCAAGAGGTGGATACAAAACAGTGGAATGTTGTAAAATAAAAAAAAAAGCCAGGAGGGGTCAAACAGTAGAAGGTTTTGGCATAATAAGCACTACCATTATGCTTTTGTTTATATCATGCTTCTCTTGTAATCATCCATATCATGACCACTGCAGCCTAATAAAAAATCTGTTTCTAATACATTCTGGAAGCCCTTAAAATATTTGTATCTTGCATATATTCTGCCTTTGAGACTCAAATGTGAAGGTTGAATGGAATGAAATAAGTTAATGTCCTGATCTTAGAGGAAGGTTTACACCCCTGCACATACAGATATAAAGAAATTATGAAGGAAAGGAAAAAAAGGAAACGTTAATTGCTACACATACTAAAGCTGAGCAAATTCCACATCCTTGAATCTGTTTCAAAAAAGTGTGATTGCCTGACACCTAAATTGCATGGATAGCATATTTTACCCAAGTGCTGTTGGCACATATTCTTGTCACAACATTGTTCAAAGGGAAGACCTGGCATATAGTCAAAATGTATACCCCAAAGTTCTAGAAAATTAGGAAAAGCCATCTTGGCATGAAATTATTTTGTAGACATCCAGTATAAAATAGTAAACCTTTTCAGGAACATATGCTTGATCATTGTGTTCCTGTTGCAGACCAGGTGTGGTACTGCTTTCTGCACTCAATGCTATCATCAGCTGAGAGCCCGGCTCTTAAATTATTTTATCTTTGTGTCTATGAGGAATAGAAGTATTTCTTGCATGCCAGGATTTCAAGAACATCATAGAACTAATAAAGGCATACTTAGGCAAACCACAGAGGTGATAGCACTTGTATAAATATACAGTGACAATCTGGATGTGTTTGCATGGCAAACACCTAATGCCTTGGAGAAGGGGAAGAAATACACACACACATATATTTTATAAATACATAATCTTTTTGTTCCAGATAGGTTCCACTCTTTGTAAAATTTCTGTCTTCCTACTAGAACTTAAATTATTTCCAGATTAATTTCTGGTGAAAATAATTTCTAGGTTTATTGTGGTTTGTTTTTTGTTTGTTTGTTTGTTTTTGGTGCGTTTTTTTGTTTGGTTTTTTTCATCTTTGACAGACTTTAAAGAAAGGAGACTGGGATATAATAATTTTGTATTTTATTAAATTGCATGATAAAACAAATGAAAAAGCATTTTCAGCAAGTTGCTTTCTAAAATGTAGGCCTAACTGCAATTATTGTGGTTATTTCATGCTGCTGGGATAAAATAGAAAATAAGAAAATATTAATTCCGAAGATATGTGCTAGACAGACAAGGATAAACTAGGTGTGATCATATTATGCCTGTCTCCATATAAATCATAGATTCTTTGCATTTAAAAATATATTGACAAATAATTTATGTAACACACTACTTAGCTAGTTACTTTAGAAGTGCAACATTTAGGTAGCACAAATTCTTTATTTGCCTTTTTGTTTGTTTGTTTGTTTTTGTGGTTTTTTTACTATCTGGTTTAGGTTCCTTGTGTCTACTTGGCCAGTAGAAGACATTATACTTTAAAAAATTAATTGCAACCTTGTTAAAACCATAGGAATATTTGTGCTCCGCTAAGTAGCTGAACTACACATAGGGCTTAAATATGGTGAATACCTTCCCTGGCACAACTTCAGGTAATTTTCGCTTGTTTTGTTTTTGGGTGCCTGGGAAGAGACATAGATCCCCACCTGGCTACAGCCCCCTTTCAGGTGGTTGTAGAGAGTGATAAAATCATTCCTGGCCCTCTTTTTCTCCAGGCTAAACAACCCCAGTTCCCACAGCTGCTTGTCACAGGACTTTTCTTCAGACCTTACACCTTTCACCTTCCCCTTCCATTGCCCTTCCCTGGACTCCCTTCAGCACCTCAGTGTCCTTCTGATAGTCGGGGGCTTTGCCATGTCCTGAAGTCAGATAGTCAAAAAATAAACACAGGATTTGTGGTGCGTTGTGTCTCAATTGGATGAGATCCTCTGACCTTAACTAAATAGCATGGGGTTGTTCTGTGGTCTCTTGGAGGTTTCTCTTATCATTTTTGTCCATGCAGACTTATTTTAATTTGGATGCATTCCAGGGAGGCAATTAAAGTACTGCATAACTTTTGGTGTATTTTAATTTGTTCTTCAAAGCAGCACCTACTGATGTGGACTAATCAGCTTTTATGTGCCACTGAAAGCACAGAACAAGATGACAGATGGTAAGCCAGAAAAATTCATGTAGCTAAAAACCCACTGTCATTGTTAACCTAGAGAATGACAACTTTGGTGTCATTTTGTACAGGATATGAGAGTTTTCCTTTAGCTATAGCTAAGTGCTCAAGATTTACAGGACTGCCTGTAGCATGGTGCATTTGAACACAAAACATCCAACTGACATGTCAGTGAGGTAGTCCTGATGGATGCTACAAGTTCAGTTAGGTGAGACATAAGGTTTGTGGCAATGTAACTATGAATATTCTTAATCACTGCATCTGGCTTTCCTTACCCTCTCATAATGTCCATTAGTGGCCATTTATTCACATTAAACTTGTGGAGAGATAGTTCAGGTGTCAAATTAAGAGTGTAGGGGGAAAAGAATCAAGCAAATTCTGCTGATATTGCTGCTCAGTATTTTGAGGGACCTACAAAAAGCACCATATATTTTATTTGAACTTAGAAATATGTGTCTAAGAATCCTGTCAAGAAATTGATCTCTTGGTATCAGGAACATGAAAGGAGAAATACACTTTAAATGAACGTTCCTCCATAAAACCAGAATTTAATGCAACTGCACAGGTTTTAAACTAAGATCTCTGCAGTACAAAGAGAATTCTACTGCAAGAATTAAAATAACTATTAAAAAATACTGCTTCTTTTGTGACTTTTTAATTGTATTTTAGTTTACGCATTATATAACATCATATCAGCAATAGGGAAACACTGACTTGTCAATATTTACTAGAAAGAAAGTTTTAAGGTTTAGGGTAGAAGGGTGAGAAAGAGGAGGGTGGTATGATTTCAAAATGAAACCAGTTGGAACACCCATCTTCCACTGAAATTACCAGTTATTCTCCAGATATATGGTTCCTAAACAAGAGATCACATTTAGGGCACTGAAATTGACAACAGATTTTTAGTAACTGATGGTAAAGTTTATTTTGAGGTGAAGTTTCTTATCTTGCATAAGTAAACATTTCATAGGGCATTGTAGAGAACTCCTTATCTCCACTGAATGTCTTGAGTTTCTTTTATTATTAGTGAATATTTGATGTCTTTGGTGCTTTTTGACCAACTCTTTCACTCAGATATTGTTTTTCCAAATGTTTTCTTGCCTCAACTCACAAGAGACAAAAGGTCTTTCAAAGAAATCACAAATATATGAAAGCCAGTTAAATAAACCAACGGCTTGCCATTGTTACGTGCTGAAAAATTTTCAATAAAAAGTATTTTTTTGTATCTTAATATCTTTTAAAGCCCACAAAAAATTAGGCCAAAATTGGTACATAAATTATTAAACCCCTATTGAGGTAAACAGAATTCAGGCAACAGCCTAATCTTTTCTCCTTATTCTGAGCAGCTGATGAAAGCATAGCAAGAACAACATCAGCTAAAGTCCCCTCCCGTTAAACCCAAATGGTTCTCTGATTTTCATATTGACTGATTTTTGTGCAGCAGTCTAAGGGAAACATACTTTATTTAAGCTACTTAATTGCAGAATTGACTCCACATGAGAAAAGAGAAAAGGAACAGAGAAGGAGAATTTTGCAGATTTTGCTTATAAGCTGTGCTCTTCCAGCTTATGTTTCCACAATAAGGTGTCTCTTATTTTCACATACAACATGAATTTTTCATGGAGATATTATTGACTTTTCTTTAAATATGGCTTGGACTGTCTCATCTGAGCTCATACAGCTCAGATGGCAATCCTGGATTGCCAATTTGGTATCAGAAAATTTCCTAACTCGAAGATTTCCATCATTTGTGTGTTGACCTAAGAACAGCTGACTTATTCCTCATCACCTAGTTTGCACTCTGCCTTTTTTACTAAATTCCAGCTGACTGTTGTACTTCTGCACATTCAGCTATATCTGAAAAATACATAGCAGCTCTAATTCTCACATTTAGGACTGGATGCCTATACTGTCCCATTCCCCTGGAACTACTGGATTGCCACAGCACTTTTTATGCTTTGCTTAATGCAAGTTTTGGTTGTTTTTAAATATGTGCAATTGTCTGGAGGATTCTTTTTTACAGTTCACAGTAGAGCTCATACACAGTTCAAACACACAAACCCAATGTAGCCAGTGAACAGTAAAAAGAGAAAAGCTACATGATACTAGGTAATTGCAAAGTAAATATAATAAGAAAATCCAAAATATTTCCAAGAGATTGTCTGAATGTATGAAAAGATGGCTTCTTTTTCCTGTCCAATACAGTGTTTTTGATAGACCTGTAATACATCACAGAATGAAAAGGGAGAAGACAGTGTTTCATATAAGCAGACAGTCTGCAGATTTATATAAATGTCATACTTAGAAATTGCATTCTATCCCTTTATGGGTCCTCATGTTTTCCTGATAAAATGATAAAAGAGTCCCAAATAATGCCTTACTTTTACTATGAGAACCATTTTTTTTCTCCATAATTACAAGGCTTGCATGAAAGAGGATGTCACAGAAATCCCAGGAGAAGACGAAGAATCTCTGATAAGCAGAGCTGGAAGGAGAGAAAATAGAGAAGCAACATAAGCTGTGTGTTGAAATGAAGACTAATTTCAAATTTTAAAGAAGATCTAGAGCTGAACACCTTTTTCACATGTTCAGCCTGCTGTCATGCTTACCAGAATGTTGCTTTCTGAGAAAGATCACATCCAAGTTTGCAGCTTGACTGTCTGATACCTCTTTCCTTGGAATAGTCAGTTCACTTCAGCTGCCAGCCCAGGAATAGTGCCAATAATTTCTTAGAGAAGATCAGGAACAATATCTAGATGAGGATAGATGTTTGAACCTAGTGAGTCTGGGGTTTTATTACATGAGATAATTTTACTGATTATTCTTTCTTCTGAGCAAGATTTTAGATTGTGTGTCAGTTCATTGAATCCACATGCCTCATCCTCACTTCTGCTGCCCACCCACGTCATTTATTTAACTTTACCTCCTCCTGATCTTAGATTCTTCTGCATGATACAGAATTCTTGACCATCAACACAACTCCAACTTCTTTTTTGTTTTGATTTTGCAGCTAGAACAACTGCTGACTTTTTTCTTTCACTTCAAACTGAGTGCAGTTGTAAACTAATTTTACCATCCATGTTTCTTCCTCTGAATTAGTTCCTACGGTCATATAATATAAACTACATCTCTGAAAGACTGATGTGCTGACTTGAGAGAGCTTTATAATGTGTTAATCATTCCCAGATTGGAACATTGCAACAAGATTTCAACAAAATCTCGAAAACAACCTAAGTTTTTATAAAATAAATATCCTTTGTTTTTCTTGCAAAATATTTTGTAATGCCATGCCTATAAGAAGCCATGAGAACATCAAAATATTACCAGGTATTGCATGCATCAAAAATTTATCTATATTAATAATATAAAAACTATTGAGTAGTGGTCTGTCAGTTTGGAGGGTTAATCAAAGACTTGTTTTTGAAGTCAGTCATAAGACTGTAGAAAAATGTTTTTCTTCATTCTGATGGTAGTCACTTTCTGGATAATTTTAACCTCTCTGCTCAAAGTTGGTTTTTAAAAGCCACATGTCACAATAACAACATCCTGGGCCCCATCTCCCTGCTCATGCAAGCCAACAGAAAACATTTTTTATGACAGTGCAAGAACAATGTTAAAATATAATTGCCCTTGTGTTTACTGAGAATTCAGTTTTGCCCCTGCTTTGGAAAGAATAAGGGAGGAGTGACCATACCTAAGGAATATCAGAAACACCGGATATAAGGATTTTTCTGAAGGACCAGTTTTTTAAATAACAAATTGGATTTTGTGTTGAACATGTGGGTACCATTTTCCTCAAACTAGAAGGTGGCAGGAAGTTTCCTCTCCTTATATAGAAACAGTTGATGTTAGTTTTAGACTCAGTGGATCTTTTTGTACAGGTTTGCTACAGTCCAGAAAAAGATATATTATCAACCACTAGCACTCCAGCTTTTAAAGAAAGGCAATAAATATACAGCCTCTTGAAGAAATAAAAATGTTTTCCTCTTTATCATCTAAAAATAATAACTCAGATTGAAGACATGAAGGCACTTGACCTGAACCTTTTTTGCTCCTGATGACTTTTGGTTTTTACAGGTTACTTAATCTGCTACAACCTGAAAAAATCAATATCTTCATATTTTACCTTAGCTACCCAGTGCTTGCCTCTATATATCTTCCTGTCAGATAGAGGGCTGTGAAGGTGATAAAGAACCTTGAACTTTGATTAGTACATTTCAAAATGTAGATGTGTGATAAAAAACATGTCACAATAGGTCAATCAGTCTCCTGCAGAGAAGTGAACAGCATTTAATTTTGGATTTGGCAAGATCTTGAGCTGACCAGTGTGGTGGGAGAACCTAGCCCATTTTCACATTTTTGTACTTGAATGAAAAAAGATGACAAAAAAAGAAGACAGTGTTTACTGAACTACATTGCAGCTAGACTTTTATTTTAGATAAGTGAGTGGAAATTCAAAAGTAATGAAAAAATAATGATCACAGTATGTGAACTGACTAGTAAGATTGTATATTTCCTGCATCTTTCCCTCTATCCTGCTGTATTACAAAGGCAGTAGAGAGAAAAAGAGAGTAAAGAGAAAATATGCCAAAACCTTTTCTCAGACTGCTCTGTGCAATTTATACAGCTGTACTTTTATCTGTGTCTGGTAAACTAACCATAATCTGTGTTACTTTGTGAAAGTATGAGTATTGTTTTTCAGGAAATATATATGACTGCTGCAAACTTAGGATAAATAAAATGAGATCTAAATGTTTAAACTTATTCAGTGTCAAAAATCTATCTGTTGGAAGGGATGAGGGAACTTGAGCACATGAAAAAATAGCCGATATGGGTATCCAAGGAATATCACAGAATAGATTAATATAGATGTATAACTAGAGCTATGTTGCTACAAAGTTTGTTAAGGGCCATAAAAAGCTACTAATTCTTTACAGAGATAACTATTTAACTCAGCAATACCTGAGATAGAGGTTTGATATAAATCCAAATTATTTTCTTGTGTCTTACTTTACCAGTTTGAATAGAATCTGCCAGTAGGACTCTTATTTCCCAAAAGTATTTTCCTACTAAAGAACTTCTTTTTGTTCTTATCATTGCAGTAAAGCTTTCCTTATTTTGAGTAGTGATCAGCAGCCTTATCCAAACCATTCATCATTAAGTGCAAGAGCATTTTCATATCTCCACTATACCTTTCTCAGCTTCTGTGATTTAGTAAATACAGATCTCTTAGTAAATTAAGAACCTCTGAACAGTCAGTTTCAATCATAGGAATCACCACTTCTATGTGGATAGGTAAATCATATACCCAGCTCTCACAGTCAGAAGCTTGAAGTAGAGGCCAGATGTAATGCAGTATTTAAGATATTCATGCTTGGTTATCGTAAGCTCAGTATTCACTGAAGGATTTGTTAATGTTGACCCTTTCTAAAAACTGGACATTTTATTAATTTCCTGACTAGTAGTTTAGTTTGCAATAGATTTAGATAGATTT
Organism: Cinclus cinclus; assembly: GCF_963662255.1. Taxonomy (NCBI): domain Eukaryota; kingdom Metazoa; phylum Chordata; class Aves; order Passeriformes; family Cinclidae; genus Cinclus; species Cinclus cinclus. The sequence goes on along the minus strand of NC_085046.1, from coordinate 84,964,073 downwards.
TAGTTGAACAAGCACACCACCTCTGGTTACTCATACCAGCTGGCTTAAAGGTGACACACTACCTGTGGTGTTCTCATCAGATTTCACATTGACTGAAACTGCCTACAGCTGTAAATTTAAATCTGTAAATGTAGAGATACTCACATAAAAGGCAGTTATTCACAGTGCTAATCTGGGATATAGTTGCTCGTGGTTTTCCTCCTCAGGTACCAAGAAAAATTAGATTTTCCTTTAATTTTCAAAATAGTGAGCATTTAAATTTTCTCAGGTGAATAGTCCAGGTAACTAATGGACATCTCTCTTTTTCCTGTGTTAATATGCAATGGTTGATAATTAGTTTTCAGAACTTATAAAGCAGTTTCTTGTAAGGAAGGGGAGGAAGAATCTGTTCCTTTGCTGCTAACCAGAGATTTATTATTGATAGATTAACTCTATGCATATGATGCCACTTAAAATATTGAGTTTAAATCATCCAGCTCCCATATATTGTCTTTTCCACAAATAGTCAGAAACTGGATCTCAGCTGTGGTATTGATTTGCTCATAACTGTAATTACAAATATTTTGTCAAATCTGGCATACATATACAGACTGATAGTATATTTCAAGATGAAAATATTATTCTTGCATTAATCCTGAAAAACTGTCTCTTGAGAGGTTTTATTGAATATTAACAACTACTGATCTCTCAAAACAAAATATTGTTGTTTTTTATGTTTCTATGTCTGTACTGGTAGAAATCTTTAAAGAGCCTATAAGATTTTAGCTATAAATTTTAGAGGCAATGGAGAATTTTAGTCCTGTGAATTGCACAACTACAAATGCTAAGTCTAAAGTATTTGTTTTTAAAAACTTATTTTTCAAAAATGTTCAAGTATTTACCTTAAGTTTCTGATAAATATTCCATCTCTAACTATTATATTCAAATATCATGAACTGACTCATTTCTAAATTCCAGAACAAAAATTTGAATCAACTTTATGCTCATGCTAAGTGGCTAAGAGCTTTACAGAGTCCTCCACCACCTGAAAACCTTGAAACATATTTTAAAAACCATTCAGGTTGTATCATAAACCTGCTTTAACAGCATGTTGCTTTGTTAATACTTTTGCAAGAGATTGTTTTTCTTATCTAATTTTAGATGCAGTTCCACATTATACAGATGTTGTAGTTTTGTTTTCCTCTCAAATGCACATTTGAGGGCTTTTTAGTTTTAACAGGGATTTTTTTCAATGAAAATGTCTTTTTCCTAGCAAGCCACCAACAGGTATTACTGTGGAAATCCAGTCAAATGAGGTTCCTGCTGTTTTAAAAATATTTTTGCAACCATATTGTGTCTTTTCATGACTCAATCAGTTCTCCTAAATGACATTTTTATAGCTGTTTATTTATATTCCATGTTTATATTTGCATGCACTTAAGTTTTGTCTATATTTTTATATCAATTATAAATGATAACCATTTTAATATAATCCAAGACACAAAAATAGTAAGATATCAGTACCTTTTATATAATATTCTCAAACTATTTTGTTACATTAATAAATGCCAGTTTACAGCATTTTTTTCTGATATAGATAATACTTGTCATTTCAAAGCATTTAGCAGACTAGAAAGTAGATGTACAGTAGGATTAAGTAACTTCCCCAGAGTTAAACAAAGAGTTACACAGCCATTTTCTTGCAGGCAGAAGGAGCACAGTTGATATATTTCCTCTGGTATTTGAGAGGAGCAATATATGTCTCATGTGAGTACAGACTTGACAGACTGTAGATTATTTTGCCTACATTCTTTAATAGGTATTTGTAAACCACAGGTGGCTGGTAGATTGAAGCCTGGCATCCATGACTTCAGGGGTCTTTTTTACACTACAGGTAGCAGAACAACTGAAGGTTGCCTTTTATTGGTGGAAATTTGAATGCCCCATCTATGACACTGAACAACAGTAGAGCCATGGAAACAGGACTGGCTGTGCACCTGTTTAGCAGGTTTATAGAGTGTCCTGAGTTCTGTCCTGTGGTTTGTACACAAATAGAAATGTGAGGATTTGACAAAAACTACTCCATGTGTATCTACACTGGGGATAGTAATTCCTTGGACTGAAAGAGGGAATTCTGCTACCCCTCTTAGACCCCTTGCTCTGAGAACACCTAGACTGCTTAAGAAACTTTCACCATGCTCCAGTGAAATGCAACAAAACTCCAACAATTATGTGGTTTATTAGTACATTTACACCTCTCCCTGATTCAGACATCACCATGGGCGATATTGGAAACATACTCCAGTGACCAAGGCCAAAATATACGGGCACAAAACCCTCCCAAAACTTCACCACATCCACCCCCCAAAACCCACAAACAAACAAACAAACAAACAAACAAACAAACGCTACAAGTTACTTCTTGGATTCTTTTGTTGTCTTTCCTTCTATATGTACTTTTTTCCTTTGAGATATTCATAGTAATGCATAAAGATACTCTTTTTTTTTTTCTTTTGTTTCAAAAGTATTTGAATCAGGGCAGAAGCTAAGTGAGAATATTTTTTTTTTTGCAATATCTACTAGAAACACACAATAAATAAAAAATAGAAGCACGTGGATGGATGCATGGATGGACATTATGATTTTCTTTAGCTCTTATTATGACATCTGATTCTTAGCAAACTGTAATTATGGAGGACATGATAATTCTTTTGATAGGAGGAATTATCTAGTTTCTATTTATATTATAATCTTTCCAAAGTTTCATGGGCCAGCATTCTCCTATGGACTGAAATAAAGATCCAACATGCTTCATCTTTGAAATCTAAACACATGGGGTTTTTTTTGTTTTGTTTTTTTTTTTTTTTTTTATGTTTTTGTGTGTGTGTGTGTATCTGATTTTTTTTTTCCATTTTTGTCATTATTCTGAAAAAGGGAATATCAAAAGTAACAAATGTGTCAATACAGACAGACTTTAATAAGGGTACAGGTCATTAGGAAATATCATCTTGTGCATCAGAAAATTATTGTGACACTGATTTTATCTTTCAGAAATGGATGGTTATGAAAGCAAAAAAAGGAATTTTCTAATGGCTGTAGAAGAGAGAAATCATTCACTGAAATGGAGATGTCTGTCTTCTGATCACCTACACTTATTGTCTGGCAGAAGTAGCCAAGATGCATCATCACCCTTTGCTTAGTATAGGTATACAATCAGGTGGATATGTATGCTTCCTTACCAAGCTCCTCACTTTATACCACTTTACAGCCTCTAAAATGTGTGCCTGCTGTTAAAGAAAAAGAACAACAACAACAATTTTGAACAAGTACCTTTCTTCTTAGTAGTATTTGCATACTAATTCTGACTTCTACTCTTGTAAAAAACAAGCTCCTATGTGTCTTGGTACTGGATCAAAAGCATCTGGAGTAGATATCAACAGATGGAAAACATGTGTAAAGATAATTCTTCTGACATGACAGGTTTTCATCATTACCTCTGTCTTAATTTTTTGCAGTTCAAGAGAATCATAAGCATATTCATCTGTGAGAGACTGCAAGTCAAATAAAAGAAAAGAGGTTTTACATAAGGGCAAAAGTAAGAAGTTTTCTTGAAAGAGAAGTTGAATTATTTGTGCCTTCTGGTGCTTGGGCAGGGGATGTCTAGGACTGAAAAGAGGGATGACTAGACACAGGCGTTACAATGGACAGAATCCATTATGCAAACCAGGGAGATTTTGCTGCAGAAAGGTAACAACTCTTGGCATGTTGCCATGAAATCCTTTAGCATTATGACTTGCCAGTGCAGGGAGAGTAGATCTGTGAAAATAAGTTATTTTTTAATGTACAAATCATCAGAATATTCTAATGCTAGTCAAAAGGACTGAATAAATGTTGCACATTTCTTAAATATACAGTGTATATTATATTAGTTGCTCAGTGAATTAAATCTGACCAAGCTGCTTCAGGCTTTATATAAATTCTGTTGCAAACATAACCCTAGAATACAGTCAATCTAACCTCCGGTATGAAGTACTTCATAGAGGACCCTCATCACCCTAAGCTATCCTTCTAATCAGTGCACTTCCACATTATGAGTGATGGCCTGAATTACCTGCAGGACATGCTTTCTTCTCTCCACTGGCTCTAGAGTGACCCTGTGGAAGCCAGGCATTTCAATTAAATGCTTACAGTTAGACAGAAGCAGCTTAAACCTGAATGTGCCAAAAATTTCCGTATGTATAATGATGCCCAGTGTATAGATGACTCTACATCCTATTCAGACACTTTTTAAGATGAGGACAGCATAGGTTTTCTGTACCTTTACATAGAGCAAAAAAAGATGCCCTCTCATATTTCACAATGATTATCTATATTTCCCTGGTAGTCAGCTCGGATCGTAAATGAAATTCTAAATGATGGAGGCAGATGCTTCTTTGACTTTTGTGGTATGGTTTAGCACTGATTAAAACTGTGTTATATATGCCTTTGGACTAAGATCTTCACATGGCAATATTTTCTCATTTGGTTTCTCCAATGTTGCAGATCCAAAATTTTTATTCCAATACTTGCATCTCCTTGAGGGGAGAATTTGCAATCTCCTATTACCAGTCTCTTCTACTCTACCAAGTAATTTCTCCCTTTGTCTTCAAGATGTCAAAGAACTGTTCAAGCTATGCCTTATTTTTGGAGGGCTTACTCCATTTTCGATAGTTTCTTGAAGAACTGTTAACCAGTTTCTGAGTTACTGGCCAGAAGTAAACTGGTTTCTTAATTACTATCTAATTTCAGCATTTTGAGCTCCAGTTCAACTCTAAAATTAGTAAAGGTGTAAATTAGTAAAAATTAGTAAATTAGTGAAAATTAGTAAATTAGCAAATTTGACAAAGGTGTTTTAGATATCTTTTTATTTTATTTGAAATCATTTAGTCTTTTCTGTATTCTGGTGCTACAGCCTAAGGCAAAATGAAGCCATGATCTAATGGTTGTGTAAGTTGTCCCTTTTGTCCCCCTGTTTTGGAAAAAGCGTGGAGGTAGAGGATGATAGTGTGAAGGGAGACAGAGCAATAAAATCTATGGAAGCTACTATTAGACTGGATTGCAGATACATGTTAATTGTTTAAAGAGCCACCTCAAGCATGTTAAACTAGAATATAAGTAGTTAAGTCCTAATAATGAATGACTCAATATATGTGAAAATAGAGACACATCCCAATGAAATTAGAATCCAATTAGATCCTTGTCACATTTCTTGAAATGACTTGAAAATGTGTGAAATCAAATGGACTGAGACAAGACACATTAATAACTGCAACTGTATTTGAGAGTGGTTCTTGCTTTGATATGAAAAATTGTAATGTGGAGTGAAAGAAGAGAAGGGGAAAAGGGAAGAAAACAGAATAAAAAATGGTTCCTCCAATATAATTTTGAAATAATTTTACTTATACTTTCATCACTTATTAATACTATTAATAATGCTGTTATTTTATACTATTTATAATGTATTTTAGCACAATATAACATAACATTTCATATTAGTATATAATATTATAATGCTATTAATATATGTATTAGTGGTCCAAAAGTATATAATAATAAATAAAATGTTAATAGCCTAAATGAAGTTTGATAATTAAAACATAAAGATATTATTAAACTTAATTTTAAAATAAAATTTGAAAGGTTTTCCAGACCATCATACTGTTTTCTGAAAAACACTTTCACTTTTGAAAAAGATGGTTGCAGTTTTGCAGCAGACAGCAATAAAGATTCTTTATTTTCTGTGTCAACATCACTCAAAGCTTGTTCCCAGTCTTATAATTGGGTAGTCTCCATGAAATTCTGCTAACCCTTTTTTTGCATTACCAAGGGACCATGAGCCCTTAAGACTTATTTAGCTCAATTTTGAAATTTATCTGTTTGCACTTAAATCAATTAGTTGGATTACTTCAAGATTTCCTAATTAGAAAAAAGACCTTGGAATAGTTTATTTTTAAGCTCCTTTCATAGATATTGCTTGGATACCTTTTAAAAGAACCTTTTAGACATAAATAAATAAATAAATAAATAAATAACATTGAGATAACAAGACCTCTGAAAGTGTTTATTCAAAGCAATAATTTAACTCCTGAATCAATTCAGGACACCAACAATGAGAATATCACAAAACACACTGGGGAGCACTGCTCCTAATTGTTTACTTATCTAGTATCACAATGAAAAAGGACTGCTGGAGAAAATAACTGAACCATTGGCCATGTAACAGGAGAAAAGAAAAACTACAATATATAAAATTGAATGGGGAATTTCTTAATGTTGGCTTACCAAAGTTTCAGAAATATGAGAAAAACATATCTCCAGAAATCTAATATTTTTCAGCATAGTCTAATTTGATTTCCCTGCAAATTTCCCTCACAGAGGTTTTTTTTTCCACAGATGGGTTAGTTCACTCTTCTGCTCTGTTGACTCAAATGTCATTTTCATTTGGTCTTCTTTAGACCATATAATAATTATACAGAGATTTTTAGGAACATTGGCATATTACAGTTGTATTCAAAATATGTAATTGAAACACTTAGTAAGATCATAATTTTGTTACAGTAATAACAACATATATCAACTACTAGAAAAAAATCTGTACTTTTTCACATATTATGTACCATATTGCATAAAGGTAAAGAAAATGTTTGAATTTATTGAAATAAATATTTTAAGAATATTTTTCTTTGAAAGTATTATTGAAAACTTTACCTTACCAAAATATGGGTTTTATCAATCTTTCTGTCAAAAAAAAAAAAATACCAATTTAAATCCTCTCATGAATTGTTGCTTTGGATGGTCTTCATGTGTTTCAATATAAGGCCTGATTTGCAGATGCTGTAGCCTGCTAAAATGAATGCTTTCTGTGTCAGCAAAGCAGTAAAAAAGGTACTGAAAAGCAATGGGAGCTCTACCATGACAAAATGTTCAAGTCAGAAATGTATGGATTAGACACAGTCTTTTGCAAGTGTGGCTTGACTACATTGCTATCCAGGACATACCCAAGCCATGCGTCATCAATTTCTATTAAGTTATTAAATCTAGAGGCAATTGATCTCAGACACTTTCCTGTGGCTATGTTCAGAATTATTCATTGGCAGTAGTTTAAGTAGTGGTATGTTAAGCTTCTAGGATTGTCTGTGTTCAGGGCAATATAGTCGGTTTCATCTGTAAACTTCACTGTCAATAGAGAAAAAAAATATGTGAGTCAAGATTCCTTTTCTTTCCTGACAGTGACAATGATAATCTTTTAACTTACAGAGAAGGCTTATGGACACTTTTATCTTTAGTCAAAGTAATTACAGTATTTATTGATAAAACATTATAAATGCTACAGCTATTTCACTACATTAAATAAACATATATATTCTGTGTTGCTTGTGCTTCCTGGTAAAAGCATAGTGTCCATGGCTAGGATCAGGTCAGAAAGAAACAGAAAAGTCTTTGGACAGCAACTGTAATTTAGACGTTGCATCTTCAAGCTTTGAAAAGACAACATTATGAACGTTATTGGTGTACCTTAAAAATGGCAAACTCCAAAATAACACATAGCACTAATCCTACCGATACAATCTTCCAGCACTAGATTTTTCATATTCCTCTGTAAATGTGTACGGAAATTTGAGTGGGATAATAAGAAGTAAAATAAAACCTTAAAAACACCTTCCCCCCCCCCGACCCCCTCCCACCCCCGGTCCTTCTTTCCAGTTCTACTTCCTCCCCAGTAGTGAAGAGAGATAGGGAATGATGGTTATGGTCAGTTCATCACAAATTCATCACATGCATCATGTCATCATCACATCTCCCCCAATGTAAGGAGAAGAGTCATTCCCCTGCTCCATATCAGGGTCTTCAATGGGCAATAGCTCTCCATGAACTTCTCATACATGAGTCCTTCCCAAGGGCAACAATCCCTCACAAACTGCTGAAGTGTGGGTCGCTCTTCCATGGGATGTAGTCCTTCAAGGACAGGCTGTTGCAGCAGATACCCCTCTCTCCATTGACCACTCATGGGGTCACAGCCTCATCTCAGGCTCCAGCATGGATGTCCTCCATGGGCTGTGGGTAGATTTCTGTGTCCCTGTTAATCTCCAAGGGCTGCAGGGGCACAGCTGCCTCTCCATGGTCTTCATCATAGGCTGGAGTGGAATCCCAGATCAGGTGCCTGAAGCACTTCCTGCCCCTCCTTCTGCACTGACCTTGGTGTCTGCAGAGTTGCTCTGCTCATGTTCTCACCCCACTATTCTCTGGCCAGTTACAACTCCACTAAAACTTCTAAAATTTCTTCTTAAATCTGTTATCACAGAGGTGTTGCCGCCATTTCTAACTGGCCCTACCTTCACCACTGGCATATCCCTCTTAGGTCCTGCCACAGATTGGCTCTGTCAGACAAGGGGGAAGCTTCTGGCATCTTCTCACAGAAGCCACCCATGTAGCCCCCACTGCCAAAACCCAGGCCATGCAAACCCAGTACACAATCCAGACTTAATTAAACCTTGGATGAAACAACATTTTCAGATCCAAGATGTTTTTCCTAATCAATATTTTGCATGGGAAATATGTCATCTATTAATAGAACATGAAATGTAGCAATGATTATGAAGTCCATGACAACTCTTAATAATGCATTTACCATGTAAACAAAAAGCTGACAAAAGAAGGGAAGATAATAAATGTGTGACAAAAATGCTCAGCTCCAACAATCAGTATGATTCTTTCAACTTAATTAGGTTTTTGGGTTTCATTCTATACTTAATAACCAAATAAGTGCAAATTATGTTTCTGTTAAATAAGGGAAAACTTTAAATTAATTTATAATATATTCTTTCCTTATGTCTTTTAAAAAGAAGGAAGGAAGAAAGAAAGAAAGGACATCTGAAGAACATTTTTTCTTCCTTTTAGAGAAAGTTCTAATGTGATTAAACACTTGCATTTTGAGAGAAAACTGCTGGGTTATAGAAAAAAACCCTGCACTGGGTGAACTGTAGAAAATTAATATGTGTATTCAGTGTCTGTCATTAACAGTGAAGCTTTAGACACAGACAAAGCTCTTGGTTAGATTTTGCCTAATAAAGTCTGCTGTGTTAAGAAAGCTTCAGAAAACAACATGCGCATTTGACTGGTAGTGAATATTCTTGTTTTTCATTATCTAGAAGTTAAGGCCCTCAAGGTTTGCTTTGCAGCAGTAGGTCCCTGTATTTGTATTCACAGTCTCATTAGAGTCAAGGCATAATTTAGCTTCAGAAAAGCTGGTGCAATGGGTGATGTTGCACCTTAAATTGTTGTGATTGCAGTCTAATATAAACTCACAGAAAACAACAGGGATTATAGCTTTCATTCTCTAATCAAAGACATTTGACACATATGGTGCTGATTATTATATCAGCAAATATAATTATATTTTCCTGAAGTTAAGTGAAAAACTGTGCCAGAATTACAATGCCACAGTCATAAAAAAGTAAGTTTCTATTTTCTTAATGGAAGTCACCTTGTACGGGGTAAGAATAGAAGTAAACTACCAATTGATATGTTAGGTTGCTTCCATAAAAGAGATACTCATCCTGTAAAATCACCTGCTGGGAACAAAATAATAAAGCAGCAGTACTTACAAAATAATTTCTGAAATGAAGGAATTTATGCTTTTGAGAAATATTTCCTTAATTCTCTCAACTTGCCAAGACCAAATTGTTGCAGAATGTGTAATAAAAAAATGAAAATTAGATCTATAAAACAATTACAAGCACAAAATCCATAAAATACTGAGAATTGTTAGTTTTGTACAAATAGCTCCATTCTTATCACCTCCATTTCATGAATATTTATTTATTCTGTGAGGAATACCCTGCAGTGAATGGTAAGAGACAACAAATTGGCCAAGACCAGAATAACTGTAAGAATGCAATGAGGAATGTAATATATATGGGAGTTGTTTAAGTTATGAAAAAAAAATAGGTTCATCTCATCAGACCAGAAAAATAAAGAACTTGTTAAGGTATGTCCATTTTGAAAAAAAAAAAAAAAAGCAACTCTCTCTCTTTTTTCCCTCAGATATCTTCCAAAGATGACAATTTACTGTCCTTTAATTGCTAAATAAGAAAATTTCTGGGCAGCTATTAAAGGCTTTACAGTTTGAGGGCAAAGTCCAGTCTAAATAATGTACCACATTATACATAATAATGTATTAGCCACAGAAAATTCTTTTATGTGACAATGTAATTTTAAAGATTAAGATTATTCAGAGCTTCCGTTTGTGCCCACATTCTTGGCTCTGAAGGGTCAGACACAGAGATACAAATAAAAGGCATCTGTCTAAAAAGTACATTAATGCAGTTTAATTAAATATATCTAGAACATTATCAAGGAAGCATTCTGAAGAGGTTGTGAAAAATATGTATCTAATTAGATTAATTTGAACAGTTTAAAAGTATTGTCAAATGTTCAGGCTAGATAGTAACTCAGAGCAGTAAAAGGTGGAAGAGGCAGCATCAAAGTGCATCATGGCTTACGTTCAAGCAGGAGGTTTAGATCTACTAACAAGATTGGACTGCCAGGCAGGTTTGCTTTTCATTTCCATCCCAATCCAGTGAGAAAGCACTGGAGGGGTGCACTTCAGTGGTGTACTGAAGGGACCTACTCATTATTCAAGAGAGATTCTTTCCACATTAGCAATTCATCCCATATATTTTAGGGCAGGACTAACATGTTTGTATTTCAGCCCAGGTAGAACTGGTAAATCTAATTTTGTCAGATTTTGGGATAGTTAGCTGTTCTCAAGAGAGAACTAATCCTGACTCTAATTCAGAAGTACGTCATTAAAGTTCAAAAAGCAGTCTGATTGGTATAAAGTTTACTTTGACTTTGAAATGGCAATGAAGGAACAGGGAAATTAACTCTTTCTGTAGGAAATGAAGCTCACTCTTATCAGTAGTTTATCACTCCATTATGGGAAAGGGAATTCTTTTACTGAAGGAAATAAAAAATTTTGGTTTTGATAACCATTTCATTTGTCCAAAAGGAGAGCATTATACCATGTTGCCTTAGATACTGTCCATTTTGTGAAGTAAATACATCTCCATTGGATGCAATTATGTAAATATATGAAAGAATAGAAACAGAAGAAAATATCTTTAACTTTACAAGCATGAGAGGTCCCAATTTGGACATTCAAGATAAAGGTTTATGAAGCTTAAAAAGCTAAGTGACTAAGGAAATAATGTGGCACGGCTATATGAGCACCTCAAATAGCTTGCAGGAAATGTCCTTAATTTCCAGTACTGAAGACAGTTATAACCCAAATATTCTGGCCTTCTTTCATTTTTATGTGGAAGACTTTTGACTGTTGGGATTTTTTGGACTTGATTTTAAATGTATAATGACTTTATGGCAACAGGTTGTTTTGGTTTTGTTTCTTAATGTAGTAGTAAGACCTGTTTGAGCTGTTCTCAACAGTTCTGTTTATTTCACTCTATGAAGATCATGAAATCATAGAATCATAGAATGGTTTGGGTTGGAAGGTACCTTAAAGACTATCTAATTCCCACCTCCCAGAATGGGCCGAGACATCTTTGACTAGACCAAGTAGCTCAAAGTCCCATCCAACTTGGCCTTGAACACTTCCAGGGATAGGACATGCACAGCTTCTCTGGGCAAAGTATTTCAGTGCCCAAACACCCTCACAATAAACCATTAATTTCTAATATCTAATCTAAGCTTACCCATGTTTATTTAAAAAAAATGTCCCTTGTTCTATCACTACATGCCCAAGTAAAAAGTCCTCCAGCTCTCTTGTAGGCCCTTCTTCAGATACTGGAAGGCTCCTACAATGTCTTCCTTGAGCCTTCTCTTCTCCAGCTTGAATAAGCCCAAGTTCTCTCAGGCTACTTTCATAGGAGAGCAACTCCAGCCCTCTCTGATCATTAACATGGTACCTATGAATGTATGTGTATGGATACAAGAATATGTGCACAAATAAAAACTCACGTAGTTTCATACTGGAACACAGATGTCATATAAACTTGGACAGTGTGTTTGTACTGTGACAAAGGAAAAAGCTTCAAAGATGATTGATGCCTAACATAAAGAGAAAATAGCAGAACATGCTGTGAGTAGGCACAATGCATCCTTGCACATATGTTTAGGCAAACAGAAGAGCTTGCAATAGCTAAAAAACCCTGAGTACTCAGTGCTTAATCTTCTTTCACGTAGCCTTTTACTGTGCATACTGTGTGATAACTTTAACCTCCATTAATATATTTTTCAATCTATGCCACATGTAGGTTCCAATACTGGACTTTCTCACAGAGCGCATTCGCTGTTCCTGATTTCTGACTTTATTGTGAGCCATAAAGTGTATATTATGCTTCTTCAGAGATCCCATGGGACTTCTTTCAGTAAAAACAACTTTCTCATCACAAAATGTCGTTTCTGTATCTTCCATATGTGTTGCCTAAATGTATGAAAGTGCCAATCAACTAAGAAACTCAAAGGAATATATTCTCTTTTTCATAGATTTTATCTCCAATAGGAAAGGGTGCAGTGTGTATTTTCTGACTATTGCAGATTTGAAATCATCAATAACCATGCCAGTAAGGATTTCCCTGTATGTTAGACAGCACTGATGATGTGGTTTCAGGACATCTTCTACTGCCTTCACTGACATTCATTTACTTTCCTATCAGAACTTCAAATGATCAGAACATCAAGAGTAAACTCTGACTAGTGGAATAAAGCTTATGTTTTTATGTATAATCTATCTGCATGCATCTGGGGGCATGTGTCACTATTGCAGTATGAGAACCACATGTATCTCACCCTACCCATGTACCTCAGTGCATGTACCCCTCATTGTCCTCCTGCAGGCATTATCTACTTAGAGAAAAGCATTGGGAAAGTTTACACTAGGGATCAAAAAAATCAATAAGAGGCAACAATTACTTTTGTTGGTATACTTTCTGTTGCATATTCATAATTGCTATTTATCCACAAATTAGAGACCATTTTCAATTGTTAAAGAATTCTAGAGAGCTGCAATACTGCTGATGATGGAATTTGCTGATGCCTTGATCCTGATGTTGATGTTTAGTCAATGAAGTCTTATAAGCCTTTCATGCACCAAATGCTGTTTATGCTCTTCAGGTTTCTCATGACATCTTACCATTTCACTGATTTACAGAAAATCATTTCATCAAGCCCTCCACCTGTATGCTGTTAACATTCACTATATCTTGAGTTTACTGGGTGAGAATGCATAGTTCCCCAGAGATCTTTATCATATATCATCATGTAAACTCCTTACTTGGACTAAAATATGATATGAAATTATATTTCATACTTGACTATCAGAAGAAAATACTGAAATGCAAATTTTCTTTTTTTGCTTTGCATCATGTCATGAAAGATAAAAGGATGATGTCCTTATTTCCCTTTCTTTGCATCCCCCATTTCAACATCAAAACACTAGCCCAAAGGAGCAAGAATAGGAAAAAGTGTAGAAAAGATTTTAGTTCTTGACACCTTACAGTGAGAGGATTAAGTGAGTTTTCCCTTGCCACCTCATTATCATCACAACCTCTTTTAGACTTCGTCAGCTGCTTATGATGTGCATAGGTTGTCCTATGTTGGAGCCAGTCCTTATCTTCTAACATAGCATTAGTTTTAATTTTATCAGATGTTTGGGATTTCAGATCTCTCTTTGATCTCTAAAACAACCTTTTTTTGAAGAGGTGATAGAACTAATGAATTGCAAATCACTTTTCATAGTACTGAGATTATAGTACAGGTGTTAGGAAGGAAAACACAATACTCCACAGGAAGGTGAAGTTTTTTGAAAAACACTATGAAGCTTATTAAGAATAATGTTCCTAGAGAAGACCTAATTGTCTGGGAAACTAGTGCTTACATTCAGATGCACTTGAAATGTTATGAAAAGATTTATTTCTAACATTGTGATGTTTCTTCACAATGTTTCTGTGCAATGAATGTGTATTGTGGGAATCGAGCTGGCTGACATCCAAAGCCAGACCAGTGTTTTTGGTGAGTTGCCCCTTGGCCCCAGACCTTGGAGGGCATTTGTTTAAGTTTATAACAGTTCCTAAGAAAGTTGTCAAAGGTTTTAAAACTGTTCATGGTAAAGCTTTATAACCCTCATTTCCCATTGGTTACCTCTATTCCCAGTTATGTCATCCCTTTTCTCCTCCCAGTTCTGGAAAGTTCTTGTATCCTTGTACCCCCATTGGTGTATGTTCACCGCATTGTTCCACCCATCCTACCTTACTGGTTACTGCCCCATATTACTCCTCCCTTGCACCACTTTTCCCTTTACCCATTGGATTCTCACCCTGGACCCACCTCTCATCATCCCTTATAAATACCCTGGATTTTCCCTCAGCCTTGTCTTCTACCCTTAGCTCTTATAGTGTGTGCACGTGTTTTGGGCCTTGTCCCACATTTTATTTTATGGTTATTAAAGTATTTAGTTGCAGAGTTGTGGTGTGGACCCGTTCCTCATTTCACCACCTTAGCCCTGATATCAGGGGACCATTAGAGGTTGGTCGGGGAGACTGCCCTCGAGTCTTGTGCCATAAGTATTGAAAAACAAAAAACCCCGACAGTGTATAGGCCATAAGGACACTGTAGGACTTTGTTCCCTTGGGGCTCCCTAATCCTGCCCATGGCCCAGGATCTCATTTCACACCTCTCAGGACATGAGCTCTTGCCTCAGTTACACCACAGCAGTTTTTCCAGCTCCCTAAAGCTTTGGCTTTCCTGGGATGGGGCCCCACTGAGCAAGGACCACTTCTGGGCCCCAATTCCAGTCTATCCTGACTGGTTCCCATCCCAATGACATGCTCAGTGCCCCCTTACTGCCCTCCTCCTGTCTAGGCTGGCATGTTGGTACGTGGCCCTTGTGGCACCCTGATCATATATTTTCATTGACTTTAAAATTTTTCACTCAATCAACTTTTTAGATGAGCAGCTGAAAGGGTTTTAAGAGAAGAATGAAAAAAGACGTAACGTGTTCAAGGGGAGAGAAGAAAATATTTTTAATTCTTCCATTGTCACCTACAAAACATTTTGGGAATATGAATATTAAAAGAAGAGTTTTCTGCTGGAAGGGGATATTCTGCAACACAGATGGAGATCTCTGTAGAGATCTTCTGTAAGGAAATGAGTTGTTCTCTCATATAGCACATTTTTCACATGTTAACACACTTTACTGATTCACTAGGTACTGTCACCACAAACTGCTTTCTGAATTTGCTCTTCTTTACAGACCTTCTCCCATTCATTTATGTTTTTTCCTCAGTTGAACATACTTTGTAAAGTTTGGACTGATGGCATTGATATTTATCTTAATAAAGCTTAAGGCAGTCACAGAGTATTTATTTTTATTTAGTGAATGGTAATGTTTTCATGCCTTCATTATTATCTTTAAACAAATTTTCAGTGTTCCAAGTACAACACAGAACAATAGCAGGACAAATCTGACTTCTCCTTGTTATGGTGTTCAAGATTTCAACTTGATTTTTTGTATTCAGAAGTTTGTATCAGATTTTATATAAAAAACAAGATTCAGTGTCCTGTATTTCTGTTTCCAGTGTTATGTTCTAAATCAGTCTAAACAATGTTAAGATTAATCTTTATAAAGCAATTTATATTTTGTTATCACTTTTGGCTTTCAGTTTTCACTATTGTGTTCTGACAATGAGAGAAGGAGGTCTTGAGTAACCATGTCATTAAATCCTCTGAAAAAAAAGATAAAATACTCTTAGAGACCATAAAAAGCAATAGAGACACAACTTTTTTTCTTTTCTTTCGTTTTTTCCTTTTTTTTTTTTTTTAGATCTGTGACTGTAAACATGTTTTAATGTCAATTTAAATACATTTAGACTCCCAGCCATGGGTCCCCAAACAGCATTTCATTCTTGCAGATCAAACATTGTGGTGTTCAGACCAAACTACATCCGGCTAAGGTGAAAAACATCTGACTGTGCATACTCAGTCTCTTAATCACCCTATACCATCTCTTGTGTCCCTCGGGCATCAACTCTCAGGCACGGCTCAAAGGAGGCCTGTGCTGAAATTTTTGCACCAACCTATCTGCTACAAATTAATTTGTTTCTTCTAAGGACTCCACATCTCTCAGCAACAGCGGGCATTGAAGAAAAGTGGGAAATGGACATAACAGGCTTCATGAGCAGATTGTTCAATTCCATCATCACAATGAGTGCTTTACAAATTCACTCAGCATTTCAGTGGTGCTGCACAGAGCCAGAGAATAGATCAATGTCTACAAATATCTGATGAGCTCTTATGAAGTTGCTCATGATAGAAGACATGATGTCCCTCAGCAATCCCATAGCCACTTAGATTTTGACTCTGCCCAATTCAGAGGTGTCAAAAAAAACCTCTTCAAACACTCCTATTTGACTTACAAGAACAAAACCAAAAGATATAGACAGCTCCACAACTGGCACAAGTCTAGAGACACAGGAAAAAATCTCATAGGGAAGCACTGGCCTCTCAGAGAAGACTGCCTCTTCTACATTGCTAATGGCAAGTCCTGTCCAGCAGTCATCATGTTTCCCCTCACTACAGAGATGCCATGGTCACAGTAGTGAAAAGCATCTGTTTTACTTTCTGTTTCCTCCATTGTGTGCTGTTTCTTAAAGATAAACAGGTCAAGTGCACTGCTGTAAACAGAGACAGATACTATTTCTCCCATAGGAACCACCAAGCATGCAAAGGGAGAAGAACATTACAGGGATCATCTTGAGAACATACATTGCTTTTCATCATGGGGCCAGAGGGATTTTGTGGGTTTTCCAGAAAGCCATTAAGTATACTGAAATTGCTCCAGGAAGAACATGCCTGCCTTCATTGGCACAATGAATTGATTATATAATATTCTCATATCTATTCCATGTGACAACTTTAACTTCTCTTTTTTAAAAGTCAAATATTCTATTTATATTTCAATCAGTCTGGTCTTTTTTAAGTTTAAAAGCCTCTTACTCTTTTGGAGTGTTTCTTGAATTAAAAGTACTAGAAACATCTCTACCGTGCTTTATTGACTTAAAATGCTGTCCAAGGTATCAAAGCAAAAGGAGAGCTGTAACCCCAGTGCGAGACTACTGTGAATGAACCCTGTTGATTTTTGGCTGTTTTCTTTGAAATGGTGCTGTTCTATTAGATCAGAACCATAATTCTTGACACACTGTTCTCAACACATCCTTCTCAGAGATTTTTGTGGGGCACAAAGAAACTTAAAAAATGCAATATTGCACCATTTCTTCTTCCTGCTGTTTTTACTATTGTAATAAGTCCCTTGTTGCCTCCTAATATTACCCACCAGCCTTTTGTTTCAGAAGTTCATGCATAGGGCACATCTTCCTTTGGTGTATGAGCAGCTACTCAGCATCTTCTATGTCTGGTGATCCTAGTGGATCAGTGGACTGATTTTCCTTACATACCTGTACCTTATACACTTCGCAAAGGCTTGTTGGAAGTTAGTTACCCTTATTGACCATCTGTGTCAAAACTGTGGGGCAGTCCCAGTCCCAGAGGGACTCTTGCCTGCCACTAATGCCTGCCACTTCCTCCTGGACCTTGAGAGAATTAGATTTTAAGAGAGGTATATATTTTGGAGATTGCAAAAATATAATAGGCTTTCCAGAATATATCCCAGAGGGTTCCTAGACTGCAAGGTTCTGTTACTGACTTTTGAGATTTCCAGAGACCTGATGTCTTAGAGAAATCTGACTGAAGGGCTCATTTTCAAGTGTTTGGAAGGACTTATCAGAAATGAGGAATGAAAGTGAAAGGAAATTATTGTGGTGATTTGTGAAGAGAGGAAATGATTCAGAGGCAATACCCAGGAATGTAGAAGATGTACATAGGAAAGTGTGTATATAGAGGAAGACAGGTGGACAGATTGTCTTCTGCATCCAGGCAATTTTCAATAGCAATTGCAAGAACAGAGTTAGCTGTTGGATGTTTTCGGGCTGAGGTATTGTATGTTTGGTTTTGTATGTATGACTTTGGTGCCTGAAACAGGCCCTGGAAATTCGTTAAGGGTACTGATAGATCCTACACTAGCTCATAGGATAGACCTTCTGTCATCTCACAATGTACAGTCCCCTTAGCTACACACAACCTTCTAGATATTCTCTCTTTTCAGATGAAATCATGTTTGGTCCAGTTCTCAACTTACTGCTTTTTGGGGAAAGTGATGACCGTGGTGGTTCAACTGCAGATGATCTTCCTGAACTTGCCCAGGGTCTGGTTTGTGTGGACTGGCTGCTCATGTATGGAGAGAAGTTGGTCTGAGTCTTCCATAGACATGTTTACATATTTTCATGGTTTCCACACCAACAAAGGCATGTAAAAATATTAATATTGTAAAGTTTCAGATTTGGGACTGTATTTCTTGCTTTTGGCTTCATCTGGAAGCCAAAGCAATGATAGAGGAATGTGGTTTTTAGGACAATGTATGCATGCCCCAGAGACTAATGTGGGCACTCAAGACACCAGTTTCCAGTCTTCCCTCCTTCCCCTATGTTCATGGCTCCTCCCAGATCTCTAGCCTGTGTTACAGCTTTCTCCTATATATTTATAGTTGCAGGACAACTGTCCCTATCCCCCATCCTGATCAGCAAACCTCATCTTAACACCTGTTATATTCTTAAGAACTAATGAAAAAGAAACTCTCTTGATCAACTTCTCAAGGACAAAGACGAGTGACATGGGACTGAAGTTTTTCTACAGACAGTTTAAGTGCTACTCCATCTGTGAGTCTCAGCTTGGGTTTTACCAAGTGGGAATAGGTTTGGCTGCCAGATTTATTTGGTCAAGGAATGGGCTTGCGACTTTGTTCTGATGCAGTATTTAAACAGTTTTGGTGAAATTTCAGAGGATAAATATCGATGCATCTGTGGGAGAAAAGCCTTAAAGAACTTAACCAGCACAGACTCTAATGAGATGACTAAAGAAAGAGGACCTAGCTCCTAATTCACCTGCCTAGACAAGTAAATTAGGCAAATGAAGGTGAAATGCACATTTTAAAGAACTATTGGACTGATTAAGTCAAGCAATTAATTATAACAAGATTATATATAGCCTCCTAATACATTGGGACCATTTTTTTCAAGCAGTTACAGCGTCTCTTGGTAATTAATAGAAAATTATATTTGCCAGAAAATATATGGCACAGCTGAAGATTAATTTTTTCCTGAGACTCTGAAAAAGTCTGACCTCCATGCCTTCCACACATCAAAAAAATTAAAGAGCCAGCAAACTTGTAATCCAACCAGAAAGGTAAAAATAGAGACTTCTCTTAGCCTGGGTCCCTAAATTACAACCAAAGTGTGATTGCCTTTAAATAAATAAATAAATAAAACAAAAGAGACAAAAACAAGCAGTTAGACTTATGGTGTTTTTATTTTCTTTAGGTTTCCTTAGATGAACCAAACTAGTCAAATAATTTCACTACAGGGAATTGTCTTACTTCTGAACTGTTATATAATGTTACTCCTAACTAATGGATTTGAAATATAAAACTTTGTGGAGTTCAATGGTAAAAGCTCACCCTTCCAGCATAGTTGAGGTGTTTGCTAAAATTTATGTGAACATTATTTTACACTCGAAAGTTTTACAATATCCTTTTGTTTCTTTATTTCCAACTATTTGTTTACTCATCCGCTATTTTGCCAGTTTTTGCAAATGTATTTTGCAGTTATTCATTAATGGCCAGTGATTTAAATATCCATATATATCTGTTTCTTACCTCTAAGAGAATGATTTGCTGAAAGAAAGGAATATTTTATCTAACCAGCTGCCATCTTTTTTTCTTTATTCAAATCCCATTTGTATTGACTGATGTGAATCTTACTATCTGTTGGGGTTCACTACTTTACCCAGAGAGGTGAGATTGTGATTTCTCAAACAGGAGACAGCAATTCAAACCTTTGATGAATAAACTACTCAACATACAACTTCATCACTTCCTACACTTGTTGAGGGATGATTCAAATCACATCTGAATTTATTTTAGATAGAAAGCTTGTGTACATATTTGTTTTCTTAAAAGATAGGTGTAGTATTTGAAGTCCATCAGCTGTTGATGCTTGAATATGACTATGTGCTATGCTACCAAATGCCAAATATGCACTTCACATACAATTTTTTTGATAATCTGTAGCAAAACAACATACTTTTTGGTGAACTTGAAAAATTGCTTTGGAATTGCTTTTTTTTTGTCATTGAAGTGACATTCAAGTCTATCACACAACTTCAAAGACAAGTCAAACTGGAGGATATATTTTACTGTACAGTAAGGAAAAACAGATATGGTAAAATAAACAAACCTTGTCACTTTACATTTTCTACAAATAAATCACAATCATGTGGGATTGTCTTTCCTGTCCTCACAGCCAGGTAAACATTCACTTAGATATAGTCATCAACAGTGAATACATAAATAAATATCCAAATGCATAAACATTTTCTTTTTGATCTATGTAAGATCAAGGAGGGTTTTCCATACCTGCTGTAGTCTCTTTCAGTGTTAATAAAGCTCACTCTGACTCCCTGACTTAGTGGAAAGAATAAATGTTAAGGATATTATTTCAGCTAATATGCTTCGAAAGTGTCCTGTTTCTCTGATAAAATAGAGCCAGATGATACCAGTAGTTTTATACTTATGCAACTGTAGGTAAGCTCTACAAGAGTTGGTAAGACATCTTTGCTATAAGCTGACAGAGATGAGTTTATGTTCACATGTTTTCCCTTATTTTTAAAATGTAGTTCTCAGCAAATCGTTAGACATACATTGTGTTCCTTCTACTTTTCTTAACTGAAAATCCACTTTTATATTCTTTTAAAAGCTAAATTTCAGAATGCAGTTTAGTCACAGATGTACAGCAGATGACCTTACTTGACCTGCTCTTACCTACACCAGTGTTTATCCACTGAAAAAAAATAGTTTCAGTTATTTTTAGTGATGCTTTTCTTAATACTTCCATTCATAATGATCAGTTAATAAGTCAATGATATCAAATGGGATCCATGAGATAATCTAATTACTTATTTTCTGCATGACCTGATGTAAAAATGCTCCCGTTTTTTGACACATATGTCTAAATTCAATTGCGATGGAGAGACATCACAAGATTCACTATCACAGAATCACTGAAAACTCTGAGTTGGAAGGCACCCACAAGGATCATTGAGTTGAAGTCTGGAGTGAAATACTCAGCAATTAATCTGATTTTCCATAGATAACATGGTGCCATTTCCCTGTGGACATGCACTGTACAACAGAGGTAGCTGGTCCTCACCTTCCAGCCATGAACACAGCCAAAGGAGGTGGGAGCTGAAGTTAAGGGAGATATTCTGAATGAGAGGCATAATTTTTTCAGGGATATTAAAACCAGTATAGTATAAGGAGTATAAGGTACTTCCCCATATGAGCAAATACAGTTATGTCAGTTGCTTTTTTTGACTTATTCTCTCAGAAATCTCCTTTTGCTCTCAAAAAAAAAAAAAAAAATTGAAAAATATTCACTTTTACTTTCTTTTATTGTAGTGTTTTCCTCATTTTGTCCTAATCAGGATGAGAGTAAAAGGTGTGTGTCTCGTTTTTCAGGCTGACAAAGCAAAGTCAGTGATTGATTCTAGAAAAGCTGCAGATGCTTGAATTTGCCAAAACCAAATTTTTATCAGTAATGATGGGTTGTTTCTTTGTTTGTTTTAAATTTTGATGTGGATGATGCATTTTGTGGGATTGTTTAAGTGTAATAAAACACAGCTGAATAGAAATTTACTTAATAGAAAATATAATTTCTTGAGTGGTCAGATATAATTTTGTCAATATTATTCTCTCCTTGAATAGAGATCTGGAAACTAGAGAACTTGCAAACATTTTCTGATTTATGTTGCTGTTTATCTGTACTAATTGTCAGCATTCTGGATGATGGTTTAGAAATAGACATTTTTCCAGCTACTGCAGATTCTATGTATGCAGTGTCTGAAGATGGGACTTGAAATGTAAGAGGAAGTGATCTAATTTTTTGTGAGAGATACAGAAGACATAACAATGTATCAATATACAAGTCACAGAACTGCAGTGTCTAAGAGTATGACCACTATAGTTAGCAATGAAAAGAACAGCAAGCTAGATCTGAGTTCCTTTCCTTCCCATGTACTCACTTCAGGACATATTCACAGTTAGGAGTAGTTTCTCTTTCAGTTTTTCTCAAAAAAAATCTAAGCAATCCAAACCCATCTGGTCTCTTCCTGCATGAGTCAGTTAATCATACATATAAATGTATAGGTCCTGTAGAAATAAAAAGTAGATATGCCTGAGCTGTCTTCAGGTTTGTAAATTGCTATAAGTTAATTTTATAGTTTTCTGCTTTGGAATATTAAAAAAAAAAAAAGTTTATTATGTTATCTTTTGACTTTCTCCTTTTTTTTTTAAGTAATTCAATATGCCTTTATCCTAGTAATTTGGGCAACATTATAAAGCAAATAAAGAAAATGAACCTTTTAAAAAGATTAAAATTTAAACAAATGTACATGGATGATATCTGTTGAAGCAGAGGAAAACAATTTGTTGTGCATGAGTTACCAAGCTAGCAAGGAAGGTATTTTGCTAGTATTTGTATATATTATGATGTACAAACTGTTATTTATTTGCTTTTCAAATGGTTGTAATAAAAATCATCCTTGAAGGTTGCCTGGGGCTTTCACATTCCTGGCACACTCTTTGTCCAGCTAGAGCTATAATAAAAAGGAAAGCTTATTAGTATTTTTCTTGAAAATGAAAAATCAATTGCAAATTACTAAAGATTACACTAACATGTGCTTTAATTGCTATACTGATTTTTTTGAAAGATACTTAATAAGAAATGTAAATGTATAGGCTCTCAAAATAGGGGTTTGTACTCCCAACCCAGAAATTCCCAGGTGCTGGTGTCTACTAACAGTAAACATTAATCTAGATTGCCTATGAAATCACCACAGTAATAAGATTAATTTTAACTCTCTCAGAAAGGATGAAGGCAATACCAGAGTACACTAAAACCTACTGTTATTCCTAATACTAGAAAGAATTCTTATTTTTGGTTTTGCAAATCATTAGCTGTTACTGACTCCTATTTTTAAATATGCACCCTGGATTAGAAATACCTAATACTTGCTAGAAGTAGGACAACACCTGTGTTCTTCCACAGAATTTGATTTACTTATTATCTGTGGAGTAGGGTAGCTCAGTCTAACCATCCCAACTTGCTTTCAAATGCAGAATCCAGATGAAAACATTTTTAAGTCCTTAATCTACTTTGATAGAGGAATATCCATGGTTTTGAAGTAATATCTTTTTCTCACATGTCAGTAGGGAAATGCTTACATTGGAAAGTGATCCCTTCAAATTTCAGTTAGAAGGGGAGGCAGTTCTCAAGGCCGTAATTTAAACAAGGGCATCACTAAACTGAATGATGAACAAAATATCTAGTCACAAATGACACTATCCCAGAGAACTCTCACTTTATGGTCCCCGCTATATTTCTGTATCCTTAAAAAGTTCTGTCCCTACAGAGTTTCAGTACATTCAATGGGTGTTCAAAAAAATAAGAAGTGTATGATGGAATCCCACTATCTCAATATTCTTGAATTCAGGCACAACTGGTATTTATTGCAAGAGTATTTAATGATTAAACTTGAAAATGCATTTCAAGTTTTAACTAATTTATTGTCTTATTCCAAAATAGATATTTTCAAGTCTTAAATAAAACAATTCACTACAATACCCCCAAATCTCTAGTAACCATAGCACTCATATAATACAAATTTAATGATTCTAAAAATGGTGCAAGCATGATGGCTTTGGAATAATGTGATTTCAACAAAATATTTTTGTGTTTCAAGAGAGGAAGATTCATTTTCTTAGCTTTTTTATGCTGCCATGTGAGAAAAACATATGCAAGGATGAATATATTTTTATTCTCTTTGTGATTTAAAGTGTCTTTTAATATGTATTTAAAGGACTACCCTAGTAATTTAAGCATGCAGTATATTCAAAAACACACATAAGTATTAAAAATTAAGTCCATTTTTTTTTTCCCAGTAAGCCTTTGATAAAAGAAAGTTTGTCTGACCATATACTATGGTCAGATACTATTACTACTAACAACATAAGCAAGGTGATAATGAAAATGTTTGCCCACCCCTTACTAACACACACCAGCCAGAATGTAGTCTCATACCAACAGTATGTCTAGGAGTTCAGATGCTCATTAAATCATATAAATGTAGAGTAAATTTGAAAAAAAAGAATCTTGCATAATAGTCAAACAAAAAGAAATATATTTTTAAAATGTAAATATTTCAAACAGTTCTGCAAGTACTTAGATTTTTATGTGCCGTTGTAATATTCCACAGAGAGCTAGTTTGTGTTCCTTCTCCCCTATAGATTTGGTTTTCCATTAGCATATTTTCTCTGCTGTAGCACCTCTCTCAATGAAAGGAGGCAAAAAACAATTTCAAAAGCCATGTTATGAAAAATATGGATTTTGTGCAGAGTAAAGAAAGATATATGGTCTGTGTAGTTCCCATAAAACAAACAAATGAGCAATAGAAAATATCTGCAAGTTTAAGATTTCAGGATAATGACAACTTTTTCATGGAAAGACAGTGATCAGTTGTTAGAAAGCCAACTTTTGTGTGGTGCAACAAAACACCAGGCCAAACCCAAGTAAACCAGAAAAGGCTCATGAAAAACTTAATCCTAGTGAACAACAATGACACTTGGCTGTTTTCTAAGTATTTCAGTTCCAAACACTATTTGATTTACCATGGAATAAAAATGTTAAGCCAAAAGCAGTACACTTAGAGGAATCATACTCTAGGCTGCACTTGGAAAGAGGCTGCTCTATTTCTGCATCAGGCCCATAAGAACTTTGGAGATGATGGAGGGGAAGCTGCCTGAGAACTCAGTCTTTTTGGTAGACTGCTATAGGGATTCACAGGAAGAAAGTCAATCAAAACAAAGACACTTCTGTTTTTTGCCTTTCTTCTTTAAATATATGATTTCATTCACACATATTTTTTAAGTAAGATTACTTTGTTAAAAAATATATGAAAAAGACGCAGATAAAATATTCTGAGTGCACTTGAACTATAGAGCAACAAAAAGTAATGAAGTTATTAGTGAATTCTAGTAATTGAATGATAATTTATGAAACTTTTTCTATTATAGTAACTTATTCAGCAGATGATCTCTGGGGTGCAGTAGAACTTTGAACATGCTCAAAATGGCAGGGGATGCAAGGTTTTGCTGGTTTAGGCTAGGGTAAATTTTCTTACTAACTGGTATGGGACCAAGTTTTGGATTTGTTCTGGAAACAATGATGATAATACAGAGACATTTGCATTACTGCTGAGCAGCACTTACTCAGAGTCAAGGTCTTTGCTGCTCTTCATCCCACCCCAACAGTGGTGGTCCTCAAGAAGCTGGGAGGGCACTCAGCGAGGACAGTTGATATCAAGTGACCAAAGGGAAATTCCTCACCATATGGACTCATACTCAACTACGGTGACAAGAAGAAGGAAGAGGGCGATGTTCAGAATAATGGTGTTTGTTCTCCTAAGTCACAGTTATGTGTGATGGAATGTCTCTTTCCTGGGAACACGTCTCCCATGAGAAGTGGTGAATTAATTCCTTGTTTGATCTGATTGTGTGTGTGGCTTTTCCTTTCCTTATTAAACTGTTTTTATCTCAACCCACAAAGAGTTTTCTAACAATTCTTTTGCTATTCTTTTCTATTCTACATGTCCCAATCCCAGTAAGGGGAAGGAGAGTGCACAGCTACACAAGGCTGTTTCTGGCTGGTGTTAAGCCCCTTCACAGATATACCAATAATATTTAGAAGGAAAATGTTACAAACATGTAATTGAAAAATTCAATATATTTGAAACAGATCCACAGCATGCTGTGAAGTAAATATTTTCTGCCAAAAAACTGTGTTTGGTCTTCTTGTGTTTCTTAATTTACTTTTATATTCTTGTAGTAAACAAATCCTTTTCTAAAACCTGTTTGAATGGTCTACATAAAACAGTGAAAACAAAAAAATAATTGTAGGTTAAACAGTGGAAGAGTATATGTTCATCTTTTTTTCCTTATCTTCATGCAAAGTACATTTTTCTGTCATAACTTTACACACAAAGAGCCATCCTGAGCTGTATTTATCTAGCTTGACAGGATTGAAGTATAAAAGATCTGAAGCAAGGATTTTTATAACCTATTCTACTATATGTGTGTTTTTCAGAATAGAAAATAACAAGGTACTCATCATTAGTAACCCAGGACTTTTTTTTTTTTAATGTTTTGACTTTTATTTCACATATTATTCTATGTTAAAAGTAGATTTGGAGAGTATCCTATACCACATATAATGAGTTAGATGAACAACTGCTGTTACAGCCAAAAAGCTGCCCAGATTATTCCTTTGTGTGGAAGACTGATAATATGACCTTAGACAGGACTTAAAAGAGCCCTAAAAACCCCTGCACTTACAAAAGGGAATAGAACACTTATTATGGGCAGCAGTGTCTTAGAAAGGTTTTCTTTAACTATTAATAGCAAAATTCTTGAATATATATATATATGATATCTCCTCACTAGTATCTGGTAGAATGTAGGAAAGATGGCAGAGGTTGAAACACCATGTTGTCTTCCTGCCAGAAGTGTTGAAGAAGCTGCAGTAGGTATACACACTAAGGTAGCTGGAAAAGAAGAGTGCATGAATAAAGTTAAATCCTGAAAAAAATCTATGAATGTGAAAGACTAATGGCAGACTTAAAAAAGTAATTTAGCTTCTTACTATGTCTTTTCTTAGAAATATAAAGGCATTGCATGTATTCCATCAAATGAGTAAGGAAAGTTGTTCCTTGATATTGTGCTTGTATTGCTATCAATAGCAAAAGCAAAATTTATTGCAGCACTAATGGCTTTATTACCACATCACTCTGATAGTTTTGCAAATCAGAGAAAACTTATTTTTTGATGGAACAACTCATCTCTGCCTTGGAATCTCTACGTCTTTCTTATCTTGGATGTCTAAGATTAAAGTAAGGTTAGTTGAAAGGATACCTTGGATTGCTTTCCGCAGTATGGACTACTAGAGTCTTCCTGTGGTGATTTCTCTCTACACAACTTGCATGTAAATATAAAAAAACCTATTATTTCTAACACAGCCCAGCCCCCTCTGATGCTATTGCTGATTGTTATTGTGTGCATAAATATCACCTCCTGTTTCAAATGTTGCTACACAATATCAAAAATATGATGGTGCTTACACCTTTTTTTCTCATGCATCTGTTCATCTATTTTAATAACCAAACATTCTAAATCTAAAGATACAGTTGGCTTTCTCTACAAAAATCCATCAGGAATCACAACCATAAACTTAAATATCCAGGATTTTAAGTGTGAAGAGTGTCAAGTGCAGTGTTTCTGACCAAAGGCATCTGACCACTATGCTTGTGAGAGGGAGGCAGAAGTCCCTTGTTGGCAAAGCATTACTTGCTCACTATGGATGATTCACTGGCACATAATCCAGTCTCATGCTGGGTAAGGAGTAGGGACTGGCACTGCCATGGCTGGTCATTAACAGCCAAAACTCCTAGCCTTGTGCAGTACCTCTGTTGGGTGTTTTGTTGTTTGAATTGTCCCTGATATTTTGTGAGTAAAGGCTGCTTGTAAAACATCTTAATGGGTCTAGGCCCTAGACACTGAGAGGAACATAAAGGGTCAGAAAATACTGAAACCAGTATCAAACAGTGTCAACTCAGTAAATGAAAATTACCTCATGTGTTATGACCAGAAAGAACCTCTAAAAAATCTAAAGCATCAAACAAAGTGAAAAACTGTAGTCAGTAGTAACTCAGAACATGTTATAATTAATCAACTTTTCAAGTGGTACTGCCATGGGGTCTATTAAAAAATAGTTGAAATAATTTAGAAACTGAAGCAATATAAATTTATAATGCTAATTTTATTTTTGAAAGATGGGATTCCAGAACTACTGACTTGAAAAGCTACTTAAATCCAAGTCCCTCACAAACTATGAATTGACAAATTGACAACATAAGACGGCACATTTTGTTGCTGATTCCAGGATGGCAATTCAGTATTGTTAACATTTCTTCTGGCTTTCTACTCATTTTATGTGCCTTTGAATTCATTTATGGCTATTGTTGAGAGTGAATTAATCACCTCGATAATATTAAATTTATTTGGACTTTCAGTAGGGAAGATGTTTAAAGTTAATATCCCTTGAATAATTTACTAAGGAAGTCTTATATAATATAACATATCAAGTGTCATAGCTAGAAGTATCTTTGCTTTTCTTTTATGATGTGTGCAAACTAAAACTGTGTCAAATTACTTGCAGGAGAGTAGTGTTAATTTCTCCATGAGACTTCCTAAGGACACCTAGGTAGTAAAGTTGTCATATCTCTAATTAATTGATAAGTGTAACAATGCTTCTTACAAGAATTAAATATACTTTTCAAAATTGTTTTTACCCACATCTTCTTCTGATAAAAGAACAGCTCAGACCTCACTGAAAATCATTGTTCATTGAATTGATCATCCTATTTTGTAAAGCTCTCCTGAGATCACTTGCTTTTAGTTTCTAGTATGATATGATGACAAATACCTAGCTCTATTATATCAGCAGCCAATATTCAACCAGGCAGATACAAACTTGATCCAAAGAAGGGTTTACCAGGCCTTACCTGTGCCTGCCATGCCAATTCCAAACTTCCAGGCTCCAAAATAAATATTATACTAGGACCAACCCTTTATGGTGTGCCTAACGTGGTCTTTTTATTTACTGAGGTGAAGTATCATACCACAGCTCTCAGACCTTAGGACATAGCTTGTGGAATTTCTACATTATGTTTCATTTGAAAATAAAAAGCTCTGCTGGGAATGGACCAGTATATAAACTGAGTACTGAAAAATCAAGAGAGTTTCCCTGAAGAAACAGGGAAGGAGAAGACATCAGCCAAAACAGTGGTTGAGTAATGAATTTCAAATTTCTTTTACTGAATAGCAGGAAATTTTGTCCAACAGTTGAAAATAGATTTTACATATTAAAAGCATTTGGATTAATAAAACAGAAAGGAAAAATCCATAGTATATTACATTTCTATCAAAAGTTCCTGAACAAGGCAGTCGCTCTGTAAAAAAAAAAAATAAACTCAATAAGAATATATTTTATCTGGTCAGTGTGTTCAGTTCATCAAACCATCTTTATAAAATCAAGGTATCTTTTTTCTGCCAGACCAGCCCTACTTCAACTCCCTGTGCAGTGTCCTTTGCATGAATTAAGCCAAGTATGCTCATATGCCTTGTAACAAAAAACAAGGATGTTATATTGAACACTAAAGAAGGTGCTAACTTTTATTTCCCTTCCATTTGTTTCCTGAAGTTGTCAAGCTTGTTTTCAGTATGTGTATATCCATGTGGCATTCCAGCCATAATGGCAAAGGAGTACACAAGATTTATAGATGCTCTTGGTTGAAAATAACTTCAAAAGTCAGAAGGAGTGTGAAAGTTTACCAAGTTTTATTAGTAAATTACACTTGGCATGGAAATTGGTACAAATTAGTCCTTGATATCATAACACTGGTGTCTAGAAATAGAACACAAACTTTTCCAGACAACATTAAACTGATAATATAAAATATAACCTTTACTAGAAAGTCTTCCGGTACACAATATGGTGAAAAACTGTGCTAGGAATTAGATCCGTACAATTTTATAAGATCCAGCAATTAGAGCATCTAGTCAATATTGCCCAGTTAAAAGGAGCAGTTGGTTAAATAATCTTCCCCCCGGATTCCCCCTGAGAGCCCCATTGGAGCTCTCCCCTCAGTCTCCTACCTCACCTTTATTATGTCTATAATTACATGGTACAAAATAAAATGCCCTTGGTGAACAAACAAGCAAGGCTAAACAAAATTTTAAGAATGCATCAATAAGCAATAATGGGAAAGAAAGCTGGAAAAGTACTAGAAGTTATACCTAGGCATTTAACAGTCTGTAAAGCTGCAAAAATGTAAAGAATACATAAAATTTTAAAAATCTTATGCATCAGCATAAACACATTGAAGTGGGGTTTGGATAAAGACATAAGTTGAAAGGAAAAAGAGAACTAAAGACATTAATAAAAGAGTGTCAAAGGGAAAGAAAGGAAGAAAAGGGAGATCGGCAGTCCTGGTTCCACAGCTCATCCAGCTGATGGGATGTTCAGGGCCCTGGGGTGCAGGCACCCTCAGGCCTCAAGGGGATACCTTTTCAACAAGTTTTCCTCACCGTGGAGAGAAGTTTCTCACTTTTTCTGCACTTGAGTTATCATGTTCAGTCCATTCTTCTAGACCTTTCTAGAAATGAATGGGGGCTTTAAGGGTCTTTGGTGGTCTTGATCCTCCCAGACAGTCCACGCCTGCATCCTAAATTCATTTGTGTATTTGCATTGTACTGTGCTGTGCTTGTCTCCAAGAGCCAGAACAAGGATATCTGTCCAAGAAAAGGGCTGCCCTACCTCCATATGGTCCCACTTTCCAGCCACATCCTGTTCTGTTTCACAGTGTTATTACCAACAATCCTTGGTCAGCTCCACAGCCATCTGGGCATTGGTGTGTAAGACATACACATTATCTCCCTTATATTCTAGGCTTCAACAGTCCACAGGGAAGTATTTCTGGCTCATATGTAACTTTTACACCCTATCTCCAACAGAAAAACAAGACAGAATGAGGCTAATAATAATGCATATTTTAAATGAGAAGGCATTAAGTACTGTTTCAGATTTTACTGTTTCAGACAACCTCAGCCATCATCTATTAGTCATTTTCATTGACCAGATAAATGAAGAAATATTCTCTATTTTAGGTTGAAGCAGTCTTCAGGAGGCTTAGAAGATCTGACAAGACATCTTGCAAGTCATAGTAAAATAGGGAATACAAAAACTGGCAAGAAATGTTCAGCACAGCTTTACATCTGACAATAAATTGTCTAGGCAGAATGTGATGGCAAGCAAAATCATCCCAGTCCTCTTTAGAGTTATTCACTTTAGAGTTTAAGGAATAAAAGAACAGCATTTTCTAACAGTTGAGTTGGGGCAAAATTGAATGGGCCAAATTTTTATACCCTTCTTGAATAAAGCAGCTACCTAATGTCTTTCATGTCACTGTAACTGCTATTGTCCAGAAATTCCAGCAGAACATTTTACATAATGGACAGAGTGGAATCATACTTTAGGATCTTACTTTAGTGTGTCTTGAAACACAAATAGTGAATATTTTTTTCTTGTTAAATGTTATGTTATTGTGTGAGTTCTAACACATTTACTAATTGATGGACTACACAACTGACAGAGACTGCAATTGTATCTAACTATTACATTTTGACAGATGTATATTAAAGGGGAAATCTTAATTTAAACGTATTTGCATAAATATAAGACTGGCTGTACAATACTGGGAGATTAGAGCTTACCCCATCTGGTCTTTTTAGATTTTGATCTGTAGTTTGTAGACTTTTACAGCCAAAAGTGCTACCTTTGGACAGGTCTAAATGCAGCCAAAAATGTCCTTAAAAATTTTAGAGCTGTATCACATTATATCTTTATGTATTAATATGTTTTCCTTTTCATTATTCCTTTTTTCCTTCTTCCTCCTCATTTCCTCCCTTCACCTTTTCTCCTTCTTCTTTATTCTTTCTACTTCTTTGATTTTGGAATTTTCTATTAAAAAAAATAAGTGAAAGGGAACAGTTATGATGAGTCCTTTTAATAGCAATGCTTTCACAAAAGTTATCTGGCTCCATATAACAGGAGGCTATTCTCCAAATTTTTTTTAATATTCTACCACAATTGCTAGATTACTCATCAGATTGCTATTGACATATGAGTACACAGTTCAGTTTAATTGATCTTATAGCTTTTTTTTTTAAGCAATTAAGGACAAAAAAGCTTTGGAAAAGAATAAAAGTTAATGTAAAAATATCCTGGAGAAAAAGACGTAAGATTATTGTAGCAATGGTTAGCTTCTGGCACTACTAGCATTCTGCACTTCTTCTCCCAAGGCTGTTGCAGGTATACCCACACAATTAATTTACCTACTCCTTGCTCTAAAAGGGGCAAGGAGTCACTTGTCACTAATCCAGCTGATTCACTCATACCATTCCTGAACTGCAGCAGTAAGAAGACACTGTGGTATAATAAATCATAAAGATGACTCCTGGAATAGCTCCAAGCCCAGATTTGATTCAGTTTTTGGCCATTTGAATGATTTTGGTTTGGGGTAAAATTGGGATGTTTAGTTATATAGCAGACAAGTGTGAACAGTGAGCTTCAGCCTAACAGCTGCAGTGAAGAGCAGGGCTGAAAACAGGGTAGAATAGAAGGAATTAATGACAAATATGCCTTTTCTTCCCAGTTCTGTGTATCACTGTAAAATGAGCAAGAAGGAAAGGCTTGCATATTGTTTGGAACACAGTAGGGGTTTGATGAAGAAATATTTAGGCTAGTACCCAAACGTGTTCACAAGCTGGCTGGCGGTAGAGCTGAACTCTGATGACAGGTTTACAGACACCAAAGCATGGTCACCCGCTACCAGACAATAGAGAATTCAATTAACACTGATTTTTTTTATTTTTTTTTTCAGTATTCAGCATTATCATCTCAGTGATTTTGTGGTCCCATTTGGGATAGGTGACAAGCTGTCAGACATGGTCACTAGACTCTTAGCTATCCACACAGAAATACACGCACAAGCAATGATATGAAGTTATAACTCTGTAACTGAGACCTTTGCTTAAGAACCCTCAAAAACAACTATTGTCACAGTAGCCCTGCCAACAACCTTGTTTGCTGATTGAAGAAACTGGTGGCATCGCATGGCTTCTGATGAGCAGTCTAGGGACGACCTCTGCCATGTACTGCCAAAACGATTACTCAAGCAAGATAAATGGAATCAGATGAAGAGCATCAAGCTGAATACTAGGTCAATACTGAATCCAAGAAGATGAAATTCATGAGCACGAAGAGGAACTTCTTAAAGAAGATAGGCCCTTTAGGGGCTACTCTAAATGACAGTAGAGAAAATACAAGAACATACAACTGTCAAAAATTTTGAGGTGCTATCCAAAGCACACTGTTCTTTATTTTTCTATAAACCTTTATTTTTTTTTCATATTTTTTGTGTTTTGGGAGTTTTTCTATGAATCTATTAACTAAAAAAGAAATATAAAATATATTGATCAGAGAAATATAAAGTATGAGAGAAAAATGACAAATATTTGCTATATCACTTGGTGAATAATTTAATAGTGCTAACATACTAGAGGAAAAGTCAATAGAACAGAAGTATGCTGACAGGTTGTCTTCTTTTCTTGAAAGGTTGGATAATTCTGTGGCATTTATAGCAATTCAGGCAAAAAATATATATATCCTTCAAAGAGAATAGGAAAAAATAATTAATTTCTTGTCTCATTTCTTTAAATAGCTTCATCATTATCTAAATGTTTTGTTGGGTTTGAGTTTTGGTTTTTGTTTTTTAATTTGAAACTTTTTGATTACATTCTGGTTGGTTTATATTTATCACTTAATCCAAATGAAGATTGGTCAACATCATGATGCATCACTTAGACACGCAAAATTCAGGAGTCAGTGAACCAGCTAATTGAATCTGAAAACAAAAAAGGTCCTTCAGAATTGCTATTGTTGTCCTGAAGATGAGAAAGTTTGTATTAATATTTTCTAAACTTCTCTGGTGAAATACAAACAGACAAAGCATCTTATTCTGTTTTGTAGTTCTTTTATTTCTCCACACTTTTTTGATGTAAGGCACTGTTTCCTTATAGAAAAAAGAAATGCAAAGACAGTCACACCCATATTTAATTATCAGTCTAGGGAGAGGAAGAAGAAGAAAGAAGAAAGAAGAAAGAAGAAAGAAGAAAGAAGAAAGAAGAAGAAGAAGAAGAAGAAGAAGAAAGAAGAAAGAAGAAGAAAGAAGAAAGAAGAAGAAGAAGAAAGAAGAAAGAAGAAAGAAGAAAGATGAAAGAAGAAGAAGAGGAAGAAGAAGAAGAAGAAGAAGAAGAAGAAGAAAGAAGGAAGTAGAAAGAAGAAGAAAGAAGAAGAAGAAAGAAGAAGAAGAAGAAGAATGTGTGAATCAGAGGACAATGATATGTTGTGAAAACAAAATACTAATAAAGAAAGAATGTGAACCAACTGTAAGTTCTGGTATTGATCCTGCCATACCCCCTCTCCTGCTCCACATGATTTATGGTGGAACAGGTCATGGTGGCCAGACTGGAGTCTCAATACTCCAAGAACAGATGCAAAAATAAATTGTAGTGAGAGAAGCTTTCCTCTCTGCTAAGACATGAGAGGTAATAAGCCCCAGTTCTGTTTAAGTGATATGATGCAAAGTTCATACTGGTCTCAGTGAAAATTAACATGCTGAGTGCCTTTCAGGACTGCCAGCATTTGTTTGGATCTTCTTCTCACTTTCCTTGTCTTGATAGAGACATAGAACACTTTTAATTTTGTATTTTCCTACCCTCTATCTCCATACATTTTCTCTCAGCTGGTTTACTCTTTGTTCAGTGGATTTTTCCCACCCATCTCCATAGCTGAGCTGATGCAAGGGAAAGACTGAACATCTCACTTTTCAACCTCCCTGAAGGTTGTGCAATGACATTCATCTTAAGTTCATAGCAGGGTTGAAGCTAGAGAACTGTACAAAGTTATTTTTTAACTAGGGATAATTTTTGAAAATACAAAAGTTTCATTTCCTATTGTAAATATATATATATATATTTACATGTTTATACATAAGTATTCATATTTATGTATAAATACATACAGTTGTTGTGTGGAAATGTAATGAAATCTCTGTATGATGGCAGAGAGATCCAAGAAAAAAAAAAAGAATAAAAAATAACACCAACTTAGTGCCATGGGATCCTAACAAAGGTTGTTACCTCTCAGACAAAATGTAATACACTTTAAAAATGAAGAATGTCAAGATGGGACATGCTTATTTTAAAAAGTGCAGTTATTTTTAGCTGTGACTCCAGCTATTAATTTTACAGCAAGTGTCTGAACTCAGAGGAACAAAGAAAGTTATAAACACTTTGCTTCCTTAAGTTTCCAAAAGGAACTTAAATAGGCTCGTTACCTCAAATTGCAGCTGTCAGATTACCCACAGTGCTGAGAAAATAGCCACAGGCAGGCATAAAAACTAGGCGAGCGGGACAGAGAGGCAGGTGTGCAGGGTCTGCCCTCAGTAAAACCAGTGGTTTGATACTGCTGACATGGTTTCTTGGTATGTTTCGATAGCCAGCAGAAGCAGAGGAAAGAGGCTGGAAACAGGCAAATGACTCAGTAATGCAGACAAGGAGAAATCAAAAGGAGGGTGTGGGCAGTTAAAAAAAGGTGTTTCCTTGGTCTTAATGGCATATTTTACACAGTGTTTTACTGTGGAGGCTGATGGGCCAACTAAGAAAGAATTTGCCGCCCCTTCTCTGAGGGAATGCTCTTAGGCGCTGACCTTGTTGTAATGGTCAGAAAAGTTCCTCCCAGCGCGCCTTCCTTCTCTAGGCAAATTGCTTATATCCCATTGGTCCTTCCCCCTTTGCTTTACCTCTGAGCCCTCATCTCTTTCGCCTGCTGCTCTACCCTGCCCCCTACTTTCCCTGTATAAACACTGCTCCCTCAGTCCGTCCTGAGCTGTTTCTTTGTCCCTGGTTCCCTTTGCAGCAGAAGCGCAATAAACTTCTCTGTGTAACACCATACGAGGCTCCCATCTTTCCCTCCAGCATCGCCCGAAGCAGATTCACATGGGAGCTGAAATAACCTCACCCAGAAGCCACCAGGACATCCTTTTCAGGATGCTTCTCTGGAAGGTCACAGCATTCACACCAGCACTCCAGTTTACATCTGCCAAAAAGGGTAAAACCTCCTTTGCAGGGAGGTCTGTCAGAAAACAATGGCCTGATGTAACCAAGACAGATGGCTTCTTTCAAACTCAAACAATGGACACAGACAGAGGCCAGCAGGCTCAGTCTGGACCTCAGGCCACTGGATGTCTTTGGGATGGGGTGGCAGGTCTGAGGTCAGGCCAGGAATATGGGCCAGTGAGAGGTTGTCTGCCCAGCCTTTGCAATATCTCTCTGAATGAGTATTGCAGTATATTCTTAAAGAGTTCTCACAAAAAAACTCAAACTTTTTTTTTTTTTCCCATGTAAAAACCCTGAGTTTCAGTGACAGGTGTAAAGATTTGCAGATTTCAGCATTTTGTTCCCCTTGTCAGATTAAGAAAGAAAGGAAACAGCCAATAAAACACCTTTGAATTTGAGCATTTGTGTTGGAACTGCACCAAACTGACTCAGTCTTTGAAACTTTAGGGAAACTAAACTACACAGACAAAATGTATTCATCCCCACATACATAACTGAGTGTTTTTCATTCAGAAAGAGGCCAAAATAGCACAGGAAACCTATTACCTGCTCAACAAGCAGTTTAATGGTCAATCTGACTGCCAATTGAACATCACTCCCTCTGTATTATGGTAAAAACGAATGATACCGAAGTTTAAATAACTTCTAAATAATGTCTCAAAATAGTCAGATTCTGCACTCTGTGTTGCAGAGAGGAAATACCTTGATTTCCTTATTAATATTCACAAATTCCAAGATGTTGTTTATCAGAAACTTGAAAGAAATATTAGCAATTATAAATGCTAATTATTTTTTCACTGAACTGCTTTTCTCCTAGAACATATTTTCAAACTTATCTTAAAGAACTGGAAAAGGGGAACTAAGCTCTCTCCATTTCGTTGTGAACCTAATTCTGCCAAACATTTCAGCACATAATTGAGTCCTCAGAGAATACAACTGCTTGGCTGAAGCTAGGCATTTACTTAAGACCTCATTCAAGTTAACATGATCTGATTTTCAGGTACTGATCCCACAGTGTTTTTCTCTGAGTTCATAGGAAATAAGCACATTGTGTAGAGGACAGAATACATCATCAAATGTTCCTGTATTATGCTGGAAGGATATATGGTGGTCCGAAATACTTCCCAGTTTAATGTCTTTCTTGGGATGCAGAGATATCCCTGTATTTCTTCTGGGACACTATAGTCCCAACATAATGCGTTCAGGGAGTGAATAAAAGGAGACAGAAAAATAATTCTTCAAATTAGTTTAATTTAATACCATTCAGTGGCAAAAGAATGCATGCTTCCAAATATCTTGGTCCAAGTGAGGTTAAGAAGGTATGGAAGGTAAGAGAGTAAAAAAATTAAGAATTTAACAAAATGTTTGTTTTTCATTTAGCTTTTTGCTTACAGTGAGTCTCAGAAATCAAGTCCAGAGCTATTGAAGGGATGCATAGCACTAAAGAAGTAATAAACTGCTCTAAGCTACACATTCATGCACCTGCAGTTCTCAGGCATGCAGGAGCAACTGAACAGTGTTGTGTGGATTTTCCAGATAGTGGGCAGAGTACACATGCAGTTTGTGTACTCTGCATTCATGATGGATCCATGTGTTAGATTGATTTCTTCCTACTCTTTTTGGTGTTCTGCGTGTTCTGAAATAATTCTGTCATATGAATGACCCTAAATTTTTTGTGTCCAGAGTAGATAAAACATCATTAAGGAATGTAAGTCAAACGTGTGATTTTCACTGCAAACAACTACATTAACTAATGTATAAGACTTGTAAACAATTGCAAAAGACATTTTCTGCTTCCTTCTTCAGATTCACTGATAAAAATATTGCCTGTCATTCTCCTTCTTAAAATTATAGCACCATTAATTCAAAATGTTTTTCAAAAGTTCTCTGACACAGAAGACTTAAGGGAAATATTGCCGGGGTTTGAACTGGTGGATAATAAAATTATGATATGTGTAAAGCAGTGCCCTCAGGCTGCAGCCTATGGAAAAAAAAATAGAAAACATTGGGAAAGGGAGGATTTTTAAAGCTTCATGATAATCAAATAGGTATTTGAATGCTGAATGCATTTTCCTTGTAATTGGGCAAATAATAGCAAAAGGGATTGCATGTTTTTTCAAGTCTCAAGTTTCTCTAAAGATCATGCCATTCTGTACATATCAGGACACCAAGAGTTCTGGTAGATAAACTTTCTGAGGCAAATTAAACATAAAAAATTCAGTAACTTCTTTTCTTTGGTCTTTCCCTGACCCTTTTTTGGTATCTAAATATTAAAGAGCTTTGACCAAAAAAGACCTAACTTGGTATGGTCCAAATGTATGTGTTGATGACTTGAACAGTTCCAGCTCAAAGGTCACTAATGTGACTAAAGACTGTAAGAGATGATGCTTTTAAACTATTAAACTTAGAACACTCGTTTGAACAAGAAATGATATTTTGCAATGGGGCTGAATGTAAGAATATTTTCTCAGGATTTTACAAAGCCCTCTTTCTTATTTCCCATCCCACCATTAGACTGTGATCTCCTGAAATATCTTCTTAAATCTCCCATTTTAGGAAGTGCAGAAACATCTAATTTTTAAGTTAACTTTAGCTAGACTAAGTGTTTAGACCTCAACAAGCAGACTTTTTGTCTTCCTGGTGCAAGTCTATAGAGGCCAGACAAATACTTTCTGACTGTTACCTGACTCTAACTGCGGATAAAGTTTACAGACATCTGGGACTTGGCCTTCTCCTGCCTATGTGGCTGTCCTGATCCCTGATTCTGTCAGAATCAGTTTAATAGCCTGACAGCTGGATGAAATTTTCATTTATTTCAGCAGCTTGGGAACTTACCGACTCTGTTGTGTGAAAAAGACAGCTTGTCCTGGTATGTTCTATTTTTTATGCAACCATGTCAAGCATTCATTTTTAGCAACTTCTAAACTTCAGTGATTTGAATGTTGTCAGTTCCCTGTACTTCCCTTTAAGTTAAAAAACAAACAAACAAACAAACAAACAATGGTCAAGTAATAAAAGAGGTGCAATAAATGTTTAAACAAGCTTACAAATTTAGTTATGCAATATATAGAAAGACATTAATCAACAGAAATGTTCTTGAAAACAAATTATAATTAGGGTATATTCATGATAGGCAGTTACTATGATATATCTTAGCACATGTCAGCCTCCATATGTGTATTTTGCTTATTTTTAATTAATTTTCAGTTGCTTGAGTGCCTAACTGCAGGAGCTTTAAGTTGATGCTGAATGTGTGTGTTTTGTTTTGAGAGCTCACTGTTCACAAAAGCATCAGAAAAGTCTTTGAAGCTCAGTGTAAAGAACACATCCTTACCCCCATTAAACAGTGTCCTTAATGAATTCTGGTGTTTGGTACCTGCATGAGTTCCAGCATCTTAATCCTCAACATATAAGTGCAGCACTTCCCTGCTAGAGTGCAGCTGCACATTGCTTTGAATAAAGTCAGCAAGCTTCAGCAGTGCTTTGGGCAAAAATTCTTGCAGAAAGTTAAACATTAGGTGGAAAGTGTAAGACAATCACTTGTGACAAATGAATGAAGTTCAGTCTATTTGGTAACACTCAAGACAAATGGAGCAATGATACCTGAAGTTAAAACTGAAGAGTCACAAACACATTTGGGAGGAAACTTCAAACACAGATGGAAAACAGTGATGCAGAAAAGGGCCCTCTTTTTGATGCAGCTTATCACTTGGCCTGTAAAGGAACTCTCAACACTCTTGGAAACTCCCTCCAGCCCAGCCCTGATGGTTCAGTACGAAGAAATCCTCTTGCAAGCTGCAAAGCTTCAGCCTTAAAGACTACCAGCCACAGGTGTTCTGAAGGCCTCGCATCCCACCTGCTTGTTAGCAATTAATGCTAAGAGGGCAATGATAATGTTGACACCCACACAGTCTATTTGAAATTTATAGTATCCAACCATAATGAATTAGAAAGTAATCTTAATCTAGATTTTATATACATATATGACAATGGAGGAATATTTTGTCTGAATGTTACCGAC
The DNA here is from genome assembly GCF_963662255.1 of Cinclus cinclus. Classification (NCBI taxonomy): domain Eukaryota; kingdom Metazoa; phylum Chordata; class Aves; order Passeriformes; family Cinclidae; genus Cinclus; species Cinclus cinclus. Next base: position 84,924,003 of record NC_085046.1, on the reverse strand, counting down.
CAACTCTAAATTGAGTTGTAATCTTCTGATTTTGTATAAGACAAATACTTACCATTTTGATTAAGGCAAATTTAAAGTCTTCTGATTTTACTCTGGTTTACATAAACTTTAAAGTGATATAGAAAGAAATAAGTTATGCTAGTCAATGGTACAGAACCATCTCTTCAATTGAGATCAAGCACCTCAAATCTATAGCTCATCTTAGGTTTGAATACCCATAAAGTATGGCCAGATGGGCTGACAATATTTTAATAAGAATATTCTGTTTCCTTTTTTTTAAACAGTTTTTGGGGTTTTTTGGTCTTGTTTTAATAGCACATTGCATATTTATCTCTTAAAAGTGGTATGAAATAGAATAGCAGATATTTTTAAATTGTATGTCCCCTGTCGTAAGGAAAAATAAAAGAAAAGCAACAAAGTTTGCAAACTTGTATTCAGCTGAGGAAAATTTGTGCTATCTTCAGGCATCTTCTTTCAAAGCTGGACCGAGCCCTCAAGTGAAATGTTGAAGGGCATTTACAGCAAGAAATTTTCTTTGCAAAACCAAGTGACACTAGTGTTTTGTTTGTTTGCTTTCACGGTTTTACTGTTTTGCCTAGTTCGGGATTTAAATTTCGATAACTTGTGCATCTGTAGGGACAGTCTGAGTATTGGCCTGGTATTCCTGGAAGGACATAGTTTGAACACTAGGCTTAAATTCTCCAAGAACTGGCATTTTTAGTGTGGGGCAATACGAGTTCTTTTAATGTACTCATTTAACTTCAAGAGCAGGTTAAATGAATTTAATTAATTCATATGTCACCATCTAGAGCTATGAGACAGCAACACTGCCATAGTGGATGAAACCAAAAGTTCAGATAGCTCAGTAACGCATTCCTGGTAGAAGCCAGCAACAGCTGCTTAGGGAAAGAGTAGAAGACACCAGGCATGTGTAGAGTAATCCCAACCTATAACCTAGTAATATATTCCTAGTTTTTGGCAGTGGTTTAGGAACCTGTGGAGGCCAAGATTACATGCAGATCAGAAATTTACTATCAGACTGAACCTGTTTTTCATTCAGGTGTCTAATCCTCATTTTCACTTTTGGTTCTCAAAATTTGCTCATTTAAGGAGTTCTACCGTTAGTGCATTCTCTTCTGCTTCAGTTTAAGTAGTTTGCCTGATAATTTTAATGGCTTCACATGAGTACTTATGCTGGGAGGGAGGGCAAAGACTAAATCTCTGTATGATAGTTGATCCCTCTTTACCACCTGCTAACAAATTATGGTTTGTAGGCTTCGATCATATTTATCTTATTTTTTCTTCTTCAAGTTAAAATCTTAGTCTAATGCAATATTATAGTTCGGGTTTGCCAATTTTAATATATTTACCTTTTGTTGTGAAATAGCATTAGGAGTAAAAACAAAGCAGGTTCAAAACTTAACAGGGGATAAAGAAAAATTTTATTAACAACACAAAGAAAAATAATAATAAATTCAGAATAGACCTTCAGACTACTTCCTTCTTCCTTTTTTCACACTTTAACAACATACAAAAACACTTCAGTCAATTTCCTTACTTAAATAACCTTTTTCAGTTCACTTAGGGAGAGGAGTTTCTTCTTGTTTAGCTATAAGGATTTTTTATTAAGAGAAGAAATACTCAGTTCTTTCCTGACTTCACTTTTTTCATGAATAGCAGCCGTTTGGGATCTGCCATAATGAAACTCCTCCTACTTTGACAGTCTTTCCAAAACTGTGCCTGTGAGCTATGGTAAAAAAGCTATGGGGTATACTTTTAAGGATGAGCTACTTAAAGGCAAAAGTTCTCTTCAGTTTACTTCTTCCTATTCATACTTCATTTCCAGGAACAGAGATCCTTTTTCCCTCGGTGCAAAGGGTTTTCCAAACATCTTACACTTCACTTCACCCCCACCCCAATGTCATTTCTTTCATGGTTTAAAACAATTTTTTTGTGTAGTACAGTCCACCCCTATAACCTACAAAAAGATATTTCAACCAATCTTCATGGAGTCTTCTCATTCTCCTTCCATCTAGAAACTTAGCTTCTGCTTCATTGACTTTACTGTATCCTTTCTTCCTCTCACCCAAGGGAAGATGGAAAGTCTGTAAGTCGTATCTGAGCATTGGTAAAAAAGTTAAAATCTCCCCCAGAAGTTGCAGGGGCTGTGCCAGGCCATGCCGGAGCTGTGTCAGGATCTCAGGGTGCCCAGGCCACGCCGGAGGGGCAGGACGAAAACCGCAGAGTCCACGCAGAGGAGAAATGGGTGCCAAGGCCGTGTGTCCATGGCTTTCCCCCGGCGCTGCCCGCCCCCAGCTCCAGCCGCAGCCCGGGGGTTCTCCCTCTGCCCTGCCCAGCACACAAAGCCCTGGGGGCTCTCCCGAACCGGGCCCGGCTGCCTCCCCCCAGCCCGTGAGGGCGGCCGGGCGGGCTCGGCCACCCCAGGGCTGCTCCGAGCCGGGGCAGGGCAGGGCCCCCCGAGACACGGACACAGCGGGGACAGCGAGGGTCTCAGCAATGGGCTTTTCTCTTGTTTTTTTGGCTATCAGGGCCCCTGGTTACAAACGGGGCCCAGCAGCCTCCCGAGCTCAGCCCTGCCTGGCCCCACATGAGAGGGGCCCGGGCCAGGTCGGTGTTACCTTGTGAGAAGCTGGAAATGCAAGAGATCTTTCCCGGCGTTTACTTGCTTCAAATGTGATTCATGGAGCGAACCGACTTTTCCAATTGGTTTCTCAGGCTGTCAACAACTAAACCAGCCTCCAATTGGTCCCATTAATTCACAGAGGAAGTTCTCATGGAGAAAAACTTCCTAGTGTCCCTCAAGGTAAAACCAGCACATGCATATTCATGAATGTTCTTTTCATATAATATCCTCTCTTTTTCTTGACTCGATAAATTTTCTCTTTTCTAATCATCCAGAAGGATGAGAACTACAGAGTTAATAAGTTATGTAGGCATACCAGGTATTTACTGGATAGAATTACGTTCTGTTTCTGTTCTGCTTCATTCCAAATAATTCCCAATATAATCTGCCATTGCCAATTTGACTTGCACTAATCCAATTAATTACAAAAAAACTCTCCAAAACCTAATCTAAGTTTGGTTTGGTTGCTTGTTTTTTTTTTTTTTCCTGTGATTCAAGACAAAAAAATACATTTCACTCTGACTCCAGGGGCATGTAAACAGTTTAGTTACAGTGACAAATGCAAAATTTCTCTGCAGTTTTAGTATCAATAAATGTGTCTTAAATATTTCCTAAAGGTAAAATTTCTGTAAGGATATTAAATATAAAATACGTTTATGGAAGAAATGACTTTATAAACTGTAAATTAGATTTATATGTTATAAGCATTTTATTTAGAAAGAGCTAGCAGTATATGCCCCAAACAGAGCCTTTGGCAGAAAGATCTGTCAAAATCCATCTTCTGAAATAAACTTTCCATTGGCTCATATTAAGACTTTCACTGCTATGAAATAGCTTTTAAAACCTTTTTGCTCAATATAATGAAATGCTATCTACATGCTGAATATATTGCTTTGATATACTTTTCATTTGAGTCATAGCTGTATATTCTGAGATATTCTATGTCCAGTTGAGAGGATTTTACAGGGCAAGGAAGAATTTCTTGTGTCATCATTGTAGGACTTTGCCATATAGTTTTGCAGTTCTTTCAAAAATCTCACACGCACTAAGGTGAAGTGCAACAAAATACTAACATCTTTACAAAAAGAAAGAGGCAATACAAGATAGAACAGATAAGGAGGCATCATTATACAGACAGACCACAAAGAGACTATGATTGGTAAGGTTCCTTCAACTTATGATGCACACCATATGTACCATAGGTGTAGACATGCTCTGTGGAAGTGAGTGCTGGGAAATCTGGTCACTTTGGGCCAAGCTTGTCCACACAGATTGTCCAAACAGAGTTAGTTCTTAATCGTATTTTTCAGTTTGAAAGTAATGTGGTTTAGTTTAGTGTGAGTACACTGAAGAAAGCCATCAGGTATGCTACATGTGTGGGGACATACATTTCAATTTCCCTGCTTGAAATTATAAATCATTTAATAGAGAACCCCTATATTAACAGCTTCAACTTTCCCAACAGGTTGTCAGAAAAAAAAAATGTTTGTAAATCAGAGATCTTTTATGTACTAATGTGTTTATCTTTAAGTCTCTATGTTTTTTTTCCTCATTACTTCACCAAGAAATTTAAGAAAACGTATTTACATTACGGCTGAGGAAGGAAGGAAGGAAGGAAGGAAGGAAGGAAGGAAGGAAGGAAGGAAGGAAGGAAGGAGGGAAGGAAGGAAGGAGGGAAGGAAGGAAGGAGGGAAGGAAGGAAGGAAGGAAGGAAGGAAGGAAGGAAGGAAGGAAGGAAGGAAGGAAGGAAGGAAGGAAGGAAGGAAGGAAGGAAGGAAGGAAGGAAGGAAGGAAGGTTGATCTGATGAGAAGGCAAGTGACCAGTCCTCTTTTAGATTAGCACATTTTGAGTATCTTTTTTAACTCCAGTCCTAATGCTGCTCTTTAAAGCAATGAAATTTTGAGAAAATAAAATAGTCACAAAACTTATGCATTGCCTTTTCTGGGTGGGGTAAGCTTTACCAAAACTCTAATTATGAAAATTTTAAAGACCTGGTATCACTGTACATTTAATCTACAGCAAATGTGACAAGAGAGCTCAGATTAGCAAGAGGTGAGTGGGTAGAAGATTTTTTTTGAAACATCTGGTGAGAAGCAGCAATATCTTCACAAAACACATGATGATTTGGGGGAGTGTTAGCTGGGGAATACAACCTTTTGAAAGAGTTAAGGCTGCATAACCAGACAGGGACTGGCGAGAGAGAGAGAGGGGGAGAGAGAGAGTGCAGAAAACCGCTTGCACGTGTATTATCTTTCCTCAAATAACCTGTAGTACTTCTGTAGCCAGCCTGATATCTCACATGGTTTTATTATGTGAATAATAATCACTGATGAAGTGATGTATAAAATGCTGTGCTACAGAATTAGTGCCCTAGAGTTACATTATTTTGGGATGACTTAGGTGGAAAAGAAATGTCGGAAAGACGTGGGGGTTTTTTTAGGATTGCCAAACTGTCTCTAATGTAATATTTTTGGTACAAAAATGAATACTTGGAAGAGTATCACTTATCACCAGTGTATAGGTAGAAAATAGAGCCAGTACTCTTTTGATGACAAGGATGTCCTGGATGTTCCCAGCCTTCTTTCTTTTTCTGTAAGATCTTTTTCCCCATTCTCCTCATTTCCTCTTCTTCCCCCTCAACTAGGCTATTGAGATAACAGTAAGTTTAAAACAAACACTGCCTCCTGTGTAAATTTTCATTACTGAGATCAGTTTAAATCATGACAATACCAGGTGGGAGACAAAACATCACCTGTGGAGTTGACTTTTTAACTTTTTTTGTTTGTTTGTTTTTCTACTATTTGCTTTTTAAAAAGAAAACAATGACAGCCATGCAGAGACTATGTTCTACTTGGTTAACTTGATTTAAGAACACATTCTGTAATGTCTCACTTCCCAAAAGGCAGAAAGTATCCATACTCTACAATTAAAATGTTTTATCTTTGTTTTTCTCTCTTACCTCCATTCTCCCCTCTCCCTGTCACACCTCCTCTTTTCTTTATATCTTAATAAAGTAGTACTGAGAGTGCTTTGGCCTCTTTCAGAAAGAATATTTTTCCTCTAACTTTAATCATTACTTCTTCACCATTCTGTTAATGTATTTGTTCTTGTTAATTTAGTAAGAAAACCATTTGTCAAGAACAGTTCTCCATGCTTGTGTATTTTTTCAGCCTAACTTTGAACCAGAAAAGGCTCTCACTTTTAAAGATGTACACCATGTTTTCAAAGTTACAACTTCCTTTAAAGGGAAGAGTACACATTATTATGAGCTGTTGGTGCAACTTGTATTTTCATTATTCAGAGCCTTTAAGGAACATCTAGCAGGTCCAACAAAACTGCTTGTTTTGTGAGCCATTGCTGCATGCCAGTGGTCAGTGAAATATCCTTCTTAGGAGGTGTCTGAAGAGAGCATTGATCCTTAACTTACATTAGCGTTTCAGAGGAAATAAGCACAAGCAATGTTGGTCCTTATGGAGAGCACCCTGAGGAAGCTAGGAAATTAATAAGAAATGTGCAGATCCTTGTTATTGAATTTCAGCTCTAATAGATAATGAATAGTCACCTCAATTGCATAGTCATCTCAATATTGCAATTGAAGGGATAGCAGAATTTTATAGCACACATTCAACATGAAGGCTCTTGATTTTGTCAGCTAGCAACAACCTTAATGAGACATTTAACAGGGGACTGCAATGGGACAGAACTTACCTTTTTAGGGGTGTGGTGCTTCTTCTTTTGGGAGAAATAGAATGCATTTATTTGAATAAAATAATATACTTATGTATAAACCAAGTAGCCATCATTATCGTGTTTTTGCAGATTATTTGTAAAGTGGATCTGTTTATTTTATACAAAACAGGAAAAAATAAGAAAATTGTGCAACTGTTGGGGGGTTTGTTTTGTTCGTTTGTTCTTCTTCTTCTTTTCCAGGATTGTGCATAAATAGGAATATATAATTGCTATGGAATTTTCTTGCATGCTTTGTACATAAGAGAATTTTTTTTTCTTTTTTTTCTGCAGCTTCACTGAATCATTGTGATTTCTGCCCCCCCCCCCCCCAAAGGTAAGGAATCTTCATAATTCAAATTAATTTCAAAAGAAAATGCACAACATGTGAACAAATTCATTTGATCTGAATGTCAGGACATCAGCAAGCCACATCCTTAAACAGAACATGTGCTCATCAAAGTGCACACAATAATTAAACTCAACCCTAATTTTCTTAAATGTAATTGAATTTCATGGTGTGTGGAGTATTGTGAAGTTACCTACCAGGGGTTTCAATAAGCTTTGGCAGCATTAAAGACAGCATGTTTATACCATCACAGTGAGAAGTTTAAAAAGCACTGATTTCCTAAATGTTAAAACATATAATAAGGGTTTTTTAATTTCTTTTGAACTGCCAATTCACATCTCTACACAAATCCCCTTGATGCAGCTATGGTTTTTTCAGTATCTTCTGTTCGCTAAAGGGGAAAAAAGTGATAATTTTTCTTCTGCAGCGTGGCATTCTACTTGTAACTGCTCTCAGCGGCAGGTAAGAATTCTTTGTGAATTTAAGTGTCCTTTCTCCTGGTGAGTCTTTGGATTTGTAACTGTTCTTGAAGAGCCACTTAAAAGCTGACCAGTTTGTGGCTTAGATTGTATCACTGAAATCTCTGTTGAGAAAAACATTCAAAGGTGTGTTTCTTCTTTTGCTTTTACAACAGCTTCATATCTGGAAGGCTTACAAATGCTGTGAGATGAAATGCACATGATTTGGACTACGTTTATTTGTTGTGGTGTATTCAAGATACTGTATTGTCCATAGTCTTTTAATTTACATTTCCCCCACCATGGCAAACTGTGATAGTTCTACTTCACAAGTAAAGTCCCATCTTCTTTTCAGATCTGTCTGTAAAAATAGTTTTCTGTCCTAGATATGAGAAAAGAGAATCATGAGTTCCTACTTTCACTGCAAGTAGTAGTAATTTTTAGGCAACTTTTGCTGCAGGCTTGAGTGGATATGATTTGCACATCACAGAACCTACAAGGCCAAAAGTAACAGAATGTGAATTATGGCAATAGAGCTATTATGCTAAACCTTATGCCAAATTTATTAATGATCCTAAGGCTTATTTATGTCCAAGTACAACAATACTACAAATCAGATTAATCTGATTATTAAATTGAAAGACTAAGATGGAGGGGAAACCTGTGGAAAAAAATGTGACCATAAATGGCCAAACATATCAATATTAGCAATATTTGAAATGCTAGATAACTTTCCTACCCATGACAACTCAAAGATGCTGAAAAGAGGAGCTTAAAACTTTGCACCAGTCTCAGAGTTTCAACATCATTGTCATAAGTGAAATTTGGTGGGATGCGTCCTATGACTGGAGAGCCTTGCTGGATGGTTACAAGCTCTTCAGGAGGAAGGCAGAGTAGACAAGGCAGGGATGTGTTGCAATGCAGTGGAAGAGCTGGAACATATGGAGCTTACAGTTGTTAATGACATGGCTGAGAGCCCCTGGATAATGATTAAGAGACAAACAAATAATACGGATGGGATGTCATTATGCGAGTCTAATATAGACTGCCTGCCTAGCCAGGAGAAGAATGCCAAGGAATTATTCCTTGAGAAACTGAGAAACACCTCTGAATCAAGTGCCCTTGCCCTTTTGAGGGATCTCAACTTTCTGGAAATTGACTTTGAGCATCACAGCTGACATGAACAGATAAAGAAGATTCCTAAAACACCTGGATGACATCATGGTACAGGCACTCAGAGACCAGCCTAGGAAAGATGTACTGCTTGAGTTAGTACTTGTCAGCAGAAGAGGTCTTGTGTGTGAAGTGGAGATTGGTGGCCATCTTGGCCACAGCAGCCACAAAGTGATTGAGTTTAAAATCTGTGTTGACAGGAGGAAAAGTGGCAGCAAGATTTCAACTCTGGGCATAAGGAGAGCAGACTCCAGGCTGTTCAGGGAAGTAGTGAGTAAGTTTCCTGGGAAAATGTTTTAGAATGTGCTGAAATCCATCAGTGCTGATCACTTTTTAAGCACTACCTCCTGTAGGCACAGGAACAGGCAATCTCAGAATGTCAGAAGTCAAGCTGACAAGGCAGAAGGCTAGCTTGGCTGAACAGGAATCTCTTGGAAATAAGGCAGAAAAGGAAGGTTATATACTTCTATGCCCAATAGAAGTAAGGGCAGGTGACATGGGAAGAATACAGAGATGCTGCTTGCCACAGGGAGAAAATTAACATGGCCAAAGCTCTACTCGAGTTGAGGCTGGCCAGAACTGTGAGACAGAACAAAAAGAGGAAGTTCTAAATACATTAGTGACCAAAGGCAGAGCAGAAATTACAGGATTGAGGATGGACACCCCACAAACAGAAATATAGAGAAGGCAGAGATTTTCATTGCTTTCTTCACCCCTGTCTTCAACAATAAGGGGTTGTCAGTGTTCTGAGTTAGAGCACTGTGGCTATGAGAGCGAGAGAATACCAGTTGACCATGAAGTTGCAAGAGATCTGCTGCTCCACCTGGATCCATATAATTCCCTGGGTCCTGATATGATTCATACAAGAATACTTAAAGACCTGGTTGGCACCACTGCAAGGCCCCTCTTAGCATTTTTTGAATAGTCTGGGAAATCTGGAAAGGTCCCAGTTTTCTAAACAGGCAAGAAAGATGACCTTGTAAACTACAAGCCTGTAAGTCTCATTTCCTGCTTGGTAAGGTTATGTAGAAGATTGTTCTGGGGGGTATTGAAAAACACCTGAAAGGCAAAACAACCATTGTTCACAGTCAGCATGACTTCATGAGAGGAAAGTCCTGCTTATTGAATCGAATTTCCTTTTATCAAAGGGTAAACCACCTGGTTGATCAAGGGAAGCCAGATGATGTAATCTTTTTGGATTTCAGTATAGCTTTCAATAGTGTATCTCACAGGATCCTTCTGGACAGAATATCCAGCATACAGCTGGATAAACACATCATGGATAGGTGACAGGTCAGACACAAAGGGTTATAGTGAATGGTGTGACATCAGACTGGCAACCTGTCACTAGTGGGGTTCCACATGACTCCATCCTCTGCCCTTGTTATAATTTGGGTTTGCCAACTGTAGTATATTTACCTTTTGTTGTGAAATAGAATTAGGAATAAAAGTAAAGCAGGCCTAAAACTTAAAAGGGAATAAAGAAAAAGTTTATTAACAATACAAAGAAAAATAATAATAAATTCAGAACAGAACTTCAGACCACTCCCTCTTTCCCCTTTGTCACAGCTTAGCAACATAAAGAGGCACTTCAGTCAATTCCTTACTTAAATCTTTTTTAGTTCACTTTAGGGAGAGGAGTTTCTTCTTGTTCAGTTATAAGGATCTGTTGGGGGTTGGTTCTTTCCCTTTTCCCTCTGTGGAATTTTTTTCTATTGTCATGCTAAGATACCAGTTGACTAAGCCCTGGTAGCAGGAAAGAAGGGAGGGAAGAAGGAAACCCCTTGATATTCAAATAGCCAAAAGAAGAAATGGAAAGCTTTGGCTCGGCCTATTTTGCCCATGGAGTTCGGACGAGAAGGTCGATTGCCACCTCTGCCTCATTCCTGCCATCCCAGCGCCGGGAGCCATCTTTACTGCTGTCAGACCTTGCACTGCTGCCTTCTCACTTTAAACTGCCATCATCCAGCACTCTGCTGAGCACCAGGACTGACACCATGAGCGGAGGGGTCTGGAGGGGTCTCTCCATCTCTGTCTCTCTCACGTGGGACAGCGCTACCATCACCTCCAGCCTTCCTGCAGCTCTGCAGGACCTGCCTGCCCCTAGCACCAGGAACTGCAGCTCAGGAAAAAAAGTGCCTGCAGCCAGAAAGAACTGGGACTGAGTTACTGTTCTGTTTGTAGCTAATTTCATGGCTGTTGTTGTTCTTATTTGTCTTGTTAGATATACTAGTAAAGAACTGTTATTCCTATCCCCATATCTTTGCCTGAGACCTCCCTTAATTTCAAAATCATAATCTGTAGGAAGGAAGGATCACATTTTTCAGTTCAAAGAAGGCTTCTGCTCAGATTTTGGTGCTCAATGTGAGGCCCAAGGGCATTAAGAGGAAAGGGTGAAAAAGGAGTAACAGTTCTTGAGTTACCTCAGTTTTGTGTTAGGTGGCATCATGTTGTCCAGCTTACCGTGGTTTGGGCTCCATGTGGCCACAGCTTTATCTCTCCCATTTACAATCCCCCACTTGAACATGGTCCTATAACTCAGGCTGCTGTAACTATTATCCAGTTCCTTTTGTGGGCTGATAACGTGAGAAATTCATGGATTTTTAACTTCCTCTGGAAGGCGGGTACATGGATTCAGGGCTATCACACTCTAACTGTATGTTTTTGGGGTTACTTTAATAATGGCACATACTGTGAGGATATGACACCGGGAAAAATTTTGTCCCAACCCCTTACACAGTTTTTTGGGTCTACTCCACCAGTTTGTGAAGGGTTCAAATCTCTTCTAAGTGGTAATGATATCACAGAGTGGCTGACATTACTAATAGGCCTTGTAAACCTGTTCTATTTAACATTCCGAGATGAGGGGAGGTTGACTTGGATGACAACCCTGATACATCCCTCAGGAAATAAAGATTCTGCCCCAGAGCTAGACCCTGCCCCAGAGGTTAAGGATGTTGCCCCAGAGCCTGACTTGGCCCAAGAGCTCAACTCAGAGAGGAACCATCCAGAGTGGGTGGGGTTTCTAGTGAAGGAGATGGCCCAGATGCTGAAGGAGTACCTTTGCCCAGCTCTTGAGAAACTCTCCCCCTGCCTTAAAGAGGGAGAACCTGATGGTGCAGCAGTGGAACCCACAGATGTTACATCTCTCCAGGCTCCAGCTGAACTGCAAGGGCACTCACAGCCAGCAGCAGTTGCCCCCGTGGAAACTAGAAAGTCTAGGGTTAAAACAAAGCACCTAGTTAATAAGGATCAAAAAGCAGGGCCCTCACAACCAGCAAGGGAGCCAGAGGTTGAGATCATCACCGAGTCCCTGTCATACAAGAGTCTCTGTAATCTGCGTAAAGATGTTGTATGACAGGGCCGTGAGGCTTTCACAACTTAGTTACTGCGGGTCTGGGACCTTATGGGTAAAGGTGTGCAGCTGGATGGTACTGAGGCAAGGAATTTGGGACCCCTGACCCAGGACTCAGGTGTGGATCAAGTATTCGTAAGAGAGCCAGACCTCCTTTCCCTCTGGGAGCAGCTTTTAATCAGTGTAAGAGAGAGGTTTGTCCATAGAGAGAGAATGCAGGAGCACCACCATAGAATGCGCTGGAAGACCGCTGAGGAGGGGATCCAACAGCTGAGAGAAGTGGCAGTACTGGAGATACTCTTTGGGAGGGGTGGACCACATGACAATGACCCCGACAAGGTCAGGTGCACAGGGCAGATGTTGTGGAATCTGGCACACCTGGGGCCATCTCAATACACCACATTCATTGCAGCCATTAATGCTGACACCAACCACGAGACAGTGGGTTCTGTTGCCAATAGGCTCAGAAATTTTGAGAGTATGATCCACGGCCCAATGCAGGCTCAAGCCTCTGCCATAATTAGGGAACTCAAAAAGGAGATGAGAGGGGTGAGGGAGGAGATGAGGAAGATCAATGCAGCACCAGTGCAAGTCACAGATGCCAGAGTTAGAGCCCAACATCCCTCAGCTAGGGAAAGAAGGTACACCCCACGAGCTGACCTGTGGTTCTTTCTGTGTGACCATGGGGAAGACATGAGGAGGTGGGATGGGAAACCCACTTCTGCCCTGGCAGCGCGGGTGCGTCAAGTCAGGGAGGGAAACACTAACCAAGGAAGCTCCACTAAAGTGAAGGTAGCCTCACCTTCCCATAACCAAGATGCAGGGTATTAGAAAAAGGAGGATGATTTGTCAAATCCTCTTAAGGGAACTTCCAATATGTATGCCCAGGAAGGAAATAATAACCAGGGCTAGAGGGGCCCTACCTCTAGCCAGGGAAAGGCACAGAAAAACCAAATCTTTTGGACGGTGTGGGTCCGATGACCTGGCACATCAGAGCCACAGAAACATAAAGCATTAGTTGATACTGGTTCACAGGTCACCCTAATACCACTGGGACACGTGGGGGAGGAACCTGTTTCTATTACTGAAATGACAGGGGAATCACAGGAATTGACTTTGCTGGATGCCGAGGGGAGCCTGACTGGGAAGGAGTGGCAGAAGCATCCAATTGTGACTGGCCCAGAGGCACCATGTATTCTAGGCATAGACTTCCTCAGGAATGGCTATTACAAAGACCCAAAGGGACTCAGGTGGGCTTTTGGAATAGCTGCTGTAGAGGCAGAAAACATTAAGCAATTGAACACCTTGCTTGGACTGTCAGACAACCCATCTGTAGTGGGACTCCTGAAGGTGAAGGAGCAGCAAGTGCCAATTGCCACCTCCACAGTGCACCACCGGCAGTACAGGACAAATCGAGATGCCGTGATCCCCATCCACAAGATGATCTGTGAGCTGGAGGGCCAAGGGGTGGTCAGCAAAACCCACTCACCCTTCAACAGCCCTGTCTGGCCTGTGCGCAAGTCTGACGGAGAATGGAGATTGACTGTGGACTATCGTGCATTGAATGAAGTGACTCCACCGCTGAGCGCTGCCGTGCCGGACATGCTGGAACTCCAGTACGAGCTGGAGTCCAAGGCAGCAAAGTGGTACGCCACCATTGACATTGCCAATGCATTTTTCTCCATTCCTCTGGCAGCAGAGTGCAGGCCTCAGTTTGCTTTCACCTGGAGGGGTGTGCAGTACACCTGGAACCAACTGCCCCAGGGGTGGAAACACAGCCCCACCATCTGCCATGGACTGATTCAGGCTGCATTGGAAAAGGGTGAAGCTCCAGAACATCTGCAATACATTGATGACATCATTGTGTGGGGGAAAACGGCAATGGAAGTATTTGAGACAGGAGAGAAGATCATCCAGATTCTGCTGGGAGCCGGTTTCGCCATCAAGAGGAGCAAAGTCAAAGGTCCTGCCCGAGAGATCCAGTTCCTGGGAGTAAATTAACAAGGCAGACAGCGCCAAATCCCCACTGAAGTCATCAATAAAATCACCACAATGTCTCCACCAACCAACAAGAAGGAAACACAAGCTTTCCTACTTGCCATAGGCTTTTGGAAAATGCACATTCCTGAGTACAGCCAGATCATGAGCCCTCTCTACCTAGTGACCCAAAAAAAAAAAAAAAAATATTTCCACTGGGGCCCTGAGCAGCAGCAAGCCTTTGCCCAGATCAAGCAGGAGATCGCTCATGCTGTAGCCCTCGGCCCAGTCAGGACGGGACCAGAGATGAAGAATGTGCTCTACTCTGCAGCCGGGAACAAGGGCTTGTCCTGGAGCCTTTGGCAGAAGGTACCTGGTAAGACCCGAAGCCGACCTCTGGGATTCTAAAGCCGAAGTTACAGAAGGTCTTAAGCCAACTGCACCCCAACAGAGAAGGAGATCTTGGCTGCTTATGAAGGAGTTCAAACTGCCTCAAAAGTGATTAGCACAAAAACACAGCTCCTCCTGGCATCTCGACTACCAGTGCTGGAATGGATGCTTAAAGGGAAGGTCCCCTCTACCCACCATGCCACCAATGCCACATGAAGCAAGTGGATCGCCCTCATCACACAGCGCGCCTGTATCAGAAACCCAAATCGCCCTGGGATTTTGGAAATAATTACAAACTAGCCAAAAGGTGAAAGTTTTGATCTTGCCAATAAAGAGGAACAAAAACAAGTGACCCGGGCTGATGAAGCCCCACCATACAACCAACTGCCAGCAGATGAATCTCGCTACGCTCTTTTCACTGATGGTTTCTGTTGCATTGTGGGAACGAACCGGAAGTGGAAAGCAGCCATATGGAACCCCGCACGACAGGCTGCACAAGCTACCAAAAAAGGTGAATCAAGACAACTTGCTGAACTCAAAGCCATTCAGCTTGCCCTAGACATTGCTAAAAAAGTGAAGTGGCCAAATCTTTACCTTTACACTGATTCATGTATGGTAGCCAATGCTCTGTAGGGTTAGCTGGAAAAATGGAAAAAAGCTAACTAGCAACATAAGTAAAAAACAATCTGGGCATAAGTGAAAAGTAATAAGTTAAAAGACATTGCCACTCGGGTAGAGAAGCTACCCGTAAAAGTCCGTCATGTAGATAGATGCCCATGTCCCCAAGAGTCGGGCTAATGAGGAGCACTGACACAATGAGCAAGTAGATCAGGCTACAAGTATAGAGGTGTCACACATAGACTAGCAACACAAGGAAAAATTGTTCCTGGCAGTCCTGGTTTACAATACAAGATACATATTCTATTACCATCTGAGAAGGGTGATCATCCTTATCTCTGTGGGAAATGTCTTCTGTTGATGGGCCATCACTGAGAAAGGCAATCATCCTTATCTCTGTGGGAAGTATCTTCTGTTAATGGGCCATTGAGTCCTACTGTATAACTGATAAGATTACATCATCCCACTGGGAGATGGTCCAGCCAGGAGGACGAGCCAAGCCTTTCCTACCTAGATAAAAACTGAGGTTTAGAACACCAAAGGCAGCCTCTTTCCGCTGGATTCCAGAGGAAGAACCAGGCTTTTATCCACATCATCGCTGGAGCCTTTGGAGGAAAACTGCACCAACACCCTGACTGACAGGGTATCAGGTTGTATTCTGACTCTGTCAGTGGTTTTATTTTTAGGGGTTTTTTTATTGCATGTATTTTGTTTTTCCTTTTTCTCTTCCCTATTAAAAATTGTATTACTGACTTGAAGTCTCACTGGTTTTGCTTTTCAAACCAGTACACTGGCTCAATGGGCACATGATGCCTCAGGTCGCCAAGGCAGAGATGTTACCTATAAGTGGGCACGAGACCGAGGGGTGGATCTCACCATGGACAGCATTTCCCAGGTTATCCATGACTGTGAGACATGTGTTGCCATCAAGCAAGCCAAGAGAGTGAAGCCCCTCTAGTATGGAAGGCAGTGGTCCAAATATAAGTATGGGGAGGCCTGGCAGATTGACTACATCACACTGCCTCAGACACGCCAAGGCAAGCACTATGTGCTGACCATGGTGGAAGCCACCACTGGATGGCTGGAGACCTACCCTGTGCCTCATGCCACTGCCCGCAACACCATCCTGGGCCTGGAAAAACAAGTCCTTTGGAGACATGGTACCCCCTGAGAGAATTGAGTCAGACAATGGGACTCATTTCAAGAACAGCCTCATAAACACCTGGGCCAGAGAACACGGCATCGAGTGGGTGTACCACATTCCTTATCACACACCAGCAGCTGGGAAAGTGGAATGGTGCAATGGACTGCTTAAAACCACCTTGAAGGCACTGGGTGGGGGGACTTTCAAGAACTGGGAGATTAATCTACCAAAGGCCACATGGTTAGTGAACACACGAGGTTCTACTAATCGAGCAGGCCCTGCCCAGTCTGAGCCCTTGAGAACACCAGATGGAGATAAAGTTGCAGTGGTGCACATGAGAGGTATGCTAGGAAAAACTGTTTGGGTGAACCCTGCCTCCAGCAAAGACAATCCAATTCGTGGGGTGGTTTTCACTCAAGGGCCAGGGTGTACCTGGTGGGTGATGCAAAGGGATGGAAAGAATCGATGCATACCCCAAGGAGACCTTGTTTTATGGTGAACTACCTACAATACTGTGCCTGTATCTGTAACTGTATGGATGTCTATAATTTGAAGATTTTAATTTGATGTAGCATGATGGTAGGGGAAAATTCGGGGTGGATAATGTTGGGGGTTGGTTCTCTCCCTTTTCCCTCTGTGGAATTTTCCCCATTGTCATGCTAAGATGCCTGTTGACTAAGCCCTGGTAGCAGGAAAGAAGGGAGGGAAGAAGGAAACGCCTCGATATTCAAACAGCCAAAAGAAGAAACGGAAAACTCTGGCTTGGCCCATTTCCCCGTGGAGTTCGGACGAGAAGGATGATCGCCGCCTCGGGCTCATCGCTGCCATCCCAGCACCGGGTGCAATCCTCACTACTGTTGGACCCTGCCCTGCTCCCTTCTCTCTGTAACCTGCCACCATCCAGCACTCTGCTGAGCTTTGGGACCCACACCGTGAGCGGAGGGCTCTCTCTCCATCTCTCTCTCCCCCTGGGACAGCTCTGCCATAACCCCCAGCCCTCCTGCGGCTCTGCAGGACCTGCCCGCCCCCAGCACCGGGAACTGCAGCTCAGGGAAAAGGTGCCTGCAGCCAAAAAACACTGGGACTGAGTTACTGTTCTGTTTGTGGGTAATTTCATAGCTGTTGTTGTTCTTATTTGTTTTGTTAGATATACTAGTAAAGAACTGTTATTCTTACCCCCATATCTTTGCCTGAAAGCTCCCTTAATTTCAAAATCATAATAATCTGTAGAAAGGAAAGATCACATTTTTCAGTTCAAAGGGAGGCTTCTGCTTTTCTTAGCAAACACCTGTCTTTCAAACTAGGACAGGATCTTTTTCAAGAGGGGAAATAATCAGTTTTCTCCTGACTTCACTTTTTTTTTTTTCATTAATAACAGCTGCCCAGGATCTGCCATTATGAAACACCTCCCACCTTCACAGCCTTCCCAAAGCTGTGCTTGTGAGCCATGTTAAAGTCATGGGGTATTACTTTTAAGGATGAGCTACTTAAAGGCAAAAGTTCTTTTCAGCTCACTTCTCTCTGTTCCCTCTTCATTCCCAGGAACAGAGATCCCCCTTTTCTTCCCCTCAGGGGAAAGGATCTTCCAAACACTTTACACCTCACCCCCCCCTCCCCCCTGCCACCCATGTCTTTCTCCATAGTTTAAGGGAATTCTTTACTGTAGTCCACCCCACCCCATAACATACAAAAAGCTATTTCAGCCAACCTTGATGGCATCTCCTCATTCTCCTTCCATCTAGAAACCTAGCTTTTGCTTCACTCACTTTGGTGTATCCTTTCTGTTCCTATTCCTCTCACCCAGGAAAGGGTGGAAAGTCTGTAAGTCGTATCTGAGCATTGGTAAAAAACTTAAAATCTCCCCCAGAAGTTGCAGGGGCTGTGCCAGGCCATGCCGGAGCTGTGTCAGGATCTCAGGGTGCCCAGGCCACGCCGGAGGGGCAGGACGAAAACCGCAGAGTCCACGCAGAGGAGAAATGGGTGCCAAGGCCGTGTGTCCATGGCTTTCCCCCGGCGCTGCCCGCCCCCAGCTCCAGCCGCAGCCCGGGGGTTCTCCCTCTGCCCTGCCCAGCACACAAAGCCCTGGGGGCTCTCCCGAACCGGGCCCGGCTGCCTCCCCCCAGCCCGTGAGGGCGGCCGGGCGGGCTCGGCCACCCCAGGGCTGCTCCGAGCCGGGGCAGGGCAGGGCCCCCCGAGACACGGCCACAGCGGGGACAGCGAGGGTCTCAGCAATGGGCTTTTCTCTTGTTTTTTTGGCTATCAGGGCCCCTGGTTACAAACGGGGCCCAGCAGCCTCCCGAGCTCAGCCCTGCCTGGCCCCACATGAGAGGGGCCCGGGCCAGGTCGGTGTTACCTTGTGAGAGGCTGGAAATTCAAGAGAGCTTTCCCGGGCTTTACTTGCTTCAAATGTGATTCATGGAGCGAACCGACTTTTCCAATTGGTTTCTCAGGCTGTCAACAACTAAACCAGCCTCCAATTGGTCCCATTAATTCACAGAGGAAGTTCTCATGGAGAAAAACTTCCTAGTATCCCCTCCCTTCAGGTGCTTTCAAGGTAAAATTAGCACACCTGTTCTCTTCAAAACCTTCATAAATTATTTGGATGTAGGACAGGAAGGGATACTATGCAAGTTAGCAAAAGATACTAGAAGATTCAGTTTTAAATGGTATTTTTATTTGACGTGATAGCATTTTATATAACATCAAGGGTTTGTATTTAAGGAAGAAAGTCAAATCGTTATATCAGTATAAAATAATGAACTGAAAAGTGTTGATTTTTTTTTTTTTTTTTTTTTTTTTTTTTTTTTTTTTTTTTTCCAAGGAGATAATAACAGCACACAGACTGTAATGGAAAAGTCCAGTGTGGTATTTTTGGAATGAAAGACCACATGGTTCTACCAAAATGGCTACAAATCATTAGTAAAATAATGGAGAGTAAGATACCTTAGCTTCTAAATTAAATGTTTAATATAAGTGTCCTGAATATTGCTGGTCGTACACTAAGAGATACCAGTTTCCTATATGTTTCCCTAGCCACAAATATAAATTACATCATCTAAGTGTAACTCAGTAAAGGAAGAAACTCTTCCACCTCTGCGAAACAAAAGAGCAGCAAGAAACGGTTCATTGTCCTGAAACACACCTCTTTTATCTCATGTGCATCTTGAAACTTAATCTTCATCAGTGACTTCCCTAATCCCTCATCTAACTGCCCAACTCACAGCTTTGTTCTCCTTTTCAGTTTTAAACTTCAAAAAAAGCAAAGTTAAATCAACAGGGCTGACACATGCTAAAACACTTCTCCTGCAATATTTATTTCTTTTCTGTTTGTGAAGAGAGCTCAGTGTTAGCCTGGGGAATCTGTTGTCAGCCTGCTGTGTCTGTTTGGTGTGCATTTGCCACGGAAGCTCTGCCAGTTTTTTTATTGAATACGGTTAATCTCTGGATGCCACAGTCATGATCACTGAAGTAAGGTCAGGAAGCAAATGTCAGAGGCTTTATTCTGTGATGCAGCATCTGGCAAAGAAGTTAATTGTTATGGTTGAAAAACACTTTTGGTGTGTGTTTGAAATATATCTATTCTATTTAGATACACCGGTCTTCATCACTTCTTGCCATATCAGAGTGCAGCTGACAGAATACCCGTGGTTTATAAAGGCTGTACAGAGAAGCAGAAAGATACAAGATAATGCTTGTAGCAGTATCTGATGAACTACAAACAAACAACAACAAAAAAACTACCTGATAATAATGAATCAACAAATATTCTTCAGAAATCTCAAAACAGCCTGAAACTTCACAAGGAATGGAAACGTTTTGTTTGTTTAGTAGGTTCTCCTGGATAATAGGATTCTTTATGTCTTTGGAAAATACTATAATGTCTGATGTAACTGCTTACATACTTGCTATGTACAGAATGCTAATAATTTATTGCAATTGAACTTGGGACCACCAGGATAAATGAAAATAACAATCTTCATTCTATAAGGTAAAGACAAACTTCTGTACTTCAGAGCTATAGAGAAATGTTTTGTGTGACTCAGAAATAAAAGATAATACATTTCTTACCTTGAGCAAAGTTAATACCAGACTGCCTGTGGCTTGATTGTGCAAGTTTGGCAGATGGTAGGAAGTGCTGCATATGAAAATTCCAGGAGATGTTGGCGGTCGTCCAATAATTTTGCCATGGAGGGTGGTGTAAAAGAGGTGTAAAAGAGGAATTACTACCGGTACCAGGTTCAGAAATAATGATGTGATATAACACATCTTCCTCAACAATTAACTTTGCAGCTTACCCCTGTCCTGGGCTAATAGGCTATAACTCAGCATAGGCTATATATAGGCTATAGCTCAATATATGCTCCTTCCAAGCCATAAACAGGAACTAGACAAAACATGAACTATTAGGCATAAGGAAAACAACTTTTTCACAAAACAGACTTGTCCAGCATGTGATTATTTCTTGCAAAGTATGCACTTAGACTTCCATAATGGATTTTTTTTCTTGAACTCCACTGTTAGAGCTTGTTCTCCCTGTTGCTGGATGTGCTCCAGATGGTAACATTGCCATTTGTTGCTATGGAAATCAATGCCAGAGGTTGCAGGACTAGTGAGAGTGTGCTGGGTAAATCACTTAATGGAACATGACATTGTCAGACATCTATTATCTTTCATTTATGGCAGTTTAATTTTCTCTCTTACTTTTCTGGGCTGCTGCTACTTACTGATTAATAGCCCTGGTACAAGTATTTTTTAATGTATTGTGGCTTTATTGCAAACCTTTACCCCTGTATTATTCAGATGCTTTTAACCCTGGTTTAAAAGTGGACATTACAAGGAATGGACTCCCATCTTACAAGACTCTGTGGACTTTGTATGAGCTAAATTTTATCTGGCAAATCTGTTGGGGGAAAGTACACGTACTCCAGAAAAATAGGTAACTAGTGTGTGAAGCTTATATATTGTAAACTAAGTTAGGCTATTATATTAATTATATTGACACAGAAATTTAATTTAAATTTTCACTTGCCCTTCAATTCTATATATAATACAATAAAACAGGACTAAAGGTTAGTGATAATAGTGTAGGGTAACAAGGAAAAAGAGGCATGAGCTTTTAAGTTCTGTCTAAAATTTTGTAAGTGATATTTGAAGATGGATCCTGGTTTCTACAAAACAAAAAGATCTTAACTGGAAAAAGAACAGACATGAGCAATTTTAATAACATTTGTATGTTTATTTTTAAGAGAAAAAACAATATTTTTTTTTTCTTTAGCAGAAGCTAGAAGCTAGAAAGCTTAGATGTATGAGAGATCTGAGAAGTATTCTTCAGAATTAGAAGTTTTCCTTTTTGCTCCTTTTCTTGTTCATTCTTCATCTTCAAGGCCATGTTCTCTGTGGGGAAAAGTGTTGGAGTGACACTAAAATAAGCTCTTCTGATCTGCTTCACAGCTAAGAAGCTGACTGCTATTAATCTTTGACTTCAAAACAAGAAACAACTATATCTGCTGTCACCTAGGAAGTACAAAAGCATCATTTTATGTGTACTGTAGAATTTTACTGCACTAGTCAACCATTACAATGTCTGGAATAAAGACATAGCCCTTAAAATTTGCATTTTAATTGATATTAAATATTTCTTATACATCAGCTCTGAATAAATCACTCAATATCATGAGTAATTATTCTCATTAATCTCTCTCTCTCCCCCTACTTCTTCTCAAAATATATTGTAATCTTCATGTAAAAATCCGATGAAAACCTTGACAAGTGCCTTATTCTATTTGGATATTCCAAAGTTGGCAAATGCTTTATTCTATCTGGATGTTCTAAAGTTTGCAAGTAAAAATTATTTTTCATTGAAGCTCCTGAGAACTTGGGTTTTTTCTGCCACACACTCCCCATGGTATATACAACTATCTTCCTCTGAATCCATTGCATGGGATGGGACAAATACAAAGCAGAAAATCTCCAACTGGGAAATAAGCCAGGCCAACTAGAGCAACAATAGCTGTCCCTAGCTGACTCTCAAAATGAGAACCAGAAAGCCAACTGCCTCAAGTGGCAGCCTTTCATGCATCCTAGGGAACAATCAGGAGGAATTGGAGCTCTGTGCCCAGTCAGAAAGTTATAATATTGTAGGAATAACTGAAACATGGTGGGACAACTCACCTGGTTGGTGGATCATGGTGGATGTCTCTAGGCTGCTTCCTAAAGAGAGAGGGGGAAGAAGAAGAGGAAGAGGAGGAGTCAAAGCAATTCTCTGTGTTAAGGAGAGCCTTAAGTGTCTAGAAGTAAACTGCAGCAACTGTAAAACCCTGACTGGATGTCTATGGTTCAAGATCAGGGGGGATCTTACCGTGGGCATCTGATTCCAAACCAAGGTGATACACCCAAGAATGTAATAATTGTGTCACTTAAGCAAGTTTAGAGTCAACAGAACCTGGTTCTTATGGTGACTTCAACCACCCAGAAAAATCTTGTCACCCACCAAGTTCCTGGAATGCGCAGAACGCTGCTTCCTCATACACATTAGATATGCCAATGAGGAATGAGTTGCCACTGGACTTCCTACTCCCAGACTAAGAGAGCTTGCTTTGTACTATCATGATTCGTGATGGCCTTGGCTGCACTGATTACTATATCTTGGAGTTTGGGATCCTGCTGAGCCTGCTGAAGGAGAGAGCCAAGACAAAGAGTATAGATTTTAGAAGAGCAAGTTTCAGCTTTCTCAGAGCTCAGCTGAGAGGGATTCTGTCAGAATCTTCCATAGACTATAAAGCAGCTAGCGAGTGCTGGGAGTTTTTGAAGAACTCTCCTGGAAGCACAAAAACTGTTCGTCATCTTTAGAAATAAAATGGAGCAAGAGATCCCTTTGATTTAACTGTGAGCTTCTGAGTCTGCTAAAACTTCTCTAAAAAGAGAAGTGTACCATACATGGGAGAGCAAATACCTGTTGAGAGCTACAAGGCATTTCCAGAGCATACAAACATGAAGTTAGAATTCAGATTGAATTAAAATTAGTCAGAGATGTCAAAAACTACAAGAAGGTTCTTCAAGGTTGTAAACCATAATAAGAAGCAGGAGGAAAATATTAGCCTGCTGACAAAAGGGAGAGGGGAATTTGTTCCCAACAACACTGAAAATGCAGTTTTTCAATGCATTCTTCGTCTCTGCCTTTATCAGTACTATAGGCCTCCCAACCTTGGGAACAAAAATCCAGCATGTGTGAATAGAGCACCTTCAGTGAAGAGTTGGTGTGTGAACTACTACAAAATAATTCTTCCCTAGCAGGTAAATTACATTTAAAAAATCAAGGAAAAATATTTTATCAAGATGATGCATATCTTAAAATAAAATACTTAATGTTTTCAATAAAAATCAATTATCTGAAGTAAGCTTTACAAAATTGGATGAAGTACTCATAAATATAAATTGAATTAAGTAGTCTGCCCTCAAATTTATGCTTACCAAATATCTCAAAAACAATTCAGCAGTTCTGCCCTGAAACAGTCTGAGACTAACCTGATAAAGCAGGAAGTATTCAAATACCTACTTCTTCCCTATGTTGTATTTTAAAAAACAAACAACAAGAAAGCCCTTTTATTAATTCAGTAGTTGAATTATCAGTGTTTTAGTTTTCTTGGGTGTGTTTTTATTCTGATGTTAAAGAAAACAGAGACCTTTGATTTACCATATGTGTTTCAGTGGATGCTTCTTTCATCAGAAACATTGTTTTCCAATGTTTGCCAATGCTAATTCAGTCCAAAAAACAAGAAAAAAAACCCCAAAATCATTATTGAAACTGACAGGTTACAGTTGATCTATAAAGCAAAAGAAACAGATGAGTTCTGATACAATGATAAAGCAAAAAATGAGGTAAATAGTAGTCAGATTGCTAGGTTGCTTATCTTGGCTGTCTGTGGGAGTAGGCATGGGTGTTCTGTTTTCCAGTAGACCTAACAAAAAGGTGAGTTTTAGTGGTAAAACTGGAAGAAATCACTGAATTATCTGTAATGATAACTCTCTCCAGCACGTGTAAAAAATTCAAAATGGAGGATGAAATTTAATTATAGTATTTTGTTAGGGAAGATGTCAACTTCAAGGTTTGTTCGAAAGTAAAAGGGGAAGATTGGCTGTTAGGAAAGATATGTTTTTAACAGAGTTGTGCAATGAGAAATATAAGTAAAAGAGGCAATGATGTTGAGGAATGAATCTTGTGGAGGTTCATCAACTGCAGCAGCTGCCAGACTTCTTTGTGAAGACTTCATTGAGTGGTGTTGTCCCACATTCCTCCAAAATCTTAATCATTCTGCTGAAACATGTGGTTTTGATTAAACAGGCATACTTCCTACTTGTAGTTAGAAGAATTCTAGTCTATATGAAAATCACAATGAAGATTGTTGGTTCTTGTTTTATTTGTGTATCTGGAGCAGTTTTTTAGGTATACAAAACTCCAAAGAATGTAATTTTCTTTCCAACATAGATGAAGACCAGCATAATTGTTTAGTTTCAAGACAAAACTAAGTCACAAAATAATTTTCTGGCTCAGTTCTACCTCAAAACTTGGAAGCATTTCTTTTCCCATGTTTTTGATCCAATTGCTTTTCTTATGTTTTGATGCAATTGTATTTCCATATGTTCTATCATTCCAAGTGTAACAACAAAAAAGAAATCAATCAACAAACAACAAAAAGAAATCTAACAGACAGTACAAGGATCTTTTAGCATTGTTTTCCTGCCTAGCATGATATATTAGTGCTTAAATTAGCAGCTGAATATTAGTTCCTTCAAGAAAAGATCTTTGGGTTTATATAAATCAGTGCTTTTCCAACTAGAAGATTCTGGTTTATGTTTTGACAGCTGCAACTGGCTTTTTGAAGACTTGACAAGTGAAAAGATGAGAAATCTAGAAAAAAAAAATTGAAGGGCTATGGTTTTGATTACTTATTTTTGCTAGCAAACTTCAGACTATAGCACTTCATGCATCATCTGTGGGTTCTTGTTTTCTCACTGAGCTCATCTTAATTAAGCATTTGGAACCCATCCTTATTGCATGCCTTTGTGTATTTTCTTTGAGCTAAAATTGAGAATAACTTTGGATTTTCCACCAAATGTTTGGATTTGGCATGCTGTCTCTTTTTGTATGTAAAAGATTTCTCTCCCCTTAGGACAGGTTTTTCCTTGAACAAATATCAGGCTGAAATGCAAGATTTCAGTGGCAGGAGTTTTTGTTTCCCCCTTTCCCTACCAAAAATCCTGGGAACATACCATGAAAGCATAGAAGAGCATTATTATTAATTTTTATTTTAAAGTAGAGCACAGGTATTTCATTATTCCTCTCTTTTTGTAAAGCTCAGGACTTGAATTACATCCCTGTATTATAAACCCTACAAGATGAAACTCTCTATGATAGGAAATATGCTTTGCTCACAGGTTTTCTCCTAACAAGGAATAATAGAACACATATATAGAATAGAACACTTATGCTTTCTATAGGGCACTATACTTCAGTGCTGTTAAGCCAAAGGCAAATATTCAGACATCAGGAAACCTGAGTGAATATTTTCCATCCTACCTTCTCCTTTTAAAGTTATCCACTTCAGACCAGTTTTAGTTACGACAGAATTTTCTTTATTTCTCTTTTTTGTGAGTAGTCTCTCTTCTGGAGGCTATCTCAATAATGAAACAGTGACTCATAGTGTTAACTAGAAAGGAGGAGAAAATGGTGTTTGATGGTCTTTGAATATTTCCATACATTCTTTGCAAATAAATTACTGTAAGAACATAAGTACATCTAGTGTTCTCAATGTTGCTTTAGTATATGCATCCAGTTTGCTTTTTTAAACTATTCTTTCTCAGTTCTCTTCCTTCTCTTAAATTCATTTTTGGAATACCAGGATGAAGACCAGACTTCTGTTGTACGAAAATGAAAAAAAAATATTTTTTACAAGTTGTATCAGTAACAGGAATTTATAGTATGAATTTTGCTATCTTGATATTTGAATTTCCCCTGTGGACATGTTTTTGTTTGTTTGTTTGTTGTTTCTTTTGGTTTGGTGTTTTGGTTGTTTGTTTGGTTTCTTGGTTTTGCTTTTACATAACTTTTTCTTTTACTTTTTTTTTACTTTGACATATGTGTCAGCAGTTCCAAATAAGACACAGTTTCTGTTTTCAGGGACTAGTTTAAAGAGAATCCATTAAGTACTCTATGAAATTTGCCACTTTCTGAAAATTACCACTAATTGTAAACAGAAATATAAAGAGAGTACTGTAATTCTTTTGGTCTCCATGTATATTAAATCAGACTGAGGGATAAACCCTTGAGATGCAGAACTACTCTTTATATAGGCTACTAAGTTATTTTTTATTATTTCTTAAATAAGCAATTCAGGAATAAAATAAAGCTCAATATTGCAACTTTATACCTTGTTTTATAGCTAAAAGAATATGTTTTCTTCTTGAAAAATATAACCATGGATTTTTATACAGTTGACATACACTTGTAAGGACATAAAAAGAATGAGCCATTCTCTCTGGGTACAGGAGACCCAGAAAAGCCAAATATAACTGTTCTCAACTAACATAAAAACAGTCAAGGGGGTGGGGAAATTGACGTAATAGAAAACACTGAAGTAGCTAAATTTGAATGAAGGCTTGGCTGAGGAATTGCTACCAGTGAAGGTCAGGATCAGAAACATCTGAGGAAAATAAACACTGTGTGTGGAGAAGAGATCCATAGTGCAAACTGCAAATCTTTTTCTTTCCCAAAAGCAAAACTGAGAGCAATGTGATAATATTGAGAGAGTATCATAGAAGGCTTCCACAGTAAGCAATGAGAGACTGCAAAATAATCTCTCAAAAACAAAACCAAAAAGTTTATTGTACAATATACAAGTAGTAGATTTAAAAAAAATAATTATGGTGGGTGCTGTAGGGAAATAATCCTATATGTGATAGAGGATCAAAAGCAGAACAAATCCAAGGACATAAACTAAAATACAACAAATTTCCATCTCAATATGAGGAACAAATTTTTACAGTGAGGGTGGCAGAACAGTGGAACAGGCTGCCCTGGGAGCTCATGGAATGTCTTCAGGGAGACATTCCAAATATAGCTGGATGAGTTCCTGTGTAATCTCTCCAGGTAACCCTCCCTTGGCAGGGGAGTTGGACTGGATGATCTCCAGAGGTCCTTTGCAGTCCTAAAAGTTCTGTGAATCTGTGTATGCCCCTTTGGTCAGTTGGGTCACCTGTCCTGGCTGTGTCTCTTGGCAACCTCCAGCCCTCTCACCAGCGTGGCCATATGAAAAGCAGAAAAGGCCCTGGCTCTGTGTAAGCCCTGCACAGCAATAGCAAAAACATCTCTATATTATCAACCCTGTATTCAGAAAAATCCAAAACACAACCCCATACCAACTACTGTGAAAAAAAATTCATTCTACCCCAGCCAAAACCAGCATACCATGCCCATTTAAAATACTTATATATGAAAGCACATTCTGACATCTATGCAAGAAAGAACACCTAAAAGTCAAAATAAAAGTTAATTGATCACATCTACTGGAAAAACAACTTTAATATTTTTTTAATATTTTTTACTCTACATAATATTTTGTTGTCCAAGCAC
Source organism: Cinclus cinclus (assembly GCF_963662255.1). NCBI lineage: Eukaryota > Metazoa > Chordata > Aves > Passeriformes > Cinclidae > Cinclus > Cinclus cinclus. The sequence continues at coordinate 84,896,539 of NC_085046.1, read as the reverse complement.
ACATTGCTTCTTCTGATGTATTCTGTTGTCCTAGTCTGTGATGTCAGACTATGAAAGATTGTGAACTCTGTGCTTTATATATCAGAAATAGCTATGTATCAGTAGTGAGTGAAGGGGGAGGTTTGTAATATGGAATGTGGATTGTCAAATAATGCCTTGTTTTCCCCACGCTTTGAATCCAAATATGTGTACCGGTAATTTGGGGTACATAAAAGTGTTGGTGAATAAATGATTTGAAACTTTCAAATATTTCCTGAGATTATCAACTGCAGGGCTGTTATCAGTAATTTTCAGATGGTACCTTTTGCTCAACCTGAAGTAATTCAATTTAATTAGCACTGTGTGCACTATTAAATTGATTTTGGATTTGCTATACATAGACTGTTTATACAAGACTGCTATAGAAATCTTACTGAATCTATTCTGGAAAGTTCAAATTGTAAGAAATGTTTGCAGACTCATTTTATTGCACCATGGCAAGGAAACCATTGTGTTTTCATGCTGCACAGATCCCAGTTCCCATTTACTCTGTATGAGTTTACTCGTGCTGACCATACACAGCTGTTGTAGCTCCTGAAGGGCATTTTGGGATTGATTAACCATCTGCTGATTCTCACTGTAACAGCTCAGTGACAACAGCATGAAGGAATTTACTTTAGATAATCTGCAAAGATGTGGACACTGCAAGTACTCTTTTTCCAGCAGTTGCTCTGATTGGTATTCTGGCTACTGCCATTGTGTAATAGGATTTGGATTCAATCTGAATTTTGTAAGTCTATCTATATGGGGTCTGTGTAGAGCATTTAACTTGCAGGTTTTAAAAAAAAAGCTTGATTTTCAGTATTAGAGATCGTTGCATCTTTATGCAACATTATCAAAACAAAAATTGATTAAAATATGTTGCATATTAATACAAGGAAAAACTATATTTGGAATTTATTAGGATATTTGTGAAGTTAACCCTTCATAATTTCACAGGGTGAAAAAGTCTAAAAATGCAAGGATATATTTTTTAATTGAAGCAGAGTCAAAGTGCTAATTTGGAAGGAAAATAGGGGGGAAAAAAACCCCAGACAACCCAAAGATAGCTGTTGTGTTACCATGTAACTGGAGAATTGATAATTCTCATGACTTATTCCAAATAAGATAAATATTCATTTTAAATGAGAGCTGGACATATGGTGCAAAGTTTCTCATGCTGAGTGCAACATAGCTGGCCAAAATCTGCAATGTTTCATGAAGTTAGAAATATGTTCATTTTGGCAAATATGTTTTGACTACTTTCCCCTCTCTCTGTTTCAAAAACACAGTATTTCAACTGGAATCATGGAGGTGACCTAATATTTTAAATACACTTTATTCTTTCTAATGCATAGATACGCATTTCAGAATCATAAAAAAAAAGATACAGAATATCCTAAACAGCATGCACTGTGGAAAGGTTAGTGATGACTGAAAACTGTACACTAAGTATGTTGCATTTAACAATATTATTGATAATAACTATCTTTTTCTAAAACAAACAATTTATAATTTCAAATTAACTGAGCAGTAGAGTAACGCTTTAAATTCTGTAATTTGTTATGCAAAAAGAAATTGATTTAGACAAACATGTAGAGTTTGGGTAAAATTATTATGGCATAATAGGATTTAAAAATTAAAGTTCACCAGACTCACAGGTCAAAGATGCAATAATTGAAACCTCTTGTCTTTAGTGCCATTAATGTCACTCTTGACACCGATGACTTTCATTCCCACAAAGGCAAAACTGATAATAGAGAAAAGTACAACTGTCTTCTAATATTTTTAGGGCTTTTCTATTCCTGTGTCTTCTGGTTTATTAAGATGCTATGTGTCTACAAACATACAGGTTAAACATCTCAGTATGAATTGTGAACTGGGTATCTAACAGGAGATGGAGCAGCATAGTTCCATTTTATTGAACTGGTGCTTGAAGTGGATGGAGTAAGCAAGCATTAAGAAAAGTACTCCTCTGTAGCTGGGATTCTGCCAGGGAATTTGATATGTCACAGTGCAACCCAACCTGAAATGTGACTGTATCTTTTGATAAACTACAGCACACCTTTGGAAAAGAGCAATGTCAATAATGGGTCCATCCATTTGTTGCAACCTTGCTACTCCTGTAGAGAGAGGGAGTTACAGTACTTCCTGATTTGTTTCATGACTATATATAGAAGTTGCTGCCAAATCACCTTTTGCCCAACTTACTTTCATAGAGTAAGTGCAAATTTCCTAACTCCATTTTCAAATGGTGGGGTTCTTTCTATATCATAATTTCAAACCATGTTTCCTTACTTCTAACAAGATCTGCTTCCAACTTTGCATCTCATTTTCCTAGCTACATTATCCAAAATTAAATTCTCTTGCTAGATACTCAAAATTTGGTGGGTTTGATCACCCAATCACAAGTGCTGCACTGCTTGATTTAAACTCTAGTGAGGGCTAGTTGTAAAGAACTTTTTGTTCTCATTTGTGCTTATAGAAGCAAAATGTCCCAGCTGCTTCAGTGAGATTCCATGTAGTTGCATAGTCATCCAAAGAGTTTATAGGCCATGAAAAACAATCACAATCACACAGTCTAAACTCATGACACTGTCAAAGCTGAGAGAGGAGTAAAAATTGTCCATTAGAATCTTATAATCACAGAATATCTTAAGCTGGAATAAGGATCCAACTTCTTTCTCCTCACAAGACTGTCTAAAACTGAACCATATGACTAAAAGCATTGTCCAGGTGCTTCTTGAGATTTGACAGGACTGGCATTTTGACTACTTCTCCAGGGAGTCTCTTCAGTCTCAGTGAAGAACCATTTCCTAATGCCCCATCTGAAGTACCTTTGATGAAGTTTCATTTGTGTTCTATTGCTTATCAAGAGAGAGCATAGATTGGTGCCTGGCCCTCCACTGCCATCACTGGGGAGGTTGTAGACTGCAGGAGGATGCTACTCATCCTTTTCCAAGCTGAACAAAGCAAGTGACATCAGCTGCCCCCTGAAAGTCTTGCTCTTGAGGCTTTCCATCATTTTGGTCACCCTTCTTTGGATGCCCTCTAACAGCTTTTTACCCTTTTTCTGTTGTGACACCCAGAAGTGTACACAGGGTTTGAGGTAAACCCACATCTGCCCCAGCACCTCCCTTGCCTGGCTGGTGACGCTGTGCCTGATGTTCCCCAGGACAGGGTTGGCCTTCCTGGATGCCAAGGCACTGCTGGCTCATGTTCAGCTTGCCATTGACCAGCTCCCCCTCTTCCCTTTCCACGGCACTTCTTTCTAGCATCTTATTCCCCAGTCTGCCCATACATCCAGGCTTGCACCATCCCAGGTGCAGAACACAGAACTTGGCTCTTGTTAAATGAGGTTTGGCTGATGATTGCTCATCTCTTTAGTCTGTCCAGATCTCTCTGAAGGGCCTCTCTGCCCTTGAGATGGGCCATTATCTTCACCAGTGTTTGATTTCAGTTTGTTATAGTACCTTTAATGTTGTTCTTTATTATTATTTATCATCTAATCATTCTCACAGAAGTAATATCTTCTGCATTTTCTTCTCTTAGATGTGCATCTCGATTTCAAACTTGTAGAATGTTCCATATCTGTTTTGGGAGAGGAAGGGGGAAATTTTTTGGAACTGGACAACATTTTTGCTATTTGGATGATGGTAGCCTATTAAGATAGTTTGTGCTTCATACTGTTCTCCTGAATTTCCTTGCAGGAAATGATGAGTTTTTGTGTACATTTCTGTTTTCTTGTATAAATATGTTTGCAGCCATGAGATTTTGATGTAGTAAACATTTAAAATAAAACAGCCTCAGATTCTCCAGCAAGCAGAGAAATAACCAATATGCTGTTACATAGTTTGATTTCTTTCTCTTCTGTTCTGACTAATGCAAATATTGTAAATGATAGAGCAATTTCAATAATTGCAAAGTCTGTAAGTGATAAGTAATACACTTATATTTTAACAACTGCTCCCTGTTTTTGCTCTATATTTTAAAGAAAAGGGTCTGTATTGATTTTTGTTATGCTTGTTGAAGGCATAAATGATTTTCAAAGTTGCAAAGGCAGTAATAGAAAAGGGTTACATTCACTAAAGAAAGACTGTTACTACTACAGTTTGGAGCTTTTGCTGAAAGGAGATTTTGCTACTGAAATTAGACATGACAAATTCTCAGAGATTAATGGTGTTGTTTCAAAACATAAATGACTAGTTCAGAAGGAGCCAAGAAACCCTGATAAGCTTCAATTTTTATCAGTGCTGGAGAGTGAAATACACATCTTTCCTGGCTTTTGTTAAGCTGTGGTAGTTTAAAACTGTGCCAATAAGATAGTACATCATAGAAGACTTAAATTCTTTCTTCTAAAATGTGCAGAGATTTGATGTAATTTGGCATTCTCTGAAAACAGTGGGAATTTTTCAATAAGAACAGGGTTAGTTGTATATGGAATAACTTTGAAAATCCCCACAGTTGCTTTTATCCTTTTTTAAATGTTTTTGTACTTTAGAAGGAATGTGAGATATCAAAACATAGTATTTTTATCTTGGTTCAAATGTATGTAAACAAGTGTTTTATTAATTAGTGCTAAAGTGATATAAATTCTCCTGTTTTTCTCCTGTTCTACATACAATGTAGTTGTATTAGAATTCATACTTGTTAACTTGGCCTTTAAGGAAGAAATTTATAGCAAATGTGGTGTCCCATGACATGTATCTAATTCAGCAAAAAGCCTTAGAGTGACCTGAAAATTCAGTCACAAGAAAGAACATACTTACAGTCAGCTTAGTGTTTGTCAATAGTAAAATCTGTCCAGGTCACACTTGCACATGATTACAGTGTGATACTTTTCTCCAAAGTATACGCAAACCATTCTAACACCCACTGTCACTTGCTTTTCTCTCTTCCTGTTCTTTTATTTCTCTGAAGCTCGACCACTTTTCTAGGTTTTCTAAATTCTCTTTCAATTCATATTTTCGTTTAGATTTCCTTCAGTGTTAGGCAATGTTGTTAACCTTTTTTTTATATTGACGGTGTGGCACTGCCTTATTCATCATGCTCCTGGACACTTTCCAAGAAAAACTGATCAGCAGCCTGATGACCCAGGAGTCAGCATGCCTTCCTGTGCCATTGCCAAGTTGCAGCAAAGTCTGAGCTGACTTCAGAAGCTCAGCTGCAGTTTCTGACAGCACTTGTCATTTTGGAATTTCATAAATACACTGGCTCAGTTAATATATGAGATTCTGAAGTGGAAGATTAAGTCTGATGGAACCTAAGAATAACTGTATCGTGTTATAGGGGTTATCTTCTTCCAGGGAAATTAGGTCCAATTATCTGTTTCCATTGGCTTGATCTTTCAACTTAATTCTTAGAAATGTAGTCTGGTTTAGTCTTGACTAACTTAATTCTTTTGTAAGTCTCAATTGCCTTTATTGTTGTCTCTGTTCTTGTCCTATAGAGAAGCTTCTCAAAAAACTCCTCAAATCAGTACATTGGATGTCACCCTGGAGAATTCACCTTTTTTTTTTTTCTGACCCATTTTGCTAGCAACAGCTGCTTCTCCATGCAGTACCAAACACAGGAGCACAAAACACACTGAAAGAAATGTTCAATAGGGAGTGGAGACCTAAATGATCAAACCACGCTTTTATGTTCTATGGCAATTCTTGTTTCTGTGCTCAGTTTGTCATATATTATAATATAATCTGAACTAAAATAGCCCTGGGGCTTCCATTAATGTTTTATTCATAATATGCCAGATACAACACAAAGATTTTTTTTCTCCTCTGCTAGAACTGTATCAGTAGCTGCAGTACTACACAAAAGAAGATCTTTAGTCTGTTTTATTTGTTTTCTTAAGATCTGAAATCTTCCATCACAATCTATACTTGGAAATATAAACTTCTTAAGTAAATTTTGTGAGGCTTCTGATATTTGCCTTTGTGTCTCCTCACTGCGTTATCATCTGTACTAGCATAGTAACAAGACAAAATCTTTCATGATACAGCCAACCATACCAGTATTTCTATGGAAAGCTCTTTTTGTATTTTTCGTTAATCATTTGCAGCTCCATTTTAGTGAGTGCTAGGTCTTGTCCTTGGGGTGGAGTGGCTGGAAAGCAGCCGAGTGGGAGACCTGGGGGTGCTCATCAGTAGCAGCTGAAGTGAGCCAGAGTGTGCCCAGGTGGTCAAGAAGGCCAGTGGCATCCTGGCTTGCATCAAAATCACTGTGTCTGGCAGGACCAGGGCAGTGACCGTCCCTCAATACTGGGCACTGGTGAGGCCACACCTTACATCCAGTGATCAGTTTCAAACCCCTCACTACAAGCAGGACATTGAGGTGCTGGAGAGAGTCCTGAAAAGGGCAACTGAGATGGTTAAGGGTCTAGAGCAGAGTTCATCATCTAAATATGATGAACTGACCACAGCCCCCATTCCCATCCTCCTGTACTGCTGAAGGCAGGGAAGGATAGACAAAATTGAGGGTGAAGTTGAGCCCAGGAAGAAGAGAAGAGTGGGAGAGAAGGTGTTGCCAAGCTTTGAACATACATCTTATTATCCTACTCTGAATTGATTTGCAGGAAATTAAATTAATTTCCCTACATTGACTCTTTTTGCTTATGACAGTAATTGGTGAATATCCTTATCTTGATGCACAAGCCTTTTGACATATTTTTTCTGCCTTGGTCATCTGAGGAATGACAGAGTGACTTTTGTGGATACCTGCTCTCCACCTACCACCCTAAAAGTTCCTGAAAGGAGGTTGTAGTGAGATGGGTGTTGGTCTTCTTTCTGATGTAAGAAGTGATAGGACAAGGATAGTTTTGTCAGGGCAGGTTTAGATTGAATATTAGGATAAATTTCTTTACTAAAAGGATTACCATTTATTGGAACAAGCTGTCCAGGGAAGTGGTTGGGTCACTATCCCTGGAGGTAATTGAAAAAGATATAAATGTGGCCCTTGGAGAGGTGTTTTAGGGTGGACTTGGCATTGCTGGGTTAACAGTTGGACTTGATGACCTTGGAGTTCTTTTTCAGCCTAATTTGGTCTATGATTCTAGAAAAGGAATTGCTAGAGGGACACAGGTTTCTGCAGAGTATTAGAGTCTTCATCCAACAATGTAGGGCTGGTAAAGCAGTTCAGATGTACGGGAGATGCTAAAGAGCTGGTAATGTGCTGCAGAAAATGTTATTAGAGATAGACATAGAATATAAATAAATGCTTTGATTTTCATTATCAATGCAAACATCTATGAAATAAGATCAGATCTGACCTTTCCACTAACTAAAACATAATTTTTACACGGATGGTCAAGCACACTTTAATATCAGTTCTTAAAAAATGAAATAGTTTTCAACTTTACTCAAAGACACTTTGGAATATGCTCGCTTCTACTCCAGAGCATGTTCCAGCTTTCTTTTTTCTTTTTTTTTTTTCCTACAAGAAATTAGGATGTCATAACCAACATAATGTAGAAGCTGCAATTATGACAAACAGTGACTGATATAATGATATGTGCTTTCTTAGCAGGATGAGTAATTTTGAACTTCAAGATTGGCAGTGTTCTCTGTTTTGCCTCCCAGATGAAAGTAAAGCTTGACTTGTGTTTCCTCTGTAACTGATATTGTCTTTCACCTTTCTTACTAGCTAGAAAAAAAAGAGGAATTTTAATCTCAGATAAGACACTATGTTTCTAGAAATCAGTTGCTTCAATGCCTGTACTGTCTTCTCTTTAAGAAGGTAGCAAACTTTTTTTTTTTATCAAATGTGTGAGGTGTTGTGTTTCAGTTCTACCAGTCTCTATGGTGATACAGATTTGTATTATGCTTGTCCCCCTGCTACCTGCCACCTTACCACTGAAGAAGTGCAGGCAGTGTACATATTCTTCAGGAATAATGAAAAAGCTGAGATCCTCCACTTCTGTCTACAAGAAGATTCTGGAACTCTTGAAGTTAATATTCTACCACATTCTAATTTCTTGATCCCACTTGTTTTCAGAATTAATGCATTTGAATATCTTTCATAATAAAGTTCATCACCTATATAAAATGATATAAATATGTAATTATTCTAGAAATGGTAAAAACCACTATTTTAACTGTACAGAAAGAGTGGTTACTGCAATCATATTTAAGTATTAGATATACATAACTGAGAATCATAAATGACCAGAGAACTGTAGACCTTCTCTGTCTTATCAACAGAATAACTCGTATATAAATTGCTACATACATGGATAGAACGTGTAATTTTCACTGCAAACACCTAGAAATAGATGCCTTCCTTGCTGGCAAAATATTGTTTCAGATGATTCCTAGGAAGTGGTTGTATGTGTGCTTGTCTCAACCTCTGGTCAATGTAATCCAAATCAATTAGGTTTCACTCAAATAATATAGAACTCCTCTAGATTTTGGATAAGAAGCTTTTTCCTCTTTGCTGTGGGATAAGAGCCAATGAGCAGCTAACTGTCAGGATTAGCTGATGTGCACTGAGACAACTTAAAAGGCAGTATTTTTGGGACTAACCCAACATACTGTGGATTTACTGAGACTTGAGATGTGTTATTGTACTCCATGGGCACTGTGTGTGTCTCTTATCTACTTTGCTGAGCAAGAAAACACCTAAAAGCAGAAACTCATTCAGTTGTTGTGCCCAAGTAACAAGCATAGTCTAATCACATACTCTTAACAGTCACATAATTCTGCTTTGACTAAGAGCCCCATTTGTTAAATGGCATGTCTTTTGCAGGTCTGCAGGTTCTTATCTCGCTTTCCAACTTCAGTTTGATATTCTTGATCTTTCAGCTTCGCTATTGTAGTAATGCACATGAGAACAGCTAAATGAGCTGTTCTTACATAGAACCATACAAAGTTTGTTTTATCAAATCAAAACAGGATAAACTTTTGAAAAAATTGTATTATCTCCTAATTGCTATAAGAAATGACAGTTTGAAAGTGGGTAAGCATGAAATAGTCCAATGAATAAGATTTTTGCAGGAAAAAATTGTTATAATGAGAAGTCGTGTATTACAACCATAAAATGTAAGCTTTGGACAGGTTAGGATTATTTAGCTTTCAAAATCTGAGCTAATAATAGCATGACATTAATCTAAATAAAACACACAGTAATCCTACAATGTTGTCTTTTATTTTCATAGAAATACCAAGTAGCTACATGCATGAACGATATGGAAGAAATGAGAAATCTAAGCATGTAAATGATTAGTTTTGGTACCGGACAGACTTCTATTTTTGAAGTCACAATGGATATATATATTTATATATAATCTATCTATATTTCTCTATATCTATCTATATATATATAATATATATATATTTATATGTATAATTTAAATCTATATATCTAATTTTAAACTAGTGGTTTGGTGGGGTTTTTTTTTATCTTCTACATGTGTGATTTGCCTACATTCTACTATGGTTTTCAACTCTTTATGACTGGTTTCTTTCAATTTTAGATATCAATAAGGACTCTTGTTTCAACATAAATAGAGGTTCTGTTTTCATGATGGTGTTCTCATTATGGGCAATTAGAAAAATCATATCAGATATAATGTTATTACTGATGCATAATGTAAGACTTATTTTTACCTTGATGCAGCTTTCAATTGCATGTACTGTCATTGTGCTTGACATACATATAAAATCTGAATTACATGTTTTCTTAAAATAACAGGAAACTATCTTATGACATTCTATTTCTCTCAAGATTACTGAACTGTCATAGATACTGTTGGTCTTCAATAAAACCTCAATAAATTAAAAAAAAAATTACATAAAGTAAAACTTGTTAAATACCTCTTTCTCCAAAAAGATTCTTCAATTACTAAAGCCAGGTGTCCATTTAGGATACTACTACAACAAACAGTGAAAGGTGAAAGCCTAGACTAGGAATTCCTGCTATACAAGTGGATAATTTATTTCTCAGTGATAGGTTCTCAGTGAATCTTAGTTGTTTAAGTCACTTGTCTTTTATGATCATATTAGGGTACAGCTAGTCACAATATGTATTTCATCAGTTTTGTTCTTTAACTCAAATGAAGTTTGAAGTTATTACAGTACATAGTATTTATCCCTCTTTCTCTTGCCACATCTGGTGAATCAGGGAGTTAATTAGTTTAAAAGAAATTGAAAATCATTATGATTAACTAATGTATAAATAGAAACGCAGACGTAATACTAATTAGTTTTCAAAACTTAGCTGTGTATCTCTAAATTTCAATAACTAGAGGGACCAAGTTTACATGAATGTATAAAGCTTCCTTGTGTGATTACAGCTGTCACATACATACACCTCAAATTATCCAGTCAGTGAAGGCTGTAAGCAGATAAATAATGCATATTATTGTCAGAGGTGTGGATAATTTCCTAGTACTATCTTCATGAGAAAGAGTGTAAACACCTTTGGTAATCATGCATGACAAATGTAAAACAACCCCCCAAAATGCAAATATACAGGTAGAAGTTTTATAGAGGTTAAGTTGATCAATGAATACATATTAGAATAGATAGCAAAGTTGCAGGGAGCAGAATAATGCATTAGAAGAGAAATTTTCCCTACAGAGAATAATTTTTGGCTGTGGAAGGGTTCAGGAAGCAGGCTTAGCAAAGCTATCACAAGGCATTATTAAGGGCATTTAGATTACATTAAGTAGGTAAATTTTTCATTCACAGAATGAATAAATATGTTTAGAGTACATGAACTTTTTTAGAGACCTTAAAAAGTCTCCCTAATAGACATTTGTAGAACTGGATGAAACTAATTAGGAAAACCAGGGGTAATTAATACCAGAGAAATTCTGCTTTTCTCTTCAACTCCTGCAGTAGTATAAAGTGTCACAATCTTTCTTTTTTGTTTCAAACTTGTTATTTATATGCCTCAGGGACTCTGGACGTTTCAGTGTATTTCCAGCCTGAAAGAAATCTAGAAGTGTCATGTTTGTGATTTCCCATCACATTTTATATGTCAATTTTAACTGTCTTTGTACTGACAATATTTGATATAAACTTTTATTGCTCTCTGTGCACCATCAAGATTGGATTGAATGCCTTTGAGCATTTTATGACATTTCATTATGTAACTAAGTTTATCATAATTAGAAAATCTCCATAATTAATCCATATGCAGTGCAGTCTTTAATTTGTAATACTTGACTGGGGCAAAAGTTTGCATGTTTATATGACATTTTGTATAGCAATTCAAAATATCACTTTTCCTTTTTATTCTTATTATTTTTTCTTTTGGATTATCTTGGGGTTTTTTACTTTCTTTAAAAAACAGTGCTTAAAGGGATGTTGAAGAAACCCATGAAGTGTTTCTTCACAGGTTCAAGAAAAAAAAAACACCTCCTACCCAAAGCACATCAAAGAAAATCATAGTCTAACCAACTCCCTTGAAATTTTTTTTTTTTGTATATTATCAGAAGTTTCCATTACATGTGTAAAAGGATTTTTTTCTTAGTGTACTGCAGAGCTTTGAAGTAGCAGAACCTTCAAGGACAAATAAGTATTTTTCTAACACTGATAATTAGACAATATTTGAATAAATACAAGTTTTCTGTAGTAATGTGCACATGTGTGCATGAATAAAGATTATATATATATGTAAAAATACATTTACATATACACATATATACATATAAAGAGGAAACATAAGACCCATTTTTAATATGGGAAGAAAGGCAGATCCAGGGATAGATCTGTGCCCAACAAGATGATGGAGCAGATACTCCTGGAAATGATGTCAAAATATATGGAAAACAAGAAGGTGATTGGTGGCTGCCAACATGGCTTCACTAAAGGCAAATCATGCCTGAAAAACTTTTGGTGGCTTTCTGCAGTGGGGTTGCACACTGTGTGGTTAAGAGAAGAGTGACTAACATCATCTACCAGTACTTGTGCTAAGCATTTGACACTGTTCTGAACAACATCAATCTCTAAAATGAAGAAACATGGATTTGATGGTAGTATGATAACAAACCAGCAAGAGATTCCAAGTCAAAATTACAATTTAACAGGAAAATTAAGATAAAGGCAATAAGCCAGAAACACTGGCTTAAACTGACAGTTAGGATATGACCTGACGTCCTGTTGGTCAGGGTGTTGGTAGGAGTCTGATTAAATGGTGGCTGTAGTCTTGTTGTGGTTCTGTTGAAGCAGTCGTCCTGTGAAAGGATCTGGTCTTCCTCTGAAGGTCCAGTGGTGGTTATTTAGCTCTTGTCCTCTGAGAATCCAGAGGGTAGTGCTGCTCCTGGTGTTCCAGAACTCAGATTACATCCAGGTAAGAATATTTAGTACCTACTCCTTGGCAGAGCATTTCACAATGAGATGATGTCATTTTATGATTCATGCAGTGAGACTTGACGGTTCATTAACAGACGATATCCTCCAAAGGGAGTTATCAGGGATGAGTCATGGAAGACATAAAGAACACTGCCCTACATGTTTCTAACAGCTTATGGAGATGGTTTTAGAATGCATACTTTTGGTTACATCTTACATTGCACCCTAAGACAATGGACCTCTTGGTGGGTAAGAAGTTGGCTGGAAACTTGTACTGCTGTCAATGGCTCAATGTCCAGAGAGAGACCAGTGATAAGTGGTGCACCTCAGGAGTCCATACTGGGACTGGTATTATTTCACATCTTTTTTGGGTGCAAGGGCAGTGAAATTAAGTGCACTCTTAGAAAGTTTTGTGATGACACCAAGCTAGGTGGTGCAATTGACACACTGGGTAAAAAAATGATGACATCCAGAGAGACCTGGACAGGTTTGAAAATTGGCCCATGCAAAACTCATGTGAAAACACATGTGCAAGGTCCTGCACATGGACTGGGGCAACTCCCACCACCAGTAGAGTCTGGTCAGAGAATGTGTTGAGAGAAACCCTGAGGGGAAGGACTTGGGGGTGTTGGTGAATGAGAACCTCAATATGACTTGAAAATGTGGACTTGAAGCTTAAAAAGTCACCCATTTCCTGGGCTAGAATGGGTATCAGATGGACCATTGATAGCTTGAGGTTCAGGGAGGTAATTCTTCCACTCTGTTCTTGTAAGGCCCTCTTCAAGTATTTCATTAGCTCTGAGGTCTCCGGCATAAGAAAGGCATGGAACTTCTCAAGACGTGCAGAGGAGGGCTGGAAACCTGATTAGAATCTGGAGTCTCTGCTATGAAGACAGACTGTGAGAGTTGGGGTTGCAGAAAGCCCTGGGGAGACCTTATGGAAGCCTTGCCATACCTAAAGGAATCCTATAAGAAAGATGAGGAAAAAAATTATAAAAGAGTATAATGAAATGATAAGGAGTAAGATATTTAAACTGGAAAAGAGTATATTTAGAGTAGACATTCTAGACTATTACCTTTATCTCATGCCTGTTGCATCATCTTCATCCCAATTGTGCTTGTGCTAAGATAAAAAGGAGAATTGAAACAGTTGTCACAATTGTTCTGTCAGTAATACCAGTTGACATTGAAGAGGTGCTTACATCTGGTATTTGAAGCATGTGGGACTCTGAATTTAAAATATATGGCACACATGCACACACACACATTTATATATACATATATTTATATATATATACATACATGTACATAAAGTCCCATTCATCTGGGCATCACAAATGTGAGCTTAGTTTGCTAGCTAATCATAGAGGTACAAAAGCATAAATATGGCAAAAAAAATAAATAAAGACAAACAGAAAGCAAAAGGAAGAAAATTTCTATTTGGGACATACTATTCATATTTTTTGTATGACAATTAATGTACCTTTTATTTCATTTTATGATCATGAATGCAGTATGATGTTTTACTTTGTATGATAGATTTACTTGAAAAAACATGAGGAGCTTTTTACCTCAGATTTCTAAGAAAACAAGGTTAATAAATCATAGTACTATCATAAATGCCTTTATCCTGTGTCATTTCAATCTATTTGCAAAAAAAAAAAAGTCTGCACTGAGTTAAAGAAATTCCATTAAAAACTATGTTCATGGAGGTTTTCTGAGAACTGACAATTGAGTTGAGATTGCTGTAGTATGGGTGGAGTACATTTGTACTGTACTTTGTTTAAAAGCTTCTAGAGTGGAGTGTCTGCATACAATCCTATAAAAGATGCTGCATCTGCTGCTATTCCTTAGCAAAGGCAGCAAAAGGACATGACCCAGAGGACACTGGACTGATGTATTGACAGGGCTGCTGATTCCAGAAAATATGACATAAATTCACTGAATGGAACTTCATTTTACTTAAACCTTGTCAAAGACCCAGGGAAAATACACTAGTGAGACACTATTTTATTTGGTAATTGTGGAATTATTAGTCATATTCTTGAAGATGTGCAAAAATAGTAAAAATTAATGGGGGATTTTCTATTCCTTTAATGTCTGTCTAGCAGCTGCCAAATGGAGCTCTTGGAAGTCTAAGGCATTTGGGGTCTTTTAGTTCATTTGTGATAATTAAACAGTGCATTACTAAAGTTTATGTCATTAAGTTGCATAGAAACTGAATCCAGCCAAAGAAATTATGACAAACATATAATTATATAAAATAATTGAACCAACAGGTATCCTATATTCTTACTGACTATATGTAAAAGAAACTTGCAGTGTGTTTTGTAAAAATAATTTACTAACTACCAACTTTCTGACAAGACTGGGGGCTGTAAAAATAAACTAATAATAAAATAAGCAAGGAATGAGACATTTGCATTTATAGCAATGACGTTTTAATTTTATAATCATCTTAAATCAAGACTTATGAAAATGTAATGAAGTCAAATTTACTGTTAATAGTTGTTTCAGTTCTCTGAGAATAAACTTTTCCTTGCATTTCAATAATCTACATTGATAATAAATAATTTAAGCAGCATGGTACAAAAGATAATGTTAGATGTATTTTAAATGAAACAGTTTAAGGGAAATAATTTAATGGCTTGAGGAGCAATGTGGTTTGTGAAGAAGTAAACAGTAAAAGTAGCCTTGGAGGAAAAGTAAACAAGCTTTCTAATGTTTGCAAATAACACACTTTCATATAAACATTGTCTTCTCTTCAATGCTGCCTCTGCTCTGAGAAGGCTTTGTGGCTTTGGCCAGCACTGACCCTCTGTCTGAGCCCTGAGGGCACTGTAGGACCTACTGTCCTGGTGTCTCTGTTTCTTTTGCCCATGGTCCAAGAGCCTATTTCAGACCTTGGGGCCATTAGCAGTGCTGCGGCAGGAATCTTCAGTTTCCAACATTCTGACCTGTCCTTGGCCCATAACCCAACAATTTGAACTATCCCTGGGGCTGGGGCTGTCTTGCGGCTCCTTGGCTTCCTGTCACTTGGATGGGGTGGTGGTATTGGCCCCGGCTGGAAACTCCTGTCCTAAAGTCCAAAGAGCAGAAAGTGGACCTTATAGCACTCTGACTACAAGCTTAGCTGACTAAAACACTTGAATTAGAAATGACAGGTACCGCTGTGGACTTTCCTTCCTGCAATGGTACTAAGAATCATTACTTCATTCATAAGAAGTATTATTTGCTTTAGTTGCAAAGCCAAGATATTTTTGAAGCATTTATTTTACCAGATCTAATTCAGAAAAGTTCTTCTCTTCTTCTTATACAGATAAGCATTTTTGGTAACATTTGTTTTTGTGTACTTCTTCCATTATGCTATTTTTCAGTTGATAGGAGGATGCACTGAGACAGGTACAATTGATTTGCTTTCAGAGTGGAAGAGGTATGTTAATAACCTGAGAAAATGGGATAAAGCATAACCTTGAAAGGTGACCTAAACACTGAGAAGATTCAAAATATCTGGAAAATTTTATTAATTCCTCATCCCACTGGAAATATATCTTCCAAGACATTTTTTATAAATTTAGCTTGCAACTCTTTCTTCACAATGCTGCATACAGTTTGGTCTAATAAAAAACAAAATCTATTTTTTGTTTCAAGACAGAAGTGCAGAATGGAAAAATAAGCACTATGCATATAACATAAAAATGATAATAAAACTTATTTGTTTATTTTTCTTTTCTCTGTCTTAAGCAAGAGGTTGGATGTTTAGTTCAGAAATGGTACTCAAGAGGGTGTTTAAAACAATATGTAATATTATTATTCAGAGTCTTATGTCAGAATCTTTTAATTTTTTTGGTTTTTTAATCAGATAGTTTCTTAGAGGTAAAAATGTTGGTCTCTGGTACTTGAGCTGACCAAGTAGCACGGCACTTGGGGTCAGGCTAGACAAAACTGTATGCAAAATCACATCTTTAAGGTGTGTGTGTGGTTTGAGGCTTGTCACAAAGCAACTATGGAATAAAGATGGTTTTTGTCAACCAGAAGCAACACTAGTATTCCTATAAACCTTTAACTCCCCTGAAACTGCAGTGGCATGTGGATATCCCAGCAATAAAATCTTTTTAAGCATTCAAGTAATTGTCCAGTCATATGCAGCACCATGTTTTGATCCTGACAAAATTTATTTCAAATTATTGTGTTTCTTTATATGTGTCTCCCAAAAATAAACATTTTTTTTATGTTTATATGTCTATACGGAGTAGAAAATATATTAATATATATTTTAGTGCATGACAAAAAAAATTTCCATATTCATCTCAGTGAAATTATTGCCTGAAAATTTAGAGATACTTTAGAGGGTGTCATTAACAATTTACCATGTCGGAAAATGTATAATTCAGGACATTGTTAGTGTTTCCATGATTATGGGTGGTGCATCCATAGTATCCATAAGGACTATAGACAGTATAACTAAGTCTTCAAGAAGGCATATTCCAATTCTGTACATTTGGAACTGGTTTGCAGAAGTATATCTCCTTCCCTTTTACCCCACTTCACCCCTGCACTTATTATGTTTGCTGAACTGAATTACTTCAGAAACAAAGGAAAGGTTGGGGATATTCTTCTGGAAGGTAAGAGAAAGTGCCTTAAATATTTTCCAACAGAGGAGAGAACAGAATCATTTAATCTTAGAAAATTTCTACAAACTTAAGTTGAATGGGCAAAAGAAAGCCATTACTATACTTTCCTCATGTCACTTCTGTTTCTAGGCATGGACCAGGTTCTGGTGACAATAAAACCAGCAAATATTCTGACATAAATCTGATGAACCAGAATTAGACTCTCTGAACACTTAGAGTTGAAAGAGCAATTTTCTAACAGCTATTATTAAAACCCACAGGATTAAGACAAAGCTTTCATTTCACAAGTATGGCAGCACGTACTTTTACTTATTTTATGCAACGTAAGTTTGGGATCTTTTCAGTCCCTCTACAGTTCTGCTTGACACTTTAGCTTTATAAATAGAACTTCCTTTAAAATTAAGCAGCTTCACTGAGACTACACACTGCTTACAGCTGTGAAAGCTAATACTTGCTTAGCAAGATATACCCTCTCATTTTCTAAAGCCAATACACCTTCAGTGTTTCTCCCAGGACATTACGCAGGCTTTGTTAAACACTTGGTTGTTAGTATTCATCTAGTTTAGAAAGTGCTACTTAAAATTCTCTCTGCTATTTTACAGAACCCTCTATGATCATGATCAGAGTAGCGCATAAAATGTAAAATTCATACTGTTAGGAAAAAAAAAAAAAAGAAAAATTATCACAAAGAGAAAGTTATAGGTTCCGGATAGAAAAAGGGCAAGGTTCAGAACAAATATTTTGTAATTTGTCTATCTTTCAGGCTGAAACAACAAGGCCTTCATCAATTAAATGGATATGCTCTTATCAGTCTTAAAGTCATTAGCATGTCTGTGAACCCGGTACATTTAATCTTGGTCACTCTTTCTCAAACCCCTTTGCTACCATCCACCTGGCAGTTTGCATTAGAGTATTAAGTAAATCTGGATGGGGAAGGAAAACAAGGGTATGTTTTCATTGAAGTGAAATCCTTCAGTGGTGACAGTTCCCTTTTAAACACACCAGTTTTAGCAATTAAACTGTACTTTAGTGGAATGTGTGGTGGCCCCTTTAGAAGCACTGATATTGTGGAGCCAATAATACTTGTCTTTCTCTTGCAAATATCACAAAGTTTCCCTTGAATGTCCTTGTTTTGCTTCAAATCTGTTTTTTCTCACACCTAATGACAGCCAAGTTGAAGACTGATTAGATTTAAAATGGGCATAAAGCTATTAGATCCATATGTTAGATGATATTCAGCTGAAAGAGGTAATTGTTTACATGACTTTGAATGCCAATAGCACAATAAAGAAAATCCCTAAGGCTTGTTTCTTCACACACTGCATTTGTTATCTACTGGAATTTAGTTTACTACTCAAATCTCAGCTTCATATAGCAAACTAAAAGCACCACAATTTTTGGTTTTTTTAAAGGACTTAAACTAAATACAGAGTTCTAGTTCAGTTCTGGCTGTACAAAGTTTCCTGATGAAAGGCTCATAAGTAAAAACCCCAAGAAGCCAACCTGCTCTAATTTTTGAAGACTTAAGAGTTGGTCTAACAATTAAAATTCTAAATATGAATCTGAAAATCTAGATATTTTAGTTCAAAAAAACTGAAGCAATAACATCACTGAAATTTTTAATATTATTTTTGTGATTAAAGATGCCATGTACAGTTAATATAATCTTTATTCTACTAATAAAAAGCTGCCTCATGACTGAATTTATTTAACAAGTTCATGTCTTGACCTAGAAATTTTTCTGTATTTAGAACAAAGAAGCAAACAAGGTACTCTTAGGTATAGGAAGGTGGAACAGAAGTTTTATGAAATTTCCTGTTTTTCTGAAACGTCTACCATTACCAGTCCTAAGGGAAAACAAAATAGTTACACTCTAAAAGAAAACTTAAAGGAGCTGTTATGAAAACCTACAAAAACACATACTGCTTAGAATAGTGAGGAAATAAAAAGCAAAGGATTTCCAGAAAGAGAAAGAGGCTTTGGATGATACAAATTTTATTTACTATACTGACGTTGTCTATTTCTAACCTCCAGGAAGTTATGCAGTCTTAAATTAGAGAAAAATCTTGTGCAAAATAGAAATCAACCACATCTATTTTCCCAATATTTTAGGCAGAGTACCAAAATTAAATGGCCTCATATTCTAAATGCAATATTAGTGTTCTAGTAAGAACGCCACAGCTGGAATTGTTGATTTCATGAACATGAATAGAGATAGTGTTTGTTATTTACTTTTAAATCTGGATTCAATTAAAAATTCAATAGGCCACCACATGGAAATAAGCATTGATTTTTAACAACTGACTCAATGATACATTGCAGAAGAACTCTTAAATAGGAAAAAAAAACTGTCATAGTGTTTGAATTAGTGCCATAATTCCCTGTGTGAAGTGTACAAGAAATTCCTCTGAGTTTTTGCTGATACCTGGAGCATGCTTAGTAGCAAATACTAACAGAGCCTTTAATTTATGTTCTACAGGTTCTATTTCTCTGTATTTCTCTGTAATTTCTACTTATTTTCTTCCCATGAGTAGTATTGTGTATACTGTTTTTTTGTTTGGTTGGTTGTTTGTTTTTTTTATTTGTTTGTTTGTTTTTAATGGTAGAAATTATTGCCTCAACTATGCAGAATTCCTGAAGAATGACCTGTATGAACGGAGGACTGTTGGTCGGCCAGGATAATTTGGTGTTGCTCAAATAAGAATATACTGTAAGGACAATTTTGTTAATCTTAGACGTTAGCCATAAGAAGATTTTTCAGATTCAGGGCCAAAGTTAAACATCTTAGAGGCATCGAAATACAAAGAAAAAGACTTAATAAAAATAATGGCTTTTTCAATTTTGCAGGTAACAGAAACTGGAACAGCAAAATTAAGATATTACCTGAATATACAGCTGTATTGTTTACTTCTTTCCAAACTGTAAGTGTAGAAAACTGCTTTCAAATTTTTATCCATACTGTAGGGGTATTTTTTTCAAAAGCCATAGTTTTGGATAAAATGCAGGTATGAAAACCTTCAAACAAACCTAAAAAAATAAAAGAAAAGTTGTCCTTGAAGTCCATCAAACCAGAAATACTTAATGTATTTGCAATTTCATGTGGTGGTTCAACTAACTACCTGTGTAAGCTTGACCTATGCTTGTTACTTGATGAAGATTGACAGTAGCATTTTCTCGCAAGACGTGCAGCTCTGTAGTTAAGAAGAAGATAAAGATTTTTCAGCATTGTAGAGACACCAAAAATTTGCAGATTCAGTAATAGTATATATCTATAAACTTTGCATATATTAAGAAATTCTCACAAATACAGAAAAAATATACTTTTCTGGGAAAAAGTCAATACTTTTTAGGATCAAGTCAAAAGAAACGGAAAACATAAACATGCTGAAGAAAGATAGAAATAAAACAATAGAAATTAAATTGGAGAAGTTTTGATGGTGTTTTTTTTCCTGCTTTAGGATGTACTTAATTATACTCGCATCATATATACATCTATATTAAACTCCTTGAATGACCTCCCTGAACGTCCCTGGAGCAAATTTTTTGCAATAGGCTTCAAAATTCAGTTTGAGAGGGAAGGGAATAATATGAGAATCTGTCTATATTAATAATTTATGGTTAATAAGAATTTTTATTATTTAGTGGGAGGATAAAACTGTCTTCAAATGTTTTGAGAGGTCTCATATACTTAGAAGTGATGAATTCTGTTACTATGTAAAAATATAGTAAGATTCTGACCTCTTTGATACAGGATCAGAGCAAGGCCCACGAGTAAGCAAAATTTGATTACATGTAAGAGAGTTTCTCACTGTTTCACAGGTGTGAAGCTATAACAACACAGATCGAATTCCATCAAAATGAGACAAACCCCAAAAAAACTTGACAGAGATATTCCAAAGATAAAATCTACCCTTGCTTCAACTGCTAATAATTATTAGTTGGATAACTAATACCTTTGGAATTAAAGCCCTTTTCAAAAGTGGAAAATATTATGTGTTTTTTTTTTCTTTCAGCAAACCAATGAGATGTGAAATAATAGACTTTAAACAACACCATGAATATAATGTGCCAAGACAATGCATACAATCTAATTGACTTAAATGTCTTGCCTAGTGTCTCTGAATCATACTTTCAGTATGATCGTGACAGCTGTCTTTTACAATTACCAAAAAACATTTGCTATGCATCTTATACTGAAAATAGTTTATTTCATTAATGACACATTAATTCTTCCCTCCCCTCTATTAAATTGAACAAAGAACATATTTCAATTAACTATTGTAGATAACAGCAAAAAAGAAGGGTATAAAGTAGTATACCATCTGTGCTGTTAAACTATACACAGTGCAGTGTGCCAAAGATGGAATTTTTATTTCAAGTAAAACTTTTAATTGCTTTGCTTTTATGGGATTGCTTACCTTAAACTTTTCTGCCTATACAAAACACGTGCAATTGCCATTGATGTAATTAGAAAAACATGCTTTTTGAGAGCATTGATATAACAATGTATATTTTCTCTTCCTGCTTTACTGAATATGTGTGTCTTATGCTTAGTTTCCCTTACATCTTTTTCTGTAGTTATCACCCTTCAATTTCAAAGTAAAATTTTACAAAATTCACTTTCATATAGTAAAGATGCCATATTCCTCATTGTAAAAGCACTCTTATCTAATGTATTCTAATTTTTATCTTCAGCAACTATTTATCTTCATACCATATCCCTAATAAGCATATAATAAGCTATTTTTTTGTAATAAGGCAAATATTTCCACAGCATTTTTCAGTAGAATGTAATATAGTTTCTCTACTACTCTGTCAGCTCTGTCTTCTCTGCACACACAGGCCAGTAACAAGAAGGTACTTTATTTTTGGAAGAAAACCAAAAATAGTGATGCCTTCATATAGTATCTGCCTCCCATTATGTTCACCAAGAGAAACAATGTAAAGAGTGATGATAATACAAAAAAAAAAACCTAAAAGAAAATATTATGAAATTTAACCCCTCTGATAATTGTACAGCCATGAATTTTAAAGGATGTTCTATTATCACTTAAAATTTATATCCTTTCACCTCCATCTTGTCACCAAAAGGAGGCATTTACTTGAAGCTTATTGTCAAGACACTCAGATTAGTTAACAGAAAAAAATAGCATCTCTAAAAGGATCACTCATGCACGTGAATATGGATTGCTTATCAGAAGTGCTTGATAAGAAAACCTGATCTAGAAACTTTGTCAGCAGCTAGTTACTCTCCAGATTGCTAAAGAAAACTTTTCCCACAGAACTTCAGAGTGAGATATTTTTTGCCCACCTTCAAATGCCTACAAGTTAGAAACCTACTTTAACCTTCCAGCTCACTGGAAGGTATGAGTTGCCATGGAAGAGTTAGCACCTGTTGATGTCTTAGGATGGGATGATTTACTGTGGAAAATATTATTTTTCAGTCAGCTACAGGCAGATTTTAAACAACTTTCTTACATAAGGCATCTATTTTCTCATCTTTTTAATTGTTGTGATATTCAGCATTTTTTGCCACCTACTTCTATATAACCCTCTAATTTGACGTAAAAATAATTTAATTTGTTCCTGAAAAAATAATTTATTTACCTGACTGCTGTTATAAAGATTAGTATTCAACTATAATTTAAATCTTGTAGTGAACACTGGCAGAGAAACAGAAGATATTAACTTCTTTTGGGATGAGAAACCACCTTTGCACATTTCTGGAACCTACGTGTTTGCACTTATTTTCTGTGTGCATTTATCTTTCTGTGTCATCCCAAATTTTGTGCCATTCAAAGCTCTCCTGAAAATATAGTACAGTCTTCCCCTATACTAAGTGGTTCTGCTGAGTTTGCGTCACATGGAAAAATTCTGGAATCCAGACTGATGCTTTTATAAAAAAAAAAAAAATCAATTATAAATAATCCAATATGTCTCAAAATTATGTAACTGTCCTGACCAAAAGTTATTTCAGCAATATTTATCTGCATATTTTCATGAGCAATCCAGTTATAGCTGAGACCATAATCTTTCTTCCTCCTCATTTCCTTCATTACCTAGATCAGTGAGTACAGCTGTCGAACCCCTGCAGCTAAATAGGTGAGAGCCCATCACTGTATGCTTAATTTGCTTTGGGCATCAGGAAAAATAAATCATCTGCTGCCTTGTACCCACGATGCAGAACTTGCAATGTATGCTTTCTTTGTTTTTTTAATTTTAATATTTTGCTAGAGACTGAACATTTGATTCTATGGCTATAGCAGGCTAGACTAGACTGTGCTACACTGTGTACGAGTTTAAGCTGATAGTCCAGATGTACAAAATACTGCTTACTAGTGTGGAAGCTTTCCTATATACTTGCATGGACTCCCAAACTCACTAAAGCATGTTTGTTAAGATAGAAATCATGCTTTTAAATTTAAGCCTAAGGACTTAAATAAATTCTTAATTCTTTTTGTGCTTCAGTAACAGAACTTGAAAGTTATGCTAGAAGAGAGGCAAACAACATGGTTATTCAGCTAGACAAAGGACACATCCTTTCTGAAGCTGTGCAGCTTTGTGTAAAGGACTGGAATCAGAAGGCCTCTGTCTGGTTAAATGCATAATACTGGTGTTTCTATTGCATACATGTCTTCTTAACAGCAGAAAGCATTAGGAATTCAACATGAATGAGGAATACAGGACCTAATTTATTGCTTTTACTGGGACTGGATGATGCCTATTTTGGATGCTGTCATGTGACAAGGAATACTTTTAAATATGACTGCTAAAGAACAGTTTCTGACTCCCGAGTAAATGGGAAAGTGTTGGGTGTCTCTTTTAACAGCATCCCTGTCTAGGACTCCCTGCACATTAGGTTTCAGAGTAGGCGAATGAAGAATGTGGGTGTCTAAAAATTACACAATGCTTGTTTTCTTATAGTTAAGTTCTTACTTGGATGTAGCTTTTGAGGAATAACTGCCAAATTGAACAGAATTTCTATAGCTGAATGGACTTTGTATTACAGGCTGCCATGTATCAGAGTTATTTCTCTACGCTGTATTCTAGAGGAAACCAGGGAAATAACAGTGCTTTACAAGAGTAAGGACAGAAGTTTGAAAAACAGATTGGCAAAGTATTTCAGTGAGTGGAAAGAATGAAGAAAATGGATCAGAGTTTAATTCAAAATGTACTTAAATGGGAAAAAATAGTGTTGCTACAGGCCTATAAAAATCTTATTGTGCATAGCACTAAATTTGATGTTAGCTGTCACACCAGTACTCTGAGTTAACTACTAGTGGCATATTTCAAATTCATTGTTGAGAGACATGCTGACTTTTTTGTCATAAAACCTGAACAGCTGCATTTTAATAGGGAATTTAAGGAAGAAAAGAAAGAAAGTTATTAAAGGTATATCAGTAAACACAAGTTACAGAAGAAACATTTTTTTTTTCATATTCACATGTACAGTGAAGCAGTTTTTATAAAAGTTTCTTTTCAATTGGTCCTTGTACTCATAGTTTTTTATTTAAGATGGCCCTTAGTCATCAGGAGTCACTGTTCTTTCACAATCAGTGTGATGATTCTGATAATATGGGAAGGAATATACAATTGTTAAATAATCAAGTATCCCCCAACATTTTTTGACCTCACACTTTTATTTCATTTGATATCAGTAGCATTGTGTTGCATAGAATAATTTTTTTAATAATGTAAGGATAAGTTAACCACAAATAATTTCAGCACTGTTGTTTTACCCTCTTCTGTCTTTGCAAGGACATTATTCCTGACCCAGAAAGATCTTGCCTCCCAGCAGTTGGTATTTCTACAGTGTACTTGAAATATTTTGTTACTTTCTGTGTAATGCAGTTTTAGTCTTAGAAAAGATTCATTCCAAGAATTACTCAAAAGAAATCCTCTACTTTTTGTTACCTCATATCAGGAGTGATCTAGGCATTAGTACTTCTTTTGAATTGGGGTTCTTTATTTTAAAGAGTAAGTTCATAAGAAAACCTCTTTATAAAATGTGAGAAGCTGATTAATGAGAGTTGAATCCTTGTGAGATATTCAGTTACTATTTATTAATTTCCATCATTCTGGATGATGCTGTTCTTAAGCTTGCTAAGGATTTTGTTTATTTAAAGGAGGGAAAGAAGTAATGGTTCAAAGTTTAGCATATATATTCCTTCTTTCTTAACAAAAAAACCATACACAGAGCAGCCAGCTCTATTTATGTCCTTATTCACCTGTATGTTTTTAACTCTCAATATATATTACATTCTTATTAAATTTCTGTGTTTACAAGCTCAGTTTAATGACCAACATTGATTTCGCATTACCTATGGATTAAATTTTTATAGTTTCCCTTATACATGGCATAGAATTCCACAGAACTTTCCAAAGCAGAGCAAGCTTCATAAAATAGGACTAAAAAGGAGACCTTAAATAGCCCTTGGAGTAAAGGCAGAATGGCAAAAAATTACACACTAATAAAATTCAAATTCATGTAAGTTAGAGGAATTTGGTTCATGACAGAAATACTTGCACTGTAACAGGTACCAAAAATCAATTAAATTTTCTTGAGATATCCAAAAATCAAGGTGTCCAACCAGCATTTAAAATTCACAAATCTAGTAGTGTTGTGGAGGAAGTCAGTCTAGCAGCCAAGCTTTCAGTGGGACCTGGTGGGAGGTGTGGGGAATGCTCAGGATAATAGCAAAAGGAAGAAAAATTATGACGAAAATTATCTCCACCCCAGCCAAACTTAGAAATCATATTTTGAACAACATTTCATGTCAGAGTCAAAAAAGCCAAACATAACTAAACCAGAACTATAAAAATCATAACCTTGCAAGTAAATAGTAAATCAGTGAGCACTAGAACTAGATCTGGACCTGTTTTTATTTTCCTGTATTTTTTATGTATATTCAAAACATTGAAACAGTTTGAATAGAAGGGTGATGATACCAGTGTGTGCAGATGCACTGATGAGAGATCATGGCAAAGCATTTTAGGCAATTATAATATTTCTACCTTCTTTTCTTTCTCTTAACTATATACTTGAGTTGCACTCAGAACATTAACATCTATAAAATTTTTATCCATCTGTGAAATTAGCTTCATGATGAATTAAATAACTATTTAGGAACCTGTGAGCTCATACTTACCTGGAGCACGATCTCAGGAAATTCACTACTGTACAAGTAGGCTGATACCTAACACATGGAAGAACTAAAATATTTTCAGTATTAAATTAAATTCTAAACTTAGAAAGGAATAATCAGCTGCATCCAGTGCTTTCATAAATCACAGTCTGCTGTCAAATTCTGTCATCAAAGAAAAGGGATTATATTAGCACGAAATAATAAGAGTATTGTTTATCAGTTGAAAGACTTCTACTTTATCAAACAGTGATACTCAAGGACTACTGGACCATATTTTGGTCATCACATTTTGGGAAAAAATGAAATGGATATATCTCAGTGGATATCAGTATAACTGTGTTGTCAGAAGTCTAGAGTATGGGCCTGGCAGGGAAAATTGTAAAGAACGGGGAAAAGAACTGGAGGAAATAATCAAGAAGAGATATGATGGTAGTCTTCTGTTAGTTAAATGTTTTTTTAAGCCAAGGGCAGTAATCAATTCTCAAAATCTTTGGGACAAAAGTAGTTGCAGCAATAGAATGTTAGATATTATGTTAGATATAGAGGAAAATGTCAGAGATTATTAAGTGTTCAAAAAGACTATTTAAAGATTACAGTGTCTTTATGAGAAATTTCAAAGCCTACACAACATCCAGATTTATCAGAAATGACCTTGCTATGATTAGTCTTGCCTTAGGGTATGGATGATAGAATCTTTGGTGTACTATTCAATCAGAGTTTCAATAAGACAGGCAAGGTGATAGGGAAGAAGAAAATGGAGAAACTATCAGAAACATTAGGTTAAATATCCATGAGATAAACATCATCTTTGCCTGTATGCCTAAGCCTGTAGAATTGAGTCCTTGCTGTACATTTATTCCAATATATGAATCACTAGTTCCACAAGATTCAACACAAAAAGGTGTAACACTCAAACTGTAAACAGTGGAATCAAACAGATGTAGTTACATCCGTGGTGACTATAGTAGTTCAAGATGGTGAGGAAATACATTTGAAACAATGAAAAAAATCCAAATTTCCTCTATCAAACAGGCCCTGAATATGAAACAAGAAAGGTGAAGGTATTCTTTTCTTTTCTTTTCTTTTCTTTTCTTTTCTTTTCTTTTCTTTTCTTTTCTTTTCTTTTCTTTTCTTTTCTTTTCTTTTCTTTTCTTTTCTTTTCTTTTCTTTTCTTTTCTTTTCTTTTCTTTTCTTTTCTTTTCTGTTTTCTTTTCCTTTTCTTTTCCTTTTCCTTTTCTTTTCCTTTTCCTTTTCCTTTTCTTCATTTCTTTTTCAGTCTATGCTAATATTGTAGCTTTTTCACAGTCGAACATGAAAAAGATTATCCATGTTATTTCAAACTAAAAAAAAAGCAACAAATAAAGTGTCTTCTTGACTATATTGAGTCTGTTAGTCTGTTAATGTTCTTGCCCTAGCAAATAAGGAACATTAGCAATTATAGGAAGCACAAAACTGAAGTGATTTAATACTTCTTCTCCACGCCTATTTTTACCCCTTCAACTTATTCAGCAGTTACCTTACAGCTACCAGAAGAAATCGTTCTGTGCTAGATTTCAATATGCAGCAAATACAAAAGCTCCATCTGTCTTTCCAAAATCAAACAATATAACATTTCTCTTGTTCCAATATTTAGCTAGACTCAGAACATGGATTAAGAAAAGATTCCTGAGCTAAACCATATCAAAACAGAGATTATACAGACTGTCTGTCTGCAGCACTGCTAAGTGCTACCATCACAATTCTGTCTGCTGTAGTGAAGACATCTACATCTTGATAGGAGCAAAGGCCTTGTAAAAGGGTTTAACCAAAAATACACAAACTATCAGGGTAGAAGGAAGAAAAAATCTTCATGCCAATGTTTGCATTTTTGAAATATAGTATAAAATAAGGGTGGATTTTTTTGTTTTGTTTTTGTTTTTTTGTTGTTGTTGTTGTTGGTTTTTTTTAAATATTTAGTGTCCATAGAAAGTGAGATTTTTGTTTTCATATTTCATTGTTTTCAGTGAGAGCTCTTAGCAGCTTTCGTTGATTTTTGACCTTATTTTCTAGTCACCCAGCATTTTGGGAAGTGAGTCACTTCCTAGAAGGCCATCTAGGAGGTTTCTTCTTAATGGTGCTCAGTCCTTAGACAGATCTGTTTTTCTGGCTCCGTACTGGTGGAAGACAACATATGAAAATTTGGGCCTGAAAATACAGAGGCTTAGAACATCAGTTACATAGTCCTATCCATTGCCTGTTCTCTACTTTTGTGCTATTCAATACATTATTGAATAGCACAATTTAGAGAAAAAAGCAATCTCAGTGAATATGCAATCTTAAATATTTGTCTACCTTTTTTCTGCATTATCTAAAATTGGAAGAACAAATCAAATTACCTCACCATAAACAAGTAAACAATGATTTCTCTTACCTTTGAGGTTCTACATTCCATCCCAATATAAAGATATTATAAATTATTCATTGATCATAATGGCAATCATGGTGAAGGAAGAGAAAGAGCAAGTAGAAGAGAAGGAGAAGAGGTAGCAGTATTATATTAATCTTATTGCACCATATTTGGACCATACTCTGAAGAGGCTGGGGGGTTTGTTTCATTCCTAGCAATGTGTGAAACTTGAGAATTTATTATCAATAAGTCCAAATGAATCTCTCATAAATTAATGCGTTTGTTTTTCAGAAACTCAGTCAATGAACATGTTTTCCTGATTCTTGAATAAATTTTCAATAACATATACATATATATATATATATATGTATATACTTACTTAGTGTTTCAAATATTTTCAAATATAGTGTAAAAATTCGTCTGAGCATTTGGGTTTTCACCCTTGCTACTATTCTCATTTGCTTTCTTTCGTTGAAATTCAGATTAATTTTCTTGGTTAAGAACATAAATCTGGAGGAGAGCTTTTCAAATCTGTCCTTAACACTAAGTGAGTCTCATAAGACTTTTAAACAATGTTTAAGTTTCCCCCTTTCAACTTTTAACAAAGACCTTTCCCACCATCCCTGTAATTCTGAGATCAGAAACACTGGGTACTATGCAACTGTGATGCAATTAATTTTGGCTGTGTTTCAAATTATGTCGGTGGTGTGGATGTATCTTTGGACTACTGGATTTTCAGTCAGGAAGCACACCTAGGTCTGTTTGGTCTGGATTGATTTTCACTCTGAAGTAAGGTATGGCCAAATCAACACCACTGGTTCTTCTGCAAGCAGCATTTTCCAGCCTAAAATGACCACTCTTTTTCTGAAGTGTTTGTCCATTGCTATTTAGTAGACAGCAATGGAACTGGGCTTCTCAGAATAATTCTAAGGACATTTCATTTTCATGCCCTGTTTTTTGATTCTGGTAGTACAGAATTATGAGAGGGGGTCTTATTTCAATTGTAACAGGAGCAGGAGATGATGAGTTCCTAGCAGAACCTACGCCTGTTTTTTGATAGGATGGAGCTGATGCCAAATGTTATCCTTCACCACAAACACCTGTGTTAAGAAGTCATTATGAGGAGTGCTCTGTGTATTAATTGCAGTAGGACAAGAATATTTTAGAAAGAAATGCAATCATTACCTTTGCATAAAATCCTTTTGACATGATGGGACAGATAGAGGTGCAAGCAAAAGACTTAGAGGCAATGATCTTGTTTCCCCCTTATTCACACCAGTTAAACTGCTTTATTATTGTTTTAATAACCATGATATTTTGAATGAATGTTCACTTAGGCTTTTAACTAGGAGTGTTACCAAGACACTAATGTGCTTTTTTTCCCTAATATTTTTCTGTTCAAATGTCTGCTATTTATCCTAAGCATCTTTCCTCTACTCTGTCCTTCTTCTTTGTTTCAATGGAGAATTTATATGCAAGTTGTTTTGAAATACAAGATGCCTAACCCCACTTATCAATATTTGAAAATCTAGTGTAAACAATAAATGCCTTTTATAGATTAACTTAAATATTTGTTGTAGAATTTCTTTCTCTTTTTATTGTAGGTTTTGCAATTTTATTTTTAGCTATCTTTTAAAATCTCCAATATGTCCCTTACTCTTCCAGTAATTAAAAATTATCCATAGCTTTGTGTGATACAGAGCAAGTTTTGTTTCAGTGGCTGTTCATGCTGTTAACTAGTTTCCTACCTTAAGAAGACCTTGGAGCTGTAATTTCACTTATCTGTATTCAGCTGTGATGCTGGTGAGAAAATCTGGAGAGAATTATAAAAATATAGAAAAGTAGACAAGGCTAAGGAAGGTGATACTGCAAGAGTTAACTGTAACGTCTGACCCAAAATCTCATGTAGTGGAGATTGTGAGCCCACCAACCAGAATTGCTACCATCCACTTCCCTACCTTCCCTCACTTTGTTTCAAGGCTACAGATGGCAATGGAGACTAAAGTTTGCATTTCTCCTCAGGAGTAAGAAATGTGTGGGGCATATTAGTGAGGATAAAAAAAAAATGCAAGAAAAAGAGCTTGAAGGACAGTCACATGCTGCACTGCAGTATTTCGGGATGCTGGTCGAGCTTCAGTGAAATGCTATGATCCCAGATTTCCAGGGGCTGGCGCACAAACCAACCTCTCAGGGCAGAGACTTACTGCAGTTGCTGGTATGCATCTACTCCTGCTGTCCAGGATTCCCCTGGCCCCAGTGGCTGATCCCTTTGGATTCTCATGCCTAGAAATATACAGGTGCTCTCATACACATACCTGCTTTCCCTAATATCCCTTAAGTCCGGTGCGATCCCAAACTGCTTTTGCCCTGCAGCCCGAGATATGTCTCACCCTGGGACAGAGGACAAGAGGACAGCATCTCCCCACAACTCACAGGGTGGGTTCCATGGCCTGTGGCTCTGCTGTGGCAGCTCAGGGAGGGGCCTGGAACTCCTGACATTCCTCGGGAATACTTCCCTTGTGCTCCCCCCTGCTACGTGTGTTGCAGTGCTTCTCTGGGCTTTTGTGGATAGGCCTTTGCAGGAAATAGAAAAGGTATGCAACTCTCAGAAAACTGTGTGAAAGCAAATCTCAGGATAGAGAAATGCAAGAATGCTGAAGATGCAAGGACAAGAAACAATAGGGCTGTGAGTAGAGTACACAGGAAAACATGTTAATCAATACAGTAGAAATATGTAAGCTTAATAATGAAGCTTTACCCATTGTTTTAGGCTATTACAAGCAAGCATTGTTCAAAGCAAGATGTACTTGCAACTTTATTAATTGGTCTGAACAAATGCTTGTCAGCTCTTAATATTATGCTATTGGCTAGAAAGTTGTTAAAAGACTTTGTAACAAAGAGAACTTGGTCTGCTGCTGCGGCCGAAGCCGTTTCCACCTGCCGTGACTGGCTCTGTAAAACGAGACTGATGATCGTGGTGGGATAGAGGCTTCGAGACAGCTGCTCCAGCAGGTGTGTCCTGTTGTTTGTGTATATAATGTATGTAAATACAAGACTAGAGCAAAAATATCCCAGGAACCAACAGACCTTTGCTGGGCTGAGGGTCCCTGTGATGGGGCAAGGGAGTCTCCCACCCAGGGATGACTTGGGCTGACTCCTCCCTCTGTTGTGTCTCTAGGCTCCATTGTGGGTGTCCAGAGGAGACTTGTCACATAGCCGAGTAGATACAGGCGTGTGTTTGTGCAGTTTAAAGGGTACATTTAAATTTACTCTTTGACATGCTAAAATTCAGTGGGAGAAAATATATCTGCCACTTGTTTCATGTATACATCATGACTATAACAAGAAAAAGGTACAACCAGGATTTTTCATGGAATTTTTAAATGAAATCCGGGGACTTGACTTTGTAATTTAACTATATTTTTAGTAGGATTTTCTTCCAAGCTCTGCCTTGTCATCTTGGTCTTTCATTTTATCAGACATGCATTTGACACAATACTTAGTTTTTAATTTTCAGGAATTAAAATGAAATTTCAGCATTTTAAACTTTTTAGTTGTCATAAAATCAGTTTGATAATGGGTTGAGTCTTTTTTTTACTTATACCTGAAGGCAAAATTACTCCTTTATGTGGTATACACATGTCAACCATGTGCTTCCCATGTTGTTGTCTCTTACTGAAGTACAATCTTATTTAGCACCACTGAAATGGCCTGACAATAATTCTTTGCATGTGTGCTTCAAAATTTTTTCTTTTTATGTTGAAGATAAAAAAATTCTTTCCTGCTTTTTTTTTTTCCCCACTGTGAACTGGGCTCAGTAGGTTTTGAATGCTTTTAGACTAAGTTGAAAGAAGGTTGTTGAAAATCTGTTTG
Source organism: Cinclus cinclus (assembly GCF_963662255.1). NCBI lineage: Eukaryota > Metazoa > Chordata > Aves > Passeriformes > Cinclidae > Cinclus > Cinclus cinclus. Next base: position 84,864,192 of record NC_085046.1, on the reverse strand, counting down.
TAGCTGAATCTATTTTGCCTGAGCAGTGTGGACTATGTCATGAAGCTAGAAACACGATTCTACAGTTTTTAAAACTAGATTATCGAGATTGCTGCAGCCAAAACAGTGTCTTCAAATAATCTTCAAATGTATGTTTAGCAGTATAATTCTCACTATTTTAAATTCAAATATTTCAACAGGAAAAGAGCTAGAGATTGCAATATGATGTACTTTGCAAGAGTTACCCTTTTCTCCTTTAAAGGAGATGCAGAAGAATTTCAGCTTTATATGTCTACACAAATACATTACATTATATCTTGAACACAAAAAATTGACTTTTTTTGTCCTAAACTTGTAGCAAACTCACATAATTTCCCTTCTGATTGTTCGTCCACACACATCCTAGTAAAATGCTCTTAAGTCAGTGGATCATAATATATTTGATTACAAATGCAGGAGCTTAGTTGAGAATTCAACATCCTTTCAATTTGAAAATGCATTATTATAATGACTGTTTTGAGGCACATTATGAAGATAGAGGAGTCTCAGGGAAGTCACCTTTATCAAGAAAGACAGAAAATAATTCCAATCTGAGCCCCATTTTCATAAATTAATGGCTTTTCTGCTGAGGCTTCACAGGCTAGCTAATCTCATGTTTAGCAACACATTCTTCAGGGTATGTCCCTGTGCCTTTTCTGAACAAGGACCACTTATAAGTTTATAATATTGCAATTAAGTCAATAGCCACTCAGTCGCAAATGAAACTTAGCAATCAGTGATTAAAAATTAGGTAGAATTTGCAAGTTTTGGATTTGTCAAACCCTCAGCATTCCTTCTAGATTAACATTATGTCTTATTTAAACTTCTCTGAATAGGTGCATTTAATACTGGTCAGGTAAAGCTTCACAGCCCCATGTAGAGTTTAAGTAGCAAAGGCTGTGAATTAAGTGAAAGTAGATACTGTACTAATGATAAATGGCAGGACCAGTGCAAAAGCTATGTAAGAAGTTTCTCCCCATTCTAACAATGACATTTTTTTCCCAGAGAATTAATTAAAAAAAAAATCACTTTAGATACAGCCTTAATATAATTCTAAGAAAATAAATAATCTTCAGTCATAAAATTAGTGAAAACCTGAGTAGTCCATTTAGACTTCTTAGAACAACCAGTAATTATATTTCACAGGTTGGAAGTTTTGTTTTGTCTTCAGTGTGATATACTGACATTTTGTACTTTGAAGCCAGCAGACTTATTCACACTCTTCGGAATAGTGTTCAAATTATAACAAATGTCTATCAAATTGCTTTGTTTATATTTTCAACTACCTCATTATTTACAGAACAGACACCTAAAGTACATTAACAGCCAACAACAGGTCTGGTCAGAAACTACTTTTAACCAGAAATACTAGACTTTGTTGGACCATCATTGGTGGGTGCTTTGGAAATAAAAATGCAAAATAAAATAAGAAAAAAAAAATCTATGAAAGGAGAAAACTACCATGCAGATACAGAATTAAAAAAAAAAAAAAAGCCAGTCACAATCTCAACAAAAAAAAATAGAAAAAAAAAACCAAACCAAAACAAAACAAAAAAACCCCAAACCAAAAAACAACAACAACAACAACAACAAAACAAAACAAAACAAAAAAAACCAAACAAACAGGCTGAGCTTAATAAGATTCATAGTATTTCTGGAAAGGTAGCAGTTTGTATATTTTTATTATGTGAAATGCAAACGAAAAACAAAATAAAAGAAGCAAGAAACCAGCTCAGCTGTTTTACTTGTCTCAGGGGTGAAAATGCCGTGTCTCTGCAGCCCAGTGGGGTCTGGGAAACAAACAATATCTCCAGGCAACAGTCAAACCTTAAATACCTGGTACATGCACTGTTTAAGAAAATATTTCAACCAGGAGCAAACAGTATGCTTCTGAGTCCTGAGCCTTGCAGACCTTGGGTTTTTTTCTTTTTCTTTTTCTTTTTTTTTTTTTACTTTTGTCTTTTTTTCTGGGATATTCTTTTTTTTAGCTAATTTCATGGGCATGTCAATTGGGTGAACTTTAAGCTGCCATCGGCTGCCAGATATTTGACAATAATTTTGATTTGCTTTGAAAAACATGGTGACTCCACTTCAAGCTGTTAGTGCACTTTTTCCTAGGTTTCTGCACTTTGGGATTTCTGCATATCTAGCTTGATGAATATCTTCAAGACTGTGCTTCTATTGTTTCTGGGTTCCATATCTATCACCCCTTCCTCCTAACACTTCTTTTTTCAGACATTTCTGTGCTGCCATGCAAAAGGGTTTAAAAAAAATAAACCAAGCAGTGTCACAACCACTCATTCATGCAGCTGATCTTTTACAGATGTTCTGTTCAGTCATTACTGCCAAGTGTCGTGTAGCAGCACAGAAACTAATGGTTGTCATCCCTTATGACTGAGGCACCATCATGAAGAGGGTCATTATTCTGTTTTCTAATCACTGTGCAATGATTACTTCTTGCTGTAGATGGCTGATATGTCATCATCTGGGATGTACTGCATGGATACCAATTGGCATCTCCGTCTTGAATGTAATTTGCTAAGCGACTAATGCAAGAAAAACTTACTAGTGTAGTTAAAATTATCTACTCTATTGATAGAGTTGATACCAAGAAAATGTATAATTCTGTCTTTCTTTATTTTTCTTATATCTTGAGGATATTTAAGGGATCTACTTGGCACCATTTTTCAGCATGAATATTCAATGAGGTCTACCTGGAAGGTGAAAGTCTTTCATCATTCAAATATTTTTTTCTAGTAACTTAATGATATGAAGAGATTTGGGGAGCTCCAGATGAATCAATCTTCTTTTTCAGACTATCAGGCAGTAAGACTTCCTGTGTGAATCAATGAAGGACGTGGAAGTTTATGGCAATAAGTGACACCAAATACATAGACTGCTTATCCTGTGCATTGTTTTTTGTATATCTGTACAAGTGCTTCACAGTTTAGTGGCTTCTTCTCTGTTTTGCTGATATGAAATTTCATCTCACCAACATACAGCTGATCTACAGGTACTCTTTCCCTTTTTTGCCTACTTCTGTAGTGTCTAATACTCAGGAATCCATATCCCATAGCAGGGTCTTAAGTTGTTAGAGTACAAAACATACATTAAATTGTGATTTTTTTAGGCCTGGGTCAAGATTCTGCTAATGAATCTATTATCTATTTGATTTTCTTGTACATGCACCAGAAGAAATGCATACATATGAAAAGAGAATGAGTAACCAAATGCTATCTTAGCATCAGAAAAAGCATGTAGAACTTCTCTGTGGGTGGGATATTGCAAGGTTTTTAACTCACAGTTTCTATAAGCACTATCTGTAAATAGCTGAAATAGTCAAAAGGAGAATAACAGCCAAAAGGAGAATAAATATCATTTGGTATCAAGTCTTTCATATCAAGGAATTCATCATCCTAACCAAGGATTACAATAATTGCATTTTTTATAAGCTCACACATTGCTGCACATTACTTAATCTTTTTTCAAATGAGCATGGAATACTACATTATTTTTTTATAGTTGTCTATTTGTTAAACTTGATCGCTGTCATGGATGGACATGTAGTACATTACTTTGAAAGACTAGAAGGGTCAGAATTATATAAAACTATCATGCTACCCCTCCTTTTTTCCATTTGTTTATTTAGTTTTTTTTTGGTTTTGTTGATTGGTATATTTTTTAAAATTAATTTAAAACACAACTTTGCAAAAGAGTGATCTTGTTACAGCTATTTAGCATGTCAGCATCAATTTGCATGGTTGGTTAGCTTCTTTTCTGTGTCTTTCTTTTTTTTTTTTTTAAGTAAAGACATCACTTGTTACTTATTAGCCTGGATGTGACTCCTGAAAATAAAAATCCCTACTTACTTTCAGAAAATTCCAGCTGCTTTACAGCATTTCAGTGTCACAGCAGAGCAGAAAAAATGGCTAACCACTTAGACTGATTTTGTGACTATTTTCACATCACAGAAGAGAATGAAAACATTCAAGCTTTTAACCAAGTGTTGGTCCATAGAAAATAATCAGGCCCACATTCCTTTATGCAGAGTAGTGGTCTTAAAAATTTTTGTTGCTCTCCTTTATGAGCTGGAAAATATAGTGATTTGAGCTCACCTTTGAGTGTTTGGGCAGGATGCTACAAAACTAAGTGCATCTCTGTCTGTCTGTATCCAGGTTATAATGGCCCTAAAGGTTATATGTAATGCTTTTGCTGTTGCTATGTGTTTTTATCTTTTTCAGTAGGTCAGACCAGATTAGGTACTTTCTAGTCAATGACCTATGGAAGTTAGAAACTGATATTTTTTTTCCACCTGACAACACTCTTGGTTCCAGAACTGTCATTTGGTTTTTCAACCACAGGTTTGTAAAAACAAAATCAAGTTTTAGAATCTTTCTCATAACAGACTAGCTTGACAATAGATTAATATTTGTGTTTGTCAAATTAATTAAACAAAAAAAAAAAAACAACACCAAACCACAAAAAAGCAAACATGCAAAAAAATCCCAAACAAACCAACCAAAACAACAACAACAATAACAACAACAAAAGACACCCCACCCACTTCAGATGCTTATAAAAGCTTGTAGCATGGCAGGTAGTGAATTCCCCTGACAATAGTGCATAATAGTTTATAACATAAACATGTTACAACATAATAGTTTATAACATCCTGTAAACAATGAGAGTTCTCCCACGTCTTAAGTAATCACCTAAGGCTGAAATGCTCATAATGTATTGTGCTTTAAGGGCCCATACATCACATCCAGATCTTTGAAATACAACATGAAAAAATACAGAACACAGCTTCAATTAACATGGAAACCCTCACTCAGATCAGGCAGAATAGAAGTGCTGAAACTGCACTTCAGAAATGATCACTCAACCTCTGTTCATTGAGCACCCCTCTATTTGATAGTAATGCTCTCTGGATGCTCACAATCTTGCTTTAGGGAACATGAAGAAAGAAGAGGTCGTGTAAGTTTTGTTTGCTATTTAGTACTCATATTTTTCCTCTTTGTCCTTTTATTTTTTTTTCCCTCAGACTATCAATGAGCTTGATCTGGCCCATGACCTTAGAGATCTTAGAGCAAATCTGTCTCATACAAATAGCATTGGACCTGGGACACAGACGAAACACAGTAGAAGTCACCTTCTTTTTAAACTATTTATTCTTTTTTCTAAGTCTTTATGGAAAAAAAAGTGTCAGGGGCCAGAGCAGAGAGAAGGGAATTTGTTATGAGAGCAAATGTACTTGAACCAAGAGAAACCTGCAGACTTGAGACATTGTCTTCAGCAGTACGTTAAATCCTTTTGTTCTGTGTGGAGAGTCTTGGTTTTATAATAGGTCTAAAGGAACTTGGCATATTGAAAGTATCTAAATGAAGACACAGAAGAATAAAATTGCTATCCATACATATACAGAATGTAATTCAAACTGAGAAAGAGAGAAAATTAATTGAATAGAAAGATGGTCAGCATCAAAACAGATGGGTAAAAAAAAAAAGGTAATTCTGAAAAATTAGAGACAGTTTCTCTAATCTAAATAGCAAAGGTTTAGGACTGCCTTCCAAGAGGAAAATAACTAACGTTGAACATTTTCAAGAAGGAGTTCAGTTGTTTGCGTGTAAAAGAAATTATTTGCTGGAGAATACTATGCAATTTTAAAAATTATTTCACTAAGATTCAAAGCAAATATTTCATTAAAACCTTCTATTTTAAGTAGTATAAAAGGAAGATTCATGCATAGAATCCTAATTGGAATGACTCAAGTTTAAATGAAATAAAATAGAACATGTTTTTTATGTCTTCCACACACATAAAATATATAAATAATATTGTTAAAGCTACATTCCATGCTCTAGAATGTGTGAAGATTAAGTTTTCTTGTGCAAACTTAAAGGTGTTCTTTTAAATACATTGTACAACAATAAATAGTTTTTAATTACTTGTCTATAGAATATATTTCTCTGCAGAAAATCTGTCTTACACCACACATAGGGTAAAAAGGCTCACTTACTAGAGTAGCTGTTCAACACTGTTTTTCTTCACTTCTGCTATTCAAACACCACTTTGAATAAAGAGTCTGTAATTGTGTGTCAGTCTGATGCCTCACAGTAATATTTTCACCAGTCTCCCTTCCCCTTCCCTTTCCCCTTCCCCTTCCCCTTCCCCTTCCCCTTCCCCTTCCCCTTCCCCTTCCCCTTCCTCTTCCCCTTCCCCTTCCCTTTTCTATTTTTTTCCTGTTTTTATCCTCTCTTCTTTTTTTTTTTCTTTTTTCTTTTTTTTTATTTTACTTACTACCACTAAAAAATTTATACTGCTGGTATTCTGAGGCGTGCTAGGTTTTGTAAATCCGTTCCTAGAGAATATAAATTGAAGTTCAGATTTACTAATGAGAAAAATCTAGATATATTTTGTGAAACATTCCAGTGACAAGTCTGAGGCAATGATCATATACTTGAGAACACTTAATAGTAGGTATTCTTCCATACATAAATCCAGGCACCCAGTAAAAGAGGAATGCATCAATAGTAGGCATCTTTCAAAAGGAACTTCTTGAGAAAAGACTCCACCATCTTTTCCCAGATACATTCATTTATATCTGCTCAGGTTCCTTTTCCATAGCCTTTTCCTAGACTGGTTCTTCTTGTTCTCACCCATCCACTCTCACGATCTGCAGTACTTCATATTCTCTATAAACACCCTTAAATCTGGGCTCCTTTTTCAGTTGGTTTGCCCTTAATCTCCAACCAATCTCCATAGGTTTTTTGCCTCCAGTTTCCATGGAGACAGCTTATCACTTTCCTGGGTCTGTGTTTCAGGATCATTCATGAGACCTCTTCTTCAGCCTTTCATGTTCACCTTTGTCTCTTTTATCTGAGTTCAACTTCTTGATTTTTAGATTGAGCCTTCTGATTCCATCTCTGATTCACTTCTACTTTGGACTTCTCCTACTCTTTTTCTATCAGTGTATTTTTTCTGCTTTTTTCTCTTGTTTCAGCTATTGCATAAAATGTGGTGGCATGGACACTTCCTTGCAATGCCCATGTGCACCCAGGCCTCACCTGTGAATGGATTTTGTAAGGAACTTCTTTCCTTAATCTTGGAGTACGCTTGTGGGCTGTGGGGTGATAGGTCATTTGAAGCCTGGCTACTAGGGTGATAAGAAATGCTGAGATGAAAACTTTAGCATTAATTTCTTTGCCAAAATAGACTTCATATCTTGTACAAAGAACTTTTAATAAGTCCAGGTTTAGGCTCATGCTGACAATCTGGAACAACAGATCATTCGCTAACAAAATTTTTTTCTTGGCTTTATTTTTTGAAATGGTTACTTTAGGGACTTTTATTGGGCCTTTACATTTTACATAGGTAGAAACAGATCTCAAATTCTTCAGAAATAGATTCCTAAATTATCATCAATAAAACTGAATTTAGGGCTAGTATTCTTCAATTTTATTTAGACATCAATGTTGCCACTCACTCAGTTTAGGTTCTATACATTTTTTAATAGAAATGCAAAATAATTCAGGGAATTGTATAGTTGAAAAAAAGGATGTAGCTAGAAATTGAAAGGTGATTTTTGTAATATAAGGTTAAACAATTTTGGTCAGGTAAAACTGCCAATATGTATGTTTCTGTTAATGTCAGTTCAATTATTAAGAACTTTTTATCTTGCTTTTGGAAAGAAGAGAGTCACCCCTGGCCTTTGCTATCTTATGTTTTTCTGTTCACATTTTTTTCTCTGTTATTCTGTGCTTGAAGCAACTTAGAAGAATTATACCAGCATCAAAAATATCAAAAGGATATTATAAATGTTATTATATAAAGTAACCATTATACTACTCAATAATTCCAGCAGAGTAATAAGTCACTATACAAAAAAGTTAACCGAATCAATGGTTTTATTCATATGAGCAAGCGTTAGGAGACAAGTGCACAGAATAAGAATTTGAGTATTCCAGAAAAGGCTTGTTGGGGGTTGGTTCTCTCCCTTTTCCCTCTGTGGAATTTTCCCCATTGTCATGCTAAGATGCCTGTTGACTGGGCCCTGGTGACAAGGCGGGGGGGGGGGAGAGAGAACAGGGAAACCCCTCGATATTCAAACAGCCAGAAGAGGAAGCGGAAGGCTCTGGCTCGCCCCATTTCCCCCGCGGAGTTCAGACGAGAAGGACGATGGCTGCCATCTGCCCCATCCCTGAAATCCCAGCACTGGGAGCCATCCTCACTGCTGTGGGACCCTGCCCTGCTGTCTTCTCGCTGTGAACTACCACCATCCAGCACTCTGCTGAGCACCAGGACCCACACCGTGAGCGGAGAGCTCTCTCTCCATCTCTCTCTCCCCCTGGGACAGCGCTGCCATCACCCCCAGCCCTCCTGCGGCTCTGCGGGACCTGCCTGCCCCCAGCACCGGGAACTGCAGCTCAGGGAAAAGGTGCCTGCAGCCAAAAAACACTGGGACTGAGTTACTGTTCTGTTTGTGGGTAATTTCATAGCTGTTGTTGTTCTTGTTTGTCGTGTTAGATACACTAGTAAAGAACTGTTATTCCTACCCCCATATCTTTGCCTGAGAGCTCTCTTAATTTCAAAATCATAATAATCGGAAGGAAGGAAGGATCACATTTTTCAGTTCAAAGGGAGGCTTCTGCTTTCCTTAGCAAACACCTGTCTTTCAAAGCAGGACATGGCTTTGACACAGAGATGGTTTGCTTCAAGAAGAATTGGTTCTGTAACTGCTTCTAGCGAGTAAATGAGAAAACCTTACAGATATTAGGGTGTAATTCTTCCTAAGACTCAGGTGAAAAATATTTCTCATTCATGAAATGAAATGGTGAATAATTTGTATAGTGATATGGTAAAAAAAAAAATTGTTATACTTTAGAAATATTGTGAGAACTATAAAAAGAAACCTTCTGTCTCAGAAATTATTTTCAATAAGGTTTGAACTTATAAAATATCAAAGTCACAAAGGCTTTCAGGTGTCTAAATTCCTATGGGATTCAAACAGCAGCAAAATAGAAACTGGGGCTGAGATTAATCTAGCCTTGTCCTAAGTATCCATAATAAAAGCATCTGAGAAAGTTTTCTGAGATCCCACTAAAGTAGGGAAAGCTAGTAATTTTTGGTATGCAGAGCTGGTGCCCATCATTCTTCATTTAGAAACATGGAGATTGGAAAGACCCTTCAGAAGACAAACACTCTGCTCAGAACAGATATAATTAGATGAGGTTTCTCCAGGCTGTGCACAGACCAGTCTCCAAGGACTGAGATTCCACCACTGATCTAAGCAACGTGTTCCTGTATTCCACCACCTTAAAATAATGTTTTTCTTATACTTAATCAGTATTTCTGATGTTTGAACTTGTGCTCTTTGGCTGTCATCCTGCTACTGTGAGCCATTGTGTTGATCCTAACAGTTGGTGCTTGCTGCAAGGTACAGAAGGGATTCCACAGAGCCAGAGCTCTGACTGTGACCCCAAGCACACATGGACAGTTGTTGACCTGCTGGATGAGACCACTTCTGCTCTAGTCTTTTGCCTTAGTGACAGGCTTCAGCAGACACAACATGGGCGCCCACATGTCTTTTATCCTTGCCCTCAGAGATTTGTGGCTGTTCTCAACACATTTTTTATTACTCCCAGCAGTCCCAACAGTGCTCAAATGGAAAAGCAGTACAACACAGAGGCAGACAAGCTTCAGTAGTCCCTCTGCAGCATCCTGGAACTTAGCCCTGGCAGAGCAATGAATCTGAGGTCATTGAACTTGGGTCAAGCCACCAGACTGGTGCCTTGGTACCTACAGGTGGGAGTCTTCAGTAGCTACAACTTGTCTCTTCTCTTCTGTGTAGACAAAACCTTTGGGGGCAGTCAGCTCTGAATAAAGCCCCTTACAGATCTTGCTTGTCCTCACCAGTAGCCAGGGAAATGAAACTACTCTAAAATTGCAGATGGGTAAATGAAGAAAGAATATTTTTTCAAGCCTTCCACATCCAGTGTGACCAAGATCTCAATTTAATTTCCCATTTTTCTTGACTCGGGCTCTTGCCCAGTTGTGTTTTTTCAAAGATGGCAGTCGATGGAAGCAGCTCTTTCCCCTGTGTACTCTCACAGAAGATTATTTGAAAGGTTATCTTAGAGCTGACAAAAGATGTGTATCCCTCTGGACTAACAGCTAAAGGTCATGCTATTTGCCTAGAGGGTATCTGGAATACTTGAATGCAAAGGAAATACTTGGGTAATGACTCAGTAAATCCAGGTTCTCCTCTGGAAATTCCTCTTCAAAATTCTTCAGTGAAGATCCTTCACACATTGTGCTCAGTATTAATTCGTCCTCGGTATGAGATACCTCAGTTTTCTTCTGAGGAGTGAAATAAACTAAAATTGTCCTTTGAAGTATATTTGCCCATTCAATTCCCATTAACTCACCATTTGAAAGAATAAAATCTTAAATTTACATTGCCTGTAGTACATCACAAGTGATGCACTGTGAAACAAGTAGGGATTTAAAAAATCTGTTAAAACAGGATTTAAATAGACTTACTTGGTTCTATCATGTGTTTGAAGTTATTAAGTTGCTATTAGCACTTCATCATCTTAAACTAAATTTCTTCTAAGATTAAAGGTGATGAGTTCCATTATCTTTGGTTATTAAGTAAGTATCCTCAACTGAACTATATGGGCAATAAATACCAAAACAAGATTCTTACCTATATTTATGTTCATTTATAAAATGGGCTTTGTCCTTCTCCTGTTACAGCTCTGTCCTTCTCTTATTAATTATAATGTACTTATAAATTCAGATATGTGACATATGTTGCATGGAAACATTTTTTCTTGAAGGAAAGATATAACTGAGTAAAGATCATACCAGCATACACTAAATATTTGTGATAGTAAGTTCAACTTTATTGAAAATAAATTTGGCATGTGTTATGTAAATCAAAAGGAATTACAGTATGATTTCAGAATACTGTAATCAGAAACAAAAATCTTGATTATGTTAATGCAACAACTTTTTAAAGTAAGGTGTATATTTCATTTTTAATCAAAAAACATTTGCTGATCAACAAGCTCAAGAGAATGAACTTTCCCCTATATAAAAGAACTGTAGCTAAGGAGAAAAGAAAATCCACACCTCTTAAAAGTAATAATTTTGCTAGCTCAGATTTCAATTAGTGCTAGTAAGAAGTGCCTTGGAAAGATTTTGCTAGTAGCAAATTATTTTTCAAAACTCTCTGAAGCCTCTAAAGATTCAGTTTGGCTGCTCAAGACAGCTTTCTCCTACTTTTAGATTTTATGGTTGTAGATTGTGTGATTGTATATACTGGTCTCAGTTCTGTTAATGTGGCTTAAATGATTAAATAGAAGTTTAGTTTGGATTTTAACCTCTGTGGGCTTCTGCTATGGATGATACATAGAATCAAAAGTGAAAAAGATCAGGGTTCTACAGTGGCCTGTCTCCCCCCACCAGGTTAGAAAACTATCTACAACCCATTCTGAAGAAATGAGAATGGAGTGCTTAGTCTAACAGCAACTTGAAGGAAAATGTATTTTTTTTTTTGGTTGGTTGGTTGTTTTTGTTTTGTTTTGTTTTGCTTTGTTTTTGTCTTGTTTTTTGGGGTTTTTTGTTTGTTTTTTGGTTTTTTTTTTTTTTTTTTTTTTTTGTAGTGTTGCAGTGTTTCAGAGCATTGCATGTTAGAATAAGGACCAGGGCTGGCTTATATAATAAACACTTAAGTAAACTGTGAAACACATATGCAGAGGTCACAAAGTACAATATAGAGTATCTACTCAAAATTCAGGAAGAGAGGAATGGAATGAAAGAAACAATAATATATTTTTCAGCTACTTTTAAGTTATTTAATCAGTAAAACAAAGAAATTATTTCCCATATTATTAGGAAATTAGATAGAAATCTACATGTAATCATCTCAATAGTTCAAAGTGTTTAATAATTTATTAACAAAGCATGTAATAACTTAAAAATGCATATAGTCATATTTTACTTTATAAGTTAATGCACTACATCGTAAAAACCTTTCAAGGAATTCATTATCTCTCATGTAATGTGTGAAAAATCTATACATACTATGATCTCCATTGCATATTCTGACAAGGAGTAATGTATTTCATGTCAAAAACCACTTCTGAATGTCACCTTATGCTGTAGTATATCCTCATAGCTCAAGTAAAAATGGTGTCAAAAATCCACTTAAGAACATTTCAATAATCTGTTCTGACTTTTGAGCCTTCATGATTTAGCAGCAGTTTTAAGGATATGTCAACCTATAGCACAGTTCAGTACTTCACAAAGCAGTATGGCTGTCTAGGACCATTTATCTTTTCTTTTATGCAGTCTAATTTAAAACTAACTGCAGTGATTTCTTGTCTAGCATTGAAAATACTAAAGAAATTAGCTCACAAGAATATAGGTCTGAAGGGTAAAGAGTTTGACTGAAATATACTAGAATTGAGATGTGCCTAGAGAATCAAATATAAGCTAAAATATTAATTTTCATGTTAATTAGTGGCAATATGCTTGCCAGACTGAATATTGCCTCTAGTTAGTTTGGGCTATGGGATTAATATTTTTATTTCTCTCCTTATATGCCGTTACAACTCAAAGGTTAACTCATGCTCAATCAGAACAAACAAATGCCCCCACAGAAATAAGTCTGTTGTAAAGCCTTCTGGAAATTAGTTACTAAGCTTCTGTTTTGCAACCTCATCCATAAGTTTCTATAGTAGCTAAATTACTGGCAAACTGAATTAGCTCCTAAGGATGGTGTTTCTCCTCTTTAATTAATTAAAGAATAGCTTTTAAGTAATATAAACAATAACTGAATTAGATTAAATGGTGCATAATTTTCTATGCAGAACTAGGTAATCACGTGAATATTGGTGGTAGCATATATGTTGTAGGCTGAGATTCAGAATAGGGAGAAGCTGTTACTTCATTTGGATTCTGTGCTAGAGAGTGGTAGCAAAACAGTGAGAAACAGAGGGGAGAAAAGGGTAGCTGATGCTGCAAAAATCTGTTAAATTGCAATTTAAAATACACAAATGTTTATTATACAGCTGTGCCATGGGGTTCACAACTATTATACAAATGGCACAAAGAAACTTTGATGCTAGGATTTATATAGTAACTAGTAATTTCAATTTAAAACAAGGGCCATACTGAATTAAAACCTGCTATTTACAAAATCTTGTGACCTGGACAAAAGAAAGAGATTGAGGGTTAGGGGTTAGGGCTAGGAAGTTTAATTTAATAATTTAATAATAAACCTATTTTGCTATTCCAGCTCTTCGGAATTATCCTCACCTATTAGTTTTCTTCTGGAGATACGCAAATCTAAAATGGCTACTGAAAAATTAAAGAAAAAAATTACAAAGGAGGAATGTGAGGTTTTTGGTGGTTTTGTTGTTGATTTTTTTCCCTAAATGTTATTTTAAAGCTACCTAAAACATTAATGTTTATCAATATTTTTTTATGATTATGAATTATGACAACTTCTTTGACAGCAGAAGTTATGAACTTTTGTTTTTCACACTTCTACCCACATGTTCATCGCTGCCATTCATTACTACCAAGTGTCTCAGTGCTGGAGTCCTACATAGTTAAATGATAAATCTTCTGTCTTTCAATAATTGGAAGTTCTCCTCTAGATCTGACTTCATAAGATAGAAACCAAACAGAATTCAGCCCTGAAACAGTGGTCATTTTAGTCTCCAGGACAGTGGCATTATTTCAAAGGAAGCTAGAAACATCCACATGTGTACTTTGAATAAAGGAAAATAATCTTCAGGAAATTATTATGCTTCACTTGACTTAACTAAAGAAAGATTCTCTTGGGTCCAGTTGCTGAGGATTCCTTTAAGACTAGAAAAGTACAGAAGTAGTAGTAAAACTTTGACAATTCAGTTATCTGACGGTGGGTGAATGACACTGGAAATATGAAAGGATGTGCTGTGCTGTTTGTGTGTGACTGATGGCTGGAGATGGAGGAGACCATGTCTGGTGTTGGAAAAAAGTGCAGAATAATAGATATTTGGGAGAGGACAACAGGATGCTTTACTGGATTAAGCCAGCATCAGATTGCAGTGGAGGGCAAGAGTGTGAGTTGAGTACATACAGAAGTTTATATTGTCAATTACTACAGTGCCAATGCAAATAGAGTCCATCACATGATTTTGCAGCTGGACTTTTGTCTGCTGAGAGGACATCAATACTTTCATGTATGTTGTGATGCTATCTTTATGATAAACCAAAGTCATAATAAAATTGCATTCATCACATCTCCTGAATTATTTGTGTGTTTACTGACAGTCATGGACTTTCCTCAGAATTGTTTTTAGCAGTGAAAAATCTCACTAATACCTTCAGACACAAATACGCACATTATTTAGCAAAATAGAAAGATTGAAACAGAAGGTTTTTGTCTTTGTATTATGAATATGGCTTTCTTCATCCTAAACTAGGCTATTACCCTGAGCACTTCATTGCTATTTTATGTAGACCTCTCATATTATGAAGGACATGCTTGGGGATGTGTAGATTATATGGCTGATCTCATACTTGGTAATAAGTTAGTGACAAATCTTAATTAATTTGCCTGATCTTTTTACTGACATTGATTTTGTCATATAATACAAAAAATATGACTGTTAATAATGCGTGATGTTTAAGCTTTCACTAGCCTTTGTCTTAACTAACCTTTAAATCAGTACCTGTACTGATGTCCCTGTGTTTATTACTAATTTATTTAAAAAGAATAATGTCAAAATATAACTGTTACTGCCTCATGACATATCATTCAGGTGTGTGTAGGTTTAAAGGATGGTCAATTTCATAACACTGAAATAAAGGTGCAGGAGTTTTTTTCAACCTCCATTTAAGCATAGTGCTTTTATTTGTGTCACAAAATGTTAACATGATTAACCAGAGTGTTCAGACTGAACATTTATCTGATTTGCAGAGTAGTTTCATCCGGCGAAATTAGGAAGCACAAAAGCCTATGTCTCTGTGGAAAATTAAGGATGCTTATTAATAATAGCAAAATGGGTATGAGAGCTAAAATAAAGTATCATCACAACTGTTTCTACAGGAGATATGTGGAAAGTAGAGGGCATTGATATCAGATTGACATCAGTAGAATAAAATAACTAGCTTTTAAGTTATCTGTCAGCAGTTGTGGCTATTCTATCCAACCAATACCTATAATAATTCCAATTTAACGAATACAGAAACAATTATTATCAGTGTGTATTTCTCCAAGGACTTGTGTACCCACAATAGGGTACATGGAAAGAGAACTGGGAATACTGCACTCTCATTGTGCAGTTAAAAAGCTTATAAGCTTTCTTTAAGTAAGAGAGTTAGATAGATCATTTGGCCCAAGAATGTAATTCAGAATTAAGGTGCCCTGAAAGTGTGAGTTCCTTCTGTCTTGTTGAAGGTCAACAAAAGAGAAGTAGCACAAGCCTTGAAATGGATCATCAAGAAAAATAAATTACATTTTCATATATTTGAAAAGGGAGAAATCCAAAGGCAAGAGGTGCATTTATGATCAGTGAGAAATATTTCTAGCCTTAACTAAGAGTTTAGAAAACACCTATCTTTTGGTCTGAAAAATGATTTTTTATACCAGGTATTCACTCTTGCCAGATACATCTTCCTGGTGTTGATTATCTCACGCTACTTGGATTTGTGTTAGGCTGACAGGCAGGAGCAGACAGATAATATGAATTTTGTTCCTGTCAGGTTACAGATTATTTTTAAGTGAAGCACAACTTAATTTTATGGACAGTTTGCTGAAATTTATTTTATGCTTTGGTAAACCAATTTATAATTCTTATGAACTATGAAGTATTTGATTATTCTGTATTACCATCTTTCATTTGTTTAAATGAGAGTTCTGTTGGCAATTTAAACCACTGAGAGAGAAAATTTTATCTTGGACTGGACATGTTAGTTGCCAGTCATTGAATATATGTACTGTCTTCTGAAACAAGTACCTGGTAAATTGTGAGAGGCAAAATAGAAACAGATGGAGTTGAATGACACAAAAATGTTAAACATTTAAAAAGTTAGATAAGCTTATAGTTACCAGGGAAAGAAAATAGCTTTAAGATTTAATCCACATAACAGTTTCTGAATATAAAATGTTTGATACACATTTGCATTTAAAGAGGGTTAAAAATAATTTTGTTTTTTAACAAAAAATAAAAATTGGATTTCTATGAAATATAAAGAGCTATAAGATCTCATTGTATATGTTTACTGAGCTGTGGTAAGGAGTCTGAATTTTAGGTCCCAGGTCATGGCTCAGATTATTGCATTATTTTAGTCTCTGAACCAAGGTTGCTAGCACTATTTTTCAGTCCCGGTATTTGTGTCTTCAAGAAACATAGATGCCTCACATGCGAAAATTATTGTGCCTTTTTGTTGTGGCCTGGAAAGCTGTTAGGATGGTTGCAGGTAAAGAGGCAGGAAGGGCCCTTGCATGGGTTCCACAGAAATGTTTATTTCAGCCACGTGTGTGGATAGCCCAGGCTCAGAGGGAAAGGCAAAAGCGGGCTCTTGGTGAGGGTCCAGGTTCAAGCACAAGGGTTTTTGGGGCTGGGGAGCATCGGAGACCAATGACCAGGGGACATGGAGGTGGCACAAAGATGGGGTTGGGGCATGGGAGCCAACGGGGAAACAGGGTGGGAGAGCAACTGGAAGAGTGAGGGACAAGGGAGAGGGCATGGGTCTGACCCAGGGAGCAGAACAGGGGGACGTTGGCATTTGCTGTGAGAACCCTCTTTTTTCTCCTTGACTGGGAGAGACTACCTTTCAGGGTTTCCACAGCTTTTCTGTTCTCCATTTTCAGCATTGGCTGTCTAAGAATATTTCGGGCAGCATGAGCAGCAGTTCAGACAACAGACTGTCCTGTGCTATTTACAGTTCCTCTCTGCTGTGGTCACAAAAGGACCCAGGCAACCATACACCTGTTCAGGCAGTTTTTCAAAGTGTATCACAGTGCAGCAAATAATACTCATTCATCCAAAATCCAAAATACATCCAAAATAATACTGAAGCCAGAAAGACATTGCACAATTGATGAACATGGAGTGAAAACTGATGAATACAAAACAAAATTAATTAAATGTTATACTGTGAGCTTTATTCTAAGCACAGGCTGGAGTCTTGCTCTTTTTTTTCCAAATACTATAGCTTTTGTTGAAGACAATTAAGCAAAAAACCAGATTTGCTTTATTCCATGTAACTCAGCCAGTGCATTGCAAGAGCTATATGGTGCAAAGCTCTGTTTCTATTATACTGTATTTTAACTTGCTCTCATGTACACCAAGTCTTTAACTTTCAGTATTTCTGTCTACTTTTCTTAGAATAATGACAGTCAACAGAGACATCTGCTTATTCAAAATAGAAATACAAATATTTAAAATTAAAAAAAACTTTAGAAGTAATTAATGTTTTATATCATGTGTATTAAACCCACAATAATTTCTCTTTCCCTTTTTTTTTGTTTTGTTTCAGAGAACAACTTATTTACTAATATTTGACCTCCAATTTCCACAGAATTATGGAAAAGAAAGAAAAAAAAAATGGTAAAACAAAGATCTTCTTTTAAAAGGTTCTATTGAATTTATAAGTTTCTTGCCGCAAGAAGTTAAAGTTTTGTCACTGTATCCTTATGGCTCATAGTTAGTTATTTAGCTGTTAGTGTATGGAATGTATTCCCTTGCTGCTTCTGTATGGTGTGAGAAGTTTCAATGTATAGTAGTCCCATAAATAACTTTCTTGTCAGACACACACACACAAAAAAAAAGAACTAAAACCTGCGATTAAAACTTGCCTAGTTAAAGTGAAATGTATCATCAGAAATCTTGCCCTCAAGGTAGGTCATCTTTCTAGTGAAGAAGTATATATATATAAAAAAAAATAACTTACACACAGTTATAGCCAGTATAACTTTTTTCCTGGTAACTGCCATGCTTTCCAAACTGTGCTGTCTAGATCTAATTTGTCTCTCATCAGTCACATTTTTCATATAGTTCCATGATTTCCACTACAGTTTCTTTTTGAAGAAATATTGAAGAAAAAAAATCTAAGATATCAGAAAAAAGTGCTTTCCCTCTTCTGTTCCATTTTTGACAGTTTTCTACAGTAGTTCATAATCTACATCTCTTACTTCCTCAGAAACTTCTCTAATCTTTCTCAGTTGTTCCTCAGTTTCCTGTCTGTCAATGACATCTGTATCAAAACAGACATTGTTGCTCTGTTCTTAAATGATTGTAGAGCAGAGTAGTGACCTTTGCAATGTTTATATGGTATCAAACAGGACGGGACCCTTGGAGAACTGCATGGAGAACTGTACTTGGAGTACAAGTGTCACAGGGCTTTCCTGTGGTAGAGGACCACTACTGCAGCTTGCCTTGAATTCTGAGTGAACCCAAGGGCTTCCTTGCTTCTGGAGGAAAACTCATCACTCTGCCTTTTAAACATCATCTCTTTAGCTTCATCTCCTATTTTTTCTCAATAATGCAATTCTCAGATATTGTAAAGGAAATGGGACCAACCTTAAGCAGCTGTGAGAACAGTTTTTATATCATTTATATGTCAGAGTGGGAAATGTAAGAGCTGCTGGGTGTCTTGGGCAAGTTTTTTCCAATGTATGAATCAATGTTTTAAAGAAAAAAGAAAAAAAAAAAAGAGAAAACAAAGACACAGAACTTTTTCTTACTCTTTAACAGCGCAATTTTTTTAATCAGAAGAGTTATCAGTGAAGAATCACTCTCAAGTCTAAGATAAATGATGAATCTTCTCCCTGCCTCAGATTAAGTTCTTAAAAGCTCATTACTCTGTCATCTGTGCTGACTCTATAAACTGCCAAGATGTCTAAAGCTTTAAGTTATTTTACTCTAAATTTGCCTTCTGATAAGTTGTGAGAGCTTCAGGAATGTAAATATAAGGAAAATTTTCTTTGACTAGCATAAAGCTCATTATGTGTTCGAAGTGCAAATTCATTTTTACAAACTGACAAATATTTTCAGTTAACCTGTTTATAGGCATTTATTTTTTTTAAAGATGTCCCATTTTAACCTGTGCTTTTATAGGAAACAGGCATTCTAAAAAGTTTTAACTTGTATTGTCTGGCAAGACACAGTCCTCAAAATTGTTTATATTAAGCAAGCTCTTGTAATAATTGGGTGAATAATCCTAACTATTGATTCATCATACTTTAAAATTAAGCATCATATTAAGGATTTTTCTTAAAATCGTGGTCTTTCACTGTGAAATATTGCATGCTTTCATATGTATTTAGAATTTTCTTTACATTTTTGCAGGTATTTTTAAAAAAATACATGTCTGTACAAAAATTTATGAGAAAGAAGTAGTAGAAACACATAGTAGTGTTTCTTAAATCAAAACATAACTAACTACGTAGCTATTGCTTATGAAAACATGATTTTTTTTTTTTTTTGTGCCAGCAAACAAAGACTTTCACAGAAAAAAAAAAAAAGCCCATGAAGATTAGCAACTCATAAAAATGGCCACCCTCTCATTGTTTGCTGTCAGGATACAAACAATTCACCTTCTGAAAAGAGGTCAGCTTTGTTTGCTGTGATGCTGGTAACAGTGCCATGATCAAGCAAACACCAGAGGAGGTTGGAAACACAATGTGGGAAGCAGGTAGATGGTACAGTTAGAGGAACTTGCTAGGTAATGTAATTGTTATTTGCTTTACACTGTATTTATTACAGAAATGAGCTATATCAGTACCTGTGTATAAATTAATCAGTTTTATGCCATTTCCCTTGAAGGTCACTGTTTATAACACTGGAGTCTGTGCTTAATAAAACAGTTCATTATTAAAATTTTTTAGTGTGTATGTTTATTTTAAGATTCTTTGAAGAGTGTTCGATTGCTGTCTATGTTAATTCTGCATGATAAATCTCAGCTAAATGCTATGGACAATGGAAAAAGGAGGTGTGTCTTAATTATGTTCTGAAAAGTGAAAAAGAAGACTATCTTTTCAGCAAACCATGCCTCTTCTTATGCACCTCTCTGTTGGGTTTGCATGGCCCAGTTTTGGTAGTGGAGGGGATACAGGGGTGGCTTCTGTGAGAAGTTGCCAGAAGCTTTCTCCATGTCCAAGAGCCAAGGACAGCTGACTCCTAGACAAACATGCTGCTGGCCAAGGCTGGGGCCAGCCAGATATGGTGGTAACGCCTCTGTGATAACATATTTAAGAAAGAAAATTTAAAAGTTCTTGTGCAGATGTAATTGCACCCAGGGAAGGGTGAAATGAGAATATCTGAGAAGAACAGCTGATGTCAGTGAAGAAGCAGGGGAGGAGGTGCTTCAGGCAGAAGCTGAAATTCCCCTGCAGCCCCTGGTGCAGACCATGGTGAGACAGCTGTGACCCTGCAGCCCATGGAGGTCCATGGGGATACAGAGATCCACCTGCAGCCTGGGGAGGTTATCACACCAGAGCAGGTGGGTGCCTGAGAAGAGGTTGTGACCCGGTGGGAGACCAGAGCTGGGAAGGGTCCTGGCAGGGTTCTGAAGACCCATAGAAGAACAATCTCACATTGTAGCAAGTTTCCTGGTAGCACTTGTGACCCTGTGGTGGTCCCATGCTGGAGCAGGCTGTTCTTGAAGGACAGGACTCCATAGAAGACTGATCTGCATTGCAGCATTTTGTGGAGAATTATTGTTTGTGGGTTGGACTCACATTAGAGAAGTTCCTGTAGGACCATCTCTCGTGGGAGGGACCCCACACTGAAGCAGGGGAATGATTCTTCTGTATTGCTAGTGGGAAGCCTTCACAAGAGCTCTACCATCCCCTGCTATTCGAAACTGGCTGAGCCTTCACAGGCTGTCGTGGGCTGATGGAAGTGACAGCAGGGTTTCCAGCTCACAGATACCCAAGTGTTGTGGTTTCATCCCAGCCAGCAACCAGGCTCCACACTGCTGCTTGGTCACTTCCCCACCAGTAGGACTGGGGAGAAAATTGATAGGATAAAAACCAGAAAAGTCATGGATTCGGATATAGACAGTTTAATAGGGGAAATGAAAGCTGTGCACACAGGCAAGGTAAAACAAGGAATGAATTCACAGCTTCCCAGGCAGGCCATATTCAGCCATCTCCAGGAGAGCACACCATCACATGTAATGGTTATTTTTGGACACAATCACCTTCACTCCAAACATTCCCTCCCTTCTTTCTTTTCCCTCCACTTTATGTATTGAGCATGATGTCATATGGAATGGAATAACGCTTTGGTCATCTGGGGTCAGATGTCCTGGCTGTGTCTCCTCCCATGCACACCCAACTTCCTTGCCTGCTTGGCCGTATGAAAAGCAGAAAAGGCCTGGGCTCAGTGTAAGTCTTGCTCAGCTTACACAAAGAAAAAAATCTTTATATTATAAAAACTGTTCTGAACAAATCCAAAACACAGCACCGCAGCAGCCACTGTGAAGAAAATTAACTCTATCCCAGCCACAACCAGCACACCAAGCTTGTTTAATAACTTGTTAATAAGGCAAACTGAACACTACCTTAAAGCAGATGAAGCAACACATGTTGATCAGGGGTCCTCCTTTGTTTTGTGTTGTTGAGCCTGTACAGGAAATGCACTGCAGATGGATTGTAATTTTTAAACAATGCTGACTGTTTCTCCATCTTTTTCCCCTGCTTCTTGTTCTCTCTGTAATTATACCTATTAAAAAGGGTTATTAGCATGTGTAGATTATAGCGTATATACAGCACTGCTTTTGATCTACCTAAATAGTTTCTTCCTGAAGAAAACTACTTACCTGTTTTCATCCTCAGACTCTCTGAAATTTTAATATTGCACATGAAAACATTTGCAAGACAACTGAAAAATATCATTACTTAAAGGCAAGGGTCACGCAAATACTGCTATGTTCAAAAAGTGGGATAACTTATAATTGTGGGGTTTATTGATTACAGTCACGGTTATAACAGACAGTGTTGGATAGCACATATGAACAGATTAGAGGAACAGTGTCCAGCCTCCAGATTATTTTTGCCTAGGTTCATACTAATTGTAAATGTAGACATACTAAGTTTTTTATAAGCATCTAATTTTCTTAATAAAGAAAGGCATCCACTGGCTGCTGTAAGATGAAGTGAAGTTGAAATAATTATCAAAGAAGATTCCATTGCACCTGGACAGTTATAAACATTATGTAGTTATATATAAATGTAAAGTAAGTAACTAAATACACTTTCACTTTATTTGCAAATTTTGGTTGGGGGTGTATTCTGCATTGCCTGAGCACAATAACAGAACTAGCATCACAATATCATTAAAAGGTTGGTTCTAATTTTGTCTTGCTAAAAAAAGTGATTAACAGTGGCTCAATTGATCTGAAAGAAACTAAATCTTGCCTTTCAAATGTAAGTGGAAGCCAGATTTATCTGAATCTATTGGTACAGTGATTTTCAAGCCTTGATAAATTATTTTTCCTACAATGCTTCCTGACATTAGTCTTCTTTATAGGAGGCACAGTGTTATATCATTAAAACATCAGCTCCTGCTGGGAGATGCATTCAATGCCTTGGAATGCTGAAAAAAAAGGTGTTTTTAAAAAGCTGGTTTTAGCCAGTTGTTTACTAAGTAAGAATATATTTAGATGTCAATAGCAATTAGTCATTGAAAATTCTTTTCTTTTAATTAAAGCTCACACTTTAAAATACTAAATCAAGACAAGTTGTTCTGAAGAGGAACACTTTGCCCCTCACATTTCCCACCAGGCACAGGTATTTTCAGGACTCTCCAAACAGTAGGAAATCTTTCTTCTAATCTGTTCACTTCATGCACTTTGACATCAAAACACCACGTGTGGGCTATGGAGCAAGCTGAAAACATGACACTCCAGTTACTAGGCTTTTGTAAATTTTAGGTCTAGACCTGATCTTATTTATTTATTTATTAAAAAAAATATGTTTATTTCTTATTTCCAGGTAGTATATGTAAATAAAATATGTATCAATGAATTATTTGAGCTGTAAATTAAGAAAAATTCTTTTAAGCCATTGTAATCTGTAATGAATTACATACTTGAACAGTCATGAAATTTCAGTTTACCCTGTAGAACATAAGGCACTTTTTGTCATGTAAAGACTGTTATAGGGAAACAAAGGAAGAAAATTTGTCTCTGTAATTTTTTTTATGGTAATATGAAAATAAAAGGAAAAAAGCTAGAAAGTACTTTCTCAGTAGAGTACTAGGAGCCATGGAGATGTCAAATACTTGCTAGTTACAGAGGATTTGTACCACTCATAAGGAATTTACTTTTCATACAAAACACACAGAATTTTCAGCTGAGAAATGCAACAAAAGGTCTTGAGTCTTTCAACTGGGACACTAGGACATTTTAAAATTACTGTCCTCAAACCAGTCTAATCTGCAAGAGAGAACAAAATTACCCTTCCAGCAAAGGGTAATGAAAATTTGTCATTGACATTTTAAAAATGAGGTCTGCTCCTCAATTGTAAAAATAGTAATTGCTTTATTTTTTAAAAAAGTTTAATTATTTTTAAGTGGAATAATATTGTGGCATGAATTGGTTTTAAACTTTTTGCTTTACACTTCGCCTTTCATAGCAAGAAAAAAAATCGAATTGGTAGAAACTAGATTCTAGACACAAATTACAATTGATAGAAACTAGATTTCCCTTTGTACAAAATAGAAAGCCAGAAAAGTGAAGAAGTGAAAATAAGCTGACAACAAACCCCAACACTTCAAGCAGTGGAAAGGTAAAAGCAAATAACATTATTGAGAAAACAGAATTAATTTTCTCCCTTCAGAGCTAAGGAATTGAGATTGGCCTTTTACTGCATGTTGAATATCAACATGCAAGTATGGCTAAGGAATGAAAAAGAGCTAAATGTGACTTGGGGAAAAAAAAACACATTAATACAATAGACTGTTCAAAGTTGAGATAAAGTAGATTAAAATGAGGATATAATTTGCTTTTAAACCACAGAAAATCCAAGTAGCATAATTAACATTTATTCGACAGAAAATAATAAAACAAACCATTCTATCTCATTCTTAAAAGCATGGACTTGCATATTTTGAGAATGTTTAAGGTTAATAAAGGAATCCTGTTTCTCTAGGAATACTCATTATCTGTTTAAAACACCTCAGTCACAGTCTGACACATATACCATGAGTAAAACTCTCAAAAAAATTTGCAAAAAGTAGCAACACATTTTATAATATCCCTCATTTTCTAAACCTTGCCTGTATTTATGACAGTAAATGCACATATTTATCAAATTGGCAGGCACTGAAAGTACTTTAAAAGAATGTTCTCTCTCTTACTGAATGAAATCTTCGAAGTGTTCTGTAATAGCTGGATGTGTAGTTAGTCAAATGAACGATAAGAGACTCATTGCTGCAATGTATCTGCAAGGAAGACACAGAAAATCAGTGTGAATGTGTTAATCACTATAAGGAATTCAGACATTGAATTTTATATTTTGAAAGCTGATTATAAGAAAGCAATGAAGGTGCCACTATAATTTTTGCTTTCTCCTCTGGGATTATAAGAATCAGAGTCTGTTTATTTAGTAATAGTACTATCAACTGTATACATTTTTGGTCTTAATTAAATTTTATTTTGGTGTTGCCTTATCAGTGAGAGTCAGATGGGAAGAACTGAATTTCGAGAATATGGGGGCTTTTTCCATCATGCTGAAGATAGTAATTTTTATTTTTTTAATTAATTCCACTTGATTGAACTCTAGAAACAAAAATGTTCTCAACTCTAATGTAACTATTGTTTCTGCTGTCTTTTTAAAAAGTAAGTTGGATATGTGGAAGGGCAATGAGATGAGCAGCCCCACATTTGGCTGTTGAATTCTTTTATAAAAGTGTTAAAAATATTAGATAGTAGTTGTATGTTGACTGCATTTTTTTAAACTTTGTTTTAGGGAGGTTTGCAGGTTTTTTTGGTTGGTTGGTTGGTTGGTTGGTTGGTTGGTTGGTTGGTTGGTTGGTTGGTTTTTCTGTTTTTTTTTGGTTTTTATTTTTTAAGTATTGTATTAAAGTATTATAAAGCATACAGAAAACTAAGAAAAAAACCCCTAAAACATAATAGATCAAAATCACTGAAGGAATATGAGGAATTAAGAACAAAACCATACAAATTTTGTCAGTGTAATATTAAAACCCAGAACTTAGAAGCTTATTGATATCAAAATAGAAAGATCATGGGAAAGTAAAAGAAACTGATATTTTGGTAAAAACTTTTAAATTTTTCAACTATATTAAACATAGTTTCTCTAATTTAGACCTGATTTAAGGGGAATTCAGGTTTAAATCTAGGAACTGTTTGGATGTGTCTGTACTTTATAATGGAACACACTATTAAAGATAACTAAGGTAATGCTGGCCCAGACTGGTTTATGTACCTGATTCAGTGAGCACTAGGCAAAGACACTGGTTAAATCTGGAAATTAGACCATCAAACCACACTAAGTATTTTCACGATCCTTACCCGATATATTTCCCTTTTGTTACAAAAAAACCCCAAGAGGATCTAGACTACCATTGACAAAATATTTTTAGTACAGAGAACAAAACATTATTAACATTCTAGTTAATACAAGAAAAGTGATCAAAAACTCTCACTTTCCTAAGACATCAGACAAAGGCTTGATACCATTTAGGATGTGTTTTCGTTCTCCCTGCAAAAGGCTTGGAACAAGATCTTAAATTCAAAACTTGTACTGTGGTACATTGTTTTAACCCTCCAGAGGCTGGACGTTCTTGGATGTGTCTCAGTCTTTTAGAAAGTAGAAATTGTAAAGTAGAAATGCAAGCAGTTATTTTCCATAGATTGTCCAGGTTCCAGAGCAAGAAAAATAGATTTTGGTCCATAGAAAATAGCTTGGTAGTGCTATCATTACTGAGACCTTCAGAATATGATATTGGAAGAACTGGATAACATGAAGCCCAGGAGTGTTAAAAATACTGAGGGATGGGTAAATTTCCTATTATAAAGAAACAGCTGCAAACATGTGGAAAGAAGATCTTCATGTGTCTATAAATAACACCTTTTTATCATTATTTTATAAGGAAAAGTACTGTGCAAGGCAGTAATCAGACTTCATTTGAACAAGCCAGACCATTCTTTCTAGAGGTGGGAGGCAGTAGCTGCCAAAAGGCAGAGACAGCCTCTTTGTGAAGATTTAAGCAATGGTGGATTTCAGAAAGGACCAAAGAGCTATCAAAGCACTGACTGAGAGAGAAGCTGAGTGCTTTCTGTAAACCTGTGCTGAAAGAAAATCTAATACTGAAGATGCAAAATAGCTATTAAAACAAAAAAAGGTGTTGGAACAAAATGGTATAAGCTATCGATATTGGGCTGGAAGTGTAATGAGAAAAATGAATGTTTTGAAATAGCCATAATAAAGGAGTGAGTAATGTATGTAAGAAAGTTCAGCTTAAATACAGATAAAAAAAGAATTCAGTAATGTGGTAATATTATAAGATAGGACTGTGATCCATCACATCTTCTCTGCTGTTAAGCTTTCTCGTGTTGTGTATAGTATTTGTTGTTTAGTTTGGTTTGAGTATCATACAATATGATGGGCACTTAAAATTCGGGCCACTGTAGCCTCAATATTAACTAGCCATGTGATGCAGCTCTTGTTGACATTGCCATAGGTAAGTCTGATATCCTTTCAGCACTTTTCTAGCCTCACCATGTGTTTAGATCTCCGGCTAGTCAAGCCTGTTGAAGTGCACCTTATGAATTCTTCTCTCAGGTATGGTTTTCCAACATCTTAATTTATTTCATCATTAATCATTTCTAGACAGCTTCAATGAACTTTTTTGAAACTTATGGAGTTAAAATGAGACCTATACTAAGTAACTTCACAAGACTATGAATGTTTCGCTTTAAGTGATGTTTCTAAAAGCTTTGTCCATTAGACAAATAGATACAGTACTATTTGTACTGATATCCTTTTTCATCATAGTTATTGAAAAATAACAAAATAAAAATATGGTATAAAGCAATAGCATGAAGAAATATTTAGGCAATTGAAAAGTGTAAGTAATGTAGAATCTAAATCTCATTTAAAAAAAAAATCTCATTTTAAAAAAAGCTAGAATTAAGATCTAGAAGCTGTCAAACTTGTCCTTCTGAACTGTGTTATGTTTCCAAAACAGGCATGCATGGTTTTTTCTCTCAGATATTGACAAGTGTGCAAATTACTCATTTAAGTTCTTCTAATGTAATGGCCAGAACAGCCTAAAGACTGGAACTGTTCTAGTCTTTATTAGGTCTCCAGGTGGTCCAGAAATGAATTCTTCTTGACAAAAAATTGTATTTATATTCTAGACTTAACAACATCATTATTTTCTGTAGCTGGAAAGCACATAGTTATTACTAAGAATTGAAAACATTTTGTTAAAATCTTAATTTGTCACTGTTAAAATGCTAACTTTTACTGTACTACTTTTTGTTTCCTTAAATATGTGTTTATATTATCCTAGTGGTTAGATATATCAATTGCCAGAAAAGATTCTTGTTTCTTCACCTCTTAGCTAGAACCAGGAAAATATGAATGTCTGACAAAATAATCCAGCTCAAAAGATGAAAAAAACCCCTTAAGGAATAAAATAGAGAAAGCTACATATATAAAAATTCAGTTCTCTGTTTATAATTTTCATTGTTAAATTGCATTGTAAAAATTACGTCATACAATCCATGGGAGACTTGTTCAGTAAATTTAAACATTAACTGAGATTTTTTTTTTTAATATTTATAGATTTATCAAGGAAAGTAACAATTATGTTGAGTGAATAATCAAATGAAACTGGAGAGCTTTAAAGGAAAAGCTTATTTAGCTGCTAATCAGGGACATAGTTCTGTCAGATTAGCATACTTCACGTAGCAGGTCTCTGGTCTTGGTAACATGTGACAAATGATTCTTAACAGAAATCCAAACTGTATGTTTAAAGTTATGCTTTCTTTAACAATACATGTTTTAAGCTCAATAAATCTGTAGAACAAGACAATTTTTATTTTCAGTTGCTATAAAACTCATAACTCATGCAAAAAGTCAGAAATAAGTATTCAGTAAGGTAATAGATGCTGGTAAAGAATATTCTCTCATTAAAAGACAGCACCCACTGGATCCAATCCTGTAAAGCTTCAGGCACTTTTTTTTCTAAAGTAACTTTAGGCATTATTGAGAAAAATATCCCCGTACAGTTCAAAGGAACTTTGCTTTTACATTTTAGATTGGGTGAAACTAAAATAATTCATTTATTTTAATTCAGAAACAGAAAAAAAATATGTTATCAGATTTCTTGTACTTACAGGACAGAACTGATAATCTTGGTTAATTTGTGTCTTGACAAAAAACAGAAAAAATATTTATGCATTGTTTTTTAGCAAGATGAGTCTATAAGATGAATCTTGTGGTTGAAAACTTAATTTAGATAAAGTTATTTAGTTTCCTGTTTCCTAAAATGGAACTTAGTACAGGTTCTTGCTGGGTTAATCTAGATTCAATATCAAAATCCTGTCACCCATCCTCCCTTCTTAACAGGACAGGAGGAGGAAATAGGATGAAAAACTTGTGGGTTAAGATAAAATCAGACTGCTGGCTTATTAGTTATTGTCAGAGGAAAAGTAGATTTGAATTGGGGAAAATAAATTTTATGCCAAATAAAAGAGTTTGGGGATGGTAAAGTATCAAAGGTAATAAATAAAAAAAAATCTTTCTTCTCTATCTTCCAGATTTTTCTTCATGCCTTCACTCTGAATCTCTCTTCCTACCCTCACTCCAGATTCTGCCTCTGGAAAAGCACAGGGGGCTACAGTCATTTCATAACAGCTTCTCTTTAGCATTTCTCCTCACACATTTTTCCTGCTCCAATGTCTGTCCTTCCAAATGCCACAGTTCCTTGAGGAAATGTTCTCTGGACCTGGCATGGGGTCCTTTCCAGACACTGGAAAGCCATCTTGGCTTTTTCTCTTGGAGTCCCTCCTTCTTCTCCAACCTGGGGCTTTGCAGGGTGCTGTCTCCCTTTTTTATGTCTCCCTGTGTTCTCTCCTCCTCTCACCATGTGGCATTTTCTGCCCTTTCTTACCTATGTTTTCCCCAAGGCACCACACCTGGAGGTGATGGGCTCAGTATTAACAGAGGTGTCTGGAATTAGCTGTGTCCAGCACAGGGCAGCCCTAGCCTCTCCTTCCAGAGGTCTGCCCTGTAGCTCCTCACTGCCAAAGCTTTCTCACTGGGCTCCTGAATCTAGACCATGTACAAAAACTGGGGTTTTTGTAAATATATTCAAGTAAAAAACAAACAAACAAAACCACAAAAAAGTTAAAAAATCCTTGTGAATTCATTCTTTTAAGATTTGTAATGACAAACATAAACACAGGATGTATTACTTCACAGTCTTAAAAGTAGGATTTGTTTATGCAGATGGACAATTCAAGTTATTAATCAAAAATCATTAGAAACTCTGCACTGTTTTATTTCTTTTTTTTTGAATACCACATTACTTTTTTTTTTTTCACATGACATTTTTTCCTGAAACACCTGCTTGCTCTGCTAGGTATTCTGAAATCATCAGGTATAGAAAAAAATACAGATAAAAGATCAAGCTTTCCACAGGAGCTCAGATCACAGACAGAAAGAATATGGACTCAAACTAAAGCTGTTTTTCAATACAGTTGATGTCAGTGGGAGAATAACTAGAAAAGAGCCATTTCTTATTTCCAGAGTAGACCCTGTCAGAGGCTATCTGAGTTTTCAGCATATGTGCATAGGCTAATGGACTGGCTAGTAGGAGTAAGTCAGGCAAACCATGGAAGCTGAGGGGACCTTAAGGCATTCATGGTAATCTGAACTGGTTGCAGAACAGTCATGAGGTTTTGGTAAGCCTACAGCTACCTCGGAGCATTTCCACAAGCCAGCGAGCTCCAGGGCTCAGTATTTTGGTTAGGAGGTTGCATTACTGACACCTCATATAAGTAAATTTATTACCTCTTGCTTTTTTATCTCTGGACTGTGTTCCCAAGGCTTTGTCTTTGATCTTGCAGCTGTCTTAATGGCCGCAATTTCAACTCTAAAACCAGCTGGGCAGTCTGTAGAGAAACTGGAAATGCCAGGCTGAAGATATGGTTAGGCCATGTGTTTTTTTCAGCCTTCTGACATTGAATGGGAGCGCTGAGAGTTCGAACCAGATAAATGCTAGAAGCTTTCAAAATAAGCTTTCAAGCAGTCAAACAGTATAACTTTTTAAAATACCTGTACATTTGTGTTATGTGAATTAAACACACTGAGTTAAATCAGGATTGGATTGTCACTCAAGAAAGATGTTAAAGCTGAGACAATTTGTGGAAATATCACAGGCTGATGGACAACAAAACTGACTGCTAGTGTAATGCTCTTTTCCATATTAATCTTTGAAGTGCATGCCAGATAATGATTTTCCAGAAGCAATCCCCAATACTTCAGTGGTATACTCATGACTGAAGTAGAGTCCATGTTTTGTAGATGATAAAATTTATTTATCTGTGGGTTTACTCTCCATTTGTCTAAGTTAGAACCCTAAAAATTCATTGGCACACTACCTGTAGTTTAGGTGATGTTGACCAGAAATAATTCTTCTGTTTGTAGGACATTATCACAATTAAATCAAAGACACTAGGGACTAGAAGAGATGATGTTTTATTATACTCATTCCCCAAAATCATAAAAGAATTCTTTCTAAGCTTTAAAGCCTAAGTTTAAACAGGAAAGACTGATCATTACTCCAAGTATGAACCCAAAAAGTGTTACTTGCTGATAAACTTATTCCCAAGTAAAAGCTGGGAGATCTATGGAAAAGGCAACTCCAGAAAACCCATTCCAAAAAGATTAAGCGGTCACAGACAAAGGTTTTAAAATAATTGTGATATTGCATAGTATTGTGGATAAATAATCAGGAATGGCACCCACAAAAATTCAGATTCTATACCACACTAACACTATCTTGGAGCAAAATCCATCTCTTATTACTGATATTTTTAAAATTCTTTAATCTACTGAAAATATCCTGTAAGGTTATCCCGGCAAGAAATGCTAGATAAACACAAGTGGGCTATGTTCTCATTACAGACTTTTTCATACCTCTACTTTTTGAAAGAGCTGGCTACTTCTGTGTGATTTTTTCTATAATTTTATTCTCTACCAGGGTATCTAAAGAAGAGCTGGAAGTGAAAATGACTGTCTCAAAGTTTATCTCATCTGTTAAGGTGCTCTTCTCTTACCATCTTGCTCTTACTTTTGAACAAATGTCACACCATTTTCTATAAATACCTTATAGTATCTAGCGGGTCTGTAAATGTCTTCTTGAAAACATCATGCCAAAGGATACTTGTCACATTCTCTAGACTTTATATATAGAAATTACCTGAACAGTGTGACCAAAATACAGTCAAAATGCAAAGCTCTCCTTATTTCTGACTTGACTATTAAAAGTGATAAAAAACTGCACAAATTGAAGAAATTAATTAAAAAGTGTCTGACCTGATGTCTGTGTATCTTGATGGAATATTGGATGTAAGGTTGTTTTACAAAACAAATATATGAAATACCAGGAAAGTCTTCGGAAGAAGACTTCTCACATGAAGATGTGAGGTTTTTTGGCACATGTATGAATTGCATGTGTTAAAAATAATGGTAAGAAATGTAAAACATTCTTTGGAAAATTGATCTTCCACACATTCTGTAATGAAATGGTAGTAATAGCATTTTGTTTTGAATCACTGAAATCTTTATATGTGCATTGAAATTGGGATTTCTGTAAACTAACATTATGAAGAAAGCCATTATATAGGTAATGCACAACTGAATAACAGAATAATTCAATCTATCTGTACTATTTTAAGTAGACAAAACACTCTACATTTTGTTTTATTTATACTAGTCTAAATGATGAACTGCATGACAATATTATTAGTCAGTGTCACCAGCAGTTGTTAAGAGTCCTCCAAGAAAGCATCATGATAAAACTGAAACAAATATATAAGGCAGGTGTTGGTTAGGGTTGCTGAGGGTTCTTCAGCCTCATTCTGGATGAACTTTTGATGTGAACGATAAGATGGAAAGGTCTAGAATTGAATTTGGCTCTGTGAGCAGGACAGAATGGCATTTGTCAGTCTTTAACAATGCGCAAGCTTAAGTAAGGTGAAATACCCACAGGAAATTTTAACAGGGCCTTTGATCATAGGTACAAGAAAGACAGTGGTTAGGTATGATAACACTTCAGTACACTTTATCAGCTTATTAAATGCTTGGATGTATATGTGACTGGTGCAGGTCTAGTAATCCACTGATTTCTCAGCCTGGTTCTGAGTATTACACATTTGAGTTAACAAGACTTCTATTAAAACAAAATCTAGTATCTTATTCCAACTCTACTAGCCTGCCCTCATAGGAGAGGTGCAGCAGATCTCTGATCATATTTGTGCCCCTCCTCTCACCTATCTCCAACAGGTCAATGTCTGTCTTGTGCTGGGGAACCCAGAGCCAAATGCAGCACTCCAGCTGGAGTCTTATGACAGGAGCATAGAAGGGGAAAATTCCTTTCCTCACCCTGCTGGCCATGCTGCTTCTGATGGAGCTCAGGACATGACTAGCTTTCTTGGCTGCAAATATAAATTGCCAGCTCATGTTGATCTTTTCATCAAGCAGCACCTCCAAGTTCTTCCCAGCAGGGATGTTCTCAATGAGAGCAAGTGTGAACCTGCAATTATCTCCTGCTGAGCTGGTTTCTTCTGCAGTGGTACTCAGTGCCTCTAAATATTTTTTCAACACTTCTAAATGATCTCTAAGAACTGCAAGACTCACTAGACTAAGTATGACTGGTGGGTGTAGCTTCCTGCTGAACTATGATTTCAGTAAAGTTTTGTTCATAATGTAATTAATTACCATTTATACACATTTTCTGTGGCTCTGTTTTAGCAAGTAGTGCAGAATGAGTTTTTATTCTACTCCTGTCACTGTTCCAACTATTTGCTTATTTTTCCCACTTTAGAAACTGCTTTAGCCCAGGTTCAGAGATGATATTAAGAGGATGCAATTACACTACACCCTTACACATCAGGGTTGGAAAGCCACTTGTGTTTAATATGTACTTGATTTCAGTGTTATGAAGACTAGGATTTCTTGTTATTCCTACCTCTTTGCTAAATCTGTTCTGCATAGTGCGCTTTCAAAAGTCATAACTGTTTGTATTTTTTCTGTTTGCTTTTAAGAGCATCCTATGGTGCAATTGCCAAAGACAGGAAATGGAAACGCTGAAAAGTCATCCAACGCTAGGATCTGTACAACAACCTGAGACATGAGGATTAAGTGCAGTGGCTCTTTGTAAGTTACCATTTCCAAAGGAAATAGAATCTGTTGCGTTTGAGACAAAGCTAAATTCTCCTCAGAAGCCAGTTAGTAGAGACCAAGGAGTACCAGCCTTCTCCTGTAATTTACCACCCCCATGGCAACAAAAGGTCTCTTCCACTGTTGGCACTTCCCAGTTCCAAGAATTGTCAAACGATGTAATTTTACTTAGTGAGAGACAAATACATTTTTTTTTAACTGGCATCAGTGACAAATCCAGACAAAACAGATTCATGTATAAACCGTGTCTACGTTTAGAAGAAGCCTATCAAAATAGCAATCAATGTGAAGATTCAAAAATCAAAAAGAAGCTTTGATTATAATTTCAAAAGTTGAAAAATACAACTAATAATGGAAAAAAATAAAATCTCCTTCTGAGTGGAATGTTGGCTTCAGTAGTTGTGTACAGAAATGTGAAAAAAATCTGCATTCAAGATGAACACTAACATACAATATACATACAGTAGGCAAGGACCTATGCCCAATAGGATTGAGAAAGATTGGAAGAATGAGGACTTTGTAAGAAGTAAATGTAAGAATTTAAATTTACAATATATGATCCCAGGAAATATGGTTTTCCAACAGTCTTTAGAGGAATTTTGTGCAGGAGAAATATTGCTAAGATCTGGGCTGCCAGGTGATCTTCCCTGAGCTGGAGACATTTGTCTATAGTTCCAAACACAATGTGAGAACAGTGTTTGTAGCATAGTCAAAGAGGAAATAAAACAAACAAACAGAAAAACAAACCCCTAAAAACAAGATCCCACAAAAAAACTCCCCAGAAAAACCCCAAAAAATGCCAGAGGTAATTCCAGAATTCCACATCCATAAGATCATCTAGCCCAAACAGCAGACTCCTGCCATGCTTAGGTTAGATGTGTCCTAAATCTGAGCTATTACCTTTTCACCAGGATTAATATTAACATTAATAGCAATAATATAAAATAATATTATTAATAATATCAATAATAATAATAATAATAATCTGACTTACCAGCTAGAAAATTGTTAGGAAAATGTTAAACATCTTTTCAGAGGAGCGTATAGCAGAATATGAAGCAGCTTTGGGACGTAAGTATTGTGCTGGCTAATACAAGTATACAGATGACCACATTTGTACTTTACTAGAGATAATTTACTGGGCTGTTGACATGCACTTCTAAACAGATAGATAGCTATAAATCTGGATTTTGCAATTTATCACAAAATAAAGAATGTGGGGTTTTTTTTGCTTCCAGATTTAAATGCCTTGAGTTTTTAAAAAATTTTTTCATGCTGCAAAAATATTTTCAAAATGCGTGGAAAATCAAATCATTATTCTGGGTTTCATCCTCTTCTTACTTACAGTTTACAGAAGCTTTCCAACTGACTTTTAGTGGAAGTTGGATTTTTGGGGATTTTAAGAAATGTATCATCTGTTTGATATAAGATCATAATATTTTTCCAAAGCCTTCTTGAAATTTTTTTGGAATAAGTTCCAAGGAGAAGTGGTAGGTTGGTCAATCAGTGTTTGTTTTCAACAGCCTTGTTAGGATAAAAAGTCTCCTACACCATTTGATTTTCTGTCAGCAACAGCAAAACAAACAGATAGTGCTTTCCCTTCAGTTTTTTCAATACACTTATATGAACAGGCTTGCATTCTGATCTAAATTATGAAAATTATTTGTGTGCTGCTTGTGCTACAAGTATGAATGCCATCATGATATAAACAGAACATCTTCCATTCAGGAAGTAAATCTAAAAAATTTGCTCCTGGAACATTTTTGAGTGTTTTGGGTGAGATCATAGAAGCCTTTTTTAGTTATTTTATTGCAAACAATATATGGAACTATCCTGAGAATGCCTTAACTTTCTGAAATATATTTATTATGGAAAGTGGAGCAGATTTTACTATATTTTTAGTATAGAGAGGAAAACAATAATGGAATAGAAATACAGGTCATTCTTCTACTCTTCATCTCCTATATGGTAGAACTTTCAAGCTGAAACTCAAAAAGAACTAGTTGCCCAAGATTTTTTACACTAAATACAACTATTAGTAAATAAGTAATGAGAATAAAAGTAATTTTTTGAGTAAATAAAATAAATAAGAAGAAGATAAAAGCTATCTAATATAAACATTAGTGGGAAGATAGTTGTTTTAATTGACACAAAGGAGACAGAGCAAACACATAGTGTGAGGAAAAAATAAATTTAAAAATTCCCAGGAGCCACTAAAATTGGAAACCGAAGTCAAGCTACAGTAGCTGAGGACTATAACAGACTCAAATGATGTATGGAGTAGATGCTAGTCAGAATTCACTGAAAACCTATTGCCAGGAATACATTCTGAAACGTTATTCATCCAAAATAAACTTCTTAGAAATCACAGTAATCCTGCTGCACCTTGTACCTAGAGATGCATTTTGCGAGAAAGGGTAGTCAAACATTCACTGGAGGTAGAGATTATAGACTGTACTCATAGAGATATTCTAATCTTCAGTAATATGGGAAATTCTAGAGGCATGTGAAAAAGTATCTGGGTGACAGACATGAAATATCTTTGATAAAGGAATGACTAAATAATCTGAAGTTTTCTCCATTGGGAGAGGACTGTGTAGGATTCCCTGTCACTTCAAAGTAGTGGGCTGATAATTTTCACATATGCCACCTCTAGCAAATGCAGTGGGGGGTAAAAAAACCCACATAGATAAAGCAAGAATGGAAAAAAAATTCTCCTATTTTTTTTAACTAGGTTCTAGGTAGTGAAAATAAATTAACCACTTATGTGCTTCCATACTGGGAATGAATAAGTGACTTGCACAGTGAACATTGTGTGGATTTGTAGAGAGGCAGGGTGGGAGCTAATCAGGTGCATGTTATAGCTGGAGGTTAAAGCTGAAAGTCAGTGGCATTATTCTTTTAATTCCATGTGTCAAAAGGAAAAGTGTTCATAACCATATTATGTCTCTTATTTCTCTTAAGCTAAAAGCACCCTTGTTTTTCACGAACTGCAGCATTCTTGATTTTGTATAGCATGTACTATAGTCTTCAAAATACTGAGGTTGTTTTTAATACTTCATCCTTTTTATCCCTTTTTTAATCCTTTATTTTGTTACTTTGGTATATGTCAGTTACTGATAAGAAAAAAGATAATCATTAAATCATGCAATCCTAAAGTAATGTAGTTTATTAAAAAGTCTTCTGAACTTCATTGCCAGTGTTAAAGCAATGCATATATTAATCAAAATGGATCAGGGTGTCATTAAAGGATTACAACATTTACGTCTCACATCTCACATAGGGCAATGGACTGTTCTTGGCAAAGTGTAATAGGAAAAGGTTTAGTAAAAGAAAATACTTGGCTGACCTAAGAGAAGTGCATATGCAAAAGCCATAGGTTTTGACAGAACAACTATTGTAAATTAAAAAAAAATAAAAAAAAAAATAAAAGTGAGATCTAAGAAGCCATCCTGAAACAACTTGCACATGACAGGACCATGAACTGAAAAAATATTATCAAAGGAACCAGTGCAGTAAGAGGAGATGTAACAGTGCTTCTCCTCAGTATCTTAAATGGTCTGCTACATGTAAAAAAGTTTCAAATATTTACTTCTTTACTTCATTTACTTACTATTTACTTCAGCATTTGTGCTGAAAAACCCCTAAACAACAACAATAAAAACACATTCCAAAACAGCTCTCAAAAACCAGACCACATTATTTTCTACTGTATTATAAAAACAAATCACTTTGGAGTCTGATATTGTCTTGCAACTCTAGCAGATGGAAATGGAAATGAACTGGCAAAGGTAATAGTCACAGAAGAGATCTATTAGTTTAAGGGATATCATAGAATATTACAGCTATCCACCATCCCCAAGCTGAAAAGACTTTTCAGAATGAAGTAAATATATATCAAATAGTTTCATATAATAAGAAAGACACATCAGAGATTTACATGATGTGTGATAAGCTCACTAATGAGAAATGTAGCCAGGGTTATGTTCTAATGCTAAGAAGAGTGGTTATTGCAGCTGGAGAACTTTTGTAGTAGAGAAATCACAATTCTCGCAAGTGACATGGGCTGGAAATGGATTTGAGATCAATACTGAACCTGAAAAATAAAATAAGCTGAATATAGATTTTTGAATAATGAATCCCTTAGCTACACTTACTGATTTGCTTTTTTTGCTGACCTAATTAAAGTAAGTGTATTGAATTACACAAATATATAATTAACTTATTGGATTTTTAGGAAACATGCAATCAAAACTGAAAACAAAATCATGCAGTGTAAAATGCCTTATTTGTCTTCCTTATCCCCTTCCTATTCAACTTCACTTTTGCATCTGTCACCTGCACTGAACCACCTGTGAGGTTTCAATTATTTTCATATGTTTATGCTAAAGTGTTGACATTCATCTGTTGAAATATTTATCAGTTGACTGGAACAAATGTGCCTACTAAAGTTTATATAAGAGATGTGCAAGAGTTCTGTGCAACAAATTCATCTGGGTGGACACCCATGTAGAACTATTGTTATGTGATTAAAATGAAGAATTTCATGAAAATTTTACTGAACTAAAACTCTCGTAGTTTTCAAAGAACTATGGGAAGAGAAACAGTTATCAAACCAACTTTCCCTGACTATTGTTTAGTAAGTTTCACAGGCTTTGTGGGACTTCATAGCAAAAGCTGCAATGAAAAGAAATCTATGGTGCATCTAGTATATCTAGACAGAAAAAAATAACCTGATTTTCTGTACTTTTTGACAGTGATTAATAGATGAAGCTCCTTGGAAAGCAATCAAATGGTGTTCTATACAACTGAAAAGATGTAGAGAACAAAAAATACATAGAGCCTTGAGGTGCAAAATACTGAGAATTGTGAAGACCTCTTTCTTTTCTAGATTGGGAACCCTAGCACCAGCTTCAGCTTCCAGTCAACAGAATAAAATGGGTCAGAAAAGAATATGGAAGGGAGATGGAGTGTCAGATTTTTTGGATTTAATTTAAAACTGTTAATTTGGATGTCTGTCCATGGAGCAAAGAGCCAACATTTTGTGTTAAGAGGTTTTAGACATGAAGCAATGGAGAATGTTACCTGCCTGTGAAGCCAAAATCCTGGAGCAACATTTTGGGTGTGTGCTACTTCTTTTTATGAAGTAAGAACAAAATTCAATATATAGGGATCAGAGAACTTGAGTAAAACTCTTACAAATTTATTCATGCAGATATGTTCGGCAAAAAAACACAGATGGGAGTTTGGAGCCAGTAAACCCAGAAAAACTACCCAGATATACTCTTACACACTGAAAGCAGGAATATAACATGATTTAAGATATTTTATTAAAACAAAACAAAACAAAACAAAACAAAACACCAAAACCATACATACAAAAAGACAACCAAACAAAAAACCGCAAACAAGCAAAAAACTAAGCCAAAACCAAAAACCAAAACCAAACTCATAGTACAGTTGTCCTTTATGCTGCCCTGTGTGTCTGAAATATTTCTTCATTACAGTAATTCTGAGCAGGGAATGGCACCTAGTGTCAACAGTAGAAATCTGTTCTCTCATGATTTCTGGCCAGTGTCAGGTGTACAAAGGGAAGCTAATCTTCTGCTTGTAACCCTTGGTCTTCTTTCTCTATTTCTGTCAGAGCTGTCCTACTCTATGACTTGGAAACATCCTCTTCAAGTTCTGTGTGCTATAGCAATCACCTGCAGCTATACAAGAAAGCAGACGGGAAGCAACTGCTAAGCTGAACTCGGAGTCCCTATTGAGAGAGTTCTAAGTGAGAAAAAGTCAAGCTAGTTGCAAGTTTGAGGTATTTTTATGGCCAAAGTTTTGCTTAACTCTTATTTGAGCATGTGCATCTGGGAGCAGAGTACAGAAGATCAAGGAGAGCAAGACTACTCCTAAGGTTCTTACGGTAAGCAGCTTAGAATTTCAAAGGGAAAGTTGGAGGAGTTAGGTTTTATTAATCCTCTCCCAGTGTGCTGCTTCACACAAGTGAGCTGAGAAAGGCACATGATTCACCCTCAAGTCTTCAAAAGGAGGTGCTCCTTCCTCCATGCCATGCTTCACATAAGGCTCCTGCTTTGAGGGCAGCTCTGCGAGAGATCATTGACACAATGGATATAAAATTTTTAGCTTAAACCCATGGATAAGCATGAAGAAGGAGATGACACTTTTGAAGATTAGAAGCAATTTGATTCTTAAGTGCTACCTTCAATTAGTCTAATTTTCCTTTTCCTTGGACCATGTTGGAACATTCTGGAAATTAAAATTTTGTATGTCAACTGACCTTCACAGAAACCTTCTTTCTGCAGGTTTGCTAACCATGGGCAAACCAAATAGTACCTTTTGGATATTTATAAGTATAGGAGAATGCCTCCTAAGAACTGAATTTAAAACATATTTGGAAAAGGACCTCTTGATAATCTTCTTGAAATGAGAAGGATTCTAAGACGAAGGACATAGAATAGCAGTTATCTATGGAATAAATATTAAAAGGACAAATATAATTATATAAACTATAGACTAGATTTCATTGCTTGGTGGACAGGAGATACTATTCCATCTGTGATTAACTATGATTAACTAGGCAGGTACCAAGTATATATGAGAAGGTTAGAATTAACTAGATTTTCAAGACAGCCCAACTTCTTTCTTCTGATGCACTTTAATCCATCATTTAACCGAGTAGAACTGTGTGATTTATTATTTATTTGGATTTATACATTTTAGTCTGTTTTTTTTTTTTTTGTTGGTTGCTAACAGACCTGAACAGCAAGTCATCTAATATTTTCCCATGAGGAATAATTAGAATCAGTTTAGAAAATAAAAGATCTCAGGTAGCGACACAAACTAAAATAAAGTTATAACATTTCTGGATTTGTTTTATTAAATGCACTATCTTTGCTCTTCTGCAGGGAAAAAAGATCCAGTCTATTGATATACATGATATTCACAAAATTGGTTTGCTGGTTTGTTTGTTGTTGATTGGTTATGGTTTTTTTGTTGTTGTTGCAAGCAGAATACCAAACTATAATT
Source organism: Cinclus cinclus (assembly GCF_963662255.1). Classification (NCBI taxonomy): domain Eukaryota; kingdom Metazoa; phylum Chordata; class Aves; order Passeriformes; family Cinclidae; genus Cinclus; species Cinclus cinclus. Next base: position 84,823,679 of record NC_085046.1, on the reverse strand, counting down.
TTGTGATTCAGTCACTAGAAGGTCTTTAAAACTTCAACACTGATAACTAGACTGAACTTTGCAGACCCTAGAAGAAATAAGTTGCAGGTGATGCAATAAGTTTAAACACTCAAGCCTTATTATTTTTGTCAGCCACAGAGGTGCAGGGTGGAGTTTTCCTCTGGTGAGAGGTGGGGTGATTAAAAGAGTGCTCTAGGGAGCTCAGCAAACAGGAGTGGGCAAACAGGGGCACTGCACGGCTCTGAGGGTGTGGCACAGCAGTTCTTGCAGGCAGGGTGAGCAGGCAGGGCTGCAGGTTTCCTCCTCCTACTGCGGTTCTTCATCTGGTGTTTCTATTGATTGGTTGGTGTCTATGTTTTTGTTAGTAATGGTTTTTGCACAGTCAAAAACTGCAATTAGTAAAAGTATATGTAGCCAAGTAGAACCCTCCAGAAAGGATGCATTATGTCCAGACCCATCCTGTGTTGAGTCTTTATTAGAGGTACCAGAAGGTGCTGGAGTAGAAGTCTGCCTGCAGTATGAACAGGTGAGTGATCTCCTTTTGCTGGTGGCTGAGTTTAGGGACAAAGTTGAAAGACTATAAAGTACTAGGGAAAGTGAAAGGGAAATAGACTGGTGAAGTTCCACCCTTCCATCCTTGAGGACTCCCATATTTCCCACTGTCAGGCAACTGGCAGACACCTGGTAGATGAATGGGAGTGGAAATGGGTCCCTACTTGGGGAAGTGATGAAAATTCCTCCCAACCCCCATCACCTAGCCAGGTCCCACTTCAGAATAGATATGAGGCCCTGGATCTGGAGGACATAGAAGAAAATAATGTACCCAGTGAGCCTCTCAATTACACTTCATCTGCCGAATGGATCACTACCTCTGACATTAAAAGTCGTAGTGGGTGACTCCCTTCTGAGGGGAACAGAGGGCCCCTTATGTCAACCAGATCCATCCCACAGGTAGGTCTGCTGCCTCCCTGGAGCCCAGGTACGGGATATTAACATTTAGCCTGATATCAGTACCTGGTAACATCATGGAACAATTTATATTGAGTGTCGTCATGCTGCATTTACAGGATGACCAGGGCATCAGACACAGCCAGCATGGGTTTAGGATGGGTAGGACATGCTTGACCAACTTGATCACCTTTTATGACCAGGTGACTCACCTGGTGGATGCAGGAAAGGCTGTGGATGTTGTGTACCTGGACTTCAGCAAGGCCTTTGACACTGTCTCCCACAGCACACTCCTGGAAAAGCTGCAGCCCGTGGCTTGGACAGGAGCACTCTGTGCTGGGTTAAGAACTGGCTGGATGGCCAGGAACAGAGAGTGGTGGGGAACAGTGCTGCATCCAGCTGGGGATCAGTCACCAGTGGTGTCCCTCAGGGGTCTGTGCTGGGGCCAGTCCTGTTCAATGTTCTTATGGATGACATGGATGAGAGTATTGAGTCTTTCATCAGTAAATTTGCAGATGACACTGAGCTGGGAGCCTGTGTCCATCTGTTGGAAGGTAGAAGGGCTCTTCAGAGAGACCAGGAATGGTTGGATGGATGGGCAGTGTCCAGTGGGATGAGGTTTAATAAATCCAAGTGCTGAGTCCTGCATTTTGGCTACAATAACTCCCTGCAGTGTTATACCCTGGGGATGGTGTGGCTGGACAGTGCCCAGGCTGAAAGGGACCTGGGGGCACTGGTTGGCAGCCAAGTGAACATGAGCCAGCAGTGTGCCCTGGTGGCCAAGAAGGCCAATGGCATCCTGGCCTGGATCAGGAATGGTGTGGCCAGCAGGAGCAGGGAGGTCATTCTTCCCCTGTACTTGGCACTGGTGAGGTCACACCTTGAGTGCTGTGTCCAGCTCTGTCCCCTCAGTTTGGGAAGGACGTTGAGACCCTTGAGTGTGTCCAGAGGAGGGAACAAGGCTGGTGAGGGGCTTGGAACACAAACCCTGTGAGGAACAACTGAGGGAGCTGGGGTTGTTTAGCCTGGAGGAGACTCAGGGGAGACCTTATCACTCTCTACAACTTCCTGAAAGGTGGCTGTAGTCAGATGGGGGCTGGTCTCTTTCTCCAGGCAGCAACCAACTAGAACAAGAGGACACAGTCTCAAGTTGCGTCAAGAGAAAATTAGACTGGATATTAGGAAAAAGTTTTTCATGGAACAAGTGATAAAGTACTGGAATTGTCTGCCTGGGGAAGTAGTGGAGTCACCATCCCAGGATGTGGTTAATAAAAGACTGGATATGGCACTTGGTGCCACGGTTCAGTTGAGGTGTTGGGCTGGGTTGGACTTGATGATATGGGAGGTCTCTTCCAATCTTGTGATTCAGTGTGTGATTATTGCATTTTCATTTTAACACCATTTTCTGATTTTGCAGTCTAGCAGCATTTAATGCAATTAGTGATATTCTACGATTTATAGGAAGAGAAAACTTATTATCTTGACAGTTTATATCATAGTACTAGTGTCATCCAAGACAAATTGGAGTTTTGAGGTAAAGAAATTTAAAGAAAAAAATCCTAATTCAGTATTTTTTTAGCTTCAATTTTGAAATTCTTAACAAAACAAAAGCAACAATCAAAATTCTCAACAGCAAAAACATATTGTGATAATTAAGGACTTTTTTTTGCATTGGATATCTGTAGTTGTATGTTACCAAAATTTTGGATATGAGGAAATGGGTATGAATAGAACTATGCAATGTGCAGAATGAGATGCAGTGGAACTACTCCCTATTATAAAGTTATATAATTAAAAAAAATTATGGGCCTTATTTACTAAATATAGGTGTGAATATTAAACAATAACCAAAACAAATCAAAACAACTCTGAATGGTTAGAAGATAATCAGATGTTTAATAGAACAGTAGTTTGTACTATGAAACTGTTTCTTAAAAAAGCAATAAATACTAGGGAATGTTGGAAAATTGAGTGTTCTATGTATCCTGCTGTCCTGGTTGCAATGGAAACATTCTGATTTTTTGTGTCTGTGCTCAAAATAACTATATTGAAAATTTAGCAGGTACAGAGAGTAGGCAGTATTTAAAAAAAAAAAAAACAAAACTTGGTGAGCTTGAACGACCTGTTTTGTTTTGTATTTTTTTTCTGAGAAAGAACTGCACAGTGACTGGTCTGCAGGTAGCTTAGTGTGAACTGATCTTTTAAATAGAAATAAAATATTGTAAATGCCCATGTTTGGAAGTTAGACTAAGAATAGAAGTGAAATATAAATATGATGAGCATATTTTAACTGTAAATGACAGATTAAGTATGATATTGGTGGATTTCCCATCACTGGAATTCTATAATTGAAGATAGGATATTCCTCTGCTATACGGTATTTAGCCTAAGAGAAATTACTTCTGATTCATTTCTGTTGCAGAAATAAAGTTACTTCTGTTAATCTCTGTACTAGAAAAATATTAACAGATTCTTACACCTTTAAAGTGAAAAACAGAATCTAAAACAGGACAAGGAATTAATTATTCAGCCCAAATAAGCTTAAATAAATTAATAAAAATACTAATAATTAATCTAGCTTTTTAACTTAGTGAGATTTTTTTTTTTTTTCTGGTACTATATTGCCCTGGATAGCTTTTGTATCTTATGCTAGTTCTAAGAACTCAGAGAAAGAATAAAGTAGTCTGAGTTTCCTGTGCCAACGTTTTAAATCCTTACAAAAATTTATGGGAACAAAGCAGACTGGTGTTCATTGTATAAAAGAAAGCTCTTTATGAAGATAGTGGTCATGTGTGAATTTAGTCACATTTGCTTTGACTTTCGTGTGAAAAAAAAAAAAAACCTGAAAAAACAGACGCAGAGAACACAGCTTTTTTGGTCGACTATTTTATGTTAAAATCTCTATTAGAGTGCTTCTAAAGTACATATTTAAAAAGAAAAGTTAAATTACAAAAGAACTTTCTGATTAAAAAAATTATTGTGCTGTGTCTTCTGAGGAAATTTGAGTGTATTATTTTGAAAAACTGACCAATTTCAAAGAAGTTATTATCACAGTGGGAAAGGCTATAACTTGTAACTATAATAATATCTCTACAGGCATGATAAATGTATCTGTGATTGGACCAATTGGGATTTCATGGTCCGAAGCATTATGAATTTGTCAGTTCTGTTCAATTGTTTCCAGCAAAGTGACTCCATCATATTGTTCATATTATTTGAAAAAAAAAAAAAAAGTAAAAATCAAAAAGAAAGGGTTTGAAATTACATAGTGTTCTGACTCTAGGCAATCAGTCCTTGTCCAGAATCATTTTCCTATCTGTTGATATATTCTTGCTGTAATATTCACAATCCATTTGTGGCTAGTCACAGCCCATTAACCATCTGTTCTCCTATTAAGCAACTTTCTTTTTATAATCTAAGTATTTAATTTTAATAAACTCTATCTGCTAAGCATCTATCTTACACATAATAATGAACTGTTTCAAACAAGGTTACTGGGCCATATAAAAGCAATATTTTTTTTTAAATGTACTTCCTTGTCTATAGGAGGGAAATACCATTGGAATAGCTTGAAAATTTGATAATATTTAAATTACAGATTATTGTAAATAAGTACTAGTTTTTTATAGTGTGATATGAACAAGTTTTGAGTGCTGAAATATTTGCCAAAATTACCAGCTGTAACTTTGATTTTATAGATTGCACCATGCAGCAAATTAAGATCTGATAACAGCAATGCTTACAAAATACTTCAATCTTCAGGTATAGATGACTAGTGTGGTTTTAAAAATCCACTTACTTGTCTTGCTTGCTTATCACAGTTGGGCAAATAAAATGAAAAATATCAACCAACAACTGTGGAATTACATCTACAAAGTGTAAAAAGCATAGTAGCAAATAACAGATTAGTACTGTCAGATTGACCTTCAGTTTCAAAATGTACACTCTGGCATTGTGATAATTTCCAATTATTTAATCATAATTAATTTCCCACAAATTTCTGGATGAGATAGGACTTCCACAAAAATTCACATATGTGTCAATATGTAAGATTATGGAGGAACACTTGGGCTTCAAGTACTTGAATTTTACAGCAGCAATAAAATTACAAGTTTTAGTGGGAGTGTTGTTAATAACATGGAGGGAGGGAGTAGGGAATGTTTTTGTTTGATTTTGTTTGTGTTTTCATTTGGTTTCATTGGTTTTGTTTTTGCTTTGGGGTTTGGGTTTGTTGGTTTGAGTTTGTTTTGTTTTGTCTTTATTTTCTTTTTGGTTTTGTTTTGTTTTTTTCTTTTTTTTGTTTTTTTTTTTTTTTTTGGGGGGGGGGGGGGGGGTTGTGGCATAGTGTTTGTAGTGGGTTACCTTGAAAGGTGCAACCAAAGTATGTATTCTACCACCATCAGTATTACCTTCTGATGAAGTGTTAAAATGAGTGGAAAAGTGTTTCTTTATCTTTCCCATGACTCAGCTGTGATAACTGCCTAACAGGGAAGCAGCTGCCACTCTGAGGGGACCATCTCTGCTGACAGACCACCAAAAATTCCCTAGAATAACTCAAAGAATAACATGACCCCATTGTGAAATTCACCACCCTAGGGGAGTTACCAAACATTCCTGCCTGCAGATAATCTGGGATTTGGGATACCAGGATCCCACCATTCAATACCCAGAGGACAAGAGCTCTTGACAACCACCACTGGACCTCCAGAGAAGAACCAGACCTCTCTACAGAATCACTGCTTCGACAAGACAGCATTCCATCACTCCAAAGGGACTGCCACCACCCTTTAATAAGACTGCTACCACCACTCTGTCCAACACAGTGTCAGGTCGCATTCTGGCTTGGTCAGTTTAAGTCAGTGTCTCTGTACTACTGCCTTTCTTGTAACTGTCCTGTTAAATTGTAGCTCTGACTTGGAATCGTTCAAAGGTATTTTTGTGGGGATAATCCCTTCTGCTTGTTAACCTTGAAACAGGTACACTATGTTTTTTAAATTGTGCTATGTAGGATAATAACAGTACTTGCTCAGGCTATGAAGACTAGAAATCCTACCTGTGACTTGGCATTTCAGTGAATACTTTGTGGGGAGCTCTGTCCTATTTGTCCCAGTCTCCTCCCTTTTTTTTTCTTTTATTTTCAACAGTACTGAAATCTTTATCTGCTTACCAGTCATCTTGAAGAAAATACTGGTTATCTTATTCTTCAATTCTCTAGTGTTTTGTTTTATTTTTGTTTTTTTTTTTCTTCCCACTTACTCTGTTTAGTGACTTTTCATTTCTTTCCCTTTGGTGAAAGATGTTCCCCTGCAGCTTCCACTGCAGTTGGTCTGGGTAGCATAAATCTGTATATTGTTCTCACTCCAGGAAATTTTTTTACTTCCTGTTTTGAATTTAACAAGAAATAGGAAGGCTACTGAGATAATGCTCTTATTGATTTATGTATAAAATAATAAAATTTAGAGTAAGAAGATACACTTTAAAGGTAAACAATTTGGTTTAAATAAAACAATGTCTAAAAGAATTGCTGTAGCAAGACAGGAGGATTTTTCTTGTAGAAAGGACTCTGGAAACTATGACATTCATATTCCCTAGAAATGTTCTGAACATGCGTATACTTTTAAAATTGTCTCTTGAAACAGAAGAAAATATTTCTGTGGGGCAAAATTTCAGAAGACTGCATTTAAAAATTAAAATATGGTCATATGATTTTAAATATTCAGACATACCTAGAAAAAGAAGTTACTATAGCAAAATTTCATGAATAGATGAATTTTGTTCCACTCTCTTTGTGACATGGAACTTATTCTTCTGTAACTTCTGAATTCATGTATCCAATCTGGATGGAATTAAATAAGGGATAAAGGTCTTGAAGGCTAAGTTCCAGCACATTTTATTAAAGGACTGTCAGAGAAGCTTCAACAAAGATACTGCTGAAGAAGCATAGTGCTTTATTCTGGTTTCAACTGGGACAGAGTTATTTTTCTTCTTACTAGCTGGAACAGTGCTGTGTAGGAAAATAATGTTGATAACACGCTGATGATTTAGTTTTTGCTGAGCTGTAATGTATCTAAATCAAGGATTTTTCAGTGTCTCATGCTCTGCCAGTGAGGAGGTGCACAAAAGACTGACCTGAACTAGTGAAAGGGATATTCCATTGCATAGGACATCATGCCCAAAATATAAATTGAGGGGAGTTACCTGGAAGGGGCTGATCTTTGCTTGGGACCAAGCTGGACATTGGCCAACAGCTGGTGAGAAGTTGTATTGTGCATCACTTGCAGTTGTTAGTATTGTCGTTATATTTTACCTTATTTCAGTTATTGAACTCATCTCAATCCACTAATGTTGTTTTTCTACCCTCATTCTTCCCCCATCCCATCAGGAGGGGGATGTGGAGAGAAGTGGGTGAGCTTACTAAATGACAAGCTTACTTGCATAACAAACTTACTAAAAGTTAAATAATATGGAAGATTAACCATATGCCACAGAGGAAGACAATCTTCATTTGTTTGTGGTTCATGAAATTATTAAATTGAATGCATTCAATTTTTTTTGCTTGTTACTAATGCCAGTTGTGCCTTCAGAAAGCACAGAAATCAAAGAAGCTATGCTCTAAGCTGTAAGACTGTTTAATGGTTTAAAGTCTCTAGCTTCTTAAATTTCATCTAGTGTACAACTGAACTTTCAGAACAAATTCCCTGTCATTTAATGCTGAATTTCTTTTTTTAAAACTCCTATAGGGGTTTGAGCAGTGAGACATTGGTGCAGTCTGATTTAGAGGTTTCATGGCAGCCACAAAATTTTGAGTTAATAACAACACTAGGAGAAACCAATAATATATTGGGAAAACCACCATATCTGTCTAAATTTCAGAAAGCATTCTCGCCATTCATTTTTCCTGACCCCATTGTATTGTGCTTTTGTGTTTATTGAAAACTTTTGTCAGACGCTTTGTCTTTCTTAATGCATATAAACTTGTGAATGTAAAACATTCTTCTTCCCAAATGGCTACTCCAATAAAAAACACCTGCCTATTTTGGTGCCCAAAACTTTTGCATCAATTTCTCACTTAATTAGAAAATATATTGCTAATGAAATTTTGAAGTTGTACTGTTATAATGCTCATGCCATCTCTCTTTCTCTTTGACACTGTATTCAAAAGAAAAAATAAAATGTCATGTTTCAGCTACATTTAGATGAAACCAATAACATAACCAATAAGGTAAGAAGGAACAAAATAAAAATGGTAATTAAATATTGCAAACAATTTCAGGCAGAATGGATGGGTTCCTGAGTAACATTCTGTCTCTCTTTTTCTTACTTTAGGTATCATTCCACTATATCTAAGAGGGGAAGAAAGCTGAACATTGAAAGGACAGATTGCAGAGAATCTGGCCTAATCACTTTTGACATCTGATGATATATATGCACTTCAGTTTTCCTAGACCACTGAAGATAGTGTTGGAAAGTTCTGCACTTGACTTGGTCTGCAATCAGCTTGGAAACCAATTCCAAATCTGTAATTGAAGTACTATGTGTTTGGAAGTAAAATCCACAGCTGATCCTCAAGCCCATTTCTTAAATAGATTTTTTTCCAAGGAAAGGTATTTTTGGCAGTAAGGCATAAAATTATGTCCTAATGCCAGGTAGAAGGAATGTTGGTTACAGCCTAATTGCAATCAATTCCACATCAAATGTAAAATAAATATGTAAAATAAGTAGTTGTTTGTTTGGTTTTGGTTATATATATGCGTGTGTGTGTATATATATATATGTATATATATATATATTCAATAATAGGCTTTGACAAAATATTTTAGATCACAGTCTGAAAACTGAGTGTGTTTATGTGCACTTATCAGTGTCAGGACAGGAACTTAATCTTAAATATTCAATACAAAAAATGTTATGATCCAAATTCCATTTTACTCTGGTTAATATTGATTGAAACATTTGCCATCGTCTTGCCTTCAGAGTTGCCCATTCACTTCAGACAGCATGATCAAAAAGTTCTCTCATCCTGAATGAATGTACTATTCATCTCATACAATATGAAGGGCCTCAGCAGGTGTAAATTTGCTTTGCTCCATTGAATATAGTGAAACTGTGTCAGATTTCCATGGCTGGAAATGTGGCCATTTTAACTTACAGAATAGGTTAAAATCAAAGAGGTCTTTAATCACAAGGTTTAACGAAGAATTATTCTTTCATGTGAATGTTGCCCTAACTCCAGCCTTGACTGTCCTTCCCCTTAGCCCTATAGGCAGTGTTGGTTTCATGATACAAGCAAAGATCTTTTATTGCTTTATATAGATGTTAAAATCATGTATTTAACAACTAAAATAAGAAGATATTTTGCTTAATTTAGAGAGTGTTTATAAATGAAGTAGAGTTATTTTTTTGTTGAAGTTTGCTTAATAGACTTTTCCTGGGAGTTGATATAGTAACAATGCAATAATTGGACCTTAAAGGTGATGTCTCATTTATGTTGAAAGATAATGCATACAAAGGGAGAGAACATAGAAGTCTTTTCACTAAATCATTTCAGGTCTACTTAAGAAGGTGCATTCAAATGACAGAATTCCTGTTGTTTGTTTTTTTCCCCCTAGGTTGTATTTAACCAAAATGTGAAAGATAAAAACTTGTTTGATCTTTTATACTCTCAGCTCTTCAAGTAAACAGGAATGCAAATATTCCTTGAGCTCAATACAGAATTTTAAATTTTTATTTAACCTTTAAGTACAGCTTAAATTTGACTCATCAAGTATAAATGCTGCCATTTCAAAGGGCTGCATTTTTATGCAGAAATCTGTAGTCATCCACTTGTTCACAAGACCATGAAAGAAAGAACTTTGTAGGGCATGGTGATATTCAGAAATTGGTTGATTTCAGCATAGCTGGTGTCAGTGATAAGGCTTAAGCATAATTTGTGGCTCAGCTAGGACACTTTCACCTAAACTGAAAAAGTGTCTATTTTCCAAGTTTGATATTTAAGCATTACACTGCACATTATCATCAATATCAAAAGTAGGTAGCAGGATTCTGAAAGAATGTTCTGTCAGCATTATTCTCCATCTGAATTATTGTAATCTATACATCTTGGCAAACTCCTGTGCGAATAATGTATTGATTCCTTTCCATAATCTCCAGTATAGGAAGTGCCAAACAATACTCAACCTTTTTAAAGGAAGCTTGGGGATAAAATAACAGAAGATTAAGTGGAGTTTGTTTCCTGAAATTTCACCTGCTTGAGCCATTGTTGAGACAGAAATTGTAAGTTTGGTTTCATTTATCTCTGGTTCGAACGTGACATTTTTGATCTGGTGATGGGCTAAAGGACATGTCTGTATGGTTCACATCATTTAGAAGCACTGTCAGAGAAGTGGCTTTTCAATCCCTGCAAATTATGTAACTAAGGATCTGACTTGAGAGATATGCCAGGTCACAGCTGGAAGGAAGGGCAGAGCAGACATACATTAGATGCTTTTAAAGTTGTGAGAAACATGGAGTATGAGGCATCAATTTATGTTACTCTGAACTTCTTTTTGCACTCAAAATTCAATCATCCACATTCAATAAGAATCATGAGGTTACAACTTATAAACCTTAATTAAGGGGAAATATACGGGTTTTCTGAGAGGAAAATCACGGTGTTTTACTGTACTATTTCATAGATTAAGGGTATAAGTGGAATCTCTAAGGAAGTTACAAGAAGAGAAAGGCATTAAAATACTTTTGCTGATATAAGAATTAACTGAGAATAATATTATGAGGTTAAATCTTTCTCATTCTATAAAGTTATTTTATACCATGACTCCTATATGTGACTGAGATTTAAAATTAATACAAGAAGATATGAGACTTTTAAAAAGGGTGAGAGTAAGGTGAAATGATGAGAAGACTCTAAAACTTATCCCTAATAACATGACAAAAATCCTCATTTTTTTCTACAACTTGACAGTAATGATAATGTATTTTGCCTTGAAATTGGCTCTGATGGATGCTGCCTGCATATAGACAATATTTTTCTCTTCAACAGAAGGCTTTAAGTACTTCTGTGATTTTTCTGAGTTCTGTTTGTTTGTCCCCAGCTTTCCTACAGGCTCCTTAGGTACTGGAAAGTTGGTAAAATGTATCCCTGGAGCCTTCTCTTCTCCAGGATGAGCAACCCCAAGTCTTTCAGCCTTTCCTTATAGGAGAGGTGTTCTATGCCTCTAACCATCTGCATTACCCTCTTCTGGACTTGCTTCATCAGGTCCACAGCGTGATACCAATGCCCATCAAGATATGGAGCTGTTGACCACTACCCTTTTAATAAGAACTAAATTGCCAGAGTTGTTAAGTGCCCATGTCTATTTAGAGCCTGTTCACCACTGATTTTCAGTGATATGTGGGCACCAAAATTAGAATTTCTTCCTCCTAAAGAAGTGTATGGCAGAAAGCTCTGCCACTAGCAAGATGCTACTGGCATCAGACCTGTGCCAATAAAGTCAGTGAGTTATTTAGCAATTGTAATTCAATGGTAGATAAATGCAGAATGCTCATTATGTTGAGCATCCAGATATGGGACTGCAAGTTGATTACACAGTTACCCTTCCTGGCCAGTTTCTCTGAATACACCACAGCTCTTCTGCATAGATACCAAGAGAAATTTAGCCTGAGATTTTGAATTGGGCATGAGAAGGAAAAATTAGGTAGTTACGTTTGTGGTTTGGTGGGGTTCTTTTTCATAATGTACTTTTCTTTTAACACATGCACATCAGCAGGTTGATCAGGTCATAGGAAATCTCATGTAGTTCAAGAAGCAGGTGACCACAGTTCTCACCTGCAGCAGAATGACCCCATGCAGCTGCACTGGTTGGGACTGACTGGTGAGTTAGCAGCCCTAGAGAAAAGTATTGGAGTTTGAACTGAATACAAGTGGACAGTGTTCACTGTAGAAGACAGACTCCATACTAAGTTACATTGCTGTGACTAATAGATCAAAAGAAGTTACTATCTGTTTTTGTTCAGTGTTACAAAGGCTTCATATGCAACACTTCCTATGCCTTTTATTCTCCCAGTTCAAAAAAGGTGTTGAGAAAACTAAGTCCAGTGGTGGAAAAATCAAAAAAATCAGAACCAAAAAGCATGAACTAGAATAAGAAGCTGAGCAGGTTGGGCTTCTTATAAGCTGATGTAGTTTTTACTTAAGGATAATTGGCAGCTACTTGGAGAGGAATTACAAAGGTTACAGACAAATCTTTCTCAGTAGTGGCAGAAGTGATAGAACCATGGCCATGAATTGCAGCTTGGAATTAGATATTGGCATATTAGATATTATCCTTTCCTAGCCAAGTTGAAGAGGATGGGAGTACAGATATCTAGATCTATTTCTCTCTCTATATATATAGAGTTATACAAATATATATATATATATATATATATATATATATATATATATATATATATATATCATTGTGTCAGATTACCTAGAGGTTGTCACAGAATCTCCTTGGAGATTTCCAAGACTTCAGTAGGCAAAGCTATGGCTGATCTGACCTAGATCTGTGGAAAATTTTTCTTCAAGTAGAAATCAAATTAGGTGACCTCCAGAGACCCTTTTCAGACAAACCTTTTATAACTGCATCAGCTGCTTAAAGTTCTTACATCAGCTGCTGAACTACATCTGAAAGGACAAAAATATCACAGTGGGGAAGTTATCAGGAACGTAAAAATGTCTGAGGAAAGAGTAGCCTCTCTCTGTGTCCTCCAGCTACTTAAGTAGTACCTATCAGAAGAGTGTGTCCTTTCCCTCTGAAATGGCACTCAGTTACAGATGCCACATGACTTACGACAATTTTGCCCTCCTAAATATTTTATGATGTTTTAACTGATTTTTTTAACTGGCCAGTGGCTTTAAAATATGTGCAAAAGGGGCTATATGCTTAGCTATTGCTTGTTCCAGCAATTTTCTTTCTGTGGGACAAGTAGCCTCATTTTTTGCTTTGCAATGTTGAACTTCCTTGAAAGAGGAAAAAGGATGTGAGTACAAATTTCCTTTAAATAAGCTTTCCCTAAATAAACTCAATTACATTTTTGTTGAGGAAGAAAATCAGACTCTAATAGGCACTTTTTTTGCTAGTTTTCTTATTAATCTAGGCCAGGCAATACCTGGGTTTGATAGTTCAAGAAAAACCTGAAAATTTTTGCTTCTTATACTCAGAGAAAACTAAATGAAAATAGATTTTCTGGTATTTACATTTCGACTTCTTTCTGAAGGCAAAGGCCTTCTATCAGTAATTCTCTGACTGATATTTGCAACTGTACAATTAGTTTAAAATGCTTTTAGCTTTTATTAGGTTGTATGTCTAGTGTCTGATCATAATGAACAAAGAAAAAGACCCACTGAGGATCAGATGATCAGACACATTAGAAGAAATGCTTGTACCTTTCTCCTCAGGATATCACAGGAGAAAAATCAGTCCCACTGCAGAGGGAGAGTTCCATTAAAAAAACTTCTTTTCTGGAATGCCTTGAAGACTACAGAAGCCTACAGATACAGTTGCCAGTATAGGGCAGAAAGAGATTTGGAGAAGGTGTAAAATTCACTAGAGGATACTTTAAGGGGGAAACTGAATATGGGGTTCTTAACTGCAGGAACAAAGGGACAACTAGAGGTCCCTTGATCAAGAAGGAGCAAGCACAAGCACAGGAAAACATGCATGTGAACAAGAATATGAAAAGGCAGAAAAGAAAATGTTACTGCCAGTTGACTGTAAGCAGATGGCTAGCCAGCAATTTTATCCACTTATGCCCTGTGGTTGTGATTGTACTGTGTCATGTCTTCTTTTAAACCCTATTCTTCTTTTCCTGGGTGGAATATTCTGGGTTTGTGCAGCACTAGTGAAATAATAACCAGACAGATGTGAGAGTTAGCTGCGGCAGGGACCATAAATCCAAAACTGCTCTCAGAAAGACAAGGGGACCTGAAGGTCAGCAATGGCAAAGATTATCAGTCTGGATAACTTACTGGAGAGAACTGTTGAGGGAAGGAAATGCAAATGTACTGTGTATGTATGTGTGTATAATGACAAGAAATCCAAATACCATCAGCTGCAGTGTGGCTGCAAATCTCAAGTTCTTGTACATCTTAGTGGGGAAGGCTGGGGAGACTCAGGATTGGGGGGGTGGGGGAAAGCTGCTGGGTAGACTTGAGTGCCTAAGGACTCTCAGCCTCTGGAGTGATCCATGTTGTCTGCTCACTTCTGTGCAGTAGCTGACTTGAGGACTGCACAGATGGAGAGGAGGAACAGGACTGGCCCATATGTGCTGTTCACATTTGTGGGAATGTTAGGTTTTTTACTCCTGTGTGCTCTGCTAAAATAACATTTGCTGCATGTCCAGCAGTGTATGTACATGTATCCACATATGAGTAGTGAAGTGAAATTTTGCATATATTTACTGTCATCCTCACTATTGGCCAAACTTGGGGACATGCAGCTGCAATTTCACTGCATTTATTAGTCCACTGTATTTTTTTTTTTCTTTTTTTGTGAAATACATGCTGACAAAGAAAATATTAAAAAGCCATACTTCCTCAAGTTTGAAATAAGTTAAAATGAATCCAAAACAATGTTAGCTTGAAAATGTTCCAAAAATTAAATACTAACCAAAGATGACTGTCAGGGTTTGATATTTCTGGAATTTTTAATGGGAAAGAAGTAATCTCAGAAGAATGAGAGGGAAACAAAAATAGAAGTCACAATCCAATTTTCATCTATTTTGCCTATGTATATAAAGTATTTATAAATACTGGAAGAAGGCGAAGGAAACACCATTTAATATTGTTGCATATGACATCAAAGGGAAATCTTGAACATTACAGAGTATTGTTGCAAAATTATTTCAAGCATGTATGAACCAGCTGTACTGAGAATAAACAGTGGACCAAGTTACGCCTTTCATAACCCCTGGACAGTTGAAAGTTTGTCATCAGAGATAGAAGTAGAGACTGTAGCTTCTGTTCCCAAAATATACGGGTAGTGCTTGATGTCTTGTGGAAAGTTAGAGTAGTTCCAGCTGACTGGCTGGATGTGTAAAGATTCAGCAAGGAGTCACTGAAATTCTAGTCAGACCCTACTGGGCAGTGAGGACCACAGACAGAGAATTTTACTCAAAATATATTGGCATTCCTCAAATGTGGGCCTAATTAAGAGAATATTTAAGTAAAAGACTACAAAATCTCACCGTTTTTCCTATGCTTCTCCAAGTTCAAGTGTGATGATGTGCCTTTTATTATCTGACAGTGGTACTGGGAAGTAATGCTAGTTGCTGGTACAGACTTTAGCAAATTCATCTCTTCTGTGTGAGTTTCAGGTTGACACTTCTTCTTAGGAGTAATTTACTTTCAATGTTTGTTTCTAGAAGTTTATATTGTTTGCACCTTCCCCCGTTAGCAGCCATGCTAACCCAGCAGATTTGTTCCTATCCGTTAATGAAAAGTTAAGAAAAGAGAAAAACACTTCTTGATTCCTTGATTCCTGAAGTTCCTTTCTTTCTCTGTCCAAGTTAGCTTCACTGACTTTGTCTCCTAGTTTTTCACCTTATAATATGTGATTGAGACCCTGGGTTACAGAGATAATTCTATTTATTGTTGTTTCTCTAATGGAATGAAGTCACAGCTATAGGGTCAAGACTCTTGACCTGTCCTTCTCGTTTCTACTATTTATCTGTCAAAGACATGATAAAAATATTGTCAAGGGCAATTAACAATCAGTTGTTGCATCCTTCTAGGAATTTTTCCCTGTGATACTCTGGTGAGGAAATTCTGTAAGTGTTTTGCAAATTTAATCTCTCATAATGAAGCAGTTCCAGTATTAGTCTCTTTGAGAGCATGAGCACACTCAGATCATATTTTGGTCTGGCCCTAAGATTTTGTAACATTAGCATTAGCACTTCATTATCCTTGTACAAAATTATATAGTCATATCTGTTACATGTATTAAGCATAGTTTCTTTGTAGTCTTAGGGATCATTAACACAAAATGTTGGTTCACTATCTCTACCCTTTTACTGGTTTGCCAGGATAGAAGAGTATCTTTCAATACCTTCCTTCTGTCACAATTGCTTCTCAACATGATTTGTCATGAAATATTGCCATGAAATTCATAAGGAAAATTTTGTTCTGTACGCTTGATTCACTAAAACCCTACTTCCAGTTACTTTACTTAAATTGTAAAACGTCTGCTATTGTTATGAGAACTAGCACAGTAATAAGGAGAACAAGCGTTTGAAAACTGAATATTTTGCATAGGTGACCTTAAAATTGATGTTATTTATGGACAGGGTTTTTTTAATATTATGTAAATTTCAAGTTTAAAACACAAATGTACTTGGTTTCTCCAGTTCTAAACCTCACAAGGAACAATAATGAAATAAGGAATTCATGAGGAATAATTATAAAATTTATGAGTATTGTGCTGGGAGCTAACTTAGCTGAAGGCAATTATGTGTTTAGCTCAAGTATTAGACATAGATAAGATTAAGATAATAAGAAATATTTTTCCTATTTAGTTGAAGTTAATAGGAGACTAATATTGAAATTCTTTGGATCGTGAACTTAAAATGTTGTCATATTTCTTAGAAAAATACTGATTCATCTTTTGGCAACATGTAGCTTTTTCTTTGTTTGTGCTGTTTGTTAGCCAGAGGCAATAGGTGTGGACTTGCAACATTATTTCAATCAAAACAGCAAAGTCACATTTTTTTTCAGGTTATGTACACCTCTTCTAGATTGAATTTCCCTGTAACAATTCTGCAATATCTGCCTACAAAATCAATTAAACAAAGCTTATAAGATAGCCTGAGAGAACGAGGGAACTTTGAAAATTGTAAGGGAAATCCAGAGGAAAATATATCAAATAATCTGCTACAGATTTGGAATTTGTTGTAATTGTTCCATTATGTTATTAGTGTTTCATTATGTTATTAGTTTTGAAAAGTATTTTTAAATATAAATTTCTTAAATATCTGCAAGATCACAGTTTCCTAATACAACAATACCATATAAATTAAATCCATGTATGGCATATTTCACTTTATTTTCCCACGGAGAAACAAAACATTCTAATAAATTCTCCTATGATCTGTGAATTTTATAGATATATAATTGACAATATAATATATATAATATATATATTATAAAAACATAATACTAATATATAATAGAATATAGAATATAGAATATACGATATACAATATACAATATACAATATACAATATACACTATATTATATATACTATACAATATGCAATATATAATATATAGTATATAATTACTATATAATATATAGTGTATCTTTTATGATATGTATATCTTAGTTGAATTTGCTCGAAATTATTCTTTTAAAGATTTTGTGATTAAATTGAAAAATAATATATATTAGAGAGAAAGAAGAGTAAGATATTCCTAAATCTTCTGTAGTATTGTACTGATTCTGTACAATGATGTAAAATTAGACACTATTCATGTCTTGTAAGCAGTATTGTTATTGTTATTGGTATGCAATGTAAACTCCTCCTTTTACCTATGGAGGAAAATTTTATAGATGAATAAGGAAATCTTTCTACCAATTTGGTTATTGAATTACATGTTTCTACAGCATGCAAAGTTTTTGTCACAATGGCATTTGCAACAATAAATAAGTTGTTTTTTTTTTTTTTTTTGGCCAGTCCTTCAAGTGGGTAAAGTAGCGATCACTCAAACCCAGTACTTTCAAATAAATTACAGTGATTTAAGCTTATGTTGTGGGTTACGTTTGGAAAAGTTTAGAGCTGCATATTTTCAAATGGATCTGTGGGCGCACAGATTTTTGCCTCTTACTGAATACTTATAATAGGATTTATAACTGTGAGTCATGCTGGTGTCTTATGAAAAAGGTTTAATCATCGCTGGAAATACATGTGCTGTCTGACTATAGAGTGACACAGAGTCCAGAGATTCAGGGTGAAGAGCAGTAACAGGGTATGACCGGGTCAGTTGTGTTGCAGTTTATGGTGACTGACTTATTCATTGCTTTACCCAGGAACACAGAAGTAGACCTCTCTGGAATCAGGGGGTATTTAGGCTTTGTGTGGCTGCTGGCCTGCACCAAGAAGGAAAGGGTCAGAAGTGTGTCTTCTTGTTCTGATTTGCAGAGTGAGCAAAGAGGTGTTGGAGACAGAGCAGTGGGCATTCCCAGCATCCTCAGATGAGAAGCAAAGGGTAGTTGAGGTTTATCAGGGTTATGTTGTTGTTCCAGATCTGGGAACAGATTGCTCATGGCAGGGCTCTTAAACCACAGCTGCTTGTGTGACCTTCCCAACAAGATAGAAGAGCTGTGCTGGAGCAACTACGTTTCAGCTCATGGACAAAGGAGCACTGACAGATGAGGCCAAGGACTGACTGACAATGCTCCTCTTTTGCTAGGAGACACCAGCCTTTCTGTGGTCCTCACATCTGAGACTTTCCCTGTTAGAATCAAAGGAAGGAGGAAGGTAAAGTCCTCTGGAAGGAAATGGGAAATTGCTCTTCTAGAGGTTACTGAGTTTGCTCAATATGCAAAGTACTTAAGAACTGAGAGGGTAAGGCTAGAGAAAAAATTCTAGTTGAAGTTTTAAGCCTGAACCTCATGGATTTAAGAAACTTTTGCAGACTGGGAACTGAGAGTCAGACTAGGGGTGGCATGAACTATCCTATGTGGCTGCAACTTTGAAAAAATATCCCTGAATTGACAGTAATAAAGGCCTTCCCTCCAAGGCTGCAGTATGGAGTTCTTGTCAGCCCTCCTGTTTCCCAAAATTGCTTAGTGTTTTCTGTATTTAAAAGGTTAGAAGTTTTATCCAAATAATCTCTGGGGATTTTCTAGAAACTGTTCAGTCTTTTGTAGGAAGTCCAGCCACAGTCATCAGTTAACCTGCAAACAGCCTAAGAATGACTTGTAAGTAAAATTCCTCATGGTCAGTGTGCACGAGGTTTGGGTAAGATAGTTTTGTCAAGAAGCACAACTTTGCTGGAAGCAGTGGAGATAGAGCTTGGGCTCTTTGGTTTAGTCATAGACAAGTGTGTGATGCCTGGAAGCAGAGTTCAGCTGAAGGATGTGATCAGAAAAGAGAGCTGCAAGCAGGAAAAGAGGTTTTATCTTCTTTATTCACACACACTGCATGCTCCTCTGTTATAGCTCTGTTGCTGAGTGATCCCAGTGGAGACAAAAACATGAAAGCCATTAGGCTGGTGAATATTAAGAGTTAAAACACTTTTATATCTCTCAATAAACCATCATCTTAAATATACACATAGAGAGGAACTCCTGTGCTGAGTGATGCTCCTCTGGGATTGGTATCAGGACCAGTGCCGTTTAACATTTTTGTCAGCAACATGGAAAATGGGATTGAGGGCACCCTCATCAAGTTTCACCATTACTCCAAGCTGTGTGATGTGGTTGACATATTAGTGGGGAGGAATGCCAACCAGAGGAACCTAGACAGGCTTCAGAGAACATCCCATGCAAACCTCGTGAAGTTCAACAAGATCCAGTGCAAGGTCCTACATGTGGGTCAGGCTCTGCTTCACCCATGATGGAAAGAGGACATAGCAGGAGAGATTTTTGAACTAAAAAGTTGCATTTTTGCTTTGATTTTTTTCCTACACTGATGTTGCACTTGCACTTTTTGAAAGATATGCTGCTATTACATCTAAATGTGCTTTGTAGTGCAGTTATGATTTCTTAGGATTTGTGCTATAGAACAAATTACATTTTGGTTAGTGCTACGTACTTTATATATGAGGTTCCTCAAACAAATTTCCCTAGGTTCTTATATCCAATCATATAATTAACAGTAAGCAAATTAGTTTCAATCATAAAGGTAGATAAGTCATGTAAATATTTATTCCATCTCTTCTGTTTTGTTTAATACATGGTGAGATGACTCATGCTTTAATTTATTCTGGATTAATCCATTTTCTTCTGATCTTTCTGCATATTTTTCAGGTATCTTAGATCCTTAGGTTGGCATCACCAATGGGGAGACCACCTACACTTCCATGTCACTTTTAAGTGAGCCGTATTTTCTAATTTCTTTCAGAGTGCTGTCAGAAGTCCTGTATACTCTTAAACCATAATTAGTGTGCTAAAAGTTCAACTTTATATTTATTATAAAACTTTTGGTGTTTAAATAGTAGCTGCACTTATCATAGGAATTTTTTCAGCAAACACATGCAGAATGTCTATTCAGGTTTCTCCTTTCACACTCAAGTAAATGCACATGGTATAAATGTGTACTTGGGGTTTTGCCACTCTAATTTGACATATAGAGTGATTTTCATACTTATTTTTACATATAAGATTTCATGAAGAAAATATTACCTGACAGCTGGATATTTGTGGTTGCTCAAGAAAGTTAAATCTGTCCACCTGGATTGTGACAGGCTTCAGTAAAAAAACCTTTGGGGTCCTACCCTTGCCATTTAGAAAAAGTTGTAGATCTAAGTCACAAATCATGAAAGTTAAATGGACCTCTAATTACCCTGGTTTTCTAATAGCATTAAGGACCCATATTACTTTAAAATTCACTCCTAACAATGACAAATTGCAGTCCAAAGTGTGTAAACCTCACTTTAGGAGAGAAATTTGGTTACAGAGTATTAGCAGCATTTGGCTGAGAACAGCCACATTGTACTAAGTAGTTTTCAAGCCCTGAGGAAAAGAAAATTAAGTTAGGTACAGAGTTTGTTCCAAAATGGAGAGAGATGAATATAAGGAGACAATGAGTATCAGGGACAATATATAAAGCTGAGATAATGTGTGTTAGTATATAATGAAAGTCCCTTGATTTGGATCCTAAGTGCTGCACAATAGTTAGAAAAGCTTTTGGGAACTGTCCTGTGTCTGCAAACAAATTGACCAGACTAGCTAACACACTTGTTCTGCATCCAGCTTCCATGGTGAGGTAACAGACCTGTAGATCAAACAAATACATTTGAATTACATGTTATGTAAAATCAGACTAGTCACAAACCTAAACCTAAACCTAAACCTAAACCTAAACCTAAACTGAAACTTGAACCGAAACCAAAACTGAAACCTAAACAAAATCATCATCATCATCATCATCATCATCATCATCCCTTTTTAGGGTGTTCATTAGTCTCATGCATTTATTTTTATTGTGCAGTACATGTCTGGATTTCCCATTTAAAAATCTGGGGTGTCCTCTAGCTGATTTACAAGCCTGAGAATATTTTTATTTTAAGCAAGTCATTAGAATGGAAAGAAAGATCTCTCTTTTCTGGCAGATTTCCATTTTTGCAATTTAGAAGATGATTTTTAATTTTTTTACCTGATCACAATGCCCTCCAAACAGCACAATATCAAGATAAGATGATACAGTGCTATTGCCAGCTTACAGCCTCAAGACAATTGCTGGTGATAGGTTAATTTCTAATGTCACTACCCTGAGAATTTAAGGGGCACTCAGGCACAGTACATCTTGTTACTACATCTTGACCTGCAGTTTAGATGCATCTGGCATGTACTGTTTGAGTTCTTTATTCTAAACAGCTGCCAGTTTTTGCAAGCTTGTAGAAACCCCAGATAGTGTGAGTTAAGCATAGCTTAACAACGTTGTAAGCACCAACTTTGTGTAATATAACTGGGGGGTTTAATTGTGGTTCTTGTATTGATTCTTCCCCAGCTGCATCTGAAGTGTACACGCATCAGTAGGGAAATAAATTCTTCTCACAAGTTACTGTCTTCTGTGGGTTTCTGAGGTGTGCAAGTTAACTCAGCAGCCATCTTTAGTTTATTGAAAATGAAACTTAGAACCTGTATGATCAGCTTTGAGGTGTATGAAAATTAACTGTGCTGTTGTTGTTCCATAACTTCCAAGAGGAAACACAAGTCTGTTGCTGAGTGTGTCAGCAATAAAAACTGGGGGAGATTTGGAATTATGGTAGCTGTAAAAATGGTTTTTCAAAGCCAGTCAGATTCTCTTTTTTAAGAATATATGCCTGATGCTACATATCTATTTGTTCTGTGAAGCTACATGAGAATTTTATATCAAGTAATATTGAAGTTTGCAGTCTAACAAATCTAGCATTTCCTGAGCCACTTCAATCCAAGTGGAGATGAAAAGGTGTAGATTAAGAAATGACAAGTTGTTGCCAGGAGTAACCTGCATAATTTTGGCAAGCAGTAGAGCTGCAAGTAGAATTTAGCCTCTTGATGCTCAGGCATTTTGTCAAAATACCCAAATATTAAGAGTCTTGGTTAGCTAAGGTAATGGTGCCCCTGGGGTGCAGGTGGAGGGCTTCTCAACTGATTTTAATTTTTCATATTCCAAGAAACTCTTCTTCATTCAGAAACTTTGAAATAAAAGTGAAAAATTCAGTTTTCAAATTAAAAAAAGAGGCAGTGCTGCAAAACATTTTTAGGGAATTTAGAAGGTTAAACTTTCATAAAATAATTCTCCTTGCTTTCTGCTTCTTCTATGTATTACACTTACTGAGGCATTTTCCCATAATATTCCAATTAGTTCAAGTCCTGCACTTGAAACTTTTTATCTAGCAAAAATATTCCTTAAAGTAAGCATTAAGTATGCCTGTTTCTAGAGTGTGTATTTCATGTACCAGTCTCTTCTCAGCCTTTAAAGAAACACATTTTAATGCAAATCAAAAAAATCTGCTCAAGTTCAAGAGTATCTAATGCGTTTAAATATTGATGCATATTCTATTGCCATATTTTAAATGTGCCTTGCCAGAGCTTTGGGGTGCATGTACAAATCAATTCAAAAGCACACTTAGAGTCTTATGTGGAAGCATGGAAAGAGAATCTTCAGAAGAATTATCAGTCTGAGGAAGGCTTATTCTCACTAGCTAATTGAGAAAGGTATGGTATGGTATAAAATATATATGCCCATTTGTGTTTTCCTTTTGTAAACTTAAAATTGAAATGGGAAAGTCTTTATTACTTTTGGCACAAATAATAGAGCTGTAGAGAAATTCACTGCTAAGTCTCAGTAGCATTTTTTAAAATTAATTTGCATTTATCCAGTATAATGCCGTATAATTAAATAGCTTTTTAGACCAACAAAATATTTTACTTGAAAGAATATTTTATGCTGAGGTAAATTTAGTAAGGGTAGAATGCCAGGAGAGGATGCAAGCTTAACTCATTTTCTCAATTCAGGGGGGAAGAATAGCTGTAAGACTGCAGCTGTAGGGGTAACATGGGGTGAATTGAAATGCCCTTGTGCATATTGTCCCACAGAAGTCTTCTAGGGTTCAGTAGATAAGGGGAATTTAGGGAGGAAACCTAATCTTTGCTCTGGAAATAATGACCTCTTCCAGAAACCAATGTTGAGAAAGCTTGGCAGTGGTTATATTTATGTGCATGCTCTTTTTATTTTCAAACTGTGACTTTTACTGTTCAGGATCAGATATTATGTTAAAATACATAGAATTCTTTTGTCCAGCTTGACATTAGGTATTTTTCATTGCTAGCATCCATTTAAAACTATGTAAAAATTTTTAATTAAGCCAGTGTGTTATTACCAGAACTTTAACAGAATTGGTTTGATATGTATTATTATCTCTTGAAATTAGATTATGTGCTGAAATAAATTGAATTTCACCATTTAACTGGTGGCAAATATAAGGAGAATATGAATCTATTTCTTTATTGATACATATTTATAATGTCCAGAGTCACTGCTCTGAGTTCATTTGATGAGTGGCATATGCATGTCAATGATGTCAAGCACAATGATGTAATTTTTCCTTAACACTGAACAAAACCCCTGTAGATCTCCCCTGTGTGCCTTAAATGAGACAAATAATGCACCTTACATGAGGTTCCAGGTTTTCTGTGACATAACACGTAGCTTTGGAAAATATATCTCAATCAGCTTGTCACTAGGATTAGTTTCACTTTTTAAACTTCTAAGGCTGTGCTTCTGTGCTAGTAGATTAATCAACAATCATATTTAGGCACTGAAATGTGACTGTCTAGTCCATCAAACTATTCCTATGTTCCCTAAATATAAATTAGACAATCCTAAATATTTTCTTAGGACAGCTTGAAGTTTATATGACTCCAAGGGTTTTCCCCAATGTTTGGCTTCCTGCAGCAATTCCTGTGGTGGAGAATAAGAGAATTTGATGATATTTTTTGAATACCATAAATGTGACAAGCTACTCCATGCTACTTGAACTCAGGAAAAGCTCCTGGGCACACTCAACTAAGTAGTGTAGTAGGGACATTGTCCTGACAGCCTTCCATATGCAAGAAACTGAAAGAGAGGTCTCATCTCTGCAAACTCTGTATTTCTGGAAAGCAAAGGATTTAAATAAGAGTATTTTCTAACTTTTCCATTAGCAGAATTGGACTAAAACTCTTGTATTCCCACTGCAAAAATAAAAATTAAACAATCTGTTCACAGAGTGAAACAATAGCAGCTGAGAATAAACAGACTCAAAACATGATCAGATTCAAATTCTACCACTTCTACTATGTAAGGAAGTATAATTGGTGAAGCCAGTTTGATGTTAAACCATGCTAATTGAATGGCATGAAATAATGCTATTTGAATAAGAAGAAAACTAAATACAATAGATTTGTTTTTCTTCAACAGATTATTTTGGTTTTATTCACAGAAAGTATACGACTTAAAAGAAAATCAAAGCTTCCTTCAGAACATTCTGAGCTTGGGAAAAGTGCATGTCTTACAAAATTGCTCTGATTAGAAAATTCCTGTCCAGCTCTTCCTTTGATGTATATGTACCAAATACTTGTATAAATTAAATTTGTATTTCAAAATCTCTCCCTCTCCAGAGTCTTTCTGTAGCTAAGAGATTTTCTTAATATCAATAAAATATATTCATGCTGCAATATCTGCAGTTATTACTGTAGAATTAATCACCTTTTTTTTTTCCTTTAGGTAGGCTTCCTAAGATAAAAATGAAGAGGAGATGATTTAAAGCCAATATTACCATTAATATGTGTGTGTTTGTATATTTATCTACAAATTGAGTGTGTTAAATTACATGTGTGTTTGCATTAATTTAAAATAATGTATTTTAAATGTCATGGGGTACTTTTTCTTCTTCCAGCCAGAAATGTCGCTGTTACCATGCAGTAATCTGAAGAGAAAACTAATTCTTTAAAAGATTTTTTTTTTTTTGGTTCAAGAATAGAGAAATGCTTTATATTTACATACATGTATAAATAATTGGATGCCAGTAGATGGTGCTCACTGTGTAGTATAATCTCTGGGGTTACCAAGACCAATAAAATTTGTTGCTGTGCAGTCAAACTAACGTCTGTGCAACTCTTTACAGCTACTCTGAACAGATGGTAGGAATGTTCTGTCTAATTTAGTGTGTAGTACTAGCTTGAATACAGATCCATATACCACATGAAGACTTCTGAGAGAGTTCTTTTGCTGGCAATAGAAAGATTTCTACTGCCCTTGTGGGTGACAGTTTGATGTAAACGTGGTGGCCCAACAAGTGAAGATATATTGGGAGGGATTCAAAGGAGCAAGGGTGTGAAGGGATGCTCTTGAAACAGCAAATAACTAATGCCAAGAAGAAAAAAACAAAGGAT
Organism: Cinclus cinclus; assembly: GCF_963662255.1. Classification (NCBI taxonomy): domain Eukaryota; kingdom Metazoa; phylum Chordata; class Aves; order Passeriformes; family Cinclidae; genus Cinclus; species Cinclus cinclus. Next base: position 84,798,108 of record NC_085046.1, on the reverse strand, counting down.
GCCAACAGTGAGTTGAGGAGAGAAAATTAAGTGATAGGCAAGTGGTTGCAATATTTAAGAAAATACTGATGCAGATGCAATAATAACAATTGAAGTGGAATAAATTAAGTTGAATACCGAGAAAAGACATTTAACAAAGAATATAATTGAGAAAATAATAGACAAATATTAAGAAGGCAGATATTAAGAGACAATAATACATACAAGGAAAAAGAGTGAATATGAGAAAAGGCAGCATGTAGTGAAGTGGCTATGTGTACTATTAGGAATATATTCTATTCATACTATTAAGAATATTACTATTTCACATTATCCAATACTACGTTTGTGTAAGATTTGAACAAGAAGAGCAAGGATTAAATGTCTAGCCATTCTTGAATTCAATGCACTGACTTGTGTTCTCACTTAAAAAATTTGGAATAATAAATATCTTTGATTATTTTGCTTGGGGTAAGTCTATTTAGAGCATTGCTTTCTGCCTTTCTCCTGGCAGACTGTTACATTTAGAGGTATATTTTAAGTGATACTGTTTTCTCTCTGTGGTAATTTGCTGTGATGTTGCCTTTACTTGTGATTTGTGTCCCATGGAAGCTGCCTGCTGTCCCTCAGCAATACTGCTGACTGAACTGTGCCATGGGACATGTTCTTTGGTTGATATTTTCTGCCTGGCAATAAGGTTGATAGATCTAGGATATAACAGCTGGAGAACGCTACCAGTTCGTTCAGAAGGTCTCACTTCATTTTTCTGTGGCACAGGGGTGGGCAACAGTGCAACTATGGGCCCAGAGGATTTCTGTGCAGAAAACTCCCACTGAGATTAGAGGAAGTAGGAAAATGAGTAAGGCCTTCTTCCTCTCTTCCAGCAATATACCAATAGATGGAAGCAGAGATCCTCCCCTAGACAATTCTCAGCCAAACTGTGGTTTCCTGTTTTCTGTTCTGTGGGGCTGAGGTCAGGATATAAAAGCAACAAAGTGTCTTTAAATGGTGGAACAAGTGATGAAAGAGAGATGGGACTGTGGAGAGTAATATTAAAAGAGCTGAGAATTTCAAAGCTATTTGTTAGATCTGTGTACACTAGTGAAATATCATGATGTGGAGGGGTAAACAGAACTTCTATTTAAGACATCATTTGTGTACCTAGAATTCTCAAATGTTAAAAGAAAATTGCTTAAAAGTTAAAAAATATTCAAAAATCATACATTCAATAGCCTTGTTTTAACATCACTTTCTATCTATATTCCACTTAATATGAAATTAAATTAAAACACCTGTAAGAAGAAACTAAAAGAAATGTAACTAATCTGTAGAGCAAATAAAAATATAAATTGCTATTGCTATTTCTTTTTGGAGATTCAGTTGTTAGAATATCTTTAAACCCACTTTATCTACCAACCCTTTGTCTTTGCTCTTTGTGTATGTCTGTTAAGAATTACTAGTACCTAAATTTAGTAAACACAGATGATTACACACAGATTTGAAATGCAAAATGATCTGACATACAATTCAGTCTGTTTAAGGTACATAATGGTGCTTAGCTTTAGCATCCCCAGGAACCTTGGCTCTCGAACCTTGTTTGTTGCTCTGAACACAGAAATGGTGTTCCAAAGATATAATCTAAGATAAGTCATACTTCAGCTGTTTCTACATCTTACTAATAATTCTTGTGCTACATTATGAATTACATGTGAAATAACACAATTGTTCTTTCATGTAGGTATTTATTTAGCTGGCTGGCTTTGCACAATTTTGTGCATTTAGACGTTTTATACAATGATGTTGTATAGGGGTGAGTTAGCATACACATACCACCAGTCAGAGTAATGGTGCTTATCTGTCTAAAAAAGAGCTGCATCTGTCTGGCAGCCCATTGTAGATTGGATTGTTGTGTTTGGGACCCAGAATCAGCAACCAACCTGGTCACTCTTTCACTCAGATTTGGCAGATGTTACAAATAGGTGGGTGCATGGTGTGAAGGGCCAGTATAAAAACTGGAGAGAGACTGAGTTCTGCTTCAGCTCTGACTCACTCTGACTTTTCCAAGTGTGCCTCTCATTAAAGATATAAATACTTCCTTTGAAATCAATGGGATAATTCACACACTTAGTCAGGCATGTACTTTAAGTAGATTGGTGAAGTGGGACTGTTCTGCACCACTGAAATGACTATACACTCTTCAGGACAATGGAAAATCAGTCTCACAGTTATTTTAAACATGACTCAGAAAATTATTAGATTGGTCTTCAAATATCTTATTGTGAAAATGAATAGTTCAACCAAAATATGGAGATTCATCACTCACAACATCAGAAAAACAGATATATAAACGTTTTCTCAGGTCATTTTTACAACGTTGCACTTGACTTGTGGTTCTGTATCAATAAAGTTAAGGAAGTGAATTGTTATTCTAGCATTACTTGTTTGAAGTAAGTGCTTGAAAGAAAACTAAGTGGTAATTATCATGTTTCATCTTCTAAATGACCAATATAAAATTGTGCAGCCTCTACAAATCTAAACACCTGATGATTTTCAGTACCGTTTTTCTTTCCTAAAGAATATAGGGCTCAGTCTGCACAGACCTCTGCTCTGATTTCTTGAAATGGTTAATGTATATTAATTCTTAACAGAGATAAAATTTGATATAGTAAGAAACTCATGATGTTTTCACAACATGGATATTGTGTTAGCAGAATAAATAGAAGAGTGAATGAATATAAAGATAAATCATGTTTAAATTAGAGTTCACGTGCCGGGGTTATGCTGACTTAAGCTAGCTAAGGATGGTTATTAAAGATCCTTGATCACCCTTACCAAATGTAGCCTGGTGGACTATGTAACTAGAACCCAGGCAAAACAGCATAATGGGAAATATCTGAAGTGAAAGACCCATGTGGTCTCTCAGTATGTATTGGACTCAAAGCACAATTTTTGCTGTCTTGGAGTAGCAGAATTTACTTCTTCTATATGCTTGGATTTTAGGACTCTGACATCCCATTCCTGTTTGACTCCAGATTCTGCATTTTTCTCATCCAGCAAATCAACCTGCATAATTACAGAAAGGTCAGTTTTTGTTTTTATTTTTCTTCAGCAAACATTAGCTCTCAATTTATATAATTTTACTTGATAGCTACTACTTTCCATTATACTCAGCAAAATTTTATTTGTAAAATCCTCTTGACTTGTTGAACTGCCCTCATCTCTCTCCTTAATTGCCCAAACATAATTAGAGGTTGGATAAAATGACTCACTTTGGCAAAAATTCATCCAGCTTTATTGCCAAATTCAAAGACTGAGTGAGGGGAAAATGGTACACTGGCACACTTGATATAAAAATAATTCTAAATGTAGCTGTGTGTAGTATTAGTTCCAGATGAAACTCTGGATACTGATTAATTAAAATGTATTGTTGTAAATCCTTTGTGATGCACTTCAGTATCAAGTGTACCAGGCCAGAATGTGGTTCAGCATCTGTATTCTGGAAGAGAGTAAATTATCAGTGGTCTCCTTGTATGGCCTTCTACCAGAAGAAGAAAATGGGATGGAAGTAGTAAATGTCTAGCTGCTATTTTTTATTTTCCTAGCAGTGGCCAAACAGAGTCAGGAAAGACTAAGGAGCAAAGACTGATAGCCAATATGTCTACATTGAGTCAAGAGGGACCTGAAACTGCTGAAAAGTTTCACTGATATAGCACTTCAATTAACTGATAAAATAGGAAGTAAGGCAGGTTAGAAAACACCCTTTTATTTTCCTCTGTGTGTCATTCTTTCTGCCCTCAGAATGTTACCTGAGAAGGTTGTTTCCACTGTCTGAAACTTCTGCCATGCCTTTCAGAGCATGAGTCCAGGGCTCAAGTTTGGAAGAAGATTGAGGTCTGCCAGCTGTGCTGCCCAGAAAAAAATTAGGCACCTGCTGGAGGAGGTGTAGTGGCATGGGCTCTGCCAGAAATGGGGGTGGTGGAGGCAGTACAAGCAAGGACAGCTCGGCAGCTTTGGCTGTTACATAGGGTCTGTTCTGTGGAATGCAGAAATGGGGAAAAGGAGCAGGTGGGACAATAGAAGGAGAGGAAAATGGTAACTTTACTATGGTTAGGAGAATCAAAGCAGAAGAAAAACTGAAACTCAGAGATACATGGTAAACACACTGGGAAAGCTCAGGGAGGAACAAAGATTTTCTGAGTGGATGAGAGATGTAGGGAACAGCTCCCTAGGCAGTCTAAAAGAGAAAAGAAGCAGGTTATTTGAGCATTCAAGCAGAAGGGGGCTAGAACACCACCTGACTGTCCTTGCAGGAATATTAGTCTGGGGGTAGTCTCTCTTTCACTTCGCCTCATCCCCTGAAAGAAATACAAAAATAGTAAACGAAGAAAAGAAAGTGCCTTTCAAAAACACAACTGTTTTCCTGAGGCAGAACAGTTACTTCCACATCCATTGCTGTGGTTCAGTCTAGCCCCCAACATTAAATTCTAGTTGTCCCTAATGCAGGCTTCTTTCACAAACACAGGTGATTGGACACCCATGCTTGATCACTCATGCATATGACAAAATTCCTAATGCAGGTTTTAGTCTAGTTCATTATATTATCATTTACATATACAAATTCATCAAAGGTTGTGCATTTTAGTATTATAATAATCTCAGATAAATCTAGGTTATATTTTCATACTACCTGCTATGACCAACTTATTGTTCACCATTATTCTCTATTACAGATTCTGCTTGAAACTCTGAACAATTAGCATTCTGTTCCTGGGGACTCTTCACTGCTCCTTTGCATATCATGGTTTCATGACCAAGCCATAGTTGCTCTGAACTTTTTAGTGGATTTTTAATTTCATCTGACATCATTCTCACCCCTTTCCATAAAAGACACCCTTTTGTTTGGTTTTCCTTTAAATACATGCATACTTCTGTGTCTCAGTTATCAAAAAGTCATTTTTAAGTTAATATTCAAATGTCTTCAGGTCAGACACTCTGACCAAGGCTCAAAAAGTTGACAGCACACCTAATACTTGAAATACTACTCACTGCAAGGTTCCCACAGAATATGCACAAGCCAGACATTTGTAATGGTGAGTGTCCAACCTGGAAAGCCAAGCCACAAATAGCAAACACAGCAGCGTTTACGGGAAACATTAAAACAAACCCCAAGATCTTGCTATCAGAATACTTCTCCAAAACTGGTTCAAAATAGACCCTCGGCTTTCTGTGGGTTTTACAAGATTTTTTTTTTAAATAAATGTGAACTAAAATGTTTAAAATATCTTCTTTTTATTTTTACTTACAGCTGTTTCTTTCAGACTTCTCCTATTCATAAGCATATGAAAAAAACCATCTGATTTGATCATTTTCTTCCTTCTGCTAGCTTCCTCAGAGGCTACATTCATCTTCTACCATTTTTATATTCACAAGCTAGATGATTGTAGGAGGTGTTTTGACTGTGGAGAACATGCTCTCCCATCTGTGGCAGTATACAAAAGCATCTTCTTACAGAAGGGTTGTTTGGGGTTCTTTCTGGATAGATACCAAGATGTGTAAGTTTATTGATGAAACATGCTAAAGAGAGGAGTGATAGTAGCATAATTGCATATTTTCCACATCCTGCATAAGAGATATACTTCAATAGTACTCCACCTGCTCTTGGGTAGGTTTAGTTTCCTACAATTTCATCTGCAGCTCCTTTGTGAAGGGTTTGCGCATAAAATACAACATCAAACTTCAAAATTAAATTTATAAGTTTCATCTATCTCTGTTACCCATTAGGAAAGCAAGATGTTAGCATTTGCTTGTCTTTACAGAGATTACATATGAGACAAACTAACCAGAAGAAGAAAGATTCTCATACTATTTATCTCATATCTGAATTCACTGTTAATTCCAATTACCATTTAAACAATTATGAATTATGTAAGAAAAGCAATGGCTAAAAAGGAGGAACAATAGAAAAATACTCTTCCATGTACTTTTTTGTAAGGTTCTTACAAATAATTTTATTTTCTACATAGTTTTCTCATTCTCAGAAAAGAAGGAAAATGGCATACCCAAGTGTTGGGGTTTTTTTTCAATAATGCGAGACTAAGTTGCTAATCTAACTGTGCCACAGGTAGAAAATAATATATGAGCATTCCTTAAGGATGGTAAAAGCTAGTGTAAGATCATTAATTGAAACTTGAGCATGCCACTTTTACATCTTAGCAAACATCAGAATATTCACAAATGCAGATGCACAGTGAATGTCCTAAATGGTTTAGTTTTCACAGAAGAAACTTCAGGTTATTAGCTGACAAAAATCTCCTTCTGAGATGAGACTCTGTGTCAAGTATTTCAGTCATGCATGGGTAGCAGAAAAAGAGAATTTAAGTATATAGAAGGAAAGATACCCTAGCAAAGTCTTGGAGAGAAAGTTAGGTTACAAATCTGACATTAGCATTTTATGCCCCTGCACTGGATGCCAGAAAGGACTGTTATGATCCAACCCCAGCAAGCAACCAAATCCCACACAGCTGCTCTCTCACTCTCCCAACTGTGGGGTCAGGGAGGGAATCAAAAGGGTAAGAGCTAGAAAACTCATGGGCTGAGTCAAAGTTAAAGAGAGAAAGCACAAGCTGTGCACACAAGCAGAGAAAAGCAAGCAATTCATTCACCACTTCCCATGGGAAGGCAGTTGTTCAGCCAACCCCAGGGAAGCAGAGCCTCATCACATGCAGCAGTGACTTGAGGAGACAAATTCCACCACTCCAATCAACCCTCTCTTTCGCTCTCTCCACTTTATATACTGAGCATGATATCATATAGTTTGGAATATCGCTTTGCTCAGTTGGGGTCCCCCGTCCCAGCTGTGCCTCCTCCCAGTTTTCTGTGCAGCCCTGGTTTCCTCATCAGTGTGGCAGTACAAAAGGTGGAAAATACCTTGGCTCTATGTAAATCCTGCTCAACAATAGGAAAAACATCTCTATGTCATCATCATTTTTTTCAGCACAAATCCAAAATGCAGTTCCATGCTAGGCACTGTGAAGAAAATTAGCTGTACCCCAGCCAAAACTAGCACATCTGGGTCATAGATGTGAGCATTGATTGTGGTACATCTTGCAGCAGCCAGCATCAGTTTAGGCAATGGTCTCAAGTTCTTGAACCTGTATTTTTTGGAATTGAGATAAGGTAAGAGTATTGTGGGGAGTTAGGGGAAGTGCAGTTCTATTATGTGTGGGTTTATTTGTGGACAAATTTACCTTGTTTTTAGGACTGCTACTTGCTCTGGTATTGCTGTTGTTCTTGCAAACCAGACTATGTTGACTTTATCACAGAGAGAGAAAACACCTTTCTTCCCTTGAAATTAATACCTAGCAATATTAGCAATCTTATCTACAATTACAAGCCTCTGGAGAGACAGAAAGCTGCCAAGTATTGCTCATGTTGTAGATAATTTTATTCCATTGAAAATTAAGTGTGCATATCAACTACTTTGTTCTCACATCTGTGGAAATGCCTCAAAAATATTTTTCTGAAGTTAAAAAGTCTTAGAATCAATAGAGCAACAGATATTTTGCAGCATTATTAGTGACATCTAAAAGCATAACAAGGTAGAATGTTGGACTCCCCTGATAGTCTTATTTGTCTATAAATATCAATAAAATAACTTGCTACAATTTATGCTACAATTTCTACGCTGAAACAATGTATGAACACCGTTATTTTTGCAAGCAGTTAGAAAGTTTTTCTACTTTAGCAAATGATTAATACTAACAATTTGGATGTGTTTTGAGTTCTAGAAGCACATAACGTATCGGGAGCAGATTAAAGAGGAGTTAATCACTCTTGGAAGGCCAACAGTACACTATTTCACAGTTGTCTAGAAAATGAACACTCAAAAAAAATAGCAGAAGAATGCTTACCAGCCTAGAAGAATGACTTCTGAAGAAATTGGGTCTTTTCAACATCTGGCCTGGACAGATTTTCAAGAACTAGAGTTAATTTACAAGTAAAAATCAATGCTTTAAAAGTTAGACAAACTCAGGCTGCCATATTCCCACTGCAACTGTGCCTTGTGGTTTGCTCTCCACGGATCTGTTTCCTCAAACATACTTGTTTGCTGAAGGGAGGAGGTAGGAGTAAGGGGAAGGAGTGAGAGACTGCAGCTGTGCTAGTGTAAATCACCTGAAGAGAAGGACCCAAAGCCACAGTGTCACAAGTAGTTCATAAAATAAACTTCAGGAAAATTCCCATCTTGGCATGGGATGAAATGATCCTTGGACGTGACTTTTCCTGGCTAATTATACTGGGCAATGTAATAAGATTAAGCATTTGATTAGAAAACTTAAATGATATAGATTTAATAAACTAAGAATAAAATTGAAGTAAATAACAGAAATTATTTATAATGAGGAAACGAGAAAAATTGAAAAATGAGAGGTAAGGTAACATACATATGGTTTGAAAAACAGCATAATTGTGTGTGAGAAAAAAAAAATAGCATTGCTACCCTGCTTGATCCATGAAATAACTAGCAGTTAAGGCAATCTTGGAAAATATATTTTTGCAGAAAGCTGAAATTAACTGTATCAAGTTTAAAAAAATATTTTTTTATTTTTTTCTTCTCTAAACTCTCATTTGACCAGTGCTACCACAAAGCATAATTTGATTTTACTCTGGCATTTTGAAGCAACATTAAGACACTCAAGAGGATCCAAATCTTTTATTTTACACATTTTCAAGTAGACTTTACTTTTATTATATGTAGCTTATCAATTTAAAGAAACTGGAAGCTCATATTAAGATAGAAATGTTTCAAAACTTGCTTCTCTCTTGTTTGCTTTAAAAAATAAAAAATAAATTAAAAAGTCTTGTTACTTAAGTCTGGATTTTTATGTTTTTTATTCCTGCAACTCATGCTCCAAAATTCAATCAGTTTGGAGAATATTTACCATGTCATGGATTTATAAAGAAGGATTTTCAAGGAAAATTTACTATTTTAAAACAACATAATGTTTTCTTATGGAGTAAAGGATGGCAAGCAATAATTGTGGTAAAGATTAATTCCACTTTTTCTATACTGGTTGTTTTAATAGATTTTCTTTGGAAAGCTAAAGGGCATAAATCCAGAGCAAAGTATATGAGAGCCTCTGACAAAGTATAAGTTATTGGGATTCTTGTAGAGAATAACCTACCATTGAAGATTAGAACAAGTCAAAGTTTGCCCAGGTTTATAGCCTTTAATACAGTCTATATAATTGGTTGGTGTTTATTATTTTTATTAATTGTGTTACAATTATATTTATACTCCAACTGAGAGTAGCACCTTATTTTGCTATTTTGTGCTTGAGAAATATGTAGCTCATCATTGTCCTAAAAGACTGCAGACTGAATAGACCAATAGGAGGCCAGGAGGAAATTGGAGACACAGCTCTGAAGATCACACAAGCATTTTGCTAATGACAGAATCCTTTTGTTCCGATGGGAACCAAGAAAACTCCATCTCAAAAACTAAAATTGCTGGAATCTAGGAAAATCTGGAAAAAAAAATAAAAGTTAATAGTCATCTTATGTATCCATGTGTATCTGATAAGCCTGCAAAGTAGCATGAACTAATGTGATTTCTAGTGTCAAAAAAGCCATAATTATTTGAAAACATAATTGATTGCAGCATTTTAGTGCTGAAGTGGTGGGGTTTTTAGCAATTTATGTTACTATACAAAATTGCTGGTGTTAGCTGTTTTTCTTGATTGGGAATTTATTCATTATTTCTCTTTAGTAAAGATAGAGAAGATTGGGGAAGAACTCTAGTAAAAATGCAGGGTATGTTTGCACTGTGCAGTTAAAGGGAGAATAGGTCTTCAGGTTTTTCAAAACATAAAGACATTGAAGTCTTCATTATAACAAATAAATATGGATATAAATGAAGGATCTGTTTGAAGATGTCTTTGCTCATTATATGGGGTTTGGATGGTCTTTAAAGATTTCTTCCAATTCAAAGTATTCAATGGTTCTATGATATCATCCCCAATCCCTCTTTTCCCCCTAATTATAGCTGTTTCTAGAATATCATTCCCAATCCCTCTTTTCCCCCTAATTATAGCTGTTTCTAGAAAAACATTTTAACTACTGTGTGTGTCAAAATGACACTTGAAATGACAATGATAATTTAACAAACGAATGTCGTCTAAGCAGTCATTAAATTAGTGCTTTCAGTACTATGAAATAAAAACTTTAAAACAAACCCTTGATCTGAAATATATCATGATGTTTTAGCCCTGGAAAACTGTGTACACCACTATATACCTACAGTATACTTTTATATATCATTTTCCAGGGGAAATTAACTTCTTTTCTGTGAAGTCTGTACACCGTGGCAATACTATGCCTGCCATTTTCCAACAGTGTCATTCTTTCTTGGATCAAATGTATTTTTAAATCTTCTCTTCCTTCTTAGTCTCTTCACTTCATCTCAGCTCCTGTGACAGATGTTTAGCTTAGTGTATGGTGTGTTTTTATGTAGGAATTATTTGGCACCAAAGAAAGTCATGGCCAGTGCTGGTCTATGGCATGTCCTCCTGTCTCTAGCACATGTCATTACCTGCTAAAGTACAGAGATACAACTCCGGTCATATTTCATTAAGGTGTCTTCACACAGGCTGCATAAATTCACATCAAAGCTTAGCAACTGTGTGAAAAATAGTCATTTAGCACATAACATTTGTGTTAGTTTGTCATGATGAGACCTTCCATACCTTTCCGTGATAATAACTAGAGAAAAAGAACGCCTTTCATCTTCACCACCTCAAGCTGAAAGCTCAAGTTGCAAAGTAATGATTTTGCTTAGGTTTTCATGTCTCTTATAACATGCACCATGCAAATAGAAATTGCTTTTTTTGGTGTTTCCAAAGACATTAGTCATATATTTCTTGTAGAAGAAATTTTATTCTGAACTAATATTGACATATCTGAATTCTTGTGTCGGAAAAACCATCACAATTTTGACGATTGTCTTTCCTTGCAATATTTTCAGTATTTACTGGTTTACACTAGAGTGGAAAGGATCGTCTCTCCGACCATTTGTTGCAAATGAGCATCAGGTTGTTCAAGGGATCAGCCAAAAAGAAATTATATCAGCAAAACCAGGTATAGTATTAAAGTGAGAGAGTGACAAGTTCTGCTGTAAAAGTTCACTACTTAGTAGATGGTTAAAGCACACAGAAAAATCAATAAATCTAAAACTAAAATCAGCCAAAAATGATCTGTGTGGGGTCTGGAGATGTAAAAAGGGTGAGGATGGAAAAGGGTAAGGATAAAAATTAATAAAAGATATTTTCTCATTGAGTCACAAGGTTGAGTAGACTCCCTTGCCAAACTTAGCCCTTGACTTGGCAAATGTTTTAGGCCTAAAGGTTTTAACAGCACTTCAACTTAACAAGTACTAAATTTTTAAAATAATTTAGCAAAATATATTACAGCATTTATTATAAGCACAACAGTAACTGGTTTATAGGCCTATCTTACTTTGGAATCTAAATTACTTAAGAATCCTAGAGAGCAATTTTCATAATACATTTTCTATTGCACATTCACAGCCACATGCATAAGGACTTAAAGGAGCATGCATGAGATTAATATGTGTGAAAAACTCCCCTCAAATTCAGTAAGGCACTCACGTATTTATGTCTTCACAGTGGTCAAAAGGTAGAGTCTCAAGGAGTGAGGTTATTAGCTCAGGCTCTGTTGTCATTGCTCAGTCCTCCACCTACAGCAAACTTAAGAGCTTGCTATTTCTGAGAGGCCCCACTTAGAGGGAGGTTGATGGTCACAGCCCACTGGGGTCCAGGAGAGCTCAGAGCATCTTGCTTAGAACTACTGCTCATATGGTTGCAAGAGCACTGGATTCAGTCCCAGTAATTTTCCACCCTGGCAGCAATTTGGACCCTTAACTTTCTTTGAAAGTTCAATAATAAAAATGTTCTTTCACTTGGGTTGTTATTCAGGGAAGAAATTTAAGTTACCAAAGCTGTTTGTTAAAAAACAGGAGCTCATTAGAGAGCATTAGTTCCTGGAACCTGACAATGTTTCTGAGAGGCTCAAGAGGCTCAAGGACTAAAGGCTTAGTCCAGGTGTTGTTTGTCAAGGCCAAGGGCTAATGAGCATTTCTGAAATCACAGTGTGGAACAAGGAAAGGAAGTGGGGGTCATGCACCATCACAACCATCAGTTGTCCTTTCTGTCCTAACAGAAACAGGGAACCTAGCAGAACACAGACATAATATCAGTAATGAAAAAATACATTAAGAAAAAAACCTCAAGGTTCAACTTCATATGGAATATGTTCCTGTCAGGTTGCATCATCCATTCATAGTTAAAATAAACTATACTGCATTGGAAGAAAAAATTAAAATACTCAAGAAATATTCTATAAAAGGTCTTGTGAAGATCTCAAATTTATCAGCATTAGCTTTTATAGAAGCAAATTAGCATATCCTTATAGCCCCTGCCAAAATTCAACTGCTGCTATCAAAACAAATCTATATTAATTTTTTCAAGTGCTTACAGTAAATTTTAATAATTCACTGCAATTCCTCCTCAATCAAACCATTGAAATCAGAATGCTTCAAATTCTTGCTGTTTTGTACAAGCCTAAATCAAGATATATTTGAAAACAATTATTTAAAAGGTAATAGTTTCAAACTTAAATCTTCCCTTTAAATAACATTTTCATCAGGTAAAATATTTTCCACTACAGATAAATACTTTAGGTTTTTCCTATCTGGATTTCTTTTCTGTTAACATTGCTAGATTAACCTGTTCAATCAGGAAGAACTTAACTGTGGGGCTTCCATTCTTGCAATAATTTGTATAACTATTCTTTTAAATGTTTATATTTTTACTCTCAAATACTGAGTTTGCTTTTCTGAGTATTCAGTAATTAAAATAAAAGCATATTTCTGTATTTAATTAATATTTTTATATGTAATTACACAGTGTATTCTAAAGCGAAACGCTAGGCGGTTTTGAAAAATAGTTACACTTTCATGTTCCTATACATTTCTTGTTCTTATCTTTGCAATATTTTTCTCCTTTCTGACCATCCTCTGTAATACTTTAGGGCATATACATAAACCATAGATATTTCATTCCCTCAGCCCTGGCAACTGAAAGAGAAGATGATATGAATGATGATGTGAAAATGGGGACACTGTCTGCAGAGGCAGTGGTCTGAACAAGGCTTTGGGCTGCATTCATAGCAGGAAAGGGGTCAGTCTGTCAAGCTGAGGGTGTCAGCAAAGAAAGTCCATGTTCTTAAAGGGTCATCTCTTTATTCTTGTTTACCAGAAGTACTAACAGGTTTTACATATTGGCAGAGAACATTAGGTTTATGGTGGTGCAGCACCAGCATTAAAATAAAAGAGAAAAAATAAAAGGTTTGGGTGGAGGATCAGAATCAGTTTGCATGTATTAATGCTTTTTAAATAGGCAACAATTATTGAATTTCATCTGTTATTATATTGTCCATTCTTGAAAAATTCTTCTAGAGCTCTTCACCTCCAACCTTTATTTTTATGACTTGAAATAAGTGTATCTTCTCTGTATTCACCAGATGTTTATCATTATTTTATAAATACTCTTGACTCTGAAACTGAGTGGGCTTTCAGTCCTTGCTTTGAGAAAACTGGTTTTTAATTCCCATATTCCATTAGCCCACCTTCTACTAGTTATTTGTTCAAGGGAGCAGTGCCTGTCCTAAAATTTCTGGACAGAAATTTAAGCCTGCTTCTTCTGCATGTTGCCAGTGAATATGGAGAACAGTTTTTAATAATGACAATTTCTTTTTTCCCTGCCTGCATCACCACTTTGAGCTTGTTTCTTTGAAAGGATGACTGCTCTTAAAAAGGGTTTTCCCTTTGATTAAAAGATTTCCTCTCCTTATTCCCTTTTCTCTATGCATTTGACTGTTTTCCAATTGTGTTGTGGAGAAAGCAACAGATTTGCTGCATCTACAGTCTCCATCCTCTTTTATGCCCATGGCAGGGAATAATTCATACAGAAAAGTAACAGGTAATTATATTCCCTTGTCGGACTGGAAGTTAACCAGCTCACAGTGCAGTCCTTAAAGAAAGAGAGCAGTTACTTAAATGAGTTCTGTACTTAATGTCTTCTTAGTCAGTCTATGATTATAAGTGTATGTCAGGTTTTCCACAGCATCAAAGGAATACTGATCCATTTAACAGTGCAATAGCCTATAAAGCAGCTGTCACAGCAGTAAAGACAACCATTTTAAAATCTAAGTTTGCGTATGCTGATTTGAGTCATTAGTCTTTCAGCCCATTTTTTATGGTTTAGGAAGTATGACCTCAAGGTATCTTTAATTGGTGAGACTACAACTGTCCCTTATACTATGCCACCTCTCAAGAGCTTGCATGGGTGCTTCATTTAATTGCTGACCTTGCTTTGTTCTCTTTTGGCACTCTTCCTGTCTTAGGAGCCAAGGGAAGGAATTAGAGCTTTCAGGAGCTCACATGTTTGGGTGGTATACTTTACATTCGTTGAATTTACCTTTTATTCCCTGCTAATGATATTAGTAATGAATAGTCAGTGCAAAGCTGCTAAACCAAGTCAATCTTACTTTGTTTTCCTTCTAAGCTGAGAAAATATCAGTAAGCAAATACTGTGCATGGAAAACAGTCGATCAGTCATGCTGTCTTCCTGCAAAAGTACAAACAAGAAAAGTACTGCAAAAAGTACTACGAGAGAGCAGGAAATTAACGTGCATCTGTGAAAAGGTGTTATCCATTTTCATTGATTCAGAAAATATGTGTTGAATGGCTGGAGAAATGACAGAAAACATATCTCAGGATTGTTTCCTCCCTGGCATCCTCCCCTTTTGAATCCAATTTAATGAGTACTATTTTCCTAAATTCTAATTCTTTGTTTCATTCATAACATTTTTAGTAAGTACTAATTTGCTAAAAAAAAAAATTACACAGAATGTATCATCTCTACTCATCATTGGATAACCAGAGAGTTTTGATGTATTCTGGATCATCATTAGGGAGCTAAAAAAATGCTTTAGGATTTCATGAAGAGAGCATTATTATTAATACATTTATAATTTGGTCCCTGTTTGGTTTTAATCAGAACTGTATAGTTATTGTAGCATATTATATCAAATGAAAATCTCCTAGTTACTTCACATTATACTGCAGTGGGAAAATATTATCTATTTCATTAAGTAGATTTTATTTTATTAATAAACAACTAAGTAGTTTGCTTGTTTTTTTGGTGTATTGTTTATTTATCAAATTTTTATTGTGACTTCAGGGACATCTGTTCATTAATACACATTTTATTTAGAACAAAACCATTTAGCTTTACTCCAGGGTAGGTACTGTTATAAAGGACCAGATATAATGGGATGTGTAATAGCAGGAATGTTGTAGGTACTCTCAGGGCTGGGCCTCTCTGAGTACACTGTCTCGAAATTCCATGTACAAAACAGGCTGAATGGAACCCTTGCACTTGCATGACCATATGTATATGCAAAAAAAAAAAAAAAAAAAAATTTCTTCAAATCACTAACAAGAGGGAGAGTTTGTAGCCAAAAAAGGTTTGTCACAAGTAGCTGCATTACTCTAGATATTGTTGCATCTGTTCTCATCAGACAAGCAATACCTGGCTCTGCTAATACTGGGTTGGGAAATCACTAAGATGTTTTGAGGAAAATAGGGCTGTGATTGTGATTGAACTGTTATTGAGCATGGGACTGAACTAATATTGTTGCATAGCTTTAAAGTTCAATTTCCTTCCTCTGTATGAAATACCAAGAATGCTGCAATGGTTACTCTGTCTTTTTGGTCATGGTGGAAAGAAGAGAAAAAGAACTCCCAAACCATTAAATCAGAGAAGAAAAAGATCCTCAATTGCTACAATACAGAGATATTCAATGGATATGAACGGAGTAGGGAGGTTATAATGGAGATGGGTGCCATCAGTTCCAGGTGACTTTCAGAGGTTTTAATCTGGGCATTCATTCTTTTATGTTGATTTGTTGCTTCATTCAGTTCCATATGTCTCCTTCAGGCTCTTTACATCATCATACCTTCATTTTCCCTATTTGATTTCTTTCTGTATTATCATAGGCCTTTTATTTCTTTGTCTTCAGTTATTTTCTCCATTTCTGTCTTACCCTAATCACATTCCTTCTGTCCTGACCAAATTTTCACTTCAGGAAATAAACAAGTGTGCACAGCTGCCAAAATAAGACAAAAAAGAAGAAATCACACACTTCTGTGAGAGTGTCAATCTTTGGCATGATTTATGCATGTGACAATAAAAAGCAGGTAGGCATGTTTTTGTCTTTCTGTGGAATTAGTTTTGTGCTACTGACATCTAAAACTTTGAGAAATGGAAATTCAGTTCCTTTGTTTCTTCCCGCTTAACATAAAATCATATGCAATCACACCCTTTAAAGCACATTCTTGCTAAGATACTGAATTCTTGGCAAGAGTGGTTTTTTTGTTTTTTTTGTTTTTTTTTTTTTTTTGTGGTGGCCTAGACTTAAATTGATAAATGGTACCCAACTGCTAAAGAGTTAATATTTTCTACATGGTTTTGTTGACTTCCAATACTTCCACTGTAGGGGTGAAATGTCAGTGGAAGATTGGCAAAGATTCTAATATGCTTTTTCTTCAAAAAGTGCATCTGTTGTTGATAAAATCAAATGGGTAGCTACTGGTTAAGGTTCTTTCCTGGAGATATTCAGCAGACTAGAAGGGAGACACAAGACACCTCTATGCCAATAAAGCAATTTTCTGAGTTTGAATAGTTTCTGCTGTTAGTTAGTTAGAATTAGAGTGCTGTTAAATGACAGGAATTAACAGAGGTGGGCTGAGTTGGCTGAAGCAGTCTGACTCAGGGAACAGTCTTGATCTCCCCCCGTGTGCTTCATTAGCTGAGAAGTGACAAGAGTGAATGAAAAGGCACGACAAATCAAGAGCCAATCTCTTTATTGTCACAGAACTAACATTCTCCAGTGGCTTCTTAGCATTCAGAATAATCTCTCATCCGAACCTCACTTAACTATAAGAAGTTAAAAGGTACTGCCAAATATAGCTTTGTCCATGCAAATAATGAAAAATGTTTGTTGTAATCTGAAATCCAGATGCACAGGATGGTCTCAAAGGCTAGACATATGTGCTCATTTTTAATACATATAAACACTTAAGCATTTATCTTATGTATCTATACCTGTTCACATTTGTACATCTATGTACAAAAAATTATTTGTTATTTTACAAAACAAAAAGAGCATGACAAATCTAAGGGTAATTCTTCATAAGAGACTTGTCACAGTAGTTCTATCTCTTCCTTTTGATTTGAGTCCAATCTTCTAATCACCTAATATATAATTTTTTGAATCTGAGCATGGTATTTCGTAGCAAGTAAATATTCCTATAAAATTTGTGCTATATATCTATGACATTCAGAACTCCAGGAAGTACAAAAATTTAACTCAAAACCATCATGAACCTTGAATTAGAAAGTAATCTGACCACTGTGATGCATTATGATTAATAAACAGTATGTCTGGGAATCTGAAGATATACACACAAAATATACATTCTTTTATATCCTAATCTTAAAAGGAAATTAACAACATTCCAGAGCAGAGTCCTTCGAGGGCTGCAAGATAGGTATTTATTTCAATGTAGTCAAGTACATGGGCTCCAGGGAAATAAATTTCTCCAGCAAGGGTTGCAAGGGAATGTCTGGTATGTCACTTGGAGCACATCTTCACCCTCTTTGTCACAACTTGTTGCTTGCAGAATTGTTTCTCACATTTTCTCCTTTCTCCTGTCTCTTTAAATGTGCTATGCCAGAGGAAATGTACAAATGGTCAATAACCTCCACTTTGTCCTTTTTGGGTCCATTGTGGAGAAGGCTGAAATTCAGCTGAGTCTGGGTCAAGACTCCTTCTGATCTCCTGCCAGAGCAGCCATCCCTGTAGCCGTCATGATGCTCAAAATCTTGCTGCCTGCACACAATACAAGTGGCATTTCAGAGATGTATTTAGTTTTTCGGACCTATTGCAGTCATTAGAATTTGGACTCGCAAAGTCTTTGATCATAGAATCATAGAACGCCTTGGCTTTGGAAGGCACCTTAAAGATCATTCTAATCTTTCTGCCATGGGCAGGGAGAGCTTTCACTAGATAAGGTGTCTCAAATCTCCCTCCAGCCTGGTCTTGAACACTTTCAAGAATGGGGCATCACAGCTTTCCTAAGAAATCTATTCCAGTACCCTCACAGTAAAGTATTTCTTCCTAATATCTAAACCTACTCTCTTGTAGTTTAAAAGTATCACCCCTTGTCTTATTGCTATATGCCCTTGTGACAAATCCCTCCAGCCTTCTTGTAGGTTCCCTTAAGGCAGTGGAAGTTGCTATAAGGTCTTCTTGGAGCCTGGCTCTTCTCCAGACTGAACAACCCCAATTCCCTCAATCTGTATTTGTAGATGAAGTGTTCAGCCCTCTGATTATCTTTTTGTGGCCCTCCTCTGATCTTGCTTCAGCAGGTTCACAACCTTCTTATGCTGGGGAACCCAGAGCTGGATGCAACACTCCAGTGGGGTCCCAGGAGAGAAGAGGACAGGGAGAAAAACACCTCTCTCATCCTGCTGGCCATGCTACTTTTGATGCAGCCCAGGACATGACTGGCTTTCTGACCAGAAAAGACATTGCCAGCTCATACTGAGCCTCTCATCAACCAAAACCCACAAGTCCATCTTCTTTGAGCTTCTCTCAATCCATTCTCTGCCCAGACTGTATTTGACCTTGGAATTGCTTTAACCCAGATGCAGTACCTTGCACTTTGCCTTGTTCAACTTCATGAAGTTCACATGGGCCCACCTCTGAAGCCTGGCAAGGTCCATCTGGACAGAATCCTTTCCCTCTAACATGTCAACCAGAACACACCCCTTGGTGTCATCAGCAAACTTGCACTCAATCCCACCCTCTGTGCTGCTGAAAAAGATTTTAAACAGCATTGGTCCCAATCCTGATCCCTGAGGAACAATTACTTCAAATCACACGGAATTATGGCAAAGGAAAGAACTTCGGAGGTATTCTCAGTCTTGTGTCCTTAGCCACACTGAATGAGTGCAGTTTTCTTAAACTGAGTGAAGGTCTACCAATAAAACTATTCTATATACGGTGCAGTGCTTTCAGAGATGGCCCAGTTTGCCCCCAGTACACAAAATTATGAAGACAAATTTAAGAATAAGAATCTACTTCTCCTTTATGAGCATTTCAGACTGAGCATTTTCAGATTGAAAAATTGAGCAACTAACTCAAAATTGCTAGAATATGCACCTGATATGTGAGAAAGTCTGGTACAAGCTCCAGCTCTAATTGCAGCTGGAAGCTGCTAAAATACTATGGGCTATTTTTCAGTCTATGTCTTTCCTTCCTTTTGTAGCAGTTTTACTTTTATTAAAGATACATGCCTGTGTATGTGTATAATCAAATAAAAGGAGAGATATTATCACAAGGTATTTAGACAATGAATATATTTACAGCACTCTATTATGATTTTGGGTACATGCCACAATTGGTAAAATGTATTTTACTTTCTTCTATGTCATGCATACTTGTTTCACATAAATTCCAAGGAGAAAGAATGTCTTGAGCCTGAGGAAAAATCATTTATTGGATTTTGTTCATTTAGTATTTAAAAAATGGACAATAGACAACATTACATATAGAGAATGACCATTTTTTCAATGTCTATAATTTTCAGAGACATTGACAGGCTATTGGCAGCAATATAGAATGCTTTGAAGTAAGGCCACTATTAAAAATACAGTTGTTGGAAACATTTGGTAGTGATTAGATTGTTACCAACATTTTAAGCCTAAATGAAGGAGAAAATAGAATAACAAGATGAACAAACCTGAGAAAGTTTTTTTTTTTTTAAACTGAAATCATTAAACTCTGAAACCTACCTTTTCAAGGTCCTTCATTGCAATACATTATCTTTCATTCCCCTTTGTATTACAAAATTGTCACTCTGATGATATATTACACATAACAATGTCATTACATTGGCATAACATGACAACTGGGACTCATTTGAACTTTTAAAAAATTCTAATCCCTAAAATAAATTATGAACTGAAGACATTTCAGACATAGAAAATAAGTCACTTGTTAGAAAGAATAGGTTCTCCATACGTTTTGGAGAACTACACTTTTCTCAGCCATTTTATTTTTCTTTTTTCTTCCCCCCCCCCCCCCCAATGGATATAATAAACTTACCAGGAAATATAGTCCATAGATGTCCTTAGGCTTCTTGTCTTTAGGCTTAATGAAGTACTGAATCCTCCTGTAGATGACAACTAACCTTCATCAAATCTCATGACATTTTAACTAAATTTCCTGGAAGCAAAATAAGAATTTTGCCATAATTTTGATCAGAAAAAAATTGTTAACTGGCCCCTTAACTGTTCTTACATTAATTCCCTTCTTACCTTTAAAAATTTCTGGGTACTTTTTCTTTCTTCCCCCTCTGTTTTGATTTTGAGTATTCAGTAAGAGATATAGCAGACAGGAAATAGTAGACTAAGGAGTTCAGGGTCAATTGAGACCAGATGTATGCATCCTCATTGTTTCTAACCTGCTCAGCACCCGAGTATGAAAGGACAACACTTGAAATACTGGCATGTAACCATAGTGTCTTCTGGTCAGTCATTACATTTGGGCAACCAATTGCAGCAATGGAGGATGGTTATCTTGAATATTTTAGGCATATTTTCCTGCTGAAGCACAGCCTATTCAGACAAAATATAGTTTCCAGGAACAAAAAAAACAAAAAAAAAACCAACCAAAAAAAAAAGTCAAAGAAGGTTTAACTCTTTGTATTGTCTTCTGAATTGTTTTTTGGAGCAGTATCTTCAACAAGGATATCTTGTCTCTGGAATTGTGCCTGGATGTTCTCTGACATTTAGAATGCTGATGGTGTTTATCAGTTTTTTTGCATGTTTTGAAAGATGCAGAACTTACTTGGAGTTTGCTAGTTGCATCTAGTAATTTGTTTTGGGACAACAGTTGAATGTGTTTGTGCAGCTCCTACCACATTTATTCCCTTATAAAAAAAAGGTGGTCAGTGGGTTTCAGAATGGTGGCCAACTTCATGTTAACATTCAGGTGTTTTGGTTTATACGAGATTGAAAACTAAACATAAAGCTGGAAGTGCAATTGTTGATATTTATATATAAGGTCATCTGCAGCTAGAATTCTGATGCAAAAAGTATGCCTGTTTCTCTTACATGATACTTTTTAATGAAGCATGCTGTGCATGTGTCTTGTATGGGAATGCAAATATAGAACATGAATTCTCTATTAGGAAATGTGAGGTCTCTACACATTATAATGATGTGATATAAATGATAGCCAATTCTATTCCAAATGGCTATGACTGTACCTCATAAAAGGTTTGGGGTTTCTTTTAAAATTTTTAGTATTAGAATTCTTGCTATGTAGTGTATTGTAAAATTCAGCAGACATAAGGAAGATTCAGATTTTTTGTCTCTTGGCTTTATGAATAAATATAAAATGTGTATTCATTTTGCAGCTAGTATTTTAAAGCTTCTCACAGATTTGCATGGTGATTCAGCTCAGCTTTACCATTTTGCTGAATTAGCACAGTTAGTAAGGAATAGCACTTGTTTCAATCAAACCTCATAGTCATTCAGATTTCCAGATCTGCTTGAAGAAGCTATAATATGTGTGTAAAAAAGTGAAAATTAGTAGCTGTCCAGATGCCTTCAGCTTTGAAATTTGTTACCGGGTAGGTCAAGAAAAGTACAAGGTAATCCTGACAAAGCTCATTTCTGAGTCCTTGCAACATTGGTACAAAACCTATGGCCTGTTCTTAACAATACTATATTTAGTAGGCTATAGAGTAATATTGCTCTCACTGTGTAGTGCAGTTGGAGGGGGAGAATGCAATTTCTGAATTCCAGTAAAGGGTTCAGAGGCAGGTATTTTTATATACTGAAAAGACAGAACTCTTTTACATACTTTTAAAGTCTGTGGGTTATTTCTGTTTGTTTGTCTTTCTGAAGTTTTCCTGAATTTCTTCTGTTAGGATGAAATAAATTTAGTATCAAGTAGGTTTTGTTTCCTTAGCAGCGGCATTCATATTCCTTACTTGCCTTCTGCTCCAGGTGCTTCTTGAATTTATTAAACTGCTGGTTTTTTATATATGTTGCATGTAAAAAAAGTCTTCTGTGGAATATTTGATCCACCATAAAAGCCACAGCAATGATTTATTTTATAAATATTTCCTTATTTAAAACATCTTAGAGAATAAACAGGGCAAAAACCATGAAGTTTTTCTTTTAAAGGATGGAATTGACCAATCTGTATTTACAAGCCTGTGTATTTACGGTGTACGTGCCAAACCATAATATTTTCAGTATTCTTCAAGAAACATATATATGAGAAAAATGTGTGTATTAGGCAAAGATTCATACAGAGCTGTAATGATTTGAATTTGAAAAGATGCATTATAATTTTCTGACTGTCTCAATAATCAGTATTGAAATACATACTCTATAATGGGTATTGAAAATTCATTATTTTGCTTGTAATTCCACCCATAAGATTAAGAACAGTTTTAGTGGTCTTGGTCATCTATCTCTTTAAGAGGGTTTAGCCAGAATAATTGCTGTAAGGAGGGATTGTTCTCAGCCCCAAATAGAAGAGCTGGACATTTAGATGGAAATAGCTCATTATTTATACTTTCAGGTTTATCTCAAAACGTATGCTGTAATTAGATACTTAGAGAAAAGACTGTGTACTTTAAAACACCACAGCGGTACATGAGTTATTCTTACTAGTAAGAGAGAAATGCCTTAATCTTGAAAGCTCATCTAGATTGCAGTATAGTGATGTGTAACCTGCTGATTCAGAGATCAGTTGTCTCTGTTACACACCTTCCATACCCACCTAGGTCCTTGAATTGGTTTAAGTCTCTGAACTGGAGGCTAAGGTGAAAAAAGTAAACAAATTTATACATACATGCACACACACATGCGCACACATGAATTTGCTAAACCAGCTAGTATTTCCTTTAATTTTCCTTTCATCTATCAGTAGATGGAAGATTTGCATGTTTTCCTCAAAAACCATAGAAATATGTAGTTAAATGCTTGAGCAGCCTCACTGAATGTGGGAAATAATTTAATGTTTGCAAAATTTCTGGGTGCAGCATGAGAACATACAGACCTTGAGGTGTGAAATCAAATCAGATAAAACATCATATTGTCTTATTTAGAGCTACTTCCTCCCTTTGCAGGTAATAATTTTAAAGTATTAAAAGTTCATATGATGAAATAGCTTGCTAACCCTATTTTTCTGTAACCTATCCTTCTTAAAAGAAAGCTTGTAAATCAATGTTTAAAAAGTACTGTAAATGGCACTTAACTGTGCACATTTTACTGAATAATTTGTTAGTGTCAAGCCCCCTCCCCTAACTAGTTTCAAAGGAATAGCACGGACTCCTATGTATGGGTTTTTTAGAGCTCAAGGGTCCTTCATCACTCCTTCAGCTTCCCCTGGAAATCTGACTTTCTAGGTTGCAAACAAGGTGGATGAAAATGTTATTAAGTACTAAACAATATTTGAGATCTATCACTGATTTTATAAAACACATTCAATTTGCTGTTGTATACCAGTAACCACCTGTATGCAATAAAAATAATAAATAGGAAATAAAGAGCATATGATGAAGAAGTGCTGTAACTACTTATTGTTTGACTTTGTGGAGATGTTGACTAGATGGTTTGCATAGCTAATTTTGTTTGCCAGATTTACCAGGTGAGCTAAAGAAAAACATATATTAAAAATGGCGACTTTGGACATTATAACTTTGTATAGCATTAAATCTTACATTACAGCTTCTTGTCTGAAGGCTTGGATTTCTCCTTAATGCTGCTTTTATACGTGAGTTTAAATCAGTCTTTACTCTGCATGCAGTGAATTAAATTTTGTAGCAAATGCTTGTGATCAACATTTCTTCTCCTGAATTTTGTTAGCATTCCTTAGATATTCACATTACGCATGTTTATCATCCCTCTCCCTTTTCTATTTTTTTTTTTTTTTTCAGAAAAAGTCATTAAGTCTCCTATGATCATGCTTTGGAGAATAAAAGAATAAAGGAATGGAAGCTGGGGATTTGTCTTGTTTTGATTTGTTTTTGTTCCAGAGTGCCAGAAAGCCAGTAGGTTGCAGCCAGTCAGGCTGTATTCTATCACACAATTACCTTGAGAGTCTTAAGTGCCCACTGGGGATCTAAGAGCACTCAATGAAAAGAATCCTGTTGAGTTGTGCTGTGGCAGCAAAAAGGAATAAAAGGTGATTTGGACGCTATAAAGTTAAATTGATCCCTACAGTGACAAGTGACAGCAATAGATAAGGTCGCTGAAAATTTTACCCTTTTTCTGAGCACTGAATTTTTTTACCCAAGGTGAATAACTCTTCCGCTTTATGCAAATTATAGCAAAATTTGATCTGGGTAATGGAGACACTGACACATCTGTGGTGAGGGACACTAGTCTTTTCACCTTTTTTACCTGTGTGCTTCTCAAGTAGCATCCACCTAAAATTGCAAATGCTTCTGAGAATAACTTTTTCATTTATGTCCAAAGCATGCTCAAATTTCCTAGGTAACCATCTGCGAACATGTGTCAAAATCCATATTCATTTTAAGCAAGGATGAAGGACTTTGAGGACTAGGCACTAGATTTCATGAAAACTGTCCAGGGAAAGTTGAAAAGTGCAAGTATTTTATCGTTATATTTCTTACAAGGAATTCAATACTGCAGGTTATAAGTTTTATTGTAGAAAACCACAGCTAATGCTCTTCAGGACCTAAGATTTTATTTTTGTTTAGGCAACAACTGATCTCTTGAACACTTGATTTTTTCATAAATCAAATTACAAGACAGGACCCCAAATATTAAAACTCTAGTAGATTGAATGGCTGAACAAGTTGCAAGGCAAGAAATAAAATTTAAAAGTCTGTGCCATTAGAAATGTTGTGAAAGAAGTTTAATTAATTTTAAACTAAAAGTACTTTTGAAAGATTAGAAAAATTCTTGATTTTCACTTAATTCATTATTGTGGGCTATACTTGGTAAAATATTTTTACATCTAAACTTCATGCATATCTTAAACTCCTTATTCAGTGAAGCACTCTGGCCCTGCCAAATTGAGACTCTTGGTATCTTGTAGTAAATTCTGTGTCCCCAGTCATGGAAGCTATTTAAATTCTTAATGCTTATTGATTTAATTGAAGGTTATTCTGTTACTAGAGTATGCTTTTAGTGTGCTTACAGAAAAGCCATCTTGTTAAAGTAAAATTGCACTCCCCTACATTTTTGTTTAGAAGCAGTGTGTGCAATATTTTATGTCCAGTTTAATAAGTCCAGAGATGCTTTGTGAAACTCACTGCTGTTAATCAGCAGTTTGGTTGTTTCACTTCTTAATGTATTTTGGGGCAGAGCTAAAATAAGTACAGGTGAACAGGCACAGTTTTTGACTCTTCATCTTCCTGAATAAATATGTATCCTACTTTAAGCAAGTGCATTTGTGTTTTATTCATTTGAGGAGCCTATCCTGCCTTTATGTCAAAATGCCATGTGCTGAAAAATTGTAACTTTGTGCAAGCTTCTAAAAAGTAGCCCCAAATAAATATATTAATATTTTATGCTTTGCATTATGATTTTCAAATCAGTATTTAAATGTAGTGAACCTTCATTTTATTGAAATAGCAGACCATATGATATCATACAAGTTGCACAAAAGAATAGTTACAAAAATCTCTCTTATTCTTTAACACGCTCAACATGTTTCTTCTGCCTGTTTCATGGCTCTGTAAATTCTGTCATTTGCCACAGTAGCTTCCACCAGGAAATTAGGTTAAAAAAACTATATATGATATAAAATGAAGAATTTATTTGCTGATATGAATATGCATTTTTCTGAAAAACATCATCATTTAAGTCTAGTGTCTTGATCATGTAGAAGTTTCTTTATTCTTTTCATTGATGGAGGAGATCCAAAATTGACTTTTTAAACTTTTTCTCGTTATCATTAACAGCTAAAAAGCTTCTATATTTTATTTTATTTTTGAATGCATAAGTAAATAATTCAGTTAAAATGCAAACATAAATTTCAAAACTGCACACAAATGTTCAAAAATATTTTTAAAGTACTTGTGGTTTTTTTTCAATAGAGTAATCTAATCACTATTTCAAAAAATCACAATAGTCTGCAGGATTTACTGAAGTTATGTAGAGAATGAAAGTGTTTGTCATGAACATATGTACTACATGTAAAATACTAAATATTGTTTCCTCTGTTTTATGCACACATATATCCTGCTTATGAAGATTTTTGTTTCTTTTTTGTTTTTTTTGCTTGGTTTTGTTTGTTGTATTTGACTTTCGCTTTGTCTTGGGGAGTATTGTGACTATAGATCTGCTCAGTACTTTTTGACCAAGTAGAATGACCATATAGTAGATTGACCATACAGACTATACAGTAGAAAACCATTTTTTTTTTTAATGAGTTTACATTTTTCTGTTAACTAAGACAAAAAACCACAGGATCTGGACAGTGTTTTAAATTACAGAATTTGAGAAATAATATGAAAATCCTTTCCTTATATAGTATGGCACAAGTGTCAGGATCTATCTTGACTTTTTTAGAGAAGGCTAATGTAGAATGGATACCGAAATCAGGAACATATTTTTTTTCTTAGTATAAACCTTATGATGTGGTGGCTGAGGGAAATGGTTATTCACTTTATAACAGGGGTGATAAAATTTGTGTAAAATGCTTTTGAGGCAGACATTCATATTTTTTAATTTAAAAGTGATACTCTGTTGTGTGTATGACAAATAATATGAAGATAAATGGAGTAATTCAATGTTGATGCATCTGTGTGTGGAAAGTTTCCTAAATATATGAAGCTACCTTAGGAATGAACATTTTCCACTGTTAAAGTGTGTGGAGGGGAAGTCTTATGAAAGTTAAACAATGAATTTTTTGAAGAATATTATTAAATCATGTATTAGGGCTAGCATGTAGCTGTAATGAGAATACTTAATAAATCATGTTTGGAAGTTTAAGACAGAAAAAATACTCAAGACCACTAGCACGAAGACTTAAACTTTAACCAGCTTTTTTCAGTTGCTTCCCAGCCCTGCACTTCATTTTTATGCTTTCTATGTTCTCTCTCTGTCTTTGCTTTGCATCTTCTGAATACCTCAATTTTGTCCATCTCAAGCTTCACCTAGTTTTTCCTTGTGATTAACTTCTCTTTATAATCATCAAAGAGAAATTCTTGCCAATCATTGGTAGAAATTTTCTGTAAAGGGAATATTGTCACATGGGAAGTGTTGATATGACACTTTTGTCCTCAATCTCTTTAAAAGTGAAAACACACGACCTTCTTTCTTCTAACGGATTTTTTTTTTCAAAAATATCTTTATATGCATTAGAATATTTTGCTTGAGTAACATTAATATAAAACTGTATGTTCATCAGGTATTTCTGATGACTGTTGAAGGCCCTGTGCAATTGTCTCTTTTATTTCATTCTACTTTGCATTTCCTGCTTTCTTTTGCCCCAACTAAATGGGTAGATTACACTGAACATATGCAAATTTTTTCATTTCACCCTGATTTTATAGTGGGAAATATTCTATAGAAAACCCCCTGCAGAAACCTCTTTCAAATAATGGGTTTGGATGAAAGCTTTTTCTTTGAGGGGAACATTCCATGAATGCAATGTAGTTACAGTATATGGAAATTCCTGTGGAGATTAAAAAAGAAAATAGATTCTCAAGTCTGGTTATGGCCCTTTGGCTCCACTGAGACTCTGTAAATGACTTTATCCAGCCATAAATAACCAGAGGAACATTTTCCCTCAGGCACATCTATGCCACTGATGAGCCATTACTTTTCCCCCTTCAGGTCCTGTGCTGGTAAGAGGCATGTTGAGAGTGATGTAGCTGACCTTCATCACTCCAGACAAATCCTGTTGTGGCAGTGGCTTCATTAAAGACCAGTGAAACTAGCACTACAGTGGCCATGGAGCAGATTGTCAGATGAGGAATATCTGCTCTCCAAAGCCAATAATCATTTGCACTGAGTGAAAACTGTGTAGTTCAGTCATAGCTTAATTCTGAATCCTTCTGTATGTAAGATTTCATGTGTGTGTTCTATGTGTCTGTAAGTGTAGTTAATTTAGAACTTACTTGGTCAGGCCATTCTCAGTATGGAAATCTGCAACTTCAGTGTTACTCCATGAATACTTGAATAAAACAACTTACATTTATCAGCAAAGGCTGCTGCCTAATGGGGAGAATCAGGTTTTTTTACAGAAGAAATTTTCAAAGGAAAATGGCACTTATCCCTTTGGCTGCCTCATGAGAGACTGATTCTGTCCACTTACTTTTCCAAGAGCTTTCTGTCCTTCCAAAACTGTGATGCAGAGCAGCATATGCTGAAACACTGTGCCAAGTGGCTCACAGCCAAATTTGCTGTTCCTTTTTGCCCTGTCATAGCACTGAAACTGTCCTCTCCCAGACAAATGAAACCATCTCTCAGAATAATTGATTGTGAAATTCCCCAAAAATTAATGATTTTGAATTTTTTTTATTTTTTTTTTTTTTTTTTTTTTTTTTTTTTTTTTTTGCTAACCAAGGGACCCTCTTAATGGAGTTCTAGGTTAATCTGAAGGAGCCTGCTGATAGATTTTGCTTAGCAGTCTTCATTCTCTGGCCTTCCTGAACTTTGTCAGCTGTGCATTTTGCAATGGTATTACAGAAGCTGAACACTTAAGCTGTCTTCCCTCTGCTCAAAGTGAGCCTTTGGGGAAGAAAACAACCAGTTAATAGTTAGTTTTGAAAGCCAAATTCTGTAATACTGTCTGATCTTTTTGTCATCTTACCATTGACTATCAGAAGATTGTTACCTTCCAGGCTGTCAAGACTTTCTCTAGTTAACTGAATATTTTCTTAGCTAGGTTGTCTTTAAAGATTCTTGGTGAATCAGGTTAGGTTAGGATATGTAGTAGACCTCAGCAATAGTGTAGTAATAAACCTTATTTTCACAAAAATTTAAAAGAGCCTTCAACCTGTTGTCTCTGAGAACAAATTACCTTATAACTAAAACTCTGCAACTACAGCAGTTTTGGCTGTTTTCTTGGGGGAAAAGGTTAATCGGCCTCATAGCATTCTGCAGATCCATCCTTGTTTGAAGAACAGAAAAATATACAAGTCAGATGAGCCAAGAGCAACCCCAAGAAATAGTTTTGTATCAAGGCAAAGAGTATGTGATGGTACGGGGTTCTTTCTGGACCTCAGTAAGAAAGATCTGACAACCAATGACTGAATAAAATAGCTGTTTTAATATGATAGAGTAAAAAGAGGAATGCAGATAGCAAGTAAATCTTGTACCCCTGCAGAAGCTGGGATCCCTGCATCCATGCTGCATTGGATTGACCCCAATTTTTTTTTTGCATTATGCACTGTGCCTATCTCATCTGTGGATGTAAATCCTCTTTTCAGTCATTCAAACAATTATATAAATCGCTGACTATTTTATGTACAATGGTTTTCCAGTCTGAATCACTAGAGACATAATTTGTTAAGATCTAGAAGCACCAAAACAAAGCATATAGCTCAATACAAACTGGTAGAATTAGTTTTTCTGAAACAGCTATTCATGTCAAAAAGCTACAGTATACAGGGAAAAAGTGTTTCATAGATTGTTGAAGATTTTATGCATGAGGAGCAAAGCAGTTTTGAATTCCCTATGGTCTAATAACTAAGAGGTTGTAAAAGTAGGGTGTGACTTTACTTCTTGTAGAGATAATGACAAAACTCCCATGATTTATATTTGAAGTAAAATTTTCTATAGAAAAAGCTGACTAGCAATTCCAAAGACCCATATTTCTTAAGCTTTAAGTCCTAATTTAATTCTGAATCTTAAATGATTCTAGAATTTCTCTATAAAATCTGTTACAGAGAGATTGTTTGCTAATTCCTATTCTATTAGAAAATATGCAGATATGTCTTAGAAAGCAGGTGGATACAATTTCATACTGTGTTGGTGTTTTTTAAAATTTATTGTAAATGGTAGAGAAAATTATTGGCCACTAGTTGGGTGCAGCTTGTGTTCATAGCAGGTCATGGGGCTAAAGCTTTCATGAACACAGCATATGCTGCACACTGGGGAACTTGCCCAATGACCTTCCATTCCTCGGCACTCTAATAGCTGTGATTGCTGATCATGACAGTATTGTACTTATCTTCTGATTTGTTTTAAGTGAGGATTATTTTGAATGATGACACTGAAAACACATGTGGGAATTTTTTTTAAAAAAAATTCAGGATACTTGCTTGGGTGTGATAGTATATTTAAATAAAAATTGCATAATACTCTAAAATCTTAATTTCTGAGCAAAAATCCTTTTTTTTCCCTATAACTTATTAGCTCCCCATGATTGTATTGCATCCTGTTTTGATCCACAACTTGTTCTGCTGTCTTTGAAGAAACAGCTGTGAGAGTTGTGCTCCTTCTCAGTATCATTAGGAGTATCTTGGCACTACAGGCTATATTTGCTTGTTGACTAATGGGTCAGTTCATAAGTATGAGTTCACTTTCATGTTTTACATGTGGACTCCTCTGTGTTGTCTCCTTCAGATACATTCAGAGATAAGTACTGTCATTTGCACACAAGTCCCCCCATGCTAACTGACGTGATGAGGATCTGCCAGCTACAGAGGAGTGACAGGTTTTTCTGTGCTGTGCAGTATACAAAACCAATTTTTTTTGTAGGTGAAATGCAAGACATCCAATCTTCCCTTCACAATCCTTAAAGCTGAAGTTATTTTGTCATACATAAGAAATATGTAATGTATATCTTATATACACAATCATCTTGAAAACCTGAAAACTGGTTCAGGTTTTCGTAATATCATCAGATCATATTTATATTAATTAGACCGTGGAGCTATCAGATAGTTGTGGGACAATAATGGGACAGTCAGAGAAGCTTAGAGAACATTTTAAATCTTTCTACCCTGTGTGTGTTGAAGTCTCAAGACAAATGCAGTATATTAATTAAAATTTGGTTTGACATGGTATGTGAAGAAGCTGTTACTTTTACCAGCTTGAACATCAGCTTCTGGAATTACACAACTGTTATAAATCTGTGGGCTTTTTCCACCTTGCATATATGTAATGACTTTGTTTTTTACAGAATTTCTGAATGGGAAAATACCATCATGAAGGGTCCTGAGACATTGCAGTTGCTGTATGATTGATCCCATATCTGTGCAGAAACAGTTCACTAATCTTCATCTAAAAGCTGGTTCTGCTAAACATTACACAGTCTTTTCCATTTGGTTAGTGTTTGTGGTTCATATTGAAGCAGCTGTTACCAGCAAATTATGTTGGTATTCTAAAAAGGAAGTCTGTAAGAGTGGTAATAAAAATGTTAAAAAATTAATATGTTTTAGTAAACTATTCCATCTCATACCACAGCTGCTAATGGAACATCAATATAGAGTTTTCTCTCTAGAAAAACAGGCAAAACTGCCAATCACCAAAGAAATTTTTCTTTCTGTTCTACTGTTCTTCTGTTCTAATCTTCAGTTGAATATGTTGATGATCACAAGGGAAGTAGGAGACCTAAGAAGCAGATATTAATCTAGTTACTTACCCATGCTGATGACAACCATGAATTCATTTAGTGAACTCTGGGTCCGATGGTGCTTCCTGCACACTAGTATATCCAATCAGACTGGGGGTGTCTTCTGTAAAAGAGTAGAAATTCTTCCAAAAGGACGTAATTACCAGAATAAGCATCACACTTTGGGAAACCTAATCTGGGGAGATTGTTTGAGAGTTCATACTCCAAAGAGTTAAATTTCTTCACAGTAAAAATGTAAAAGTATGCAAAAGAACCTTGTATGAATAGATCATCAGAAGACTGCCAGAGCTTCTTGTCTCTAGAATTAAGAATGTTGTCACATTGAATAGAATGTGTCAGAGCTGTAATTCATAGTCAAATCATTTACAACAAAGAAAGAGGAAATGTTGTCTATGGATGCAACTGATTAGCAGAAGAGCAGTTTTAAGCAAATATATAAATTACATGCAAAGCTTTTAGAAAAATAGTTATGAAAACACTTTGTGCTTCTGTCTCTAAACTTTTTCTTTGTTGAAGTGTCTAAATGTCTTTAAATGCTTGAGATCATGAAGAACTTGAGGAAAGAAAAAAGCAGTCTAGTGAATTGCTATATAGCCTATGTTTTACATCAAACTGGTTATACATTGGATATTCACTGTGACTGTACTGGACATAACACTACTCCTTAGTGGCATAACATGCTGGGTACTGGCCTACTGCTCAAATAGTGGGATAAACTGTTTTATATCCACTCATGTAGTCTTTTTTTATTTTTTTAAGGCTATCTGCTCAGTCTTGGAGTTCCTATAACCAATATTCAAGAGTGACTGCAATGGATTTACATGCGATGTCAACAGAAAAATCACCATACATCAGTTGACCAAGAAAAGTTCAATATAATTTTCTGTCTTTCATATTTTTCATAGTTCTGCTAGAATGAGTAGAATAAATATATTAAAATTGTAAAACAGTTCTGAATTTTTACAGATTGGGTGCAAACTGATGTATTTTTCCATATGCAAATTTGAATACTTTAATATGCAAATCCCATGCCAATATCAAATAACCAAATTATCTCTGTCAAGAAATTTAATCATATTGTTCACTATCTGCTATTTATAAGTGAAAATCTTTTACACAGACTCATGTACAATAGTCAATAATTTCAACTATGTTGATTTTCTTTACCTAAGTTCACTTCCAGGTTTCTGTGGTGGTAGCTCAAATAGCCTGGTTTTCTCCTGCAAGCCCTCCTCCAAAATGACAATGGCAGGTGCCACAGCTTATGGGAAGTGCCTTTTTTTTTGATGTATGATCTGATCAAGCATTTCTGTGGAGGGTGATCACCGTATCAAAGTATAGAAATCAAGTGAATATTTTGCTTCCTCTATTGCAATAGAACACAAACTCTTTTAAGTTATATGCATCTATAGATCCCAAAATCTTTATAACTAGTTAAAATAATAATGTTAGAGTTCAGCTAACAGCTAAGAAAATCTCTTGCTTTTTACATGTATGCTTCTGTTCAGAAAATAACACACTCACTTTTAGAACCTACTTGCATTCAATTTCTGTAGAAATTACAAGGCAATAAAATAAGAAGAAAGAGTGGTGATATACTTCTACTATAGTATCTATAGGCAGATGCTTAAAATAAATAATTATTCTATTTTACCTGTGGTTCCTGGTGCTTCCTTTTTCGTAAAGCAGCATAGAAGAGGTCACAGTTTCAGAAGAAAGGCAGAAAGCTTTTGTGAGAATGTGGTGGATTTTTTTTTTCATAGGAGCCTGTTTGTTGATTAAAACTCCTGGAATGCTAACACATTATTAAAAAGCAAAAGAAGCATTGTTGCCATAGGACTTGTTGAAGTTCACCAGGGAAAAAATGAATATTGTTCCTTCTGTGCTTGATTGTAATTGTTCAGATTTAGCAGCAAAATACCAGTTAAATTAATCAAGTTAAATTATGCAATCCAAGGGAGCAAAAAACCACCAAAACCTTGAGCACTATGTAAATGACAAATAAAAATTAGATGCATAAAGAAATTATTAGAGAAGCTATATTACAGATGTAGTGGCAGAACATGCAAGATATAGAATGCTCTAAGAGTTTGGATGTGTAACCTAAAAATAATAATATAACTTCATTAACATAAAAAATCAAATAGCTGTATTTGTACTGTGACAGAAGAGACATATATTTCATTGTTTAAAAAAATAGTATTTGGTAGGTTATGTGGAAGGTTGTAAATACCTGCAACTCAGCAGACCTTGCCCATGGTAGCTGCTTCATTATGTGCAGTCATAAGTAGGCTCACAAACTGCCTCAGCTAATGCCAGTATAAGCAATCAATGTTTTCAAAATCTGGAGTGCCTGCAAAATTCAAACTATGAAATCAAATTTGAGGAAGAGGCTTTGCTTACAGTGATGTTGTCAACTGAGCATCTAGGTGCTGTAATCTTGCAAGTCCACAAAAAGACAGAGATTATAGAAGCAAATTAGAGCTTGAAATCAACCTGGGCCTTTCACGGGGCAGTCTCACTCTAAACTCTAAGTGATTAAGAAAGTTTTGATAAGTCTTAATTTGATATTGTTCAAATGGATTCGGAGTTGCTCCTGCTTATAGCTGAGAATTAGGCTTGTGACTCACTGACTACAATGTCAAGTTAACAACTTGTTTTTGTGTAAACCACAGGAAAAAAAAAATAACACAAATAATACAGACATGTTATATAATAAGATGTAGAATATCTTTAGGGGAAAAAAATAATTCCACCCATTGCTGTCACATACAGAAGCTAAAAATCAGATATAAGAAAATCTCTTTTCTTTGAATGAGCTCTGTTTAAGTGCCTTTAATTACAAATAGAGACTTGGAAGAACAAATTTTACATATTGGTGGAAGTCTGAATGGTGGAAGTTCTTTAAATGGAATTATATTTTTAATATGAAACTTTCATAAATATCAGAAGAACTATACTGGTCTATGAATGTTAGCCAGTGTGAAACAGACAGGTCTTCTCATTAATTAATCCTGCTATTTAATGAATAGCACTAGTGGTGGAGTTAGAGTTCATCCCAAAGAAATCAACATGGAAGCAGCAAGTGAATGATGATCCTCCTATCCTTTTCTCTTTCTCATCAGTATACTGCCTATGAAAGGCTAATATAATTCCAGTATAGAATTTATCAGCATTATTCAGTACAGAATCACAAGAGTTTTGGGAGTATTCATAAGACAGAAAACAAAGATTTGAAGAGAACAGTGATTCTCCCCTAAATTCAAAGCTATTTCTCCTGAGTACAGTCATCTGAATATGACACGATCTCTCAAAAAGAATTCTCTGCATATTGTTTTCACCTGTTTCATTTCCTGCAAGGTGATATACAGTAGAAAAATGGGAAAAGATCATGCTGGCTAATAAATATTCTACTAGTATTTGAAATGTTACTAGGATTGCTTATAGTCAGTAAAAGCCTGTAAATAACTCATTTACAGGGTAGGAAATAATGGCATGCCTCTAATAAATATTTCTATTACAAGGAATGTAAAAGCCCTTGAAAATTTTGCTGACATATGCTTTCAGGAATTAACTTTATTTTATTTAACTTGGCAGATGGAAGAAAATTTTTAAGTCTGTTGAGCCAAATGACATATGTGCCTATTTGATGCTTCTCTCATACCAACCTCTCTGAAGCTGTTCCACTTTTCTCTAAAAGCATGCCCTAAGTATTATAAATTGTTCTATTAAGTGTTGGAATTTATGGCCAACAGTATTCAAAGGTGAGATGCAGCGTGCAGACACACTGTGTGGACAGACAGGTTTTTCTGGGGCTCCTTGGCAGGATGTTACCAGGGATAAGGAGCAAGGGACACCTGTCACAAACAGAGACATTTTCCTGGGCAAATAATGAAAGTTCATTTTGCCTGGGGAAGAAGGAGGGGAAAACCACACCTTTACTACAAGAAGTTGTGTGAAGCAGACACCTATAGAAGTTCTCAATTGTGTGTCGAGTAGCAGACCTCTCACACACTTTATG
The DNA here is from genome assembly GCF_963662255.1 of Cinclus cinclus. NCBI lineage: Eukaryota > Metazoa > Chordata > Aves > Passeriformes > Cinclidae > Cinclus > Cinclus cinclus. Next base: position 84,762,323 of record NC_085046.1, on the reverse strand, counting down.
AGTTCAATTGTTGGATATGGATGGAATTCCCATAGTCAGCCTTGCTACTTTACTTTCATATCATCAAGTGAATGATGTGGGACTTCAAATGCCATCAAAAAAAAAACAAACAATCCCTTTATTTTCACATGGAAAAGTAGTGGTGTTTAACTGAGCAGCCCAGAAGAAGAAATTACGGTTGGCTCAACAGGCCTTTGTACTTCAGCATTCAATAACATGCAGTCAATTAGAAGGGATTTTGAAAGTGACTAATGGGTGACTGATTAGTTGGAACTTTATCAATACTACAGGGAATATAAGAAAATATATTCTATATATCTCTGGTGATTATGAGTGTGTTGGGATTTTTTGTGGGGTTTTTTGGGCTTTTTTGGTGTATTTGTTTGTTTGGGTTTTTGTTGTTGTTGTTGTTGCTTTTAATAAAAGCCCAGGAGGTAAGCATACACTGAAACGAGGAGGTAATTTTCTGAAGTCTCTGTAAGAATCAGAAAGATCATGGTTTTCTTTAACTTTTGCCCTGACATTGTTGAAAGATTCACAGAAACTTAAGCATATTTTCAAGGGCTTCTTGACTTTCTCGAAACAATTCCAAATAAGTAGTAATAAAATATTTCTGCAGAACTACCTCCCTTACTATTTTAAGATTCTGTTTTTCTCCAAGTGCCTTTTTGTTGCCACTACTGGTGACAGCAAGAGATCCATAGCATTGGAATAAATGTTGCATAAGATCCTTGCAAAACAGATGCCTCTAGAAATTCTTTTTCACCCTCTCATTATCATGGAAAGAAATCTTTCAACAGTCTTCGAAACTCCTACCAAAAACATGATCTGAGCTCATCTACTTGTGTCTGTGAGTAACCTGTATGTACACCTGTAGAGGAAATGCTGGTCATATTGGCCATCATTACCAACTGTTCTTCTGTTTTCCATTTCCAAGGACCTAATACTGCAGTATCTTGTCTTTCTGTTTACATTGCATGCAAATATTTTGCTTGGTAATGCTAAAGTGCACAGTGAATACAGTTCCATATGATTAGTGTTGCTCCACATGGTAGTTGGAATCTATTCAATTTAATGACCTTCAAGTGGGATTTTTTTTTTTAGTCAGGCTGCCTAATTAGATTTCTGGATTAACATCAGAAATGCCCTTCAGGGTGGTAGCTGAGGGATTTTTAGTACTGCATTTTGTCTCTGACCACGGCCACTATCAATGTGTCTGCATTTTAAACTGCCATACCTGAATACAGGTGGGTTAACAGAGGGTCCGGGGCAGTTTTAAGCAGTGTTGCACTCTATTGAGTTACCCTATATAATATGTACACTATGTAATATAGTATTACACTATACACTGTTTTTCTCATGTAGTTCTGTACCATGTTTAGATTTGACATTGCCTGTAAATGTTTAGGCAGCTGGTGGGTCTAAGCTTGATAGCTGTTAAGGTTCTCATGATATATAGAGATGAAATGGCCTTTACTGCCTCAAAATTAAAGAGAAGGAATTGATGAAATGGTTGTGAAAACCCTGTTAGAAATCTGTTAGCACCAAGACTTTTGATTCCTCTGCAGCCTTTCTTGTTTTGAAACTTCAGGTTTTTAATGTCTTTTGTGGTGTCCTAGCACTATTTTTTCCTGTTATGTTTAAGGAATATGTACTTGAGAGGGGAAAATTCCTATTGTTAGCTCAAGTATTCTACCTTTTGTGGTGGATTCAGTTCTTTCTTCATTTTGTCTTGCAGTCCTTTATGTATGGAGCAATGGGGAGGGGAACCAAATTCAAACAGTGTGCTAAAGGTTGCAATATCCTTGATAAGATTATAGAATGTGTTGCACACTGTGTCTGAACAAAACAGGATCATAGAAAAAGAAGACAGGTCAACTTGTTGCCTGCTGCACAAAATTTAGAGGCAATGGAAAAATGTCTGTGCATAAAACAGAAAGCAAGGGACTCAGATTAAGAAGCTGGCAGAATCAGCAGTGAAAAAAGCCAAGAAGAACAGATGCCAGATCTAAATACCAATTCTGTAAGGACTGAATCACTTATTCAGCAGCCATACATTGACTGCCTACAATAATTGGCATGGGTACAATGCTGTTGTCTGCTTGGGGAAGAGTTTTTGCATAGTCAGATTGAAATTATTCTGAGAGGTCAAAAATGGCTGTGAAATCATCTCTCTATTTTTTGTTCATACAGATACTATAATGATCCAGATGTCTACCCTTCTACAAATCACTGAGTTGATCTCCGGGCTATAAGCATAATGTTCAAAACATATTTCACAGCTTAGAATACGCATTCCTTTCTGATACTTTTGCTGGATGTGTATGTCCAAATACACTTTCAAATGTATTTCCAATATCTATTAAATCATATTTTTGTCAACTTATGCTCTAATAATAAAATATATTATCAACTGTTAAAACATGGATTAGAATGATCAATATTGTGTTGCTTAATCCTTTGTAATTTGGAATTTACTGAAAAAGCTGTTGTTGATATGACAAGGCATTTGCTCATGCTCAAAAATGTCAATGTCTTTTCTCACTTTTAAGTTTGTTGCTAAATCTTTTAAAAGCCTAGCAAGTAGGATGTGGGGACCGTGAAAGCCACCAAGTTCATTTTGCTGCTCCCATACAGGATGAATTGTACAAGACAGTATCAGATAACTGTTTGTCTAATCTGTGTCTTAAAGCCCCTAATGAAAGCCTCTACTGCTCACATTCAGTGATAATAAAACAGGACACTATGTAAAATGGGCTTTTAACTATCCAAGTTCTGCAGGTAAACAATTACTTAGAGAAGCCTTCATTGTACAGTGCACACTGTTTTCATTGAACAATTTCTAATCTTGCTAAATATGTACATAGATACAGTAAAGAAAAATAAACATTGAGAGCAGTCAATGGACATATGCTATAGTATTGCACAAACTAGGAATTAGAAATAAATCGTGCTGATTGTATTATTTCTGGATTGTAATATTTCTGATTGATTTTTGAAGTAGTTTTTTTTTTACTGACATACTGAATAATTTTAATAAATACTCCAATGTTTTAGATTTATTTTATGTAAAAGGTTGTCTGTTTTTTAAGATGGAAGAGCAAATTCTTATAGCTGGTTTTCCATGTGGTAAAATTAATTGATTTTTATTAACCATATGCTGGTATAACAACTTGATTTGGATTCTTCAGCATTTAGCAGTAAGCAAGAAAGTAGGCAACTCTTGAGTTTCCTTAATATATATATATAGTTAGTTGCTGTCAGTGAAGAGGATGATATTTCCTACTGTTAAAAGCAAGGTTATAGGTTATTTACTAATTTAATATTAGACAAATATCGTCTCATTTTGAGCTTAGAATTCGAGAGACACTGGTGGAAACAAGTCTTGCCTGCCACTCCAATGTTTAATGTTGAGAGCTGGGTTAGTTTTGAAACTGGTGCAGTAGCACTGTTACCAGACTAGTAAGTGTTTTCAGAGTTACCATAAGGCAGTATCTTAATACCATAATAAATCTCTAACATGGAAGAAGGAAATAAGTATGATATCTTATAAATGAGTGGTAAATATTTGATCTTAAACAATGACTTGCTTACTAAATGTTAAGTGATAAAAGTAAAATATCAAATTAATATTAAGACTTCTGCCTATTATAGATTAATGTTTTTTTTTTCTTGGTGGTCCCCTTAAGTGTAAAGATAGTATACTGATCATAATTTAGCTACTTAGTTTATGTACATTTGAAAACTTTTCCTTGCATTTTCACCATAATGTGTTGATCTCTTCTAGTGTGAAGGTGTTGCAGAATGTTTCTAGACAGTTATGTTTCAGTTGAGATGTGAATAAAATTCAGTGTAGGATAAAGTGATTCTGATGTAGAATTTATAAAGTACATTAGGACTGCATAAGAGAAAGAACTTGCAAGACAAATTGCTTGATGTGTATACCCAGCAAGAGATAAAATATTGACCAAAGATATATTGTCTAAACAAGTCAGGTACAGCAGACTGTTTCCTGTTGGGAGATAAAACTATGGAAATAAAAATTTTGTTTTAATATTGAGATTAAACTTCATTTTTAAAAATTTACTGACAGAATTTTCCAGGGGCCATCAAATCTTTAAAATATTTCTGTACTTTGTGGTTTTCAGAGACTGACAAGATTCTCCTTAGTTACTTATCTAAAATTTATTCTAAATAATGCAGGGGACAGGATTAAAAATAATTCGAATCCAAGAAAAACTTCACAAATTAAAGCTAATACCTGATGGGAAAAGTGCTGCCACTTCTCAGCTTACAGGTAAAAGGGAAAAGAAAAATAAAAAACAGCAGAACAGAGTGTTATTTCAGTTCAATTGTAAAACCTGATGCATATAGATCAGGAACTCTTAGAAACTGCGAATGGTAGGAAAAATAGAAGGGAAAAATTTTGAAAACGGAAGAAACAAGGGGAGGAAATATGGTCACAACAGAGGTTGTAGATAACACACCCAAAATGTGATAGATAAATGAATAAATATCCCTTAAGAAACCAGTAGGAACATAAGAAAAGCTTGTAGGTTATTTAAAAGGTTTTAAGAATTCACAGACTAGTTTTTTAGATTACATTTTGTTCACGGAGTCAAGTAGATTTGAAAACAGATTTACTGTTTCAGTTAGAGACATCAATGAGTGACAGCAGCTATAGAGCCTAATACACTTTTAACAGCAGTGGCTCAAGCCAAAGGCCGAGTTGTATTCTGTATCCTCAAGATCCACAAGTGAATGGCTTAAAAAAGGAAGAGCAGGACAAGGTTATAAAATGACACTTCTGTGTAATGCTAATTTCACGCTCCAGCTATTTTCACATTGAAAGTCTCCTGAGTCTATGTGGTCCTATTAATTTGCATGCCACCACGAATTTCTCTTCCATAAACCTTTTCATTCTCCCAGTCAACCAACCTACATGAACTTCTTGAATCCCCATTAGCTTTTACAAGGTCTTTTGCACCTACTTTTTTTCTGTCTTGAAATGTATCCCTACCGGCTCAATTTGACACCTTTTACTGCACTGGAAAGGAAAATGAACAATTTCTGTCCATCTTACTTTATGCCACTTGTAGTTTATTTTCCTCTATACTTGTAGTCTATTTTCCTCTATCTTTTCTTCTTCCATTTTTTTCTTTTCCACAAGGAAAAGTGACAAGTCAGTATACAGAAATCCCTGAGACATTTTCTAATGAAATAGAAACATATATATAAAATGCTAAAGCTTTCTAATGTGTGAGAAAACTTAAACTATAATTAATTAATTATACTGTGATTATCAATTTAGCACTCACCAAATAGAATAATTGGAGAGAGATGTGACATATTCACAGAGATTTAGCTGGATCAATATACTTCTGTTGGTTCCATTGGTTGTATGTAGGGTTTTATGTGATAATTCTTGTTTTGAGCAAGTGATGAAGAGTGCTTTGTCTTTATCTCTCTTTTCCTTTGGTGTTTACATAGTTTTCATAGTTACATAGTTCCTGCCATGGAACAGGGTTCATTACAGAAGCAGTTAATTATTGAATTAATCAAATTTCTTATCAGATAAACTGGAATATTTTTTGTGTTTTATATTCCTTTTCTTCTAAACCATTTGTAATAGGGTTTTTGTTATGAGAACTTTCCCTATTTTCTGTTTTTTGTCTCTTCACTGCAGACTAGTCGTTTTTTTTCCCTTGTTTACAAATTCTCAACTCCTTCTTTTCATATGTTTTCAGCCTTGTTGGTCTGAGGTTGTTTTAGTGATTTCCCTCTATGCTATTTAAGACTATTGTTATCACTGGTCAGAATGCCTCTGAAGCAAAGTTGAACCTCCTATTACAACCATACAGGAGGCATTTTAAAATACCTGTCATTTATAACTACAAAATCAGCTTTAGAACAAATTCTTAGAGTAGAATTTGACCCTGAAAAATCTCCAACCAGCTAAAAACTTTTATGACTACTGAAGTCCCTTAGCTAGCTCAGGGAAAACTATACCACAAGTAGTTATTCAAAGACATGAGAATTTGTGTTTCAAGACCAAATTCTAAATGTATTCAGTTTCCTATTTCTTCCTAATGATTTTTCTTGACTAGTGATATTTTTGGGGTTTAGTAACCATTATTTTAAAGACTTCTTTCTCTTATCTTTCCTTTTCTCATGAAATCTAATAAGGTATTTTTCTGTTTTGACAAGCTGCCCTCCTTGATAAAATGCTCCAGCCTCTACCTGGCTTTGGAGCTCCCTGCTCATCAAATCTTAGTCCTTGAGAAGATTTTTGGATACTACTCTCTCATTTTTAAAAGATGGTGTTAATTTTTAATTTTAATAGTCTTAATTTTCCTTTCTGACCATGCAAAGAACCTTACTCATTTCATTTGGGGACAAATATTTCTAGCCAAGAGACACATCAAATCTTCTTCCCTTTTCCTTGTCTTCCTTCCTACAAGACAGAAAGAACTACAATGAAAAATAAATGCATTAATAAATAAACATTCAGAGGATCCAGCAACAAATCACCCAGAGGAAAGCAATGCAGGGAAAGAAGCTGAAAAGAACCATCATGTTTATCAGCAGGTAGTGATCAGGGCTAAAAAAAAACTTGTTTGAGGTAGTTGCCCATGACAAGCACATGGCAAGGACATCTGGATAGACATTGTTAGTTTACTTCTGTAATGATTCCTTATGAAGGCTGAGTTTCACAGATGACCAGTTTATTAATAACCTTCATTCTGCACCTTCTGATATTTAACCTTGTGTATTTTAACACCAGTAACCCTCTGGAGAAATTATAGAGATGTTGTAGCAAGATGAGAAGGACTATCTTTTCCCGCTCAAGCTGTTGTATCTGAATGTAAGGAAACAAGAATCCAGAACCTGAGACACCATCTCTGTGTGGTCTAAAGCTGAGTGCTCTAAACCTCTGACACTGACAAACAGGGAGGTTGCCTGTTTTGCTGCTGACAGAATGAAAATTAGCTCAATCTGATATTGCATTTGAATGGAAATTCCAGAACTGCTTAAACAATTCAAATACTTTCCTGGAATGAACCAGGCAGGGAGACATAGTTTATGAAGTGTCTTATATATGCCATTGAGACACTTGCCTCTTGAGACTCAACAATCCACTCCTGAACATTAGAAACAACCACAAAGGATTTGTTGAAATTAAAGAAAAGTCAGACACATCATCCTACACATTCTGCAACTAAGAATATATGAGAAGATTTTAATTTTTTTTATTTTCTTTTTTCACTCTTCCAGAAAAAAAAAAAAAAAAAGAAAGGTATGATATGCTGGTCCAAGCTGGTAGGCAATCTCACACTCAGGTACTCTCTCACTCCCCCACCACAGTAGGACAGGGGAAGACAAGAAAAAACAGGAATGAGAAACATTTTGGATCAATATGGAGTCAGGAAGATCATTGGCTAATTATCATTGTCAGCAAAACAGCCTTTATTTGAGATGAATACATTTATTTTCAATGAAAATAAATATGCAATTACTTATTTGGGTATTGGAAGGACAAGGACAGTAAACCAAATATTTACATACTTAGAGAAAACACCCTTCCTCCCTTTTTTTCCACACTAAGTTTCACTCCTAATTCCTATTTCCTCCTTGTTATTGCCATAGGTTACACTCAGTCCTGACAGCGAGGCAGTGCAACATGCAAGGTTGGGGGACAGTGTGTGTGTGTGTGTGTGTGTGTATGAGAGATGAGAGTTACAGTCAGTACACAGTGGTTTCCTCTGGTCACTCCTTACTTTTCATTTCATTTTCTCTCCTTTTGTGTAGGTTCTTTGTACCACTGCAACAGAGAAAAACACCTGAGTTTGGATTGAGTTAGCTTGACTGATTCATTTTTTTTTTCTTTTTGTTTCCTTTGAAGAGGGTATGTCTTACAGTTTGTGAATACTTAGAATTCCAGCCTGGTACTTCTGCAATAAAAATCAACAGGATGTGGCTCATATAGGAACCAGCTATTTTTAGGTAAAATTCCTGAAGTGGGATATCATTTTAAATCTTCTCTGCATTTTTATTTTTGAAGCTGCTTGCCAGGCTTGAATGATACATGATTAATAATTGAGCACATCATATTTATGCATTCCTTTACAATAGATGCATAAGAAGAAACCAGAAAATTAACAGAGCAGGAGAGGAAAAGGCAAAAATATGCTTCTATGGCAGATCCTGCCAGAAAGACATGAGCCAGTAGTGATGGCAAATTTTGTGCCAATCTACTTGTGTTTAACTTTTATGCATTACTTTCTACACTTCATTTTCATACATGTCCCATTCACTCTTGCTCAGATGAACTGTTGTGTTAACTGCATCAGGATAAAGGCTAGACTCCCCCAAAATACATGCTGTTTAATGGGGCTAGAAGTCAGTTTAAAAATCAGTACAAGATATATTTCTCTTAAATAGGATTCTATATAGTTAGCAGAATGGCCCAATATCTTAGGTTAAGTTGGCACTTTTTCTTGGCATGTGACAATTATCTGATTGTACTTCCAACCAGAGCAAAATAATATTGTCGATCAACTTCATTACAACATCTTATGAATTTTAAAATAAGTCTCAGTTACTCTCTCTTAAAGAGATAGTACTAATGCTCTACTTGTGATATACTGAGTAACTAGCACATCTACCTTTCTTCCCACTAAGAATTGCTGGCAGCAAATTGATAATAAACTATCAGTGTTTTCCTTTTGAAGATTAAAATCTTGTAGACAGAAGGCTGCGAAAAAGAATATTATTTTTCACCATTCTATTCAAAAGGTATTGGGAACTATAGTGCAAAAGAATTGAAAATTTTGAACCAAGACTTTGTTGGAAGAGTAGTTTAAAAAGGCATAGTACAGCATTTCAGTCTTAGCAATTGCCATGGTCCCTCCTGTGTTCCCAGTCAGAAAAATCTCTGAAATCTCTGGAATTATATGTCTAAGGGTTATTTCATTCCTCACCAGCAGTAGTTGTTTGTTATCTTTACTTTTTAAACATGAAGATTTATATTCACAGTCATAAAATAATTTCATTTGGAAAGGATCTAAGACCACTGATTCCAACCATTAACCTAATAAATCAAATCCCCTTCTAAATCATATCCTTAGAAGATAAATCTAAACGTCTTTTAAATACCTCTAGGGGTGGTGACTCAACCACTGCTCTGTGCAGCCTGTTCCAGTTTTTCATAACTGTTTTGGTGAGATAATTTTCCTAATATCTAAACTAAACCTCCAGCACAAATTGAGGCAATTTCCTATCATCTTGCTTGTTACTGAGTAGAAAATACCGACCCCCACCTTGCTGCAGCCTCCTTTCAGCTGCTTATAGAGAGCAATCAGGTCCTTCCTAAGCCTCCTTTTCTCCAGACTGAACAACCCCCATTCCTTCAGTCACTCCTCATCAGACTTGTGCTCCAGATGCTTCACCAGCTTCATTGTTCATGTTCCAGCACCTCATTATCCTTCTTACAGAGAGGGGTCCAAAACTGAACTCAGAGATTTGAGGTGCGGCCTCACTAGTGCCAAGTACAAGGGGATGAAGTGTTCCTCAGTCCAGCTTGCTACAAAACCACATGAAGCCTTTAAAAAAAACTCTTCTATTGCATCTTTAGGTTTTATTATTAAGTGTCCAGTTTCACTTAGAATTTTACTATTTATCTTTAGTACTCATATAGTTACTTCTTGGGATACAGTGGTTGTATCTTTATTTTACTGCCATATTCACTGCTATCAGTGTTGTCACAAATAATGAGTTTAAACCTGCAGGTAGTTTTCTTCAGCAGCATACAACACAAACATATGTCATGTCATTTTATTACTTTCAGAGTTTATTATGTAGCTTTTTTCATATATGTCATAATATATTTTCTACTTGTTTGCCCATTAACCACTACAATGGTGTTTTCATTGATTCTGACACATTGAGCACATTCATCTTTTGCTGGAATATCTACAGTTAGTACAGAAACAAATTATTCCAGTGTTCAGAGCTTTGTATGCTGGTTCATTAGCAGATCTTGTGTCACCTTCCTGAATGGTTTTCTTTTGAAATTCCCCCTGATAGCTATGATTGTTTTTAAACATTTTTGCTGCTCCACTTGTTTGTTACCATTTTACAGCTGGGCAGTCAGAGCCTTCAAAGATGTCTTGGTGAAACAGATTGTACAAGTACTTCTCATACACTTCAGCAAGGCTGTACAGCTTAAAATCTTAAATTGTTGGAACAGAATACTGACTACAATAAAGCTATCTACAAGAAAATGACGACAAATAGAAAATTTTAGAATGTTGCAACAGAAATATTTTAAGTATATCCTCTTCTCTTTTTTTGGCATATATAAGGGCAAGTATTTCTGAACAGTGTCTCAAATATGACTCATACACAAAGATTTAATCTTACAATATAATATTATGTCTTTCTTTTCCTAAGGAAAACTTGACTGTATTTGTCCAGTGAATATACTTGAAGGCCCACATACCTCCCTGCAACTGCCACAGTTTTTTTTCTGTGTTGCATATTTCCAAAGACTACAAAAAGCCTAGTCTGCTGAAGAAAATGAGGCTAGTAAGAACAAAAAAAAAAAAAAAACAACAAAAAAAACCCAAAAAAACAAAAACAAAAAAAACCCCAAAAAACAAAACAAAAAAAAACCCAAAAACAACACAAAAAACCACTGCATACATATTTCCAGAATAGAATTGTCATAATTGCTGACAACTACTGATCAGTAGGAAAAGTGTGAAGAAAACACAGGTCTTCCATCTGCTTCATCCATCTGCTGAGAAACGGAACTGTGTTACCATTAGCAGGTCTCTCTCTATGATTTGTGTGTTCTATGGACATTTTCATGACAGGTGTCTTAAACATCTATACTGTTTGCCTCTATAGATAACAGTACTAAATAGCATTTAATTTCGCAAACAACTCTATGTTTGCTATTTTTTGAAACAAAATGCATAATAGAGTGCAATTCCCAGATTTCTCCTTAAATTTGCTGATGATAAATCAGTGATTCTTTAAAGTGTCTAATAAAAGACTTTGGATTAATATTAGATATATTTGATAATTGACATTTAATAATTTTTTGACTGAGGATTTTGGCACAAGGTGGCATTTGGCTTCTTTCTGTTTGCCTGTATTCTATTTCAATGTTGACCTACCTTTCAAAACTGAAAGAAATACAGTTGGGATGTTAACTTCAGGCCAAATAGTATTCTCCAAGTCCATCTGTGGAGGTTATTGTTGATCATTATTTCTGCTGTTGCACGAGCATCAGTTCTTTCAAAATTTACTCCCTTGTTAAGTCCAGGAGATATATTGGAAATGCTAAAGGCAAAGTTCAGATCCCTAGCACTGAAATCTCTCCAAGAGCTTTCTTCTGCTCACCTCCTTTCCTTGGCATTTTAATTCCTGATTAGAAGAAACTCCAGATGATGAGGAGTTTTGTTAGTGTATTTTATTTTGATTTGTTTGTTTGTTTTTGTTTTGTTGTTGTTGTTGTTGCTGCTGTTGTTTTTTTTTTTCCCATTAATGCAAGTGGTTCTGGCACATAAACAGCTTTAGAATACTACTAGGAGACCTATTAAGCCTATTCTGTTATCTTGAATGCTGCAAACTATTTAAAAATAAAACTCCGACAAACTATCTACAATGCTTATGAATTATGCAAACACTGCCTTACATTTTAAAATAAAGTTAACCAAGACAAAAAGATTTTTCTGTTAAAAAAAGTAAAAAAAAAGTGTAAGCATAGAAAATTATTATCTTTTGATATATATTCATCTTTGAGTGCCCTCATTAATAATCATATGTAGGACAGAGATGGTGAGAAGGAGAGAGCTGAGTCTCTTTGGGGTTGCCATTGTGCAGTTGCAAGAGGTCGACAAATACTTTCCTTGTTCAAGGCCCTAATTGCAAGACCTTCTTTCATACCTGTGCGCAAAATAATAGTTTTGGAAGAAAAAGCTTTGCATTTTACTAAAGGAATTGCATTCAATTTCATTATTTTTCACCTTGTTGCAAAGTTGAATAAGCACTGTAATTTTTTATAGCAGTGATTTGCTTTGTTAGACCCTGTTAAGGTTCTTTGTTGTTGGCTGTTGTAGCAAAACAGAGTCACAACTCTGTTTTCTCTCTTACACAGGATTTCAATTAGTAGGTGGAACAACCAGGAACCACTTTCCCCTGTCTTTTTTTTCAGTGCTTAGCCCCATTGAGCAGATTAAATATATAAACAAAAAGAATGTATCTTGTGCCCGAATCACCAAAAATAAAAGACATTAAGGTGATTTAATAAACATGTTGACATTTTTTTTAATAAAGTGTGGATGACTCATTTTGTATTATGAAAAGACAGCATTTTTTAAACCTGAACCATTGCTGGTTAATAGCTAGAAACTAAAGTGCATTGTAAATGATCAGAAAAAATTGAATATATTCTTTTTTAAAGTACAGTTACCAGTGATTTAAAGGGTCTTTTAAATCATTTGGTATTGAAGACAATCAGCAGCAACGAACATAATCTTCTATAAGAAGTTGAAAAAGAAGTTATTATCTCCTTCCTTCCCAAAATTATATATAAGGATATTATATATAATACATATAACTTTTCTTAAAAATCTAAACCTCATATAGTTTAAAAGGTTATAGTTATACAACTAATTTTAATAAGGAATTTGCTTCTTCAAAGATTTGAATGAAATGGTTTATTTTAAGCAGCAATGTGTCAAATACCATCTTATCTCTTGTTTTTCAAGTTCATGGCATATAAAAACAAGAAAGGAATTAATAGTCTATTATGTATGTTTTGGTTCCTTATGAGCTGTCACTCAGTAAATAGTCTCACATACACATAAGACCTCTTTCTGTGCTGTAATATCAATGTAAGGGAGCATTTCAATAATTGAAAAATTCATTTGCTCCCATCTGAGGGACATCTCTATTATCAGCATGATAGAGTTGGAAATCAAATTATATTATCTATATCTATCTATATCTTTATCTATATCATCTATATCTATCATCTGTCTATATCTGTATCTATATCTATTGTTAATGTATCTCAATATATTTTGAGGTGATAGGACGCTGTAAACAGTGAGAGTTTAGATTGTTTTTAAATAAAAAGTTGGTATTTTTCATGACAGATTTTTCATGACAAAGGTGACATTATTTTGTCCTGTCACCTTGTAAGGACTAATAAGATATACAGTATTATTTTAGAAGTTGATCGAAATGTTGGCAAAAAAATAATAGCACAAAAAGGAGAATTTAAATAATGACTTGCAATTAAACTTGACTCTCAAGAAAGTACACTTTTGTTTCTTTGCAACTATCTTCACCAATTGATTGTAATTCATTGTTACAGGCAAATTTAACTTTCTTCTTACTTTTCTTTATGAATAACACTAGGAAAACTATGTATAATCTTTCAAATGTGTCAATGTATGTGCAAACGTTTTGACTGTGAAATCAAATTAATCAATATCTAGGAAGCTCAGAACAAAATGAAGGCATTTATAGTCAGTTGCATTAATCAGTCTACTGTGTGCTTAGCATTGTTTAGCTGAGCTAATAATGGAAAATTAACCTTTAAAAATTTATATTACAAAGTATGATGATCCCATTCTTGGTTCCTAATGCTTTTAGTTCTATAAACAGCATTTGACATTTACCAACAGTAATGTCATGGACAAATGTTCCTATGCCCTGCAAAGATTTTAATTATTTTCTCTCTTCTTTTTTTTTTTTTTTTTTTAAAGGAAGGCATTTCAGAGTGACAGCAGTGCTGGTTTTTTTGGGGGTTTTTTTATTGTTCGTTCTTTTTTTTTTTTTGAGGGGAGGAGAAGGGGCTACTTTTTTTTAATGACGACTCAAATGATGACATCACTTAAGATCATTAGAAGTTAAGATCATTAGAAATTCAAGATCATTAGAAGTTAAGTGTTTAACACTGAAAAATATCAGGCAAGCATGCATTTTTTTGCGCTTGTAACTGCTCATTTTATTTGAATGAAGCAAAAGTGCTTTAAAGAATGAATGAAAAAAACCCTTGATTCTTGGGTATGTTCTGGTCTTGAATCACGGTAGCACTGAACTACATGATAAAACATGAACTTCCAAACAGTCCTATAGTTTTTGCCCTTGTGTCTCAGGTTTATATGTACTTCAGATCTTTGCCTTCAGGTAGTGCTGTAATGTAAATATTCAATATTAAGAATGAAAAAGAAATAGCAATTCCTTCTGATAGATTCAGTGTTTACCATTCAAATTTTCTAGTACCTTTCTTAATAGGAGCTCTGAGGAACTGTCAATCTTAAATTAGTTCTGCCAAGCTTACTTAAATCCATGGTCTAAGCCCTCTTCATGCTTCATATATTCCTTTGCAAAGTCTACCTAATACAAGTAACAAAGAGACATTCAAACATATTATGCAGCAACTTCTATGCATGAAGAGCTTAAAAGAATATTGGTAAACCATTTAAAAGGAGAACTTTTGAGGCAGGCTCTGTTGCAGTACTAATCCCTGGTAGTAGTGCCAAAATGCCGTGGATCTTTTTTCCATATAATACATTGACACCTTATGGGCTGGAACATGTTTGTTTTAGCCTGACGATACATCAGATCTCAAAACGTGCTAGTGAAGGTGGTGTTATACCTTGAAATACAAAAGTGTTTCATACTCACCAATGCTTATTCTTCTAATAAAAATAAAACTTGTTGGAATGACCTGAAGAAAGTCACCATATGCAATAAGGCTTTGGGGACACAAATTGAGAAGCATGAGTCATGTAAAAGACCACCTCAAACTGGACTCTTTTTTGTTAAAAGGTTAAGGACATTGAGTCGAGAGATGTTACGACTGCTAGATACAAAATGCCCTTCTAGATACCCTACTCAACAGGGAGCTTTTCAGGACTTAATTGAGCCACTTTTTTTTATCTATTTGTGTTAAATCCAAACTAGAACTACACCTGGCAGAAAATGGTTGTAGTTTCACACCTATGCCAAATATCACTCATAACAGAATTCTTAGAAACAAGGGTGTCTGCTGTATCTTAACTTCCATTTTGAGAAATTCTCAGAGCCCTGAGTGGATTCTCAATTTGAAGAATAGCTGTTAAGACACAGCTTAAAATTTAGAAACGTAATACCTGCTTCTGTTAGGAGATGTTGCTGCTGCATCCACACAGACTGGGAGAAACTAAAGCCAAGCTGTAGATCTGCAACCAGAAGGGCTGGATCAGCCTCATCTGAAGGATTTGGGTGTGCTATTTTGAGAGGAGAAGGAGGAAAATTTCTGTGTCTTCTTAGCATCTCACAGAAAATTTAAAGGCTTTTCAAAAACCCCACCGATTCCGTGCTTTTTTTTGTTTGTTTGTTTGTTTTGTTTTTGTTTTTTCTGACACCGTTGTAACAATAGCAGATCACAATATGGGAATGTCTTCTGGCTTGCATCACACTAATCCAAGTGGTCTAGAATTCTGCTTTTAACTTCAGCTCCTTATTTAATCTGAATTCCTAGCACATGGTGATGTATATCCAAGCAGCTAACAGCATAAAGCAAAACACAATATCAGTTCAACATAGTAACAACTTCAGCAACGTGAGGCTAAACTGTGCTGTCAAATGCTGTATGTCATGATGGGTAGTCTCTATGTGCACATGTGGAATACTCATACAAGACATATGGATACAGTAAACAAATGAAACACATGTGACATTAAGCATTTAGTTCCAGTTAAGACCAACGGAAACTGAAGTTTCCAAGCTCAAAGCAGGAGATTCTCACATCATCCAGTTATAGATATCCATTTCAGAGAAAACAGAAATTTTTCTCCAGAACCCTCAAAGTCTGGTTCCACATGTATGTTCAGAAAGCAAAACTTAAAAAAAGCTCTGACCCTTGACTTTTTTTTCATCTTTGTGTCATCTCTGATCCACAATACAGGCTTTGATTCAGAACATTTTAATGGGGACAGTTTTTAAGTTTCTTTTCAGTAGGCTGATAAATTGTTATCATTATGGAGACAAACTTTCTCAATATACAACATTCCAAGCGGGTTTAAAATTTTATGTTGAAATTAAAGAAACTTTGACTTTTTTCTCCTGAAGGTTACTCCTGATTTATTTGTATTATGCAAAACTTCTGCTCTCTTTATTATTGCTAAGACTTGTCCAAAACTGAAAAAAGACTGACTATTCCCAGTCAAGCTTATACTACAGAATTTGTGGGAAATTAGATATGCACAAATATGTTATCCTCCTCTGAAGCATTAAGTTAACAAAATGTTTATTCTATGCCTTTATTTGTTCTTCATCCTTTGAAAGTAATGGGGGAAGACATCAGACTTATGAGCATTTTGAAATAAAATGTTAGGCCTGTAGCCCACAGATTGGCGAGATAATAAACATACTTTTAAAATTTCTTGTGCAGTAGTTACAAAGTGAGGAGAAATCACACAGCTGACCACACTGCAGCTACTTAATACTGCTATAAATAGATCAAAATAAGCATGTGGTGTGTGTGATTGTCTGTGATGACAAATGAAAGGGTGTGAATTTAAAGGAAAAAACCTTCCTGATTGCAGCTGCAAATTGTAACAATTTTTGTTTCCTGCATTAATGAATGTAATTCATGTAACACATTACATCATTCAACAGCAAAATTCTCACATTCAGTTCACAGACAAAAAGTATTTTAATTAAGAATATCAATGAATAATGACAATCCACTTTCAGAAAAAGCAAAGAAAGACACTTCTTTGGCCATGTAGTAGGAGCTGTGATGCAAATATATTTTATCAGTGTAATAAATTCACCTCCCTAAAACTCTTTACCAAAAGAATATCCTGAAAGATTTGTTCTGGTTTATTTGTCTGGTTTCTGTTTCTAACCTTCTTTTACATGCAGTATTTGACTGCAAACCTGCATTTTACAGTCTCTAGTGATTGAATCACTTCATCTTCTATAAACATCACAAGTTCAAAGAACTTTCAGCATCTGAATTCCAACACAACATACAAACTAAAATAATTCATTGTCTAGAGACCATAACAAATTTTAATGTGCATTTACAGAGTAAACAGAGGGCTGAATGGGGTCAAACCAGTCAAAAGTGAAGATATGCATTACAAAATCCACACATTACTGAATTACAAACTAAAAAGTGGTGTTTTGTCAAAAAAGGAAATAAAGATGTTTCTTGGTGGCACGACATATAGATAATATTAAAAACCGACTTGCATGAGGACCAAAGTATGTCTACTCTGAAGTTATATCACACAGACTGTAAGCAATTTACAGAATTTAAGTTAGTTTTGCATATACAGGAGTTGCAAAATTAGAGAAAACACACTGAAATATAGAACGCACACACAAAAAAAAGGATGTATATATATAAACCTCCACATAGTCATCAGGGGTTGGCCTAAGTTGGTACTTGCCACCATTGAACAAGAAACAAACAGAAAGACAGGGAAAAAACCCCAAAGGGGGAAAAGAATAATGTATTCAAAAGTAAAAATAAAAAACTCAAAAGAAAAATATCCTCATATGTTTTTCAGAAACAATGTTCCCTAGTCTGCTGAACTCCTTTGCAGAATATATTTTCTTCTCTCTATTCTTCATTAAAAAAAATTAAAAAAAAATAAAAAAAGGCTTTTTTGATAAAATCTGTGTGTATTCTATTTATGTTAAATCTCTATGGTTTGTTTCATTATTTGGCCTCTTTTTGCTTCCAGGCTGGAATGGTTCTTTCAGCGTAGGAAACCAAATGTCATCCATAGTTAATTCTGCAATACTGAGGACTTGCAGGCCAACCCCTGAGAAGTCAAGTATGAGGCTTCTCCTTGCCGAAAGAAAAGGAAACTAGGTCTTGCTGTTACAAAACGTTTGATTACAACACAACAGTTCTCTTAAAATAAAATATCAGTGATACGCCAAAGAAAATAAGGTATATCAAGAAAACATGTGGTATCCTCTTCTTTTTATATTTATTTTATTTATTTTATTTATTTAGTAATTTTGTTTGTACTTCCTGAAGAAGGTGCTCCTTGTGTAGAGATTTAGAGTACATTGGGTGCAGAGTGGTGGTTGGAGGTTAGGGTCAACTTTGCTGTCCGCTCCGTGGATTTTACAGGCGATTTGCTCTTTGCTTTAAGAAGAGAAAGTGATATTGGAAAAAGTCAGCACTTTTAGATTAAAGCAAAGCACCCTTCACAAAGCCACAAACAAGAAGCAGGACAGAAAGTCCATGGCTTGTAGCTATCCTCGCACCTGCGGAAGAAGTTATAAGATATTCGCTCATCTTGCAGATTTCCAATGCTCCTTATAAGGCTGTTTTAAACATATACATTTATTTATTTAATTAGCTCGCCAGGTTGGCTCTGGTGCCCATGAATGTCTTGGCATGCACTGCAAATAACAACACATACAAAGTATTTCAGTCCCAGGGAGGGTTTTTTGTTTTGATTTGCTTTTTTTTTTCCCTTGTCTGCCTTTTTAAACAACATTACCCAATGAAACCATAAACCGTGAGGAACAAAGCCAAACACCTTCCACCTCAGTGTTCTTTACAAAAGCATTTCCAGCATCACATCATTAACTGCTAACAAAAAGTCATCTAGTGGCTAAAGAGTGTTTTCTTGTAAACCAAAGGAGATACAGGCAAATGGCTGTGCTATTTACAGGAGGGAAATAGACTGCCAAAAGGTATGGACTACTAATTTTTGAGAAATCATATTATCCCAGACTCTATTTTCTTTTTTGAAAAGCTATGAAAACAATGGTCCACATAATTATTTCTAAAACCATGACTTTATATTTAGTATGCTAGCAGAATAAAAGCATTCAGGGCTAGACTGATTAAATTGAAATGCTCACACACCAGGGGCATGGGTATGTAGTTGTCTTACATGGCAAGTCTCAATGCTTGATAACTCACGGTATCATCTAGAATTACATTCAGAATTTTAAACTAATTGCTTGAGGTCAAAACTATAAATGTAATTTGGTAGCACTGTAAGTAAAAGTTCAGATTATAGCAGGTTAATCCATGATTAATAGATTTTATATCTGTGTTGTATATTTTAAAAGGATAAATATTATTGATGGTTAGAGGCATCAGTCTTAGGGTAACAATGGTGTCATAATCAATCCATTATAATGATAGTCTCGTAATAAATGGTTGTTTGCTTGTTTTTTAATCTATTAATCATGTATTAGATACTTTAGTAAAGAACTTAATATTAAACTAAATTATGGATTTCATTGCAGCCCCTGAAAGCACATCTATCTTATCATAAGGAATATATACAATGAAAGCAAAAAGAAATCCAGGCAAGTGCTTGTTTTTTTAAAGTTTTCAGGAACAACATCATTCTCTGTATCTAACTATAAGTGAAGCAAGAGGTATTTCTGTCCCTGTCTTTAGTATTTTTTTCCTTCTTGAAACAGGGTTTAAACTAAACCACAAATTTCAGATAAACACTGCTTTCTTTGGTAAATACACATTGTGAGATGTTACGTATGTATTGGTTGCCATAAAACACTCTTAGTCCTCTGCCACATACACAAGACCTTCTAAGCAATAGTGATATTTCAATCACACATGTGTGAACTGAATTGCTAAATAAATATTAACTTTTAAAGGAAAACTTGTCTCAAAGACATTACTAAAATCTTTCCAAGAGAAATCCAAGGGAACGCTGAGCTTAATTTCTACCCGAAGAAGACACGAGTGGGAAGCCTACTGTTCTCTTGCCCATCTGGTGGCATTACTTGTGCTACACTGCCAGAGTTTGTGGTGCTCCTCAGGACCCTTGTTCTGTACTACAAACAAACAAATGCACAAGCAAATTTGCTGCAACTTTTTTCCTGTGTGTTGTACACAGAAAAATACACAAATACAGATAGTATTAATGATCTTGAACCTAAGAGTTCAGTTTCTGGTTTTGGTTTTACTGCAGCATAACTTTGTTTTCTCTCTCTGCAAAACCTGTCACTTGACAGATTTTTATTAAGGCTTTTCTTTCCCTAACAAGGTTAGCAAAACTTACTTAGAATCTTTGTTAGTGTCAGATAATTTCCTGATGTATTGTTTTTTTTTACTTGTCTTATTCCATTCAATATTTTTCCTTTTCGAGTGAACCAAGGAAATATGTCTCAATACAACTCTAAAGAGGTCTTTGCAGATACACTTCACCTGCACAAAATACATATAATGGAACTTCAAAGAATCTCATGAATGTACTTCAAAAGAGTTTCTATAACAATTAATTATTGTACAATTGAGAATTTTAAAGCTGGAATGTGCAGAAGAGAAAAAGCATGATATAAAAAAAGTTTAATTCAAAATAAGCCACAGTGGGAAAAGCAGCACCATCTTTGCAGACCAAATATTCGCTGATTTTTGTTTTCATTTTGTTTTTTTCAATAAAGCAATCTGGAGATCCCTAAATTAGTGGGCAATATATAATGCACATACATAACATTTTAATTTATAATGTTCAGTTTCTGCCTAAATCATTACTTCCCTCCAATTAATTTCACATGTTCTACAGCCATGTTCTTCTCTAAACAGCAAGTTTGTTTATATTGCAGGAGGTTTAGATTAGAGTACATGCAGTAAATGCAAGATAAAGCAATTCTAAACATATTGGAAAAAAAATTAGGGGAAATAGCAACTAAAACAATTCCAGTTTCTATGTGAAGAAAGGGGCTATTTGGATTGTTGGACGAAACTGTAATAGACAGAGTCCTCTGCAAGGTTTTGGGAATGGGTTATTAGACCTTAATCTGATTTAATAGCTTCCAAAATGCTGATCAATCCAAACAGAGAAATTTTCAGTCATATATCCACTCACATAAAATTGACTTGCAATATACAGTGACGTATATGGATATTAGGTGCTCTCATCTCTTCCATTATACTTTATTAAATACAGTTTTTGTATACTCAGGTTTCATTTTTATTTTCCAGAGAATAAAGAATTTTATTTTTTCTTTCATAAGCCTAATTATTTCTTTAGATTTTGCAAGAATGAAAGCTGCAAAGGTAGAGCAAGAACATAGTAAAGTAGAAGGCAGCTTTTTCATATTTTTCTTTTTTTTTTTGTTCTGTCATTTTTTTGCTCATATTTTATTATTTTATATTTCATCTTAAAAAAATGACAAAATGTATACATAAATTTCTATTTTGACTTAGAACCTGGAAGTGAAAGGGTGCTTAAATCAGAGACTCGATTCCACTGTATCCAAATTCAGACTTCCATGCAGGTGTATTTTCATGCTACCATTCTCACTAGGACTTGAATAGTATCATCTGAACTGTGACCATGTTAATGTAAGTTGTCTATCTGGCTGTGGATTTGTTAAACTGATTACGCATTATCCCACCATTTCAAGCATTATTTTCTAATTAACATAATGAAACCTAAAAGAAATTTCATTGCAGGTCAACAGTACTGGGTAAAGCTGGACTGCAATTATGTAATCCTCAAAGACAGTCACGCAGAAGAGCTGTCATGTAATGTATGTGTGTATTATTTCTACATTATTAGTTCAACTCCACTTGATGTGTGGGTCTGACATTCTCACCACTCTCACAGTTTTGCCTGACAGCCACGGGGATCCAGTTAAATTCTTCTTGTGAATATGTAAATCCCCATTAGTTGTCTTTTATTTCCTCCTCCTAACATATATCCAAAAAGGCAAATGTCCCTGACATATTTAGCTTTCTCCTGTAAACAAATGCTATATTGCCAGAGGCATGCGACAAGTTTTTGTGCAACAGCAAGAACAATTAGTTCATGCCACTAAAGTACTTGAAACTGTGTTTTCTTCAAATTTATGATTTACTTATATGTTAGGAGCACAAAGAAAAGGAATAGTGATAAGTAATTGTGACCCTAGTGTTTAAAGTAAAAAAAGAAGTCTCTGTCACAAATGCTTGTATTTCAAGGCTCATGGTGCATGAATCCCACAGCTAAACATAAATTTTTGCTCTGTTAATGAAATTAATTTTAGAGCATCTAAGTATAAAATAAAGCCACCACAAGTTATAAATTCTTAGTAAAATGCAGTTGGTCAAAAAAGGTAGTTACTCATTCCATGCCTCAATGCAATCAGGCATGATCCCTTGCCTTCACTAAGATATTGATCAGACAAAATTTGTGTCTGATACATGGGATTTGGGGACACAAGCAGGGGATGGTTGATTCATTTTGCCCATTTTTTTCCCCAACTGGATGAAACACTGAATTGTGAACAAAACAGCTGCCTCAGGAGCTAAAATTTTAGCATCCTCTGTTTTTACGAGTAGCTTACATGGTAAACAACCCTGGCTCTAAAATAGTTTACATCTGCTAGAACTGAAGTTTAGCAAGTCTGGCATTCCTCGTGCTAAGGTTTAGGATTTCTCTGGGATGTATAGCATCCAGCATTCAGAACCTCAATACCTGTCAGAACCTCTGAAAATTGTACAGTTTTTTGTACAATGCACAGTGCATTCTCATGCAAATAACAGAAGGAATTTGAAAATTCAACAGCATTTCTTTAGTACTTTACTAAACATATAGATCTAGTTAGGGTATCCTTGAGTTTCCTTTAAGTAGTAACCCACTGATCACAGGAAAGAGTAATGCCTCAGTAGAGTCCTGCCTTTGTGCTGACCAATACAGGAGAAACACAGCCAGTCACACAAAAGTTCATCCCAGATTCTCTGTACTTATTTCAATAGGCCAAAATATCGATATATATATATTTCAGACACATATATTTGGGCTGTGCTTGCTATGATGGTTCCATCTTTAAAGGCCTGGTTTTGCAACATTTAGCTTTTCTTTATACTGTCAGATTTTAAATACTCTTCTTGTCAGCCTCAGTGGAAACCACACAAAATCATAATTTTGCATTATTTCCATGTAAAGTAAGTAAAAGTTCATGTGATACCTGCCTTTATTTTACTGGGGACATAAATTAACCATACGATTACTTGGAGGATATTCTCAGTTTTATTTCCATAAATTTAGGTAAAACCAATTATGGGTGATTTTATTTCAAGTTTTATTTTAATATGTCTCACACAAGTTTTCAATAAATTGATTCTTCCCCTCTGGTCTACCAATTGTTATCATTCTTATTTCTCTGAATTGCATAAATATCAATTGTGTTTATATCTTCTGTAGTGATGGGATAAATATACCCACACACAGGAAGAAATTTTCTTTTCCACATGTGCAAAGTCCCCCTTTCACTCTTTGGAGGAATGACTTCTCAACTGTGTTTTAGAGCTCAGTCATCTGTGATTTTGGGGAACTGAATGACTGAATGAAGATGAGCAGTGTCATTCATATTCAATGAAGACCCTTCTGCTTAGGCTTTTATTGCATCTTTCTCCATTGGTTGCACAGTATTCAGCTTAAAATAGTGTGATTTGCTCATCACAAACTGCAGAGGGCAAATGAATTTGTCTCACACACCAGCAGAAATTTAGAACAGGTTATATATTTAATTTCCCTGAACTCTGCTTAGACTTTGCATTTAGCATGTAGCTCTGTTCATCTGATGTCTTTTCCTTTTCTGTTAGTGATACCCAGAAGAGGAGATGAGAAAGAGTTGGGATTCTAGATGGATGCTTAATCCTTAGCTTTTGCTAGATAAGGCACACAGAGGTGTTCAGTCTTGCAATGGGGCAAAAAAAGTTACAACTTTCCAACCCTAAACAGAGGAGAGAGCTCTTCCAGAAATCTGAGCCACAATAACTTCTGGAGCCCTTGTGGGCTAAGGCAGGTCACAGCCTTTACCTTGATGCCAGGTACACCTCAGGTCATGTTCTAATGCAAACTTGAGATAGAAATACTTGGAAGAGAAAAAAATAGAGGAGACTTCAAATACTGGTGGCATGTAGGAAAAATGATACTTGGTTTCAGGCAGTGGTCCAGAACAAGCTATAGTAAAACTATAAAAGGACAACAGACAGCAGTAAAGGAAAGGAGAAAGAAAAAGGAGTGGGACTTTGAATAACTTCTTCATTTTCACAATGCCAAGATGGACAGAAGTAGAATTAAGGGTATACTGGTGTGGAATAACCTGGGATTTTACATTCAGATTGCTTTCTACATAATTCCTGACATTAACTCCTACCTAGAGAAACATTCAATCCTTGTCATTTTTGTTTTTCTACTAGAACATATCTGAGAGTCATCATTCCCTGTTTAATTCTTTAAAAAGTGCTCTTGTTCATATCTCATTCTTAAACCTCATGAGTAGAGTCAGGCTTCCTAATTCGGCTATCTTGCACTGTGAAGAAGCTAAGAGAATCTCTAATGTCATTCTCAAAGATGAAAACGAGATCACCAAAATGATTCAACTCTGCCATCCTTTTGCCTTGAACACACAGGAGGCAGGTGTGAGATCCTTAAACTTATAATTAAAATGGGCAGCTCATCAACGTTTATAGATGTTTGTATTTTCTGATTAAAACAGCCAAAAGCGACTGTGGAGTCTGAACACAGCCTTTTCAGAAAGATTAACTGGATAGTGTACTTGACTTGTACTTAGCCAATTTCTCCACCTTCCCTGACTTTCTCAGGAAAACGACATTCTGCCTACAGTCATAAATGTCCAGACACCAGCCACTTGTAGCAGATATCCTGTTTCTCTTCCTTTTTTTAGCTAGTGTTTGGACTTGAAAAGTTTTAAAATCTTTTCACATGTGTAAGTAATGCATTGACTTCAGCTGTTTCTATTTCAAAGAGAGAGTACTTTTTGGGGAAATGTTTGCTAAAAGAGGTGTTTGCTTATAGTCCCTGAAATACCAGTGTTAGCTATCTAAATAAAACTTGTGTGAGATGCAGTCCATGAAACAATGCCTATTGCAGTAGTTCAAAGCTGAGGGTGAGGGGTGCAAGCTTAACCAAGTACAACTGATAATTGGTATTGTTTCAGAACAACTGGCAGTAGTTTTTTTGACTGCTCTTATCAGCACTGGCCACTTTTCCCTCTCATTCTTCTCTTTCAACCTATCTCTCAAAATGATGGATAAAAAATATCTTAGGCCTTTTTAAAGTGTGACAGAAAAATAAACTGGTGCATGTGTATCTATCTGTATGAAATGGCTGATTCTAAAGCAAATGCAGGGTTTTTTTTTTTTCTGACTCTTCCGTGGTAACTCATCTTCTTCCTATACGTTCATATGCTCTATACCGAATGAAGGTGGAATTTAAGCTGTTAAAAAAATGCTTGAACTGACTCCTTTTTTAGTAGCCAGCTTGTGCTGTTGTAACTAATCATGACTCCAACACAAACTGCTCAGCATTTTTGTAATGTGTATATAAATGTGTGTATATTTGATATACTCCACATTTAATTAAATAGTAAATGGAGTCATTTTTGAAAGATACCATAAAGTTACAACAGGACTTTTATTTGAAGAAAAAGAAAATTGCACTTGTCTTTATGCCCCTTTGCTTTTTGTAGCTCATTAATTCTTTCATCTATTGGAAAGAAAATTTAAGTGGGTGATACTTCATATTACACTATCATATTCAACAGCACTGTCATTAAAAACATATAAAAATAGGATTGTAATACAGACTAAATTTTTTTATTTTTAAAAATATTTCAATATGTGACATGTAGTCCACCTTTTCTCAATTTTCACACTTGACACTTAGGCATATGTTTGACATACAGTCAAGCCAGTCTCCTTCTCTTTATATCATTTATGTAAGAGCTATTTTCATGGAATTCAGCTAGATTTCCTCTGGATGTGTGTTTTCTTCTGCCTGATTCCTAGATGGTAAGTGTTTTGAAGCAGGGACCATTCCACTTATCCTTTATTTTCCTGGTGAATAATGCAGTTGTTATAGAGATCAGAACAATGTCTCTGACTAACAGAAGGTGCCTCTGTCTAAGAGCTATGACTCACAAGTTTTTAATGGGTTTAACTGGAGCAGTTTAAGATGATAGTGCCTCCACCTCTCTGCCTCCCCCTCTTATGGAAATTAATCCCCAATAGTAGAAGTAATATAAGCAAACCCCATGCTATCTCTTCACCTATCTCACCTATCTCTGTTTTAGTTTATCCATTGTCATAGATGCCTTTATGCCAGTATAGAGGCTTGATACTGTGACTAGGAAAGCTGAGCAGCAGACACCTATTTACTCCATCCAGATTTGGGGCAGTAACTTCCGATTGGAGCAAGATGAATACTTTGTGTGACAACATTTTAAACTGCTAGAGATAAATCAGTGTTCATAATCCAAAGTCTTCACCCTTGTTATTTCTGTTTCTCAATTAAAAAAAAAATAAAAAAGCAAATAAAAATTTAAAAAATCACCCCTACAACCACAGCACTCTAGTTTGAAAATGGTGGATTGTGAGAACAAAGCTCTAAGTGTTTGTGCCAAATACATCTGAAATGTGGAATCAATCATAACCATGAAATATCATTAAATAGTATTCAAAGACACTTTAGGTAAAAGATGGTCACTGCATAGTAGATATTGGATGTGCGGTAATAATTCAGAAAAGTACAAAATAGGTAATTGACCTGTTATTTTGTCAGTATTTCAGACAGGCACAAACCAATGTAGTCATATTATCTAAAGATATAATTCTACTAATGGGCCTTGCACCCTCTAAATGTGCCCTGTGAGACTTAGTGCTAGTTCTTGGCTTCATAATTGATTTATTTTTACTCCTTCACAAAATACCTTGTTTTTTTCAACTCTTTCTTTAACACAATGAACTGGAGAGATGGATACACCATTTTCTGTAGTCTTGTTGAAGTCATTTTTATAATCCTTATAGCCCTGTGGTTGTGATTTGATGGTCAAAATCCTCGGTCAGTGTCACAGGAAACAACAGCAGCTGAGGTAATCACAGCAGTAGAAATAGGAATGGCAGCAGAAGTAGCACCCAGATTTTTTCTTTGTATTTTTGTTGGTTGATGAACACACAGATTGAATGTTTGAAGCACTGTAAATCAGGCTGTGCAACTAACTTTCACACTTTTATTCACAGAAAATTAGGCAGTTTTTTTCCAAGATAGTAGCATTCGTGAGTAGGTGGGGGAGCAAACTTCAGTGAGATGGATCTGACTAGAACACCCACACACAGACAGGATAACAATTTGCACTGCCAAAATGTACAGTGGCAACTTCCTTATGATAGGGTAAAATTGAATTTGGAGTAGAGTCTTCTCTTCTCAAGGTAGGCAGCAAGATCATTAGCTGCTCATCAAATACCATCCAGCTTTATCATGAACAAAGAAGAATTAATTGATCATTACTGTAGCGTAAATATAGTAACAGTCTCTGGAATATCTTTGAGGCTTTTAAATGATTTAATCAAATATAAAATCCCTCTCTAGGGAATAAGAAGATACCAAAATTGTTGAGCTTTCTAGCTAGTCTAGGCTAAAGTTTCAAAGAGAAACACTAGAAAAAAGTTGATCAAAGGTGACGAAAAAGCATACAGAAAAAAAAATGAAGCAACAAAACCCATGATCAAGTATGTCCTCTTCTGCTGAATCTGTCAGCTGAAAAGAGCAGTTTTCTGCTCTTTTCCTTCTCTTCATTCAGTTCCCAGAAACCTTCACTGTCCGGAACTTTTTCAGGTGGCACAAGCAGGGCAAAGCTTCAGTTCTTCTTATAATTCATTTTCAAATTACGAGTAGAAGAGAATTCATCTTCATCCTCATCCTTTAGCCAATTTTTCTATTTTAGATGAATGGCATCCTTTAGACTTCAGCAGAGTTGTATCCATTCCAACCAGCAGATAATTGCACCCATTTTTTTCATTTCATATAATGCAAAGGATTTTCATAATTAAGTAAGGCACCATAGATGGAAAACTTCCTGCTTCTCATCCAAAAAAAGTGAAAATATCCTCTGCTTTGCTGTATATCTGTCAAGTAACAAATGGGTTGTGTTCTGAAGCAAGGAAATCCCATCAGTTATTTCAAGAGCAGGCCCTGTCACATATGCTGCAATCTCTGATGACCCAGTGCAATCTGTCTGATTGTGAAGCAATGAAAAGCAATTTGAGTGAGCTGACAAACAAATCATACACAGCTTCCCCCCACCATTTTTTTTCTCTTCTTCATTTTCTTCTCTTTGTTTACTGATTGTATGTCCACCTGCAATCTTTCTAGTGGTATTTACCAAAGGAAGTTGTAACAGGTATGTAGAACAGAACTACTGTGATTCTGCTACTGTGGGAGCTCTTGAGCAGTTTCCTAACAGACCCTTATATGTGAATTTTGTTCTAAATGTCAGGTTAGTCTAAAAGGTTTATTTTTAAGCAGATAAAAGAAAGGAAGGCATATGATTAAGTGTATACGTAGCAATGATAGACAGTGAAACACACTGGCAATGTTACTAGAAGAACAGGAAAGATCTCAGTACATGTGCATTATATAAACTGCAGTGCAGATTGATAAAGGGCAGAATTATTTTCTTTGTACATTTAGTTTCAACTGCGTCTGTTCTCACTGTTTCATGACAGGCTTCATAAGAGAAAAATAACTAATTCAGCATCCAAATACCATCATTTTTACAGAAATATGATTTACAGTGATGCTATCACATATTTAGCAACAGATTGCATTATTGTCTCAAGAAATTTCAGAAGACAATTATTTTTTCTTGTGATTTACTATTAGTGTTTAACCATGGGCATAAATAAGGTTGGAAATAATATCTCTGATTTCAGAAAGAATGTGTTTGTAACAAAGCATACCCAAGTAATCAGTCTGGTATGGGCATGTGGGATTGCACAACTGCTCAAACTTGTAGAACAAGAAAAAGGAGCAAGTACTGGCTGGTGATTGTTTTCTCTTCTTAATTCTTCAACCTGTGCTTTTATAAGAGGGATAGAAATGAATAGAAATTGGCAATGGTATACCATCAGTGATTGGCACAGCAATGAGGGATGGTTGCAAAAGTAGATAATGTCATGCTTGTGACAGGAGTTAGAACTGCAGATACAACAAGAAGAGTTTGTTTCTGGATCCAGGTAAACTAAGCACTAGGAATAGGATTTTAAGTACTTGTATGCATTTTGTTCTATCAATAAGTATGCACATGTAAGAAATTAAGAAGTGGGTTTTTAGAAGAAACATAAGGCATTATTGAGTTGATTTTGTGTTGGAAATCCTGGCCTTAAAAAAACAAAGAGGGGAGGTTGAGCTGGTGTAAAGGCGTTGTTTTGTCAATGAATTTATTCGGAGCATATTAGCACTTCTAAGAAGTTTTTACAGTTTCAAGGTCAAGAGCTAACTAGTTATTAGGGCTGCATCAACTAACATGGTTTGAATTGATACCATTATTTTGAGAAGCTAAAAGTATAGCAGCATCTTCTCATGAAGAGGGATTCTGAGTGTATATTTGAAGTAAAAACAGAGGTTGCAATGTATACAGGTGTAAATTGAAATAGTGTTTTTGCAAGTATTTCTGAGAACAGCTGAATAAGGTTCAGACCAAGAAGAACAAAACCATTCTTGGGCTTTTGCTTTCATGAAGTCTGAAGGAAACGTGACTTTGCTCTGCCACGATCACAGTAATGGTTGGTGCCTCCCAACCTTATGGGTATTTAGTTTCTCAAACAGTAACTATGAAAGCCAAAGATTCTTTTAGGACAGAAAGCATTAATGGTGGCTGTCACCGTGGTGGAGACTAGTGCAGACATTTTGTTCCCTTACATTGAGAAAGAGATGGAACATAAATTAAAAAGAATAAAAATAACACAACATGGGAACTGGTTTATATCCTAAAAGATTCCAAGCTGGACATAAAATTATTGCTTAAAATAGGTTGATGACAAAAGTTACCTAGATTCTCTAGATAAAAATGGAGACAGGAAGTAATGTCCTCAATTTATCAGTATGAAAAGACTGAAGAAAAAAAATTATCTTGGGTTTTCTTTGCATTTCTTTGATGATAAGCTTCTCTGTGTGATTTATGATGCCAAGAATCCAGGTCATTCTGCCTAGGTAAGTACCACCTTCTCCTTTGAGTTCATTTTCAAGTCACACATTGGAACTCTGCCATCATCACAGAAAGTTTTGGCATGTAGATAGCTTAATAGATGAATCTGTTACTTCATGAAAGAACAAAAAGTTGCTAGAAATGTGCACAGTCTGTATATAAGCAGGCAGAAAATTGACCTAATTGTCACTCTTTCATTTGTAATTCTCTGAGACTGATCTTGACTCTGAAAAGCAACTAATGGCTTTGAGTGCTTTAACAGAGCTTTGGCAGAACAGGAAGAGCTTGGGGGATATTCTCAGCACAACAAATTCCTCAGCTGGTTTTGTTGCTATAAATGTTGAGTGATTTGAATTCAGGCAGCAGAGTTATCTTAGATTTGTATCCATGAAACAATGAAATTTGCTGCAGCTTGGGGATTATTTAGTTCCTTTCACCTGCATTCATTTTAGCTCTTGGACCCCTTTAATTCTTTAGAATTTAAAAGCTTTGTCATAACTGTACTGTTAACTTTGGACTAAGATAGGTTGTTATGAATTATTCAGTAAAAAATAATGTCTGTCACTTCACCAGAATAAGGCATTTTTTGGATGTATGCAGATTACTCTGGCCAAGTACTAAGATTCCTATTAAGCTGTGATGGGTTTCCTCATTTGCTGCAGCCCATAACTACGAAATGAAAGGGTCAGGCCATGTTGGCTTTGACTTTTGTTTTCCTGATTTTTTTGACTTTGAGATAGTTAGTTAGTGCTTCTTAGTATATTATGTGAAGACTCTCTGTGGGAGATGTTCTCATTAGCTATTTCTTCCTGTATTGAATCTCCATTATGCTTACAGTAATAAATATTTTTTTTTTATACACAAGTAATATTTTTCAGAGTAGTGTAAAATACTGAATGGGCTTCATAGCACTTTAGTTTGTCAGCTGTGACTATATAGCTCCCTGACAGTTATCACAGATATTCTTACTTTTGAGCAAAGTAAGAGAATAGCAGAAATATCACTTCAGTTGGGAAATGCTGATGTTTTAAAATGGTAGTGACTGTAAAATGTTTTTATAGAGCTACATAGTAAATATCTCTTTTTAAGAAATAAACAAAATTCTGCAATGCACTTCAGAATAGAAGAAGCAGAGTGTTATCCACCTTTTAAAAATAAATTTTGGGGACAAAATATTCATATAATCAGAGTCAATTTTTCATATATTAGTAGCTGAGTTCTTCAGCAGTAGCTGAATACAGAATTCCCTATAATTCCACAGTGTCATGTTTCTCGTTGTCGTACATGTATTTCACAATAATTTGTGAGCATGGCAGTAAAATTTATTGTTTGTCAATAACTACATGCCAGCTCTCCATGCTGAGAGTATTTGATACAATTACTTAGGGTTAACAGTACTTTTATCTTCAAGCAGTAGTGCTGAAGTCAATGTTTTACTCAACATGAACAAACATCACAGCCTGTACCTCTTTCAAGTACAAATATGTACTCAGTTATGATACATTTGTATTCAAACATGCTTCTAGGTTCTAGGCTGGATGGATACATTGCTTACATATAATGCAATCACAAAGCAGTCTTGTGCATGCATAAATATGGTTCCCATGATGATAAACAGGGGAAGACTTTCTCATTTTATAAAGAAAGGAGTTTCAGTTGATTCTGCATCATAAAAAGATAGACTGTTAACATCTATGACACCTCATTTCTGCTTTCTTTGAGCAGAGGAAAGGAAATATGTCTCACAACTGACACAGCCCTTCCCTCAGCTGAAGTCGCTCCTCTAAGTGAGATAAAACTAAAACTCCCCGCTTCCTTTTGCTCCTGTGGATATTTCGATTACTGTAGAACAACTATAAAACAAAATGAAAATCCAAATCTCACCACATTTGGAAGGCCAAGATATTCTCACGAAAAGGAAAGCAAATCTTATTTCTCAACTGTTGAACTAATATTTAAATTCTGATGACAAAAATACCCCAAATCATTTGTGTAGCAAGTGACCATTATATTGAAGTTAAGCATATGAGTGATTTCTCGTACACTTTTATTTCTTCAGTAGATAGATCACATCTCTGATGAATGCAGCATTTGTCTGTGCTTTGTCATAAAAATGAAATAATAAACTAAATTATATTTTTTCTGTTCAGTTTTTAAATTAGTTTTTATTAGGATAGTCTGTACTTGATCCGAATTAATCCTTGCTCAAATAAAAAAATTAAAGATTTTTTTTGTTTGTTTTTTAATGGGGACCTCTCCATGTAATAACCTACAAGATTGCAAACAAGAAATGTCCAGTAATCAGCCAAAACATTGCTTGGACAGGACATGAATGATACTATAGAGCACATTATATATCCCAAATAATTTAGTGGATTAGCTGTTTTGTGCACACTTTGGCCGCAATGCAGTATAGTCTGTTGCTACATATTTCATAAACCTCTGACTATTTTAATTAATTTCACATAGGATGGAATATAAAGCAGAGTTTTCCCTGTATGAGTCCAATCAAAAAGAAGAAGTACATGAGTTTATCTGAAAGGAAAGCATGGTAGAATGGTAATTTTAAATCAAGTGAAATATTTTTTTCCTTCTCACAACTTAGATATTTTTGGAAGAGCTTAAAAATGAAAGTGGCTCCATTTCAGGGAAAGAAAACTGAATGTAAATTACATAAATTTTTAAAAGTGCATACAGAGGTAAAATAGTGATAGTATATGCATCACCTTTTTTAACAGTAATAAGAATTTTTATATGAATAATTGTATTGTTCCAATCTGTAAGGAATTGCATTTTCCTTATAAAAAAGTCTAACTTCCTGCCTGTAACTGATTTCACAGTAGGTGTGCTATGAAATTTTTTGTATTCAGGTTTTTGATTTAACAACACACTAGCAGAAAAATGATGCATCAGAGTTAATTAGCTTCCATTACATATTTTAAGGTAGGTTGTGATTTTGTGCCTTACATTGGCCCTTGGTGTAAATAGAAGTAATTCAGAAACCCCTAAACTTGCACAATTTGGTTTCCAGAGGATATTTAATAATTTATAACATCTGTTTCTTTATCTTGTCCATTTCTCTTTTGCCATTATATAGAACTGCACCTCCTGTATATTCATGTACCCTTGCATAATTGTAAATTTTATGGTATCAATGTAGAAAATGAAGACTGATATTGATTAAAGGTTATGTATGCAGTGCTGAACAAAATCCCCTCAACAAAATGTACAAAATGTTAATTTCTACATGACAGACAATGGAGGCACTGCCATTTTAACCTTTGATTTAAAGCCAGTGATCAATCATCTGAAGATGACAAACACACGTTTTCTGGCACACCCCTGAGGTCAGCTTAGATTTAGAAGTAAAATTCCTTATGGAAATAGAATTGACAGTGAAAGAAGATTAATTTTAAGAAATGTTGAAGATATAAGTTAGGTGACTGGTGTAAAATAACTTAGAAAGAAACACATCTGGATGAGTGTTTTATTTAATTTTTCATGCATAGACATCTTAAAATGAGATGAGTCATTCACTAACTTGCCCCTGTCTCTCTACATACACTACAGGGAAAACTAGGCTTTGAATTGAGAGCTAGCCTTAGGTGGGTAAAACTGGTAGAGACAAGATCCACACATAGAAGTTTAAGGTTTTTTGCTTCTTCTGCTCGGAAATTTATTCTTCAGATTTTAGGAAGTAAAGAGCTAGCAGGAAGAATAGAACCAAAGAGAAGGAGGAACAAATGAGCACCACACTCTTCCTAGTCACAATTCCTGGTTACCTTATGGTTTAGCTTCCTTTTACATGATGGTAAGCAATCAAACGAAAGCTCAAAATGCTTTACCATACCTGATTGTGGACTTTGTTTGGGGATTTTGGCTGCTGCCTCGGGGCTGGAGGTGGCACGTACACGCTGATTGGCAGAATTGTGGATGCTACTTGGGACAGCTGCTGAGACGTTTTTACGAGGTTTCATGTCTTGCAACCACATCGGGGATGCCTCAAAGGCTTGCATTCGCCGAGAGTGGCTGTTAGCATTGACTTTGAGAAATGCCTGGGCCTTGTATTCCTGAAGGTCTCCATAGTTGGCATCGGTCACCCTGCACTCATATAAGCCTTCATCCTTTTTCCTCACTTTTGAAATCTGCAGCTTGTGGGAGATGTCATTCCCTTGTACTTTCACTGTCTGTGAATTTTCCAGGGGAAAAAAAAAAAACCAAAAAAGAAAAAAAAAACAGAGAAAAACACATCATCAAGAATTATTCTTTCTTAGGAAAAATTCTATGGGCATAGTACCATTTTACACAATGGTGTGATCGTGCTTACTGCAGGGACGTTACATTAAGGATGAGTATAACTAATTGTATATATGAGGATGCCTGACATCATTTTTCCAAATCTGCTCAGATGGTTTGCTCTGAAATCTAAATTAGGCTCAGAAAAAAATCCCAAACTACCAAGGTCATTCCAATTAATTGCTTAAGGTTGTGAACATTCTTAATGAGGTTTCTTAAGTAAACCTAGTATCCTTGCACTTCATTGGTTAAACCTTTCCAGCTAGTTGGCATTATTGAATAATTCAGTTTCTGAACTAATGCTTTAACAATTTTGTTGCAAATGTTTGCCAAGATTTAAACTACATTAATAACTATTCATTAGATTATATTATACTCTCCACTACATTGAAACTGTATTTTATATTCAGTTTGTCTCCTTCAAGTGCATCTTAACTTTTGGTATTTTTTTTTCTGTTAATGATAACAAGACATATTGTGTCAGGTTGTTTCTTTTATCTTGTTTATCTGTGTACTTATTAGAAGCACATATTCACAATTGTTTTAAGATGTGTCAGCTAAAATAAGACTCCTGATTTATCTTTAGTTATTTCTAATATCTGAGGACAACATAACATACTTTAATTTCAGACAACTAAAACACATGTGAGTAAAATTCTACATCCAGAAACATGTGAAAGGTATTAAGATCCGTTAGGAAAAGTTAACACAGATTCCTTTCTGTATGTTCATCACTTTAGAGAATTTATATTTAATTAATTTTCTATTACTCTCTACCTGAATTAATATCTGTTGCCTCACAGGAAGCCAGTTAAAAGGTACTCAGTGTGTTGCAAATCTTCAACTTTGAAGAACTTCTGAACCTGGTTTACTTCCACCATAATATAAACATGGATGCAAAGGTTGCTTTGTCTCATGTCAATGACAGCCAATAAGGAGACATCAAGATTATGAATACATGGTAGATCACAAAAATAGAGAACCACAAGATTGAAGCTAGACACATGTTATTGGGGATTATACCATATATTGCTTCTGACAGCTTGGCCTGCTGTAGTAACCAGTGTTGGCAAAGCACCTATTCTTCCTTCTTGATTAATGGAAGAGCAATACTCATGAATATGTCATTGCTTTAAGGTACTGGATGGGACTTTATAGCCTATTGTGTTGTACCCAGCTCTGAATTTATACTTGGCAAATTGAGCTGAAAGTATGGATTACATACTTGCAGGGATAATGTATGCAATATTAATTGCACAGAAAGTGTTGGATAGATATTTAAATCATATTCAGTAATAATACATCTCTACTGAACAATTCATGTTCAACAAAAGGATTAAAGAAGATTTATATGAATGGAAAGAGAATTGGTAGGTCATATTGTGCCTTCATTTGTTCTTATGCAAGAGCCACAAAGTTAACAGTGCTGCATAGCCCTGGTGAAAAACAGAATTGTTTTTGACTTTTGCATTTAAATTTATTTGAAATTGCTGCAGGCAACACATATGCATATTTTCAGTTTGTGCTGCTTTATTGTTTAGAACAGATAGAAATGGTGTGTTTCAGCACATATCTACCATTTAAAAATATTTTAAAATGTACTTTAGTTTTTCTCTTCATGATGATAATTTACATTAGTAATAATGGAGCTGTGTATGCCTTCAAAAAAACAAAAACAGGCTACACTTGTAAAAAGTGGGTAAAAAGTACATTTAGACATCTAATGCTGACTTTTTATTACAAATATAAGTGTTTTATGCAAGCTTATAGGACCATTGTACATACCATCTCATGAATTATTACACATAATGAAAGAGATTTGTAACTTCAAAGATGAGACAAGCTTTACAGTCTACACTGTGTCTCAGTTCTTATGGATTACTTCAGGGATTTCAAATGAGCCAGTATTGATAAGGAATGAATTATCTGTAGCCCTATGTCTAGTGGAATAGCATTCAAGGACCACATGTAAGCCTCATTTGTAAAACAGTCTACAAATGCAACTGAAGATATGGTCCATGACACAAATTGTTTCTAGTCAATGGTGAGAAGTATTACAGGAAACGTAAGTATGGCTAGAATATGTGTTTTATTGAACACAGCATACCTGAGTTCTTATTTATAAATTCCCTTCAGCTATACTTATGTGCACTTTGACCTGATGCAATTATTTGGCTTGTTATTTGTAGGCATCCAAAAACAGCAGAGTAAAGGATTTGTCAGAAATTGCTCCCCTTTATTTGTGGCTGTTTTAAGCTTTGCTGGTACATAAAACCTTGTCTGCAGCTAAAAAGCACTTCCAAAGTGATTGTGCCAGAGAAAGGGAAAACCCCTCTGGGCTCAAAAGGAATATTCATGCTGCAGTATCTGCTAAGTATCTGTATCTTTCCACTGCAGTGAGCACCACACCATTATCCCACCACCACATATTTCTTGGGATGCTGAGGGAGGAGGGTCTGACCTATTCTGAGGTCAGGAGCAGCCTTCTGGCTGTGCCTGACTCAGGGCATGAGTTGGCCGTAGAAGCCATCCTCTCTCTGAAGGGAACAGCTGGAAGGGGAATGGAGCAACACAGCTTTATAATTTTTTTGAGATAAGATTCTGGTTTAATCTCCAAGCAGCAGATTGCTAACTCTACTATCAGAATCTCACTTTCGTAAAACAGAGTCTCAGTGGCCAAGAGCTGAGATTACTCCCAATGGAAAGATTTTGTCCAAAGCCCTTCTGAGCTTTCTTTCTGCCAGCAGGTATGGACCTGAGAAAACACCCATTTAAACAGTTGCACACCCCACTAAAGAAAAGAGCAGCTTCATGGGCAAATTTCAGCCTTAAAACCAATTTTGGAGAGCTAAGGCAGACTCAGCATTTACCCAGGGTAAATGGAAACAAGAAATGCAAGGATAGGTGCAGACTGAATTCTTCACAGGGTACGAACAAGGTTTCCCAATGGAAGCATGCTGGTCGATGCTTCCATGTCCAAGGGTGTGAGGGGCTGCATGGGGAAAGGCTGTCCTGACACCCTCTGCCAGGGCCGCCAAGGAAGTAGCCACAGAATTATAGAAACAAACATTTAGGTCGGAAAAGACCTCTAAGATCGTGTAGTCCAACCGTAGAGCCGCGGGCTGCCATGTACCCGCAATCAGCGGTGTGGATGGGGAGGGGATGCGGGGCAGGAACAGACTCGGCGCTCGGAGTGGGGTGAGCCCTGTCTGGGGAAGGGACCCCCGGCCGGCGGGGACTGCCCGCGCCCTGCGGCGACACTTACGCTGATCTTCGTGCCGTCGCTGTCCAGGTCCCGCTCGGGCAGGAGCTCCACCTGCAGGGAAAGGAGCCGCCGTGGGTCTCCGGCCCCCGCGCCCGCTCCCGCTCCCGCTCCCGCTCCCGCCCCGCCGCGCATCCCGTGGAGCGGCGCGCCGCGCCTGCCACCTGCGGGCTGCGCCGGGGACAGCCGGGGACAGCCAGGGGAACAGCCGGGGAACAGCCGAGGACAACAGGGGCCAGCCGACACAGGCGGCCGAGGGACGCGGACCCGCGCACCCTCCTCCCTCCCGCCTCGCGTGGGCGTCTTTTGACGAGCCCGGTGAGGAGACAGCAGCGGCCATAGGGAGGAGCGTCCCCGGATGGCAGTGCTAGTGGACATGGCTCTTCCTGTCCCTCTCAGAAGGATGAAATCACTCTGTTGACTGATCTTCGGGTTTTACTTCTTTAGGGGCATGGGTTCCCCCCCTACCTTCCCCGCCCCGTCCTGTGTGTGCCCTCCTGTGGCAGCTGCATAGGGAGTTAGGGATGCCAATTAGACTGTGCTTGCTGGAAATTGGAAGGCACGTGTAGGATCTTGCCACATGGGAAATATAAAATTCCCACAAGGAGTAGTTTGACAGCTGTTTTCCAAGGGAAAATGAAATAGAGAAAAACAACAATAAAATAAATAAATAAATAATATTTTTAAAGGGGGGGGGGGTGGTGTGGGGAAATATACTTTGGAAAACCTGTGTGGCTTTGTGAACAGCCCTAGCTACACTGTGGAAGGGACAGGCACCAAAGGCACCAACCCCTGAGGTGGTCATTTTTCTCTGCAGGTTCATGGTCTCTTATTCACAGTCAAAATAAAGTCTTTATGTAGATACAAAACCACTCTCTGATCCTTCCCTCTGCTCTTCCCTTCTTTCCTTTTCCCATTTCCTCCCCATCCTTTCATTAGCATTCTCCAGATGATTTTAGGAACCCATGGCAGAGGATCAGTACCTGAGTGCCTGTCACCTCAGCTCCAGCCTCTTGGTCCTCAGCTGCCCGCAGAAACCACCACTGAATTTCAAGGTACACCGAAGTAGAGCCACTTTGGAAAGCACAAGACATCTCCACATTCTGCCCTTCAGTGGCAGTGACATTTCGGGGAAACTCTGTGAATTTTGCTGTAAAACAAATGTATAGCATGTTGCTACCTTCTAATAGTTTATGGTTTGCTTCTTGTGGTCTGTTTTTTTATTGTTTCCTCCACCCACCTCCCTTTCTAAATTCTCTGTTTTCTTTTCTTATTCCCACTTTTTAAATCTTTTTCCACCCCGACTTTCCCCATACCTTATCTCCCCAGTTTTGTTTTTTTTTTCTCACACCCAAGTAAATTTTTCCTCCCTTATGCACAAATCCACCCTCTTTACACTTGCAATTCTGCTCATGGGAAATGCTAT
Source organism: Cinclus cinclus (assembly GCF_963662255.1). Lineage (NCBI taxonomy): Eukaryota > Metazoa > Chordata > Aves > Passeriformes > Cinclidae > Cinclus > Cinclus cinclus. The sequence goes on along the minus strand of NC_085046.1, from coordinate 84,723,321 downwards.
AGATCCCCCTGCTTGTTCCCATGAGTTGGTGAAGTTTCACATAATTAGGTCTGAATACCCTTGGGCAGAATGCAGTATTTCACCAGACTCACTGAGGGATTTTGTACAAAACCGCTTTAGGAGAGGGGGGAAAAATCAGACTGATTTATTATATTTTGTAGGGCTGAGCTGTAAACCTGTAAATTGTTAAGTGTTCCACAGCCAGCTGAAGCAGCTGTTGGCACAGGAACCTGTGGGTACTCTTCTGAGTGAGTGTTGCAATCTCTCGTGAAATGTCCTATTCAAAGGTTTTACCTGATTTAGTTACTCAGATTCTGAGAACCTCTGCTTGCATAGTCAGACCAAAAATCAATTCACCTGTTTCTCAGTCACAGTAGACACTTTCTAGAACTAACCTTCATATTTGTATCTCAGTCCTGCAGCACATAGGATCTGACCATTTCAGTTTACCACTGCGAAGTATAAAAGCTAATGCTGATAGACATTGCCCAATGACATCAGTAATTCTTTAAGTCCTAGTCTTTACTTCCTTCTCATCCTTCCTATCACTCACTTTAAAATTGTGCAACATAATGCATCATGATAGTCTAGTGAGGGAGACTGCAGACAAACAATCTAATAAATAAATGCTATGTTGCAAGAATAGGTAAATTTGGAAAGACTCTGTAGTGTTGCTTTCTTTTATGATTTGCTACAGATTGACTAAAGCATATTATGATCTGAAGGAAATGTGATGCAAAAGAAATATTGCTCATTGTCTCCTCCCCTCTTCCCCTCTCTTTATACAGTGTTCCTAGCCAACCTGGAATTGGTGGGATAATTTGGTAACCAGTGTTACTTCTCTTTCTCCTTACGTTTGCGCCTGGCAACAAATACTTTCAAAGCTGCTAGCTTTATATTCCACGGTGCCCCTTTCTCTGACCCCCACCAGCCAGCCACTCTAGTCACCGAGTTAAACTGTCAGAAGAGCCGTGCATTTTGTGTGTTCGGGGCTAGTAAGTTTGTTTTGGGATTTTTTTTTTTTTTTTTTTTTTTTTTTTCCCCCCCAGTTTGCTCCTTCTCTCCCCTCCTGGTCAGTACGCGTGAGCGGCGTGGGGACACGGAGGGGAATACTGCCGGCATCCCCCCGGTGGCACGGCCAAGCGCAAAGCCGCGGGGAGCTGCGGGCAGGGGAGGGCGAGCAGGGGGCAGGGGGCGGTGGGAGGGGGCGGTGGGAGGGGGCAGCAGCGCAGGACCCGGCGGGGGCAGCGGGCGGCGGGCGCGATCTGTCCATGGTGCTGACGGCGGCGCCGCAGCCTCGGGGTCCCGAGCACCCGGCTCCTGCAGCGCCGGGGCTGCTTGAAATGCAAGGCGAGCCTTTCGGCAGAGAGGGAGGGGGGAAGGCGACGGGGGTGGGGAGGTATTCAAAGAAGTCGATTTTGCCTTTTTATCAGGTTTTTTTTGTTTGTTTTTTTTTTTTTTTTTTGTTTTTTTCCTTTTTTTTTTTTTTTTTGTGTGTGGGGAGAGTGGTAGAAATGCACATAGCCACGGAATAGGAATGAAGGTCTGACTCTGAGGATTGCAGGATAATAAGAGAGGATAGGGAGCACAGCACAGAAAGAGACTGCAATATTTTAAGAGAAGCAGTAGGTTTAGCCAGCCTGTACTTGGTAAGAATGCAGTAATTATGCATGCATGGATAGGTGTTTACGGTATGCAAACATGCCTGTGTAACAACATGCACAACCCAAACACTTGCATGTCCATTCTCCAGCACACCTCCACTTCTGCAAGGTGTCTGATATTTCCCCCTTTGAATTTAAGTAAAGGAAGCCTTTTATATTTCTACTTTGGGAAAACTTCTCACTTCTTTTCCTATTTACAGACAATTTTTCCTGTCCAAACTAAATGCAAAACAGATGCTTGGTGTTCTTATCTCTTACACATTTTTGTTGCTTTCCTTCTTTTCCCCTGTCTTCCTTTCCTCTCAACCCCCCCCCCCCCCCCCCCCCCCAAATGCTGCTGTTCTCAGTCAATTTTAGCATAACGAACCAGACACACACATAGTTGACAATAAGTGATCTTACCTTGGGTAGAAAGTCCTTGTTGAATATACATAACTGAAAAGAAAATGAATCCAATATAAGCTAGAAAGATCCCCATCATTCCAAGATGAAGAAGTCACATCAGGATAAAAAAAAAATAGCCAAAGTTGTCCTCAAAAAAGAAAGAACTGATATATAAGTGTATGTATGTATTTCAAATATCTGAACAGAAAGAAATGTGCAATGTTACAAAAAGGCTCTGTATTGTAGCCCTAGCTGCGACACTGGCAGCATTCTGCTGCTCAGTGGAGTCTTTTTCTTTGACAAGAGCTAGTATTGCAATACAGTGTGGTTCAGATGAGCTGTCTCAGACGCTGTGTTGCTTGAAGTCCAGATACAGACTAAAAAAAAACACAAACCGTTGAAAAGTGGGTATCAGCTGCCTTCTGTGCCTTTTTTCAGCTACCTGGCAGCTTCGTCCAACGTCAGCTCTTGCTGCTCAGGATGGCGTGATGACTGCCCTCCCTACACACTGATCCAGCTTGAGAAGAGAGGAGTAGGGGAAAGAGAAGGAGGGGGGGTGCGAGGGGGGGGAGAGAAGTCTACAGTGCTTGTATTGCTACAACTTTTCCTTCTAATGGCTGCAATAATGCCTTTAACTCTTCCCTCCCCCTCCCCATACTCTACACCTCTACCTGTTCTAACTTCTACTGCCTCTGATGCTGGGGTAAATCTGTGCATTTTTTTGGTGGGGCTTTTTTTCATTTGTTTCTTTGGGGCTTTGGGGTTTTTTTCTGAGTAATGTACTGCTTATGACAGAGGGAGCTTTTATTCTACTGATGTAATCTTCGGTGTTTCATCCCAAAACACTCAGTGGCTAAGAGGGCAATGCAGTGGTTTGATTTTTGGTGAGTTAAGCTGTTTCTGTTTTCTCCTTCTTCTTTGCCTCTTACAGGATCTGAGGGGAAAATAGTAACTCAGTGATCCTGTCGCTCTTTCTATTGCCTGCTCCAAATGACTATGTTTCTAGCATCTTACATTAAAATTACTTTATTTTGTCTTCAAAGGCAGATAAAGAGCATGATACTTAGAGTGTGCTTAGGTTGCATTATACACATTTCTATAGAAAAATATTTAGCTAGATAAAAATGGGTTTTCATATCTTGCCGATTACTCACATTAATGTATATACTTATGTAGACAAGAGAAGGTGTTTATATTAAAGAATAAGTGAATCTTTTCTTCCTTCTTCCCTGTTTTCTGCCTATGTATATTAATAATGTTCAGATAAGAGACTAACCTTGACTGTGTTAGGTATTCAAAACACCCTGAAACACATCTGCACTGAGAGAAGTTCCCTGGCTGAAACTGCCCTGCTGCTTGCAGTAAGAAGCCATCTAGAAAGTGCTTGTTGCGCTAAGCAATCACCAAATACCTTCTGAAGGCTGAGAGAAAGGTTAAATAGAAACTGAAAAGAGCACCTGATAATCACTCAGACTGCTGATCACAAACTAAAAAAAGCTAAAAGATGGTACCAAATTAAGAGAATTTTATCTGCATAGGCAGTATGTTTTTCTGGAACAGGACAGGTTCTGTCATTCCTGGCAATGAGAGTGGAGCAATTGCACAATGGCACAAAATGCAACTTTCACCTTACTTACTGCACTAGCCAAATTATTGCATGCATGCAAGACATATGACACAGCTGCAGAGATCTCTTTCACAGAACTAATGATATGTGACCGAACAATCTTTTTGGTCTAAATTTTAGCTTTTTCTTTCTTTTTTTTTTTTTATAATTACATTATCTCCCACTTTTATTTATGAAAATAAGGGAGCCATTTCTCCATGGCAATAGCCTATTCCACTCATGTCGTAACTTAAGCCTAGCAACAACTTTGAGTAAAAAAATAATACAATAAATCAAATATAATTTAAATTATTAAAATGATCCCCCAAATGGGAAAACAATTGTGTTAGTTGAAAGATTTCCTATTAGCACAGAGATTTAATTACTTTAAAGGAGGTCATGATGGATATAGTCAAAACCAAAGAAAGCCTGTTAAACAAAAGAAAAGCACCAGTCTTTAAAGGTGGTAGACCTACATTACCTGAAATAGTCAAGGTTTGTCAGATATACAATGATTAAATAAATACTGTAGAGATCTTTACAGTTTTAGAGGGTGAATATTTCAATAATTTCTATAAAAGAAATCAGTTCCTTTTCAGATGGGTAGCCAAAATCCTAAGTCACTCCTGAAAATGAAGGCTGATTATAGGATTCACTTCAAACCCATGTACGTCATCAGTAATCAGATGAAATTACAAATTAGAGACATATTATCAGCAGCCGAGTTAAATGTAAATTAGACAGGAGGAAAAAGAATGTAAGCAGTATCACCTGGTTTAAAAGAAAAGCAGAAAACAAAACCAGACCACTTTTTTCTCTTTTATTTGCCTATTTAAATTCAAGACATTTGATAGGTGAATTTAATTTTATCAATTTGTAATTTAGAAGCAAGAATAATTCTCCAAAATATCTTGTAGTCAATGAAACTAATGAAATCTTAAATCCCAGAGAAGTACAAAATAATATATATATTTATTAAAATATCAGGACAGAGGATGTATTAGGAAATGGATTTAATGAAAAAAGTCCTATCACTTGGTTACATGTTCATTATTTTTATTTTATTCATGTCCTTCAACAAGCCATGTGATCCTATGAAATACTTCAAACAGAAAGCAGAAATAATCCACCTCACGTTATCAATGGGTGTGACTTTGATGGGTGTGACTTCTCCACAATCAACCATGCTGTATGAATCTGGGCAGTGAATTTGTGTTGTCACCTTGTGTGAAATCTCTGACTTTTATGCTGTAGAGAGAGTTTTAATGCAGTCTAACTTAAGTGAGAAGTATCGGCTGTGCTTTATGTCCCGAATGATATGATTCATGTGAGCTTCCTGATGCCTTTTTTCCTCCCTCTCAATCATTCTAAAAGATGAGACATCCCTGGACATCCACCCAGATCAGAAAAAAAAAAAAATGTTCATGCACAGCAGAATTACTTTTCAAACATGCTAATTATATGTAATAATGGAAGACCCATTTATGATGCCCTGGAGTTGAATTATGTAGATCTCTTCTGTATAATTTTATGACTTCCATACATGTTCCAGATCAAATGCTCCTTCAAAATCATGGATGGCTCCACATGTTTGTCACTCTGCCCAGTTTACGGATCCCAGGTCTATCCATCTGTTCTAACTTTTAAGGAAAGACGTGATTATGGGGGTGGTGATTCCAAGCTCAGTAAAGGTTAGAAATGGAAGTTATTTCTTGGCTAATAGCAATAAGGTTGGAGTGCTTTGGTCCCATAAGACATGGACTTGCCTTGTGGGAAATTGAACAGCTGATGTTTGAAACCATTACTCTGTTGCTATCAAACAAGCTAAATTAAAAATGAAAAAAAAAATATATTTTTTCATGTTGACTGTTTAAGTTTCAGCTTTTCTTTTTTCATCATTATTTCAAAGATTTATTTACAATTTCAAGGCAAGTTTTGTGTTGTCTGATTAAATTAGTGATTTTTAAAAGTTGAAATGGAGGCTAGTTCTCCTCACTGAGGATTGTGCTTTGGTTTTGTTAACCCAAGTGCTCATATGAGCCTTTCCCAGCATGTCACTGTTGTCTCTTTTCAACAGTATGTAATTATATATAAGAAATAAAACCATAACTAAGTAGTAATTATTTTGGTAATAAATTGGAAAGGAACTTGTTAACTATCAAACCTGAGAGTATCAGAGACTTCTTACATAATTACATATTTATTAATTTAAAGGAGATAACACACACATATAATTATTAGTACCCAAAACAATGAGACCCTTGCCTATGCTCAGAGAATTTGTGATCTTTAAAGAGAGAAAATCTAAACAACTTTTTATGTCTTAAGTTCCTTGGGGACAAGAATTTCTTACATTTTTGTATGATGTCACTGTGGGGTCCCCGAAATTTTAATACAATTAACTGCTACTTCATGGTGAAAGCAATATCATAACCTTACTCATGGTTGCTCAGAGAATAAATGTAGATTCCTTCAAAACTAATAGCTTTTGAGATAATTGTCAGTTTTAAGAACAGCTGCCAAATGTTTGTGAAAATATACATTTGGATTGTAATGTGTCTCTGCCTTTCAGGGTTTCAAGTGGTGGTTTTTACCTTTGGGTCTTCTCCACTTAATCAAAGGTATATCACCTATGTGAAACCAGCAGTGGAAAATGAAAGGATTATAAAATGTTAGAAATTAGTTCTGCTTTACTTTTAAGATCTTTTATTTTAAATATTCTTGCACTCTTCCTCTTCAGATCAGAAACACGATACTTTACAGAGGTATAATTTGTGTTTGAGCATTTCACTCTTGTGAAAATTCCTGCACATTTGGCTATTATAAAAAATGTGAATAAATATGGATTGCATATGCTCAATAGCTGCTTACAGCCCTTAGAAGTCTGTGTTCATTCATGGTGCCTAAATTCCTCAGAGACCTGAATGCTGACTTAGTGCATATATGTCATTTTCAGAGAGTGAACAGGCATGCAAAGGGACCAGTTGCAATTAGTGTCTGGAGAAACAGGAGAAAGATAAGAGAAAAGAAAGATTCTACAACAAAATGAGGCATCAATGAAAGGATTGACAGTTAAAGAATATAATAATGAAGTTTGTCCATTACCTTAATCCATTCCTTTCATTCCAGGAAATTATGATCTACTTCAAGTGACCCCCCCCCCCCCCCCCCCGTTTTTTTTACCTGGTTTCATATTTCACTCATTATACAAAGTTCTGCTAGTCTGCAGATGGATTCTTGCCTAGGCCTGGAAAGTAAAGGATGCTGTCATGTGTGGTACTTATGTTTTACATGCATTGGAAGAGAATGAATGCCTTCCTCTCAGGGCAGCTAAGTTCTGCCTAGAAGTAGGGTCTGTCTCAGACCATCAGAGTTCCTGAGGAACTCTCCACAGTCCCTCACATCAGATGTTTCACACAGGGTCAATAACAGTGTGCTGCTCATTTCTGAATGCCCACCTCAGGACACTGCTGGTTCAGATGTAGAAGCCCTCGGCAGTTGTAGTTAAAGTGAATGGATGCTGTGATTGAAGATGCAGATTATTATAAAATGTGACAAAATCCCACAGTCTGGACTCTCGAGTATCTCAGCACTGACTGTTGTCTATGTGTCTCTGCTGCCTGTTTTTAAAGTGGAATATATTACCTTGTCACTTCAGAGAGGTTTTGTTAAGATAAATTAACCTTCAGGAAGCTCTCAGAGCTTTGCATGATGAGCACCATAGGGAAGCCCAGAAGGGAATGAACAATTCTCTCTTCAGCTCAGTGTTTGAGTGGTGTGCATGGGTTAGGCCTAGGGACACACACTGAAAAATAAAAATAAGTAAAATGGTGAAGGCTTGCTGATTAATTTAATTCCATTTTTCATATAGCCATAATGAGATGGGGGAGGATCTAGAAAAAAATCCTTGTGTCACGGTACATTTAAAGACCACATGATTTCGAATATGAAGGGAGGGAGTTAATTCTTGCTTTACTGTCTCTTGAGTACTTGATTTGAAACTTTAAAAATGGTGTTTCAGTACAGCTTTTTATGTATAGTAGAACATTTTATAGCTCTCTCTCTACCATTTTCTCTCTCTACCATTAGGCAGCTGGGAGAAAAGCTCACAGAACCTTAAAATGAGACTTTGGGCATCAATCCAAATGCTTTTTCCTGTTTTTTCTTAGCTTTTATAAGAGAAAAGAAAAAAAAACCTGTTTTAAGCATAGTCTGTACCCTGGGTTTATGGAAATAATGTGAAACTGACCGTGTTGTGTAGAAAATCTTGATACTGTATTGCTCTTCTTATGAACCACCTCCTTTTTTTCAACTGTTTTTTTTTGTTTTTTTTTTTTTTGGCCTGGTTGGTTCATACCCAGAATAATGTAGAAGTAGGTTTGCGGTATGATACACCAATTTTGACTTAAAAATGTTTTTGAAACCTGGAGTTTCTAAGTTGCTTAGAATCATATGATCAGAACTTTTTAACAAACCAAACAAAAAAAAAATCCTTACATTCAGAAATGCTATGGTAGGATTTTATACTGCCTGAATTATGCATATTGACTGCAATTTAATCTTCACTGAGATTTCACTTTGATTTTCCCATTTTTAAGCTCTTGGTATCCCTGAGGATGTTGGTCCCAAACAAAATAGAAATTGGGGCTGTTTCTTGGCTGGAAGGCACATTGGAAAGCAGGACAGTAACTGAGCTATTTTATCCATAGTATTTAGAGCACGGTTGGTGAGGGGTGTGCTCACCATGTCCAAAAAACTGGGGAGGGCTGGAGACAACTATCAGGCTGACCAGATAGAAAACTTCATTCCCTTCTTTGAACAGTACTAAAGTAAACATTATGTCCATGAAAGAATTATATATTCTTTTGAGTACAGAGTTGGCTCCAAAATTACCCTGATTCCTTAAGACCTGTGTCTTGGTTTAGGTCAAATTTGTGAGGAAATTTACAAATTTAAAAATTTTTAAATTTGTAAAAAAAAATACAAGTTTACAACCATCATAAAGTCACTCTAGGACAACCTGTCAGTTTGACGAAGTAAAAAGTGTTCTCATAAGGCTCAAATAACATATTTAATTTTCTTAAAGGAGTCGCAAATGACAGTAACTAATTTTCTTAAAGGAGAAACAATTTACCAGGATAAATCCTGGTAAATTTATGTTTTTCACATTTTTAATTTCTCCTTTTTCTCCTGTCTTCACTGACACAGGCATGTTGGTTATAAGTGCACACTGAAAAAGCAGCAATGAATGCAGAATACATGTTACATTGTTTGGTTTTTTTTGTTTGTTAGTTTTTTTTTTTTTTTGGGTTGGTTGTTTAGTATTTGGTTTATTTTGGGGGGTTGTTTGCTTGTTTGTTTTTTGTTTTGCTTTTTTTGGGGTTGTTTTGGTAGTGGTGGTGGTTTTTTTTGCTGTTTTTTTTTTAATTCCAATTTTGAAGGATTACAATAAATCATGAAAGTAGTGAGCATCCTTAGGGAAAAAACTGTTTTCTTGCAAGACAAGTTCCTTATTTAGCACCTGAAAATACTTTTTCTCTTGTTTCATAGTATCTGTAATCTGGTTGTTTGGTTTTGGAACAAAATCTTAGTCAAATGAGTCTTTATGAACAATGCTGCTCTGTGGTAATTTTTGCTATGCTGTAGTTTTCAGCTGTCATTTTAGCTTTATGAACATCCACAAGTTGTACAAATTTAACCATATTACAGTCCTATGAATTTCTATCTACAGTAACTGTTGCATTTCAAAAAAATCCCAGTCAGTCCATATAAAGACTAAATTATGACATTGCTGTCTTCATTAAATTTTTAAGGAATTTTGTTTTGTGTTTTTAATCTATGCTGCGCCTAGCCCTCTTGTGGACAGTTCTTTAAGGAAGAAGAAAGCTGAGGATAGGAACAGATTACTGCAACTTTTCCCAGCAAGCTGGGAAACTGGAAACTGAGACAGTCATTGCAACTCCTAAACAAGACAGTCTGTGAAAAGAACCATTTGATCATTATCTGTCTGTGATCAGCTAGGACAAGATTGTTATTCCTGATTATTTATCCAGGAAAACATGAAGCATGTACAAATCTTTTCAGCAAAAGAATGCAATTCCTTTTAGCTATTTTCCAAATACCTTTATGCATTTTTTAAAAAATTTAAAAAACAACGAAGAAACAAAAGCATGCTTCATAAACCAATGTAGTGAAGTACCTTTAGTTTGAAAAGGGAGAGAGCTCTGATTTCATAAAACTGAAATATTTCATTATGCTGCTGATGAAAGGAAATATAAGAATTTCAAAACAAAATAGTCTGTTTGTGTTGACAGTGGGTATTTCATATCCCTTTGAGGTAAGCCAATGACAATGCAAAATGCTTACTATAATGCCTTTTCAACACATTGGAAAACTTCTGAGAGGAGATGATGAAACACACTGGCAAAGCTTCAGCTGTTTGCATACAAAATTATTCTTTTTTTCAGTAAATAAATTCACTTTTATCATTTCAAGTACAGGTATTTCCTTTGGTTTAAGTTTTATATAAATCAATAAACATCTACCGTAGCAGTTTCAGCCTTTGAAGGGAGTTTTCTTGAGAGGCAAAAAGGAAAAGTGTCAGCATTTGTCTCCAGGCATTATTTTTCTGCATTTGCCTGCCTATGAGACAATAGTTTTCAAGTAAATTTTATAACTGTGACGTCCTTCGTGATGCAGGACCAAGAAGCCAAGAGGGAACTGGAAGCTCCAGAGATCATTGCAAAATGGGAAAGTTTTTCTTCCAAAGGTAGCTGGTAAACAGAAACTTATCAATGACTAATTTGCATCTGAGCTTTAACAGAAAGAAACTGTCCGGTATTTGACATACTCACCTTAGAAAAAAAATCTAGTTTTTACCTGTTTACGTGTATATATGTGTATATATATATATATATATGTATGTATTTGCATAGTCTTCATTATCCAATGAATCAGTAAGAATTCATTCCACTGTTTTTTCATGCATCTACACTCTGTAAAGAAAATTACATCCTTGATGTGAAGTATCAGCAGTATGAGTGGCATAATTTGCCCCGTAGTATCCAACGTGGTACAAAAAGTCCATTGTACTAAGTAGGATCCATGGAACAGTAGTCCGCAGCCTAGAGAGAAGTGCCTCTTTCAATTATCATTAATTAGATATTCACTTTCTTTAACATTCAGAATTCTATTTAAAATGGCAAAAAGCCTGTAAGTTTGAATGTTTAAACCTATTTGGGGACATAGTTTAGTGGATTTAGCAGGACTGGATTAATGGTTGGACTTGATGGTCTTAAAGGCTTTTTCCAACCGTAATAATTTTATAATTAAATGATTCTACTTTAAAGACAAATATTCTTTAACAACTGAATGAACTTCTGATTGGCTAAGTACAAGTATTCATCATCTTCTGTACAGGAAAAGCCTTAAGGACTATTCATGATTCTGCATTTTGACAACACAATTATTAATTAGAAGCTTAAAGACAGAAGTGGATCTATGTTGAAGTGTGAATATGCTTGTGATTAAATGTTAGGATTTGTTGATTGGAAATGATTGACAGGTTACTTTGTTTTTCAGGATGATTTATCTGTAATATTAACTTGAGCTTTTGTTTTTTAGTTGGTTGGTTGGTTGGTTGGTTTCCTTTTTTTGTTTGTTTTTTGAGACGTTATGATTTAGAATTATGACTTGCAATATTGTGTAAGAAAATAAGCCACCAAATAAAGCAAAATGAACTTCATTTGGGCTAATCTATTAAAATAGCTTTCTTTCTATGCAAGATTCCTAATATCTCCTCATTTTCAGTTTGATGAAAAAGCTGATTTAACTAATAGGAAACATCTTTTTTACTTCAGTGGCCTAGTGCTCACAATTTCTCTGGATGATGTAGAAGGCTTGACTATATAAAAATTCCATTTGTCTTACTTACTTGGACATTGTCAATATGTTTCTTAAAATCAAACTTTTAAAAATTATTTGCAGAAAAAATGCACTACTTTTTAAAAATACCATTTCTGGTTTTGTTAGTAAAACTGTCAATGTTTAACACTTGTGTGGTCAGAAGGTTCTGTGGTTTTGTAAAATAATGAAAAAACTTTGGGGGTTTAAAAGGCTTCCTTAGAACTCTCATCCAACATTGGTTGGACTGGAGGTGTTTAAGGAAAGACTGGACATGTCACTTATTACTGCGGTTTAGTTGACTTGAAGGTGTTAGGTCTTAGATTGGATTCAAAGATTGTAGAGTTCTTTTCAAACCTAATTGATTCTGTAATTTTATTATTTAATTTAACTGGATCTAAAACTTCATATCTTTTTAATCACTCTCTATTTTTTTTTTATTTATTCTTAAGAGTTGCCATTCTTTAAGGTAAACACAATGTTAGGTATCTAAGAAATACCATTTGCAGATAAGTAGTTTTTCCAGTGCTTTATTTTTCACCTTGATTACTAGCTTGTCATTTTGACAGGGTAAGAAAAAAAAAAGACCTTAAATAAAACTTCTGAGTATCTGTACTTTGTTTTCTTTCATTTTTTCTCTTTTTTTTTCTTTTATTCCTATTCTTTTTTTGTATTTTTTTTTCTTTCCTGAATTTCTTTTGGAATAATGGGAATGTCTGGGATATGGGAAATTAAAAAAAAAAAAAAACACACACACTCACAAACCCTAACATTTTAGAGCAAGTGTGACTGTAAGTGCCCATCTTTGAAACCTTGTAAAGGATATAATTCAGAAAATGGGAGGAGGGATCTATGAGAGGAGACTGAATTCAGACACAGCATGCTGTGTAACCAAACAAAAGAGTGTTGCCTTTCCTTGTTTAATATTCCTAGCTGTAAGGTGGCACCACTTAGGATGTTGAAATGTAACACATGGTAGGGCATATAATTAAGCAAAGCCTGAAGAATAATTATGCTAGTAAAGCTCAACATAATGAGAAACCAGGGTTGGGGTTTTAATATCATATTATGACATTAAGTACAAAATAGAAATGTGAACCTAATGCATCTGTTGAAAATGTAAGAAAACTGCAGATGCAGGCATTTTAACAAAAAAAGACCATTCTTACCTCGTGTAGAATACTATCATTCCATATTCCATTTAGGTAAAATAAAATTTTATTTATTAAAGGCTTGATATAATTTCAGAAGAAAAACCTGAAAATATTAATTTATCTGAATGGAAACTGTCTCTGTCCCTCTGTTGAAGTATTTATATTTTTCTCGGTAGTTATACAAATAAAATGTCACAATTACCCTGAAAACTGCAATACCAGTTAAAGCCAAGTATCTGAGCTATTTAGAAGAAGCTATTGTAAACTGAATTTTTCAGCATGAGCCTGCTTATGAGGGACAGTTCTAGAATTGCCACAACAGCAGCTTTTTGCTGCCACTCCGGAAGATTACAAGAGAATTTAATTAATACAGCATTTGGAAGAGTGAAAAGATGTCTGTCCAAGATAATTCTCTAATTCTGGGACCTAGCTTGTGTTGCAGTGGGCTTTCCTCTGACTACGTGAGATGTATTTTAAAAAGAGAACCAAAAGGCATTTTGAACTTCATCCTTGTTTCTTCCATTGTACTCTAGGTAGAAGGGTTATGAAAGTAGCAACTCTTAAGTAATGTTTTACTGGCAGTACTGGGGTCTTTAACACTCCTCTGGAAAAGGAGAGCAACCCAGCCGCATATCCTAGAGGTGTGGACTGGTATTAATGGGTTTCCAGGTGTTGGCATAAGGTTGGCAGTTTCACGACAGAGCAGGTGATCCTAAATCTGTTTGAGAGTGCAGCTAGCTAACATGAGTTAGGATATCCTAAAGTGCCATTTAGACACAAGGCACATATGCTTAGGTAATAAATGAACTCATGAGATTTCCATGGTTCTGTCCATTCTTCCATAAAATAAATGTCCAAGAGAAAGGCATTAACTTTTATCTATACTAATATAATCACTTATAGGGATGTCAAAAACATAAGATGGAATATAGATACAGAAATCTATGAAAAATCAAACAAAATCCTTTTGGAAATTATATTTTCTGAGAATGATGTTGGTTCTCTCCACAAATGCATGATATTAAGCTTTGGTAACAGGGGAAAGCTTTGGGAAAATGATTCTTCTGTTACTGAGGTCAAGTGATTTTCCCTGATGTGTCTCTTAGATTAAAAAAAAAAAAAATTATTATTTTCCTCAGGAAGATTTTGGTAGGGTTTTGGAAGAATTTTTTTAAAATTTAAAAAGCTTTGCCTTCTGGTGCCAGGAGAAATGTCATATCATTCGTGTTTCACTATGAATTCAAGGGGTGTCTTGTGCTCCTAATAGTCTGATTCTATAATTTCAGAAGAAACTGAAGAAACAATTTCAAGTTGGAGAAAAAAATGAATTTTTATTTAACAGCTCTGTACAGGCTTCTTCAGAAACTCCCATCTACTCAATTGTTTTAATTGTTTTAATTGCTTCCAATTATATAAACAAGTAGTAAATATGTTTGGCAGTGGCTGGTTTGTATTATTACAAAGTAATGCTAAGAAAATCTTAATAATTGGCACAATACCTGAGGCAGGAAAAAAGTACTTTTTGCATCTAGGCACTCATCTGATTGAAGATAATTTAAAATAGAATTTTAATTAATTTAAAATTTTGCTTGGTAAACAAAAACTGGGATAAGGTGATCAGAGCACAAAATCACTTAGATTTCTACAAGTAAAAATATGTGTCACTTATTGTAGGAAAGAAGTTGGCTGACCCTGCTGTTCGTGTCTGACAACCTGACCCATAAACATTAGGAAGACGCTATCTGCCAAGAATGCTTAATTTACATTGCCTGTACAATTCCATATCTTTACAGCTGGTACAGGAGATGCCTAAAAGCTTTTTTATTCTTTCTTTCTTTCCTTTTTTTTTTTTTCCTTAATAGCAAGGCAAAAGTCTGCTTTCTCTCGAATCTGAAGTAGGACAGTGAGTCATTCTAGTTCTTTGTGCTGCAAAGTTGGAGGCATTGCAGAGGGCATGGCTCTGTACTATAAAACCAAAGGGAGTGTTTCAGGTGTAATTCTCCCCAGTGCTGGTGTAAGTACTGCCACGGCAGTCACACATAATGCACAGCACTGCTACACAAGTTGACCCCTGGGGAGCATTTAGTAAATTGTAAAGGACTGTGAAAGCACAAAATAAAGAAAGATGGACTTTTCTTCTGAACATGCTGGTCTCATTTCTGCAGGTACTGCAAAGAGCAATAAGGAAGTTAAAAGTTGCCCAGCAGCAACTACCCTTGCTTTAGAAGAAAGGATGGCTCCATCCTTGTCCTGGAAAACCACAAAGTGATGCTTGCAGAGAAGTGCCTTCCACCAGCAGCTCACAGGGAAGATACAGGGCAGAGAGCAGGGTGGCTTTAACACAGTGACTAGTGAGGGCTTTTGTGAAATAATACAGATTTTTTTGGTCTATCACTGATCAACAAATAAAATAAAGGGCTAGCCTCCACCCCGGTGCTATCCTTCCCTAAACTGATCTGAAATGCCCAGCAAATATTAGGAAACACCAACCAAGAGTGTGAATTTCCTTCCCCTCGTGAAGCATCTGAATGTCAAAATGAAATTTTATTGTGTTTTGACAAAACCCCACAGTCCAGCCAGCTGGTTAAACCCTATCAGGCATAAATTCAGAGAAGCTTAGCTCTGATCCTTGTTCTGGCATTGACTTTCCCTGCATTGGGAATTCTGCAGAGAATTAGAAGTCCTTTATGCAGATTTGAGTTAAGGATAATAAACCAGTCCAAAGAACTCTGGAATTTACAGATGAAACCTAATGTATTGGACTTAAGTCTAACTTGTCACTCATTAAAATGGCCCATTCGCTGTAGCACTGTGTCATTATTTTTTGTGCCAAGTTCCTCTGAGGGTGATGTTGTAATGTCAGGGACTAACTGAGGTTTTCTGGCATGGTATTGCCCTTCCTGGGAATGTCATATGTTAGAGGAATAACGTGAAAAAAATCTTAAGTGATATCCTCAAGCCTGTCAGCTTCAGTGAGCTGCTTTGGTTTGTATGTTGTAGAGTCTTAGTATTAAAAATGCACTGAGACAGAAAATTACCTGCAGAATTTAATTTTTTTTTTTTTAATCAGGGATTTTTTTTCTTCCAAACTTTGGAAGAATGAACAGGAAAATGGATGCCCCCCAGAAAAGCAAAACTGACCTTCCAGCTGTCAACTATAACTTGGTTTGGATTCACTTTGAATCTGGGGTGCAGGTGTGACTTCTGTTCCTGATGCTTTTCCATAGCTAGTTCTATAAATCTGTCACGGCTTTTCACAAAAAAATTCTTTGAAAATGTGGCTTTTTTACTTATTTTTATTTATTTATTCTTAGAGCAACAGCTATGTAAGAGCACTTTAAAGGCAAACAGCGGGAGCAAGTCCAGACACAAATGTAGCACACCAAGCCTTTTCTTATAATTCTTTCCACCCATCTCCCTCTGCCCCCCTCCCCACCACAAATAAAGGACTGAAGAAAGGAAGAAAAAGCTTACACAGCAACATTTGCATCCCTGCCTTTAGCTAGTCACATTTTCCTAGCTTGAGGTGATATGCATTATTGAAGAATGTCCAGCACTCTCAAGTGAATATGTGCCACTCAAATAAATAACTACGCGCTGTGCTCCTCTGTACTCTTGGGCAGTGTTTATAAAAACCCACGTACAGCCCAGTTTTCATTTTTCATCCTTACTTTCACTTTTCAGGGAACAAATTTTTAGCAAGTATGTCAGATATATAGAGGCTAATCAGAATGAAGTAACAGATTGTATTAATTGTTGAATCTGTACAGCAGGGCTGTGACAAAACAATATTCAAATGTGTCTGTTTGCTTTCAGCCATTGAAGTCCATGCATAAGTTAAAGATCTGTACAGCAGCTGGTACTATGAGACTTTGAATGTCTAACCTCAGGTATCTGGCTTAAAATATTGGATTTGCATTGCATAAAAGCATAGTCAATTATTATCTAGGAGTTAATTAACCAGTATAAATTAATTTAGTAACATCTTCCTTTTATTGCAGCCTGACACAAGGAATCTACAACAATATTTAGTAAATTACAACTTAAGCAATTCTCCATTAACTGCATAATTTCTCTCATAGATTCGGATTCTGTAAGTTGTCCCACTAAACATTTTTACTGCTTATAAGTTAGGATAATTATAGTGGACTGAACAGTGTCTGAAATTTTAAAACAAAGCTTTTGGGGGTGATGTATAATTGCTCTTCCTTTTTATGACTATCTGAAAAGGGTCAGACATTTATAATTTCCTGGAACTGTGATTCATTTAACTGATATCTGTATGGTTTTGGTGTATGGCTATTACTCCAATCTACTGGGGAGACATAATTGTTTCAAGGTTATATAGCAGAACCTTTCTAACCATATGAGTTGAATATTCCTAAGCTATTTGGAGCTTAGTGTTTTAGCAACTTCTGTGGATTCCATAAAAGATATTTAAGGTGAAGCTTTCAATGTTTCATCATATGGTGAAATGGTATCTAGTGTATCTGCAGATGAGACTTCAAAATTATTATTTTAAAAGAATTTTTCACACCTTTCATTGTTGTTTCAGAGACAAATTCACTCTTGCTTTAGAATTAAAATGCCAATGCAATTTCTGTGTGTAAATGTGTAGATTTATACAAGGGGAGCAAGTAGACAGAACTATTTGTACTGGGCATTCAGGTGCATTAAGCAAAACCAGCAAAGTTTTCTTGATGTCATCTGCTTTCAAGTCTATAATGATCCTTGAATATTTGTGAACACCTTGTATTTGTATCAGCTGGGAACTGTAAAAGATATTAATCAAGAGTTATTCCTGTAGACAATGTTTGTCAGAAAAACTCCTCCCTGTAACTGGAGTTGGGGTGCCAGAACAGTCTATACATTCAAACAGCTTGCCTGACACATTCACTGTTCTAGGCTAGACATGGCAATCACTATTTTGATTTTAAAACTTGAGTTAAAGCAGTCATCCTTTAATGTGCAGGATTCAGGATAATTTCTATTCTGACCCTAAAGGTTTCAAATGTTCTACTCCAGAAAGACAATGTGCTAAAACAGGTCTGTAGGCTATTATGATAAATACATTTAGGCTTCTTGCTGTAAGATATTGCACAGGAAACAAATATGTTTAGAAATTAATTAAGCAACTTTATTTCATGAATGTCCATTGGTGGCTGTTAAATGCAGTAGCCTGGATGCAACCTCTGCCTTAAAAAAAAATAAATAAAGGAGAAAAGGGTACGGGTGAAAGAAACCTTAAGCTTCTTATTTTTGCAAGGTAGAAAGATATGTCAGTCCATATTTCAATTGTTTCTTGCAGTTTTCTTCTAAGTAACCTCATTAACCATTGTTAGACACGACACTGAGTGACCTTTGGTCTGTTCCAGCTTAGGTCCTATTATGTACTTAATAACTTAATCTCTGTGTTCTTTGATACTGCAGGACCCAACTTCAGTCTCAGAGAGGGCAGACTGGAAATTTGGAATAAAATGCCTTGGAGCATGAGGGAGGCTACTTCCTCAGGGCCCCCTGCCTCTCTCCTACAGAAGCTGGAACTTGTACCATGCATGAGACAAAGCTACAAAGGTTTCCTCCTGATGGGGTCACTGAAAAGCTGATTTCTATTTCAGTCCCTGATACCGCTGCAAAATATTTGTCTGATGCTAGGCAAGCTGTTTAAAATACATTTTTAATAGTGCTGATTAATGACCTTTCCCATTTCTCTAAGACCTGCTTTTGATACTTGGTGGTAGGAGTTCCCCAAATGGCAAAGCATCTGGTGCTGATGGACTGATGTGGAGGCTGCAACCTTTGGGAGGTGAGATTTGAGCAGGGTGAGCAGGCAGAACACTCCAGTCTGAGTCAGCCCAGACAGTGACTTCCTCAAATCAGTGGTTCTTAATCTTGGTGCTTTAGCTACCCAGTGTAAAATGAGGATAATATTGCAGTCATACTTTATAGGCAGTTGTAAAACTAAAGGCATTGCCATTCATGAAATATAGTCATGGGCACCACAGAGAAGTCTAAACAAATGGCTTTAAAGGAGAGTTTGAATAATGCAGTGCAAACAAGACCTAAGGCCATACTTTACAGGAAAAGAAGATAAAAAAAAAAAATCAGCACCTCATTACTTTCCTGAATGTAATCCATCCTTTTACAGAGAAAGACTGAGGTCATGTGTAAGGATTGACCAAGTAATAAAAAACTCAACATTGAATTAACACTGCAGAGGTGACTGTTTCTGTATGTTTGTCATTTGCTTTTATTTTCTGGCACTTGGGGTGTTTTTAAGATGGCATATGTGTGGAATATGCCCACAAGCTAATATGAAAATGAGGTTAACTGTGCTCACAATTATTTTTATCCTGAAAAACTTAAGAAAAATTGCAACCACATTTTTTTTTCCTTGTTGATTCTCTCCAAAGACAAAATAATATTTTAATTGAGAACCAAGCTCCTAACAGCCCATTTTATCAACTACAAACTATGTGGTGACTTCTGCAGTTGGTAGAATCCCAGTCACCTGGTGTCACTAGCTATCTGTCAAAAATTTTTGATGGGTGCACTCTATTAATTTTGGAGTCACTAACAAAGTCAGGAGAATCTTCTGATGTTTTCTATACGTTGCTTGATATTTTCTATATAAACCCTTCTGTAGCTTCAGAATATACTTCAAAGGAGAAATTAGGACACCCATAGCAAAACAATCATGTCTTTTCATCCAAAGGATGGTGCCATACAAAAATGGATGCTTTGGGCAAGTGAATCAGAAACACAGAAAAAGAACTCAGAGAGAAAGGTGTGATGTAGCTTGTACATGGGATTTAGGATTAATTTTTCAGGTTGCTAGAAACTTTTTTAATATTTTTTTCCAAATTAAATTGTGTGCACACTTCCTGATTTTTTTCAAGTGTCTAACACATATTTGGACCCACAAGATTCTATATTGCTCCGAAACTGCCAATTAGGAGAGCAAGAATTGGGAATTTGATTTTTTTAAATTTGATGGACTTTTGGTCAAGCATGAGATAAAAAGTTTGCAGACATAAACCACTGAATTTCCCTCATGCATCACACTGCATATTGCTAATCCATAAAATGGTAGTAGAAAAGTCAGATGCCCACCAAAAAAAAAATGAAAAAGAAGAAATTAAAACCATTGAGTAATCATCAGCCATGTATTTTTCTGGTATTCATTATAAAAGCATATAGCGCCATCTAAATTTTGTAGGTGATTCTAGCTTTTGCTTCAGTGTCTTTTTTTCTTTTAATCTTCATGCTTTTTAAATCCTGATCCCCATTAAACCTTCCTAACATTTTAAAACAGAAATGAACAATCCTTTTTTTACATATATCCTTTGGGAGAGACTGATTCTTTTTGGAGGTGAGTGGTAGAGGTTATTGGATTTGCATGTGTGAAGAATTGACGGAAGAAAGCTCAGCTGAAAGAAATGAATTTTGTATTTAGTGTCAGTTGAAAGAAATGAATTTCATATTTAGCACTGAAAGCAATAAAAGGTCATTTCTCAGCCAAGCACCTGTGCAAATTCTGTGATCCATATTCACAAAACTTCCTCCTGGAGCACAGCAAGTTTATTGGTTCTAGTGAGAAAATATTTTTGCTGGGATCTTGCAATCATTGTGAGAACTGATATCTGGGAGATAGATCTTATCTCACAAAACCCTCCGAAGACCAGCAGATTTGCCTTAAACAGGGAACAGCCTGAATTCCAGATGCTGAAATTACATCTTCATGGAAGCAACTGATGCTGACTAAGAATACACATTTGGTTTCTTCCTAAAGTTTGCTGTCTATAGCCTTTTTCTTTGTGTTTTATTTCTTCTGAGCTTCAAATTTGACATGTAAGTTCTTGAGAGAGATTTGCTCAGTTTAAAATGAGCAATTGTATCTCTTTTCTGACTATAAAGAGAAAAGGAAGAGTCATCGCTTTATGTAGCTTTTAATCTAATCTCATTAATATCACAATTAGTGGTACTGGTTAGAAATGAAGTAACTAGAAGAAAAAAGTCCTTGGGTCTCAGCTGTGGATTGCATCAGTCCAAGAAAAACTTGCTGCCTTTTTTCATATTAAGGAGGCTTGGAAAACAAACCTTATACATATAACTTAAGGTTTTTTGGCTACAGTGGGCTGCTGATTTGTCATGGTTCCTGATAATGAAATATATCAAGGTTCTTTTAAGGTACAGAGGTACCAAGTTTCTAGATTTAATTCAAAATTAACAAAAGTCAGTGTGCAGTGCATCAGGGTCCCAGATTTGAGGAACCTACACAAAGATGTATTGATACTTGCATTGCACGGTGTTGCAATGCAACAGAGCTTCAGAAACAGCTGCAACAGATCCATATCCTTTATCTCTCTTTAGTTGACCATGGTGTTAACCATGCAGGAACAAAGAGGCAAGAGAAGTAAACAGACTTAACTCTAATAAATCTATCATGGCAGAGTGATTTTGCCTCAAAGAAGGAAGATTCTAAGAAGGAATTGCAAATTACATAGGTGGGTAGCCAAGTAGGTGGTTAGCTATTGAAATCATATGTGCCACTGCCTAAAAAAAAAAACAAAACAAAACTTCAGAAACTAATGTCATTAAGTACAAAGAAAAAGTGTCAGTCCTCTTGGTAAGGAAGGTTATACTTAAGAAATTTCCCCTGTGTATATTCATAGCAGTGTTGGTACTTCAGAAAAAGATAGTTGAAGTGATGGAGAGTAATGTTCGTATAAATTCACATCCCACATTTTAGGTTCATATAAATATCTATCTTGAAATCTCACGTTTACAAAATGCACACATTCCGTATTTCTCAGAGACAGACAACTGCCTTTTGTCATTGACTGGCAGAGGACTTGAGCTCCCCACTTTTATTCTTCTGAATAAGTCTGACATTCAAGACCAAAATCAGTGGGATAAATATTCTCTATTGTCTTGTAATGATTGCCTGATTGCTTTTTTTGGTTTTTTTTGTTTTTTTTTTTACTTTGATTTGTTTGAGGTTTATATGTGTGAGAGAAAGAGACAAAAGATTAATTTTTATAATTGCCTGCTGTTCAAATTAAACTAGGATTTTGCTCTTCCTCTCTTCTACATCATCATCAGTAATAAATATTCTTCAGCTGGAATTCATCTGTTAAATTTAATGGTGATATACGAGCCAGAGTGAAATCCCATGCAGTCTTTCAGAACTGTCTTGCTTTTGCAGTGCTAATATTACAACACCTTTGTTTTATTCAGTAAAATAAGCACATATACATCATGTATATGTGGGGAATAGATCTACTGGGTGGCAATATGGGGGTTTTATAACCATTTTTCAAGCTGTAACTGTGCTTTAAAGCTTTGAATGTGGTGACACTGCTAGTTTGACAGCATCACCACTTTAAACCTTTTAACATCACTACAGGGTATATTAACACACCCAGCTTTGCCCTCAAGAGGAGGATCACACTCAAACCCTGAGGTAATACAGTAAGTACTTCAACAAACATTGTCAGCAGCTAACCACCGACCCACCCTCTCTCTGGGGTAAGCATTTCTAGCCAGTGAACTTCACTTATCCTTAAGAAAGCAATTGATTATGAAGGAAGGAGAGTTCTAAGTACTATTGGTGCACTTGAAATTGTATTGAAAGTACTCTGAAAGTTCAGAAGCATACTATGATTCAGCATATTTTGTCATGACACTAATATGTAACACGATATGCTTTACCCTAATATTTTTAGCCTTAGACTTTCTTGATTGATTTTTCAGTGTTAAGAGTAGACATTTCTCCTGCCTGGCACAGGCATATTTTCATGTGTGTACTTATGTATGCTAGTCTTGTTAGTAACAATTTGCTTGGAAAAAAAAAAAAAAGAGCCTTGTATGCATTTGTGATTTAATTATGTTTTGAATATAATAATTGTCTGGAAAATGTCATTTCACTCAACATATTTTCAAGAATTCATCTAAAGACAGAAGCCATTTAAATTTCTGTTCAGTAAATATCTGTTTCATACTTGTATATGGATGAGACTCTAGGATTCACCTTCATAAGCTTTGCAAAAATGTGTTCTCATAATAATTAAAAAAAAATTGCTGGCAAAATAGTGTGAATTTTATCTCAGAGAGGACTAAATCTCCATGTATGCTTAAAATCACAGGATTTGCTTACAGGGTGCCAAGAATATATACTTTGGAACCAGTCCTATTACTAGAACTAAAGCACTGCTGGTGAAATAAGAACTGGGCATATGGTGATTATGCAGAGCTGTAGTGAAAAACCACAATGAGCACAACATTTTTGTGCTGCTACTACTGAAACTCTTCACAACTCTAAAAACAGCAAGAACCATCACCACTTTAGGGCAATATATCAGAGGAAATGAGGAATACTAACCAAAGTCTCAATAGTCTCTTACAGTGGAACATTGAATGTTGGTTGGCGACAACAATTTAATTATTTTCCTTTCCTGAATCAGAGAGAAAAACTAGGAGGATTCCTAAAGACTGCTAACTCCAGCAACTGCGTCCAAGGAGTATAGTGATGTGTTGTATGTAATTCAGTTTTTCCAGCTTATTCTGGACTGCTTCTCTACTCAGAAATGGCACTGTACAACCTTCTCAGGCAATTTATTCTGCTTCCCATCCTGTATTGTGACAAAAAATTGTGATTACATAAATACAAACATATATATATAAATATATTTTTATATTCTTAATATATAAATATATAAATAAATATATTTTTATATTAATATATAACTTCCTTTAATGAGCCCTGTTATGTTCTGTTCTGCGTCTGGTGGCATGAAGAAGGAATTTGCTCCATCCTCTCCATCAACAGAAAGTATCAGTGTACTGTGTCTACAGCTTCATGGCTTTTCACCCTGACTCATACACACCCAACATTTTTATCAGTGAGAGTTTGCTTAAAGCGTTGATCTGTACTTATTCGTACATGGGTCTTCTTTTTATTACTGGAAAGCTATGCTTTATAACTCCATATAAATGGTCTTTCTTTCTAACATGGCTGCAATACTGCCCAAGAAAATTCTTTGAAATTATATCCCCATAACTAATCTTTAGTTTTGCTTTAGAAGAATTTATAACCTTGTAGTTAGTGAAGTAAATATGATGCTGACATTGAAAATAACAGACCACATTAAGGTCACAGCACATGCTTTGGTGTTTGTGGGACAGTATTTGGACTTTGATGGGCCTTTCTGGAGTCATGTTTTAGTTTGTGTATCTGAAAACAATTCTCTAATGACTGATGGACTCTTATATCTTAAACCCTTGTACAACTCTATGGTGTATAAGAAACAAATATATATATACCTTTAATAGACATTTATGGACATATAACACAGAGACTGTAATAATAAACACTTACTCTGTGCAAAGGAGCTACCCATGATCCTGCGTAAAAATGCTGTGTAGAGACTTGGTAAGAGGGGCAGAGGAGGGTAGGTAGGTAAGACAGTACCAATAATTCTATGGTTATTTTTTAAGATTTAATCAGACTAACAATATAATTCTTGGTTTTGCTCCTTTTGCCTGAAGAAGATTTTGAGTCTAATTAACCAGTAAAAATAAACCACCCTCTGTAACTTGGTGCAACAAATTGATAATAAATACATATAAGGCTAGGTATTTCCAGCTTGTAGGAAGTTTGATTGTAGGCAGTTTCAAAACACACTTCTCACCAATATGTTTATATTAGTCTTTTATTAGTTAATGAAAAGCAAGGAACACTTATTGGTCACTTAAAGCAAGCTAGTGAAATTAAGAAAAAAGTCTTTTGCATGTGAAAAGTTTTTCAGTCAAAGATCTGAGCTACTATTTCAGAAGCACAAAATTGAAATTTAAAGATCAAATCACTGCAAGAATGCAATGCAATGTGTTTTGTGTTCATGTATATAAAGTATTTTATTTCATGGTTCATTATAAATCAAGGCTGTGCCCACACTTACTAATTGCAACATTCTCTTGTTGGTCCTGTTTGGAAAGGATGCTGATTGCTTTAACACACACAGGATACAGATTAATTTACTTCTTGAAGGGAGAGCTGAGTAGAATTACCAATTAACTTTTTGTAAATATTTAGTATATTACACATTCACTTTTAACTTTGAAATTGCTATTTGTTATTTGTCTTTGAGGCCTGAAAGCCTCCCTTACTGAAGTAAAAACATGACAGATGAGCAGTGTCACGCTCAATTGAATGATAATTTTTTGTGTGTTTTGTGAATGGGGAAACTATAAGACTGCTTCTTAGCTCTGCTGCTAAGGAGGCTGGAAAAAGGGGAGAGATAATGTTGGACTGGGTGATTGTTTCCCTTTGCTGTTGTATTATGTTGTACCTTGGAGCAAACCTTTTCTTAGTAAATATTCCCATAGAATTACAGTAAACACTCATACTTTGATTATAACATTTGATGATTTGACTTTATGAGACATGCTCATGTAAGAATTAATCAATTTCAGGAAATTTACAGGTAATTCCCAGGTTTACTTATGGGAACATGGTCTCCAAAGATTGTTGTGGTGTATATGGCAGATAAAGGCTCATTTTTTGCTGATTTTTTTGTTGCTACTTATCAAAATACTGAAGCAGTGTTATTACTTCAATCCCCGCAGCATGGTATTAGCTACTTCAAAGCCATACTCTTTTTGTTGTGCTGAATGTGCACTGAAGTAAAAGCTTCTGACACAACCTAAAAACAAAAGCTGGGCTAATTTTCATGTACTAAACACAATTAAACTCATCTCTAATTTCGGAAGACCTCAGTGTAAATGTTCTGTCAAAGCTACAAATTGAAAATCCCTTTAAAATCACTAGAAACAGAATATAATTGAAATATTTGCTTTAAGATGAATTGCATCTTTGACTCCATTGATCATGGACTGATTTTTATTGCTTCCAAAGGAAGCTTAAGGTGAGTAGTTCAGATATGGATTTCTGGTTGAATATTTCTACATTAATCAGAGAGCACAGTACACTCAAAATATTTTATTGGTAAAACAGAAACATACCTTACATGCAAAGCTACAAATTTATTTTTAGTGTCATTGAAATCTTAAAAACTTAATGAAACAAATGTTAGTACTGATCTAATTTGTTTATGGAAAACAAAAGAAAAAGAAAACAAAGAAACAGTCACAGGAAAAGTCTTAACAACAATAAATAAGTACAATACATTTCAAAAATTTATATGCACTTTTTCTAGTGCCTATTTCATTTCGTTGCTCTTACACTATGAAATCCTCTGAATCCTAAGGTGAGCACCTTAATTCTGACTGCAGGTGGAAGAAGGATTTAGTTAAAAGGATGTGACAGTGTCTCAAACTGTTCACCAGGAAGATAGCCATGATGCTAATTTTATGCATTTTTTTTCCCCAGGAAAAATGTGAAATCAATCCCAGTGGTGTCCTTCTCCTCACTATAGGGTCCACATGGGGCTAATTGGTAACATCCTTGTCTTCCTTGGTCTGCAAGTCCATGTCACACCGAAATTTCCTGTGTATAGTGTGGGATATGGTCAGTACTTGTTTGCTGTTCTCTTTGTTACCCTTAGGTTTGTTTTACTCAGCTCCCATGGTTGCATTTCTTTACCTGCCCCTTGGTGAGCTGTTTCTAAATCTGTAGTCTTCAATGTCAACCTCTCTCTCACCATCCCCTGCCTTCTTCTTCCTGCATTCTGTCCCTTGTCCTCTACTTCAAGGGTTCTGCTGTGTTTCTCTACATTGCATCATTATGTTGCAGTTTTGAATAATCTAGTTTTCATAGAATAGCTTTTTTTTTACTACTAGATATATAAAAAGAAATATGGTTATATGATAGAAAAGTAAGAAATAATATTGGACATATCCACCTGGTCATTGAAGAAATTTCTCTTGCAATTAAATATACAAAAACAAAGCTCCAGGAAGCAAAACCCAAATTTAGACGAAGCATGTCTGAGAGATCTCAGCTCTGAGGACTTTGACCATCAGTGGCCAGCTCACAGACATGGCAGAACTGCTTTCCTTGGCTACAGGATGCAAGACTTCCCAGAAATGCTTATAGAAGCGATAGCAGGAGGACCATGATCATTAGAAGAGACATTTGTCTACATAAGTCACTAGGATTTGTGACATTTAGAGTGATGAGGATGTCAAGATTCTATCTGGGATTTTCAGAAATGGATTTTCCTACTGTATAAACAGTATGAGTAGTTTGCAATGAGATGTTACACTATGAGAAACTGATGATGATTTCTATTATCTTCTCTAGTTGCTGAGATTCTCATAGCACAGGTTGAACATTGTTCAGCCACACTACCCTGCAAACAAGACACCACGACTACTGCCAACAGCTTGAATATGAAGGAACATCAAAAAGGAACCTGTAAAGGTGTGATGAAAAGATGTGAGACATGTGGAGGCCAAACTGATAAAGTTAAATATAAACCCAGTTGAAATCCTGAAAAATTCTTTAGCTAGTTTAAACATGGATCTACCCCATGTATGAATGAGAAAGAAAAATTACTCTGAGCTCTAAAGAGAAAGATAATACCTTATTCTGACAGGCAATTATAAAGTGAGTTTCAGTAAGTAATCATATTAAAAGGGGGAAAATGAGATTTTTTTCAAGAACCTTTTGCAACTAGAGTGATTCAATGAGATTGATTCAAAGGAGATTTCTGTTGAGAACCTTTTATTTTTTTTTCCCCAGACAATCTCCATGAGCAGGATTTTGTGGAAAAAGGAGTCCCAAATGACTGCAGAAGGGAAAGAATTAAAATGGACATTTATGGATGAAGAGATAGTGTAGTAAGGGGATAGCAAAAAACATTAAACTGCTGCAGCATGCACTGTCATTAAAAAGACACGAGACCCTTTTAGCATGTTCCTGACCTGCTCAGCAAGGATATTACATGGCAAGAGGTAATGCATTACAGCCAGCAGCTGAAGGAGGCTGACACACAGCAGCTGCTGCAGGATGCTGACAGCTGTGGGTGGGTCCACTGATCCATTGGAACAACATAAAGTTCAGAGAATGTTTGCCAAAATTTCATTCATAACCAATTAAAAAAAATCTCCTTGTGACACGCAATGGAAGGCTTTAGAAAATCATTACAAATATTAAGATTGGAAAGATTGGACTTTATACCATGGTAAATCAAATGCCTGGTAGTACATTTTGACTTTACAGAAAGAAAGCAACATGGAGCTTGAACTACTATGCTACCAGGGGCTACCCTGATGCTATTTAACCCTCTTATGTGTTCAAGGTGGTTGTTAGTGCTTTTGTAAGATATTGATGTAAGTATTTGTGGAGTAATGATTACGAGAAACTGGTGCAATTTAGAAATGTGTAGTGGTAAAAAAAGAAGCACAGAATTATGGTGGTGCTTCTACCAGCCACCTATGTAAGCAATTATAATGCCAAAAGCATCTGAAGCAATTTAAAGCCTCCAACTGAAGTTCTTACCTACTGTCTAGTTAGAACAACTACAGTAACATGAATGGGTTTCTTTGTCACATTTGGTATGATTTCTACCCCAAATGAAATCCAATTTGAGTCAGAAAGAGGTGATGCTCTTTTTAAAGCATGATGGATTTTTCTCCAGTATCTTCTTTTAAATTTAATCATCCCAGTTAATATTCATAAAAGAAATAAATGAATGACTAAACTGTACTTGTTAATAAAATAGAAGACAGCATAACACTTATCTATTCACTATACAGACCTGATACAGAAAATAAAGGCAATTTTACCAATCATCTTCCCCATTTTCATTAGATCTTCATATGTTATTATGAAGAATGTGCAATACTGACCAATTCTCTTAAAAGATGTTTTTTTCTAGAAAAAACATTTGTATTCAATCTTTCTGAATATGTTTATACATGAAAATAGTCAAATTCGCAAATCAATTAATGTCATGCACATTTCTTATATTAAGAATTATGTTAAGGGGTAATAAATGAACACATACAGGTTTAATGAATTTTGTTAAATCTCACTGCAATGGCTCAGTTACAGTTAAATCTGTGAACAGACATTATGTTAATGAAATCATTAGAGCTCTGTTCTTTGAAATGTAACTTGAAAAGCTGTTCCACAAAGCTCTTCACATTGTGAAAACAAGACAAAGCCTAAAAATATTCACCCTCAGACACAGAGGGCTGTGAAGGAGAGAATGCAAGAGGTAGATATCTGTTTATTTCTGAAAGTCCAGGCTCAGAATGGCATTAAGTGGCCAGCAAAAACATCTGGAATGGTTTCATCACAAAGTCCAAATGAAACATAAATACATTTTCAAATGTATTTATTTTCAAATGGGGATTTTTAATTTATTTTTTTCCAGTGTTTGATTCCCTTCCAAAATAAACTGGTGTTGATACCTTCCAGTCTGTCACCTAATTTATTCCATTTACTTTAAGAGTTTCATTATTAATTTAAAAAAAAATCTCTGTAACTCTGATATCTTTACAATACGGAGCATATAGTCCAACCTGCCACCTATGTGTACAAAAATCATGACTGATTGTCTTTAAAAAGACAGAAAGGTTCTACTCAGAAATGTGCGCTCAGTTTTAACATTTTGCCTCTACACTTCTGAATATTTGACTGTCATGCTCAATTCCTTCATTGGCAGTAGGACTAAAAAATTCCTGATTTTGTAGTCAGATGCACAAACAGAACTCTTTTCCATTAAAGTAAAGCAAAAATAACCTTGAGATTTCAAAACTGAACAAGAGTCACTTAATATTTGCACTGTTTCCTTCTCATTTGCTCACCAGCTTATGGTAAATGCCTGTCCTTATTTCTACTATTTGAGTCTTAAACAGCTTCTTCTTGCTGGTCATTCAAATCCAGCCAAGCGCCAGAATTTTTCTGTTGAAGGCTCGGAGAAGACATTGTGATGTATACTGTGGTTTCACTGAATGTACCATGGATGAGACTTGATTATTTCCCTTGAATTGAAAAAATGGGCAAAATATAAGAACACATTATGTATTGTGGTGGTGTTTACTTGTTGATGTAATTAACAATTGTAATTAATTATTTTTACAATTAATTATTGTTTTGTTTTTGAAGGAAAGCTGCAAAAGTCTGCACAAGAGACTTGTTTTACAGCTGTTTCTTTTTTTCACCCCCACCCCGCGTTGTCTCTTAAAAAAAGAAGGTGGGGATCATGACGAGTTGTTGTGAGACAGTTTGTTCCCTTGAAAGTCTGGAGGCAGTTCTTTATGACTTTGGAGAGCCACAGTATCAGAAATGTTTTCTTAATGATTCTTGTACAATGGACAGTCTCATCTTTGTCCATTACAAAGTCAATAAGCCAGTTTCACGCTACAACTTATCTTGACTTTCACTAAGTGAAATTGAAGTTCAATCAACCATTAAGATTTTTGATTGAAACCTTATTTACTAATCTTACTCAAACAGAATTTAGAGACCAAACAAATGCAAATACATGTTTATTAACTAAAGTACAGGAATTTTAGTATTCCAGTCTCTCTTAAGTCTCTCCTTCAGTTTTCCTCCATCAGCATCTGAAATGTAGGGAACTTATACACAGCTGCCATAGTCCTTCATTTCGGTTTCTCCAAAGCCAGAGGGAATCTGCAGCATTACAAAAGAGCCTGCATTTTGAGCTATGCCCGGTCTGTCCTTGCTCTTTGTTATGCTGCATAACAGAGTCTGGCCACCATGGGGGTACGCTGTATCTTGTGATTTAAAGTTGTCATCCAACAGGACAAACCAGGAGGAGATTCAGACTTGTAGAGGGATTGTATGACTACATCTAAGAACATTTCAATATTTCTTCCTAAGTTGTTGTTTGCCACAGCTTTTTTTTTTTCTTTTTTTTCTTTTTTTGTTTTCAGTATTAGGTATCCTAACGTCATCAAAATAAGTGAGGACTGCATTTCCTTCACAATTATGTAGAATAGGACCCACATTTTCCAGTTCAGATGAGGATTTAAGAAATCAGCTTTTTGCTTTCAGGTGTATTTTTTTACAGGTGGAAATGTGCAGGCTGAAAGTGTAGCGATATAAAATGCTATGTACAGATAACCAGGCCAAACTGTGATTCTTATGAGATTCAACAACCTCAGCTGTGCAGTTTCTTCACTCACTGTGGTTGCTACAGGTGAATAGCCAATGGCAAAATTTGACCCAGTAGTTCATTCACCCTTTCTGTAGATTCTACATCCTTGTCCCTAATGTATGTGTGCTTACCTCTCTTTTCCTGATGCCTCAGTACAGTACTACATTACAGCTGGGTACTCATAGAAGCATAGGATGGTGTGATGTTGGCAGCAGCACACTGTGTGCAACCAGCATAGCCGTGGTGAGTCACAGCAACAGTCAATCAATACCATAAATTATGGTTTTTAATCCATAATTTAAGCATTGTAACCATGCTGTCACATACTCTTCTGTTCTTCTGTCAGTGCTTATCTTGTGCTCCCAAATGCAAAAACTCTTCTCTGCTACAAAATTCATCGAAACTGATGAAAAACATACTGGTATCATTCACTGGATAGAAACTCAATAAAAATAAACCAGAAATAATATGCTTACCTTTTATTTCTTCCCCTGAACCCCTTCTGGAGTGGCACAAAAACTGCACAAGGAACCGAATTCTTTCAAATTTCTGTGTATATTTAAACTGTGATATCCTCTTTTGCTCTGCAGCACTGGACTGGAAAAGCAACATAACTTTGAGCATCTTCAACTGATATTTTTTCAAAACGGAGTGTAAAGTAAAGGACAGATAAGTGAAAAGCTGACATGGTACAAGGGCAGCTCTGAGCAGACATGCTGCTCATTGCTGTGAGAAGGATGCAATATATACTTCCTCTAAGTGTTCATTAGTATGCTTACAGAGCCATGTTTAAATGATTAGTTAACTTTCAGTACTGGTTAGCTAGTGCATGGTCAGTTCTAGTGCCTAAAGCACTTCTGATATTGATGAACTTACAGATATTCAACTTTTGGGGTCCCTTAGAGTAGCAAACCCGAGTTTTCAAAATTGTGAGTTTCCACTAGAAACAGGATTAATCACAGCAGCATTTTATTGCTGTGGTGTTTAGGCACCTCAGTTTAATTGAGCCATTGACCCACTTCTGATTTATGCAGAAACTGAAATCTGACTGTATTAAAGGTGTTTCTTCATTAATTACATCTGATAAATTTTTACTAGTTATTACCTGTAAAATTCAATTGTGGACTCAGTACTTGAGTGCTGAGATTTAGTTCTGAAATTTATTGAATTGTATTTTTAGATATGAAATTTTAATTGAAATTTAGATATGTTTAGTCCTTGATTGTTGCAATATGAGATATGTTTTATGAGAATTGGACACAGAATTAGTAGTTTGACTCCCATTTGAGAACACAAGCTACCAATTATTTCTTCATGAACTAAATTAACACAATAAAATAATCCTCAGTAAATACATGTCTCTCAGGCTGCTGCTTTGGCTCCTTAGGGTAAGGTCCTAGACTTGAAGTCAGAAACCCTGAGCTTAGCTCCTTTTCCTTTAGCAGTCACTATGATGATCATAAGTAAATGCCTCTTTCATTTTGTTTTAATGTTTGTTAAGTATAGCTAATGATCTTCACCCCTTTCAACAGAGTGAATTAATAAATATATGTGAGAGAGTCTACATTGTAGAGTAATGCAATTCTTTAATTTCAAACTAGTTATATATCCAAAGACCAACAATATCAACTGCCAAAGAGTTAAATGGGGAGGAAAAGATATTCTTCATTTCCTGGATCTTTTTACAAAGCATCTGTATATTATCATGTCCTGTTGAAGTCAAAGGCAAAATTCTCATGGGCTGTAAGGGACTTAGGATTTTTCTTATTGTTTCTAACATAACTGAAGTCCAAAGCCCTAGTGAAACTAGAGGAGAACCCTACAGCTACCCTTGGTTAAAGGAAAAAACAGGGAAAGGGGGAAAAAAGACAAAAGAACGACAAGCAAGGTGACATACTCAGAATGGACAAAAGGAGTGTGGCCCAAAGATCTTGCTCAGAAGATTAAGGCTGTGCACAATACAGCTATAAATTGCTAGAAGATAGGCTTTCTTGTGAGTTGTCTTGTACTTGCCACTTCTTACTGAGCTGGAAATACCCTAAGGACAGCCTTTCATCTGTTCAATCTGTTTTGTCATTTCTGTACCTGGGAGTCAGAGAGGGAAACGTACAGCAACAAAGCAACCATTACAGATTCACAGTAATAACAATAATAATAATATTAATAAAGAATTCTTGTGGAAAAGCTCTCTTTGGATGACCTGTTCACATTATGCTCTGTAACCCCCTAAAGAAATTGCAAATATTGTGGTACTGTATTCTATTGTTACTGAAATTTGTGTCTCAGAAAGTCTGATGCCATAGGAAAAGGTTGTTAGCTGTAGGCTTGCTCTTTATTATGGAATCTTTTCCCTTTAATTTAAATTTCCAAATTCTGCTCAAAAAAATGTTTCCAGGGTGCAGGCAATATAGATGTATTTTTTCTGTTTATATAGAGAAAAGATTAATACTTGGGTTGACGTGTATAATGCAGCCCTTCCAGCAAAGCACAATTACTAATGTACCTTTCCATCAGTCAATGAAAAGAAAAGATACAAAGACCAAGCATCAACCAGAAATGTGACAGGGACTGTGTATGCATTCTCTTCTGGACTATTGTCCAGGCCTTCAGGCAGCTCTTGTGAATGTGGAAGAGCAGTTGGGAACATAACCCCATATCTTGTCCCATACCAGGCAATGCACAACAATTGTTCTCAGGAAAGTGAATGGAAAAAAGAAGGTTATCACCCACATCTTACTTACAGCAGGGAAGGAACTTGAGAATGTAATATTTGCTGAAGCAATTTGAAAATTTTTGAGGAGAGTTGAAAATCCAAAGATATGAAGTCTCTGTCACCAGGCCAGCTACATCACCGGTCTGCATTTGGTTTGTCCTGATCTCTCATGAACAAGAGCTTAGAGGAGAGTCAATGGACTATTCTTAAGGTGTCTGTGAAGGATGCCTGAGTGTCTGTAGAGCTCAAATTAGCTGTTTCTAAGAGAATTATCTTTGTGCAGCTGGAACAGCTGCATTACTTGAAAGCTGAGTTAAAATTATGCAGCACATTTTAAAATATTCACGCCAAGTGACTTTGCACTACACACTCATGAAGGTACGTGGTTTATTGTAATTCAAAGAATTACAGTAACAATTTCCTAATCATTTGGCAAGGTAGTGCACTGTAACTGTGCATAGCATGTAAAGTAGGAATACCTAAATGATATTCTGCTTCTACTGTGTGTTGCTTCTTATTAAGAAGTAGTTTCATAAAGAACAAGCACATAATTTTAGATAATTTCTGACTCCTAAGAGCATTACAGACTTTTTAATTTGATCCACAAATAGGCAGATAATAAACAATATAATACCTCAGGTCCTAGAGACTAGAAAGGCGATACTTTGTCAACATGTGGAATCCAAACTCATCCATGAGATCTCAGACTTTTTCTTCAGACCAACTCATTCATTCCTGGACAGAATAATTTGACCCTGAGAATAATAGATAATAATAATAATAATAATAATAATAATAATAATAATAATAATGTTTATTTTTGTTTGCTTGGTTTTTGTTTTATTAATTTCAAATACTTTAATTTTTCTTTCCAACTGAGCTTTTCTACACAGATCATGCTTTTGTGCTGGCCAAAGAATAGTGTACAATTTTCTTGATTTTATACATGGTAGAAAAAGTAAGAGGCTGCAAAATATCTGTGTTACTAATACCATTGTATTGACTTTTTTGCAGTAAGAATTAGGAGTTGAGAGAAGCTAATGCTGTTTTTAGCCAAATGCTTAAGGATCCTAATTTAATACATGCTTTATTCTAACTTTTGTTTAATGAACAACAATTTAATGGTAGCAGGGCAAAAAATTAATTTTTAGTAAAATATACTGTATTATACAACAATTTACACAAATAAAGATCCCAGTTTTTAGACTGGAGAGTAACTTTCCATTCTCCTTTATAAGGATAGTTTTGAGTCAGAATCAGGGACGATCAGAAGTGAAGGGTTGGGATAGTCATAGTTCACCTTTTTCTCCGCCCCTGCCTCTTCTTGTCAAATTGCTCACCTTAGTACAGCAGGTTCACTTAACTCTTGACATTTTTTCACAGAAGAGAAAAAGTAGTTTTCTCAAGAAGGTCAGCTTCCTGAAGTAGTAACTCTTTTTATAGAAATACCAACTTTTGTGTCTTTCTTTGCATCATGTACAAGAGACAATGGGTGAAAGTTCCAACAAGCCCTATTTCACCGTACAGTGGTATAAATATATGTTTTCACAGGTCCCAAAAATAGAATTTCAGCATATTCTTTTTAAAGATTTGACTTGAAGTTCAATTTAGTAATGTTCATTTTCTTAAGATTTTTTTTTCACAGGAAACACATAAAGTAACTTAATCACATGGTAAATTTTTGTTTATCAAGTCTATTAAAAGTTTTCTTTGGTGGTGGTTAAGATCCAGACATCATCCTTGCTCTACTACAGATCCAAAAGATCTGCATTTTGGACTCTGCATTTTGGCTATGTTCTTCTAATTTTTGTGTTTAAATTGAAAACAAAATATACTTTCTTGCTTAAAATTACTAGTGTTCACAAAGGTACTTTTAACTCTCTATCCACTATTAAGCACATGCATAATTCCTGCTTAAATCCTACTTGAATCAGTCTGCTGAGGTAAGCATGCCTTGCTGGGGAAGGATAGAAATACGCAATGGTCAAATTAAGGATAAGTACAAGTGATCAAGAGATTTGTGGCAAACAGTTTTCAGTCTACCAAATTTTCTTTTTTCTTTTCCCAAGGAGCCCAAATTCAAGTAGCTGGAAGAATTTTTCATCACTGTTTTCTCTGAGTTGCTCCCAATGGTATTAGCCATTTGGGCATCGCTTAACGCAGTGTATCTTAAATACATTCTATCTCTGTAAGCATTTAAGTTTGCCAAAGTTCTTCCCAATAAATAGATTTGAATCTGATATTCAACTATTAATTTTGGAATTTTAAATGTACTTAAAAATAATTCTCCTATACTAATACTAAAAATAGTCAATTTGTGATTCAGGATGGAGGCTCTAAATCTTTGTTGTTGCTCAAAAGCAATGCAGTTCTATTGACAACTATCAATAATTCACATAGTTGGGTCAGGAACTGTGGTTGCAAAGGGCACTGAATTATGGATCTTTATTTTTCAACCAACAATAAAATTTTTCAAACTGTTGGCTACATGAGTCCAGAGAAGGATGTTTAATCATTTTTGCACTGGTGGGTTTATGGGTGAAGGGCACGACTGCACTGTTAAACTTCCACAGCATAGGAAAATCTTTATTGACTCCCATAGCCTGTGCAAATTTTGATATCTTGAGTTCTCAAGAATAGGGTCATTCAGAAGAAAACAGAAAATTAGATGCCTCATGAAGGAACAATATGATACTACAAAGACAGAAGATGCAAGGAGGAGGGCTATTATTTGTGAATAATGATTACTGGAGTAGAAATTAAACAATGGAAAGAGCTATTCTCACCTCTCATCTACCAAGGCCTTAACTGCACAGATGAGCATATCTGGAAAGCACTCACTTCTGGCAAACACCTCTCGATATTAAACGATGTGGAAAATTTTGGTCCTTCCTACAGTTGAATTCTCAGAGACTCTGCATGAAGAAAACCAGAATAAAAAAAAGAGAATTATTTCAAAATGTGTATTGGAAAAAGAGTACTTAGAGACAAGGTGAGAAATCATATGGGCGCATGACAGAGGATGATTGGAGACCTGCAGTTTGATTCTCAGGAAACAAACAAAAAAAAGTATTCCGCAGACATTTACTAAAATCTGTGAAGTTTTCTGTGGGATAAAAAATTGGTAGACAACTACTGAGCATGTATCTTTGTGCTAGTGAGTTATTGCTACAGAGACAAAAATTTGCTGCAAGTAAGCAGATCTTTTCAGCAAAGTCTCAGAACTTTACAGATACTAGTCTATCTGTGACATTGGTCTTAAGTATTGGTAGATTTGGTGATTCTACCAGGTTGATTGTTTGCTGGTGACATTGATCTACTCTAAGTCATGTTTCCCCATAGGCTGTGCAAGAACACTGGAGAGAATGTCTTTATTCAGACAGTATTCCTTCCCTTGGATCCCTTGGTGTGAACAGAAATCTACAGTGTACCTGGTCCTTTTTGGATCTGCAATGCAATTCTGTCATCCTACGTAACACTTAAATGTCAAAGGTTGGGTTTTTTTTCATAGATACTGACATGAAATTGACTGGCGCATCTTGAAATATTTTGTTAACGAGATTGACAAAAAATGCCAATAAATTAATAGCATTAATGATTAGGAAGAGCAGATTGCTTTTATAAGTTAGCAGTTATTTTGCAAAACATGGCAAATAAAACATGGTCATTTTCATGACCACTTTCAGAGAAAAACAAATCCATTTGGAAAGCCTGGAGTGGATGCATAAGGAAGTGTGTGTCACATGAACATATGTGTAATTGTGCATACTCACCAACCACTTCAAGGAAATACATACACATGGATAGTTGAAGTAATTTCACACACACTTGTACAGATCAGGTGGAAGAGGTGAGATTAGCCCTTTTCTACTTTGCAGGTTGTAGAGTGTTTCAAGAACCAGAGCTGCTGCCTGCATAATTTAGACAGGCCAGGTTGCAGTGCTGTTGCAGATGCTTTTCCTGTGTTTCCTGTGGGTAGTCCTGCAACCTGCAGCTGTCAAAGGTATTTGGAGCAGCCACAGAGTTGCATGCCATCATTTCCCACTTCATAAAGTGGACTGGAGCTTACATGGAAGGATCTTCAGTTTGGCTGTCTCTGGCTGGCATGTGGGTTTTTATAGAGCTAGAAAAATATGTGTGAATTTGAAAGTGTGTCTGTAAGCAGATGAGTAGGTTGGGATTTTCTTGTCCTACAGTTCATTCCAACCTTCCATATTTTATAACAAACCCTTCCCATGGCATCAAGGATTTATTCGGTTGCAGAGGATCACTGTAGTTGTTTTCATTCCCAATGTGGTGATGTAAAATTCACTAGCAGTCTTGAGCAGCCTTGCTGGCTAAATAACACCACTTCTTACATGGGTCCCAGGACAGGAGGTGTGAGATGCGGGGCCACTTGCCAGGAG
Source organism: Cinclus cinclus (assembly GCF_963662255.1). Taxonomy (NCBI): domain Eukaryota; kingdom Metazoa; phylum Chordata; class Aves; order Passeriformes; family Cinclidae; genus Cinclus; species Cinclus cinclus. The sequence continues at coordinate 84,685,400 of NC_085046.1, read as the reverse complement.
GAGCTCCTATGCAGAGTCAGTGTGCAAAGATTGCTCTCCCTACCAGAACAAATGCATCCCATCACTTCTATGGAGTAGGAAATAGGTAATTCTGATAACTTAATTGAAAAATATGTGATGTATTTTTTCCTCCTCACATTTCCTAATCAAAGTCCTCTGCCATTAATTTTTCAGTATCAAAAAGAAATGTACTCATTTTTCCTTTACTTGTGTTCAGTTTCTAAAAACAAAAATGAACATTAACTTATATAATTCTATCAAAGTAAATTATTTTATACCTATCTTTTCACAGAAAGCAAAATAAAGTTTTGTTCAGTTGCATTACTTTGTATGCTTTTACTTTTCCTGGTCTCATAGTCTAAATACTGTTAGGGAAAAGTCTAGAAGCACTTCAAAATCAAGAAAGCAGTAAAATTCTGTGTGATAAATTATATATTTGGGACACAGATGTGGAAAATAGATATTCATGGGTTCTTTTCTGTCAGAAAATTGTTTATGTGTGGGTATGTAAGCACATTTCTGGTATTTATGCCATTAATAATTTGCAATCAATGACAATGTGTACACATTTATTTGGATAATCATCTCTAGGTTATTAATTTTCTCTCAAGCTAGAGTCTGAAATGCTCTGAGGAGCCTCAGCCTGCAAGTTACCCTGAAATTCTATAGGATGTGAGAATCTAACTGGTTTAGGCATCACTGAAAGTGCATCTGACAAAGATGTAAATTTGCATTAACATAAAGTGTAGGTAAAAAAGAAATTCCAGTGTCAGTGAATGAAAGATGTTATGTCACTTTAGGGCAGTTGTGTGGTGGAGAAAAACCTATGCAAAGGAGCAATATGCAATGTAACCACAATCACTATACTATTTTATTAAGGAGAAAAAAATCACAGCTATGACATCTGAAGAAGACCACAAAGACCCTTTCCTGAAAACAGTAATGAGAGCAGGTTATGTTACTGCTAAGTCCCACATTCTCATTACAAGCTTTTTAATGATAAAGGATTAATTTTCTGCCATTTTCCATTCTCATTACTACTCAGTCAAGGGAATGAGATATCAGGAGTTTAATGTCTAATTTATATTCAATGAATCTTAGTAGTGAGCTGCACTCTTTTGACCTTTTCAATATTTTATACTTTGATTGGGTGGTCACTAGATTCCTGCATTGTTTATAGCCTTATTATAGTAAGTCATAGAAGAAAAAGCGACTGTCGACCCAATCAAAACAAAAGAGTAACAGAAAGGTCAATTTAATACCATACACAGGTATCAGGTCAAGAATATAAACAATATCAAACTCTGGAAATCTTTTCTCTGACAGAACTACATGAATTAAAATTAATCTTCAGTGCATGTGATCAACCTTGCAACCAGGAATGGGGAGTAGAAGAAAAGAGGTATATTCTGTAGTGACTGGGGTCACTTTTAGTTCCATTTTAAGCAATCAATTACACCTATGAACAGTAGGGTAAAGATTAACAAAATACTTTGCCACATTTTATGTTTGCTTGTCTTCACTTTACAAAGGTCAGTGGGTGCAGAAAGAGTAGGATGATGAACAGTCACGTCCATTCTAGTGCCAGTAATTAACAATTTTTGAAACACTCATTAAATATCTATGTGAAATATGTTAATATATTTTTGCAAGACTTGTCATGTAAAAATGAGACGATATAAAGGCCAGAAAGGAAATTTTAAATCTATGAAAAATTGAACAGTAATGTCATATTGTTGAAAAAAAAAAATCCACAAACAAAATTGCCAAACCAATATGATGTGTTTCAGTGCATCAGTTGAAATTACAAGCTACCAGAACTTTGGAATCCAACTTTCTCTGAAGTGTATACTTAAAAAATTCAAGAAATTAATATACTCCTTTAGTGTATTAGGTTTTTTCAGATTTTTTTCAGTCTAAAGATGAAAAAAAAGCCAACAAAAAAAGCAAAAACCAAATGAAAAACAAAACAAAACAAAAAAAAGACAAAATACCCACACAAAAAACCCCAATAAAACAACAACCAAAAACTGAAAAACCCCAACAAAACCTACACCCTGGAAAAAAACTGTATCTTGAAAATATAATATCTAATTAATCCCTTGATGATAGTGGATTGAGTGCAAATTTATGAATAAAAACTATATTTTGGTACAACTTAATTTGGAGTCTCTTGCAGAAGTCATAAAATTCAAAATTTTTGGTAATGAAACATTTAGGAAAGAAAGTGGTAGTTAAATAATAAATATACATTTTGTGTGTGTGTGTGTATGTGTGTGTGCGTGTGTGCAGCCTTCAATCTATTTGTTTTAATTAACAGAGCCTGTTTAAAGAGATTATATAATTACTTTTTTAAACCTGACTAAATAAATAACTTATGTTAAACAAATAGCACTTCCTTAGTGGAAAGAAATATAATTGATGTTCTGCAACCCTCAATATAATAAACATACTAATCATTCCTTAACTACTAATTCTCAAAACTCATGTTTCAACAGTCAGTAATAATTAATTTGCCATACCATACATGTCTTACTAAATATAAATTAAATTCCAGTTTGAGATCCATTGTTTGAAGCATTACTCAGAATGTCATTGCTGGACTCCCCCAAAAGAAACATTATTTAATACAGTTTGTGAGGCCAGAGGGAGAAATAACAGTTTGGGTAATGAGGACACTATCAGATCTGTGCCATTTTAACTGAAAGAAAAATTAGTCTATGAGATCCTTACAAGACAGATTAGAAAGAAGAAAATGACAAAAGTAATAATGTGAATGCTGAAAAGACTCTTCACCTTTAATGAGCCCAGGCAAATATATTTTAGTCTCAATCATATCAAACTGAAATGCAAGAATTAGAAGATATGTGCCTACCTTGGTAAAAGCAAACCAGAAATCATTGCTGCAGACTGTGGTGAAGTCACCATTCCAAATAATACATGATTATGTCTCTAGTTGATAAAGCCAGTGCAGCTTTAAGGGTCAGAAAATTGATTCAAATTCTAGAAAAGAGTTACTGTACAAGTATCAAGTAATAAACCAAAATATTTTGCGCTAAACATTGTGAAAGAATTTCAGATGGAGAGTATATAAGATGGAGCAGCTGCAAACAAAAACTTGTTATACAAGATCTGCTGTGATCTGCTAAAGCTTGTCAAGAAATTCCAGAGGAAGAGAGCTGACTTTCTTCTTTGCCTTGACATCATAGAAAGCTCTTATTATTAAGATGATGCTTTCATTAAGGTGATGCTTTCAATAGATTAGATGAGGTAACTTCATGATATAGTATTCATCATAAATTAAATGGAAACATTTTAATATGATCTTTTCATATGATTGCTACAGGTGAATATAGGAGCAAACTATTCTTGCTCTGAAATATCTTCTGTATTCAGAACATGACAACCACTACATGCTGGTTTTTGATTTTTTTCTCATAAAGTTATTTCTGTATTAGCAACAGCATTTCTCTGATGTGACCTCTTTGATTGAACAACATGTGGTTACTGTAAAAGAACAGATACCATTTGGTAATACATACATATTTTGGAACATTATTTTACTTGTCAAAGTATGCAGTAAAATGTGATAAATCAACAATTAATTATCTAGGGTAACTGGGAATATTCTGAAGGGAGATTACTCTATATGTGGTATTTATTCAGTCAATTAATCATTATATGCATGTTTCCTAGCCCAGGTGCATTGGCTTTATGCCTGGTTAACCACTTGGTTTGTCATGTTATACTTAGCAGTATCAATAATGTATGTAGACATATATAATGTATGCAGATATATATGTAGAAATATATAAATGCTAATAATATATGTAGAAATATGTAATCACTGGGTTTATACATAGTCATAAAATCAAAGAAACATTTAGCTTTAAAAAGACCTTTAAGATCATCAAGTCCACCTGTAGATAAATTTATGATTAAATCAATGTTGTATTTTATTAAAAAATAGTTATAACAGAAGCTGCTACATTAAAAAAATGAAGAAATAAAAACAAAAAAAAACAAGCAACAAAATTTCTTATTATTATGTTGACTCTCATGCTTGCGTTTTGCTAAGTTTTCTTCTTATATTTTCACTTCCCTCTGATGGTAATTGTAGTTAAATACTCTTTGGGGTTTGTAAGGCTGAGTCATACTCAACATGTTTCCAAAAGGTCTAAGCCGGCTAAGAATCTTCAGCCCCATTTTCATAAATTAATTAGGCATTTGAGTCAATAACCCTTAGGGTTTCAATAACAGATGAACCAATTTTATATTTATTAGCTCAGGTACTGGTAGCAATCTGGTTTTGGCACCACTGGGTTTATTGCATTCTGTATTAAGTCCAATGTTCCCTTGAGGATTTGAACTTACAAACACACTTCAGGTTTGGAACTTTGAAGCCCAACCTGGGCTTCTAAATCACTTGGGTGTCTTAATGAATTTTATTCTTTATCCTTAATCAAACTACTTTCTCTACTTTTTGCTTGTGGGTCATCAACAACACATTTTATATGGAGGCTTTCTGTTCATAGTGTCTTTCAGAACAACTATATAGCATCATGAGGTGAATACATCTGCTTCTACTTTCTGGAGGATATGTCTTGCCAAAGACTCTGGTGGGCTCTCCATGAAGATATTTGCTCCTCTATGCTCTCGTGCCATACTGTGAAAGTTAGGGAGACAGAGTAAACTCGTTCTTTTTCTCCCAGCTAGGTCCTTACCCTCTGGTGTCACTACACATTGTAAAGTGTTTTTTTAGCTTGTACGGAGGTCAAAGATAAAATGTTTTATTTGATCCAAAGTAATTCAGTATTCAATTGGTCTCTGTCCTGGTTTGAAAGACAGGTGTTTGCTAAGAAAAGCAGAAGCCTCCCTTTGGACTGAAAAATGTGATCCTTCCTTCCTACAGATTATTATGATTTTGAAATTAGGGGAGCTCTCAGGCAAAGATATGGGGGTAGGAATAACAGTTCTTTTCTAGTATATCTAACAAGACAAACAAGAACAACAACAGCTATGAAATTACCCACAAACAGAACAGTAACTCAGTCCCAGTGTTTTTTGGCTGCAGGCACCTTTTCCCTGAGCTGCAGTTCCCGGTGCTGGGGGCAGGCAGGTCCCGCAGAGCCGCAGGAGGGCTGGGGGTGATGGCAGAGCTGTCCCAGGGGGAGAGAGAGATGGAGAGAGAGCTCTCCGCTCACGGTGTGGGTTCCGCTGCTCAGCAGAGTGCTGGATGGTGGCAGGTTACAGTGAGAAGGCAGCAGGGCAGGGTCCCACAGCAGTGAGGATGGTTCCAGGTGCTGGGATGGCAGGGATGGGACAGATGGTGGTGATCGTCCTTCTCGTCTGAACTCTGCAGGGGAAATGGGACGAGCCAGAGCCTTCCATCTGCTCTTCTGGATGTTTGAATCTCGCAGAGTTTTCGTCTTCTCTCCCCTCCCCCTTGGCACCAGGGCCCAGTCAACAGGTATCTTAGCATGACAATGGGGAAAATTCCACAGAGGAAAAAGGGAAAGAACCAACCCCCAACAGTCTCCAGTGATCAGAAAGTAGTGTATGAAGTAGGAAGTAAAACGCATTCCTTTAGGTATTCCTCAGAAATATACACCTGTCATTGAACTGACTGATTTGAAGATTTCATTTTTGTTGCACATAAAATGACATTTATGTAATTTAATTTTATTTTACTTTTTGAGTAGATAGCTCATATTACAAGGAAAATGTAACACCAGAAGAAAGGACAGAACAACAGATTAAAGATTATCAGCTCTTTAAAGACTGAAAAACAAAGTTCTGATGATCTCTTAAAAGACGTAGTCTTTCTGCTATTACCAATTGACCCAACAGCGCACTCAGAAACACAGAATAGTCCAAGTTGGAAGGGACCCCAAGGATCATCAGTTGAACTTCTGGCCCTGCACAGCACCATCCCCAAGCGTCACACCGTATGCCTGTGACTATTATCCACATGCTTCCTGAACTCTGTCAGGTTGGTGCTATGACCAGTTCCCTGGGGAGCTTTTTCTACCCTCTGGGTGAAAAGCATTTTTCTAATATCCAACCCAACCCTCTCCTGATTCAATTTCAGGCCATTTCCTTAGGTCCTGTCACTGGTCACCAGAGACAGGAGATCAGTGTCTGGTCCTCCACTTCCCATTAGGAAGTTGCAGACTGTGATGAGGTCTGTCTTCAGGCTCTTCTTCAGGCTGAACAGACCAAGTGACCTCAGCTGCTTTTCATTCAGCTTCCCCTCAAGGCCCTTAAACATCCTCATGGATCTCCTTTGGATGAATTTAATACCTTTTTATATTGTGCCACCCAAAACTGCCCCCAGCACTGGAGGTGAGGCTGCCCCAGCTCAGAGCAGAGCAGGACAATCCCCTCCCTTGCCTGGCTGGTGATGCTGTGCCTGATGTCCCCCAGGACAGGGTTGGCTCTGCTGGCTGCCAGGGCACTGCTGGATCATGGTCAGCTTGCCATTGACCAGGAACCCCAGGTCCCTTTCTGTAGCACTGCTTGCCAGCCTCTACTTCCCCAGTGCGTACATTCATCAGGGTTGCTCCATCCCAGCAGCAGGATCCAGCACTTGTCCTTGTTAAACTTCATATTTGTTCTTGGTCTGTAGCTGAAGCAAAATTTCCATATGCTTTAAACAGCATGCTATCTCAGAAAGCTCTTAGCTCTGTAGCCCTATGTAAAACCCTGGTCTGCTTTCAATTACTGTTTTGTACAATGTCCTTTATATCTTTTATCTGCTTCATTTGAAACAGTCTTTAATGCAGGAAGAGAAATAAAAAACTTAAAACTTTACCCATGACCCCTAAGCTAGCCTTCACCCCACAAAAATAAAAACAAAAAATGCCCAAAAATTCTGCAATTGACCAATAAACAAAACAACAACAACAATAATAATAATAAAAAAAAAAAAGATAAAAAACCCAACTCCAGAATGGCAAGGATGAAATTCATTAGCAATAATGTTGGATTTTTTTCTTGCATCTCTACCTTCTTCTACTGGACTTTTTCCCATCCCTTCTGACAGCTCTGCTTTTCATAAACTTTATTTTCTGAAACAAACAGAATGAGTGAATTTCAGCTTTAAATTTTGCAAAATAAATTTCTCTATTTATATTTTTTTGAGAGCAACTCCAGAACATGAAGGGAAAAAAAAGCAGATAACAGAAATTTGATAATAAGCCATGCATTAAAAATTGAATTCTTCTTTTTCTCCAAAGTTTTCTTCAAAATTTTTGACTTTCTCATTTCTTGTACAATCAAATGTATTACTTTTTAACTCTTTTTGTTCGGTGTTCACCCTTTTTTTCTCCACTAATCTGTCCTGTCCATTTTAGCTTTAGAATAGCATGCTGACTTGCCAAGCCATGTGTCATTTGTCTCTGTCCGCTGTCATTTTCATCAACCTTTCAAAGTGGTTGACATCTTAAGTGGCAGGAGGTACATAAAAATATAGGTCTAGCAGGTACACCAGATGTTATCTTGTGTTAAGGAAAATGCATCTTCTTCATCTCAGTTCTGTTGAATCACATTGTTAGAACATTAATTTTAATGCAAGTTTCACCCTTCTATTCCATGATTCTAACTCCGTATCTTCTAAGTATTCCTATAAACTGCTCTTCTTCCTTGTCTTTAAGAAATTACTTGGCTGTACAACATGGTTGTGGTATTGTCTGCAATGTTTCATGGAAAGTTTTGTTCTAGAACTCCTCACTTCCAGTATTATCTTTGGAACACTGATTTCTAGTGTGTTATTCCTAGAAAGGTCTTGAAGGTCTTAAAGATGTCTTAAAGAGGTCTTAAAGACCTCTAAAGTTTTCTTGAAGTTTCTATGATGAATCAGCTTGTGATTCATATGGAAAAAAAATAGTCAAACTTGCAAAAACTGAATAGGTGATTATTTAATTCAGTGTTGTCTTTGAAACAAAACAGATACAGAAGCAGAGAAAGGATTACATCATCAAATGGTCACTGGGTTTAAAAAATATTTCCTTCAATTAGATATACTTTTAAAATCAGTTACATTTTACAGAAATTTAGATGGTATATTGCATCCACAGAAGTAACTCCTGGCACATTTTTCAGAGAACAGGGAATCTCAGGTGATTAGTGAGCAATTCTCTTGCAACTGGGTTTTGCAATGGCAGCAACAAGATAGTAAAGATTTGTCACAATGAAAATCATTCATTTGAGATTAGCATCGGTCCCTAAGTGTTGTGTGGTCTGAAAACACGCATGTCCAATCAATTATCTTCACACAAATGCAAAATTAAATTTATATAACCTATCTAGTCATTTCCATGTCCAGTAATAAATCTGGCTCTTTGATACTTCTGCAGATAATTAAACCTTCAGTGCTGTAAGGTTTTCTTTCTCTGTCTTCAGGTCCAATTCTTATATTGCAGTGCATGGAAAGTAACATTAGACATACTTCCCTTCTTTGGGAGCATCATCTCCTGTTCTCATGACCTTGACCCATCAGCTCTACAAATATGATGGTCTTTCATTAGGCTGCCAACAAGGAGGTATATGCTATTTGGAAAAATCAAGGAGACATATGCTATTTGGAAAACAAACACTAAACAGTAAAATTTCCCAAAGGACATGGATCTCATTTTTTGCCCATTTGTGGCATTTTGTCAAATAAACTTTCTTGGGAGTATGCTATGGTTGGTTCATGTAACATCTTCCTTACCCGAAAAAAATATTTGTCAAAGGTGAAAGTCTTCCAGGATTTATCTTTCTTTTTACCCAAATCAAAAACTATTCATCAATATAATATCATGTAATTTCCAGTGTCTGAATAATGTCCAGATTCACCATCACTGGAATAATAACTCTGAAAGAAAAAAAAGACAGGGAAGAAGCTGCTGCTTATTTTCAGAAGGACTGGGTAAAGAAGCAGAGAGCATTAGTGTAGAAACATAAGGACAATGAAGAGCTAGAAAAACATAGCAAGAAAAAAGCAGGAAGTAGAGGTGGGGTAAGAGGAAATTAAGTATTAGCTGTGCAAAGAGGTGAGGGATACATCCAGCAGAAAGTAAGTGTTTCATTGGCTCAGTTTAACTGCAGTTGGAAGCCTCTTGCCTCTTTAAGGAGTACAAAGTACCCTTGAGTATAAATTACATAAGGAGCTCCAGAGACCAGCTAGTCTGGAGCTGAAGGTGACTGTTCATCTGTTCTTTTTCATTTAAAAATGTGAATATGAGTATCCATTAAAAATTAGTGCAAATAAGCTAGTCATAACTTTATACTCGGGTCTCTTTGCAAAATTAAAGCTTACTTAATCCTAAATTTACTTAACCTTTGGATAAAGCATGACCAGCAGAAGACCATAATAACTGAGGGTATTAAAAGGCACACATGGAATCCAGTGGAAATGGTGCACATACACACATGTTGTACTCAAATACCATAACTGGCATTTGAATTTGACTGGAAGGAATATGAGAAGAGTCAGTACATTGCTCAGTAGTTCCCATCTCACTTGCATTCCTATAGATTTTACACTGGAAAAAAAGTCTCCTCAAAACAAACCAGACAGGCCCAACATAATTCAAACCAAATAGAAAACCTACTGGGATATGTTCATAGCAAAGCATTCTTGTGTTCAAAGAAAGATCACTGTCCAGTATAAGTTCCAGGAAAAGAGGTCTAAATGTTAGAGGAAAAAGATGTCATAGAATTTTGTGATGGCATATAGTTTTTCATCACAGGAACAGTGACTGATTGGCCAGAGACACTGGGAAAAGTAATGCTTTGATCTAAACATGAGAAAGGTTTTACTGGATCTGGATATTTTTGCAGCCTGTAATTCACACTATACCCCTTGCAGAAGTGTCTTCCTGCTTTTTACATGAGGCATCAGTCCTCCTTGCAGGAATCTTGGCTGCAGTTAACTAGCTGAGACAGCTGAGCAAGGAAGGCATTTAAGTGCTCTTTCTGACCCATTATTCTAAAGTAATTTAAATCAAGTATAACTTCATGTACACATTAGAGCAGCCATAAAGTTACCTTAAGCTGGAGGAACTGTGACATCTCAAGGACAAAGAGCATCATCTGTATCCGATTCTTACAGTACATTTGGCTGCCATGAAAAGATGACACAGCAATTGGTTGTGCATTGGGAAGCACCTTCTTCTAAACAACATTTAGGAACAGAGATCTTCATTTAACTTTACCCTGGAATAGATCAAGAGAAGGTCAGGATCATTTGAAACAATTTCCCATTGCTTCTTTTCTCTGATTACAAAATAGCAGATAAAATATCATCAAGATATGAATCTCATAAAATATAAATAATGTGTTAAGAATTATGTTCTCTGTTGTAGGTTTTGGTAGCTCTATGAAACTGTGATCGATTAATTGCATATATCTAAATGCTTTTGAAGAAACTACTGCAACTGGACACTGCTGACTTTTAAAACTATTGAAAACTGAATCTGGATCCAGATCTGGATCTGGATCTGGAGGTGTTTTAATCCTTTCATCATCCCACTGCTTCAGTCATAGCCTAGCAAGCTGACAAAATTTGCTCCAAAATGCCATTCACTAATGAGAAAACTTTAGCTGGCCTGTTTCTAAACCTTGAGGTGGTGACAAATAAGCTTTCCAAAACTACTGACAAGTATATAGATTATCCATTTGCATTACCTGTATCTTAAAAGCTCTGTCACCACGAATCAGGTCATCAAAATAATTTCCAGTTGCAAGGTGATGGCTCATTGGCAATATCTGGTTAACTTCACAGTCTGGTTTTCTGAAAGGTACAAGGCTTCTCAAGAGAATAAAATGCAGCATTCTTGGGGCAGAATAAATCAGTCAAATGATATAACACTTCTCTACTTTTGTATTCTAAGGAATACTGAATTAAGCTTCTATGCTCTCAAAATTGCAGTTTTCACAAAGACAGTTTGGAATCAGTAAATATCTAAATGCCAGAACCAGCTTATTCAAGTTTCCTTTTGGGTATTCACCTCAATATCATCCACGTTATGCATTTAGAAGTGAGCCTGATTGCTTCATTCTGAGCTGTTTCTTTTTTCTGTGCCTTCCCAGATTTTGACCTCTGCAATACTAGGAAGATGAAAAGCAATAGTTTTGTTCAATCAGAACTCAGATATCGTCTGATTTCAACCATAATGCTCCCCTTCATATCTGCTGGCAACATTTAGTAGAGATGGAAACGTGACAAAGAAACAATGGTTAATCATAATGAGTAATATTCCTCAACTCTTGTATAGACTGCTTTCTTATCCTTTCTTTAACTACTACTCATAGGAGCAAAGACAGATCATCTTAGTCACAGCAGGATTTTCACTGACCCCACAGTTTCAAGAGACCAAGGCAAGAAAAAACTGCAGTGATAGAAATGAGGTTCCAACAGGAATGAATGTACACCTTTACCTGGCTGTTGGATTTCCTGATGTTCTGGGTATCATTCCATCTCCCATGGTCTGTCCTACGAACGTTTTCTTCAAGCAAAAGAGGCATGAATAAGTGTGATTACACTCCCCTTTTACACCATAAATACTAGGGCCACTGGTAAAGGTATCACTCTTTGACTGGATAAGGAATAAAAAAAGAGCCAGTCAAGGATCAGAGTATGGAGGGTATAGGACAAAGCAGGACAGTGGTTGAACCCAGACTTCCAGTGAGGGAGCTTTAATGGCTCAGACAGATCTCAGCTGACTTGTAGCAGGTAGCTGACCAAAACTAACTCGTCTAACTTGGAAACACTGTATGACAGAAAAGACTTTTGCCAGGGTCTTAGATGATGTCTAATTGATTACTGGCTATTGGAGCAATTTGGAAGACTGCCTTTGCTGTGGATGTAACTGTAGCCTGTAAATCTATTTTGCCATGGCACTTCCTGTGGGCTCATTGCCCATTGTCAAGTTCATTTCTTCTCTGTCCCTTCAGATTTGAAGAGATCTTCAAGCTATATAAATTGTTCCTATATTTGCTATTACACAAACCTATAAATGTGGGCAGTTTCTCTTGTGTGAGAAGTGGTCAGACAATTGTGTTATGTGGGTATTATCATGAAATCTGATCTCTGATTATTTAAATAGAAGACTCCCTGGTTCTTTAACACTGAAGGTCTGGATAGCACTGCTTCACACTAAATTAAACTTAAAAGAGCTTTGGCCATTTTCAAAGCAGAATTAAAGACACCTTTCCTTTTCCTGGAGCTAGGCAGAGACAATATTCTGAATAATTAAAAATTGTTGATTCACTTTAGAATTGGAAACAATATTTATCTTTGAGAAGATAAAGCTCCATAAATGAAAACTGAGTAATAATTATTAGACATCCCATTTTTTTTGTAGACAAGCCTTTTAATATTTTTTTTCACATGTCTTCAGGGCAAATTTTCATTGATTTCTCAAAATATTTTATCAAAGGAAGATATCAAGTACAGGGAAAAAAATTAAAAAAAGGATAGAAAAATAATATGAGCCTGTTTTGAATGTGCCAAATAATAATTATATTGTTTAGTCCTCAAGATTAATGGAGAAAATTGAGCAAAGAAATTTTTTTTAAAAACTTAAGCTATGAAATGGTATACAAGACAAATGTACAAACAGGCAAAAAAATTTCATACTGATGTTATGCTACAGAGTAGTTTCTCTTTGGCACCCTTTTCAGCCACACTTCACAATGTCCTCTTGCATTTGAACACCTTCAGAAAAGTTTGGATTCTTTCAGAATTCAGGCTCATTAACAAAAACAAACAAACAAACAAAAAACAAACAAACAAACAAACAAACAAAGAAAAGAAACACCAAACCCAAACCAAACCAAAATAACCTACTACATAAGAGATATGGAAGTAAAATTAGGGTTTTCAAGTGGCACTATTAGAGAGTATTTTCATGCCAATTCAGGAAAACCTTTCCAAGGCAGCTGAGCAATATATTTGAAAACATCTAGGTCTGTAGGAATAAATAGCACCTGAGTATGTTACTGGAACCCAGAAGATGTGACCTGTCCTGCAGGAATGTTACCCAGCACATCAAGGGTTGATGCCAACATGGATGTCCAGACAATTCCTGAGAAAATTCTTAAGCACCCCCAGGGAGTCTGTGTGCTCTCTTCTGCATGGCACTATGCTTTACTAGCAGAGGGTCAGGCTACCCAGCCATACAGCTAATGATGGACCAGGTTTTTGAGGGTCTCTGTGATTTGCAGCAATGTTTTTCTTGGATATTAAAGCACTTCTACAAAACATGGATCAAAGTGTGTATTTTGATAAACTGCTGGAATATGATTCTTTCAACTTATAGTAATATAGGGTCTACCAATTTTTAATGTTGACAGAGAATGCTAAGCTGATTTTTTCTGGTAAAATTTGCTTCAGTCCCCATACTAGGACCAAAAAATATAGTTTATCTATATATTTTTCATGAGGGATGAGTGTTTCCTCAGCTGGTGTAGTTCAGCTGAACAAAATGTGTATCTTAGCTGAAATGAAGGTTTTAGGGACAACTTTCTCTCTCAGCTGGAAGTGAAAATTGGTATTGGCCATGGGTTGTTCCTGCTGTCAATGATAATGGGAAGCTTGATGGTAGATGACAGGAGCAATTTGTTAAGAGCTTCAGCTAACTCCTCTCACAGTTTAAAAATATCTAATGGGATTGGTTGCTAGATAAAGTGGCATTTCTGAAGAACAGATGGAACTGAAAAAATGGTGGCTCAATAAAGCATGCCAGAGGTGGGGCTAGGCTCATTTTGAGCCTCTGTTAATGACTGTGGGTGGGGATTGTTTCCCCAGTCTGGAATGGTTTATGGTGATGTGACATTTCTAAGAATACACAGTGAACCCTCCTTCCCCCTGTAAGGCCAAGGTTTCTGCAGGAACATGTCATCACATACAATATGATTGCTAATATGGTGGGAGGTGATATTATATAACAGTTTGCTGTTATATTCTTGCGTATTAGCAAAATACATTGAACTTTTTGAGAATGTTTATTTAGTTTTGAAGTGCTTTAAGAAATTGCTTGCTAATAACTAGGATAGTCGAGAAAGACTGACTTCAATCTTTCATGAGGGCCAAAATAAGATTTTAAATCTGTTCTTTTTAATAGGAGCCAAGAGCAAGATGCTGGAGTATATTGCATCCCAAATAAGAGATTAGCAAGTACCCCAGCAGAATCAACAAGTTATTGGGTAGTAGTTTGAATCTCCCCTATCTATTACTCATAAACATTAGTAAATGATAATCAGCTCTCTGGCTTTGTGCTAAAGTGAACTCAAAGCTTCCAAAGGATTACTCTAGCTCAGGGTTGTAGCCATTAGGAAAAGAATGGAAATGAAAAGCAATAAAAATGGTCTGAGGTTGTGTAAGTTAAATCTGTTAAATCTTCCCATCAAAATACTAAGGCAAATGAGGTAGAGATGATCTTAAGAGCAGATCACAAATAGAATAAGTGATCAAGCAATTTAATTAAAAAATTAAGTATGAGATTTGTAGAGATCATTGCTATTAGAAATTCAATTTTATGAATTATAAATAACCTTTGTCTTTGTGAGAGATTTTATTTTCATGTAGACATTTTGGAAAGTGTCCTCTTGCAGTAAGTCCAGGGTATTCACATGTGACTCCTGAAGTGCTTAATGAAAGCAAGCTACCACTTGCCTCCTGATTTTGTAAAATATCTGAATTTTAACTGCTTTTCTGGGTTTTTTAAAATTATCCTAAATAAAGCAAAAAGAGTTGCTTTTGTAAAAGTGTCATAAATGCTTTTTTTCCCTATTTCTTTTCTTTGATTCTAGCACTTTTTTTTTATTTGTTGGAATGTACAATAATGTAATGAATAGCCCTTTCTTTTACATTAGTTCAAATTATTCTGGTTCTCCTTCCTTCACCTCTATTTTTTTTTGCCTCATATTTATTTTGCAAATATGCCAAATATTTAGGAATCAGCCAATGGAGAGGAGAGGAGAGGAGAGGAGAGGAGAGGAGAGGAGAGGAGAGGAGAGGAGAGGAGAGGAGAGGAGAGGAGAGGAGAGGAGAGGAGAGGAGAGGAGAGGAGAGGAGAGGAGAGGAGAGGAGAGGAGAATATTTCAGTTTGAAGGATCCCACAATGATCATCTAAGTCAGGGTTGATCAAACACTAAAGCATGTTATTAAGGGCACTGTCCCACTTGAACACCCCCTGGTTTGGGGCCCACTTACCTAGGTAGCCTGTTCCCATGCTTGACCACACTCTTGTGGTAGCCTCACAGTTCAGGCTAAAGTTGAAAGAAGCAGGCTCTCACAATCTGTTTCTGTTGTGGTCTGTTGCACAACACTAAGACATCTAACATGGCATCTTATAAATGCTGGTGGAGATGCTCATGGGATTAAAAGATGTGAAGAAATGCCTATTTGCCTTATGCCTTCAGAACAATACCACCATATTAGCCAGAGATCTTTCTTTTGTAGGGTAACAGAGATTCTCATGGTATAGGTTTACCCTTGATCATGAAACAGTTTTGTGTATTACCCTGCCTTAGCTTCTGCAGTCCCATAGAAATCATACTGTGATTAATGCATTTTGCCCATCAGACAATTTACCTCTCTATCCTGATGCACTTTGACTTACTGATCTGTATGACCTTTGTGTTAAGGAACAGGTATGATATCTATGTCATTTAAGCACCCGAAATTTTTAACGCTTAACATCTTCATTCTTGAAATTATGTTTTACAATTTTTAATGTGATTTTGAATGTCAAAGTGTTGAGTTAAACTATTCCTGGTTAATACTGTACCACTTCTCTACATATGTCTTTTCCTTAGCTGGTCTGGTTACCTATACACTGGAATACTTAATTTTCGTCATCTTCTATCTATTAATTCTTGCTCTCAATTTCTTCATGACCTAACAATGTCTTTCCTTCCATGTGAAAGGGGAGAAAAATTGAGAAATGAAGGCCGATTGTAACTTTGCTTTTGGTTGCTATTGTAATATTTGTTAGTAATACTTCAATACCCATTCTGAATAACAATTCTTATGAAGAATTATACTGTTTGCCCATTTTGGGATTCTATTGAGATATCAGTAAAATAATATTTCAGTGCAGATCATGTGATGTTTGAAAGACATATAAATGAAATTCTGGAAATAAAAAAACTCACCAGGTAATTATCATGATTCTCTCCTCTTTCCCTCTTGAACAAAAATGCAAATTAAAAATATGTGCAACCCTGATACAGCAGTGCAACTTAATAAAGAAAACCTTTTGAAATCAACTCACAGTCTTTGTGGATACTGCAGAATCAGGCTGACAATTAGTAAAGGATTGTACTATAAAAGCAGACAGCAGCTTCTTCATGGAAAATGGAATATACAAGAACTTGTTAAAACTCTATCACTGCAAATTGAAAACCTGATATACCTCAAAGGCACAGAAGTGTAAGATTTTTAATGGTGAGATTAATAAGATAAAATTATTGATTACATAGATTAAAATTAAATAAGAGAAATAATTTCTGTATTGCTTAGGAGCTCTCAACTTGGAGATTTTTTTTGGAGCAGATGTCGGTTTTGAACAGAAAAAACAAATAGAAACCTCAAAGTCACTTAAAAACTACCTTATAAAAAAGAAGCAATTTAGGAAACGCATGTTATGGTTTGGTCCTCTTTGTTCACAGATACTGAAGTTTCATAGACTCACAGAATCACAAAATGGCCTGGGTTGTAAGGGATTTTAAAGGCTTTTAAGTTCCAGCTTCATCTCCATGAGTAGGGATACTTTTCACTACAGTGCATTGCTCAAAGCCCATCCAACCTGGTCCTGAAGATTTCCAGAGTATTTACAGCATTCCTGAACAGCATCTTATTTTCAGTCAAAAAAAGTGAAATTTCTAATGGTGAAATATTATTTCTTGACATCTCTTGCCATTTTGTGTCAGCACAATGAGATTATAAGAAAAACCTGTGGATGATGTCATCCTGAAATTGTCTGCTTTTTTTTTTCCACAAGCAGTTTTATGTTAAACTTGCTGTGTACCACATCACCTTCACATCCAATTTTCCTGTTGTCCTCCATTTTAGTGTATAATATTGGTTTTATAGAATTGTTTCTGAATACAAAATGGAATATCTTCTTTTGCCCATTAAAAATTTGTTCAAAGTTCATTTATGAGAGTCCCCCGCATTTTCTTATTTTCAGAAGAGTTTGAAATGTTCATTTCTTAATGAACTGTTCATTTTTTACTGAATAATTCATATTATTACCTTTCCCCCAAAGCTACATATATGGGGGCTTTAAAGTTCTAGAAATGCTTTTGATAGCTCATTTCTACCATGTCTAGAATATATAAAATGAAATTACAATCCTTCATTTTATTGTCTCCACACCAAACTTTATGTCTATGACTTGAATTTAATTCTCAGATTCGTTGGTTTTGGAGGTTCTGGTTGCTTGGTTGGTTTAAATGTTTTGGGTGGTTTTATTGGGGTTTTTTGTTGTTTTCTTGTTTGTTTGTTTGCTTTTTTGTTTGATTGGTTCTTTCTGTAGCACAGTCTGCATTTAAAATTCTGGTACAAAATTTTGATTCTGAAGTGTGTGAGAAAGCTTTATAGTTCTAACTAATCTTCTTGCTGCTAATTATTGTTACATATTAAATGTGTCAGGGATCATGAAAGAGCATTTGGGCTGTCTAAGGCTTGTGGGAAAAACAAACATTTCTGATGTCAGTAGAGCTTCTATAGGTTTATGCCAAATGAAGATTGGTTAAGAAAGTGATACTTTTGATTGAAAACTTTACTTGGACTAAACTTTATTGTCTATATCCTTCACTTTATAGGCACCCACATCACTGTGTGCTGTTCACAGATTTTTCTTTTGTTTTC
The DNA here is from genome assembly GCF_963662255.1 of Cinclus cinclus. Lineage (NCBI taxonomy): Eukaryota > Metazoa > Chordata > Aves > Passeriformes > Cinclidae > Cinclus > Cinclus cinclus. The sequence continues at coordinate 84,667,534 of NC_085046.1, read as the reverse complement.
TATAAATTTTCTTATATCCTCTTTTATATGATTGGTAGTATTGAAGGTCCTTGAGATTGCAGAATCACATGAACAATCATCTACTTATGAAATTTAGCAGAGGATAAAAGCTTAAGTGGAAATATGATTTTTATAAGTAATTAGTTTGCTATTTTTCCTATGAAGGATTTATTTCCTGTGTTAATATGTTATCTCTTTAGGCTTGTACATAAAATACATTGTGAACAGAATAACTGGTTTTCTTGTATATAATAATTAGAAACATTTTTTTGTTATTTATTTCTATTAATTCTGCATAGGTTCACGAGTACCAATGACAGCACATGTAAAAGGAAAGTGTATGCCATGAACTGGTGCATTGCTCAGGATTCACTTGAAATCTAATTTGATAATTGCACATTAGATCCAGGAACAATTAAGAGGTAAAACTTCAAGATAGAATTTTGAGAGTGACTGCTTATAGCAAAATGCACATTAAGTAAAGCAGTTCAACTCTGGTTTTGAAGGGGAACTCCTTGTAAACCTGCCTATGAGAGCAGAAAACTATAATATTGATCCTTTAATATTCTGCCTGACTGCACCAGCAGTTTACATTGCTTATGTGTCTTTCATATAACCATTGCAAAATACGGATTAGATTGAAAAGCTAAACTGATCCCTGTGTTATACATGAAACTGATAAATATGTAGGTACAGACATTTCCTACTCTTGGGCTATTTTCAGATGGTTATGGTTTTGTAAAACCCCAATGTCTTGTGAGGGCTTGACCATACAGGCTGCATATCTTAGGAGGAAAATTTTTGTAGTCATTTTTCTATCATACTCCATACTCTATCCCAGTAATGGTTTCTGATGCCTGCATGCTATATTGAAATCTGAATAGATACAAATCACCTTTGATGTTTATGGTTGAATAGCTCACTGTAGGTCATTGCTGGTGAAAATTGCTTATAGTTTTCATAGTTGAATTTGCACTCTAAGTACCTTGAAAATGTTTTGACTTATTGCTTTTTATGATTCGAGAAATATTAAAATCTATGATTATAATCGAGAATCTACAAAAAGCTTTTTCTGCTTTCTGTACTGTCACACTGGCAAGGAGGTAGGGTGCATAGGAGGAGACACAGCAGGGAAGGGTGACCCCAACAGACTAAACTGAAGTTCTAGACCATCATGCTCAGCTTCCCAAGTCACCTTTTCCACATGGTGTGGTGCTGCTGTCCTGGAGATGGCTGAACAACTGCCTGCCCATGGAAAACAATGAAGTAATTCCTTGTTTTGATTTGTTTGTGTGCGCAGGTTTTCCCTTCCCTATTAAACTGTTTATACCTCAAACCACAAAATTTCTAGCTTTTACCCTTCCAATTGTCTCTCTGATCTTCCTGAATGGGGGGGTGGGGGGTGGGGATGGTGAGCAAGATGCTGGGTGAGGCTTGGTTGCTGACTGGGGTAAAACAGCAACTTTTGGTTTTGGTTGTTTTGGGGCTTTGTCACTCTTAGGTGCTAGGTGCTGTTTGTGATCTTAAGTGGGATGCTATTGCTGCTTGTAAAAGAATGTCTTATTTTTTTGGTTGTTACTCATTTTGTATATGTTCTGTGAGCTGTTTGACTTCCACAAACAGGACAGAGCCCCATTATAAAACTGAATATCTCTAAGGTGTTTCCTATTCCAACTTTCACATACTGATACCATACACACCTTGAAAAGAGATTGCTTATGTGGTTAGAATATGCCTGCTGGCTACAATAATTTCCAACGTAAGGTAGAATTGATATCAGAAATCTTACCTCTAAGAACTCCATACTCTTCCAGTATCTAAGAGATATGAAGTACCTGAAGCTTTAGAAAAAAGCTGCAGGAGTATTTTTGGAATAACAGCACTATTACTGCTAATCCTACCACTGCTACTACTATTACTACTACCAGAATTTTCTGTTCCTTGACCTCTAAATTGTGCATTTTCTCTGTTAATCTGAGCTATTACTGAAGGAAAAGGACCGTGTAAGTAATTAAGCTTATTACTCAGAATGTAGACTATGTCATAAACAGAAGATATAATTCTGTCTGGACATATTTTCAATGTTAATGCACTGTAAAGAGGCTGTAAAATTAGTTTATTTTGTACCTCAAGTCACCTTTGCAAATGGCGGAGTTCTTATCAACCATACATATATTGTTTTGTCATGGTCTTTTGAATAAATGAGTCATCACTGAACAGAAAGTTTGCTTCCTTTTCTTTATTTTAAACCCTGAAAACTCCCCACACTCACAAAACTAAACGGCTTAAAATAATGAATAATGAAGTCATGTGCATGTGATCCAAATCCATAATTTCTTGGTTTTCTTGTTAGAAAATCAGAATATATTTATGAGAATACAAATGGCTGGATGTTTATGTAAAATCCACGTACATTCTCAGCAGACTCAGTAACTTAAAGTAACAGAGCAATGTCTTACTGTCATGCACAAGGAGAAAAAAAAATCACATAGAAGACTGCTTTGTAGGACCTATAAAACAAATTACGATTATATTTTGGGTAATGAATGTGCATTTGCTTCTGAATTGTCACAACTTGAGCTAAAATAATCTCTAGATACGGAAAAAAATCCTAATTTATTCTGATCAATGTAATTTACAACAACTTCAATCCTGTGGTTTTGATGTGACTCAGAATAAAACATCTGCAATAAGCAAATATAAACTAGTAAAAACTAGTAGAGGTACACATTTTTCAGCTGTTAATTAATTTACTTTATTTGAAGAAAAAATTTTACTGGGTTTTCTGAAAATAGAACAATCTCCTCTTATGGATGCCTAATCCAGGGTCTAGAAATATTAAGAACTACTGGTGGGGCTGAAAGGCTTAGATGTGCAAAGGAATAGGCAAAAGCTTACTGGACTTGTGACACAGAGAGTTATTATTCACAGATGGCTTAAAAAGTCAGAGCAGAAGAAACAGAACATTTAGAGAAGAGTGGATAGCATGGTGAGCAGTGAAATGCAGTAGAAAAATATATGTTCCAGGTGGACAAGTAGAAGTGGACAACACAGTATTTTCAGGGCTGCATTAAATTGTGTGTGTGTTAGTAGGCATGATAGCCTCTCTTCAGAATTATGGCTATGTCTATAATGGCTGGCATTCACTGTGAGAAAGAGCAGAGTCTCACTGAAAATTGAAGGCTAATAGTCTCTTAAAATCTGATGTTGAAAGTCAGTATTCAAATTTGATGGCCCTAATTTTCCTTTTATTTACACCATTTTTATGATTATTTAACTCCATTCACTTCAATAAAGCAGTTGTGCCTGATTTACAGGGACTGTGTGAGAAGTGCTGCCAAAGGGTCTTGTATAATCTGTTCATAAAAATTCCCACTATCAAACAACTTTTCTGACAACACAGTCTTCAGGTTAAATGCCTGACTGCCCACAAGTGCATCATTAAAGCCAAATTCCATCCTTAGGTGTACTCAAAAGAAACAAGACTTTGGTCTGTAATAGACAAAACAAAACACTGAAGAGGACTAAGATTCATCCAGCCATATGCCTTTAAATTAATCATACATTTTAAACAGTGATTTAAATGAATTTACACACCCTACAAATTCAAATTTTGTTTTATTCTGAAAAATCATCCCAGTGTATAATCAATGTCATCAGCTTTCTCCAAGGGATGCCCTTATCATGCTGGGCAACTTGTTAAATCCACAAGGTTGAGACAAGTTAAAGAAAATAGTCTGAATATGAACATCTTAGAAAATCTCGGTATGAGTTTCCATTATAGAAAAAAAAAAAAGGTATGGGACAAGGATATTTATTAATAAATGTAATTTTAATAATATGTACCATCTCCATACTAAAACCTGGGTCTCTATATTCTTCTGTGGCACATGTAATTCTAAGGCTGCTTCTGGTTAATATATCTGTGAAATGTGAAATATTTAATGATACAAAACAGCAGGCAAGCAGAACAACACATGCACCAGAGCAAAGGCCTTTAGCAGTGAACAACTCTTCTCTAAGTCATCTCTCTCTTCAATCAAACTGTAGTGGTCCAGAAATACTGGAGAATCCTGGCAGGTCATGCAATAAGCTTCACTCAGCTGCCATGACAAAGAAGATGCTACAGCTGGGGTTTACCATTGAAAATTGCATTTTTCTCCCAGTCTACCTGTCTTATACCCATTGCTTTAGCTGTACTAGGAACTGTACCATGACCCTGGGACACCACTTGACCAAAATTTATTGTTGGTAGATTGCAAATTGCACTGGTAGTCTGTGGTTGGCTTGCATGATCAGGGGGTGAGAGAGGGACAGCACTGGCTGGAAAATACCTGATGTAAAGCTGTGGAGCAGCTGTGGAGCAGCTGTGGAGCAGCACAGAGAAACAGTCAGTTGCATGATTCTTCTGAATGATGCACCAGTCTAGACAAGGCTGCCCTCTGCCAAGTGCTATTTCTGAATGCGGATTGGAAGGTGGAACATGGAAAGCTTCCTCCATTTCTGTGGAGATGTCTTTTCCAGAATTACTCTGAGTATTACTGCTGTTATTCTTCCTGGTTTAAAGATGCATATGCATATGTATGTGCATGTGCATGTGTATGTATTTACTGTAGTGGTTTCTTTTTTTTGGTTGTCATTTATCCCCCAAGTATTCACATGTATTAAGAAAACTTTGTAGCTAACTGAAGACTATATTCTTGCACTGATGACCAACATTTCACAGTAAGTGAGCATTTATTAACCTGAAAGTGTAACTCAGTGTTAGAGTGCTCAGATTAGCTAGGATTCATCAGGAATGAAAAGCACTTGTGTGGTGCACTACCATAAAAACATCCATTTCAGCTGCTGAACATGCATAAAGAATTGATACATGTTGCTGTTGTGCTATGTTGTCAGTATTCAAAATAGATATAGACATATAAACTCCTTGCCTGACACAGTAGTTTCTAGAACAACACCGGGAGAGGATTTATCATAAACTCTGACCATTTTTATATTGCATATTGCATTCCAAGGCTTAATGGCTTTTTTTTTGTATGGACAATGGAGAGATATGATGCCTGGCTAAAATTACAACAGCCACAGCAGAAAGAGTAAGCAATATTAAGTAAAAATTTTGAGTTGTGAATATGAATACAAGAAGCTGATGATTTGCCAGATACCTTTGATACATTCTTGATGGGGTTTTTTTGTTTGATTTGGTGGTTTATTTGGAAAGGTTTAGTTTTTTTAAGTTGTTTGCTGTTGGGTTGATTTTCTTTTGTTTATCTTTGGGGTTTTTTTTAAAACTTTCTTGAGATTAAACGCTGTTTACTTGAGTGTAGCAGCAAAAAAAAAAAAAAAGCAAAGTGTCTTATAACACTCAAATCTAAAGCTCTTATTTTGATTTTAGCATTTTCTCAGAGCCAGGTCCTTTGTACTTCTATTGCTGAGCTTGATACTTCTTTGGAAATGTCTCTTTCCAGATCCATTGTGTTAAACTGTATTTCTTGCTATATTGGTTCTGTCAACTTATTTTTCAGGACTTTTGGAACATTTGTTTAATGTATTTGCTAATTCAAACTGGATTTATCTTCCTTGAACATGTTCAGTCTCCCATGTAAATATGTCAAAATAGAAAATTTTAGCATCCTGTAGCATCTTAAGATGGAATAGATCTTCAAGATTAAATTTATGGAAAGATTTGTCAATATTGAAAAACATGCTGTAGGAGCCTGTGAAAACTACAATTTTTCAGATTTCTAATGGCTCAGGACACTCACTTTTGCAATCCTGAAAAGGTGCTGAAATTCTCTAATGAAGTTTCATGGAAAACCCTGGTGCCAATTTTTCCCTGATCTTTTCCTTGACACACCTTCTTCATCCTCTGTCTCTATGCTTGTTTTTTTTCTACAGAACCAAGAGTTTGGTACTAAGCAAGGTCAGAATGATGACACATTTTTGTTTCTTCTAGTTACAAATTATGTCTCTTAATCTCATAAGAAAGTTGAGCTTTGAAAGTGGATGTGGTTTTATGAAATCCCTTTTCTATTCCTATTTTTGAAAAAGTCTTTGTCCTATCTATTTAGGCGGTAAACTTCTCAGGGCAAAGATTTTTTTTCCCCTCCTCTACAACATATAAATATGAAAATTACTTTGAAGGCTTTTTTTCCCTTAATCAGAGAGAACAGAAAAAAAAATATTCAGCAGCCAAGTTCTCAATACTCTAGCATATTTGAATTATAGTATTCCATACCTATAAAGGCACTTGTTGACTTTCTTCTATTATGTGAAATGCAATCTCTAGTTAATGACAGTTAAACAGTATTAATGCATGACCTGGGCAAATGGAATAAAAAAAAAAAAAACTTTATCATTAAACGGTCTCTCTATACTCTTCTCTCTAAGGAAAAGTACATACAAACTTCTGTCAGAGAGAGGAAGTGCTGTGGAGACAGGGTAAACAATGTTCATACAGGTTCTATATTGTTATCATGCTTTCTTCTTTTTTGTGTACACTGTGTAGAATGAATCTACAGGACACTAGAGAGGAAAGAAGCTCATTTCAGAGTGCTAAAGCTACTGAACTTTGTGATTAAGAATGAACACCCTGGAGCTGATCTAGGGGGCTGCACAGAGGAAAATGAACTATTCTTTCTGGATTAATGTGGAAAAATCATTTCCTCATGAAGAACATCCAGCAGGGAATAAAAAGGTAAGGATATGTTGGTTGACAAATCTGGATAGACTTGTCAAATATTTAGCATCTGGAATGGCAGTATTCACCATTTGGTCAATGTAATTTATTGCACAGATCTCTATGTCTGAGATTTTTCATTTTTATTTTTTTTTTTAATGATAGCATTTAACCTATGTGCCAGGACCAATATAACAGCAATAGCCACAACTTTCTCACCTTCTTCTAACAACCTACAAATGGGAGAGACCCCAGTTGTAAAGTTTCTTTCTGAATCTAATTTCCCAAAATGGGAGGGAGGAGAGGTTGCAGTTAATCAAAGCCTTCTTTTTCATTACCTAGGAAGTAGGCAAGGGATTCCTGTAATTTGGTTTGAGGACACAACAGTGACAGGGAAACACAGTTGTTGGAGGGATCAGGCTTTCTTTCAGGAACAGAAATCAAGGCACCAGGTCATGGTGAATGGTTAGAAGATAAAGTAAGGTGCTCATCTTTAAACAGGTATAAAGCTCTTTGTCAAATGTATACTTGTTATGTCAGAAAAATGAGACATGTTTAATAAACTACAGCTTCAATTCAAAATGAAGACAGATATGTCATAAATAAAAAAAGAGAGATATATGATGGCATTTCCTGTATAGCTTTCCAGACTTTACTTTTGGCAGCACCAGACTCTGATTTTTTAATTGGTCTTTTTTCCTTATTTTATAACAATTAATTTCTAATGCTCTTTCACTGTCTAAAAAGATTCTCTCCTTCTACATGAATCCTCAGCTCTTTTAAGTGCAACTGAAAAGCTGTGTGTTATTCTAATCTGCAACTCTCAATTTCACTAATCAAGTCCTTGCATTTCATACATATTTCAAGAGAGGTATTTTGGGAAGGCATTTGTTTCCCCTTTTCTTTCCCACTTTTTATCAAGCTGTTCAGAATGTTTTTCATCATCCTTCTGAACTTTTGTTTCCGTGTTAACAAATGAACCTTTGTTAGGCAGAAGCTTTCTCCTGGAGAGAGAGTTGGAATGACCACAGATGCTTCCCTGTTGTGCTGGCTTTGGCTGGAGTAGAGTTAATTTTCTCCATGGTAGCTAGTATGGGCCTATGTTTTGGATTTGTGCTGTTGATAACACAGGGATGTGTTTGTTATTCCTGAGCAGCACTTGCATGGAACCAAGGTCCTTTCTGCTCTTCACGCCATCCCACCAGTGAGTGGGGCTGAGGGTGTGCAGTTGAGAGGGGACACAGCTGGGATAGCTGACCTCAACCACTCCAAAGGCTTTCTGTACCACATGGCATGCTCAGTATAAAGAAATATGGGAAGGAGGGAGGAAGAGTGGTACGTTTGGCATGATGGCTTCTCTTCCCAAGAGTTCTGATTTAGGAATGGCACTCCCTAACTTTGTGTGCTCCGAGACTGTCAAACCAAATGCCAGTTGTTCATTCCCACCCCATCCCTTTCAATTTCCCTTCCTGCTCCAGGGATAGAGTTGACAATTGGAAGTAGGAAAAGGTAAAAACTGTGGGTTGAGATAAGAACAATCTACTGAAAAGAGCAACAAGATAAGAAAATTAACTGCAATAGCAACAATACTAATAACAAAGGTGTTCAAAGAGAGGGTGATTCATATTAAAAAAATGCTCACCAAATCCCCATGGGATGTGAGACTTTTATCTATTAAACTGTCTGTCTCAACCCAGGAGTTTTTTCACTTCTAGTCTCTCCCCCTTCCACAGTGCAGGGAGTGAGTGACTGGCTGTGTGGGGACTGGCTGCCACCCGAGTTAAACCCTGAGACCTGACCTTTATAATCATCCTTCTGAACAAGCCTGACATCCTGCTCTTTGAGAAAGAACTTCTACAAATTCCATATTTGGTTGTCAGTAGTAAAGGTATTACTTTTCTTTCATATTGATTTTTTCTTTCAAAAAAGCCTCCCCAAGTGTGTCCATGCACTCCACCTTCTTTGCTGAGGTCTGTTTGTTTCAGTGACACTTCTCAGCAAATGTGTCATAAAAACACAAATGTTTTCATCTGTAAATTAAGCTCTCAGATGATTTTAGGATCAATTCTTTCCTGGAAGAAGGGTCCAGAAAGAGAAAGAAAGAAAAAAGAACAACAGGTGGGTTGGCATATGTTTAAATAAGAATAAGAACTATTTATGCCTTTATAGTGATATGGTTTAGCACTGACTATGAATTTCTTTTCTTATTTTGCAATTTCATTACTTATGTTGCTTTTTGTTTCTCTTCTGGGAAGTACAATGTTGTTCTTAATAAAAACACAGTATTGGTTTATCTTAGAAATATATTATACTAATCCATGAATAAAATATTAAACAGTGTTTGTTTCGCCATGAAACATGTCAAAACCCTTGTAAAACAAATGATTTTAGATAGTATCAATATTTCTGTGGCTATTTGTTTAATTAGCACGCTGCAGTTCTGTAACAGTTGGCCTGTCTTTGCTACCTTAGCAGCAAAAAAAATCTCTTCTGAGTTCAAAATGATCTTCTGCTGTATTTAGAGCATTACTTTAAGTTGCAATTTACTTTATCACTGCATTACTTCACTTTTACACTAATGTATATTCACTGACGAAGGATTTTCCATCTCTAGGTGGAAATAAATTAGAATTAGCTTGCTACTTGTGGTCATCCACTCAGGACAGGTGTCAAGAGAACTGGGAGACTTGTTGAGGTTAAAAGGGGACTCTGAAGATCAATTGGTCCATCCTTACTGCTAAAACAGGATCTTCTAAGGTAGGTTGGACAGGTCTGTGCTCAGTTGTGTTTTCAGTATCTCTAAGGATGGAGACTTCACAACCTCTCTGGGCAATCTGACCAGTGTTTAATCACCCTTCAATTATTTTTTTCATATAATCAAGTAGAATTTCTTATAATTTAATTTGTGGCTGTTGTTTGTTGTCCTTTAAGTAGTACTGCTTATAAGAATCTATCTCCTCTCCCTTCATTCGCTTAATTAGGTATTTAAATTCTTTATTAAGTTCCCCCTGAATCTTCTTTCTTCCAGGCTGAGGAGTCCTAGCTCTCATACCCTTTGCTGCTGTCCCTTAATCTGCAGAGACAGACCTGGACAGACTAATCCAGATAGGAACAGGAACACATCCATCCATTTGATTTATTTTCCATTTCTCCCAACTTGCATCACCTGCAAATCTGCTTAGGGTGCACTGTGTCCCATCATCAAGGTCATTAATGAAGATGTTAAACAGTATTGGCCTTGACATTGACCCCAGGGGTACAACACCAGGGACTGGCTCCAGCTGGACATCGTGCCATAGAGCAGGAGCACATCTGCTGCTGCTAAATGTGACATGACCAAGACCCTAACTTGACGAATTTTCTCCACCTTTATGCATCTTAGATTTGTAATATCTGAAAAAGGCTGTAGCTTTTCTTACATTTCTGATTTAAAATGCTATGTAAGGGCTAGGCATTATTTTTAGTCAGGTATTTTACCCCTTTTAATGAGTTATAAGTTGCAAATTACATTTCTCTATTAAAAGGTTGCAATACATATTTTTATGGCAGAAGGCGACAATTTCCTTGTTCCAAGTCCTTTTCTTAATAGATCTTGGGAAAAACTTTGCACTCAGATTTAATTTCAGCAGCATCAGCTATTCAGCTTCAAAGAATCCATATTTTCAATTATTTTTATGTCATTAAAAGAAGAGTCTGGATTCAAAGACAGAGATTATTTCAACTCCTACACATAGTATTGTACCAGCTAAAAGGTGATTTCTTTTTTCATTTAGGAAGAGTTGGTTTTTAATCTAGTTTATCAAGATTTTAGACGAAGTAGCATCAACCTAATAACTTCTTACAGTACTATAACTCTGTTTAAGTGCACATATAAAGCATCTGCTGTGGCATGTCCTTTATTTTTCAAAAAAGGCAGTGCAATAAAGAATAAGCATTTCCTGCATAGAGCAAATTGAGACATGACAAAGAGTTAAGTATTCTATAAATGCTTCTGGCATCCTATAAATCATCAACTAAAGAAAATGCTGACAAATATCAACATCAGTGGAGTATTGATCTACCAAATGCACTTCAGCCTCTCACTAAACAGTTTTCCTTAAGCATACAAATTAAACAGATGAGAATGGGAAATCAGGTCCTTGGCACCACTAAGACCTGCAACATATTTGCATGAATTTTTGTAATTATTCTGTGTTGCTCTTTAACTGTTCTTAGATTACATCCTTTGAAATGATGGAGATCTCCATAACATTGCATTTCATGTGCTTCAGTATGTGCAATATGAAAAAAAGCATTTATTAGCATTCTACTCAGTGCGTGTTCAGTGTGTACTGGAAGTTAGATTGACAGGTAAGAACAGTGCAAGACTGTAATACAAAGAGCATTTTATACTGGACTTTTGTACTGAATTATGTTATCTGGATTCCAATATAACTTTTAATAATTTTGGGTGGCATGGTTGATTTCACCTATATTCCCTATCAAAAAGAGGCCCCTGAGAATGGGTAACATTATGAGAACCTTTTAGCAGGTGACATTTAAATCAGAACATCCAGAGGCAGTGTCATAAGTCTTTTTCACCTAATAAGCAAGGGCTGAATGTTAAATGCAGACAATAATATTTTATTAACATTATCAGGATAGTCAAAGAGAGGTTATGAGGCAAACAAGTAACTGTTTTTCTACCCTTTCATATTTCTTCTAAGAAATAATTGCTTCTAGGAGTCAGATTATTTCAATTTATTTCCTCCTCTTTGAAGGATTCCTTTGTAGAAGGCTTCCTTTGTTAATGCAATGATTTAGGGGTGCTTAAATTCTACAATTCAGGTTTTGAAATTTTTCATCAAGACAAAACAAACTCAAGCATGCAATCATCTAATTCTTAGGCAGAGTGGTATAATGATTAAAATCTTTAAAAGCCCACTTATTCTTTCCATTGTTCTGTTCTTTATTTTTTTTTAAATTTATTTTCTACTTTGGTGGCATGCTTCTGGTTCTACATAAATTATGGCAACAATGAAATGAGCTCAGTTTGATGTTAATTTTTTGCACCTTTGAATAAGGGATTCCTTAAATAGAGGAAAGGGAATTGACGTAAGAATAGCAAATAGTAATAACCTTTTTAACTACATTTTTTTCATTCAGCGGACCAAGCAATCTCCATACACTAATGACTGGTATTAACATTTTCATTTCATACTTGAAAATGTAGTATTTAGAATTATTTTATCTTATGAATATACTTTCTGTAAATATGTACACATATGTATTATATGTGTCTGTCTAAGTCTATGTGTGTATGTGCATGCATTTTTTCTGAGAAATAAATGACCTCAGGTACAGAACAACAAAAGATTATTATGTATGCTCAGCGTGAGCAGAAGGAATGACTTGTGAGAAATATTGCAGGCATTTGTTTCATAAATAGGTTAGCCTTGTTTAAAGGTTGGCAAGTTCCTACCTCTGGTTAATTTTCATTTGTGTTTTACAAGTCATATTATGTATTAATTATTGTATTTTGATCACACTGCTTGTTAGATAATGCCTGAGCATCTCCTCTCAGATCTCAGCTGAAATTTTGAATGTACACTGAAGCACATTTACAGAGTAGTTCCTCAGGATATGCTTTTAAAATTAAACTCCAGTGAACAATATCTTAAAACTCTAGGACTACAGATCATAAAGTTTTTATAAAATGGGCTTATGCATATAGTGAACCTGTGACCCAGATGACAACTCTTCCCTTCCTTTTTTCTTTCTTTTATAGAAAGAGGCGAAACATTAACTTATTATATAAATTACATTAGTTTCTCTTGTGTCACACTAGTTGTCATCGATTTTTTATACAATGTTATTGTTTAATGAATGATAAAACTTATAACTTCCCATCAGCTGAAAGAGCTGACTAGAGACTTGTATTTAGGCAGAAATATTCTAGAAAATAACATTGCATACCAACTGTGCTGTGCTCATGTTGACTTTTTATTTCACTTTACTTCAGCTTTATTTCCCCAGAGTTTAATGGGAGGTCCAGCTGACACAGCCTATTTTCTTTAGAGCTTATCAATACTCCTATTAAAAATCCAGGGAGAATTTTGAGAGTCACGTGAGAACTGCCCACCCAGCTTAACTGATTATCAACATTGACACGAACTCTACCGTGAGATTTTCTAAAGGAAATGGGAAGCTTATCTTATTTTAGTCTAGGTATTTCCTCTTCATATCACTTCAGGAGTCTGCAAAAATTTAGGATAATCCATGGTTGCAAATGAAAAAAATAAAAGCTGGCATTGTCTGCTAGGCAAGAATGTCTGATAGAATAGTAAGTACATAATTTTAGTTTTGAATTTATTCAAGACTACAACATATTTGAGATTCAAATGTAAGGAAAATAATTGTCCTGAAAGCATAAGGTGGTTTTAATTAGGCCTTTAAAGAAAATAAAAAAAGAAAGTAAATCCATAAGCTAAGAATGGAAAAAAAACCCCTGCAAATGACATGGCTGTGTAGAAGGTCATTGTCAGATAAGATTTTTTTTGTTTTGTTTTTAGATATTGCAGTTTTTCCAGGGAAGGAGTAATTAGGAAAATGATTTATGCAAAGATACACAACATAGCATTGAGTGCTTTGGTATTCATCTCCTATCATAATTAGGATATTAGTTTAGCATAATCAGAACTCTAGTTTGGTACTTGCTGCAGTCACATAAACAATAAGATGATTCCAGTCTAAAGAAAAGCCCACCCCAAATCCTTACAATTTAGGTAGAAGATGAAGAAGTAGAACTAGAGTAAAGGAAAGATAACTGAGAGGTTATCAAAGCTGGGAAATATAAAAATGCTGATGTGCTGCACATCACTTTCTGGATCATTGTTGAGTGGCACCAAGACATAAGTGAGTGTAAAAGGCAGATCTGAAGAAACATACAGTGGCAATTCATTAATATGGAACTCTTTCCTCTGGAGTATTCACTGCCTTCATAGACAAAAACTACAAGAAATTCTCTTACCTCAATTAGGTCTCTGAGGAAGTGGGAGCTACTTTACCTTACTATTTCCTACAATGCTCTTACACTGAATGAAAGAAATATGAAGTAATTATGAGGAGATGAAACCAAATTAAAACCAACCAAATGAAGAAACCCCCACAAAAACAAAATAAAAAACCCAATCCCAAAATGCAACAAACCTCCTTCAAACCTACTTCATATCCTCTTCAAAAAAACCTCTTAGCAATTCCACAAATTTCTGTGGAGAGTAGGAATCCATCCTCACACCTGCAGCTAATCAATTTATGCCCTGAAGTACGATATTTGGTTTACCCTTATTATTAATTTTGGCATGCATAGCTATAAATGTTGTTAGCGTTCATATAATTGGCCCAAATTTTTTAACACTCAACCAGGGTATTTGACTTGATGGCTTCCTACGAAAGTGAATTTCACATGTTCATTATATACAGTGTAAAGGAATATTTGCTTATATCAGTTCTAAATTTATTGCTTTTTAATACAGAGAAGAAAACTGGAGAGTAAAAAGCAATTTTATTGGCAAAATCTAAGTTAAGTTGCCCCAGTGAAAAATACCAAGAATGCTGTTGTTGTTGTTGTTTCAAAAGGGAAGAAAGGAAATCCCAGAGAGTCCTAAATATGATTTCTTCACTGTTTGTGCGTGTGGGTAAGAGTGGGTAAGGAATTAACACCAGGACAAATACTGAATGGCAAAAAAACAAACCCAAAATGCAGCAAAAGGGAAAAATGAAATGATGTGTCAGGGTGTATTGGATAGAATTAGGATGATGACCTGTGCACTGTATCATGCAGGAAACTTAGTTATAAACAATCCCTGTTCATTTTAGAGGAAAAAAATAATGACAAAAATGTCAAATGGGATTGGCAAAACTTTGATCACAATTACTTAGCAGTAGGGCTGAAACAATATTAGATTGAATTGAAGAATTTACACTATAATAGAAATAAACTTAAGCAAAACAAGAAAAGTGGAAGAAACTGAATTAAAATTAACAGAATTAAGTCACGAAAAAGAAGTCCCCTAAGACATGGCCAAACCATGCAATGATAATGGTCTGCTTTCAAAATTTCTATGTGTGACTTATTATAAGTGTAATAATGAGAACAACACAAGGAAATACCTAAAAGAGAAAACAAGAAAGGAAAAAAAAAGTTAAGCTGAATAAGTCAAGCTCAAACTCTAAATGAAAATGAAAAAAAAAAGAAAATCAAATAACAGAAACATTTGAAACATCCACATATGAAAATATTTGTCATATATATGAAAGTTCCTTGCAAAAAAACTTATGAAACCTAACACACCCAGCCCAAAGAAGTCTGGGCTACCTCATGTTGGATATCTATAGAACAGATTTATCTCTAAGCTAGTTGCTTAGAATTCATGTTTTAATAAGTGGGAGAAACAGTTCTGGGCTCACTAGTTATTTTAGATAGCTACCTTACAATATAGCAAACTAAGTTTCACAACTGCCTCTTTTTTCTTCCCTTAATTTGAACAGAGAACTTAGGGTGGTAAGTAAACCTCTCATGCCTGATGCAGATCATTACCACTGAAGCAATCTCTAGAGCTTCTATAAAAATCAACAGATTACTTTGATGCATGTGAAAATATAAGAAGAAAATATTTATTCTCTTTATGAAGAAAATGTTGAACAAACAACATGCAGGCAGTGATTTTGTGAAGCCACAGAGCAAGCCACCCACACATTTTATCTTTCATTGTTTGTCACCTTCTGCATAGGTAGCAGTGCAATAATGGTGAAGGGTAACAATTTATAGATGAATTGCAAACTGCTGTTAACATTGTTCTGAGTAGGCTGAGAGATGAGTAAGATCCACTAGGCGCCAAAATGCTTATTGAAAGTGCAAAAGTGTTTCAGTAGCAGCCAATTAACTCTTCAGAAGGACTTATTTCTATGAGTAAAACTTCTTGCTGTCATGGTTATTCTCCTTCTAAACCAACTTGGCTCATGCAGCTCTAAACCAAAATAAAGACAGAGTTTGGTCATGTAGGTATGGCCTAGCTAAGCAGAAATATCTGCCACAACAGAAATTATTTGCTCCAGAAAAATACTATAGACTTCCAAACACTAGTAGATCACAAAAAAAAAAAAAAAAAAAAAAAAAAAAAAAAAAAAAAAAGAGATGAAATAGGAATGCAATGGGAATTACAAGAGGATACAAAGAGTCTGCTTAAAATTGCCAATTTTAGAGGAAGCCTGAAAACATAAGTGAAAAGAGGGAAAGCCATGGAAATTTTTGATGTGTGGAGGACCTGCACAAAGATAGGTGCAAGAGTTGACAGTCACTGCTTGCAAAGGACAAACATCCACATGATCTGATAAATGAAGATTCAACAATCTTTGATGAACAATGGCTTATTATGCAATTTCTATGTCATTAACTCCACAGAAAACACTTACAAAACTTTCCATACACCTATACAAATGGTGTAATAGTTCCCCCTGACCCCCCAGAGAGGTTAGGCAAGGATAAAAAGGATTGGATAAGATGCTCATGTATTGTAATTATAATCATTTATGTGGGAATGCAGCTTTTGTCAAGGAGGAGTATGGAGAAATTATACCTAATCTCTGTGCCTTTTTCATTGTGTGTGGTTTAAAAGGTTTGTCTTTGTAGATACCAGGTGGAATTTGCTGAATATTTGAGTTAAAGCAGAGGTTAAAATCTCTCAACTTCTATGAAAGACTTAAAAATCCCTGCAGTTATTGATATACAAAATCAAGACACTATACTGCCTGGTTGCTGGGGAGAGCATTACCCCAGGTACAGCGTGGAGGTTTGCAGTCATTTAATGACAACCATAATGCACAATGTGAGGAATAAGCTACCCTTTAACTGGTGTGGTATCCACAGCCATGCACATGCCCCTCACATGCCTCTTTTCTTCTCAGCTTTAGGAAGAAATAAATCATCATCCCTGAAATACCTGCAGCAGGCAATGGGCATTTACGTAACATAGTATTGTCTCACTTTGTGGTCTCTATAACAGGTTCTGGAACACCATGTGGCAGCCTTTAATAGACTTTCACAAGTACTTCAGAGAGAGAAAAGGAGAAAATATGTATGTTCGTACAAAAAAAAAAACAAAAAAAAGAGGATAAAAGATAGGCCATTTTTGAAAAAAAATGTGGATTCTCAACATGAATATTAACATCTTTTTTCAGCTTTCTTCATGATTTTGAAAAATGTGAGTTCCACAAAGCAGTCTGTAATATCTATTTATGGACAAAGTGATTTCATTTTAATTTCTTTAAAGAAAACACTAAAAGTAGAAGTGACTTTTTCTTTCCTGTGAAATCCAATAAAACACACTGTTACTTTAGTGGCCTTGGAACTTTTTTTTTGTCTTATTGATAAACAGATAAAGATTTGGGCAACCATCTAGTCTCAAGCAGATCCCTTAAGAATTAGAATATGTGTTGCATTCTTGCTCCTCAGTAGCTGATGCTAAGAATCAGCGTAAAACTAGAAGATAGTTCCCACTCTTCTCATAATAAATTGCTTATTTATTGTCTCTGAAATCTTTCTCTTTGCTTATTGTTGATTCTCAGTCTTGCTTCCTAATGTTGTTTTCTTCATCTTCCCCATATTTTCTCCCATTAATATTTTACTGCTTATGTAGCTATAGCAGACAGCATCTCTCCTCTTTGAAGGTCCCCTGCTCCTCCAGCTTGGGTTTCTACAGGAAGAGCAGTCCAGCAAAGAAAACTAAAAGTGATTTTTCCAACTTTGAGCAATCTATTTAAACTAGGAATAATAACAGAGCAGTACCACTTTAAGGCAGATCTTACTGAGTTTATTGCAAAGCCTGAGCTGTTTAAATGCATGGAGGATTGTTTTTTCAGCTAAACAAGAACACTTGTAACCACAAAAAGTAGCTAGCTCAGTAAAAAGCACCATTAAAATAAAGTATGCATTTATTAAAACTACCAATATTTCAGCATTATTGCTTTATTTATGCAGTAGTAAATCATAGTAAATAGGCAAAATGCCAAGAGAAATTGAGTAATATTAAAGTATTAGAGGAATATCATTCTTGAGTAACTAATATAAACATGAAGAGATACAGTAGACTAAAGTTGAAGAAAATATTCTAAGATTGTGCTCTATTATGTAGTATTTAAATATATCAGAATAGGATTTTTCAGTGTTTAATCAGATCTTTTTCCTTACCGTTTCCTGCCCATCCCTGAACATCTCCTTATGCTCTGTGTAATGTAGTGACTTCAGCCTGTGTCAGAAAGTTTAATGCTCTGCTACACAGCAGTAACAACACATCCATCATCATTAGAAATTTTTCTTCTACCTGTCTATTCATAAGACCTTTCATCCACTCCTGTACAGAATGGTGACATAAAGAGCAAATCAAAAGTAAATAGGAGAAAAAAGTTTAAGTGACTTGATTGGAGATATTTTGAAAACATCACATTAACTGGTTTGGAGAAGTTTAGCCATTAAGATTTGAGGAACAGAAGAACTTTGCTTTTCTTCAATTTTTTTTGTTGTTTTTTTTCTTTTCCTATTTTGTCTTAAAAAATGAATAATCGATTTTTCTTTTATTTTTTTTTTTTTTGGGGGGGGGGAAGACTGAAGAAACATCTCAGAAACCAATAGGTACTTTTCTTTCATTATGCCATGTTATCCTCAGAGAGGGGAAAAAAAAAAAAAACAAAAAAAACAAACCAAACACCCACTATTACAAAAGGTTTTTTTTTCTGGCAAACTAAATTTAAAGTGAAGAGCTGGATAACCAGCTCTAATATGCCTTTACCTTGCCAAATGATTGTGTATATAAGAATTCCAATCTGGTCTTTTCATTTTTACTAAGAGTGTATAGTAATTAATACTCACTGAAGTTATTATGCCATATGATTATGTAAT
This sequence comes from Cinclus cinclus, assembly GCF_963662255.1. Classification (NCBI taxonomy): domain Eukaryota; kingdom Metazoa; phylum Chordata; class Aves; order Passeriformes; family Cinclidae; genus Cinclus; species Cinclus cinclus. The sequence goes on along the minus strand of NC_085046.1, from coordinate 84,648,920 downwards.
TATAAACTTTTATTTGTGGAAATTTTTCCTTTTAATGATCCTTTACATCTATTACAACACTAGATGTGACCAGCCTCGTAAAAGACAGTTTAGTTCATCAGAAAAAAAATTGTTTAAATGGTATTGATTCAAGACCTTGCCATGTCTTTTGGAGTGAAGGAATAATTACATCCCATTCCTCCAGAAATCATTATATGTAATTCCAGGTGCTTTCTTTTCTGCAAGTGTGAACTAGGAAAGACTTGCTAACTCTGCAAGTACTTTTTATAAAGGATAAATTTAAGCACTTGGAATAAGAAATAGAATAGACTCTGGAAAAAACACACAGGGTCCCATATCAAATAGCATATGCTATCATATGCTATCTGGTAAAGTTAACTCTAAATTACTAAGGATATGATGTAAAAACAGGAAATGTAAAATCCCTTCCTCAAGATTCATGCAGAGTTGCCTCACACAAGAGAGTGCAATAACTTTTCAGATAATAATAATAATTAAAAAATAATTTGATTATATTTCAATTATTACAGGGCATTTAGATAATGCATATTTCCTGGATAACAGTTCCTGAAAGCTACATGTTTCTGTCCCATCCTAAAGAAGATAGTATATTTTTAGCCCAGAGGTTAAATAAATGGGTGGTAGCATGCCATGGAGATTACACAAGTCTAATACAAGTCAATGGTGTGTATTGTTCATCTAGTTAATTAACATCTTGATTCACAAATCGGCATCATTTGAAGTGAAATAATAATGCAAAATACATTAGCATGAACAGCAGGAGTTCCTAACTTGCCAGCTCCGAAGGGTTGATTGCAGGCAGCATCATTTAGGTGACTGGAAAATTACTTAGGTGATTTAAAAATTAATGATAAACCTTTTGAACTCTTACTGTAATTCTGCCCATGTGTGCCAGTATATTTTAAGATATGGTTAGATATATGTGAGTGTCATATGCAAACAATCTCTTAAGTTTTTAAAAATGCAGATTTCTTTGAATTAATAATGCAAATTAATTTAAAACTCACTTTTATTGCACAGAAAATACATTAAAATTATATATTAAAAGTGAAAATAAGCTTTATGATTTCCCCTTATTAGGAGACAAAACCACACTGTCATCTTTACTGCAATACCTACAGGAAGAACATATAAATATGCTATTAGTGAACTGTGTAAAATTAAAATTTCACTTTTCTCTGTGTAAACTGTGTTCCTTCCTGAAATAAATCATCAGCACAGCACCAATTTAATTTCCTTTCTGAGTGCATTCTAATGGGAAAATTGAAGACTAAAAAGAATGGTCTGAGGCTTCCCCTCCCCCTTCACATATTGGATGAATGCACATTTGCAAAATAAAAGCCACAGACAGCTTAATTGTACACTTAGCAGGCAGCAGGTAGGAAAGTGCAAAGACAATGGGCCAAACTCTGTCCCCAGGTTGCCCAGTTCCTTAATAGGAATTCCTCCAAATCTGGAAAATGTTATGCCAAAAGTTAAGTATTGCTTTTGGGAGGTTTTGGGAGGTGAGGTAACTGTGTTTTTATTCAATGGGTTTGTTACAGCTTCCTGACATACCTGGCTGCACCCTACTCAAAATAATAAACAAGATACCAAGCCAGACACGACTCTTGCAGTGCATAATACAAACCAACTAACAGCTAGATTTAATTGCACATTCATTTCAAGCTAGATAATCTCTGCTTTAAATAATTAATGGATTGAGCCTTTTAAATAGACAGAATGAAATAATTTCATTAAATTGTAACTTTTTGTATTTAATTTAATAGAATATTCTGACAAAACCAATTTAAAATAAATATATATCAGTCACCTTTGCCAGCTGAATTACTTTCTTGGAGTTAATTTAGTTATATGTTCATGAATTCAGCATAATTTCCCTCATTTTTTAAAATTTAACTTTACAAATGATTTAGCATTGCAAAGAAAGAGGTTGATGGACCAATACATGAGATCAGGTAGTTGGGTCCAGATGATTTACTACTAAGTGACTATGAAGTGCTTGAAGAAGTAAAGATGAACTACAGTGGCTCCCAAAGCAAAAATAACCTTTATGAAAGTGAACATTAGTCATAGGATTTGGAAAAGAAGCAAACAGAATTATGTCCCCCCACCTACTCTAAGTAATTTCACCAATTTTCAACACTTAGTACAACATTTCTGCAAGCATATTTTTAGAGGATTTTTCTCTTGAGACACCTGTCTAAGCTTTTGCTGTTGCAAAGCTGAACTAGAATTATTAAGCCACTGTAACATTATACTTATAGAAAATCTGTCAGGAAAAGGGACATTTAACCTTTAAGGAAATCCTGCCTTTACAAGAACACAAGGATTTCTTGCAGGAATGTAATGAGGTACCATGACAATGGACCAAGAAAAGCACGGGGAGAAACTTTTCTCCTTCATACCTGGATAGCAGGTTAACTGTTGCAAACTGAACAAAAGACTTGGTCACTACATTTTTTGTGAGAATCCTTGTATAATAAATACTGAGTATAGGTGAAGAACCACCTTGGCCTTATATCCCGGAGTGCGTAATTCAAACCCAAGATAAGAGATTTCTTGAACTGACAAGGAATGGTGGAATGAGTTCAACACCATTATACCCACAAGTATTTGAAGCCGTGAAGAGTCACTGGAAACATGAACAGTCCTTGTGAAAGTACAATTAAGGGGAAAGAAATCTACTGTCAAAGTCTTTGAAATACAAACAGGTTTCCAGTTCTCAGGGAAATGAGCATGCAGTTTGGGAAAACTTTGACCCTGTTGCTAGTTTCCTTCTATTCGTGTACAAGACTCCAAGGAAATAGTAAAAAAAAAAAAAAAAAAAAGATGGCATATTACACAGCTTTTCTAACTTTGCTATTTTTTGCTAGGCTTCTAGCAAAATAATACCGTTAGAAATATCACTAGTTTTCCTGCATAGTATTTTTTTTTTTCTAAATGAGATGCTATTAAATAGGAAGCTGTAAGCAGAATCACATTGCTCTTCTGAGTAATGCTTCTGCATTAGCTGACAAGGACTATGACATAGATGTCATGAGAAGAGTATATATGGGCAAAATGACTGGATCCTTTTTGTGCTTCTTACTCTATTTTGAGGAAAAACCCTTATTTCTGTCTGGGATAGGAACTTGTAATAAATAGGAATTATTTGCTAAAATGTTAGACCAGCTGTCACAGACCAGAAAGGATAAATGACAACCTGTAGCAGATATGGATACTGAATTTTATGTAAGAATTAACAAGTTCAGTGCTTCTACCCTGCTTGATTATGCCACACACTCTCTCCCTTGTTGTCCTTTATACTGTTTTGTCAGATACATTAGTGTAGCAAGATGACTTTTGGCCATCAGAGACAATTTGTTTCTTCTGCATATGACAGGAGATTTTGTACTAACTTGAGCTTAATTAAATTTTCAAGTTCTTACACTCATCACTTATGTCTAGTAGTATCCAGAAATCCATCTAGAAATAAACTGTTGCGGAAACTCAGATGGTGTAAGTTTAGGCATTTTACCATAACTAATTTACACCTTACAGTTCCTCCATGTGCAATTTTCACCCATTTAGTCTTCAGCTGAGTAGTTATTGATGCACTGTGTGGAAATGTAACTAAGCACATCACCATAAGAAATCGGGATCATTAAAAGAGCTGGACAATGCAGTGGCTGCAGACTGATAAAAAATCTGATCTCAGCTTTGCAATTCATTCAGGTGGGGATGGGTTATGTTTAAGTATCACACCAGCTTTTCATGACTTGAAAAGATTAAATGTTTAATGGGTACTATGTGGCTGTGGACCACGCCTTACATAATCACTCCATAAAATAAACCAAGGATCTGTTGAATTTCATTGTTTGTTTTACATTGATGTTGTTTCCAAGTTAAAGCAATGCTGCCATGTTTATGCAAAGCACTGGAAATCCTTATAAGTGGAGATACAGAGTCAATGATTATGTCTTTGCAAACAGCGGGAAACACAAATTTGACAAACTGGCAGGTTTAACATTTTTGGTATGATCAGAGTAAGATAATGTAACATGCAAACATTATTGTGTACTGAAGCTGTTCTGTCCCTAGTCCTGCAGAATTTAGCACAGCTGTGCCTGACTCAGTTGCTGGATCTAGACCTCAGCTAACTAGGTTTCCCATCAAATATTCAGTGAGACTATTTTACATAGTCATATCATAGAGTCACACTGTTAAACAGGAAAATGAACATATATTTTCCTTAACATTTAATCACCTGTGTAATATAACTTCTTTCCAGAATATGCACACACATATTTGCTTTATCCTGTCTACACTCTAAGAAATAATTTATTTTTTTTTTTAATTACATACAAAATTTCAGATGTCCTTCTTTCATCTTCTGGGAAAAAGTACGTGACTGTTGGCATGATAATGACTTCCCTGAATGTGGTTGCATAAGTAGCAAAACACCAAATGGGGAAAAAAGTGTGCTTTTCTTACTAATTGTTGCTCACCAATTCTCTTTATGTTCATTTTTATATACTCGTTGCATCCACCTGCTGCCAAGAGAGCTTTTTTTTAGTCTACCAAGCTATATAAAGTTACGCAAGTGTTTGCTTGTTTTATCACTTCCATGCACACTGTTGAAGGGAATGAGAGTATTGTCCTTATGAATATTTGGTTAACCAGCTCACATTTCTGCAACTTAGATTGCTTAATATTAAAGAAAAGCAAGGCAATTGCATCAACCTCCTTCTGTGAATATGTATGTACTATGCCTTAGAGCCTTCATAATATACTAGAATCAATGGTACCACCATACCATAAAAACACTAAAGCAGTCCACCTTCTTTTAGAAAAGAAATGCCTAATGACTTAATTGAAGGGGACCTCTAAATCATTTAACAGAAGAAAAGGAAGTACCATAAAAGAGCATTAAGGTTCTTTCAGAAAACAAGAAGCTATTCTGAACAGATGGAATGTCCCATGAATCCACTGGTTCTTGGGTATAATATAGAAATAACAACATCATAATCAAGAGAGAATTTCAAAGAAATCTTCTGCAATGTGTAAGGTGCTGATAATGTTATTTTCTGTTGTTTAGATAGAGGATTCACAGTTACACTGAGTCACAGAAAGCTAAAAGTTTTCTGCCTGAGCATTGTTGCATTTTTGTGGTCTCCATTTTTGAATTTCTGGCCCAACTTTTCCTTTTTATTTTCTAACCATCTTTATTCTATATATCCCTTTTATTCTATAGCCATCTTTAATATTTGAATGGTTTGGCTGAAAAAGTCATAAGGCATACCATGAGAATATAAACTGTACTTCTATTTCATACTATCAGGAATACTTTCTATCAGGAATGAATGCACAAAGTAATTCAAGGTGTTTGTTGAGAAACTCAAAATGAGCTGGCAATGTGCACTGGCAGCCCAGAAAGTCAGCTATGTCCTGGGCTGCATCAAAGGAAGTGTGTCCAACAGGACAAGCTAGACACGGACCTTGTACAAGTGATGGGACAATGGTAATGAATTTAACTGAAAGAGACTAGGTTTAGATTAGATATACAGAAGAAATACTTTACTGTAAGAGTGGTGAGGCAGTGGAACACGTTGCTCAGAGAAGTTGTGGATTTTCCATCCCTGGAGATGTTCAAGGCTGTATTGGATTGGGCTTTAAGCAATGCCAGGGATGTTGGAACTAGACAGTATTTAAGATCATTTCCAACCCAAACCATTCTATGAATTCATGATTCTAATACATTTTTAAAAGAAGTCAAAAACCCACCATCTTAATCTCCTTCCTACATATCATAATAAACTGCTTCTTACAAGAAAAAAAAAACACTCTTCAAAACCACTTCAGTGACACAGGCATGAATTCAGAAAAGCAGTAGACACAAAACAGCTGTATGTTATATTTCAAGTCTCATAATGTTGATGAAAGTGATTCTATATGTACTTATAATTTTCTTCTATTTTTTTTCCTTTTAATTTTTCTTTATTTTTGAGGTGAGCATTTCAAAGCTACATATATGTCTTACATACTCTATAAATAGAAAATAATTTTCTCTATTTAATAATAATTAAACAAACATTGACATTAAAGACAGGACAAAATATTGTCCTGAGAAAAACTTTGAAAAGAATTGGTTCTTCACCAGAGAAACAAAGTCAGAAAACCAGTTTTTGACCACACAAAATACATGTTGCTGTCATTTTTCCTAAGGAAGCAAGATGATATTTCAATTTTTTTTTCCTATTCTGAGAATATTTTAGAATAGTGTAGTCTGTATCTGTGATTGTCATACAGTTGAAATGCATCTTCCATGAAGTTGCTCTTGTAAATGTAGTGTAATGACACCTGAAGTAAGTTTCAAATGGTAACAGTGCAGACATCCAGGACATCATCCATAAGAAAAAAAAAACCAAAACAAAGTCTAAATCTCTTCTACCTTAATCACAACTGCTTTGGGATTCTTTAGGTAGAGGGTTCATTGCACAGATATCTCATTATTTTAGCTGTTTTTTTTTTTTTTCTTGTATTCAAAGATAACACCTCTGTGTTTAGACATCCCTGAGCTATGAACTCATGCTGGGTGGGCCAACAGAATGGACAAATGTTGCTATAAACTTGTCCTATCCTGTTTTTCCCTGTACCATCAGTCCCTGCTGTAGATAGTGGCCAAAATACATATTTAGTCCAATTTAGCATAGACATTCCTAATTTTTTTTTTCAATTCTAACATGCTCAGAACACACTCTCACTCCACTCCTTCTCCCAGCCCTCCACATCATCACTTCTTGTTTTAATCTACATAAGAAACAAATGAGATAAATTTGCTCTGGAGCCTGAGTGGGTAGAAACTCACACGGTGATGTTCAATAAAATCCCTGTTTTCTTGGCAGACAAAATGTCCCAAATGCAAAGATGAGTGGTTTATAGACATAGGTCTTATTATAAAAGGATCTGATTTATTCAGCAATCACTGCTTAGGTTTCCCTGATTTTTTTACCAGATGACAGACACATGAACATTAAATCTGTAGTTTTGCTGGTTACAGTTTGTCTCAGATTTGGCAGTTTATGAAAGTCTCTATATCAATGACACTGTAAGCAGTTACCATTTTTTTCCTTGCTTGCATTGTATTTTGATAGCCAGACATTTGTTCTCCGCAAATACATGAGCTATGAACCTGTCTTGCCACTTGTGCTGCTTCTGCTTATATCAGTTAAAATCAAGTCTGATACCTCTAATGCACTTAAAAAGTACTTTCCTTTTTACTATCCTCCTGTGTATTATCTTTTCATAATACCAAAGAACTCCTATTTCCCAAATATCTATAAGGGTGGATTTTTATTTGTGTGTGTGTGTGTGTGTGTGTGTGTGTGTTTCCTGTGCATTATTTCTAACCCAGTTTTGCTGTTCTTCTCCAGCCATCCATAATTTCACAGCTCAAGGTCAACCCCAAAGGAAAGCATACATTCCTGACCTCACATTAGAAAAATTCATGTGTGGAAAGTTGTATAAATAAAAGGGGGGAAAGTGCAAGAAATATTCAGCTTCCCAGTCAAACTTTTTACGTATTTCCATGATACTATTTGACAATGGCATACAATGTATTTGAGTATGAATCCCTTCTGATCTCAGAATGAGACACATAATTCCTTTATGTTTACTATTCCAGTAGAAGTATTGTAGTTTTAAGTAGTTGGCAACTTGCTATAAATCAAAACTTCTGTTTTTTCCTCTGTTTGTAGAAACACATGAATTTTGACAAGAAGTACCACTGGTAAATAGTTTTCAATAATAGGCAGAAAGCTCCATCACTTTTTTTCCCCTTTTTTTTGTTTTTCCCTTTCTTCCCTTGTTTGTAAATAAATGTATTCTTATCTCATCTAATGTGAACTAGAATTACCAGCATTCCCGTATGTTTCATGGGGTATGAAAAATTAGTTCTTGGAAGATATCAAATTCCAATCACGGACTTTCTTGAAGTTGTGCCAAGGTGCCTGTAAAAAATGTTGCAAGAAACCTCAAAAGCTAAAGAGAAATTTTTCTCCAAAATTTTCACACAAAAGCTTTTAGAGTAGAATTAGTTAAATGCAGATTTTTACTAATTCAGAATGTTTTAGCACAAGACAAAATTTGCTTCACATATTTTTGCAGGTTCTCATTTTTTTAATGTTGGTAGGCAATGAAGAGAAACCACTGAAGTGCATCTCAAATGAACATTTTTTATTGTCTTGCACCACACTCCAGTGTGAAAAACACCCTGCTGCTTTTTTACTCGCTCTATCACATACATATTTGTCTTGATTATTTCTTTGCTGATTAAAAGGTATCATTAAAAGAGATCATGTGATCAGGAAGTAAATAGCAAATTATCTAACTTATCCAATTATACCTGTGAAGACTATATTTAGTAACTTAAAATCTCAGTATTTGTATCACTGATGTAATTTTAAAATAAAATAATTGAAGTACTTTGAGCACAGTGGAACAGAGTGTGAGAGGCACCAGCTTGAATTCCAAAGTGTTTGTTCCAAACACAAGTACCAGATTGGAGTCAAAATTCAGTATTTATCATTTAAAAATACAGTTTTAAAAGACAGACATTTTTACAAAAAGCATATATGTTTCAGCAGTAAATTTAGACTCAAATTCATAAAGATATTTAAGCAATCAAATAATGCAAAATAATTTTAATCTGTTCAGCAGGAACTTCTCAAGTGGATAAAACTATTCATGTGTTTAACTATCTCTTTGAATTAGAGCATACATTGCAAATTTGAAATGCCAATAATTTGGGTTAGCAGCAGTTTAGAATTTGTAGAAGATTGTTCTGTTGTCACCAAAAAGTAAGTTATTTGGATGTTGACACCACAAATAAAAAATTCATTGATTTCAAAGGGGATTTGTAACATATTCTCACACTATCAGAAAACATGCATCCTGTATCCAGGTTTCCTTAAGGGTCATGAAGTTATTTTTGGAAATATTACAAGAAATGTAGAATGCAACACATCCACCGAGTAATTTGAGCACAACTCATTGGCTTTTGCTCAGTGTACATGGATATTAAATGAAGGCAAAACTGAAAGATGCTTTGAACACTAATATTTGTATATTATCAGGAAAGTTATCTCCTGGTAATAGTACCTATAAAGAGCTGTTTCAGTAAAGTGACAGAAAACAATAACACCCTTTTAGGTAACCTTCATGAGGAGAAAGATGGAGAGAAGTATGTAGATATCAAATGTCCTGAAAAATAGGACTATATTTTCATTTGCATTGTCTCTAATGGTTAAGGAAGACCAATGGAAAGTAGGAAAGGCAGAAAATATGCATATAAAATTTTTTATTTGATTAAAGTCCTGGGCTGAAAATATTAAAAAAAGCCTGAGAGAAATGCTAAGCAGCCAGATCAAGGTGATTTGTGAAACTCCCAAGAAATCATGTGATTTGTAACAGTAGATTTAAAACTGACATGATTGCTTTAGAAATAATTGCAATGGTAGATTTAAAACTCATGTGAGAGAGTTAGAAATTATGAGGAGGCTGGTCATAATAAAATTATCTATATGTCTAATAAGCTCAGAAGACCACTGCTATTGCCTTAATTTTGCTTCTTCATCTATGTTCTGTTGGGGAAAGCCTATCCACATTTGAAGAATTTATAACTTGCAATGTTTTCAGAGCACTGTCCATATAAAGACTTACAATCAGCTGTCTTATATTGTTTTTAAATGGTTTGTTTTTTGTATTCAGCAGCAGAGCAAAGTAAGATTTTTCCTTGCACACAGTGGTTGTTGTTTTAAATTGAAATTCCACCCTGATTAAAAAGTCAGACTTTCACTTCTAACAGGAAAATCATTAAAAATCTGCAATAATATTTTAACTGAAATATCTCTGTTGAAAGGACTGTGATACTGTAATCCAAAATCATTCACAATCCAGATACTGAATAGTCTTCATGGGTTCAGCCTCTGTGGGGATTTTTGCAGTACACAAACAACTTTCTTCTTTCCAACACCATGGCTAAAAAAACAGACATAAATTAAAAAAAAAAAAACAAAACAAAAAACAAAACAAAAACAAACACAACAAAAAAAGCCCTTAGACTGAGGGTTGTGGTTTAATCTCAGTCAGCAGCTAAGCCCCACAAACCTCTCACAGTGATATGGGGAGAGATCAGAAGGGGAAAAGCGTGTTGAGATGAAGGTAGTTTAATGGGGAAAGCAATAGCTGCACTTGAAAGTATAGGAAAGTTAGGGATTCCTTCACAACTTCCCATGCAGAGGCAGATGTTCATCCATCCCCAGGAAAGTGTCTCCATCATGTGTAACAATGACTTGAGAATACAAATGCCATTACTCCAAATTTCTCCTCCTCTTCTTTCTTCTTCCCTCTTTTTATATTCTGAGCCTGATGTCATATAGTATGGAATGTCCCTTTGGTCATCTGGGGTCAGCTGTCCTAGCTGTGTCCCCTCCCCATTCCCTGTGCATCCCCAGCTTCCTCAGTGGTGGGATGGAATGAGAAGCAGTGAAGGACTCACCTGTGTGCAAGTACTGCTCAGCAGTAAAGAAAAGATGCCTGAATTATGAACACTGTTTCCAGCACAAATCCAAAACACAGCCCCATGCTACTGTGAAGAAAAATAACTCTACCCTAGCCAAAACCAGCACATTAATCTAAATTCTAATGACTTCATCCTCTAGTATTTTCTGTTTCTATTACCATAGCAACTATTATCTGTATTTATGAGACAGAAAAATATTTCATTCCCGTGGTAGTGTACATGTAAGTGCTTGGCAGAAAGCACACTTGTGCAAATGACCACACGCATTATAACCCCAGCAGGCATTGCTCATTATTAGCTGAACAGGAATACTGCAATTGATATTTTGTCTTTCCATTTTTCTGCAGCGAATTCAAAATGACCCTATCATACATTGACCTACGTCTGTTGATGGCCACCCTCAGCAGCCACAAGCCACCATACAGCAGTGCCAGGACTTGAAGTATATCATGTGTTAGATCTCTTCTCCATTGTGACTACCAACAATGTGGTGGAGAGGTGAGTGTGTTTTACTGCCATGATGTGTGTGGTGTGCAACTGCTCCCTGCTGCTCCACCACATCTGTAACATCATCAGAGGAACCACGGGAGTGCGATGCACAGCAAAATTCATGACACTGTAAGGCAGGGCAGTGGTGCAATACAGCTCAAAGTTGTGTCAGGGATTCGCTTCCCGTCTTAAAGGAGATATTATTTGTGTCAATGGCAATGGAAAAAAGCAAATCTGCATGAAGCAAATAATGAAACCATCATTACACTGTGGCCAGAAACATTCTGCTCCCATAGACTGTGTTTATATTTTAATTTAAGGTCATCTGACAAATCAAAGCAGGCACAATAGTGTAAGTCTCTTTCTACTGGAAAAAGATGTCAGACAACATGACACTATTGCTTGCTTCAGGTTTTCAGAGCTCCTTCCCCAATCTCTTACATAGTATGAGTGAATAGAGAAAGAGGTAACCAAGCCCTCAAATCAGCAAAAATTTCCAGTGCAAAGGTTTCCACTCTCCAGCACTTTAGAGAGCAAACACCCCTGTCATACTGGCATTGTTCCCATTAATTAAAGCTCTTAGAGACTGCAAGAGATAGTCACTATTGTCCATTTCTTGATTACTTCAGCTGATGATGTGTATAGAATTACACATGGGAAAAAAAAAAAGAAAAGAAAAAAAGGTGTTTTAATCACTCTTCTATATAATAGTCATAAAAGTAAAAAAAAAAAAAAAATGAGGATGGAACTGACTAATATGATGGCTCTCTCCCTTCCAAATCTTTCAAATATTTGAAAGCATAAAGGTCTTGGAGACCTTCCTGTCCTGCAGCAGGTCAGCTCTAAGGCTCTGTACCATCATCAAATCACTTCCTTTGCATGGCAAACTGTGTCATTGCCAAAAACATGGCTGAATTTCTCTTCCATCTTGTCCTAGAGCCATAAAAACTGTCTTGTTCTGATGGGGAAGAAAAAGTTATATGTTCAAAATTGACATTTCCTGTTCAGAAAAGTCAAAAGTAGTTTCACTGGAATGCTTTATCTAGCTCTGGTTTCCAGTACTATATTTTTGTTTATAAAATATTAATTTAAAGTGTATGACAGTATTTTCTTTATATTAGCAGGTTTGAGTTTTAATTGTCTAGGCTTGTCAAGGGGCTGATTTAGTTTTTCATTTCCTACAGTTTTGTGTGAGTCAGTCTCATTAAATGGAATAGCTGTTCTGCATGTAAATTAGAGAAAAGAGTTTTGGTGGACTATTCTATCTTATTTTAAGTACACAACCATGCCTGCTAAACACTATTGTCTGTGTAAGGTGTTGAGGAATACATCTAGTTCTGGTATCTCAGTTTGCATGATGAAAATTGAGATGCAGGTTGAGCTCTGGATGGGAGCTCTAGACAAGCAGCTGTGAAATGCCAACACTTTGTTTAACAAAGGACATGAAGACAGGTGGAGGCATCCAGGTGGATGGACGCTGGGAGACTCAGCAGGAATGGAGTACTCTGCAGGAAGAGCAAGAATTTTCTGCGGGCACACTGTGAGGGGTATAAAAGCTCAGCCGTTGCTTTGTTGGTACAAAACAGATGGGGCTGTTTCTGTGTTAATGTGCCATGAATAAATTGCTTTATGGAACTGCATATATGAGACTCTGTTATGGGAAACCTGAGGTGAATCCAATAAGGACACCTGGTCTGGCTGTATGAGTGAAGTGTGTGGGGAGTCAAACAGGGCACCTGCCAATCACTGGAGCCACCTGGTGTGAAGGGGCTGTCATCCCAACACTGAAGGTCTCTGGCCTTGGGGATTCGCTGCCTGGGAGCCTCAGCAAGGATCAAACTGGGAAGCTTCCTTGACAAAGTAGTACAAGTGTCCATTTTGTGTGTCTTTTGTTACATATTTTTGGAAGTGTTACCTAGTCCTTGCTATCATTTTGTTCAAATTATAAAATGTTTATCACTCTGTTTGTTTTTGCATGGGAATAACATAAATAATTCCCATCTGGTATCTGTGATCTAAGCCCCTAAAATCTTCAAATTACTCTCATCTTGGCATCTCAGAAGATCTTGTCCATCCCTTCAATATTGTCAAGGAATACTATTGCCTGGAACATTTTTTTTTCCTTTCTGCAGTGTTTGTGAATGTGAATGTGGAGCAGGGGTGGGGAGCAGGGAGTTAAAAGAAGGAACAGGGTGAGGGGTGTTCTTCACCAAAATAAGCTATTTCTCTCCCAAAGCTAGACAGTCTGGGAAGATCTTCATATGTATCAGAAAGCAGGGACATCAGTCACTGAACCTGATCAGAGGTAAGGTTTGCTGTTGGTTCACTATGCTGTCCTGTTCCTTGTGGGCACACTCCTGAGGTAAAGAGCTACAGCCACATATTTTTAGCTTCTTTGTGCTCCAAGTACTCTTCTTTGAAGACATTCTGGAAAAGGTTATTTTCCTAAAGGTTTGTTGCATGCACAGTTTTACTTAATTCAATAGAACTGCTCTGACTTAGAGGTCATATCCAATAACATTAAAAAACATCCAGCAAATTAATAGAAGAAATTTGAACTTTCTCCAGATTATTTTCCCTTGTGAAATCTTATTGTTTTTTCCCTCAATTACAGTGATCAAGTTGTCTTTACTCTGCAAGCGAAGAATGTGTTTTCTTTTACTATTGCTTAAATAATTTTGGGAGGCCTTTATGATTATAATACAGAATGACTGATCTGTGTGACAGTTCCTGAAACCTTGAGATTTGGTAGGACTTGTTATGTTGTAATATTCAGAATATTATTTCATGATCCTGCACTCAACAAACCATCAATCACTGTGAGTAATACATAATTACGTATTGCTTAAGAGAAAGGCTTTTTTTATCCTCAAGGTAATGTAAAATACAAGTAATTACTAGGGGTATGACATTTAAATAGAGATGCTGTCTCAGATTAAAAAAAAATACTGTAAAATAAGTAAAAAATATAAAAACAAAGCAAAAGCAAAACTAAGTAGTACTTAAATACCATCAAAGAATATGCTTAATACCCCTACAAGCAGAATGTCATGAGGTGAACAAAGCTAAGCAGAATGTGCTTATCACTTTTCCCAAAGGAATAAAAAAAGGCAAAATATCTGTCACTGCATGGCTTTTATAATGTAGATGATACAACTCCTTTTTTGTTGCTCTAGTGGTGGAAATGAGACACTAATTATTCTGGCAAAAGGTCTGTGTGAAGCTGGGATGTGGATTTTGCATAGCTCAGTGTTTCCTGCCCTGACGCTGGCCCGGAGGAATTTTGTTATGGTGAAGAGCTGAAAGATCCAAGAGACAGCAGTACACAATATACCTACCTCTGCTGTGGCAATGTTAGTGCCAACCAAAATACTCCTTTGAACCAAAAAGTTCAAAGGAGTCCTAAGGTTGTTAAAAGAAAGAGGTTTAAGGATGTTCTCTTCAGAGCTGGACCTAGATATAAAAAATAATTGTGTTTAACTCACCTTCAGTCTAAACAAAGGGTTGAAAAGCAGTGGAAGAGCATTCAGGTTTGGTTTTGTAATATCAAGAATGATGTCACCCAGAACACGACTTTTTGTGAGGCATTTCAAGTCTTCTCTTGACATTGTTGACTGAATTTGCAAAGGGGCCTCAGAGACTTAGCATACACAGAACTGCAATTCAGACACCTTCATTCAGTAAGATAAATGTCACTCTCAGCATCTGATCATCATAGAATCATAGAAAGGCTTGGATTGGAAGGGACCTTAAAGAACACCTAGTTCCAACTCCCTGCTGCGGACAGGGACACCTTCCACTAAAACCCCATCTAACTTGGATGTATACCATGTACCCTTGCAGTGATGTGGCATAAACAGATTCTCTAGGAAACCTCTTCCCATTCCCCACAACCCTCAATATAACTTTTTTCTGATCTAATTTAAACCTACTATCTTTCAGTTGAAGCCCTTCCCCCTTGTCCTGTCACTAAACACCATCATAAAAATTATTTCTACAGCTTTCTTGTAGCTTCCATTAGGTACTGGAAGGTGAAAATCCTATAAGTGCAAGGAAAGGGGGACTGAAGCAATGTCTGATACATTTTAAGATGTTTTTACAGTTGCATTGGGTTGCTTCAGTGGAGTAAAAATCCATTCATATTTTGACCCTATAATAACTAACTTACACTAGCAGTTAAAATTTGGTATTCAGAATAAACTCACACTTCCAAACTCTCTCATCCGGGAAAAGAAACACTAAGATTTGCAAAAATTTGTCACTTAGCACTTAAGCTCTTCTCTCATTTTCTGTAAACCAACACCTACAAAAATAAACTCGGATGAATGACCTAACTCACAGATAGCAAGCCTAGGGTTGCTAGGGTCATTTGACAAAGGGTCATTTGTGGAGGCAAAATTCTTGTATTCAGCCATTGATGAGCTGCTCCAAAGAAGTCATGCTCATGTTCAGTTCAACAAGCCATTAAGGGCAAGAAACAAGGCAAGGTGTTTACTTTCTTTTCATTTGCTCTCTTTGTAATCTTTTACTTTCCTCTATTAGCTAGGAAGAGAATTGCTCTTGGAACCTGTTCATATAAATAGAATGTTAAAAGTGTTTCTTAAACTTGGCTGTGGATAAATTTCACTTTTGTATCTATTCTATTGCCTGCAAAGATGCAAAATATTTTCTTTTTTTTTCTTTTTTTTTTTCCTGTAAACCAGACACCTCTTCTAATAATTAATTCTAATTTTTTTCATTTTGTAACAGTGTGTTTTGTTTGGTTATTTGGGGGTGGTTTTGTCTAATTGGAGCAGACCATTAGGTAAAGTGAACTAAGAAATGAAACAAAATTATACCATACCTATTAATACCCAGCCCCACAAAATCTGAGAATACTTCTCTCACAACATTTTATTGGTAAATCTTACAAGTGCTAGGTTTACTTATTTATTTTCTCTTACTTTCTTCTTCCCTTTCCTGTCACAGACTTCCTGCCACTACTTCTCCTTGAATTTCAGTGTCTGTGGGTTACATTATGAGACCCTAGTGGTGATAAAATAAGGGTTGCGAACTGTATTTGAAGCCTATGAAAAACACAGAAGTATTCTTTGACTGAAGGCCATTATGAGTTTATAATCTTATTTTATAAAGAATTTATAAACTGTTCCTCTTTTTCATCAGACAAACCCACAGCTGATGTTAACAGAAAGTAAGTTAAGGGGAATTGGCATCTCTAGTCATAAATTCTACAGTGAATAATTCAGATAAATAATTTTGAAATCATAAGTCATATAATTAGTCATCTGCCTGTAATCCTTCTTCTAATCTAGGAAGTGAGTCTGCATATCTAAGTTAAAAATGTTATTTTAATTCTGTTACTGAGGATCAGAGAGAGCTTTATAAAAAGAGTTAATATAGAGGTACACCAAACTTGTTAGCACAATAATGAATGCTTGCTTATTTTCTGCACTGAACATCTATTTTCACAATATCATCGTCTTGAAAGAACACTAAAAACTCCATTACTGAAAAAAATCCATTACTTTGAAAACTCTACATCTTTATGCACATAAATACAGCTTTGCTTCTTTCTATTTCTGGTTGACTCCTCCCCCTTCTCCTTCCCCCTTTCTTTAATAAAAATATTGTAGCAAAGAACTGTCAAACTCTTTAAATCTAAAATAATACTTTGAGTGAAATGTCATAAAAAGACATAGTTTAGTTTTTGTCTTGTTCTTTCTTCAGCCTTTATATATCAGAGAACTAGAAGGAAAATCGAGAACTTTTCAATAACATTGGAATTCCCTCTGAAATGCAGAAAAACACCTTCCTCCTTTACAAAAATTCCCACAATGACTTTAAGTGGCAACCACCTTTTCCCCAGTCATGGCTCATGTGGCTGTCACCCCCACCAGTAGTGGTAGAAACAAGGCAGCAGAGTCGTGGCAAAGCCCCTTTAGCTGCCGAGGATGCAATAAGGAGCTCCTCAAGTCTGACACTCCTAAGTTGCAGCTGGTGCTTTGCTGGTTTGAATGCCATTCCAAAATTAAGCTCCTGGGAGCCCTGGTCATTGTCCACTGGTGAAACATTCCTTCTTTTCCCATTCCTCTCAGTTCACAAAAAGGGTTGTGTAGCAGTTGCATGAAGATTTCAGCCTGTGGGGTAACCTTATCAATTCTTAGTAGGGTGAAGGAAGCAGTGAAAATAGCAAAAGCAGCCCTTCAACCACCTACACTTTTATATCTACCTAATTAGCAATTTATGTGCACACATATGATGTTCTGTAATGTTAACAAACACTTAAATATACCACAAAACAAACAATAAACATTAATACAGTTCCTTTTATAGTTTCTGTGCAATATAGCGCAAAACTAGAATTCTGCCACAGTTTTATTTTGTCTTTAAAGAACGGTTAAAAGGTTGTAGTAAAAAAGCCACATTGTTTTGATGTTTGTTGATAAAACAAATGCAGTCAGCTGAAAAGTTCTGGCTTTTCTCCCCTGAAATCAAAGACAAAGTAAAGCAAAGTCTGAAAAAATATCAACACTCAGTTGAAAGAAGCACGCAGATGTCAAAGGCAAAGCACTTGGAATTTATTTAGGATAAGCAGAGACCCTGGCTAGTTTCCACAGGAAAAAGAAGCAGCAAATATTTCAGAAAGTTAGTCAGGGACATTAGTTACTTGTTAGAATTTTATTATGGTTATATTAAAACTGCTTGATCCTTCCCATATTAATTAATCAAAGGGAAAAGCAGCAAATTTTCATACAGTTTCAGGTGAACTAAGTTGGCTAATTTATCAATCTACAGAGTTCTCTGCTTTCAGGACAGGAAGAGTGTTGGGGTCTGTAAATCAAAAGTCTCTCTGAATCCTTCAGAGAGAAATCTGAGTGCAAGAATTTAATTAAAACGTTCAGGTGGATCGAAGTATATTAAGCCACCCACACATAGAGTATATGTGTAAGTTTAAGTTTCAAAGTAAGAAAACAAGTAATGAAGGAAGGAAGGAAGGATAAGTTTTAAGTACTTTAAAGTGTGAAGGTCTTAGATACCAGTGTAAAAGTGAGAGTTCTAGGCTTAAAAAAATTGTCCTAGATACTAGTGTTTCCATAGAGGGTCTACTTTTAGACATAATAAAACTAAAGTAAGAATATTGCTTACATTTTTTAGATAGAGCAAGATACCCCATACGAGTAGTTTATGCATAACTTGGCTTGCTAGGAAACCAAAATTCTAATAAGTTAAGAAAAAATTGTTTGAGTTTGTGTTTTTAGCTTGTTAGGTCATTTGTGCATAAGAATCTATGCATTGGGAAGAGATTTGCTTTTGCTCCTGCTCTCTTGCCATTCTTTATTTTATTATGTTATATATTTCCTTATTTTATTTCTTTATTTTATTTCTTTATTTTATTTATTTTACTGGTCTCCTCACCATCATCACCCAAAGAATATAGGAGCTGCCTCAGCATCATGGGCTTTCCCAGGACCTTGATGGGAGCAGCTTCTACTTCTAATTGAGACTTTACTTCTATTTAGGACTCTATACCAAAAACTTTTAACTTGCAATTTAAAGCTTGTAACACTTTGCCTTTTGAATCTAGTGTGCTTTTACAATAAACATCCTTATAGCAGCTAATAACTACTCAGCTCTTTTAAAGAAAACTACCATAATCCAACATAAGAAAGTCATCAGTATTTCATAATTATAAAAATCTAGTTCAGAACATGAGCATTAAAGGACAGTCATAGATGAGAGAAGAAGAAAGGAAGTGGGGCAGCAGGAGACACTTGTTGCAACACACACAAGTCAAATATACAAAAAGAAAGTCTTTAAAGAAGACAAGAAAATAACAACCAATTCAAGAATCTTCTTTTAAAAATGGCTAAAAACATTAATGCAGGAATTACAAAACAGAAAGCTGAATTTAAAGAGAAGGAATTATGTATTTTGACAAAAATTATGGACTGAGAGATCTAAGTCATATGAGTAGACATAGTGAAATAAATTAAATGTGCTCATTGTTTTTAATAACATTTTTATTCCATCTACCCTTGTCATAAATACCCTAAAAAAATCAACTTTTGCACAAGTATTATATTTTGTTTAGTACAAAATGAGATATAACTCAAGAGACATCTTAAAGTTCTGTACAATATAGAAATCATTTTATGTTAAATTATTTTAACATAATCAGAAATCTATTTTATGGATTTCTATGCTGTAGGAGTCAGTAAATACCAAATACTCAGCACTTCTTCATAAGTGGTCAGCAAATTTGACCATTAAATGCCTTATTCCCATATCTCACGAATATAATGCAAGTCCAGGTCACATTGGAAGGCATTAGATTTCATGATTGGATCCCTAGTTTATGGGATTTGTACTGTTGCATATAACTATTGATATTGAGTAGTTTTTCTCATGACTACAGGATTTCTATTATGGGTGTCATCTTTTAGAACAGCGTCTCGAAACTGTGGGATATTTTCTCTTTATACAAAGTTGTACTGAGCTACTGAACTCTGAAGGAGATTAATGCAGTGATTGACTTGTGATCCAGTGGCTCAGCACCTGGGATCAAACCCAAGCTGTGTCTGCCATCATTTCAGTCTGACAGGGAAGTCATCTGGGCATACCCATCCACCTTCTCTGCTTTCCACCAGATTGATTGTAGGAAGTAGCTCAGGGGTGATTTGCAGGTAGAAATGCTTTCTGGAGTGGACATATTTGTGAATGAACCTATACTCACATTTGTGAGAAGAAAAAAGGTTTCTACTGAAATAATGTGTTTTTTTTGAAAGAGATGTCTCAAGTCTCTGGTTAAAAATTTTTGTCTCTTGGAATCTGAATGCAGCATTTGAGGCTAAACAAGGCTGCTGAGCTGCTCTTGTAGCTATTGCCATTGAGAATCAGAATGGTATTTTCCGTGGTGTGTATATCTTTGCAGTGGTGTGAATGGGCCATACGTGTCTGTCTGAAGAGAGCATGGCCATCACTCCCTGAGCTTTCCCCTGGAGAAGAGGATGCTTCATCTTTCTCCCTTTGCTGGCCATGGTGTCATCCTTGTTTTCAGAGTATTGCACCCATTCTCATGCAGAAAGCAGTGGGGACAGAGACCACAGGGATACACAGATTCTTCTGTGGTAGTATGCCTTTGCTAGGGCAGAAACTCATACAGAGTTTGTGTTCAATTCCTGAGAAAGTAAAAACAGATTTATTTCCCTCAGTGACCTGGGAGGCCTGTAATTGCATTTACGTGGTGAAGGGGAATTTTAAATTGTAGCTGCTCATTAGTGATAATTTGTGACTCTGGAATAATTTGACATGGAAGGTCAGACAGCCCACATGCAGAAAGGGTTAAGATGTCTGGAAGCAGGGATGCCATTCTTATAAGGAAGTGAAGTCCCCTTGGTGATGAGATCAGGAAGAGCCTCAACATAGTCTTGTGGCCATCCTGGAATGTGAGTACTCAGAGGCCCAGGCTCAGGGGACACCATGAAGCAGAGGGGCTGGGGGATAGACTAGAGTTTGGGTTAAGATGTTCCATACAACCCATACAACCTTTTTTAGAACTCATACTGGTGCAATTTTATTTAACAAATTGGCTCATAACACATCTTTGCAGACACCCTGTAGAACTGTTCATAGTCATAGGATTCTTTCCAATGCATCATTAATTTATTTCATTTTATTTTGCTTTTATTTAAACAAAACCAGTTTCTTAATTCTTCTCAAGAGATACAATTAAAATTCCTCAACAGCAGAATATGAAGTCGTTTCTCATTATGATCCTCAGTATAAAGTTCCCATCTGGACCACAGTGTTTTTCCCTCTGCCAGGTATCCAATATTGAACCTACCACCCACCTGCCCTGATGGCACCTCAAGAGTTCACATTCCTTGTGCCCACTACTGAAGCAGGAGGGCAGCCAGACCCTGCTTAAGCTTCCTCCCTTGGCTTCAGCTGGTGGTTGTCCAGCCTTTGCTATTTTTTACCATAAGGATAAGTTATGGATAAGTTGCATTTATTAACACTTAAAGAAAGGGAGGAAAGACAAATGTGATTGTAACACTGTGAAACCTGTTTCTAACTTCCTATTTTCCATTAGTGGTGACAAACTAATCAAAACAAATCAAAACCAAACCAAAATCCCAAGGTATCCAGATTGCCACTAAGTCCATAGAAAGAAATTAACACTTTTAGACAGCATATAAACATGCTTGTGCATGATTTCCTGGTCCTTTTATCTCTATTATAAGGCCACATTCTTTTAGTTCAATTAGAAGATGAGCACAGATGTATTGTCCACACTTTTTTCTGTTATTTTAATATTTTATGCTGCAGATAGTCTGAATAATTTTGTTGGTTGGTCATTAGTACCTGGACATTTTTCTTTTGAGATGTAATAGAGTAAGCTGAAGCATATATTTTATTATTTCTTGTAAAATTTAAGAAACAAAGTAGAAAATGTTGCATTTCCTTCAATCACAAGGCAAAAATTTTAATGACTAAAAATACCATATTTCAATCACACTTCTAAAGGGCTTTCAGAGGCTCTTCTTTTCAGAGGTGTCTTGTGTGAATGCATTACTTGAGAGAATAGTAAACAGTAAGTACTTTGGAAAAAAGCCCTGAGCTGAATCTGTAAA
The DNA here is from genome assembly GCF_963662255.1 of Cinclus cinclus. Lineage (NCBI taxonomy): Eukaryota > Metazoa > Chordata > Aves > Passeriformes > Cinclidae > Cinclus > Cinclus cinclus. The sequence continues at coordinate 84,627,212 of NC_085046.1, read as the reverse complement.
GTTCATTCAATAAAAAGACATTCGGTCTCCAAAACAGCTAAAATAAGAACAGCTTCAAAAATAACAAGCAAATGATTCATATCCAGGGGAATGAGAGCTTGGTGGTTTGGTTTTCTTTTTTTTTTTTTCCCCTTTTTTTGATAAAGGCACAAGTGGGAATTGCAGCCAGCACTTTACAGTTCTGTTTCAGCTCTGCTACAGACGTTCGTGTGATATTGAGGAAATCTCTTAGGGATGCAGTTCATCAACATGCATTTCTTTGGTCAACTATTGAAATGTTTGCAGAACTAGTTACTTCTGGCAATATGGTACAACTGAAAAAGAGAATTTATTTTATTTGGTCTGAAACAAAGGTGGGGTGGGTTTGAGATGCAAACAAAATATTGAAAGCTTTTCATTTTGTGAAGGTGAAGTTTTTCTTTTTCTCTTAATCTTTGCTTGCAGAAAAAAAAAACCTGAAAATTTGACAGACATTTCAAAAAAGCTAAAATAAAGAAAAACCTTTGAACGAATGATGCTGAGATTTAGAAATGTGATAAAAAAAGCACTTCACCCCGTCACCCTCGAGGATGAAACAAGTTAGTCCAATGTGCCATGAACCACAGAAAGTTCAATCTTCCCTTTAGGGAATTTATAATTTAAAACCAGAGACTATAAATTGCAGCTTTATTATGTGTTTTTTATTGTTTCTCTCAAACTGAGGAGCCCCAGCTGAAGACCAAGATTTCAATTTCCCTTGGGACTGTGTAAACAGAACAAAGATGTGATAGGCATAATTCAACCCAGTTCAAATGTGCAGGCTGTTGAAAACACAACCATTTCCCAGTCTCTTCATAACGTGCCTATCTCCTGAGTCACAGATATCTATGGGCCAAGGCATCTCTGAAATACATGGAGTACAACCAATTCCCTTTTGCAGCCCAGGGCACTTGCTACACCCAGTGCTGTTGGGGTAGCATTGAGATGTTGTGAGGGCACTTCAGTTACCACATAGAGCAGCAATTCCTGCCAGCGTGCTTGGGGCCCATTGCTGCATTTAATGTGCAGTGGGAGATGTGGTGGAACTAATGGAAATGGGTAATGTTGTTCATATGTTAGCACTATGGCCAGATAAGGCCATGCATGGCAGCTGCCACACCCAGTGGATACTGTACATTTCTTAGGCATACAGAAGATCTGTAGGAAATGTTTTAGGGAAGGATTTGATTTTTTTGGAAAGATTTTTGCCAAATCTTTGTCAATAATAGAGGTTGTCACAGATTCTGTATAGCAGAAGGAATCCAGCACTTGGCTCTATTTAAAACTCTGAGCATGTACATGCGCTATATAGAATCATAGAATTGGATCATAGTCATAAAGGCTGGAAAAACCTCAAAAATCATCAGTCCAAAATTCATCCCAGTTGGTAGGAAATAGGTCATTAACAATATTAATCTTTTATTTATCATTTCCTCCATGACATTCCTCTGACCGTGTCTGAAGTCTGTCCAGCAGCTTAGGTAAAAATGCACCACATATTGGAGAGTGGCAGCACAAGATTAAATGCTACTCCAGTATAACTGAAGTCCAGAGAGTAGTTTTAAATGTGAGGTTTTTTTACACCATAGTGGTATCTGTTTCACCTGGACAATCTGGAGTCGTGGTGGAGTGACAGCCACCATTCCCACCCCAGAGCTGAAACCACACACACACCACTTTTGGATGCCATCTGCGATCGCCACATTTAATCCTGAGGGGATTGGGATCCTGATGGCTAATGTATAGGCTTACATGGCTAGCCTCTACAGACAGGAATACTAATTTATTAGGATTATTTATTGGGCAACAGCAACATTCAGATCTGGTTTATTATGAGAATTTACTGTGTATTGCACTTTACATAAGCATGAATGAATGCTAAGTTAAACTGGATTTACTGAGTGCTGGAAGATACTATGGGGTAGCTTTTATTTTGGCCAACATGTGGGCTGTTGGCTGACAATACTGATAGTAGCTTTTTAGGGGAGGTTGTCTGAAGGTATTTCAAACTTATTATAACTCCATGAAAAGACAGCAGAAAAGAATTAAAAAATTAAATATGCTTAAACACTTTTAGGTGATGAATAAGTTTTGTTTTTTTTTTTTTTTTTCAATGAAGAGTTCCTTTCTTCAAAAAATGTGTTATTTTTGTATTATTATGATTATTATTTTGAGTCTCCTTGTTTGGGTACTGTTCATCTTCAGTTGTCCAACTTACTCATCTTTCACTGATCTTAGACATCTCTCTTGTCTAACACCAAATCTTGTAAAGTTAAAACAGTGTGTAGTGTTCATCCAGAGCTGTTTTACAGCTACCCTCCATTTGCTTCTTCATCCACATGTCTTAAGAAATTTAACTCCTTTTTTCTTTTGAGAAACAGTATTAAGTGACTTGCTGTTTCTCATTTTCAACTCTTCACTGAGATGCCTGGCTCAGTCATGTCATATAATGCTTTTGTGCAAAGTAAATGCAGTAATTAGTGAACAGGGCAACAAGTAATCCAAAGCATATCAGTGAATAAATACAGCCATATTTTCTGCAGCCCAAGAGGTAATACTTGATGCTATAATAACATGTAAATGTTTTAATATTACAGAGTTTTTTCTTTCCTAGTCCTAATTTTGCTTATTTTATGAATTTTGCATTCCAAGCTGCTCCATCCTAAAATCACATTTGAGTATACTTTTTGTAGCATGACTTAGAATGTCTTCTAGCCAATGTAAATATGTGAATATTCCCAGAAAAGATTCCTCTTGCCACTGAAATCTATTCTTGCTTCCATTGAACTGATTTTTCCTCCCCACACAAAATGTTTCTTGATCTAGGAAAACATTTTGACTCACTTTCTATATAATAATCAATGCTTTGTTTTAAAGTTAATTTACTGAATCAATGATAAAACATTCATATTAATTGATATAGTTATTAATATTTCTGTCTTTGTACTGCATAGCTCTACACAGAGTTGCTCAGATAGTCTGTGACAAAAAGCTAATGGCACATGGCCCTGTTTCTCACTTTTCCCAGATACTTCATGGTTTGATCTAGGAGACATATTCTTGTTTATATTTTTTTTTTCGTATTTTCCTTGAAAATTATAATTTATATTCTTGGCTTTTGTTGTTTCATAAGCCAAGGATTTTTTCCTTCTTTCTGTGCAGGCATAAAATGACATTTCCTTTAGCAAGGAAAATTATAAATTAGATTTTGTTTTGGTTTGTTTTGACAACAAAACATAATGTATCCTGTTGTTTCAAGTTTAATCTTCCCTTTGCCCATGGGTGATTAAGCTCTTCTCAGAGCTAAGTTTGTTAAATACATATTTAGCTAATTTAGAAAGGAATGGTGGAAATTAATTATATTAGCATATCATATATTATTTACCAGACACATCAATTATCCTATAAATATGTATTTATACTTATTTACAAAACACAATTTACAAAACACAAATTATTTCCTCAATAAAAAGAATTCTATGGATAAACTGCAGATAGAATACATTTTTTCATCTGAGGACCTCAATTTTTTGGCACAAAGAAGCATATGAAGTCTGTTATAGTCATTTGAAGCATGTTTATTACTAAGAACATATAGCTTGGTTTTCAATTGACTCAGATGTTAAAACATCTCCCTTTTTTTCTTCAAAATAATGTGAGATCATGGCAAAATCCTGCTGTTTGTTCCTATCTTCTCTGAAAGGAAGGGAGACAGCACATGCGGCTCCTCTTGTGTCAAGTTTATTTGGCCATGGTGATTTTTCTTAGCACAATGAGGTTATATTCCTCTGAGTTTTCTCTCTGTTAATTATTAAAATTCAGCTATTTGAGTCACAGAAAAAAAATAGCTAGTCAAAATTTGTTTCAAAAGTCTGTGACTATACTGACTTGATAAAAATAACCAGGTATACATTTGTATCCTGTCATACTGTCTGTCATTGCTTTCGTTCAGTGCTGCCCTTTTGCTTTTACCTCCCACATATTTTGTCATTGATGAGATACCTGTAAAACTTTAAAATGTTTCATTTTGTTGTTTTAGATGGTACAAATCAACAGTCACATCAGTGTAGTGAATATCCCAATTACCAGATAGTCATTAGATGACAAAAGAGAAACATAATGTATTTTAACAAACTGCCATTTTAGTCATACTGTTGGATGAACACTTACTATACATTTGAGCCTTACAGCAACAGCAGTAATTTAACAAAATATATTAAGTCTCTTATTTCCAAATATGTTTCAGTAAACATTGTCATGATATAAATCCTCCAGGTGATATTTTTCCTGACATATGAATGTTTCATCAAATACCATTTTTCTGTACTCTAATAAGGTGACAAAGCTTGCAAAATATAAAATAAGGTTACCAAAACTTCCATGACCCTAATCAATCTAAATTATAATTCTGATTTTTTTCCACTGGGTCTTTGAGTGAAAGTCTCACCAGGAACAAAGAAAGAGATTTATTTGGGTATTGTAGAAGCATTTATATATCAGAAGAATGTCTCATGGAGAGAGTACTCAATAAGCTATGACACACAGGCCTGCTAGAAATTCCAGTCTTGGTTTGAGATTAAAAACACAGGAGCTAGAAAACTCAGTAGATTGTTGAAGAAATATCCAATTTTATATGGAAAACATCTGATTTTAATCTTCATCAGAATTATGAACTTAGGCAAAATTTTGCAGGTAAACTGCAAGAGATGATGATACTCTTTGAAAATAAGGTTTCCTTTTCCTAACACCAGATGTTCACTAGTGCCACATACCTGACTCTGCAGTTGTTCCAGGTGACACCATTCTTCCAAGTTTCTTTTAGAGCACTTTCAGCATTACAGGGCCAGATACACAAGGATAACTAAAAGTTAAGAGGAAACAGAAAAAAGTTTCACATATATATTTTCAATGAAAAAAAAAAAGGTGTGCTATACAAATGTCATGTTCGTGTGTCCTTCTGCACAGAGAAGTGAGCTGGCAGCTGCCTGATCAGACATGATCCATCTCTGACTGGCACCTGAGCTTCACAAAGGGGCTTTTCATTTCAGTGCAAATTTGACATACCCAGTTCAGAGGGCAGGAACATTAAGTTCAAATTCATCTGCAAAGGAATGTGAAAGAAAACTGGGGAGAATATGTTTGCAAAGAGGGTAAGAAGATGATAGCAATAACTTTGAGATTGCTGTAGATATATCTGACAGATTACTGAATAGTATTAAACTTTTAAAATAATCGTTCTGGTTAAGGTTGCCAAAGCAACACTCTGAAGGGATGCATTGGGAGAGGAGTTGGGTCCATAGCATCATGAAGAAAGACATACAGAGAGCTTTTGTGCAAATCTCACCTGAAATTTTCTTTCACAGTTATTATAAAAATCAACATTTTAAAAACCAAGCTCAGAAAGACAACAAAAAGACAATAGCTCTTCCTTACAGTAGTGAGATTATTGGTTGATTTATATATTCCATTGTTAATTATATCTGTCTCCCAGGAACAGGCCCATTGAGATGGATGTCTTCTTCAAGATATCCTCAGGCTAACAATACACAAGGCTCACATTTATCTACCAGAGCATTCATCAGTATATTTTCTTAAGAAAATGAAAAGACATTTCCTGGAACATTATGAACCTCCACGGGCTTAACAAATCCTGATAGAAGAATAACCAAAGCTAAATTACCCATCAAATATGATGATCACTCTTTGTGCAGTAATTTTAATGCCAAAACAATATTGTTTCTGGTTTATATGTATTGTTAGACATTTCAACACTGTCTGAAATAGAAGAAGCCAGCAAATCACAGAAATGTAATGAGTAAAAGACATTACCCTGGCTTTAATAAATCCCACCCCAGCCTTTAGAAAAGTTCATGATATTGAGTTATTTTGCCACTATTAGTTACATAGCTAATGAAAACTTGCTCACTGCTGAGGTTTGAGTTAGAAAAAAAGCAGAGCATGCCACATTTGGGCAAATTCTGCATATCTATTTCTCTGTGGTCTTCATTAATATAGGTTTTTAAACTACATCAGAACTCTGAAGTAAGGATAAAATCCTAAGCCATCACTTGGGCCTTCAATATTCTGAGTGTTCTCAACCCTTTCCTAGCCATGCCTCAATAGCATGGATGTAGAGGATAGCTGTTGGAGAAAGTTCTACCATCTTCATCAGAAGAAATTTCAGTTTTGTCTATATTATTCTCCATTGACTATATCTAACTACTTTAAACCAAACAAATTTATCTTCATGGACTGCAGAAAGTAATTCTATAGGTAAAGGATTCTTAGTGTTATATTCTTTACTCTATTGAATTTCTGCATTTTATCTAGTTTAGTTACATTTCCTGGATATAAACTAGATAATGTTTTCCTACTCGATATCATAAAATTTTAGCTATGCTGCCATCAAAATTCTCATTTATAGAAACAATTGAGACATTCTACATGAACTGTATTCTGACTTCCTCATTTTGTATTTTATACAATAGTGCAGAACACAGCTTGCAACCATATCCTCAGTTTGTTAAAATATCTTGGTCTCATTGACCAAGATATTCACTGTGTATGAATACTATACCTGTGTCTTTCAACTGCTCCTCCAATGGGATGAATGTCTAATGTAATGAGATAATTCTTTTTCTAAGGCTCAGAGCAACAAATATGATGGAAAAAGGTAAAATCTATCAATAATTTATGTTTATTTCCTTTAAACAATATCCTGATAAAAATCAATCACTTATACACTTTTCATTGTCTACTTAATTTCCTTTTATTCTTTTTTTCTTAGAGCTTTCCCAAAGGACCAGGTATTTAAACACTGCTAATATTTTTCATTTTTTATAATGGAAAATCTATAGCTTTCTCTACCCCTTTTAGAACAAATTTTGTACAAATACATTTGTAGTAAATGCCATTATATAGAGAAATAAGGGGTTTCATCTTTTTGGAAATTCACATTTGTACTGTATTTTTGCTAAAATATTACACAAAATCCTAATTTCTCACTAATAGTATGGACTGTATTAAGAAAAAAAAAAAGGAATAGTGGTTTACTTTGTGAAAGAAAATTTTAAAAAGATAAGAGTCAAAGTTATGCCTTTGTATCTTTGTATAAAGCACACATTTTCCAGTTTCATGAAACTGAGAGCTGACGAGTTACCCAAGGCTGAATACTTCCTTACAGCAGAAATACAGATGGAAAATAACACTTATTTTTACCCTACTGTCTTTTGTGAGGAAATCCTACCGTTATAAACTCTGTTTTCATTGTGTATTTATGATAACAGATTTGTTGGGTTTGCATGTCTAACACTATTGTAATAGTAATTTCTTTTAAATCTAGGTCAAACATCACAATAGTCTGAATTTTTTATTAACATGCCGATACATTTGTATAGCAGCATCACAGCAATACAGCGTGTCGTACGGAATCATACAAAAAGGTGTTCATGCAATACAATAGCTATGGGGTGATGACCCAGGATGATTGTACTAGCCCTGACAAGGCCACCTAGTATTAGCATCTTAGAATCCCTAAAATTGCCTGACATTTATACCTACATATGAAATTAAGATTCTACTATTTCACAGGAAGGAACGAAAAACTCTTTCACTCCTTCATCATTCACTCAAACATCTCTTATTCACTAATTACTTATTATTATTATTATTATTATTATGATATCAAGGTACAACATTCTTTGTGTAAAATTTTCATTCCAAAACTCTCAAAACATTATTGAGCTAGAGGAAGCCATGTTTCCCAAATACATTATTCTGCTAGCTTCAAAGCTGAGAGATCCATCTTGACCCAAAGACTGCTGAAATCAATTTCACAAATCTTGCTGAGTACAGGAAATATTGTGCAAAGCTTTCCTAGACAGTGTTCCTTAAATGCTTCTGGCTCATTTACCATCCTGGGAGAAAATTGTGAAGATAGATGAGGCACCAAGGTGATGTGCCAGCCCTATTATAAATGTAGCTGTAAAGTCATGAGAGTGGCTGTTAGAGGATCAATTTTCAGCCTTGAAAGCCTGTTAAAACAAAGAAAAGCAAAAGAGGTCCTCCAAATTTTAGACCAGAGACTGGGGGAAGAATGAAAGCAATCCTTTAAAAAAAAAATCTATGAATTACGGCAATCTGAGTTTTTCTATTTATATATTAATGAATTAGCCTTAAATACTGGGTGCAATTCCAGTAATTATACAGAGACACCTGAAGACAGTTGCTTTTAGCACTTAAATCAGGAAGAAAGCAGAGTTATTGTGAATACACTTAAATCAGAGCATCTGTAAAATTCAAAGGATTATCACACATAATGCTTCTATTTTCAGAGAAATTACTTTTGAAAATATTTAAGCTAAAATCAAATCTCGATATTAAATACATGCTAAGAAATGAGAGGATATAAACAGCTAATAGATTAAAAGTGGAAAGAAATAGCGAACAAAGTTCACATACATAAAAACAAGAAAATAATTAGATAAATAAATTATTAAGTATAAATTCCTGAATCTATGCAACTAAGGAAAATCAAGCCAGCCATTTCTGAATTTCATTGAGTATTAAATACTGTGCAATTAGGAAAGAAACAAAAAGATGAAGAAATTACATTTTAATGACTGTGTTAATAAATTATATATATATGACAGCTTAAGTAACTGTGGAGCTCAGACACATAGGAAAATGAAAGGCAATGATAGGAATGAAGCTGTGATGCCCTCATTATCAGCAGTGATTTTGCATATTGCCACGAATGTGTGGGAAAGCTATACATTCATTTTCTTAAGTAGAGCATTTAAAAAAATGTGACAGAGGTTTTGTTTTAAAGTCAAGTGCAACAAAAAAGACTGAAAATTCTCTCTGAATTATCTTCCCTAATAAGTGGAGCCTTATTTTCAGCAGAGGAACACAAGATTCCAGGAGCACATAGAAGGGAGATTTTCATAGTGCCTTATTTCAGGCACCACAGTTCTGCACTTACAGTCCCATGATAGGCTTCCTGGATTCCCTGTGTAATTAATGAAGATATATGGGCTCCTCCAAAGGATAATTCAGAGCAAGAACCTAACCAAGATGACCTGAACTGCTCTCCATGGGAGCATCTCTCTCTGACTACAGAGGAAGTTCAGGCCATTTCCCAGTCAGGTTCTCTGGATCACTAAGGTGCCTCAAGTGAAAATCCTTAAATACCTCCCAGTGCCCACCCTAGATGATCAGACATTGTGCTGGAGGACTCAGAGCAGCACCATGCACCTGCAGGTAAATACACAAACAGGAGCTAAAGGGTGAGGCTGGAAGGGGGCTGGAGGAAACTTCCTGCAGATTGCTCAGCAAATAACCAAAATAAATTCTGCTTTCTTTGGGTCTTATCTTTATCTAGGAAGAAACAAACCAGAGAGATTAACTGAGGGTTGCCTCCTGTTGTAGGGGGACAAGGGGAGAGGGACTGTTTTGAAAGGCACATGCTAAATATAGGGATGCCTGGAATTCCTGCAGATGAATGGTGTCTGGGGGCTCATTGTGTTGCCAGTTTGCTGCAAGCCATCTGTGAAAGAGAGGTTCCTACAAGAAATTTTCCCTTGATGGCTTAAATTGAATCTATTTCCTAGGCAAAGGTCTCAGAGACAGCAGAATTTATTTGTGTGCCCATTTAAAGCCCAAGGTTCTCATAACCAAAAGAGAGTACATATAATTTGCTAAACAAACTCAGATTAGGTGCATTCTCTGAAACTGTTAATTGTCCTGTAGCTATCTTTGTACTGTGTTCAACTTAGAATATCTTTAAAGGCAAGTGAAGACATCCTAAAAGGACGTGGGGATTTTCTTCCCTGGGAAGTATTTAGAACTTACTTGTCAAGTGCTGCAATCAGCAACATTTTCTTTGCTTGTATATTGCTATGAAACACAGGCATAAACCATCTCTGGCGGAGATGATGGAGCATTCTCTAGAGAAAGTATAAAATAGAAAAATCTGCTCAAATCTCACCCATCATTCCCTTTCAGTTCAGCTGCAGAAGCTCCCTAGAGCACCACAGGCCACTTCTATGCTGCTACTTCAGTAACAGTGCCAAGTTCAAATCCAGCTTTGCCAGCTAAGCAGCTTGAGACAATTGCATCTGCATTGCCTTAGCCCACCTCTGGCTCTCATTAGCTGGGCCCCCTCTGTGCTTCACTTGGAGTAATTTGACCTCTCCAGCTTTCCTACAGTCCATGTCCTCTATCTGTCTGATGGGCTCTCCTAGCAGATATATGGTCCAGTCTGACTTGTCCCAGGAACCTTGTCTGCTGCAGCCTATTAGCATGCACACAAAAATCTGCTGCTTGGGAAGCCTGATATTTGCAGAAATGTGGAGTAGGTCCATGACAGTCATTTTAAGTACCTGATTGTTTCTCTGCTTTGGATGACACACTGGAGTTGCAAGTCTCTTCGCTCTTTCTCTGTTTTGCCAACAACCACTGTAGTGACCCTGAAAGAAAGACATCCTGCTTAACCAATGACAGGTCTTTCAGGACATTTCCCCATATGAACAGATTGTAGCTGGAGTCTTCTCTTAGAAGGGACCAGCCTCTGCAGCCTCATTTACTGCTCATCACTGGCAAGGCACCAGCTTTGAAAGAAAAAAGCTACTGTCAGTGTCAGAGTAACAGAAGGAGGCAATCAGTCATGTGCTCTTCCTACACAGGGAATGTCAAATGCATTGTCATTTGTTTAGTGTGGCCTGAGGGTGGCTGCATCGCTGAGAAATCTTCTTTGAGAAGAGTGCACTGAAGTAATTCAAAGTGAACCTGACCATTTGGCAGCTTTGTGGACATTCACTAGAAATCTCTTCCCACTTACAGACTCTGTGAAATCTCCTGATCTCCATTCTTGATCCATGGAAAAAAATCTGGCTTGAAGACTCAGAAGGACAGATTTTCAAGTACCATCTTCAGAACAGCATTCAGCATGATTCCTAATCAACTCTCCTGCACCAACATTGGGGCACAAAGTAGATGTTGACTCTCAGGCTCCAGCACTCAGCTATGTTTCTCTCTCAAGACATCTTTTGAGGATCCAGGTCTTCCTTGATGTCTCAGCAAATAAAGACTGCTGGAACACATCTAAGATGAGATAAGTTAAGCTCATAAGGTAGGATTCCTCTGTTTCTAACTTTGCAAGACTTGTGTTATCCCTGTCTTTATCCTGACAAGCTCTGGGAAGATGTTTCTTTCTTACCCTCAAGATTTTTAGCAAAGGTGGTTTCTGTAGTGCCCAACAAAGCTGTCCAGCTCCTATAAAGCTCAAGTGGTCCCTGACAAACAAAAGATCTCTAAAGGTGGCAGAAGCTGAAATAGCTGAGCAGAGGGCAGGAGATGCAAGGACAGTGGCATTTAGCAGGAGTGCAGGCATTTTTTTTTTGAAGGAGAAACAACCTGCCAAGGTACCAGTCACATCTGTACTACTGCTGAGGAGATGACTCAGAAATCTTAAAAACCTTCCAAGGGGAGCAGCTTCTTCATGTTAGAGCGAAAGAGTTAATACAACACATGACTTCATATTTAAGTTAATGTCACTACATATGTATGCCAATAAATTTCTTTCCTGGCTGCCACCTCAAGAGGCCTACTTGTAACTTCAAGTTTGAAATGTCAGAGTAAAACACTCCTTCACTGTGACTGTCTATTGACTAAGGTGATCATTCTTTACAATGACACATCTCTAGCTTACCTATTAAAATATAAAGCCTATTAAAACACATCTGTTAAAATATAAGCCCTTCATAGCAGAGAACTGCCTACCTTTTATTTTTTTCTTCTCTACTGTTTTCCTCTTCATTTTACCCAATGCAAATGAGACAGAATAATTATATATAATTGTGGCAGCCTAGCCTTTGCAAAGAGCCAAATACACACCCAGCTGCTCACTCACTCCTCCTTCTCAGGGGTGGCAGAGGAAGAAAAAAGGATAAGAAAGCTCACAGGCCAAGATAAAGATAGGAATATCACTTACCAATTACCTTAATGGGCCAAACAGACTCCATATGTGAAAAATTAATTTAATTTCTTGCCAATTTCAGTTAAGTCCATTGTGGAACCAGATATTGCTGTGCCTGTCACAGGGCAGCTCATAACCTCCTCACACAGAGGTCATTCTGCAGTCCCTCTGGTACCAAAACTTTGCCACATAACCCCATAAAACCCATATAATATTACTAAAATAATAATTAACACCACAACTTGGATATTAAGTTGAATGCAATCAGTTTTGATGCACCTGCCTAGGGTTTTAATTGGCATCATCTGCTGTTCTAAGAATATCTTCATCTGGTCCCTGTGCTATCTTTTGGTTTGCATCACAGATTGGTCTCAAAGCACACAAACTGGATACCTTTTGGTTGAAGGGATTTGAAGGAAGTGGAATGTGGTCTTTAGCAGCAAAACAAACACGCTCCATCTGCAAGAGGGAATTCAGTCTATGCGAACAGTCCAGAGCAGGTCTGAGGTAAAAATGTCCTGAAATACATACAGTGCAGGAATCAGATCCCCAACTTCCAGCACCAACTTACTTGCCCTTCACATATGTTCTTACTAGCTTACACTATTTGACAGTGTAAATACAGCCAATTTTGTATCCTAAATGGAATTATTTTATTTCAATTCAGTTCTATTTTTTTATTAACTTTTCCATTGTCACAGTATTTTCAGGCAGTTATTTCCCTCTCACACCAAATAAACTAAACAGCCTTTATGAATTTACTCAAGAGTCACACCAGAGGAAATTTAAACAGGTCACTTCTCCTTTGTTTATTATACATATCATTGTCACCCCTGTGTCCACCAGATAGATGCATGGAAGGTTAGAAAATGGAAGTACTAGGGAATCTGTAATACATCTTAAATTATGTTTCTTAGTCAATGCTGGAGGAAAGAGACAGACACTGCTAAGGAAGGAAATTTCCTTTTGATTCTAGAAATGCACCAAAAATCCCTATTCACCTTTTTCCTAAAACTGTTGCATAGTGTAGCATTTAAGGAGTGATGTATCAATGTTATCATTATGCTCCACATGTCTGTACAAGAGGAATCTACAGTCCATGCAAGAGACTAAAATAGTTTGTTGAGTAGATGACTGTCTATAACACAATAGCACCTGGAGGTCTCAACTAATTATTGTGTTATGCACTGTATGAATTCACTGTAGAACACAGTTCTTACCCTAGATACCTTAAAGGGAAGATTCTGAATAATCTTGTCTCATACCTTAATTTCTATTCCACACAAAATAGAAGGACAGAAGTAAGACAAAATTAAAAACTAAATTTTGAAAATTTGACTCTGTGCCATCTCTAATAAAAAAAGGAGAGGAGAGGAGAGGAGAGGAGAGGAGAGGAGAGGAGAGGAGAGGAGAGGAGAGGAGAGGAGAGGAGAGGAGAGGAGAGGAGAGGAGAGGAGAGGAGAGGAGAGGAGAGGAGAGGGAGAGGGAGAGGAGAGGGAAGTTATTAATTTTGTCAGCAATGGTTTGAATTCTTTATCCCAGCACTAATACTGTAGTCATCAACTCAGAGCAGGGCATTTCACAGAGAGAAAAATGTTTTGAATACTTTGTAGACAGAGATTTTCTTGAGAAGGACTTTCAAAGGCTTTTTCATATTAAACACTCTCTAGCTTTCACAATAAAAAGAAATTTGTGTTGCAGAAGTATGTTAATTAATTTCAAAGATACATCATCATTGTAAGAAACTGTTTAGCAATGTCAAAAAAGGATGGGAACTAGATGTGAGATACAGAGAAGACCTGAATTTTTTAGTATAGTGACAGGTTTTGTACAAGGAATACCCCTGAAAGCAGTGCTGCAGCTGCTGTCAGAGAAGGAAGCAAACAAGCTAAAACCAAAACAAGTTTCCTTACAGGGGGAAAAAAAAAAGTTAAATAGATAAATGCTTAATGAAATATATGGCAAGATCTACCTGATTCTGACAAATGTAGTCAAAACAAATTCAAAACATCAATGTCGGTAATGGACTCGTTGTTAGCCTTGAATAAAACCTTTTATTTTACCAGCTTCTGTTTCACATTTAAAGTTATTTATAAAATCTGGTGTATTTTGACACTTTCCCCACACCAAACCAGTAACCTGCTCTCCATGCAGCCCTTACTGTAAGCTCACTCCTCTACTACTAGGGCTTTGGCAGCCCACAGCTCCAAGAGATGCCAAGAGCCTTTCAGAAGCAGTGTAGAAGGCACATGTGGACCACTTTCAGCACGGCTCATGGTGGCGGCTGATGCCACCAGGAAATCTTGTGTGTGCTGCACAATTTTCCAGTTCTCAGAGTACAGGATTTTCTTCACATTCAAGAGATTTTCTCTGGGTGGTACTTCCCAGGCTGAAGACAGATAAATTGTTCAACCTTTTGCTGGGAAGTGATGCAAGAAAGCCTTTTCATATTTCAAGGTACCTTAGTTTTAGGTAAAAGCAAAAGAAGGGCAAAACCGTCATCCATGTCTACTGCATTGTATAGAACACCGTTTTCAGAGAAACTTCTTAAAGATTGCATAATTCCCATGAGAAATTTGACTCCAAGGTTAAATAAAATTCTAATTTTAAAAGGTGTTTAATATCTTAGTAATACAGGCAGGCTTTCCTGGCCTATGGTTTGAGCGACATAACTCATCTCCACTCCTGTAGTATTCCAATTAGACTTAATTAATAGGCAAACATTGAAAAAAATACCATTCCCCTCTTTGCAGCCACCTTCTTTTTTAATGTTAAAATTAAATTAAAGCTTTCTTTGTTTTGTTTGTTTGTTTTTTGACAAAAGGTGTTAAAAGGTGGTGCTACAGCACACCTCTATCTCCTTCCTTTTCTATCACAGCAAACTTTTTGCCTTAAGTCAAAACAAAAATCAGGGAGAGCTGTACCACAATCTCAACATCAGGTCCTATACTTTCCAAGTGTATGGATGATTTATACCTAGATGTGTACATTCAAGGCTGTTGGTGAGATAGAGGCCCAGACCAGTAAGTTTTTTGTGTGCACACACAGACATGCACACATTGCTGAAAACCAGTAGGGAAGGCTGGATGTCGCATAGAATATTTACAGGAGATATGAGTATGAGAATCTGAGAAGAGTCATTAGCACACTTCACACAGTAATTACTCCACCAGGTAACTCAGTGCAATGCAGTTGATTTCAGAGTTGTGACAGCTGCAGAGTCAGCCCTGAAGGTTGGGTTACCAGCTCAGGGCGAATGATCACCTTCTTAGATATGGAATGATGCTTTTAGGCAGATATACTAGTCTGTACTATACTAATCTGTACTAATCTACTAAGGAAATGCAAGGCCTGGGAGCTATCTGAAGCAAGGATATATCAGGGTGAGCCGCAGAGCCTGTGCAAGGGAAAGCAGGACACTGGTAGCTCCATGGCATTCATTCCCATTTTATGTTAGCTTGCAGTAACAAACCAACTCTCAGTCAGTGCATAAAGGTTTGAGCACACTGCTCAGAATTGTATCTCTCTGCTATCCACTACATTTGTCAGCAACGTGTCCAAGATCTTTGCTGTTTTGGGAGTAAGTGGAAAGAATGATGGACAAATGGGAGTAGGACAGCATGTATATGGCATACTTTATTCTGATGTACTTCTTCTGTCTTTGGCATATTACTGGAAACAAGCAAGATAGTGACACATACCATGGTATCATAGCAGCACAGGAATAGAGTTTATTGCAGGTTGCTTATTTATGATTATGGAAAGGCAGGAGAACAAATGTGCATCCCTCACACAATTGAGAGAGCAGAAATTCAGGCCTTAGCCAAAACTTGATTGCAAGACCAAGTAGGTCAGTCAATATAGCATAATGATCAGAGCATATGCTGATGTTTTCTGGATTCATCAGAGGTGGAAGATGTCATTTCACCTTGAAGTACAGTTAGGGCAACAAGAAAGGATTCAGATGGAAAAAAAAAATTGCAAAATCGAGTGATGTTCTATTACTTATCACCATTTCTTTGCTTTGCACTGTTTTTTCTGCATCTCAGTATTACTTTATATTTTTCCTTTATGTACCATTACAAATAGACCAGTTGCTTCAAAATGTTTAAATTTTTTTTATCTTTATGTTTCATTTTGTCATCTAAAATGAAGAGAAAACAATAAGGTATCACTAATGCGTACAATTTTTCAATTATAAAAACAGATAAATTAGAAAATTGGCCAAATCACTGCTTCAGGAAAAAAAAAATAATTCAGAAATACAAAACCACTGAAGCTGGGAGAATTTACTTTGATCTCACAGCTATCTAAGTTCTGTAAGACATCATTCCAGAAACAATTAATCAGTGGTGCCTGGTGTAGCACAGTTATTCTCACATGGATCTAAGCAATATTTCTGTACTAAAAAATGCCTCTACATCCCCTCTAAGTCATGTGTGTATCCTCAAAGATGGATGAGAATTCATCCTATGACATTGCTATATGAACTTTGGAGTTCTTATTAGTGAAATGTATGAACTGTGATGTTTGCAGCTATGACAGAGAAAAGGAACTGTATGACTAAACAGGAATATCAACTAAAGGCTACTAAAAACTTATTGCAAATAAGTTGCAACATGTTATATTCCATATTGTTTAGAAAATGTGACCAGGAACCAGAATGCATAAGGGACAAGTTATTCAAGACTGGACATTGTTTTCCCTGAGGAAAAGAAATGTCAGCATTTTGCACATACTTTTGGGCTGTATGCAAAATTATCCACTTTTGTCCAATCTAAAACCCTGAAAAGGGGACCTGAAAAACATATATGCGGCCTTCAGCACAATCTCCCTGAAAATCAAACCAAAGCAAAGCAAAGCAAACCAAAGCAAACCAAACCAAACCAAAATGAACAACTTCTACCTCTCTGGAAAAACAGCAGAAGCTGTCAAGACAAATTTTTGGCAAAATAATCAAAATATCAAAAATTTAGATAGGTCTTATTGACATTCTGGTATTTTAAAAGAATTTATTTCAGACTTTTGGCTATAGACTCTAGGTTATCTTTGAAAATATCTAAACATCTGACTTGAGTCTACCTGAATAACTACAAGGAGAGAAATTATCAGGAGTACACACACTTGAAAGTACTGTGCAGATGACCAAGGAGACTGTCATGCATCTGATGAGTTAATTGCTGCTAGTTAATGAAATTGTAATTTTTGACATAAGCAACAAGTATAAAAAATTAATATCTCCTGAAACTTATGTCATCATCAGTGGCAGCTAAAAAGCATGTCGGATATTGATTTTCAGAATAAAGTTTCCCATCTTTCATATAGACACAGCTAAAAATCAATGAAGTAGAGGCAAAATGCTGGATTTTATCAGATGTTTAGTGAAAGTTAGATAATTTGCTGAGGACACCATTATCATACTTATTTTAACTAATAAAAATATTGTTATCTGCATTACAATATTTCAGAGTACCCCATGAATTGCTGGCATACTGGTGGAAATAAGTAGTTATATAACAGATGATACTCCTGCTACTTGATGTGGCACTTGGAGTTAAGAACATGCCACCAGATCACATGGGATGAAAACATGCAGGTGTGGTTTTGACAGCATTGGTTGCAAAACTCAAAATAGGCTGTACACACACTTTTTCTCTACTTGAAGACATTGGTGAAGCTCAGAGGTTTTGTTAGAAGCTTAGAAAACTGTTTTGTTTTCTTTCTGCAGTTGTGAAGGCAGCAATCTCAATCCAATTCCGCTGGTAAAATTATTATAAAAACCCAACAACAACAAACTAAAAGACTTGGCTTTGCAAAGAAAATCATCCACTTTGTTAAAACTGAATTTCCAAATGTTATGAGTTTATTGCTTCTCTATTTCTCTTACAGAGGAATGAATGAAACACACAAGTACTGATGATTGGCTGGACTTGTTTGCAACAGCTGCAGGAGGAGTTGCCAAATCTGTTTTCATATAAGATAGCCTAAGTGCCTGATAAGCATTAAAATTCATTTCCATTCTTGAGCACGCATAAAAGTACACTCTTGCTGTAAAAAATATGACAAACTCCTTAAACGCTGTATGCTTTTCTTGGTCTCCGTGTTTCACACTGTAGAAAGAGCTTAATCAGCAAATGTCACCTCCTTTGTGGCTCCCTTGACCTTACTGTCAGATTTTTTCCATGAACAATTGCTAACATTTTTTTCTCATAATATGGTCTTAGAATCCTTCAAAAACTCAGTGGTAAATGCTTCTAAGTGTGCACAGTAGTGGAATAATACCTTATTTTGAAAACAATCTTCCAGAGAAATCCCTCTCAGAATGAAAAATGAAGAAAAGTGAACAGAAAACTCACCTCAAGCTAAATGGTCTGCTAAGAGGAACATTGTATCACAGCTGTTATTTCCATGTTTTATTCACAATTTATTTACTCCCTTCAGCTGGCTCCTCTTTCTTTAGCTTAGAAACATCTACTATTGAAAGATGGCCATTTCTGTGTTTGAAACCAAGGGCCAAACAGCAGCACATAACCCTTTGGCAGGAAGCCCGTGAGCAGCAGTCTATTAAAGCGTACAAACTAGACCCATAACTCTTTGTTCTTGGTCTACAAAAAGGAAGGAATCGCAGGCTGTGCAACATTTTGTGTGACAGAGCTTTCTCCCACCTATGTGCCACAACACTCTGCTGTTCTTTTCCCACGTGCTTCAGACTAGATAGCATTCTGGGGTCATTCAGAGCAAACAAACTTGTCAGCTAGGAAAGCTGTCTGAGAACCCTTCATACCCTATCCTCATTCTTTTACTGCATTTTTCATTGTGGTAGCTGAACACTTCTCAATACCGTATGAAAAGGTGTGTTGAACTTTATTTTCACTTCTATCCAGTGTATAGAGAGCAGGCTGGATTTTCCTTTGAGCATGATGTCTACATAAAAGTACATCCACCCAAGTGCATGATACCAGAAAAGATAAAATCAAGGAAATGTGCTCCACACTTAAAGTACAAGTTAAGCTGCAAAGGCCTTCTTTCTTGCAAAGGCCTTTTCAACCCCCTTCAAAGGAAAAATCCTTACTGCAGAAAATTTCTTTCTTCTACAGGAAGGAAATCTGTTGTGGTGGTTGAGTAGCCTGGTTAACTCTTTTGGTGCCTTAGCTCTTCAGTTAGGCAGTCCAAACATAGTGTTTGAGTGTTTTGAATGAGAGAAGGGCTGGACATAACCTGGTTCTCTGTAGATTGCTGTCGTGGGAGGCAGAAGTCAAAACCTTTATATCTGAGCTTCTGAGAAGTGCTACGTTTCCTATGCTCTGGGCTTCCTGCCTGGGTACACTGAAGTCATTCTGTTTTCCACTTCTACCTGCTCAAATGCCATTAATTCAGAGATAATTCTGTTTTCCCTGTTTATCACCAGCTCCGTGGATACTTCCATATGTGTTGTACTGCTGTTGCTAGGGAGATAATCCACTGCTGCTGTTTAGTCACCTTCTCCTGTCATATGTGACTTTAGATCTAAATAGTCCACCCGGACACAGGAGTGGGGTCACAAGGACTAGGACCTCCTGGGAGAGCAAGTAGAAATCAAGAAAAATAACACTGCCCATAAATTGTTTTTTTCCTTTTTTTTTTTTTAAAGAAAAATTAAAGAGTAGTGAATTCTTTGGGAAAATCAGTGTAGAGATTGAAAAAAAAAAAAGGACATATTTAAAGACTGTCTGAGTCATTTAACAACTTTTTAAACTAAATTTAACCTTTACTGGCATTTGAAAGCACTAAGGCAATGAATTTTTTTTTGGATGGGTAAAATCCTTTCTATGTATCAAATGATTATTCGGACTGATTTTCTATTAAAACTCTCTCACAAAATGAATTTCTGGTTTTATTTTAAAAGCTATTCAGTTTTGAATGAGTCACTCAGTGCCTACACATAAGGGAATCTTGCAGTTTAAATAATATTTAAGACCTGAAATGAAACCATGTTTTATGTCTGAATAGTGAACTATAATTACCTTGGTTTTAACTGTCAAGAAAGAAAAAGCAAAAGGCAAAGGTAAGGGAAGGCAGGGCAAGGAAAAGGAAAAAGAAAATGAGAAAAAGGAAAAGAAAACGAGGAGAAGGAGAAGGAGAAGGAGAAGGAGAAGGAGAAGGAGAAGGAGAAGGAGAAGGAGAAGGAGAAGGAGAAGGAGAAGGAGAAGGAGAAGGAGAAGGAGAAGGAGAAGGAGAAGGAGAAGGAGAAGGAGAAGGAAAAGGAGAAGGGAAATAAAGTTCTGGGAAGGGGAAGGGAAAGGGGAAAGGGGAAAGGGGAAAGGGGAAAGGGGAAAGGGGAAAGGGGAAAGGGGAAGGGGAAAGGGGAAAGGGGAAGGGGAAGGGAGAGGAAGGGAAGGGAAGGGAAGGGAAGGGAAGGGAAGGGAAGGGAAGGGAAGGGAAGGGAAGGGAAGGGAAGGGAAGGGAAGGGAAGGGAAGGGAAGGGAAGGGAAGGGAAGGGAAGGGAAGGGAAGGGAAGGGAAGGGAAGGGAAGGGAAGGGAAGGGAAGGGAAGGGAAGGGAAGGGAAGGGAAGGGAAGGGAAGGGAAGGGAAGGGAAGGGAAGGGAAGATACTTCTTTCATCCACACAGCAAATACTATTTACCCTTTATCCCTAAATCTACAGACTGAATCTCAGAACTAAACAGGAAATCCAGAATTCAGGAATGACAAGAGAGGAGAGGATGGGAACATATTCTGCTTCCCACAAACAACATTTATGTTTTTATGAACTCATTTAACAAGTTTAGGTATAGGATGAATGCCAGTCTCAGAGAGCAAACCTGTATCTCTGTCTCATTTAGACAGACAAAATGGTGTGACCTGAAACAAACAAATTTTCTCCAGACCAGACACCTTAATTTCAATATCCTGAGAGAAATGTTCAGTGTAGCGGCTTACAAGAATCCAACGGGCATCATGAATAGAAGGTAAGTAGAAATATGATAAATATCAAGGCATAGTTATTATTTTGGTCAATTGTGACGTATTTTCCTGTTACTTTTTTGTAATTCTAGGAATGAATGAACTCAAGCTCATTTTACAACCTAAAAATGAGGGTTTATTAATTTCATTATTTATAACCTCATCATAATTTCCTGCTCTCATTGCTGTCCAAAGACAAAGGATGGCAGAATATAGCATTCACTGTAGAAATGCTGTTATATTAAGTAAAATCTTTGCTCTACTGGGTGGAGGACAGGATCCTTCATGGTACCGAGAGTATTGCCCAAAGAGTGTTAAACCGATGTATTTTATCCAAAATTTTGGTATTTTAGGAAAAGTTCGTAGAGATCAGCATTTACCCAACAAGTAAGATGTTTAGGAGTTTAACACATCTGGTATTGCTTTAAAGATATTTCACAGTCCCTGGAAAGCAATATTCATATCACTTCCCTCTCTCTATTGATCTGAGGTTAAACTCCATTAACAGCAATAAGAATAGCTACATAAATATCTGCTATTCTCCTTTATTCAGGTGCCCTTGCACTGACATTTAATCTTAGTCACCCAAATGGGATAAGGAAAAGTTTTATATGGAAGACACTGGTGACAATTGCTCCACAATGAGATTAAAACAAAACAGATGACACTTTTTTTTCCCCCAGCAAAGCATGATGTCATGTTTTGTGATAATCCATTTTGCCAGAGAGTACAGTCAAGGGAAAAGATTCCCTTTTCACAAGCAACAGTATGATTAGAAAGACTTAATTTTTTAATCTCCTTCTACTGTTTCCATATAGACTGACAGAAAGAAGCATATTTCATGATTTTTTAAACAAAATAATAATTAAGCAAGAGGGGAAATGTATCTATATTTTTAATGCCTAGTCTGAGAAATCCAGTTAGGTAAAGTAAGCACTTAAATCTTAGGAAAGCTTGCATGTGAGATGTCAAGAATATATTTTCTGAGAGAGATGTCAGTTAACAGTAATAATTATATTATTTCTATAGAGTGGGGGGGGAACTGTGAAAAGACAGCACCTCACTATGCATGAGAAAGCTTAGGAGGTCTGTGTAGTAGTGCTACGCTGCAACCAAGAACAGGAACACAAATGATAGAGCTTTATTGCCTGCCAGTAATTCCAGCCCTGTTAATAAGACATTGAAATAGTTTCTTTGCTGTTTGATTTTATCCACCGTTACAAAATATGTGTATACAACAGGCTGGAAGAATGATTTACTTTATTTCTCTGTGTTTTGTCAAATAGACAAACATAAAGGAATTAGTTGAAGGAAAAGAAAGAAATGTCTGCTATGTAAGTCCTGAAGGATATTTTTTCCTGATTGAAAAGAAACAGAGACTGACAAATACTAGCAGAGTAGATGAGTTTAAGTAATATGTCTAATTTCTGTTTCCCCAGCTTGAATGACTGTGCATTTTAAATGCTGTTAGGAGGTCCATCAGTGTGACACTGGAGTTCAGTGTAATGAGTAAAAGCTTCCAGCGCTGCCGCCACGAGTGACCTCTTTAATCACCTTAGGCAAGGTCTCACCTCCCATCATTTACCCAGCCAATTAACAAACCATACAGGCCAGGGACCGTCTCTCATTCTGTGTGCCTGCACTGAGGGGGCCCTGTCTCTATGGCAGGAAATATATATTACTGGAATACAAATGTCAGCAATTCAATTTTAAAAAAAAAAATTGAAGAAGCAAAGGGAGAAACTTACCTGACATGACTGTGAGCAGACTATTGAAAGGTTTATTTGCAAGAAAGGCACTTTACATCGGTTAATCCAGTTAGAAAATTTGGATCAAATTTAGTGCATAGTACCTGCTCATTATTGAAAAGAAAAAAACATACTGACTTTTTTAAGTAGTGGGAGCATTTAATTTTCTGGGAAACTTCTCAGGAAAACTTGCATGTCATTCACATGTCAAGGAGGAATTAATCCTTTTCACTAGCTTTTGAATTCACAATGGACATGGGAAGCACCAGTTCAAATATATACTTTTCCATTTCTAAATTTACAGCAACCAAAACCTTTGTCTTATATGAAGTAACAGGAAGTACCACCCTTAAGGGAATTAGGAACAATGTTTGTCAATCTCTATATGTGTGCTTATTTAAAAAGAACAAAAAAAAAAAAGAGAAGTAATTTTAATGGAAAAAATAGGTTTCTTATCAATGTATCATTCAAAATTTATTAATTTTCAGAAAGTCAAGCTATTAAGTTATGTTTGTTTATTTTTGTTACTGTTTTTCAACAGATTTCAAAGTTGGAAATCCCAAGAACAAATTTTTCCTAATTTTTTCCAACATATGCAAAAATTTTTAAAAATGACAAAAAGAAACTTTTAATCTGTAATCAATTTAATTGCAAATGAAAGACTTAAAGCTGCGTGATTTCTGTTATTTTAGTGGAAAATACTGGTTTGCAAATGTTTACATACTTCGTAGAATAGTGATGAGAACAACTTCTATTAACTTCATTTTCTGTTTTAAAATCAACTGTATTAGAAGCTTTCTGCTGATCATCCCAATTTATTTAATTTTTGTTCATATCATGGAAAGATGTTGGATTAATTTTTTATAAAACTGTACCTGAAGCATGTTCACTTCTGCTAGTAATCTATCCCTGGAATCACACTAGAGCAATCCCCAAACTAAGTGCCAAAGCACGCATGGTATGGATATTTTGTTCTCAGCACCAGCTTTTTTCTGATCCTAGTATGTAACAGGATTTGTCACTGTAAACATAGGCATAGATCATCATGACAAAAAACCTAAATAATGAGATTTTAATATTTTTGACACAGTTAGAGAACCCTTTAGGAAGGCTACTGCAGAAAACTATGGAACATGAAGATCTACTACCATATGTAGCGCTGATCACAAGTGCAAGAGTGCTACAATTACAATAGCACACTTGAAGTATTAACTTCAACAAAATATTTGCAATTGCAGAACTAAAAAACAAAGTAAAATTAAAATCATTAATCCCTGCATAGATTTTAAGACTTTCTGTGACATTTTGATAAACACAAATTGAAATGAAGACTGTAGTGACTTAGAGTGTCTTCCACAGTTCTTTTCTATCTACTAAATCGATAAGTAGTTTATGAAAGATTTGCAGCTCTTACTTCATAGTCCTTAATGAAATTGAAATTTTGGGTTTGGATTCACAACAAGAAAGATGAATAAAAAATTGGAAGTTTGTTCTACTAGACATCTGTAGGAGTGTGTGGCTGGCTAATTTCAATTAAAAAACTTTGACCTACTGGTACTGTCTGTGCTAGACTGGGGGAGTAAACCTATCAAGCACAAAATAGTAGCTTCAAACATATTGCTAAAATTATAGAGACTGTAGGATAGGTGCCAAACTGAAACTAAATATTTGCTCTTAATCCCAAGAAAGTAATCAGCTGACCATCTTTGAGACTCCCCTTTCCACATCTCAATGGGTGAAAATAATCTCCTTTTAAAATGCCAATAGTCCTAGCCGCCCCTGACCTCAGTTTTATGAATCCTCTATATCTCAACAAAGTGAATGTGATGCTTAAACTTGACATGACTCCTTTGTGCTGCTTTAGCAGTGCAGAAATACCATAAAATTCCCCTTTTTCCAGTACAGTATAGAAGTTTTGATGTCCCTCAATCCATGCATTTGAAAGTTTCCTGTTCTAGTAAAAAGTTTAACTCTGTAAAATCTTTAAAAATTATGGACCTATCCTCAAAGTTAAATGGTGTCTGAGTTCTATAATCTATTATGTTGTTTGGGACTTGGGGTGCCTCTTCTGTTCTCAGCCATGCATATGAGAGCAGCAGGGAGAAAGAGACTGTAAAACAATACATATTACACAAAGTCCCCATTCGAAGGGACATACTGACAAAATGCTGATATAATGACTATCACTGTATGACATCATGCTAGACTATGTTATGGAGACACATCATTTTTAACATAAATTATCCTGCAACATCACAGCAAAAGCTGTGTGAAATCACTTAGCAGCTGTCTGTAATTAGCTAAAAGGCACAGGTGAGTATACAGAAGAATAACTACTTGTTCTTTTTTAACATCTGGTAATTAAGTGGAGAAAAGTGGTGGTTTCTTGTGGGAAAATATTTTACCCATTAATCTTTACCATAATAATGTAGTCACAGCATTTGGATCAAATTGCAGAAAGGATAAAAAGAACTGGCAACATTGTACTTCACACACCAACATCGCATCTGCATTTATTTTTCTGCATCATGTTCTTCATAGCATCATGATGGCTTTCATAAATGGAGAGAATGGGGTTACAAAGAGAGAATGCATTGCAAGGACATGCAATAAAAGCATACTCAGACTGTAAGAGAGGGAAAATGAACTGGCACTCATTATCATATCAAGACCAAATGCAAAATTTCACTCTTCACTTTTTCCGTTTGTTTCAGCTGTGCCCCAATTTACTTAGAATTCAAGCTCTTAGCCTAAAGAATTCTCATATGATTTTATTCTTTGTATAAAAAGAAATTGTAGGAAAATAAATACAGTATGTACGTGTGTAGACTGGCTTTTACTGCTATAACAGGCAGTTAGGTGGTAAAGAACTGAAATTAAGAGAGTTGCATCAGCATGACACTGACATAATATAGAGGAAATCAGTCCCATTCCAGATTCATTTTAATGCACAATATGAAAAAGAGAGACAAGAATAAAGTTATGTTTATGGCTTTCTGGTGTAACCAGCACCTCCTACAGCATATAAATTCATTCGAAAAAATGCAAATTATTTATTCAGATACAGTACCTACATCTTTTTAGCAAATTCTTTTACAGTAATTTCATTTGAATGTAGACATCTGCTGAGAAGCCATAAAGTATCAATTAGCTTTCTCTATTTGTCATTTAACTGAAGTCTCTTCATCATGGACATGACCATTGCCTAATTCAGGATCAATTTGTATGCAAAACAAACCAATTTTTAAGTATTTGGAATCAATCAGCTGAATATTGAAAGCTCCCTATATTTGAAATATTGAAGTTACCCATTCAGTGAGCTATATTCATGCTGTGCACTGAATAAGGAAGGCGTCATGTGAAAAAATGCTGTGTGGTTATGTAATTAATTCCAATACAGATGTACAAAAGGAGCACTGATAACCTTTATTACAGCTTTTCCTTACCCTGAGCAGCTGATTTTACAATCTTACCTTTCATGTAGCTAAGAAGTGCTGCAGGTTTAATACAGTTGCCTAGGGTTTTTCTTTCATTCTTTCTTTTTTTTTTCGTTTGTTGCTTTTGTGTGTGTGGTTTTTTTGTTTTGTTTTTGTTTGTTTGCTTTTTGTATGAGCGAAACAATAACTAAAACTTATACTAAAATATGTGGATGCATATTGTCTTCCATATTTCTTAACAACAAGATGCAACAAATGCTGCATCAAATTAGATTTATGCTGCAACAAATTAGAAAACTTAATTCTTCTATGTGAATCACTCTAGAAGATTTTTTTACCCCAGTGCAAAGGAACATCTCCTATGACCATTTTGATTTTCCAATTGATGTGTGCAGGTCTCTGTGGCTCGAACTAAAGTCATCCCTTGGCTATGCCTCCCTATGGAAGTGGAGAGAGAGAGCACAGCCCTGTGTGACACAAGTGTGAGATCCCCTGGCTCTTGCTCACGTTGATGTGTTACCTCTATAAACAGGAGAGATGGTCGTGCTCCCACCTTCTGACCTGCCCTAGAAGCCACATTGTCCTAAGTACAGGGTTATCCTTTGGGCAATATATCCTTTGGCTTTAGAGCTTCTGCATTCAACCTGGCTTCACACAGATCCAGACAGCGTACAGCTGCCTGCACTTGTCTGTACCCATAGGCACAGCATTCCTACACTTTCCTCCCTGCTATGTGAATTATACCTTGCTGATGCTTTTCATAGCACTTTGTGACAGTAGAAGAAAACAGCTGAGCATTCACTCTAATGTTCAGAGAAGGAAAATTATGTAGTAATTATAAGCTTCTCTATTATTCTCTACAATTGCCTTTTGATTTAGTTTCCTTTTCCTTCACAGCTGAATTCCTGGCATTTATTACTTCTGCTCCTGTCCCTACATCATGTCTTCTCATACCTGACTCTACATTGCTTTCCTTTCACCCTTCTCTTTTATTCCTAATAAATGTCCAAGTACGCTTTTCAGAAGCTTATAACTTTGATCTTTGGTGCAAAGTTTCAAAGAAACCTTTATCTCCCCAAAATATTTCAATTTAATAAACCAGGCATTGAGTGCCAAGAAGGAGCTATGCACTGAAAGAAAACATCTGTGGCTGGCTGGCTTGCAGGGCTCCCTCGTCATGTCCTTGCAACCTCCTTCTCATTCAAATGGCCACATCCCAGGCAGCATTTTCAGAGGAATCATCAGCACTTTTTCTAGAAAGGGAACAAAGACACGGTTGCAATATACAGGCAATGCTGCAAAGATCTGGAGTGGTTTCTTTCAGTTTTCTTTCTTTTGGGACCATTTATTCTTCACTGTTTTTTCCTGTGTAGGGTGAGTTCATGGGAAGTTGCAGGAGCATTCTTCAATATGGACAGGACAATACTGAGAGAAAATCTTCCTGGTCAGTCTGGCTGCTAATCTTCTGCTAACCTCCTGCCCTGACTGTGGGTAAGCAGGTAAGAAGGAAACGAGACTGCATGTTTTAAATTAAACAATCACTCATCAGTGTGTCCAGCTATTCCTACTGGTGAGGAATTGTTTAAGTTACATAAATCTTAAGTTTGTGTTGAGCTGAAAGAACAGCTATTTTACTGAAATAGCATTTCAACCAGAATAATTTTCTGGTTCAAATAGTATAACGTCATATTTTGAAACAGATTCATATTCTACCAAGTGGTTTTAGCAGATTTTGCAAAGCTAGGCTATGATTGTTTCCTGTCAAGCTGCACAGAAACAAAGACTGGACCTTTTCTCATTGAGAATCACTTCTCCAAAAAACAACTTTCGGATGAGAAAAAAGCATTTTTCTGTGACTCATGTGTTTGAGTTTTATCAAAATAAACCAGAAATTATCAGAGTAGTGGAGTATTTCCCACCTCATATTTACATGCACAGCGCATCAGACTGCACTCAGATTATGATAATTGCATTCAGCAATGAAGAGGTGCTCCAGCTTCCCTTGCATTTTCACACAAGCTGCTTGCTGGCATGATGGGTAGGTCCAGATCTGCTGCTCTTTTCTTAGCAAGTGGCTATGGTGAGCTGCAGAGCAGCTTGTCCTTAGGCTGACATCTTGGGAGACACAACTTTCTGTGTGACCACTCCTATGTTTCTGAAGCAGGTCAACAAACTGCTGGCTTTGAGACTGAAGCACATTGTCAAATTTTATATTCTCTCCCTCTATCAAGAGAATAAAAGCACTTATCTAATGGATCATTCAGAGTTCAGAGACCATGCAAGATGCCTCTTCCACATTTTCATCTATAGAGTAAGTGTAGACTCTGAAATAAAAGTTGTTAAACATGCAAAATTGATGAACAACCTTTTTTCCTTTTTTTTTTTATCTCAAGAAAGTACATCTATTTTTAAACAAAGTGTATGTATATCTGCTGTTCCTAAGAGAATGAATCTGGAGTTCTGCTGGTTTACTGCTTTGTCTTCTAAAATAATTATATGATGGGCCAAAAACATATTTTAAAGTTTGAGAAAGTTTTCTTTTTTCAAAACATTTTTTTTAAAAACATTTGATACTAAGTCCCACTGAAACAAAATATATCTGTTTCATGCAGTGGTTTAGCCAACAAAAGCCCTTAAAATCTCACTTTTTATGCAGTCTTTCTTAAACTTTTAAAATTAAGTAACTTTTAAAAATAAAAAAAAATCTTTGAAAGATTTGAAATAATATTGAAGTTTCTTGAAACTGAATTAAAATTTTAATTTCAAGCTAAAATTTTCATAAAATCACTAATATTTTCTCCTCCCAGTTGCGTTCTTCTCAAGAGTTTAGCTTGTAGAAAGCTCAGAATAAATATGTTCAGCAGTAGTTTATTTCCATTTTCACTGAGTTGGTAGAAATTATGCAATGAACTTTAATGGGAAAAGATGTAATTTTCAAGAATTTTTTTTAATCTGAAAGTTTTAATTTTATCTCTATCCTGGTAGATATCCTACAAATAAAAAAAAAAATTAGGTGGGTGAAATTATTTGTTTTTCTCCAGGCCACAAGAATAACCTTTGATTGTCATGCGTAAATTTTGGTAATTTTCATTTTGCTGTGTTTCAATGAATGGAAGGAATTGACCCTAATGCATGGTTAAGTGTGTATAGGAAGTTGTTTCTCTAAAGCATATATCA
The DNA here is from genome assembly GCF_963662255.1 of Cinclus cinclus. NCBI lineage: Eukaryota > Metazoa > Chordata > Aves > Passeriformes > Cinclidae > Cinclus > Cinclus cinclus. Next base: position 84,597,913 of record NC_085046.1, on the reverse strand, counting down.
CCTCAGTTCTTTGGAATAAAACTCATAAGAAACTATAATCCAGAAAATTGTTGCTATGAGTAAACATTAGAATCCATAAAAAATTTATTTTCCATATTGATATTTTCCTCTATGATCTTTTATATGCATTAGAATGTATATAAAGGTTCTGTTTTATAAAAAAAAAAATGTATAGAAGTTCTGTAACCTCATTAAATGTGGGGTTTTTTATATATATGACTAAAGATTTGGACAGTGCAGGAAGGCTTTGTCCTAGTGATGTTAAAATATATGCTCACACTTCAGGCCAGTGCCTGCAGTGACACAATGGATGCAGAGGATTCAATGGACTGGGTAGTGATGGTAACAAGAGCATCACAGGAGAGTGCATCAGAGCCAGACAGAGACACATCCAACCTACTATGCAGGGGGAAATAGGACATGGAAAACCCAGAATGGGAGAGGCCTTTACATCCCTCTAACAGGTAGCTAGACACTAAAATTAACACTAACACAAAATTAAATATGTCATGTTACCATAAGGTTCATTTTATTATTAAAAAAAAAAAAAAAAAAGAAAAAATATAAATCTTCTGATACAAATGAATTATTTTTTCAAGTTGTTTTTTTTTATTCTAACCAATATTTCTTCAGTGATTTCTTAGATTTTTTTTTTTAGCATGCTTTTTGTCCTGAGAAAGTGTAGAAAGCAAGTGATGAAATATCTTAAGTAACTAAATATTCGTTGCTTAGTAATACTAAACTAAGATACTCTGGATGAGTTCTGCATCTTCTAATCTGTTTCAGTTTATATATATATATATATACATATTAGCCATTTTCCCATCCTACCAATCATTTATTATATAGAAATTACAGCAATGGAACCTTCTTAACTGGGCCACAAAATACAGATGCTGGAAGTTTAGAAGGCCAAAATTAGGTGGTGCGTCTAGTAAGTCTCCTTCTGGATACAAAAATTGACAAACATTACTCAACGGTAACTCTTTGTCTTTTTGCATATTGCACTCAGAATCAAACAGGCATCAAAGTCAAAATTATACTATGAATGCAGCGAGACTGATAAAAATAGAAACTGTATAAAAGCAGCCGGGGTCTTACTAAGAGATTCAAGGAAGATGAAGTAAAAGAGTATGTAGCATAATAGGATTAAGAGGGGAAAGCTGATTTCCAACAGAAATGTAAGAACTGAAATTCAGAATTAAAGGCTGTGATCATGCATTCAGTGTAAATTAGGGAAAACATTTCTGAAGTTTCTGGAGTGGGATAAGTGTAAGTGAAGTGAAGACCTAATCATTGAAACAGCAAAACAGCTGAAAGAGGTTGAGCTTTATTTGCAATTATGCAAACCCATATGAGAGTATGATCAAAAATATTTTTTAAAAAATCCCTTAAATGTATTGAGAGTTGAAGATATTTTATTAATTGCCCCCATTAATTCCATGTGTCTGAGGAATGTGTGTAAGCTCGTGATTATAATGTGAAGGGGATCATATGCATTGTCACCATTCTTGCACTCTCTGCTTTATTACTCCTTGAAGGAAACTTTAGTCTGATATCTGATACTTGGAACTGATTTTAGTGGCCACAAAATCAAAACAAGTTTTGTAATCAATAACATAACTTCAAGTGCAGCCATATTTTTTCCTCTCACTATGTTCTGAAAATAGGTGTACATATGATGCAATTTGTTAATTAGTTGTGGGAGTTTCTTATTCCTGGGAGCAGAACAGTGGCACTTGAGTTGTGCACATTACTGTGCATAACATACTGAGTGTCTCCTGTATGAATTCAAGCACAGCCCTAGGGTGCAGCAGGGATAAGACTCCCTTAGGTGTCTCTTCACAAGGTGCCTGCTGTGGGTACTCCATCACCAGTATCACCTCAAAGTGTTGGCCCACTGCTGTTATCAGCAGCACAGCATCCACCAGCCTCTGAGGAAGCACTTCTAGAAAATGTGTAATCAGCATTAACTTTGCCTACAGGTGGCAAGGGAAGTTGTTGCATGAAGCAAGAGATTCTTCCATACTCCAACCTATGCTGTTCTGAGAAGAGACAGCTTCTTTGCATAATCAGCTGTAAGCACTGGTGAAAGGGCTTTTCCCCTCTCCTGGGCGTTTGCAAACTGAGCTCCCCTCTCTACACTTAGTGAATTGACAGTCCACTTCAAGAGACATAATTTGCAGTTATCTCTTCAGGCTGTAGATGCTGAGCTTGTGGGCAACGAAGCCCTAGGTTGCCTGTGAGAGCCGCGGGAAGACAAGAGATGCTGCCAGGGGAAATTCAAGCTACTGCATCTATGACCTAATTTCCAGTAGTGCTTAACTCTCTACAGATTAAATAGGGCTGGGAGCAACTACATGCTGATTCTGGTGCTTTTTCTGGGTGGGATATATGGATGCCCAGTCATTCACACATTCTTAGAAAAAATCTGGGAATTAATTGGAAAATTAGAGTCCAGTTTCATTTTGTAGTTAACATTTAGTGTTAAGCACCTTATGGTCCCATTATATTTCATAGCATGTGAAAGTCCTTGGAATCTCAGAGGAAGTAAATGCTGTGCTCCTTCAGAGCTGCATCTGCTATTGCATTAACACACAATTCTGTGAAGACATTTTTCTCTTTTTCTTTTTCTGTTTCTTTTTCTTTTTCTTTTTCAATAAAAGACAGGTTTATTCAGGGCAATGTATGATATTACAGCATGGCATCTTAACTTTTCAATCATCCTTTAATAATGTAATTTGCTTGCCTTGAGTCATACCTAAAATCTATAAAAATGTATATATTGAGGTTTTCTCTGATGCTGATTTCGTTGATGCTGAGATTACTGCAGTGATAACCTTGTAATTTAAATGCATCCAGGTGGGGAAAGAGGTGAAGAGAGAGCAATCTTCAACTGTTGTGATACCCTCTTTGTATACACAGACATTAAATCACAATCCCCACATGTATTTTAGTCTATGTCATGTGTATTAGTCATGTATATATTCTCCTATGTAATCAAATTTTTCAAATCTGAATAAACAAACATGTCACGGTTTCTAGGGATATTATTTCCTATTAGTTGAAGAAGCTTCTGAAATTGACCTAGAGGCTGGATATGCAAACTTACAAGATTGTACAAAACATAGCATAATTAAAGGAGGCTTAGTTTTTTGCAGTTTCCTTGATTGTTCAGCTCTCCTTCTGAGCTGTTTGTTCGGCAGGTTTGCACTTCTTTGAAACTCTAGAGACAAATATGTAAAATGGAATTTTTTATGTAATATTCTGGTTCCAAATATTCCTAATTGTTGAATCTATAGGGATAAAAAGTTTCTTTCTCGCCTTTTGTTAGGGGCTATTTTTGTTTTGTTTTGGTTTTTTTGGAAACATTTTTCTATCTATTGTTTGGTTTTGTAAATCCCTGAAGTGTTGCATGGAGGCCCTTTGGGAGTTAGTTTATGCATATAATACCATTTCCTAGTGGGCAGCTGGATGCAAAATATGGAAATGTAGAGTTGATTTATATTCCACATACCTCCCAGTCCCTCCTGCAACACCCAGGGTATCTTAGCTAAGCCTGCCATTCAGTCCAGAAACACCAAATTTTACCATAGCTTTCAGTGGAAACAGAATCAGCCTCTCAATCAGAACCAAAAGCTAGTACACTGCTCAGCAACCAAATGATTTTTCTAAGTCTTAAGTTTGAATAACCACCAATCAATAAATGTATGTTTAATATCAGTGTAAATCCATTGATACAAATCAATTCAGACATAGAAGGTGGACTCTGTAAAAGCTTTCAGCAAGCATGCCTGCTGCCTCATGTAATGATGCACCTGAGTACTGCCAGTGGTATTACTGGATGGACATAAGCAAGCTGCCACATTTTGCTGTAAAGCTGCACTGTTTTAGTTTGCGTCCTGTTCAACACAATCCTACTCTTAATCTTATTAATTATGCTTATACATAGTAAAACCATATGTATAGTATAAGCATTATGTATATATATATATATATAATATATGCTTATAGATATATATATACATCTCCTATACATAGCTTCTAAATAATAGGTCTTAAAATTCATTACAGGCAGGTCAGTGGCACAGTTTACAAAAGGGGATTTGGGAAAGGAAGAAGAGTAAAGATAATAAGAGTAAAGGATTGTAAAGAATACACTTCCTACAAACTCCTTTTAGATGTAGTGGAGTGTGACCCTCCCAGCACTACAATACAAAAACACCAAGAGGAAGAGGGAAGAGGAAGAGGAAGAGGAAGAGGAAGAGGAAGAGGAAGAGGAAGAGGAAGAGGAAGAGGAAGAGGAAGAGGAGAGGAGAGGAGAGGAGAGGAGAGGAGAGGAGAGGAGAGGAGAGGAGAGGAGAGGAGAGGAGAGGAGAGGAGAGGAGAGGAGAGGAGAGGAGAGGAGAGGAGGAGGAGAGGAGACCCACATTTTACTATCCCAAGAGCAGGGCTCTGTCGTGGTTCTGACCAGGACACAGTTAATTTTTGTAATAGTTAAGAGAGAATATTGGAGGGACCTGGAGGTTATTCTATACTATCTCACTTCATTTTCTGACAGGGGAAGGTGTTCCTTCCAGATGTTTTAGGCTGGAGGAGGGAGCATTCAGGTATTGTAAGGGGGTTTCCATGTGAATCATTTGCTTCTTTCATTCTAACCTGTGTCATTAGTATTGTTGTTGTTACTGTTGTTTTCTTATCTAATTGCTATTTCCAGTAAATGTCTCTGATCTCAACCCATGATCTTTACTTTTTATGCCTGGAATTCTCTCCAGCCCTCTGCAGGGGAGGGGAGGGGAAGGGGAGAGAGGTGCGAGTGAGTGATAGTTTGGAGTAGTTTCAGGGGGATAACTTAGAGACTGTCATTCCCAAACCACAATAGAGTCTTAATAAAAGACTTCTTACTTAAAAAAATTAAATTATCTGTATTCCTTAGTATGTAACATTACCGTGTGCAGGCATTGACAAATCTGGATGCAACAAGGAAGAGAAAGATTTTTAAATAGTAGATGATGAACAATGACTACTTTTCATTTTGCTATATTTGATAAAAAATTCTTTTCTGTGTGAAAACACCAGTATCTGTTACACACAACATATTTTTAACAGTGTCCTGTCAGTTTTCAACAAACCATACACTTACTCTGTTATCCACAGCTGTACGCTTCAAAGTTTTTTTTTTTAATTTTTCTTATCTTTCAAAAGAAATACTACTGTATTTACAATAATGATACAGATGCTGGACACTGGCAAAATGATGAAAGAAGAGGTACTCAGGGGTCACATGCATGACAGCTTTCATCTGGTACATCAATGACAAATCACAAAACTTTTCAAAAGTAAGGAGACTTGACTTGTCTGCAAAATTTCAAGTGCTGTACTGAAAATTTACAAAAATATAAACAAAATACACAATAAAAATATTTCTGCTTAGATTTTATGGAAAAGATTATTTATGCTCTTGAACATCTAATATTCTGTGGAGATGAGTACTTTCAGAGCACAAAGAAAATTGTGCTTTCATTGTTTACAGTTTTAAAGAAGCTCAATATCACAAAAGAAATGAAACTCAGTGTGACAGAGGAATTCTCAACAATAAAAGTTAAAAATACCCACCATTAAAAGTATCTCAGCAGCTGCCTATTGCCTTCAAAATTTTCTCAGCATGTAGCTGAGGCAGACACCTGCTACACACCTTTGTTTACAGTTTGCCTTTCTTCTGCCCCAGAGATACCATGCAGTCACTCTCAGAGCTGGAGCTGTGTCCAGACTCCACTTGCATCCTTGAAAGGCACTCAAATTATGATTTAACCAGGTGCCTAGTTTTTATCTAAATATATCTGCGGTTGGCTACTTCCAGTGTCAAGGGTAAAGGGATACAGAAAGAGCAATCCTTTGCTTTCATCACGGGAGGGGATGGGCTTAGGCCTGGACTTTTGCTGTTGTAGGCTGAAAACCCAATTCAACACAACATACACCTCTGCAGAGGACATGGAGGTCAGCCAGAAGTGTCTATTGGCAATACTTGCCTTAAAAGAGGAACTGGATGTCCAGTTCATTCTGACTGACCGTCGGAGCATCTTAGAATGAGAATGCTTTTTGCTATATTCAATATTTAAAGGTGTTACATTTTTTATCACCTCTTCCATATCTTCACAGGAATCCTTCTGATATAGGTACTATTGCTTAAGAGATTTCATTGACAGGAAATACAGGTATGGAGGTCAAATGTGGTTTAGAGTCAAGTTCAAACTTTAAAAACCCCGCAAACTTAGAAATGGTCTGGAAAGGGCAAGTGTAGGGCCTGAGTGTATAGATTTAAGAGCAGGAGATTGTCATGAGTGACATTGATAGAGGGGATCTATTTTGGCAGCTCACAAGACAACATCTTGAAATAACTCTGCCACTGCTTACCTCTATGAAAAAATCAACTATTTTTTTAAGAAAAGGGAAACTTGATTGCACTATACTGAATATACTTTCATCTGAGAGAATGGATTCTCAGCTACAAAGTCATAGGTAAACAATGACACTTTTCCATGCTTTTTGAAATATAAAGAATTACAGGAAATATGAAACGGCATCTTACTTCCCTTACTCCTCCCAAAGTAGTATTTCATTAATTAGGAAATGTGTTATTGCCTATTTCTTATACCACACAGTTCACAGACAATTGTTAGGTGGAACATAACAAGGATTTAGCTAATTGACATTATCTTTCATTACTCTCTAATGTCTCAAATAAGGTAATATGAGAGTGAAATAAATTTAGACTAATGTAATATCCAATTAGGATATAATCCAAGGCAGATATTTCACTATTTGAATATTCTTTCCTTCATTGAACCCTCCTGATGAGGTCTGCCTTGCATTTCTCAGCTGTACATCAGAGAGACAGTGATCTTTCAGAAGAACAGGAGAATTTCACAAGGCAAAATGAGGTGCCATGTTTATTTAATTGTACCGGTATGATCAACAGTCCCACGAGACTCTGCTCAGATGCATAGCTCGGACGCGAACGTCTCTTTTTTCATATTTAATATTCCTCTTCCACAATTACTCCTGTGGGACTACAGTCACAGCAAGATAAATGTAACTCAGCTGACCTTGGTCTTACACTGATTATTACTCAAAGTATGCTCAGGCAAAAAAAAACCCCTCTCTTTGAATTTGAAGATTCCATCAGCTTTCAGGCCTACATGGACAATGAATACATATACAGTTCAGATATACTGTCTTGTCTCATCTACATTTGTTGGAATATCAAAGACCTCAGAGAGACATTTAAAAACTATTTTTTATGATTTGAGAAATTGGTGTGAGGTGTATCCAACTTAAAAGAAAATTAAATGACACCACCTGGACATCAGGAAAGATACAGAAAATTTATCCCAGTACATTTTAAAGGAGTGCATGGATAAATATATTTAAACCACTAAATATTTGTTTATGCATTGGACATGTTAGAAATGGTATTAAATCTATAGCACAGAATTTATTTTACAAAAAACCATTCAAGATCCGTTCAGTTCTATATATTTTGGCACTATATCCAGAGTCACTATTCAAGATTTCTTGATTTTTTTTTAAACAGAGCCCTTGAAATTCTACTGTCCAATTTAGTCTCCTGTTGTAAGAAAGAACATTAATAAAAAGTCTCTAGTTTTGAAGAAAAGAACTTATTTCCAAAATTCAATATTTTTAATTCAATGGGACAATTGCAAATGTAGCCCCATTTTGCTCAATGGATCCAAAGGGAGTTATTCTGAGAGCAGTACAATATATTTGCCTGTCTCATGCTGTCCCCTGCAGTTATTCTATTTTGTAAAGGCCATATCCAGAATTTTGTTTTGATTTTCTGCCAGTAATACTTTTGATACAGTCAGTAATTAATTCTTGGATTTTCCACCAGAATAAAAACTTATTTGAAACTGCAGTACAGCAAAACTTAGTGGCCCTTGAATGCATAGTCCATGGAAAGACTGGCAATGGAGACCACACCTTAGCTCTGACATCACACCGTTCATTGACTCAGAAACTGTCTCCTTTCTAAAAGGACAGGATGCAGAAGAGTAAAATCAGGCACAACAAATATGCATACTAGAAAAAGCAGGGGTAAAAACTAAGGAAAGTTTTTAGAAAAATAGTGTGGGGTAACATTGTCACTTAGCATAGTATATCACTTTCATGACGTAGACCTTTTCTTTTCTTTTCTTTTCTTTTCTTTTCTTTTCTTTTCTTTTCTTTTCTTTTCTTTTCTTTTCTTTTCTTTTCTTTTCTTCTTTTCTTTTCTTTTCTTTTCTTTTCTTTTCTTTTCTTTTCTTTTCTTTTCTTTTCTTTTCTTTTCTTTTCTTTTCTTTTCTTTTCTTTTCTTTTCTTTTCTTTTCTTTTCTTTTCTTCTTTTTTCTTTCCATACAAGGTTAGATCTTACTTGCAAATTTATGTAAGGGACTAAGAGATCTCTTTGAAATGAGAAAAAAAAAATAACACAGCACAGCAGATATGTCTGTAATAAAGATGGCACTACTAACATTCATTAATGATTTTTTTTTTTTTAATTGAGTTTATCAACTAAGGTGCATCTTGACATTTTGGAAAAATATAAGATAATTGATTTGGTCTTAATTCAAAATGTCAGCAGATTTTCTGAACATCTACTCTATTATCTTAGCATTATGCTACTCCTCTCATACTCTCATTATTTATCTCCTCCAATTCCCTCTTCCTGTTAATTTTTGAATTCTTTACTTTTTTCTGTGTGTGATTTCCCACTCTTCTTCACAACACAATGCCCTCTTTTTTTCTGCAGTTCTCCACTTATTTTCTACCTGTGATCCTTGCTTCTTTTTCTTAAACCTGTGGATTTAATCATTCCATTCAGGCATACAGAGGGCAGTGCAGACCCAATGCTGTGTCCAGGGCATAAGGTATGGCTTGGGGGGTGTTCTACTTAAAACTGTTGTGTTCAACTTCCTGCAGCTCAGCATTGAAAACTTAACCTCATCTAATTCTGATTGTTGAGAAAAAGCAAGGAAAATAAAATGTTCTCAGACTTCTTATATTTACAAATTGAAGTGAGACAGAAAACTGTTTTAGTGATATTATCATAAATGTTATGAAGTTTTAGTCTTAATGGGTCCATTGCACTTAAAGAGACACAGAATTAATTAATAAGACTATTAATGGCACTGTTATTTGCACTGTGATATTTTAAGGCTGTTTACTTTTGTAGTCATTATCTTATTCTATATGACAAGAGTCCTGAAAGCAAGCTTAATAATTAAAGAGCACTTTGCTGTTCACTAACACTTTCTTAATTTTAAAAATTGTTATAGCTGTTTTCTTTATAACACAATTATAAAAAATTAAAATCTTACTGGTCGTGCTGCATACTTCCAGTTCAAAAAGTATTAATTATTGCTTATGCAGTTATACTTCAGAGTAAATCCTGCAGAATTACCTGTGAGTGATTACTTCTATAGGGATAATTCCTGAGCTATCCAATAGCACTACTTATGCAGGATGCAGGTGACATCCTGTGGGTAACGAGAAAAAGTAGTATAAATTTGCACCTTCAGAAGAACTTCTGAAAGATGCATGTTTTCCCAGTTTTTATTGGTTGGACTAAGAAAAGATATTACCCTTAGCTTCTAGGCTGGTTGTGCTAATAAGGTTTGTTTAATTTTTTATTACATTGTGTAGGTCTTTTACAGAAAACTTTTTCTGTGGAGGTAGATTTCTATGTGAAACTTAGGCTCAACTTCACAATGCCTCTCTTCCTTCTGTGGAAAGAAGATGCCCTTAGGAGCAGCACTTGTGTTTTGTGTAAAGTGCTGGGTGATCTTGATCTGTAGGACGCGCTAAGACTCTACTGCTGGAAAGGGAAATACAAAGTAAGTGACTGTAAAATGCTGAGGAGAAGCTTGTATTTCACCCATCAAATATGGTTCAATCCAAGCAAAATATCACTGTACCCCACCACACACCTGAAAATAACGTGCACTTTCTATTGCCATGTGATTCTCACCAGGAAAGGTTTCAACCATAATTACTGTGACTGCACCAAATTCCAGACACATCAATGGAATTGGGATGATGTAATGCTACTATTCTCCTAGTTATTCAAGTGCAATTAATACAGTGATGGTTTTCCTATCTCTCCACATCTTCTGAATAAAAAAGTGTCCTAAAAATACAGCATGTGGCGCCATCCAGACTTCCTGTTGAAGTTGCTTTGCTTCCCAGTACAATTGGTTCACAACAAAAAAAAAGGAAGATTGTGACCGTGGTGTAAATCTTTTGAGAATATGACAAGGTCCAGAAAGAGTGGAAGCAGGCAAACCATAGCCCAGTAAAATGTAATTTTTCTACTATTTCCTATAGATCACAAGTTTTCTGTTGGTCTGACAAGAGCAAGTTCTCTAGACCTGTCTAGGCTTCTTTTGCTCAGGTGTGATGGCAGTTTCTTTCTGTCAATCAGATAATTACTGCTCAAATTTATTTTAGTTTAGCTTTAATTTATAGTAATAACAAGTGTTTACAGAGGAAACACTTGAATGACTAGAAAAATATGTTATGGAAGAGCAAAGACACAGAGTGGTACTAAACAGCCCAGTACTGGAAACACAAATCTCAATTGCCAAAGGACACTACTGGAATGCAACTTGGAAGTGTTCAGGTAAAAACATGTTTTTAGAGTTAAAAAAGAGACTAAATAAACATATTAATTGAAAAACAGTAAAAAGAAAAGGGCATGTAGATGGACCACGTTAACAGAATGCATAAAAATCAACCAAAGCAGACCCAAGGCTGAGGAGGATTCATGTGAGTCTTGGAAAAGAGGAGAAAGAAGCCTCAACCCTAATGTCACTTTCCTCCCAGTGGAGACCTCAGAATGTTCACTTAACACCCCGTCCCCCAGTTCTCATTGCTTTATTAAAAACGCTCAGTCTTTGGATTCAAAAGAACTTTGGAAAGGTGAGTTTATCACAAAAGAAACACAGATAGATTTATTTGCTTTAAAATAGAATTTTAGTATTAAAATTTCTATATATCAATTTGGAACTTAAATGGATATTATTATACCCAGAGTAATAAATTTGCAATATTAGGTCTGTCTGACTGTTGAGGAGCACTGCTGAAGAATGTTACAGTGGAACTTTTGGATGTTGTCATTATGGCTAAGGGAATTCCTTCTGGTTTTCACATCATCCATGTTAAGAGAACAGGGAATACCACTGGGATCTTCACTTAACCTCATTCTGTGTGCTGCTACTTCTGATGGCCAATGACATTCAAATACATTTGAATGTTTGAAGAGGTGAAAAATATTGATGAAATGCAGAATTTGAATGAAACTGAAAATGGAAAATGCATGTGATCAGCACCTTGGGGAAAAAAACAAAACAAAACAAATCCTCACAAAAACAAATAAATCCCACATATTGTATTTCTTTGGCCTGTCAGATAAAAGAATTACTACTTAGAATGTAAACTGAAGATGTTTGACTCTCAAAAGGTTATATTTGTAATTTGCATGCTTTGCAGCACACTGATTTAAAACTTTATTGTCAGAAAGAAATAGCAGTTTAAGAATAATAAAACATAGCTAAATATTGTATTGGAAAGTTGTCATAGTCGTGGCACTCTCAGTGGCAGTATACAGTGGAAGATTACAGCTTTTGAAAACCTTATAACCCTTCTGTGTCAAATGAATAACTAAAATCAAGAACAGGAGAAAACAGATGATGTAAAGCACAACCATTATGCATCTGCACTACAAAACTCTGCCAAGCATGAAAGAAGAACTTGACACCACACAGACTATGGGGTATGGACATTGTGCTCTGTGCAGACAATGGTTTTGTGATTAAAACAGGATATCTTGTATGGACACAGTACTCTTTTGCCACCTGTCTCTAGTCTGTTGCTATTTTCATCTCTAGTTTAGATGAGTGTACTGGAAAAAGTACATGCTAGAAAAAGTGATTATATTGCACAGAAAATTATATGTGGTAATATCTGGAAGTGCCTTCTGGAGATTAAAGGTATTGCATAAATTTAGAAGTAAATTTTTAAAAATATACTTCTTATCCATCTGGAGTTAAAATATTTACAAGATGCATTTGAGCTTTTGAGCTTCTGAACTCCTATTTTTTTAATAGAGAGGTTTTAGATTGAATAATAGTCAATATTTATTGATAGATAAAGAAATAGGTTCAGACTTGAAAAGATGTTCAGTGTCCTTGATAAGATGGAAGGTATTTAGTGGTGTTTCTAAAGACCTAAATGCTGTAGTCTTTTCTATAAAATCTTCCTACTTCAGATGTCAGAAAAGTAAATATTATTTAAAAAGTGAATTTAGTCAAGTGTGCAATCCTATGGACATGATTCTAATGCAAGATCAAATGGGGATTGTTACTACATAGTAGCTAGTTCACATTATTTCTTGGTGATCCTATTTCATAGTTTAAAATGTTAAAATATTCATTACGATAATAAGATCAAAATTCGACAGGCAGAAGAATGAAGATATTGCAGAATGGTCAGCAATTATTAGAATGGCAATTGGCAAGTACTTGAAGAAGAAGCAGAAACCATTTGTAAAGGTTATCCTAATATCTCTTTTTTGACAGTTCCACACGTGTTAATATAATTCACTCCTATAATGATAGTTGTGAAATAGGTATGCAGTAGCAAACAGATTCATAGAAAAAGAAATCTTGACTGAGTAATATTGAATCATACTATTTGGAATAATTGCTAAACCTGAATGTTACTAACAGAAGGGATATAGAGGCTCTGGTTCCAATATGTAGAAACTACATTGTTCTGAATAAAAAAACTCTGAAAAATGCATCACTATAAAGGTCCTGTGTGCTGGGCAAGAACTTCTGATATGGGGGTCTCTATGAAAACAAAGGCAAGATCTAAAGTAAAACAGTAAGGGAGAACAGTTAAGTGGCCCTTCTGTATTCAAACCATGGCTATATTTTGGAGAAAAAAAAAAAAAAAGCCTTTATAATACATGCGAATGACTGCAGTGCCTCTTTCTCCCCCGCATTTTTCCTTATGCTATCATATCAGCTGTAGTTGGTTCTCAGACCCTTGGAAACAGTATCTCTTGTTCAAACTCTGAAACACTGATGTACTAATGCATCAATCAATATAAATTAAAATTCACAAATATGTGACTGTTAGAGAGGTCTCAAAAATTTATCTAGTCATGGAAGAGATGCCTGGCAATACTCAGCATAGCATATCCTTTCAAAATGTTTTCCCTACAGGCAAAGGAGAATACAGATTTTAAAATTTACTTTAAGGTCAAACTTCCACTATGTGTTAAAAGGAGCTCATTCTTTATCATGTAATGAGCTCAATAGACCCATTTGATATAGACCGAATGGTCAAAATTAAATCTTTTATCTCTTTGACATTCATGCAGACCTTCTCAGATTAGATTTAGCTGTTTCATTATTTTCCTTTTATAAGCAAATTATCACAACTACTATGCAATATGCATTTTGTTTTGAGGTATTTATCTGTTATTCTCAGCATTTACCAGATACCTCCCATGGTTTCCAAGCAGTGTCTTGTTTTACCAACACGCATTTTACTTTTCAAACAGCTTCACTTAGTGTATGAATATATTTCACTGTTTGTTGACCAAAATGAAAAACAAATATATATTATTAAATGTTAAGTGAGTTGTAGCTCTGTATTTAACACCTGTTACTTCCCAATGTCGGGATCTAACATCAGACAGTTGATATTTCTGTCATGAGATACATTTTTTGTCCCTCCACCTTTTCAAATACAGATAACTTTGCATCATATGCCTGAAAAAAGTTATCCACCCAAATTAGTGGCAAAATATCATACACAGAATTTTCATAAAATCATGAGATAGGCATTCCCTTTAGAAAAATTGTCTTTGTTCTACCACTATCTCTTTTGACACTGTATTTCCTAATGCTGATGCATTTATGTCAATGCTCATTTGGTATATATCATATTGTTCACACTTCATGTTGGAGTTTTACCCTTTCCAAATCTGTCTGGACTTTGATGACACAGTTGAATTATTATTAGTCTCAAGAGCATCATCCAATATAGATATGATTAAAATTATCTAATCCCACACAGCAGTTAGCAAAGCTTTCTCAGAGTCTGAACATTTCTCATCATTCACTCATTCGGTTTTTTACTGCTATTAGATTTAACTCATTTATTATTCCTGTGACTTCTTTTGAGCTCAGTATTATGAGCTTGGCCATTTTGCACACAGAAAAATTCTCCCTTTATGCCAAAAGGTTAAACAATAATTACATAACTTAATTTTCACTTCACTTCTTTCAATCTGTTAAAAACATATTTCCCTTCCCTTCCCTTCCCTTCCCTTCCCTTCCCTTCCCTTCCCTTCCCTTCCCTTCCCTTCCCTTCCCTTCCCTTCCCTTCCCTTCCCTTCCCTTCCCTTCCCTTCCCTTCCCTTCCCTTCCCTTCCCTTCCCTTCCCTTCCCTTCCCTTCCCTTCCCTTCCCTTCCCTTCCCTTCCCTTCCCTTCCCTTCCCTTCCCTTCCCTTCCCTTCCCTTCCCTTCCCTTCCCAGAACTTTATTTCCTTTTCCTTTTCCTTTTCCTTTTCCTTTTCCTTTTCCTTTTCCTTTTCCTTTTCCTTTTCCTTTTCCTTTTCCTTTTCCTTTTCCTTTTCCTTTTCCTTTTGTTTTCTCTAATTACAATTGCATGGCTAATCTTTAATCACAGGTGATTTAAACCTAACTCATGTTCTTCTTAGCAAAGACCAAGCAACACTTAAAAAAAAATTACTCACAGTTTTGGCCTTTTCTCATTGTGCAGTGACATTTCTTGAGCAATTTTGCCATCAGTGGGATAAAAATAAAAGGAGGGGAGTAAGGATGAAATCCCTATCCACTGTTCTGAAATATCAGTTATTCTAACACCAGATACCTGAGACTGTCCTTTGGATCTTTTCAAGCATTCTTGGCTCTGTATCTTTTATTGTCCTGACTTGGTACAGCAGAATATTTAACTGGGGGAAAAGACGGCCTTTGCTAGGTGAAAATTTCTAGTGGCTTCCACATTATTTACAAATTCTAAACTGCAACAAGGTGTTTTCTGAGTGTTATAATTGCAAAAACAAACTTGCAAAAGTAATTGTCAGCACATCATCAGTTTCAATGTAGGCATGAACAGGAAGTTATTTAAGTGGGTTATCATGTGGTAGAACCTAGATATTTCTAAAGAAGAAGAAAGATCTGTTTAAGTTTCTCCAAAATGATACTAAACTAGTCATCCAATGTTTTGTCATAAAATGCTAGTTTAGAAACTATTGGAGTCTCTGATTTGCCAACACTAACAAAATATACAGCTGAAATAATAATGTGAGACATGGTACCCACATTATTAAGATCCACCATTGCAATTCTATTTTTTTGCTTACATTATCAACTTTTAAACTAGAAAAATCTTTATCCCAAAGGATTCTCTGTAGATGTCTCATTAACACATACACAGTTTTCCCAACCAGCCTTTCAGAATCCTAATCAATAAACAGAGGTGGCTAAAGAGCTTGTCATTTTCTCAGTGGAGTCTATGTCACCATCTTGATTTCCTTTTCTGACCATGCAACCAAAGACTGAGGCTGAAGATAAAAAGTTCTGTTCACAAACAAGCAAGCAATCCCCCAAATCTCAAGCTAAATAAATCTTAAATTTCTTCAAATCCTTTGGAAAAGATTAAATTGCATAATTTTTCATAGGCCATGAAATATAGTGCCAGTTTGGCAGAAAATAGTAGTGTTCTGCAAACAAAATGGTTGTTTGAAGAAATCTGATCTGACCATATGATATACAATATCATATTTTAAAATTGTATTTATCTTATTATCAACACCCCAGCCCAAATTAATGGGCTCTACTCCTTCTATATTTTCTTCTTTAGGAGCTCTGCATAAGAATACAGAACATCCATTACCAGTCAGGGAACGAGCTGTCAGGTTGCTCCTGACATTTTTCTCACTTTCTCCTTGATGGTCCTCTAACAAGCCTTCACAGCATGTTTCCCCTGCATCCCTGTCCAAAGCAAATGGCAACTCATAGTTCTATTATGACTTCACTGACAACTCCGCATTCAAGTATCATCCAGGGCTGTATTCATTTTAACAAAACACCTATGTAAGACTGACTTCTTCAATAGACCACAAGAGTATGAAACAGCTTGGGAATCAAGGGTCAGCTTTTATTGATATATGGTAACAAAAGAAGGCATTAAACTAACAAATACTGTGTGTAGATCCTGTTCTAAATATTTCAATTATTTCGAGGTTGTGAAGGGGAAATCCAAACACAAAAAATTTCTTCATTATGTTGATAAATAAAATACTCACCAGATATGTGGGGGCTACGTATGTAAGATGGATGATCTTAAAAACTTTGTTCCTTGCCTGAAAATCCTCAACAAAACCACAAGTAATTCCTCAACTGGATGAGCTACTTTTCATCAAATGAATCATTCCAAAAGGATAGAGCTTTCGGGAAGAAAAAAGGTTTCTTGCCTATAATTTTTTGAACAGAAAAGTGGTAAAGCACCTCTGCTGTGGAATTGCCTTTATTTTCATCAAAGATTCCAGGTGGATATCTACTCTACTACATTTCCTGAGAATGAATTAATGTTAGGATATTTCTGATTAGAAAGTATACAAACCAGACACACTTCTGAATTTATTTTACTACTATTTAATAACCTCTGATAAAGAGAGTCAAATATGTTGAAGAGCTGGATAAGAGAGACTGGAACAGCATAGACAAAGACAAGGATTTTGACCAGTATCCTCAGAAAAAAGATCGGATTTCAAGAAGGCAAATGGCAAGGTCTTCTGCTGTGGACTGAAAGCAAGGGGATGGACTGTGCTAAGACAGACCAGCTATTTGGGAAAAAGATAATGTTGTCAAAATTACCAATGAGAAACTGTCCTTGAAAGTATTTGAGATTAATATTATCGGGTTTCAGCCCTCAGAAATACATATTAGAGAAGCTTTCCAATAGGAATAGTCTGGGTGAAAAAACGAGCTAGTTTCAAACTTGATCGTTTTGGAAAATGGATTGTATGCCTGGCTGCCAGAAGTAGCAGCAGGTGGAACTGAAGAACCAAAGGTTTCCTTTTAATTTATGCTCCAGAGAGCAGATCTGGCTCAAACAACTGGAATTTTTACTTAGCAAAGTGAATGAAAGGAAAGCTAGTTCCTAAAAGGGACTTGGAATTAAAAGAGTTTTGTTATGGGAAAAACGTGGAAGGCAAAATCATAGAAGGACTTTAACAATATAATCTAGGAAAGAAATGTAATAAACATGTAAGCAGGTTTCATCTTGCTCAACTTAGAAGCCTTAAATTTATGTTCTTGAATCTGTTTCAGGTAACTTTTTGACCAAGGGAGAGAAAGTGCTAGAAAGTGATTTATTAGATCTATATTAAAAGTCTATCTTAGCATGAATTCCAATTTTAACCACCTTTTTAGCCACTAACTTGTCATTCTCACGATTTTATTTAGAATCAATCTTTTTCTCTTTATAGACAAACATATCATTTAAGGTAAATTTCATTTAGTCCATAGCTAAGGTGTCTCCTTGCTTCCAGGTCATTTTATTTTTAAGTCACTGACAATGGAACTATTATGTACCAGCTGATAAGATCTTAATTTGTTTAAGTATAGAAGAGGATTCATTAGCAGCAATATGTTAGTATTACTGTGGCCCTCTGCTCATAGCTTTTACATATGCATTAGACAATTTCACCTAATCTAAGAAAATGTAAACTAATCTAACTAGATGAATAAGTATGGACCTCATTTTCGTTTCATGGAGACGAGAGATCTCACAAATGTTTTGTTATGAGGGAAAAAATAGGTTAAATTTCTCTTATGAAATAGAAATTAATATACAATAAAATTACCCATAAATCCCAGATTTGCCATTATAAAAATGAAAATCATTATTAAAAAAAAAAACAAAAAACAAACCTTATGACTGTCTCACTAGTAAGGAAGAAAACACATTTTCATGCTGATTTGACATTGGAAAAATAATTTTCTTAAAAACAAATGCAAATGAGAAAAATTTAAAGTACAGAAAGGTGTGAAGTGGTTATTCTGCTACCCTTGGGTATGGCGGTACATCTGTTATATCAGATTAGAAACACATTAATTTATAAATGGGCAGAGCACTTCACTGAATAGTCATGTCAGATTATAAACTTGTGAACTGGTGATGAAGTAATTTAAGTACATGGCTTTTCTCTTTGCTTCAGTGACAGAATCCAGTTAACAGCACCAAATATACAGCCAGTGCTTAATGCATTGATAAAAAATGCTTTTAAAATTCAAAGTATCAACTTACCTTAATGTAAGTGAGCTCTGTACTTAGTAAAAGCACAACTTAACCAAGAAAATAAGAAATCATCCTGGTATTTAAAATTAGGGCAGAGAAGGAAGGAAGGAAGGAAGGAAGGAAGGAAGGAAGGAAGGAAGGAAGGAAGGAAGGAAGGAAGGAAGGAAGGAAGGAAGGAAGGAAGGAAGGAAGGAAGGAAGGAAGGAAGGAAGGAAGGAAGGAAGGAAGGAAGGAAGGAAGGAAGGAAGGAAGGAAGGAAGGAAGGAAGGAAGGAAGGAAGGAAGGAAGGAAAAGACAGAAGACTAGATAGGCCTCTTGGAGAAAAATATTATTAAATGATTGCAAGAAAACCAAATTCCTGACAGTGTCTGCAGTATTCCAGCCTTAACACACTGTCACCCTCTTTATTAGGAAACATAACTCAATTAACCAAGGTAAGCTAGTGGCTACTGATCAGACATGTGGCAAATAAAAGTCTTAAGTTGCTTAGCTTCCCCTGACAGCTCACAAAGTTACTCACATAGGTAACTCAGTTGAACTAATTATGATTCTTCATGTGGACCAGAGTTGTAAAAGAAGAATTTTCTTATCTGAGCTAGATTTTTGTCACCTGGGGAGTGTTCATGCTGTGCTCTACCCTCTGCAGCGAGCACCATGTCTTGGGAGAAGAAGAAAAGAGAAAGATCCATACAAGCAGAATAGTCATCTTGAACTATGTGGACTCATCTCATCTTTGACTTTCACATGTGGATGCCTATCCTGAGAGTATAAGAGGGCTTTTTGAATCACAGCTCTGTGGAATCCCTGTGTACAACTGGCTGAGAGTCTCCAGTCCTAAGTGTCCTGTTACAAAAATATTCTTAGAATTTGCTGCTGATCCAAACTCTGTTGCTTTTGAGGACTCACAGGACATCCTTTTGCTTTGGTGCTTGTAATACTATTTATTAATATTTAACTGTTACCTATCTTCTTTTTATATTATCTTCTTTTCACACCAGGAAGGTACTCAGATTTATTCCTGATATTATTTGTATGTTGTGTTTATGGAATTACTCGAATTTTAGAGAAGAGTCTGCATTCAGCCCTTACCAAAAACATGCAATCTTTACATTTTCATTATCAGAGAGATTAATCCCTTAATGCAGGGATTTCTACTAGAGGGCTTGAAACATTTTCCACAAGGCTGGGCGCTATATTCCTCTGACATCAACAGGAAATCTGCAACACGGCCTCCTCCAGTATTAACCTGGGTGTTTTACTTGATGAGTTGCATGATTTTCACAAGCCTCAAAACTTAATTAATATTTAGAGTGCTGGTATTCTAGGAACAGAGAATAATTAGCTTTTTTTCTTCCATTGATTCCTAGGAAAATTCAAACACAGAGGTTCCAGTAATAGTAATAAGAGGTGCATTTCTTAATCCTTAGATCTTCAGTGGGAGAATAAGGCTCAGAAAGCAAAAGGCACAGTACAACATTAGAGGAAGGGAAATTATTTTAGATAAAAAATCAAGCAGCACAGGACAGTATTTCTGATAATATTTGCTTGCCTAGAACCTTCTCAATCATGCATTTCAATAGTCATCGTTGATACAACAAAAAGAGTAAGTAGTAGGAATTAAATAATGGCCTGTTCTTAACCTTGAGATAAAAATTTTAAATATCACAAATAACTAAAAATAATGCCATTCCTAATGCAGACAGCAAAAAGGCATATACTTTTCAGTGTTATTTCAACTAAGGCTCCCAGCAAGTACTGTCTTATCACTGTATTGTAAAGAAAAAAGCAGGAGACTGGCTAATATCACTGCTTACCGTATTTCTAAATTAGACTTGCTAATTCTAGTTCAGCTCTTATAGTCAGTTTAGTTATATTTTGTATAAGCAAATGGCTGAGGTTAAAATAGTAGTAGTAGAGATACCGTACCAAGTAGCTGAGATAACAGAATAGCACATTGATGCATTGACTGACACAGACTGTTTTAAAAATAATAAGACCAAATAGATGGTTTTATCTTCTTTGTCACATCTCTGATTATACCTGCTGTTTTTCTTGCTAGTGATGATTGTTTAATCTGTTATAAATATTTATTTTACTCTTCAAAGAGGATAGCTTTCTGAGAAATTTACTGGACATTTATTTCACTTTACTAACTAAAAAATTCATTTAGAAATAGAGTTCTCAGTGAGATTGTGTTTGATAAAGACACGTTGGTCTATACTCTGTCCTGCAATACCATTTGAATTCAGTGGTGTTACAAGGACATAACCGAGGCTTGAATCCTGCACATCATCAAGAACATGAGATCTCACTGTTAAAAATACAGCTGTGAAAGCTAACAGTAAATAAAAAATACCCTCTTTTCTTTTTTTTTTTCCTTGTTGCCAATAACTGGAATAGATACACCAATTTCATCTCCCTGTAGGCATATAGAAAACCATTGTCTCAGTGGGACTGCATCACGCTCCACACCTGACTGAGTCCCTGGATGCTGATAGAATTTAATACAGACCCTCTCGCCTGAACTCTGAAGTTTCCTATGGGTATTTCCAGCACGCCACAAGTAAAAATGCTAAGCACATAATTATTGATTACTTTCTTTTTCTCCATTAGTCTGCATTTACTTCCTTCATACTTTATCCTTAATGTGATTTTGATGAGAAAACCCTTACACAGCCTGCACCTGGTATGTTATTGGCCTGCAACCACATAAAATATGGGCTTCATGCTGCTTCATGGTGCTCTCTGTCTTGAACAGGACTAAAAAAGGACACATTTGGGTCCCAGTGTTTTATGACATACCTACATACTATTCTGTGTCACAGCAGTATTAATGACTATAGGAAAATATATGGGAACATAAACATCCATTCTTTTCTCCCTTCCCATTTTATTTATTTTGTGCCAGTGTGATGCTGGCCAAGAAAAGAAATAGAAGACATTGAGAAGTAGAATAGCTTTCACAGAGCAGCTGAAGTGAGATTGGTAGTTGAAGCAACACACAAATCTGGCCAGGCACTGAAAGACACTGTCACTATAATTAAAATTGAAAAATGTTTCTGCATTGCCACATTTCCTATACCTGGTGTTAAACCTGGAGTTTCAGTTGATAGCTGGCACATGATACTACAGATGTTAGGGTTTTCTGTTGTGCTCAAGGAAGCCCAAGTGAGTTATCTTCATTAACTCTCACACTCATATGGCATAATGTTCTTTGTCACCATTTCTCAGGAGAGAAGATATCACAGCTGTCTGTAAATAGGATGAGTACATTGTAGCCCTTTGCTAGCACACTTAAACAAAGTTCAGAATACAGTTGTCACAAGTCAGAAATAAAAATAAAATTTAAAAAATGCATTCACAACAGTCTCATTCTGAGTGACATTATTTGAGGTTTATCTCTACTACACTCTTCCTGCTTTTCAGATTCATTAGCATTGCAAAGCAGAAGGGCTGCTTTTGTGTCCACATCAAAACTATTATCCCAATAAGCACTAATTAGCACCTTTGGGCTCAATCATGTTCCTACTGCAATCAATGCCAAAAATATTCATTGATTTAAATAGAAAAAGAATAAGGTCTTCTGCCAGTAGCTTCAGAAAGGTCAAAGGGAGTCTGATTTACCTTCCTATATCTGTCTGGAGTCTTCAATGCATGTATTGCTGGCTTTAATTCAAATTGCCAACAGCAGCAAAGCTGAGGTCCCTAGAGGTTGAAACCTTACTGGCATTTTAAGACAATGAGTCAACATTCTCAAGAATGCTAACGTCTTTGGAATGCCAGCTCCGGTACTTTTCAAGCAGCTCAGTCTTCTGTATGTCAGATTTTTACCAAAGACACTTTGCCCAGGTTTCCAAGTCAGGAAAAAAGGCTTGTACAGCTTGACCACTCATTATGCTGAAATTTTGATCTGCCATTGATTTCAGCTCTAACCTTTAAGCATCCCAAAGAAAACACTACAGGAGATATGTAGGTTTGTGTCTGGGTGGTTTAGGTGAAACAGGGAAACACCTGAGTTGATGCTATTGGTCTTTGAAAGTGTTATGAATTATTGTTTCAGTGATGAAAACCAAAAAATATCACTAAGAACACAACTTGGAGAAAAAGCCTGGAAACCTTTCCAGGCTTTTTCCATTTAGAAACCTTTAGTTGATTCAGAATATAAATAAATAAATAAATAAATAAATAAATAAATAAATAAATAAATAAATAAAAGTCCCCTTTCAAGCTCCGTAAGTCCATAAACAAGTTATTTGCCTGTACTTTTAAAGGGAACTTTTTAACTAAAGTTGCTTTGAAAAATAGAGATATAGATTCTTGATTCACATGATCTTAAAGGAATCTGGTCCTACATTGGTTCTCTTTTCCTCTTATTTTTAACAGAAAATTAGGAACCATGATTTTTGTGAAAAATGTGGTATACATTCATTCAACTTTTTATCATGCTTAAAACCTCCCTGAAAGGTTTAGTAATGTAATGCTTTAAAATGCTGCTCCCCTATGCAATGATAAAAGAAATTTTAAAAAGGCAGCTCTGTTCTAGAGAACACCCACTTGCACAAATATGCAGCTTTTGTGATCGGGGTGAAGAAACTTGCACCAGTACTTTGGAAAATCAAAGTTCTTCAGTCGGTGTGAATCAGCCAATTGATGTAAAGCTGTGGTGATAGTTATCTTTCTTGAGTAAAAAAAAATTGCTTTCTGACTCACATTTACTTCTAACCTTAATAACATACAAATAAGTCAACACAAAATAACTTGTAAATGTAAATCTACTTGCTAATGATATGCACTGAATTATTCTGTTAAAGCCTTGTGAATAGGTAACAATTCTGACATTCTTCTCAATTTCTTGAATAAACAACAATAGAGAGTCCTTGTTTAAAGGTCTGATTCAAACAAGAAAACAGATTTACAGACTACTAAAATGCTGTAAATATTAATATGACATTTCAGCTGAGTCTGCCCCTTTTTAATTGCATGACCTTGGTAGTTTGAGTTAAAAAGAAAATTTAGTATTGAAATCACTGGTAGTATACAGTAGTTATTCATTAGTTAAATTATACTTTATTGCATTGTGCTTATATCAGTAGGACTTATTTCTAGGAAATAATTTATGCAGCAAGTTCATGCACATCTTTCCTGCTCATGATTTATACACAGTTTTTATATTAATTTTTGTATCCTATGAAAATATGTGTTGGGGTGTTGGGACCATGTCTGTGTCATTTCAAAATTCTTGTGGAAGGAGGACTTGAAATTTACTTTATTATTGGAGTGTGAACAAAAATATATTCCTGGTGCAAGTTAACTTCTTGCTCTCTAGCCTTGTCTCCCTGCAAATCAACAGAAAGGGCCATTCACTGTTTTCCTGTCCATGTTCTTACCATGACCCAGTAAGAGACTATGTTTTCAATAAATTTGGAAGGAACTGTTCAATTAAGCCATTTAAGCCAAGGAATGACATTTATTAATGTACAAGTTTTAATCGGGTTCTATTAAAGTGTTTGAGGTTTCCAGATGATAATATTGTCCTATTCTAATCTCACTTCATATGTTTGTTTATTCCAGCTCCAGCATATCTACTGACATAAAAATGCTTCCTAGAATAACTGATTGAAGGCTCTTGACATTACAAAACTTTACTCCTAAAATTTTCTTAATCAAATATTAAGTTCTACCCTTCACTACCCAGAGGTGTTTTGTTGTTGTTGAAAACTAGATCTAGAATTTAGCAGAATGGATGATAGTAAGGAATAATTTCTATTTAAAGAATTCACTTCCGATTTACATTTTCCTTGGGTTATTGGAGCTATTTCTTCACATATATTTCAACATAATATTTATACAGATGATTATCATATCCAAAAATTCATTTTTTCTCTCTTCTCATAAAGTAGTTTCTACATTCTTCTGAATATTTTGGGACATCTTTTATATATGTGCTTCACCTTGCGCTCATCTCTCTTGAGTATTAGTGATGAGAACTGAAAGCTATGTTTCCAGGCGTTGCCTTACTAATGCCTGGCCTAATAATGCTATTTTTTTTCCTGTTTCTAGTGGAATTATTATTTCTGATTGAGGGCCTCTATAATCCATAGGTGCTTTCTGCAGCTGCTAGTGATTGCTGGATGTACCCATATCTGTATCTTCTGTCATTCCCAACTGAACTTGCAGTTCAGAGCATAAATTCATGTTGGCTCTCATGTGAGCAGCCTTGCTTTCTGCATTATTACATTTCTTCCCAGAGCTGTGGTCCAGTTCTCAGGCTCAGGCTACTTGTAGAATATTCCAAACTTCCTCTCTAGCAATAAAGCTTCCTACCTCACTGTCATCAAATTTCACTGGCCTACTCCTATGTATGTATCAAGTTTGTTAGTGGGCATATTAAATAAAGTTACCTTCCAGACCCACCCTCGGAGAACTCTTCTATCTCTGCATGAGATGCCCTTGCATAAGATGAGCTAAATTTTGCCCATGGTTCCTTCCCCTTCACTTTTTCCTTAATGTCTCCATTTACTTTATAATACTGAAAGAGCTGTGAAATCCAAGTGAATTAGGTCCTGTAACTAGGAAATATTCTGCCTCACTGGGGAAAAATAGATGGTTAATCTATTCCAATGCAGCTTTTTAAAAGAATTTTCCTTACTTTCCAACAGAACAAAAGAAGACTTGTAGAAAGTGTCATCAAAAGTCTGCCTAGCTCATGAGCTCTTCAGCGACAGACAAAAAAGCAGGTCTTTAAGAAAGAGGAAAAAAATAGGACATGAAGACAGCGATACTTCTGTAGCTTGTTACTTAACTCACAAAATTTGTGAGTCAAAAATTTTCCTGATGTACAGGGGATCCCAGTATTTATTAGCACTGGAAAATTTATTGAAATATATAATCTGTTTTCCTTTGACGCTTCTGGGTTTTTTTCTTCCATAACATCTCTTGAATAGAAATACATATCCACTTTCCTCTCTGTGTGACTGGTTAAAATGTTTGCAAACTAGACTTCATGTACCAGATTTCTTAAAATATTATGAGTCAATACTATAAAACTTACCATTATTTCAGAAGTTAATTATCTGAGTTCTGCTTCCACAGTTTTTCCACTTTACAATTTCATTTTTCCAATTTGTCACTGCTCATTTGCTGCTGTGTTCAGCATCATCATTTGTACTGAAGCCTAAGGAGAATTCATTAAGTTTTGAGTAGTATTTGGATAGCAGCTTATTGCTTGCCTTTACTGTAGCTTTGGTTGGTAGTTATAGGTGAGAATACGTCTCTCAACTTCAATTTTGCCAATTCTCACCTTATCTGTAAAGTTTGGGTTCTGAGGCAGAGATTTTTTGGATAACAAATCCTCTATTAAATTCCACAAAAATGTTTTGTTTCCTCCTAATACCCTCTGTGAAATCACTATTCCTGTAGTCCAGACTAGAAGTGTTGCCCAATCATTTTTTTCTATGTCTATTAGAGAGAGTAGGTCCAGATACTTTCCACATCTTTGATTTAATAACATTTCATAATCCACTTGGAACATCTGTTTTTGCCAACCGCGTGTGTTAGTTTCTAAAATTCTCAAAGACAGAGAAATCAAGAATCTTAATAAAAGACCAAGTTATTTATGTATTTTGTATAGCCCAAAGCTAGAGATACATGTCAGCTTCTAGTTGAAATGGTGTCAGAGAAATAGTTATCAATGCCTTTGCTTTCTCAGTTGTTTATAACTGCTGCCTTCTCAAAAACTCCTATCCTGTTGAGAATTTTCAAGTGATTGCTCTATTTGGGACAAAACAAGATGGACTGATTTAAACAGTCCCAAAGGTGATCTTTGCCACATGACATTTTTTCTTTGAAATAATTTAGAAAGTGATTGCAGAAGCATCTCATCCAGCAAAAACCATAAATGAGCAATCTTCAAGAGGATGCGACAGTGACAGTGCAGGATGAACTAAAGAGTGGTACCAGGATACCTACAGGCAGAAAACAACATGCATGTGCTGCTTAACTCCATCACAATGTCAAACAGGTTGCTTCAGACCATCTTCCACAGAGCTGAGATGCACATTTTTCAAAGTGTTGCAACATTATTAAACTATTTCTGCATACTCATGGATGAGATTAGGATTTCAAGGGTAACTCATGTTTAGACATGATTTTTCTACAGTAAATTTTCAAGCTTACCTAGGTGACAGCTAACAATTAAAGAAATTTTTTTCTGACAACAGAGCTATTCACAATCCCTTCAGACCAGACTGAGGTGAGGCAGAAATAGCAGTGGCAGCAGTGATGATTGAGGTAAGTCCAGGAGTGAACTTTAGATCAAAATGTAAAAGAAGGAGGATCTGAGCAACCACAGTTCTGTCAGTCTGGCCTTGGTGTACAGCAGGGTTGTGAAAGGGATCATCTTGTGCGTGATCACATGGCACATACAGGATCACAAGGGATCAGGTCCAGCCAGCACAGGTTTAGGAAGAGCAGTTCCTGCCCGACCAACCTGATCTCCTTTTCTGACTAGGTGACCCACCTGGTGGATAAAGGAATGGCCATGGATGTGTCTACTTGGGCTTCAACAAAGTCTTCAATACTATCTTCCATGGCATTCTCCCAGTGAAACTGGCAGCCCACAGCTCTCATAGGACACTCTTCACTGGGTTAAAAACTTGCTGGATGGGCAGGCCCAGAGAATGGTGGTGAATGATGCTACATCCAGTTGTTTTCCAGTCACTGCAGTTCCCTGGAGCTCAGTGCTTGGGCCTAGTCTTGTTTAATATTTTTATTGGTGATGTGAATGAGGGGATTGACTGTGCCCTCAGTATATTTGCAAATGACACCAAGTTGCAGGGTATTGTTGACCTGCTGTATGTTAGGAAGGGTCTGTAGAGGGATCTGGACACGCTGGATCCATAGGCTGTGATTCCTATTAAGTGCTTTTGTGTCACAACAACCTCAGACTGTGCTGCAGGCTGGGGAAGAGTGCCTGGAAAGCTGCCTGGTGGAAGAGGACCTGGAGGAGCTGGCTAACAGCTGGCTGAACATGAGCCAGTGTGTGTGTCCAGATGGCCAAAAACACCAGTGGTAACCCAGTTTATATTACCCTGGACAGCAGCACCAAGGAAGTGATTGTCCCTGTGTACTCAGCATGGTTGAGGCCACACCTCAAGTTCTGTGCCCAGTTCTGGGCACCTCAGTTCAGGAACAACACTGAGATATTGGAACATGAGGGCATTGGAATTGTTTAGCATGGTGAAAAGAAGGCTCAGGGGAGACCTTATCACTCTCTACAACTGCCTGAAAGGAGGCTGTAGCCAGGTGGGAATCAATCTCCCAGGCAACTAGAGACAGGACAAGTTGCTTTATTTTTTCTTTTTTCCTCAACAATAGTCGTTTTTATGCTGTTACTGTTTGGAACAGTAATGCGATGCAATACATAATGATGGGGCATAGGGATTTTTCAAAGTGTATTTTATATATATATCTTCCTTAAATTAACCAAAGTGTTCTTAAAATGTTTGTAAAGCAGACAACTTACTTGGAGCTCAAACATACTGGGACTTCTGTATGTACTTAAATTTAGCATGGGAGAAATTATTTTGAAACTTAAGAAACTAAGAATTTATTTAGTGGACAAAGAAGAGAGCAACATTCCCATGATTATCTAAATTACAGGTGCTCAATTCCACGTTTTATTTTTGTGGAAATTAGATGCTGAAATCAGAAAAATCTTGTGTACATTATGAAGCTGTTTAACTGTAAACTATAGTGTCATATTGTAAGATGTTTACTATAGTCTACTGTGTTGGTTCTTTGTTGTTTTGTGTAGGAAGATATCCTTACACAGAAACCAACAATTGCCAAAAAAGTGCCTTGTGAAATATGGAGTTGATATTGAATATAACATTCCTAACAGAGAAGAGTGAAGTTGATCCTTCATCTTTAGTCTTAATTATCGGCAAAATTTTTCTTTACATGAGTTCATCAGTAGAAAATCAACTCTCTTCCCCCTCCCCTTCTTGGTATTTTCTTTTTGACTAGTTCACAGATTTTAGGAATGGAATTGTTTTAAGAAAAATCTTTGGTTGTAAAGCTTCTGTACCACATTTCTGTGTACTTTGTAAGAAACAAGCAAATAAACATAATGGACGGGGGAATAATGGGCTAGCTACTGCACTAATGAACATCAAGACTGATAAAGGCAGATATCAAGAGACTGTTTATGCTGTTCAATGGAGTTAAAGCCTCCCCTAAGTTTTACAGAAGAAAAAGAACTTGCCAAAATTATATTGTTGCCTTATTCAAAATCTAAAAAAGTCCCTAAAACAGAAAGCAGAATAACAACATCTTATTGCTTGGAACACATGAAGAGCATTGGCAATGTTTGTCTTGGTGATGGCTTGAATTGCTTCCTATTCAGACACTTTTCACTGAAGCTCAAAGACACATACTCTTTGTCACTTACTGGAAATTTAGACTGGATGAAGTCCAGAATCAATTTAGTTTCTTAATGTAAAAGTGCATTAGAAAAGATACGGTGATAAAGACTTTACAGCAGGTAATAATAGTTTTAGATCTTTGCTTCAAATGAGATATACAACTGAAATACTACTAGTAATATTCTGAGTTTAGTCATGAAGTAGAACTGTCCAGTTTTCTTAATGTTCTGATTAAAAGGAAAAAAAGGAAGGAAGAATCCCATGCAAATAGTAGTAGTAACATATAGTTAATGCAATATCTAAATTTCTAATCTTTCAATTCTCTTATTTAGTTGATATTTCCTTAATATTTCAAGTATGACAATTTTTATTTGTTGATGTTAATGGACCAGAGATAGTCTCCATCAAAATAAAGTTCCATGGTTAAGAAACAGATGCAAAGCAAAACACCAAATTGAGCTAAAAAGATTCTGGATATGTTTCTCTCCTACATAGCATAAATGACTAAATGGTGAGGCAGACATCACATTATTTTATTTGCTAGAAGGGTATCCTTCCTGCACTCCCACTGGAATCAACAAGGACTTTCAGTAGAGAAAGTCTGGGGATGACAGTGCTATGTAATATAAACAGCAATCCTTGGTACCAAGGTGATACCATAAGTCTGATTGCAGACACAGATTTTGGACAAAGGACTTCCTGAAATGCAGTGCTGACTAAACAGAGTCTCAGCTTTCTGAGCCATATGAAACTATTAGACAAAAACAAATACTGACACAGAGGTTCTTTTTTTTTTTTTAATGTTATTTTTCAAATTTCCCAGACCAATTATCATTTTTTAAGCAATCAGTTAAAGGGATTTTCTGGTACATGTTTTTTTGTTTAAGTCAGGGAAATGAATAAATCTGACTTTTTCAGAAAATTCTAAGTTTCTGTTTTTTCTATACAAAACCCCATATATGTTACAAGAAAATAATGATAAGTAGTTACTTCCCTGGAAGCAACAAGGATATTCTAAAGTGGATTTGTGAATTTGCAGTGAACCTTAGTGCTGCAATGAAAGTTTATGCACTCTACTAATTGGGAGTGTTTTCTACACTGATCAAGTAATCCATTTCCAATCCTGGGCAACAGACCAAAATGCACTACAGACCTCTGTCCAGTGCCCTTGGCCAGAGCTATTCATCTTTTCTTCACACAAATAAGACCTGTATCCACTAGTAAGAAGAAGCAGGAAATAGGTAGAAACTGCATTAATAAAGTTAGTATTCAAAACATAAAAAGGCTTCTTACAAATTGAATAGAACTACTGAGCCTGGTGATCCTGAATTCTTATTTTATCTAGAAATTTTGAACAGAGAAGAAAAATTGAAGGCAAAATTTTTCAAGAAGCCTAAAGAAAGTAGATGCTCACTTCCAGTGACTTCCTGCTTTAGAGACATAGAGATTTAATTTTAATTATTCATTTAGAATTAACAGTTATAATGTAAAACCAAAATCCATTTTTCTCCTTCCCACTTCTCTTCACTGGCAGTCCATATTGCTGCTGAAATTCCAAATTTGTCAATCCATTGCAAAAGTGTGAGGTACTCACCATTTTCAGGTTCAATAAAGGCTTCCAAGCCAGACCAAGTAGTTAACACCTGAGTTGTATTAAAATAGACCTCACTTCTGATAAACACTACTTCAGCCTGTCAAAAATTACTCTGAATAGGCACAGAAAATTTACTAATCAACATATTAATTTCTTTCATTATAACATCTGATAGTTTTAGTGGGTCACCCATAGAAAACCCTTGTCTTTAAAACTGTATATAAAGGGCACAATAGATTCCTTTTTTGTGGTGCATAGCATTAAAAAATCGAGGCAAAGTGGGCTACGACCATGATATGTAAGCATATCAGGTTTGCAATCAATTCAAGGGAATGGTATAGGTGGACGTGATCTTTCTGTGTGTTTTCAAAAACATCTGAAATATCAATCTTAAAAAAAATGGAAGCAATTCAATTCAATGCAAGTGTATGTACTTAAACACTCATGAGAATCTGGGTCAAAGAAACTAAGGAGCACAAAACCTGTGGAAAATTATTATGAAAATCCCTTTTTCCCTTCTTATTCTATTCAAATTTCTTGTTGTTAATCTGTGTGTTTAGACAAACAAATAAAAAGTTATTTATTACCAATAAAAATGCACAATTAAATGAATGAAAATACATACGCAATTTACCTTCTTTTATTTATTTAAATTACTTATGCATATTCCTCTCCCAACTGGGAATATATAAAAACCCAATACATATTTTTGTCTCAGAATCCTAGTTCTAAAATATTAAATGAACATCCAAAGTGCACACTTTTTATTCAAAGGCACTCCAAGTGCTTCTTGAAATGTGTGTTCACCTATAATTTTGCAACTCACAATTATGGATGCTGTAAGACCCATAGAAGGAATGAAATATCTTTTGTCATATATGCTACCTCCCTACAAAAATACACCATGAAAATTAGTAAAAGGTCTGTGTGATAATTCTACACTCAAGTTTTGATTGTGCTCTTGTCAACAGATTAAGTAGAAGATGTTGACATTGATCCTAATTATTCAAGAAATTTAACATGAACAAAAATGAAACATCCAGAAAGTGGATTTTGCTTTGAATAATGGCTAAAATTAGAATTTGGGGAAGTGTTCCATAAAGACACTGTCTTGTTAGTTCCATATGATGAGAATTTCAAAAAAATTACAAATCACATTTTTACAAAAAAGTATTTTGTTTTTCATTCAGTTTGAAAAATGCCTCCTATATTCCTCACTGCCAGAGGACTTTTTGGAACTATCTCTTTTTTTGATAGAACTGAGATTGGCTTGCAGTTCTCATGCTCCAGTATCCAAATATAAGTGCAAATATGAGGACCATGTTTCAGAATGAAACAGCTGGTCACAGGATTGATTTTTCCTCCTTAAAAGTGGAAAACTGTCATCAAAGTAACACCTTTCAATTATAATTATTTGTGCTAACATTCAGTTTCTGTCATGCCAACTCCTCAACCTACCAAGCTGTCTTCATT
Source organism: Cinclus cinclus (assembly GCF_963662255.1). NCBI lineage: Eukaryota > Metazoa > Chordata > Aves > Passeriformes > Cinclidae > Cinclus > Cinclus cinclus. Next base: position 84,566,023 of record NC_085046.1, on the reverse strand, counting down.
CTCAGGGAAAGAAATCTACTCCAGAAGGGTTATGGATAGAGCAATTTAGGGCAAGGAGATAAAATTCCTGTATTGGATGTGATAAAAATATACCAAGTAGAAATACATCGCTATTTAACTTTCTTTCGATTAGGGAAACTCAAGGATAATGGTCTTGACTTGAAAATGTCAAGGACAAAATATGATGTTACAGGGTGGTTCTGTGGTCATTTCTTGGCAGACCACCTTGAATACAGTCTATAAAAGGTGTCTAAATCTCTTACCTTAGGTAAGAAAGTTCAAAAACAGATGGAATATGATTGAAGTTTTTCTCTTGTTGCCCTATGATTGTAACATTATGAGGCTTTTTAAAGATCTTTTGTTCAATCTTCAGCATTTTTGCCTGCTTATAATACACTTAGCATAAATGAACATTTAACTTCTTAATAAATGTACCCTTGCTTGTAGCTAATCTTTCAATTTCATCATCTTTAAAATATATCTATATCAGGAAACATCTTTTTATACTTCTCTTAGTTTTTTCCTGAATAATAGTTATGTTATATAATGTAGCATAAGAATTCATCTGACATCTTCTCATATCATTCTGAGAAATCTTTATTAGACATTCAGTACTGGATTGTCCTTTGTCTCCTTAGTCTGAATAAATCTCTGTAAGTTTTCTCCTACTGATTACATTGCAACAACTCTGAATGAAGAAAACAATATTGCTAAGGTTATTTATAATTGTAAAACTGCATAAATGTTATACTGCCATGATTTTATGGCCTTCATAGTTTGTGGGGCTTGCAGTTTGTAGAAAGAGCACATTTTGATATAATGGCAACCTTGCCATCTGTGGGAAGTTGAGAGGCTTGGGTTTTCCTTCATTTGTTTGCTTTTGGTTTCTGGTTTTGGTTTCTAGTAATGTGTTTCTTAGTGGAAATTCGGCCCTTGGGGCTGCCAAAGTACATTTCCTTAACAGTGTTTTATAGCAGTTCTATTTCCTTTTCACTTACAATTTTATTTGGCTTTTTAAGTTGTGCTAAGTGCTTGGCCTATTATCCTTATTTATTTCCTAATGGTGGCAGGCATAAGATTGAGGAAATCCAGCTTAAGTGGTCTAGATATGTGTCTAATTCAAACAAATAACTTTGCTCCTAAACATCCTTTTTCCACTGCATTCTTTAACTCCTATTGGGAATTAAGTGACTGGAATAATGAAGATTTGACTTTAAATTGTCATTTGAGTGGCACAGCAAGAAGGAGGGAAGGATTAAAATAACTTTTCCTTTTTGTTTTGTAATCAAGTCAAGTCATACTGGATACTTATGCTAATAATAATTTCTTGAAGCACGGTGGTCAATTTGCTGCATGCAATAAATTGCATATCCTACTGAGAATTAGAGTTCAAAAAATAATTTGTAGCAGTAAAAATATTGCTAAATTGCAACAATAAAAACCCAAAGGCCTTTTTTGCAGAAAAAGGTGTGTCAGCCTAAAGGCAAATTAAATTTAATTCTACTGAAAATTCATTTTCCAGGTTGGAGTAGTGTTCAAAGCTCACAAAGACCATAAATTCATAGTTAAAAATTACTTGAAACAATATTTATTCCTTTACTAAAACAGGATATATATTGCTAAAGAGATTTAATAAATTTTCCTTTGTTGTGTAAATACATTTCCTTATATTTCATATAACTAAAAGAAATACCTGAATATAAATCAGAGCTTTAAACATAAAATAATTAATAGTGGAGGTTATAAACAGTCTACACAAGTTTCTCTCACATGGATAAGTTGATCTGCATAATTAAAATTTTTCATTTGAAGACCTCTCCTGAATTCTGTGTATGCTGATGTGCTGTTCTCTTCCAATTTACAGACAAGCCAAGTCCTTGAGTTTGTGACTACTTCTGTGCTTTCCTGTTTAACTTGAATCTACCCTTTCAAGCAGCTCTGAAAATTATCCAGAGGTAGCATTTTATTGATTCTAATTCTAGTATTAGCATGTATTTAGTCACATTTCATGCTGATGAAATTCTTGTTAATTTGATTTTCAAGTTTTTTTTCAGTCTGTTATTATGGCCCTTCTCCAGTGAAGGGTTTAATACACATGGTTACCTTTACCAAACCGACCAGTCCTTAAAATCTGTGAAAACACTGCTCAAATCTTCAGGGCTATCTCTACTTTTTGAACACTTTACCAAGCCATAAGTAGGTTGCTTAGATCACAGACAGATTACAAAAGTCCCATTCTTGATTAAGACAAGCAGAAAACTGTTTAGGATAGGAAGCTGCCCTAAGAGACTGCTAAGAAGGCTAAAAAGTAACCTTACTCTTCCTATTCTATTACTTTACAGGTCTAGGAAGGTCATTCTTGCTGCTACTGGCGCAGACAGATGGGATGCACGTGGCAGAAGAGGTCCTTCCTGTATATACTTTCCCCTCCTGCTGCCTGGAACCAGGGACATCACCCAGGGGCTCACCATTCATTGTACTGATTCAGATGGATTCATTTGAAAGTAAGCCAACTTCAACAGGAAGCATATATGTGTCTTGAAGGTAAGTGTTGATACATAAAGCTATATCTAGCAAACTGTTTTAATTCACAACATTTAATCCAAATAACAAACTTAAATGCTGAGTTCTATGAGCTCTATCCATGATCCTTGCTCCAACCTGACTAATTAAGGCATTTTTCTGACCCTTACTCATGGGTAGTGGAGAGGGGTAGGCATCTTCAATGAAAATGTTTCTCTACACATCAAACTCCTCCTGAGAAATCATGCTCAGAACAGGCTTTGGAGTGGCCAAGGCAGAGATCATTACTAGTGGGAAGAATCTGACCCTGCCTACACCAAAGACGAAGGACTCCACAAAAGTACCACTGTCAACAGTGTTTCAGTGATTCCAACAAAATAATTTAGAATTTCAAGCACCAAACACTTACTTCCTCATGAAGAAGAGGGGCAGACACTGATCTCTTTTTTGTCGTGGCCAGTGACAGAACTTGAATGACTCACCTCATGTTGTGCCAGAGGAGTTTTAGGCTGTATATTAGAAAAAGGTTCTCGACCCAGAGAGTGCTTGGGCACTGTAACAGGCTCCACAGGGAAGTGGTCACAGCACCAAACCTGACAGAGTTCAAGAAGAGCTTGGAAAATACTCTTGGGCACATGGTGTGGTGCTTGATGATGGAGCTGTGCAGGGCCAGGATTTGGGCTCCATAATCCTTGTGGGTCTCTTCCAAATCAACGTATTTTTTGGTATTGTGATTCTGTGAAATCGTGTATGGTACTGAAGTCATCCCAACTCCTGGGAAGCGACCCTTATAAAATGCAGCCTGGAGTCTGCTTTCCTGGGTTCACAGTGAGTACGGAGAGTTGCAGTTTGGCTTTTGCAATGCCGATTGTTTGAATGAGGAGAGAAGCTGTGGTCTCCTACAGCTATACTGTAGGAGGAACTTTGTGAAAAAGATATACAAGCTATAGAATCACAGGAAGACATTTCTTTTCCTAAGCATCCCTTGTCTGAAGAACAGTCCAAATTACCTTTATTTATCTAAACTGTGGCTAAACAGCCTTTCTTTCCTGCCTTGCAAATTAAGGCAAAGACTCTACTAATCTTATCAATGTATCCAAATTTCTGTTGTCCACTACATACTTTCCTGAAAGCTCAAAATAGTGCCAAACCCACAATTCTTTACCTCCTAACTGAAATAAAATTGAGTTTTCATGTGCTTGTTTTGATTTCACTGCTAATACTACCTCTATGCATGGCCCTGGAAAGCTGACCTAGAGTTTGAAAGGTTGAAAGTGGTTATGGCTGAGATGAATTAGTGAACTGAGGACAGGAGAAGCAATCAATAACAGGTGATGAATACAATTTATCACTCTGCAACCTCCATGGTGTTGTTGTGATGTAATTGCATGTATCAAGACACACACTTCTTTCCTCATTTCAGCTTTCTTTGCCCCTATGCCACACTTTTTAGATCCTGTTTCTGTTGCTATTTCTCTTTAAATGATTGAGATTATCATAACTAATTGATTTGTTCCTCTCTCAAATATGTATCTCTCAAGCTTGAGAACCAAAATATTCAGTTAAATAGATTTCTGAAAATTAAGCAGTCCTTTGTCCCCTGTTATCATCCATCTTACTGAGTTCCTCATGTCAAACTGAACTGCCCCCACCTTAGTAATTATCAAATTCTATGTTATCACCTAACTAAATAGTTCATTAAAAGAAAAAAAACCCAAAAACAACAAAAATAAGTGAATGGCTCTGTGCATCCAGAAATACCCTGCATACATGCTTTATATATAAGCGCAATATGTGTCCATATATATTCTCCAACAGCACAATTCGCTCTGGAAAGTGGGGGCATGCTAGTGGTGCCAATCTTGAAAGAAAGGGAGAAGGTAAAATTCTCATCCATTAAAAGCTGACAAGCATCTAATCCCTAACTCACATTTTGTGTGTACCTAGGAAGGTTCTTCTGCGATTTGAATTTCTAAAGGTTTACATGAAAAATACAGTATGTTCAACTTAAATTTCACTGAACAGTCTCTTTCTTACTTCTCAATTATACAAACCGCTTTGAAATAAACTTTTTAAATTGTTATGAAAGACAGAGTGTGATTCAAATATATATTACTGTTGCTTTTTCATTCCTTTCTGCAGATATCACTTTTATATATGCATAAAAGTGTCCTGTTTATATTACTCTAGGCATACTCTTTTAAAACATTTTGGCTTATTGTTGGCAAGGGAACATTATCATGTGGATAATGGTGGGATATTAACTTTGATTTTGAACTTCCATTACTTAAAATCTTGCAGCACTCCCTGAACAGGTTGTACACTGGGGCTTGTTAGCACTGTAATTGCAATCCTTACCTTGAAGGCATTTTTTGTATTCCCAGCATCCAAATGGACAGCCCAGGGAATTGAATTCTGAAGATACATTGTTCATTCTTTTGATTATTCTCAGAAGGGGTGGATTCAGCAAGGATCTTAGAGGCTTCTTATCTGAAAACTTTTGTGAGGACTTTCCCAATGGATAGCTAATTCACCTTCAGGGTTCATATCTGAAATCTGAACCTTCAGAAGAAACAGGCAACTAATGCAGCTCCATTGTACTGGAGTCTAATTACAGGTAGTTCTGTGTAACACAATAAGAAATATGCCTCTGCCAGTTATCCCAATGGAATTATCATGGTCAAATTCACCTATGACAACATATCTTGATATAACCACATATGGTTCATGAAAACCATGAGTACTTAAGTGAGTTTCACATTACATGGTACTTTTTCTCCCATAACATTTTGTACTGGTATAACATCCTTGGGCTGGATTGATGGGCCAAGGCCAACAATATGAGGTTTAAGAAAATCAAGTGGCAGGTCCTGCACTTTGGTAACAAGAAGTGTTGTAGTGCTACAGGCTGGGGCAGAGTGGCTGGAAAATTGCCTAGAGGAGAAGAATTTGTGGATGCTTGTTAACAGCCAGCTGAACATGAAATAGTGTGGGCCCAGGTGGCCAAGAAGGCCAATTCCATCCTGACTTGTATCAGGAGTAATGTGGACAGCAGGACTATTGCTGCTAGTCATTGTCCCCCTGTACTCAGCATTGTTGAGGCCACACCTTGAGTCTTGTGTTCACTTTTGGGCCCCTCAATTCAAGAAAGACATTGAGGTGCTTGAGCGCATCCAGAGAAGGACAACAGAGCTGGTGAAGGGTCTGGACAGGAAGGCCTATGAGGAGCAGCTGAGGGAGCCAGAGTTTGTAAGATTGGAGAAAAGGAGGCTCAGGGTGGCCTTATATCTCTCCTTACATTTATCTGAAAGGACGCTGCAGCATGGTGAAGGTCAGCCTTCTCCCAGGCTACCGGTAACAGGACAAGATAACATAGCCTCAAACTGCACCAGGGGAGGCCTAGGCTGGACAACAGGAGGAATTTCTGCATGGAAGGGGTAGTTAAACATTCGAAAGGACTGCCCAGAGAAGCGGTGAAGTCACTAACCCTGAAGGTGTCCAACACACAATTGGACAGGGGATTTAGTGCCATGGTCTATTTGACAAAGTAGATGATCTGACAAAGGTTGGACTCAAGGATCTTAGAGATCTTTTCCAACCTAAATGTTTCTGTGATTCTGTGAACATTTTCTGCACGCATAATCCACCCAGAAAACACAATTAACTGCTCATACATAGATGTTTGGTCTTGTTAATTCTGTTTTAATTGAAATATACTTGTAAAATAGGGATGAAAAAGAATTTCAATTAACCTGGTGATTGATTACCTGGTGACATGTTAGGGGTGCTCCTGACAGAAATGGGAGGGATCTTTCAGTTTGGTTATCTTGGTAAGAAATTTCTGTCAGATCGCCTCATTTTTCCTGCTGCACTTAATATTTTATCTACTTTTAACTGTTACGCATGTACCCCACTGAGGTTTCGTATTCTTTAGAAGCTAATTCATATTTGGTCTAGGTTGGTTCTGTGAACTAAGACCCTCCCTCCCTGCTGGAAGAACAGGTTCAGAGATGGGGTAGGTGTAACTCTTTCCTGAGGTAGGGGTCCCTTGCTCCTAAGAGGAGAGGAAAACCTTTTGGATAATATGCAGTAACAAAATTTTAGTTTCTCTGTAATTAAAAAAAATCAGTGAAGTCAATATTACTGCACTCTGTAATGTTTACTACTAAAATACACTTTATACAGGGGAAAAAAATGCAATGCCAGTAAGTAGGCAGCTGCAATGTTCTGATGCTAAGAAATATTGATCTAGAGAAGATTCCTTCAAAATTTTGAGTGCCTGTGATATATGGTTTACATTACCTTCACAGTGCTCCTGAGAATAGAAAATGCTGTGGGAGCACCACACATACTGAGGCAATAATAGCTCTTTACAGAAAATCTCTAATTTTTCTTTTACAGAGAGTCTCCCAGGAAAGGTATACCTCAAAGGTAAAGGCTTTCAGGGGTTAGATCTTAGGCAGTTGCAGACTGGGACAGTGGATGTATGAGGGGAGAGGCACGCGTGAGCAAAGAAAGGTCTTGGGAGCAGTTTCCTGCATCTATATTGTAAAGCAAGGCTCTCCAGCACAGCTCTTTGTGACAACTTCTATTCACAAGGTGATAAATAGTTAATTGCCACAGGGTACCTGATGTTCTAACCTTGGAGAAATAGCTGCTTTTTATTTTTTTTAATGTACAACTACAGATATAGATATATTCAGAAGTCTGTCTGAATGGATCCAGATCAACCAATTAGTATGATCAATACTAATTAGTATGTTTCTATATTTTTCTCCTTGTAGTGACCAAATGTACTAGCAATTCCCATACTGCCATTGTTCTTCAGGTTGGTTATAAGACACACACAACATCTTACTGTCTCTTTTGTCATTAAATGGCATAGATGCAATTATTACAAAAAAAAAGTTTCAAGGATTATTACGGAGCCTTGTGTGGAAATAATTTTGAACATCACTAGTAAATCACCAGGCAAGCTCTTTATTGTTAAGGATGCACTTGAACTTAGGTCTCTAATATTTTTTTGGAGTACCTAATATGCTTACATATCGGACAGAAAACTAGATATAGGTAGAGGAATAGCACAGCCAGAAAATGGAAATTCTAAGCAGGAAGTAGAAGGGGATGAAAGAGAGACTGAAAAAGAAATAGGAAAAAGATTAAATATACAAAAAAAAGAGATTTAAAGAGATTTATTAGCCAGCATTTTCCAGCAGTTTTTTCGTTCGTTTATTTGTTTGTTTTTTAATGAAAAGTTTAGGAGCCAGAAGAGACTTGCCAGAGATTCTCTGGGACTGCAGTTATACAATAGGAGCATATTATCCTCTCTTTTTAACCTGTAGCATGTAGCAACAGCTAATTAAATTAAGGGCAATAAAGCTAGAAGGAATGAAAGGATAAGTCTTCTTTCCACAGTGTATAATCAATTTGTGGCATTTACAGCCACTGCAGGTTGTGTAGACAGACATTGTGGTTGGATAATTTTATGACTAGCAATAACATTTGCAGCTCTGTCAACTTAGACAGTGATAGAAAGATAATCAAAGAGACCCTTGGAAGAGCACTGCCCCAAGAACTAAAAGGTCTGTTATATTATGACGAACTTAGCACCAGCTCCAAATGTCACATCATTTATCAGTGTGTGAGTGCATAACATGTAGAGAATTAAAGGATATTACATCCCATTTTTAATACTCAGTAAATAAGTGGTCAAGGAATCCTGTTCTCTTCTTGATCAGTGAGCTTCCAAACTATATTAAACAAGTTTCCTCAAGTAAACTCTCTCTTGTCTCTCCCTGCAAATGTCAATGTGCCATTGGGGCCTGATTTTCTCCCTGGAGTTCTGGTGTTGTATTAGAAATCATGAGATGCATTGAGATGCAAGTTTAGAACAGGTTGGGTTTTTTTGTTTGTTTGTTTTTTGTTGTTTTTTTGTTTGTTTGTTGTTGTTGTTTTTGGTTTTTTTTGTTGTTTGTTTTGTTTTGGTTTGGTTTGTTTTTTTTGTGGTTGTTTTAGTATTTCTGGCTTTCAAATTTGTTTGTTTTTCAAGACTTTTTTCAAGGTTGAATCCTACAACCAAGAAAGCAAAAGCTGATTCTCATCCTCAGCACTGTTAATACCTTGTGACCATCATACACAGGCTTCTTCTATGGGAAGATGCAAGGAAAAATATCAAGGGCTGTGACTGCTGTCTTAAAATTGAGCATGACTAGATCACATCTGGTCAGTGTTCACTTCCAATAGAGACTGAAAAGGAAAGGTTTCCATAATCTTCTATGTACTTGTTTCATATCATTACTGATAAAGGCCAGCCTGTCTATCTTTGTCAGTCCCTTGAAACACAAGACAATGTTTCAGACAGTACTGTGATCTTCTCAAGACCATTTCTTCTTCAGAAATAGTGTGGTTCCATTCCAGGTTATCTACTCTTAAGGATCTATTTTTTTAGCTTAAAATAAATAGACTTTTCAGATCAGCACTCTTTCGTGAAACAACTTGCTAGGATGGTTTCAGAAATTTCACTAGTCAAGCACTGTCGAATAAATCCTCAGCTAATAAAGTGCATTAGCCAATTTTCTGTACTTCTTGAAACAGATACATTTTTTTAAACATGTTCCCTCCTGTAACCAAATGAAAATAGTTTTAATCAAGACACAGATTTAAAGCTGAGCTATCAGAACAGTTGGCCTCTATATGAAATTAGGTAACAGTGCAGATTATCTAATAAACACATGAAAGAAAGAAGGTGGCTTCTTCATCCTTGCCTGCAGTCACAAGGGTCTACCTATGGCTCTACTGATCATTTTAAAATATATATTGCATCAAGCTACCATAATTTTCTTATTGGAAGGGAACTTAAAGTGGAAAACGACTATTTAATCAGTGTGTACATAAAATATGAACCAAGGAAAAAAATCTTCATATTTTATATTAAATAACATATGTATATGCAAATATGAAATCTGACCTCCTTTTGAAACAAAAAAAAAGAGTCAGTAAAATATTCAAAATATTTTTTCATATATTCAAAACTGTGAGAAAGTAGTTAAGAGGGTAACGTACATTATAATGGCAGGAAGACTCAGATAATGAGATATGGAAGATATTTGGATCTCTTTGTGCATGTTCAGTCTAGTGATCTCTGAGTACAGTAATGGTCATCCCTTCAAAAGTAAGTTCATAGGCCCAACTGTTGATTCATATAGTTGCCAAAGGGCAGAGAAGCCAACAGAATTTAAAACATTAAAATAAAAATTAAATTAAGGATAATTTGAACCAGTCTTTTATATCAAGTTTTCTGCCAAATATAGGCTTATGTTCCACCATTGATCTCAAAAGATACTATTTCTTCAAGTTCTGCTGAGCATGAGGTAGCAGAGCATGAGACAGCTTCCCCAAAACCTTACCTACCAATTGTCATTTCTAGTAAGATATCTTAATGTCACATTCAGACAGCTTTACACCATTTTACATCAGATTTGAACATAAAAGTCAATTCTCCAGTCTCTCATAGATGCATATTTTGCATAAGTAGGCTCCCTCTTTGAAAAAAACTGACACCTACACAAGCCCTGAATGAGAAAGCACTGAAGGAAAAGGTCTGGTTTTAAAATGCAACATCTCAAAATCTTCTCACAATTGATGTTAAAAGGCTTGTAATGGGCCAATTAGTTCACGGCAAAGTTGAAGGGAGTGTGGAGAGATCTTGAATTTCATGTATTTATGCAGTTACACAGAGCATGAACTGCCTTTAAATGCTGAGTACCCTGCATGTGTCAGTTTAGACATCTTAAAAGTGCATAAACAGGAATTCAGCTGCTCATTTAGTGCAGAAGGTAACTATTTTCCTATCAGATGGTATGTCTGAAAACAAAAAAATGTAACACAGAAAAGCGATTCAAACTGTAATTTAAAGTAAAGCAAATAATTTCAGATTTTTAACAATGTCTGTATTTCATGATTTTATACTGTGAAAGACACATGAATTGATACAATCCACCATGATGCTTTTTGAAATATGGTTTTAGTTTAAACTGCTCTAGTCTTATTCCGCAATTTGACACTTATATTCATTGCCATCATGTTTGTTCTGAAAAATGTACACTGACAAGCAATAGTACAGCTAGTGCTGTACCAATTCTGCCTGAATCCTGCCACATTCACATGCATGTTTGTGTGTACAAACTACTAAATTGTCCCTGATTTGAAGTTATAATTGGGAGATAGTCCTTCATGCACAGAAAATAACTACATTTGGATAACCACAAATCTCACAGAGCACATTTACCACAGCCTTACTAAGGACCTAGTAAACATATGTTCAGATGGATACCTTAAAAGGTAAAATCCTTGTTATACTCCATTCAGAAGGATATATAATAGAAACTGTTAACTTTTTCAGGGTTTTTTTTTTTTTTTTTTGGAGGGGTGTGAATGTGTGTTTTTGTGGCTTGTTTTTGGAGATTTTTGGGGATTTTTGGTTGGGTTTTTATATGTTTTGTTTTGTTTTGTTAATTTTATTTTAATTCCTTTAAGCATTATTGGAAAAACAGCAAGATGGATGCATATTGGAATGCCCTTTCTCTGTGTTGTCCCCAGAGAATTGCCACATTGGCTTCATGTCTTACTATTTCTAAAGTAAAATTGGTCAGTCAGTGGCCTCAATCCTCAATGCTTCCAAGCTATTCCTTTTCATCTTCTCAGCACTTACATAGATTCTAGACTTGTATATCAGTGTGATTTAACTATGCTCAGGGTGATTTAACTATGCTCTGTCCTTCTGAAGTACTTTTGTATTTAAATCTACCTCATCAGTCTGAACTGCTTTTCCATCACATAATATATCAACTGCACAACTTCCATTATGACTTGCCAGGAACACAGTTTTTAAATTAATTTTTTCTGTTAGAGTAAGATTAAGAGGAATGTTAATTTCCCATCACAAAATTTCTGACCGCATGTGTCTGTCCAAGAAAAAAGAGAAAATTATGCTATGATGGTCTTGGAGTCTGGTCACTGAGGAATCAGAAGCAGGTCACAGGGTTCCCATTGCTGTGCTTAGTTGAGTCACAGGCTGTCAGATCTGGCACGATTATTTGAAAACAGTTGGGGTAATCCTTGAATGCCACCTAGGTATGACTCAGCAGAGCAGTTAAGCAGCTGCTTGTCTTTAAACTGAAACCCTTAGTTCTTGAAGCTTAAATATCTCAATAGAAATAAAAGGGGTGAGCAGCTTGTTTGTACTATTTAACAGTACATTATTTCTACTTGCTATTGAAACATATACAATGAGAGGCTAGACTCCAAAATAAATATCCAAGAGACATATGGAAAGCAGGTCCAAATTTTTATAGTACTAAAAGATTAACCCTACTGAGATTTTATATGAATTTTCATGTATTATATAAACCTAGAAACTGAGAGCCCAGGGGATGCAAAAGAAATTCTTCTGATAAAAGCAGAAGATGTGTGGTTGGAAGAATCAGGCTCAGTCCTCAGGTTTGCTGCAGTGTGTGACCTTTAGGCTTTGGGATAAAAAATAGACAACCATTTTTTTCTTTTTGAAGTCTGGCATGGTTGTAGTTATAGTGAAAGCATTTGTTGAATATCCTACCTCCCTTCTCTAGAAAACTCTCCCTTCCTCCCTCCATCATGATTTAACAAGTGAAGAGGCTCATGGTGAAGAGCACAACAGGACAAAACTGCATGATCTCTTCTGTTACCTATTCTCTTTCTTCCAACATAAATTTCTAAAGCAGTAGGTAAACTATCACAATGCAGATTCAATAATTCTTGGTATTGCAAAAGAGAAGCAGAAAACTTTCTTAATGGATTTGTGTGGAAAGGAAAAGCTCTATTTGCTTTGGTGCCCTCTCTACTCCCAACAAATTCAAGTCTGTCCGTAAAGGCAGAAAAATATTAAGTATTTAACAACATAATCTCAAAACTTCTTTGAGAACGGCAGAGGAAAAAGAATCCACGTATGTGGAGATTAATATTTTTTAAGGTACAGTAAAAGCTATTATTGTCCTTATATAAGTACTGGCTGGAGTCACAGAGCAGTACAAAATCCAGAATACAAGCAGGTATTCTAATTTTTTGCTCACATGGTATTTCAGAGCTTTGGTTTCAATGGAATTATTTCAGAGAGGGAAAGCACCTGGATTTCTTCATTTAAAAAATTGCAACCTGGCACTAGAGGGATATCTGTTCATCTATTATGAACTCGTCAACCTTTAATATTATGCATCATTTGCATGAAAGAGTGGGATAAAATCTAAGATTTATGTTGTAGTTTATTCATAGGAAAAATGCATTTGACTCTAAACAAATATCAGAATTGTTTTTCTTACCTTGTATTTTTCAATATTGGAATGAAACCGATGCCTAAAGTTTTAGCTTTCATATTTTCCAGATTCTGTACTCCATTAGTACATAACTCTGAACTTCAAATAAAGTGTTAGCAAGTTCTCTTCACAGATTAGTTAGACAAAACAATCCTATTCCAGCCTGAGAACCATGGACAAGGTTGCAGCTTTGGTGTAGAATAAACAAAAAAAATTATAGGCAACAGAGAATTGAGGAGAACAATCTGGGAGGATGGGACTTCATAACCTGAAGCTGTAACTGGAGAATTAGCCCCGATATGTAAATGGAGCAAAAATTTTAAAAGTGTGAAAACTCATGACTCGGGGTCCCTCTTGGGTAGAGACTCAGCCAGGCTCTTGTACTGCTCAAGGTGTATCCTTTGAAAGCTTTTTAATAAATACCTACTTTATTCCTTTAACACTCTAGCCTCTGTTCTAGGTAGCCTGTCAAGGCATCAGAGAAACTACATTTGTGAAAAGGACAATTAAACTGTGTAACTCTTTGTAATGCAATACATGAAGGCTGGCCAAATCATGAGTTTAAAGACTAGAACATGGATAAATTCATGAAGACTAGGTCATTAGTGGTGTACCAGTTTGAAATCAAACCACTGGGAGATCCCAAGTCAGAATTACAATATAATAGGAAAATTAAAATAAAAGCAATAATACAGAAACACTGGGTTAAACTGACAGAGTCAGGATACAACCTGACACCTTGCTTGTCACAGTGGTGGTAACAGTCTGATTAAATGGTCTCTGCAGTCCTGTTGGAATGATGAATGTGATTTGGTTGAAGCAGTGATCTTGCAGTAAAGTCTGATCCTTTTCTGGAGGCCAAGTAGTGATTAGGTAGTTTTTCTCCCCTGGGAGTCCAGTGTTTGTCATGGTGTTTCAAACCTCAGGTTATAGCCAGGTACAAAGGCTTGGTTCCTCCTCTGGGCAGAGCATCTCACAATGGGATGCTGTAATTTTATCGGTCATGCAGTGAGACTCAATGGCTTATTAACAGAAATGATATCTCCCCGGAGTTATGAGGAATGGGTCATGGAAGAAATAAAGAGCACTGCCCCAACTGTTTCTAACAGCTTAGGAAGATGGTAACAGAATACATACTTTTGGTTTCATCTTACCCTGTAACCTAAGCAAATGGATGCCCAGATGCAAGCCAGGTCAGAAATACCTGAGCAGATGGAAACTGGGAGATCACACTGGAGGCATCCACCCATATGCAGCATTGTCTCTGCAAGCAGTAGCCAAAGTCAGAGAAGTCTTAAGTGAACCAAGGGAATGGCGGCTCTTATATGTTTTAGGAGCAGGCAGTCAAAATCAGCGAGGGCAACATCACGTCTTATGATATCCCAGCACAGAGAGGCTTTTAGTCAGCACCAAGAAGGCACTCTTGTTTGTGCAACTTCATATTCCCATGCAGTGGCAGATATAGGGTATCCTCACTACTTTGACTTTTATTAATCTTCAGCCAACCAGAATCCTTGAAAACTATCATTATCTGACTCAAGTCAGTGCAGCTCTTAAGCTTCTTTAATCCTACCTGGCATCAGGATCTCAGCTCAGCATGATCAAATCACCAGATCCACGTCTCCCCTGTCTCTAATTCTCACGTATGAACTCTGACCTTTTGCATTTTCACGTTGTACCTTGTGTTGCAGGTCAACTTTGAAGGTCGTAGACTTCATCTCACCTGCTAATCCTACCACCAAAGTTTTGTGTTGAAATCCAGCAACAGGCCTTTCAAGTACCTACTTCTTTTATTAGAAAATAACCACTCTAAAAATAGAGTGCTAAGTCCTAGGGCTGAGCAAAACCTGCTAAGTCAGAGAAAGAAAAAGTTGAAGTAAAAAATCTGTTGCTGATGGAAATAAAATAAGTAAAGATATAAATAACAAAAGCATTAGTCCTGCTGAAGATTGTGTTGGACCTGATGTTATGATTTTTTTGGAATCATTTTATCTGTGCTAAAAAATAGTAGTTCAAAAGTAGTTCAAGATAATCCTTACATCTATGCATCTTGTATTTCAATGTACTGATGTTGTTGACAGTTTAATAATAAAATATTTAAGAAATTAGAATATTATATTTGTGCGTGTGTGCGTGTGTGTGTGTGTGTGAGAGAGAGAGAGAGAGAGAGAGATTTTATGCCAATGTCTACTCATACCTAATCTGTCTTGCTCTCTCTAGACCCAAATTCATTCTTCTGGTCACATCATGGTAAAGAGGTTTGGGAATAAATCCCACAGTGTTAACCTCATTGAGATATTTTTGTAGACTTAACTTCAATAGATCATGCTATTTCAGTCAAGATTTTTTAGAAGGCCCTGCTAGATAACCAGCTCTGACTAGACAGCTGGAGTCCTTCATTCAAAGGGTTCTTTTTCCTTAGTACTTTGTGCTGCCAGATTTTCAGCAGTTTTCCCCATATTAACAGAGGTTAGGCAAAATCTAGCTACAGTGGAAAAAAAATCTCCCTGCCTCCAGGCTTAAGGGAATACTTTGATTTTTCCGTTAATTTCTTCCCTTATTGTTTCTTATGATCAAAACAGCCCCAAAGCATTTTTAATAAAACATCCCTATCTTTCGTTACCAAAGTCGTGTCTTCATTCCCTCTGCCAGGTTCCCTGGAAAAGCGCTGCTCTGGGATGGTTAGGATCAGATGGCCACCAGAGGGAGCCCGCGGAGCCTCCAAAGTGTAACAAGTTCCCGATGTTGGGAGCAAGGCGGGTGGGAGATGCGAACCGCTCCTGTGCCGGGCGTCACTCGTGGGGGTGGGCGGGCAGGCTGCGCTAAGAGCTCACGACGTGGCACCCGAGCTGCTCGCAACCCCGCTGCCCAAACAAACTAACAAACTAACTAACTAACTAACAAACAGCAAACCAAAAATCCAAAAAACATATATATCGTCTTAATCTATATCTATAGTCTGTCTATAGCGATATATATCGCGCACGCGCACACACAGGCATGTATATATATGTATGTATGTGCGTGTGTGTGTGTATAACGCACACGCATGCATGCACACACATACATAAAGAAAGGACAAAGCAAAAATACCATGAGCCCAGGTAAACCAAAGCAGTTCTAAGAGCATGTTAGAATCAAGTCTTGAAAGCATTGAAGGGTTTGGTGGTTCTGTGCTTCTTAGCAGTCTCAATGTGTTTCAAAGCCCAGATTGAAGTGGATTAGTTAATTTTGTTTCTTGAAGAGGAGAGCAATTGAAATTATTTCATCAAGCAAGGATGGTCCTCTCAGATATAGATGTTTTCCCCCATATGCAATCACATAATACACTGACATCAGGAGGGAAAAATTACTTCTACTTCTTTGTGTAACCCAGGGGAGAAAAACAAAACAAAACAAAACAAAACAAAACAAAACAAAACAAAACAAAAAAAAAAAAGAAGCAGAAGAAGAAATGAAGGAAGACTTGAAGGACTGCTGCGTCTAACTTTGTGACAATCCTTTCCATGCTCACATGTACATGAGAGGCCATCATAGGTGTGGTTTCTTTATCACTTCAAGATTTACTCTGTAGCTAACCTGAATTGGGCAACCCTTTACATGGCTTCAACCCCTGTCAAGGCTTATGTAATAGTAACAAAATGCATACACACATTCACATATATACATATATGTACACTTACACACTTCTTTATCACCTTATTATTAACACCTACCTAATTACAGTTGTGCTTACTGTAGTCACTGATCTTTTCATTTCAATATCGTTTGTTTTTTCTTGGGCTAGACATAAAAGTGACTCACGGGCACAGCCTTCTGCTGCCTCTGCTGCCATCAGTCTTCCTGCTCCCAGACAGAGATGTGTGTGCGCATACAAATTTGAGCTAGAGCTAGTATTCTTGAAGGCTTACTTTCTGGCTAAAAGCAATAGGGACGTTTTTCCTGTTTTTCAGAGGTTGTCTGCCAGTACTGTGTAAAGGTTAGTGATGACTCCGACCAGGAGCAGGAAAGGAATGTTGTTGCAAGGCAGTGTTAAACTTGATGCACTATGTTTGGGAGCGAAGGAGTCCATATATTTTTGAATAAAAGGCTACTTCCCTTCCTATACTAGAGGATAGATCATCTTCTGCACTATTTTTTGTTTAGCTAAAATTATCCCTCTGCTGAGGAGTGACACATTCTGAAGGTGTCAGGGATTATATATCTGCAGTTAGAGAACAAGGTCTTCCATCAGTGATACATTCTGAGAATGCTTAGTCTTTTGTGTGTGTGTATGAGTCTAAAGTCAATCAAATTAGTGACAATCCTCTCTTTCAGAGCTTTAATTGAAACAGAAAAGCTCCATGTTCAGAATTAATCTTGTTAAAAGCACCAATTTGATTTAGAATATAGAAGACAGGTAGCAGATTGTGTTGCTTTCAATATCTCCCTGAGTAAGGTATTAATCTCCAAACAATGGGAATAGAGTTAGGAGGCAAAAGTGTGAAAGTCCTGCTTCTTACTGTTCTGTTTCTATGCTACATGATTTTCTGCTAACAATACAGTTAACAAGAAAACATATGTTTAATTTCCCCTGAAAATTTCATAGTAGTTTTTATCTAAAAAAAATTAATTAAATGGCTGAAAACTGACACTGTGAATATCAGAATATTTAGTAAACACTTCTATCAAGCATTAATAAATTAAGTACAAGGAAAAGGAAGTCAATACGTGCTGTCATTGAAATTCAAAAAACCTTGAACCATACCATTGCATTGAGATTTTGGGGGATGGGGTAGAGGTTGTTGGTTTCATTTTTTTTTTTTTGCTTGATTTTTTGGGGGGAGGTTGTTGGAGGTTTTTTGTTTGGTTTGTTGGTGCGGTTTGAGGATTTTGGTTGGTTGTCTTCTGTTCTGTTTTGTTGGGGAATTGTGTGGATATCTGTGTGTGTGTGTGTGTGTCTGTGTGTGTGTATGTTTTAATAAGAGCATAAAGGAAAAAAAATAATCCTTTGATAAAATGTTGTAATGGGTTTTTCCTGAAGTTGGGGCATGGACAGCAAGTTTGCAGAAGATTTTAATTGCAGAGTATAAAAATCTCAAATATGTGCTATTTAAATATATATAATTTGTATATCTGAAACCCAGAGCATGTTTTCATCAGCAAGTGAGGAAGTTTCTAGAGAGCATTCATGCACCCTGACCACCCATGACCAGTGCAGAAGTAGCTGGAAATTACAAGTGCTCTTGAAAGGTTTTCAAATCAGGTCCATGAGACTCACAGTAGATGATGGGATCAGCTGTACTCTGAAACTTCTTTTTCACTCTCTTGACAAAAAAAAAAAAAAAAAAAAAAAAAAAAAAAAAAAAAAGCACTTAGATGATTAGCCTTCAAGGTCTGGAGCAATTTATAGTGGTGAGTTGGATGATTAGTGGGTTTAGACAGGATACACTTACCCCGAAGCTTTGCATGTCTTCTAATTTGAATTGCCAAGCCACTTCCACATCAAAGAGACACAGCTCTGCACATCAATTTCTTTCACTAAATATTCTCTTTGACTCAGTCTATATTCCCACTGTAATCAAGAACTCATTGTACCAGATTTTCTTGAGGATAAAGGGAAGAATAGACAGCTATTCAACACAAACTTTCTATTCTTTCCTACTACTGAGCATTTACTGATATGTTTTAGACTTGACCAAAGAATCTGTCATTTGCTCTTTCACTGATTATTTGATCAGACACCTGTTGCCTATCACATTCAGGAATAATAGGACATGGGTAAGAATAGCAGTATTTTCCTTTAATCTTACCTGAAATATTAATATTTCTAAAGCCACATTTCTTCATTTCTTTTATTCTAATAGAATTAAACAGATCATGCCTGGAGATCAAGAACAGATCCTCTAAGCCACCCCAAGAGATTCTGCTGACAAGTGCTATAGAGCTTTCCATAGGACGATCTTCTAATTTTTAAACTCAATCATTAATATAGCACTTTTATTATGACAACAGATTATTATTTTACCAATTTTTCACCTCAAGGTTAAAAAAAAATATAAATTCATCAATGTCTATTTTTTTACTTTTTTTGCAGACACAGCAGATTAGATGTCCCATCTATATGCAAAGAGCAAGTACAATGGAAAGGAAGTAATAAATTCCAGCCTCACTGATTATGGTCTTGTGTTCTGGATACTGCAGTCTACCATCTTAATATCAGTATCCAGAAACAATGGTTCAGGCAGAAGTCCATATGTTCAGATAGAAAGTTTAATTCTCAAATGAAAGTTTAATTGTTGGTTTCATGCACATCTGGTATTTTATGAGAAAAAGGGCTAAAAAATTGTTTAGCAATAGAACAACATATATTTGCTGATGGAATTTTGTAGTCATTATCATTAAGGTTTTAAGAAATGTATTCAAAGCTTGAAAAATTCCTGTTACAACCTAAAAATTACTTCCCAAAATATGTAATTTATAAGAAGTTTTGAGCAAAAAGAAAGAACAGCAAAGTGACACTTCCCTTTAATGGCGAGCTGAAATGGAAGTAATGTGTTTTGGAAATAATTAATTTATTTTAATCACAGGTTTGGCCTTCTGTTTCAAATATAGATATGAATTTTGTACTATATTCAGGATGAAAATATATCTTATGAATACCAATAAAAACTCCCGTCCCTGATTTGAATGGTATGAAAAGTTTTTCTTGCTTTTCTGGCAATTATATCATGCTGTAGAATGGTGTTCTGGGCATGTGGTCCAAATCTAGTGGAATGTACTTTACCTGAAGCCTTCCATCTTGTCAGTTCTTCACCTGTGGATGGAAGATCAAAGCTTCATGTGCACTTCCTTCCACCATGCTCTTACAACAGAAAAGCAAGAAATAAGGGGACAAATGCTGGGTGCTGGTTGGGTTATATCAGCTGTAAAAGGAAAAGGAGGCAGAAAATGAGGCTGAAAGCAATTCCACTTGTGTCTGTGTATCACTTTCCTGTCAAAGATTCAGTTCTTTATTTCTAGATTTTTTTTTTTTTGAAACCAAACAAAACACAAAAACTGAAACCTGCCACATCTGGAATTTCTTGCGCTCCCATCTAATTCAGGAAGTGTCATATTATTAAATTAAAGCTAGAGTATACTCTGATAAAAATTCAAAACACAAAGAGCAAATTTCAAGGTAATCCATCTTCCAAGACTTCTTGGAGATTTTATGCTGGCATTCCTCTGAAAGTAGTATAACACTCATGAAATCTCTCCAGACAGATAGGGCTCTTCAACTGACTATATTTATTTAGTATGAACACTGCACAAGTGAAAACAATTATTCTATTTTATATGAGAAATAGACTGTGACAGAGAATTCTTACTACTGAAAACTACAGTTAAAACAAGAAACCAAAAATTTAAAAAAACTTTCCATGTGAACCCCAAGTATAAGCAATAATTTCAAAATTAGTAACAACTTAAAAAAAATCAACTTTCTCTTTCTACATTTTTGTCTACTTCAATGAAAGCACATTATGGTTCTTTCCCTATTTTTATAAGGGTTTCATCACCTACCTCTTATTTCCTAAGGCAAAGTGTGTTTTTAAGTCCAAGATAATCTTATCAACTTCAGTTTGTAGTATAGTTTGGTATGAAAGACTTATCTGTGATATAATCAGTGCAAACAATAAGATTTAGGAAAAATGGAATGTAAAAAGAAGAAGAAAAACCCCCAAAATAATATTTCTTCACTAGGTATTAAAGATAGCATAACATCCACGTGCCATCACATTTGAACTTATGAAAAAGCATGTTTACACTGGAGTGTGAACTTTGCATTTCTCCAGGATTGGGTCTGGCTGAGACGCAGTTAATTTTCTGGACTTGCTGCAAGGGGTCCATGTCCTTGTGCAGGGGACCCCAGAGCTGGTTGCAGTGTTCCAAGTGGGATCTCACTGGAGCAGAGCAGAGCAGAAGGGCAGAATCCCCTCCCTTGCCCTGCTGACCATGCTGCTTTGGATGCAGCCTAGGACAGGTTTGGCTTTCTGGGTTACAAGCACACATTGCTGAGTCATGCTGAACTTCTCATTAACCAACACCCTTGAGTCTTCCTCCTAAAAGCTGCTCTTAATCCATTTCATACCCATCCTGTATTTGTTTTTTCTCTCCCTCATCCCCTGTAGCAGCTCAGAGGGATGGGGAAAGCAGACTGTGGTCAGTTCATCTCCCCTTGCCTCCACCACTCCTTTCTCCTCAGGGGAGGACACCTCTCACTTTTCCCCTGCTCCAGTTTGGGGTCCCTCCCACAGGAGACAGTCCTCCAGAAACTTCTCCTACAAGAGTCCTCCTGAAGGCTGCAGTTCTTAATGAACTGCTCCAGTGTGGGTCTCTTCCATGAGGTGCAATCCTTCAGAAACAAGCTGCTCCAGAGGCGGATCCCCAATGTGCTCAAAGGTCCTGCCAGCAAACCTGCTCTAGTGTGTGCTCCCTCCATAGGGCCACCGGTCCTGCCAGAAGCCTGTTCCAGTGTGAACTTTCTAAGGGGTCATAACCTCCTTTGGGCAACCAACTTCTCTGGTGTGGGGTCCTCCAGGGTCTGCAGGGGAATTTCTGCTCTTGCAACTGCATCATCTCCTTCCCATCCTTTTTCACAGACCTTGGTGTCCGCAGGGCTGTTCTTCTCACACATTCTCATGCCTCTCTCCAGCTGCAGTTGCACAGGTGATTTCCCCATTCTTAAATGTTACCCCATCCATATGGGAGCTGATATTGTCTCTGTCAGACATGGGGGGAGCTTCTGGAAGCTTCTCACAGAAGCCAGCCCTGTATCTCCCCCAATACCAAAGCCTTGCCACACAAATCCAATCCATGTCCTCACACTACCAAACTAAAAAAAAAAAAAAAAAAAAAAAAAAAAAAAAAAAAAAAAAAAAAAAAAGGAATATAAAATTAAAATTATTTCAACTATTTCTGTATGTACACCTATTACACTTCATTACACTTTCTACTAAAATGTACTATTTGTATTTCTTCTTCTAAGCTGCTAAGCAAACTTGACATGGCACTGCAGAGGTGTTTACATTTTCTTTGTAAACTAAAAAGTATAAGTGACTATAAGTACAAGACTTATGCAGTGGGAAAAGACATTCTGATAATTCTACCACTGAAAAACATTGTGTGGGGTTAAAGGGAATTGAAAAGAGATCACAGAAGTAATTACACTCATCTGAGTATATTCAAATATTCAAGGCATATTTGAGCTTCAAGGCATATTTGAGCAGGGAAGGGATAAGGTTGCAAATGATGGACCACAAAAATCTGTGTTCATAACACTAACAGAGGAGCTAATTTTTTCTAGGTAAGGAATGGGATTTTTTGTATTTTTAAACAACCAGTAACCTTAAGCAATTAAACTAAGGTGTCTCAAGTCCTCACACCAGAAAAGTTCCTCAAGAAAACAGATTGCTTTTCCAGATGCTTAGAGTCAGAAATGAGTTTGAGTCACGCTGCCCAAAAGAAAAAATGGTGTTTCCTGACCCAGATAATTTACTCCCTACAGGTTTTCCTGAAACGATAACCAGTATAAAACATGAGGGCCAGGGCACCATCATTCTTATATGAGTTAGGCATAGCCCCAAAACAGACACCTTTAAGTTAACACTTTTTGTTAATTGATGTGTATATAGTGTGTTCTTTGTTACAGATTTTTCTCATCAACAGTATGATACCAGCATGTGCTACTGAGCTCACAACAGACAATAGAAGCAAAAATAAGTAAAACTTCTATCAGAGACATTGTTTCTTACTGAGAAAAAACTTACTGGATAAGTGCAGGTGTTGTTTTCAGGGTCTTCATGGCAGTAATACGCACATGCTGCAGGCAACTGCATTTTGAAAAAAGTAGAATCACAGAGGATACTTAGCTGAAGCCTGGAAAACACACAGCTCTGCACTGCAGTAAAAATTCTATGCTGACTCAACCAACAAGAATTTTTTTTCTGCCTATGCTCTGGAAGCATGGTTAAGGTAATGCTGATTCTTAGTTTGATCTCTTAGCAGACAAGCTTTCAAACATGGCAGGAGCCTTGCAGCAAATTTGCCTCTGACAGAGACACACAAAAGTGGGATGCTGTTAAACGGTACACACGAAACAGTCACGTGCATGTAGTATATGCACACGCACAGGGGGGCAGCCTCCATTGGTTTGGCTTTCTGGCTTACAAATGCAACAAAATATAAATTGCTCTTTAACACGAGTTATTGATGGGCTCCACATCCAAACATACTTGCAAAATAATTTTCCAGGACAACCTTATCAAATGTCACCATAATAGTAAATTTCACCATAATGATAAGAAAATGCCTTTTAGTTTTGCAAGTTTCACTCATTAGTTGAAGAGCAATTTCATTCCTGATCAAACATGAATAGATATTTTGGCTGTTTTAGCATATTTCGAGTTATTCTAAACTTTGATCTGTTGTTTACTTTTTAACTGCCCTTGGCAGCCAAGTTGGAGACAACTGCAATCAAACAAAGTTAACAAAAAGAACCATTTGGAAATAAATAGTTTTCCAAGCTGTTTGCCATCAGTGTTTGCCTGCACTGACATGTCATTTCTCAGTTAGTTTATTAATCTACACAAAGAGAAATAGAGTTTGTACCTATTTATGTCTTCTGTAAGGCTTATTATTCAGCAGAATTTAAGACAATTAATATAATTTGAGCCTGGAGGAAAGTTTCTGAGATTCTTTTTAGTGCTTAACACTATTTTAAATTATATGCTTTGGCACTCAAATTCAACTAATGGTTGAATTCAAATTCAAATTCAATTAATGGTTATACACCGAGGCAAAATTTTAAGCTATATTTAGAAAAGTTTCTGGGCTCTTAAATCAAGGAGATGATTCTGAAAATATTAGTGAAATATTTGACATATTTCCCCATTTATTAAATATAAAATTATTTCTCCCAAAATAGTCAGAAGGAGTCCTAGATCTCCACTCACATAAACTCAAAATCACATAAAATTTTACGTGTAACTTTGATTTTATTGCTTTAATGTGTTTGATATTATATATTTATGACACTAAAAATATTTTATTAAATTACTTTAATAAATCATAATTGCTAAAGAATCCTCTTAAATACATCTAAAAAGGGCTTAATGCCTGTTTTACTTGCTTAAGGCGTGTGCACACCTTAAAAGAATGGTTTTAAATATCAAATGAGTAAGTATCCGTAATATCTATGTGTAGGTTTCTCCCTTTATCCTGGCACACACTTTTGACAGTTCTATAACCATAAAAAAATTGTCCTACTCATCATATACATGTATGCCAGTTTAAAACCACAAGAATATACTCAATTTCACTAACAGGAAAAATAGTCTATGCACAATTGCATCATTGTGAAAAGCCTGACCAACAAACCTCTCTTATTTGCAAAAAAACAAACCAGAACAAACAGAGCCAAAGCAAACAGACTCAGAAGACTCTGAATCAGGTTCTTCATTTCTATCCAGAACACAATTATTTGCATCTTGCCTTAAGTGATCAGTATCCTTCATATCACAGTCTCACAAAGAAGAGCTACTCTGTTTTGTTGATCTTCAGTGCCATAATAGGATTTTGAGTTCTTCTGGAGTTTGTATATTTGGTCTCAGCAGACAAAAAGGAATAAATAGATGCATATAACAAAAATCTGTAGAGTTACAGAACATTCGGCCATTGACAACATGTTTCTGAGATGCTTTCTTCTGCAGTTTATCAGTACTTATCCTAAAATATTTAGAAATCATTAAATGACAAAAAACCAAAGAGAATCATGATGTTACCCATTTCAAAATGTCAAAGCATAGCAATGGCAATTTAGCTCTTTTTTTGTTGTTTTTATTTTTTATTAATTTTTTACACCACTGATAAGTAACTTAGTATTTCAGGGTTCTCAAGGTACAAAGAAATAAACTATTCACCTTTAATTGTAGCATTTCTGTCAAAACAGAGCAATATAATTTCCTTTTTTGTTATTTGCTACATAACCACAAACTCTTAGTTCTTTGGGGGCTTGTAGATTACAAACCTGTATCTACAGAACTCCTGTAGTTCCTGTAGAACTCCATTGCACATTCAAGCTCCTATTAATATTATCAAAAGGCAGGAGTTTGTAAGGAAAGCAGAAGTGAGTCTTTTAAGAAAAATGTATTTTTTTCTTCTCAACCATCTTCATCTTCTTCTCATATAAACAGACCTTTTACTTAAGCTTCTGTACTTGTCATCTTCAAAAATATCAATTTCCTTAGAAAAGAAAACAAAATTCATTCTAGATCAAAACTGATGCAGAATAGATGGTGCACTTCTGGCCCAGGAAGCACAAGATATGAAGGTGACTGGAGAATCCTGAGAAACCACTAAAATGAAATTCCCTGACTTAAAAAGTTTGAGAAACCCATTTCTCCCATGCCAGGCTGTGAGAACCCTGCAAGTGCTTTCTGGCTCATCTGAGAGGCCCTGTTGCCTGGATGGCTCAAAATGACCAGGTTTACTCCCCAGGCTAATTGAACCCAAAAGGCAAGGCAGGCTAGGAAAAGGGCCTGACTGCCACACCCTGGGCTACCCTGCCTGTATACTGCTCAACCAAGCCACCAAGCCCTTCCTTGGTACTTCTTTGCTGCTGGGTGAGAGGCATTAGCAGAGGCAGTGCAGGGGCTGTGGAACAAGGGGGTAACTGGTTCCAAATTACAGGTTCTGGGGAAGGGGCCCCTTTTTCCCACTGCTACTGCAGGAATACAGTGAGAAAATAAGGAAACCTTCAACCCCTCTCCTCTTTATGGCATCAAAGAACTAACTCTGCTCTTGAAAAAAGCATTTGATTGCCCTGCAGGACCCCCAGTGCTCACTGCAGGCTGTGTGCAAGGGTTGGGAGACAGCTTGGACATTCCTCCAGCGTCCACGTATTTGTTATCTGCCTTCCTGATGCTTACCCTATAAAATTAATGTTTTTAAAGTCCAGCCATTTCTTGCCAGTCCTCCTCCAAATTCTTATTTGGCTTTTAGTTTTCAGAAATGCTAGTAAGTCACTCATGACAGCTTCAGTGACCAGGCTGATGTTTAAGACTGGCATTTCAAGTTAATGTCAAGATATTAGAAGTGGTTTGCTGTTAGCTGTCCTCAGGGCCAGAGGCAGCTGCTTAGCTTTTTCAGAGCATGCAACACACTGCTCATATTATAAGCAACTAACAATATTACTGAAATTCTCCTACAGCATAAATGAATAGCTGTATACATGACGTAGCTGCCACAAGTTGGTTGAGTTTCCTTGTCCTCAGTTTCTGACTGCAATATGTAATAATAAGCTTCCTAGAGAAAATTACTCAAACAAACCACAACTACATGCGCAGTATTTCTACTATTCCTATTTTGCAAGATACTGTTCTGATACAGTGACTGCCTTTTGTGCTCTCTCTCAGAACAAATCAGAGCTTAATAATAGAGCAAGCACAGAGATGTACAGAGAGTGCATTAAAGTCACCTCCACTTTTCCTAACAAACACACTGCCATCTGTCATCTCCATAACAGTGTGTGAAGGCAAAAAAAAATCAGCTTGAAGAAATGATCTAGAAAGAACCAGTCACTGCACGTGCATTGATTACTACAAATGTGTTGCTGTAAGGGCAAACCTGTTTAGGAGTCTGAACTCCTATAACCTCTCGCAAAAGATACAGAGGTGAAAATGGGAAAACAGGGAAAAGCATAATTATAGTGTCTTCCTGTCAAATGGTTGGAGGGATAAAATGTCATCTTCCTGCATAATAAATAAATTAGAATTTCAATATTTAAGTCCTTGTCAGAGAGAAGATCTGTCACAGAATTATCATTAATTTCTATGCTGCCTCTAGGGTAATTTTTCTCCATTGAGGGCATTTGACTGTTAAATGCTAATAGGAATTAAATAAATGCTTATGAAGTTTAAGATATCTAATCAAGAAAACCCAGAAAAGATTAAAATTACTTCCCTCCCCCTGCTACTTACCACAGACACTGGTTGTGATATCCAGATGTGAAGCATCTAATGAACATAATGGCCTCTATTTTAGGAACTACTGTAGCATCAATATTACTTTGCAGATCACGACACATTAGAAAAAAATTAAAGACAAGGAAATTGTGGTGTCCCTGTCAGTTGACTTCATCAGTTGCACTTTGTATTTTATCCTTGAAATCTGTCAGACTCTCAGTAAACAACATTACTTCAGTGTCATCTATATTCACCAGAAGATCCTAATAGGAGCTTAGGTAACCTTGACTGTCAGTCCTGAATGGCGACATTTAGGGTTCTGGTCACATCACTCTTATCTGGACAGTCTTTGCTTTCCTTGTCCTCGCACTTGCATTTTTATGCATCCACACATCACTTCCTTCTTTATTGGATACTCTACAATGGATCGTATTTCCTCATTCCTAGAGAATAGGTGCAAAAATCTTAGTTTTTCTCAGCACTAAAAATCATCACCGTGCAGTACCAACATATATTTTTCCATATAATAAATATCAAAGCCTGTGTAAAGGAAAAAAGGAGTTACCGTATTTTTAAACTTTTTTTTTCTTATCTAGACAAAGTTAAATAAGTTGTGTGGGGCTTTTTTAAATTAACTTGACACTTCCCTAATTTCAAAGCCTACCATTTTGAATCTAATTTTTAAAGTAATGCCATTCACAGTCCCACTTTTGGCAAATTTACTGCTCAGAAAATTCAAGCAGCCTACCCCTTCTACTGGAATCCTCTTTCCATGTACTTGTCTCCTTTTCCTGTGTCAGCCTTAGTGCCCTTATGTACCCTGGAAGACAGCATAATGAAGAGCAGCCAGAGTTCAGGAAGCGGAGCAGTAGCAGATGAATACCAAGACCACTGCAGAAATCCTTGGATTTGTGAGAAAGCCCTAAAGTCTTGGGGGATTGTTACTGGAGGCAGATTTTTGGAGAACATCTCTCAGATGTTGCCGGAACTGCCTGCCAGGATTGATCTTAACCTTTCAAGGAATGTATATCAGCAATTCAAGAGATATACTCAATTTCATCAGGAACATAACTGGGAAAGCTTCGGAGTCAAAATTTATATAGGTGCACCAAAGGGCAGAGCCACAGATGCAGAGGCATCTCTCCTTGAATTCCATCTTGGTCAGCATTACCTTTGATGTCTACTTAATAGAGAATTTTCCTTGACTGCAAACAAGTGAGTATTATTCCACAAGTTTTGGCTGGTTAGCTATTATCTATTATCAAGGTGCCTAAGGTTTCCCTGGCCCCCCTGCCCCCCATCTGTTACCATAGAGATGGGAAGCACAAGGTGAGAGCACAGTGATAGTTTGTTCATAAAGCAGGGATCATTTGATGGACTTGCAGGTAGAGTTTTTAAAGCAAGGCCCTTCACTGAAAAAATGGAAAGGCTCTTTATCATGATGGCACTAGAGTGTTTTTTTTTTTTTTTTTTTTTTAGTCACTCTGCCTCAAATTGCTGCCTGGAAGACTATTTGAAAAATGTCATGACCCTAACTACATTTTGTTTCCAATGTTTCCAGCAGCATCATCATTATCAATAAGAATAAACCTGAAGGGAAAATCTGGTTTTCAATTATACTTATGAAAACTCATGGTCTTCAAATCAAAGTTGCAATGCCATGTGCTTGGAAGTGAAATTGCACAGTTGCAGGTCACCATATAAAGTGCTCAGAAAGTCTTTGTCAATGTTGCTGTTAGGTGGAAACTCCGATTAATTGTTAAAGCCCAGAGTGGTCTTCGAGGCTGGCAGCCTGAACAAGAAAAAGATCCCGTTAACACTGTTGCAGAGTAATGTGAAGATGTCACTTAAATGATAGCATTCATGGAAGCTAGTCAGGAAAGGGTTGCTGATCCAGGGCACAAATAATTATTTCTAATTAATATGTTCCCTGCAAAAATACGTCTGTACTTGAGAACCCTACGGTCTTTACAGCTTTGGTAGCCATCACCTCAAAGTCACTGAGAATAACTTTTTCAGCAGACATGACCTCAGCCAAAAATACTGCCAAAAGAAGGAAGACAGGAGCTTTTCTATTAGAAAGCATGTGGTGAACTATGGATTAGAATTACTATTGTTTCATGAGATAGTGATAAACAGTAGTCGTGTGCAATTTCCATAGGCAAATGAATGTGTAGCTAATGACATGTTTTGCTCATTTAGCTGCTGGATTGCTCAAAAACAAGACTTGCATCTGCAATTTCTGCAGGTACATAGAAGACTGGGACACGAAATCCTCTTATTCAAGGATTGCAGCCAAGCTCATGGGTTTATAGTTAGAAATCTGATGCAATTTTTACACCTGAAATTTCTGGCTTTTGTGTAACATTGTCTAATTAAAATTTAATGCATATTCTCTCCTTACAGCACCTAAACTTTACCACTCTTCAAGAAATAGCAACACCATCATTTGGGGGATGGGAAAACAGAAACAATGAGGTTTAACGTTAATGTTCCCCTTCCTTATTGCTCTGTATATGACTGCATTTATACCTCAATGCAAAGCACACTTTTTATTGTAGTAAAAGTCTGCAACAGTAAATTTGTGGCAAGTTACAAGGACAGTCCTCCTGTCACTAAATATCTGTTGTTTTATTCCAGTCAGAGATTAAAAAAATATGTAAAGCCAAACCTGTAGAGAATATCATGAATAGGACGGAGAAATATTTAATTTTTGCAGCTGTGTCATGCTATTTTACTAGTTCCTTTAAAGTAGTGCTATGTAAGCATTGTTAAAGTGGAAAGGATGCTTTAGAAACCAAGTTCCACAAAAACAGCTCTAGAGCAGTAAA
Organism: Cinclus cinclus; assembly: GCF_963662255.1. NCBI lineage: Eukaryota > Metazoa > Chordata > Aves > Passeriformes > Cinclidae > Cinclus > Cinclus cinclus. The sequence goes on along the minus strand of NC_085046.1, from coordinate 84,536,341 downwards.
AACAACAATTTACTTCATACAGATGTATTCTTTTATAAAGCAAGATGGTATGCAAGACTTATGAAATGCAGAGGAGAAAAAGAATTTAATTTTCTTGTATTGTGCTCGAGAATACAAGAAAATTGAACTCTCTCAGCTCACACTGGACTTACTTCAAATATCTGCTGCCAGTCAGAAAATTCCTTCTGACAGGATTCCACTTACCAAGTGCTTTGCAATCCAAAGACTGTATCCGTTTTCAATCAAAGGGAAAGAAACACAACACAGAAGCTATAATCTTCTGCAGATGACTACAATCTTAGCATACCTGTGGAAAGTTTTGGAGAAGAAAGGTGCTTGTAGAGCATTTCTTTGGTGAAGTTATTTTAGATTGAGTTTAACAGTGAACATTGTCATAGATTGAAAGAAAGAAAGAAAGAAAGAAAGAAAGAAAGAAAGAAAGAAAGAAAGAAAGAAAGAAAGAAAGAAAGAAAGAAAGAAAAAGAAAAATAGATTTAGGAGGAGTGAAAGATGTTCTATGAATTAGAATAAGCTATTTTTTTAAAGTTCAAACTATTTCAGTCACCCTCACAAGTATACAGAATCAATCAGCAGTTAGTAACCCTGTTGAAACCACTAAAAATAACACAAATTGTTTTATTGAGAATATTTAAGAGTATTTTATGGCCTTGTACCTTCCAGAACAATCAAGGCTAGAGAAATAGCAATTAAGATTCATGTCTCAGTTCTCAAAATTTTTTTCCAGTGAGAGTCCAATAAATAAATTTTTATTCTATCATTTTTTTTCACCTTATTGAACAATCATGTCCCACGGCAGTAGAGGGAAAATACAGTTTCTGGAGAACCTTAACATTATATTCAACCAGCAGGTGATAAATACAGTTGACATGGAATGAACGGCATAAGGATAACCAGTGCATCAGAGTCATCAGCAGATACCCTGAATATTGCTGTTTCAAGGTATTTTTCTCATTTCTCAGAGTGTGCATAATATAAAATCTGTTAGAAATTCCAATTGTGTTTTCATAGCAGTGGCCTGTGTCAGAGCAGAAGGAATATACATGGTAACAGTGGTTCAGAGTACTACAACAATGAGAAGATGGTGCACACTACAGCCAGTACATCTTGATGGTCTCTCTGGCACAAGCATCTAGGAGGCAAGGCAGTAAAAATGACAGATAATACCCCCGTAGACCTTGACACATCTACTAGTCATGTTAACAAATTCCACTGCAAAAAATATACTACCTGGGTGTTTTTTTTTTTTTTAATGTAGTTTGTGGATAGCATCCAGAGTGCAAATGTGTCTATTGGACTGAGTGTCAGACCTCTGGGATCTCAGTGACCTCGTCATTTACCCACGTAACACCCACATCCATCTAGCCTGCATTAGAATGCACTGTGCCTGCCGCCTGTGCTCGGAGCAATCAGCCATTGCTGAATCCTCACACTGTGACACTCTCCTGTGACTTAATTCCGAGTAGTTTCGGCAATCAGACAGCCAAGCGGATGGCAAACATTATCTTGCACTTCAGTTCTAACTTTTTGCATATAAAATTGTGTGAAATAATAATATATTTGACCAAAAGATATTTTTACATTGTAAGTTTGAAGGTGAAGTTAGTAATAATGCATGTCTTACACATGCGTTCTTAAAAACAACCTATTCTCTTATGCCTTTGAAAATAGCATTTCTCTGATAGATGTACATGCAATGAATTTACATAACATTTTAAACTCTAAAATTTGTCTGGTGCCCAACACTGCAGCAGACAAACCTGATCATTTATAGAAGAGCCTCTCTCCTAAATGTCACAAAGCACTTTTAGATGCTAATAGTGAGCTATATAAGAAGACAGTAACAAAAGAGATTAAGAGAACTGTAAAACAGACAAGACTTACAACTACAGAGATCTGGCAGGATCTGTACTCCTGGTTAACTCACAGGTTTATCAGTATATGTGTTGAAATGCAAACTTTGACCCAGCTCCAGGACAAGTTGAAAGACTGACAACACACATACAAAAATATTGCTTGATACATTAAGGCAGCAGTTTTAGACTTTATGGGTGAGCATTCTCTTTAATAATGTGAACAGTCAAAGAGTCTGGTGTTAAAGCAGGTCTCAGATGATCAGTGCTTCATTTACAATGGTTCAGGACAATTGTGAGACTGACAGAGAAAATATTTAGACCATCCACCCACAGAAAGTGAAGTTTAATAACTGATATGTTGATTGTGAAAAAGTCAGTCATTTCCAGACTTAGAGTTTTCAGTTGTTTCTTACGCATGCAGACCTTTCTCACTGCTTGTGACTCTGAGATCCCTATGCTTTATGACACAAAAGGAGAAGATTCACATTATCACAATCTGTCTGGGATGTAGGCATAATCTCCCAGAATGACTGGACCCTAGTGTCAGGGGAGAGTGACTGGAAAGGAGAAAAAGCAAAAGAGGGTTTTTACAAGGGAGAGCTGGCACATGCTAAAGCCTTATTTCAATAAAAATATCATGAAAAAGATAAATCCCTACCTTAGGCTATGCCTACCATCTGATATGCAGAACACACAGCAGCAATCTCTTTGTTGTTGTTGTTGTTGTTTTTTGTTAAAAATAGCCCCAAGGCTCATCAAGGAACACCAACAACAAGTGCATGACATTTCCACTGTGTCTGATTCTTCAGAAAAAGTTATTTCTTAAAGGACCATGAACTACTTGCCCATGATACCAGTCATGACCAGATCAGTACCAATCACAATCAGAGACCTGTGAATTTTATTTCTACTTTCATCCCATTACTGATGGTATTTGTACAGTTACCAAAAGTTTTTATTTATGGTGGCAGTTACTCTGTTCTAGTGGTGTTTTCATTTCAAATAAAAAGCTCCTGAAGTTCTTGAACATTAATGCTTTTAGGTTTCATGTTCTTTTAGTTTCAAAGATCAGAAGTAGTGGGAGGGATAGGTTTGCTTCGTTATAGCACAGCTTTCAGGAAGACACTTTATATAATAATTAATTGTATAGAATGTCAATAAAATAATTATATTTAACTATAATAAACTTAAATACTAATAAATACTTTTAATTATTAAATACTTTCATAATTTGCAGATCCAAATATGTTTATTTTCTATTGTATATATTTTCAAGGCCAGGTTTATAGTATCTTACTTTTCTCAATTAGCTTGCTTAGTTTTGTTTCACTTTATTATTTTGGCTTCACTTTAGCTAAACTTTTTAATTTAAAAAATATTCAGAAGGGAATTCTAACCTGTCTAAGACTTCTGTCTCTAAAGGAACAGAAGTTTTGCAATACAACTTCAATAAAAAATTATTTTGCCTTTGCAATTTAGCATATCAGTGCTAGCAGTATTATTTGCGCGAGCTTTCCAAGTGAACGCTGCTTGAGGCAGAAATGCCTAATTTTGTGTCAGTACCACCAAGCTTAATTGTTCCGACCTCCAGTTGGAGTATTTAAATAAATAGTATTGAAAAAGGAAAAGAACAATATCTCTAGGAGCTTAAAATAAAGACCACAAGCAGCTTGAAAGAAATGACACCATTTTAAATGTTAATTTTCCAATTTCAGTATTTTCCACTTAACATACTGCTAACAGTAAGACAAACAGCATGTTCAGATTGCATTTTATTGCCTCATCAATGGACTTATCTGCTTTGCTGAGTTTGATTTAGACTAGATACATAGCACAAACCACATAAAATATGAATTTTCTAATCTTTAGCTGAACACTGCAAGTTTTATATTCCTGATTACTTTATTATTGCATTTAATTGCCAATATGGTTTATGAGTTAATGCGAATTCAAATATAGTGCATTGTCTTTAAACAAAAAGAAATACAAATTCTGTTGAATTTCATCAAAATAAGAAATAAGACTTTAAGGAAATGTAAATAAGATCCTATGAGAGTGTTGACAACAAGCATTTTCAAAACCAGGAGTGTAAAAATTATATACATATTATGTGAGCATCCTATTTTATGTGGTTGTGACGGTAATCGGAACAAAAATTTAAGCAATTTAGTTATCTTTTCAAGATTTCTCTAAATAACATAACTAAATTTATCACCCAGTATGTAGTATGCAATATAGTCAAACTTCCATCTGACTTCTATAATTTTGATTATCCCAATAAAATATATGTTTAGTAAATGACTCTAGAACTCTGAAAATACGTCCAATGGTAACATCTGAACAGATGCAGAGTAATAGGCTATTTATTCTATAGTTATTTATTTGCATGTGTATGCAGCTATAAATATGATGACTACAATTTAGACTTTTTTATCTTAAAATAAAAGACAGATTCCATCAAATTAGACATATTTATATATTATCTTAGGAACAAATATGAGTTCCAAAGCTCCAGGTGACTTTTGCATATTATCTCAATAAAGATATTATGAAATCTTTGGTAAGACATTTCTGTAGCATGCAAAATAAATTAATTTTAAACATAACATAGCAGCAGCAATTAAACTCTCATACACAATAATTAAGTTTGCTCCAAATCTGTAGAGCTTCATGAAACATTTGGGCAAACACACTATCAGAAATATTGTTTTATAAGAGTCACAGCAGCAACTATAGCATGGTGAAATTTCAGCAGCACACAAAGAGGGGACAATACTACTGAGGAGAAAAGCTGCCTCCTTTTCTCTATTTCATAATGTGAAGAAACCGTGAAGATTTTACTGCATAACGGCTTTAAGTTGCAGGCAAAGTCAGCAGTCATCATTCTAAGAGCTCATTTGTTTGGGTCAAACAGAGAAAATTGTCAAACTATTATAAACCAGGGTATAGAGACTAGGCAAATGATGCAGCTACACCATCTTCCTGACTGTTTTACACTCAAATTTACATCATTCCTCTGTGGTGACAAAGTGAGAGGAAAAGGGTACTCTGAGGACTTCACTTATTTTGAACTTCCTTTTGCTCCTATTCAAGATACCAGAGAAACTGGTATGATATTCGGGAAAAAAAAAAAATTAATTACCTGTAGAACTTACAGTCATAAGACAGCAGCAAGGTTAAAAGGTTCAACAGTTCTGCAGTGTAAAAAAACCTCCCAAAACTGTGTTGGGGAGGATACAGGTTCACCTGTAGCACACCCTCACAGCTGTTATTCACATTTTGTTTCAGGTCACAGAGGACATTTGTCGGTGTTTGGGCTTCTCTCCTCCTTGTGAAGAAGCACAGGGTGAGAAGCTGAGCACCAGCATCATCATTTTGTAATGCCCCTTTTCTTATTTGCTAACTAGAATCAGAGCCTATATGTGAAAGAAGATAATTTTGGAAATAGAGCAAAGAGTGGTTCACTGTTACAGGGAAAAAATACATTTGCATTTCATGTTGTGGGAGTCAGCCTGGTTGGGACTAGGAATCAGCCAATCCCCACCCCTAATAAACCAGGCATTAACTTCAAGCCCTGGGAAACATTTATCGCAGTCATGGTGAACCTGAGAATTCCTCCCAGAAGTCTTTGAAGTTGTAATGCTAAGTAGTCCCAGTTCTCTCCCTTGATTGATTATTATTTGTCTTATTGTTTTACATGTTCCTAATCCCCATTTGTGATTAGTCCCTTACCCTTATCATTGGAGCTCGCCCCTGTACTGCATTCAGTTTCTGATCACCTTCCCATTTTTGTTTTCAATTAAAAGTATTTCTTTTCTAGGCAACTCCATCATTCCTGCTCCTTCATTTTCACCACCCTCACCCTGAAGTCAGGGAACCTTAGAGGTTTGTCACAGCTATCCTTGCTGTGACAGTATGCCCTTTTTTGATTTTTTTTCCTAAAATTTCTTCAAAAAACAGTGCACCTCAAATACAAATGAAGACATACTGCAGAGAGATGCCATAGATTTTCAGTCTAAATCCAGGCACTCGCTTCCAAGCATCATTTTGGCTACCAGGCACCTGGCTGAATCCGTCTCACCAAACATGGTTAGCAAAATAAAGCCCTTGATATCTCAGTGTCAATAGTTGCTAATGTTCCTATAAAAGTATGACCTTCAGCATCTAATAACTTTACTTTGCAAGAAGCCTTGACATTTTCACAATGTAAATCCAACAGATTTTATGTCAAATGACCACAGGCATGACAAAACATGACAAAAATTATGTTTGTACTAATTCATTTCATGAAGACAGAAGAATTAATGTCACAACATTTTGTTCACCACCATTTCTGTATGGAGCCTGATACCCATAAAAATCTGCTTGTAGATAAAGAACATCAGTAATACACTACAGGATTCAAGATAATGAGAATACATATTGTTTCTTCTTTTTTGTCAACTTTTGTTTGATTTGTTTTGTTATTTTTTTTTTTTTCTGAACAGAGGCAACCAGGGAAATTCAGACTCTCTGATCAGTCTCTAAAAAACTTGTAGCTTTCTGGGACCTACGGTCAAATCCAAACTCCAGTAAAGCAGAAAGGCTCTTTACATTTCAAGAAGAGAACATGGAAAACAAATGAATTGCTTAGACCTTGCTACTTATAAGCACTGGCTACAGCAGGACAGATGAAATCCTGTTTCCCCTCAGGGCTAAAATGCAGACATGGTTCAGTGAAGATACCGAATTTTTGATGTCAAGTCAGTCACCAACTACAAATAAACCATCCTCAGCGCTCTATGGAAGCCACAGTTTCACTATCAATTTCAAACTCCAGCTGTTGTGCCTTGTCCCTGGGCAACAGTGGAGGTCTCATCCTTCACATCTCAGTCTTTACAAGAGGAACAGAAAATACCAATGGCTTCCTGCTCTGAGCCTTTACAAATGCCTTTTTTGCCCTTCATGTTCTTCCAGAGCACCCATTCAAACACTGTTATTTCAGAGCTGTCATATCTCTGCAGAAGAAAAACATAGAATGAAAGGAAAATCATATAAATTGACATGCAGCCAAACCAAGAAAAAAACTGATTTTTTTTTTTCTGAAGCTGATGCATGCTAGACCTGTACAGACATGCTTAAGAAGAAACAGCTTTTGAATACTTCTATAATGATCAGTCTTGCATAGACCATAAAAGGTGAGCTACTTCATTTAACTGATAAAAGCAGGGCTTGTAATTTTTAACACTGATTTCATTTTTTATATTTATTAAAAACAATAAAAAGCCATTATGAATATTGCACAACATATCATACAATAATTTCTGCTAAATGGAATAGCCTTCTTTACAGCCTATCATTGTACTCTTTGACTTTCTGCAAAATGTAAGCCATAGCACCTGTGACTTTCTGCTCACATGCAATCAATTGCTAGTGATCAAACAAGGGCATAACTCTACTAAACCATCCAGTCCCAACAACCATTCCAGGAAAAGAGAATAGACTTACCACAGCAGGTGAATTTCCTTAATGTTGACAGGTTTTGCATTTTTTTTTAACTCTCTCTGCAGTTTTTAAATGTTGGATCCCTAATTTTTTCCCCCCTTTTTCCCTTTCAGCTAAGAAAATACCTGTTTCATAGTCTATTTGTGTCACTGGAAAATCTCTCTGTAAATATTCCAAGAAATTTCTCCATTTCTGCCATTCATAATGTTTTCTCAATATGGATATATAAATAATAAACAGACCTCCTAGCATATTGAATAACAAAATACTCAAATATAAAAATGTAGATCTAAGGAGAAAAAAAAGGAGAAAATAATTAATATGTCAAGCCTATTCCATTTTCCTGGATTCTAAGTGAAACCACTCTCATTATGTTTTCAAAGCAAATAATCAGAAATCAAAACATCTGACAGTAGCCTAAATGAAATATATTTTTACCTTAATAAAGATTTTTTTTTTAAGCATCATAAAAATATATACAACACTGCAAGCCCACACCAGCTATTTTCATGATAGTGTTCTTTAGAGAAAAATGATTGAACCCTTTGGCCTGGTTCAAACACAGGATCAATTCCAGTAGCCATTATCTTGGGTGGAAACTGTTGGGAAGGAGAAACCAAACCCCAAAATGTATTGTTTCTCTCTGCATTAAAATATCTCACGTACACCTAGAGTGGAGCACAGAGAGACAATGGCAGGAGGCGAACCCCAGAATAACATCTTGCTCCAGCTCCTCCCCTGCTTGCCCACCCATGCAGTGCACAAGATCAGCACAGTCTGTCACGTCAGCTCACTCAACTCCCTTTCAAACCCTTTCTTGGTGAGGGACTCCCTGTTCTGCGTGCCTGTGTGCTCTTATTCAGTCCAGCTCTGTGGTCTCCTTCCACTTTCTAGCCAGTCCAACAGAACATAGATGGACTATAAGCAACAGCAAAGTTAATAATTTTAAATTAAAACAAACAAAAATTAATAAAATATTATCTCATAAAGTGAGGCTTCTCTGCAGAGGGAACATTTTAAGTTTGGAAGAGACAGATACATGTGAAGTTTTACTAGTTGTAGTGGAAAGGTGCTTGAAGCTACAGCGTCACGTAGCTGGATGGCAAATATTCTTGGCTTAATGATAATTCTTTTTTCCCCCTTTGGCAACTTCTGCAAAAAAAGCAGTTAGATTTTCCATCCTCCACATTAAAAAAAATCAAATTTAAGGAGTAGATCTAGACCAACCACATGCATTCCTTTCTGATAGTCTGAGTTTATTTTCATCACAGAGAGCACCTCTGCCTAGCACCAAAAAAAATATGTCAGTTATTTGCAAATTCATTTTCAGATTTCTGGTTATTGGTGATTTATTCTCCATGGTAGCTGCCCATCAGTCTAAATTACATGTATCTGTAGTGGAGTAAAACACTAACATTTTATGCATCACCTGTATTAGAATTAGTTGTTGTTTATGACATAAAATAGACCTAAGTATCAGATATAAGTATCTTGAATTTGGATATAATTGTAGTACCACCTCTATTGCTTTAAACTACTGTCTGCTAATAATACTCTACACGTTGATAACTCCAAAGATGATGTGGAGATCTGTATGCCATTGAAATGCCAATGGTAATATGTTTATTATATGAAAAACTAAATGTGATTTCATTCTGAATACTTTTTCATTGACTCTTAAGGAAATATCTGAAATTCCATCAAACTAGAAAGTAAAACATTTTTTTTTCTTAATTTCATTTTTGAAGGCATTTCATGCACCTGTAAAATGTCCAAATTATGTTCTATAAACACGTTTTAATTCACAAAAAATTATGCAGCTTCCGAATTCTTATATTATTCTACTGTTGTCATAACAAATAAACATATTCATACAAGGCAATTTGATTTTAAGTATTAAATGTACTTTATATTCAACATCACTACATTAGCAATAAATACAACTAACAACAGGCTAGAGCAGGCAAAATGCATACTTTGGTGCAGTTTAAGTTTCACACCCTCGGTGATCATGGAATTCAGGAATTTCCTCAGTTTAATTATGAGCAAGTTGCTCATAAACTGGTAAGAATGTGGATTAATTGGTAGCAAATATCTATTGACTTGGGGTACTTTGAACTGAAACATAAAAAGGGCACATATGAACAGAAGAGAAATTATACTAAAATGACTGATAATCAAAGGCAACAAGTCAATCAATAGCCATGTGAAATCCCAAGAGGACTACATAGGTCTGTTCTGCTTCAGTTATTCTGACACTTTACTGTCCTGAAGTTAAAAGGCTGCAAAGTAGGGAGGAGACAGAATACATATATGCTTTTTAAAGGTATTTTTATGCACTCAGGGTCCTGAAAAGCAAAACCTTAATACACATATTTAATCTTCTACTCAATTTGTGATTTAATGTGACTTCTGTGTTGATGAAGACTGTAGGCTTAGGAAAATAACCTAGCATTTTCCCATGGTAACATCCATGACTGTACCATCCTTTCAGTCTTCTTTGGTTGCCTCTATTGTTTTTTTGCATTTAGTTGAAGGAGCCTAAATGTTTGCATTATTTGTCTGCTATCTAAGTTCTGAGGAAGAGAACAATTCTGCTGACTATCCCATTTGTAACATCCCTAACATTTTGGAAAAACAGTAGAAAATACTGGAATTTGACCAAATACTTTACTTCCAAAATTTCCCTAAACAAAACTTGGTAGGAGATAAAAGAAGAATAGATTTGTCTCAAATATAAAAGATCTAAACCAAATGAAGCCTTTCCTTGTTCTGCTTTCAGAGGTGTGCTGCAATCTGACCTAATATTCTTCAGATTCTGAAATAGGGGATTGTGCATGCAATTTCTGTTGCAGAAGGAAATTGTTCACAGAACATTAAACAAAAATACATCATGGTCGAGAAGAGATGAAGCAGGTAGATGAGAAGGAAAATATTTGAGCATTAGGTAGATATGTACAGGATGAATCTAAAATACTGCTCCTTAATAGATGTTTTATAATTACTTACCTGTACTACTATCAATTCACTGATTAAATAGATGATTTTGCCTCAGAATGGACTCACCAAAGCAAGTATTGTAGGTAGGGTCTAATGGTAGGAAGAGTAGTTATTTTCACTGTCTCTTTCCTTCATTATTATCAACTTTCTCATTCACCCATTCTCCATTTCAAAGTTTACTGACTCAAAAATATTATGTAATTGTATGCCTTCAATATTAAACATATTTTAAGACCAAACACAGACAAAGGATTAAACAGTGAGGAGTAAATAGAATTGAAAACCAAAAATTAATTTTTATTATTCAGTATGTATTCTAGACCAAAAATGAATCAACCCTGTGTACTGTAATACAAGATGATCACATACTGGTTTTAATTCATGGAGTAAATTTAGTGTGAAACATTTAAGATGAACCAAAATTCATCTTTCACCCACATTATTATATGAGCTTTGCATTCCCTACCAAATTAAAAGTGTAAAATATTTAAACCTCTTTCTCCATCTTATGAAAAGGTATGGGATGAGACTAAGGTAAAAAACTGTGGAATTTCTTCCATTATCCTTTTGGACTTTTGCATATTTTGCATTTCGTGATCGTTGCATGCTGTCTCCCTGTCTGAAGATTAGAGTCATGAAAGTGTAATTAAAATACATCACTGAAAATGAGAAAGAGACAAATTAATTGGCTTGGAAGCCTAATTTATATTATTTAAACATTTATGAGAATGCTAAAATGAACAAAAGAATATCTCTCCAAAAGAATCATTATCACCTTCATTGTAACTTTTTATCCTAGCTTTGAAAAATCTCTTGGTATCTAATCACATGTTGTAAATATGCAGTGCTAATTATAATTTGCTACAGGGTGATGTATCAAATTCTGAAAGGCTTCCTTTGGTGAATTCATAGCAGAAACAAGAAACAAAACTACATTCATAAAGGGAGTAGGACATATAATTGGGTTTTTTGGGGGGGTTTTGTTTTGTTTTGGGTTTTTTTGTTCTTTGTTTTGTGCATATGTGTGGTACTAGTTGTTTGGATTTTTTAAGAAAATATTTTTATTATTGGAAGAGCTAGATGCTTGAAAATAATGTACAAGTCCTAAAAATTTTTGGTTTCTTCATCATAAACTCACTGTAAATTATTTTAAGCTACAATATTTGGAAAAAAAGAAACAAAACAAAACAAAAAATAATTCTTTAAAGCCTCAGTTCTAAGGAAATACAGATGACCACAATTCAGCTTTGCCTCCAAGAATAACTCCAGGGTAAGCATGCATCTGCCCAACCAGGAAGGGAGGATGTCAACATCAGAAAGAGGCTAAGCAGGAATAGCAGTCTGGAAGTTTCAGGGCAGTCAGACAGGAAGAATTACAGGTGGAGAATGCTCAGCCTGCACAAAGATGGGCAGCATTGCTAGATCCAAAACATTTTCATTTCTCTGCAGCACTGATGTTGATCCTGGAGATAAGGAAATGCAGTTGCACCAATGGCCAGGTGCACATGGTGCCCTGTGGCCATCACGGGTTGGCCATGCAGTGTTCCCAAGCAGGATTATCTTCCACATTTTTTTTTGCTAAAACTAACCAACGTTCTGTTAAGAAGGCACACCACTGTGGAGATGTGGGGATTTAGTCAGTGTGAAATTATAGCTACCTATAAGTTTTTTCTTTTGGACCCTGACTAGGCCACAGTGTAAGCTGCTGTCCAGCCAGAAGAAATCTGTGTTTGGTAAATGCAGAGAATTTTGGATGTAATTCTGCATGTCTGTCAAACTCAGTGACAGAAATTCCAACAAAAATGAGTTGAAGAGATGAACCTGCTTGTGTCCTTTTATGTCCGGGGAGTACCATTTTATACCCACTCAAAAGAGGTCTGAAACATGCACATATTTAACAATGTTTTAGCCTTTAGCCCTTAGCCTTTATTTTGTGTAAATAATTTTATTTTTGTGAAGAATTATGGGCAATCCTTTTGTTTTTTTTTCTTTTTAATTGTCATTTAACCACGTCATAAGACCACAATACACTGTACTACTGAACACATTTTTGTCTTTTCACTTTTGAAATGTGACTTGCAGTAACTATTTAGATGCTTGATTAGAAAGTTTTTTGTCTCTTTTAGTGCTTCATTAACCTGGATGAGAAAATAAATGCAATATAGTTTATCTCCATTCAGTTGAATTTGTTACTACTGGGTCACAAATATTTGTGGAAAAAATTTAAGTTTATGGACTTCTTATAGCAACACGTTTCCATTCATAAATGAAGTGCTTTTATGTTTTAAAGTTTTGACCACATTTCTTACTTTATTAAGGAATACAAATCACTCTTTAAGACAATTTAGGAAGAAGAATGTACTGTTAATTTCATTTTTATTGTGATCCATATTACTGTGGCAGACCTCAGTTTATGGAGGTATTTCTCCTTGTTTTTAGATCATATTGAGATGGTTAATTATTTTTCAGTGCATTGGAAAATGGGACTATATTTCTATTAAAATTATTATTATAATAAACATAAATCTATACATTTACAGTGATTTTGATTGCTGCAGGACATTTTTTAATAAAAGTTTCCTGTCCTTGGCCTTCTTATAACATATTTTTTGAAAATACAGCAAAATCAGATGTCATTTCAAATGAGCATATAATACAGATTTTTTCACACTGTTGTTTGTGCATACAGGACTTTAGGTTAAATTGTTAACATTTTTTCTTTCCCTTCCTCATGAATGAAAGATGGAAGCAATAAAAGCAAAAGGTGACATTTATGATAAATTATGAGTGGATATCACTGTGCTAAGAAATGCAAACTTCTGCATGAGAATTTTATGCATGGAAAATTATGTCAAAGAAAAAAATAATTAGAATACTCTTTATTATTGTTCAAATCATCTGAATCCCAGAAAAGTGCTGTCTAGCCTAATATTCTGTTTTCTCAGAAAGACTGATCAATGCACTGAAGGTAATGGTACCACAGAGCAATTGAATACTATTTTTTTCCATGGGTATTTTGGAGAGTTCTGATTTGGAGATTATAGTTGAAGACTCGTGGTGTAGTTAGTAAGCCTATGCCTGTCCTGTGGATTTACAATATAACTTTCAAATTATTTATGCATTTAGTTACATATCTCCAAAAATAAGACTTTTTAAAAGGTAAGCATGTATTGCCCAAAAGACGCCAGAATACTCTGTTGTTTCATTTGGGACACTGGGTAATTTTACTGATTTCTCTTATACCCCTACAGTACAAAAACTGATCTGGCACCACTTACGTTTGAAATTAGCATCATATTATTCTGTAGCTTATGTATTTTTCCTTCTTTCTTTCTTTCCAATTTTTTTAAAAAAATGGTTTCTTATTTTAATCAGTACAGGTTTCATTATTTAAAAACAATGTTTTGCTTTATGCTGTGTCATTAATTATTTTTCTCAGAACAATGACTTCCTACCTCTGGTGGTTAAGCAGCTGTATCATGAATTATCCAGATGTAATTATAATAGCACTTCTCTTTCTTTCTCTCTTTCAATTACATTCTCAACTTTTAGATCTTCTCTTCAAACTTCTGACTTATTATTTTTTCATCATGTCCCGAGACTTTGTCCATTTATGTTAAAGAAAAATTCCATTCATCCCAAATCTCATAGTTCTTCTTTTTTATTTTTTTATTATTATTTTTTTAAGAGGTGGGCAAACCTAGCAGCCATACTACGATTACCATATTTTGGATTTAAGTGTTGGTCATTTTGAATCTGAATATCTTGGTGACTGCTATTTCAAAAGCACTACAAAGTCTGTATTTTTAATAGGATGAAGACTTAGGAGAAAAAAAAAAAAAGAAACCTTTTCCTGGACTTTTATTCACCTCTAAAAGAATTGCCCCCAATTGTTTTTAAACTGAAAATTATTCAATTTTGGAACACATCTAAGAATATAGCCAGACCTTTAACCATTTTACCTATTATTTTTACCCTGTCCTTTAGAGAAATATTGATTTTTAATTGCATCCCCTTTCTTAGATAATACCTAAAATAGGTCAAAATGTCCCTAGCCTGTTTTTAATTTGATATGCCACCAATATCAGCAGCATAACACAGGTCTGTAAAAAGAAAGTCTGATACCTTTTCCTGTGGATGGTTACCTGAACATATATCAGATAACTAAGAATTTAAAAATTACTCGGAAAGACTAAATTAATCAGATACTGAAAGCTAAAATAAAAAAATAATTAAGAAATTAAATAGCTTAAAAATAGTCTTCTAAATATATTATTTTGTTAATAAGTTCTCAAATTTAGGCAAAAATGAAGGGATAATTTTGATTATTTAAAATTATAACATTTATGTTTATTTTCAAAAGTATGCATAGTAGGTAGAATTCCAAGGCTTTCTATGTATATTTTATGAACTTAAATACCTAAAACTATATATGAGAAAGTTTATATGAACTGAAAAATCTCCATGGACATATGTACAGTGACTGGCATATGTATGATGGTCATAGAAGTTGCAAATATAATATTCTAAATTTTGCTTATCTTGCCCTTAATTTTCTCCAACTTCTCTATGGTGCTTAGGCAGATTTAATTTGTAGGATTTGGGGAAAAAATTGGGTCAGGGTAGAAAATCCTATCTTATTTGCAGGGGTACCTTGTGTAGGAAAGTAGCACTGTAAGAAAAATTGCATCCCATGAACAATATATGCAGGTACCAGGGCAATGAGAGAGGAGATTAATTTCAAACTTCAAATAGAAACTGATTTCTGCTGTGCATGGTATCACAGTTCTGGTGATACAAGGCAAAATATCACCTGGTGCTGGATTGGGTGCACTAACAAGTACAGTCTTTTGTCCTTGAAGTTAGAAATAGATTTTGGGCTTGAATGAAAGCTCTAGAGTTGGATCTGACATTTCCTTATAGCAATAAAAGCTTCACTTCTTTTTAATTTGTGTTATTGTTGAAAAATGCAGAATAAAGGTAGTAGGAGAGTGTCACATGCATCACAAAAATTGCAGACAGATAAACTGCTGCTCCTGATGCGTCTGTGGTCCCCATCAGTGACTAGCCACTTACAAACTCAGCAAAATTTGAACATTAAAGTCTGTATTAGATGAGATTTTGCAAAAGCAGAAGAAAAAATCCACTAGACCCGGGAGAGCAGTTATAGCTTGAAGGGTCTCTGTTTAAAAAAATCCATTTGCATCACTTTAAAGCATCAATGATTTCAGCACATGGTGTTTTAAGGAAAAAAACAACTGTTCCTTAAAATAACCTACCTTAAAATTCAGAAGAATACCACAAACTAGAATAAGAATATTCTTCATTTCCTGCTAAGAGATGGAGTTCAAACCTAGCGATGGCATTATGGAAAATTATGGAAAATCTTCAAATATCTGTGCTCAAATTTGAGGACTATTCCTACCCTTCTATAAATAGCGTTTCAATTGAGAAAAATAACAATGAAAGAGCAATGGCATCATGAATTTTGCAAGGTTTATGAAACAAAGTCAACACTGAATGTCTTCTAAAAAAACCTTCATATATTTTGCATGTGAAAAATTTTGTAGTGAAGTAAAAAAAAAAAGGAACTAGAACTTAAATATCTCATTATAAAAATCTCTAATAGTTTACTACATCCAGTTACATCAGTAAAGGGAGTGAAATGCAGCTGAATAACTGCAGATAAAAGAGGAGGCTAGGTGGTGAAACAGTGGCACATCAGGGAAAATGAAGAAGATGGTACAGACTGTATAATATAGGGTTATTGGTCTTCCAGCCTTCCATTCTTAAAGAAGGATGAAATAGGGTAAAAATATTCAAGATTTACAGTAATAACTGAACTCTTGTATGTCCAAGCCGGAAGTAAGAATACCTTTATTCAGTATCCATATCTCACGCAACTCAAGCTGTATGTCCCTGACTAGGCAGTGATAATGGGCAGGTTTGTTGCTTCTTTTAGAAAACACTGATTATTATTATTGCTTCTTAAATGTTTTCTATAGGTACTCACCCTGGAAACACCATATGTCACTGATTTCTGGTAGAGGCTACACCATGCATATCACTCCATACCAACTGTTGCCTTAGCTTTTCTTCTTCACTTACCATGGTTTGTATTCACAAGCTCATTGCATTCATCTGGAAATCTGCTATTCCTCCCTGTCTGCATGAATCCACCTAAAACTGGTTTTCAACAATATTTCTACTCTGGGCAGAGCTCACCTGCACTTCTGTACAGAGGAAAAGCCATTCCAGATCCTAAGGGGAAAATATAATTATTCTCTTTGTTAGTTATTTTTCCTAGGGAAGCACTTTTTTCTGATGGCAGATTTTTTCCCCCTTCTTGTACTGAAAGCTTCTTTTCAAATAAAACACAGTCATTTCCAATGCATGTCACTTTTCCAGATTACTTAAAATACAGACGACCAACCAAAGCAACAAGGTTGGAAACATTTCCTGGCCCTACTCATAATCAGAGTTTGGATGCTCTGTTTATATCTATTCTCATACTTTGAGTACTACATTAAAAAATGAGAAGAGGCATAATCGTAAAGAAAGCCACAAAATTTAAGGAAGAGATGGGTTCAGCAGAACTGGAGAAGTCTTTTATCAGAGATCCAGACAAAAGCAAGTAGGCATGAAAAAGAGCTGATTGTCTCCTCTACTGTCTTCTTTTCTCATGTTGATGAATCTTGTTCTCTGCACACCTGAATCCCCTGCCAAACTGTTGTGTATCTAAAGCCATGCTGTCGGTTATAAGTAATAGTCCTTGCTGTAGAGCTGTTGCTGACCCAAACTTTTTCTGCCAGTGTTTTCACCCCATTCATATGATTGGTGTCTCCTAGAAAGTGGATCTGAGTGCCATAGTACGTTGATGCATAAATTCCAGCCCTTCATACAATCAGTCTTGTTCTTAACATGGATATTTAAGGAAATGTTATGTCAGATGTATAGCAAACATTTCATTTACCAGGAATGTACACCTCTAACAAACACATCTGCCTCTACATCCAGACAAACATGTGAATGGAAACACATTCAGTGGGTCTTCTGCCACTAAAAATTTATTCAATTCAATAGGAGATTTATTTGCTACTAAGAAGGATGTATGTGATGTTGTGGATGATATAAGTGACTTAGTCCAGCACCTGACAAATCCAATTCAGTAGGTGACACAAGGTATCATTTTTGCAGAAATAGACTTGATATACTAGGTTTTGAATTAGGTCTTTTTCGTTGTTGAGCAATACTTTACTTTTCTCCTAAAGCATTTGACGATAGACAGTATAGGATATGCAATTTTTTCCCATTAAATTCTAATAAATGGCATGTCCATTATACTCTGTAGCATTTATCCAGCCTATTGAATGCTGAAATGAACAATGGAAGTGACAGAAACCTTGCTTTTAAAGAATTCTTTTAACACTACATCTGAAAGATATCTTCTAGCTAAAAGAGAAACATCCAATATCTGGTCTGTCAGCAACCAAATCCAAAGCTTTATGAAGAATTTGAATGGGCTTTCAGTAAAAGTCTCAACACTACCTCTGAGTATACTGTTTTGATGTTGCCTGTTTTAAGACGAAAAAGTAGAGATGAGAGAATATTTTAGTTTTTTTACAAGGATTTTTCTAAAACTTAGAAGACATCCTGGACCTTTATATGCATGTATGCTGAGTTACTGATATAGCACCTAGCTAAAAGACATAAGCCTGTTCAAGTTGTTCAGTAACATCCAAAAGAATAGACCAAAAAGACTATCAGAAAACCACACCAAATAACCTCATCCAAACATCAAGCAGACAAAAAAAAAAAAAAAAAAGGAGGGGAAAAATGGGAAAAAAATAAAAAATTCCTCCAAATTAAATTAGAATTTTGTCACTGCTACCATCAGCAAGAAGAAAATATTAGCCAAATTGAAAGCTAAAAATGTCACTGGCATTTATTAGGACCTTGCATATACTGTGTATTTATTGCTGGCCAAGCCTGACTGAAAGAGCTTATGCTTTATAAAAGACAAGAAATACGTGAAGGTCAGGGAAAAAGTAGATCATGCACAAACCACAGCTTGCATTATAAAAAAAATAGAGAATATTGCTTACTGAGGCACATTTTAGCCAACCAATTTAGTTCATTCAATGCATGCTTTGCCAAGTCTAGTGCATAGAACTACCAAGCTCCAGAATTACAGATAGCATATTCCATTCAATGGACAGGCACTTTTCACTAATAAATGGTCCCTACAAATTTAATGCAGAGATGGAAAAACTATTTGTTTCAACTGAATCACACCAAATACACTAATTTCCTATTGCAATGAATCCAAAGCATCCTGTCTGGTGGTTCTGGAATGATCAGGTCAGCTTTCAGCTTCTCAAAGAGTACTTCAAGGCCACAGTGTTGTTGCTTCTTAAATTGTGGAATGACACCAGAGCAAAAGTAAATAGTAAATTTGGTGTGATACCGTAACATAAATCTCTTCACATCAAGAGTCAAAAATAAAAGGATATTAAATCTAAATTCTGATACCTCAAAAAACCATTTCAAATAGGCCTGGGTTACCAGCTATGCATAGCTACAAAAGGTAGAATTAATGCATCTTGAAGACAAGAATAATATCTTTGAATGTTTCCTTGGTAAAAGGAAATAATTCAACCTATACAAGAAAATACATGTAGATTATGGAGATCTTTTCAAGAGGTCCCTTACTTAGCATATCTAGAATTTTAGAGATGACAGCAAGGTTAGAAGTGCACAGGCAGTTAAATTGTATCAGTAGCAAAAAAAATGCTGTTATGTTGTAAAATTTGGGTAACAGCAAGGGAGGCAGTTGTTGATTCAAAGGTACCTTTCACAATGTGGTGACTTTTTGTGTAATTTAGGCTGCTCTCTGGGCATTTGAGCATCCAGTCAGTCCCACCCTTGCTGCTGGCAGTCTCCTGAGAAGCAAAACCAAAGTAAGACAAGTTTTCTGGAAGATGGATACCAGTAGAATGTCTGGCCATGTATCTTTGATAGTAAACACAAGGGGAATCATTGGGTATAAAGAAATTTGAAGTAGTACCATTGTTTTTAAAGACTAGAAACCCTGCCTTAGGTTGATGAATGGAGTTTCAGGTTAAACAGCTGAGATATTGAAAAAGCCATGCAAGAGAAACTCTCGAATAAAGTCACTGTCATGAAAGTGTAGCAAAATTCACTATGAAATTCACACATTTTGAATCTAAAGACAGTATAGGGAAAGGAGACTTAATTTTTTGTTCCTTGGATATCACAGATACTGCCTCATATTTCCATTTATGAAGGAACTCCTCTAGGCTTTTAGGATTAAAGCCATATCCTTTTGAAACTGAAATGAATAAATAAATAATTATTTTACATTAAAAAAGCAAAATGTTATTGAAATTAGATGTAAAACTGTCAACGATCTATACTATTTCTAAACACATATCATTAAAATAACTGTGAAAGAAAACAGATTAAGGACTTGGATAGGTTGCTATGCCTGTCTCCGAATGCGCTGCGGCTAGACAAATTTTTATGTTGAGGCTTGTTTTCATTCAGCTCAAGGACTTTCTGGTTTGCAGCAAATTCCATGTAAACCCAGACTTCTATTTCCTAAGAGGCTTGGCTGTACCTCTGTTTGCTTCTTTTCTCAAGTCTGTTCAGAATGCAGTTTCCCCAGATCTTTTCTGCAAGACCCCCTCTGCCTCCTCTGTCTGACCTACCACATTATTTCTATCCTGTGTTCTCAACTGTTTTTCCCAAAGTCAGACAACTTCACTGACTTTCTTTTTATATGGAAAATTAAAAAAAAAATGGCAGATCCTTTGATGCAAAACAAAAATTCCCTATTTGTTCACTATTTGTGATACAGTTTAGTGGTTTAGGGCAGAAGCAGCACTGGGTTGACAGCTGGACTTCTAACCTTAAAAGGTTTTTTCCAAACTTGGCCATTTTTTGATTCCATTATATAGACTCCACTACAATTCAGATATTAGAATTATTTATCTAAGGTCCGTGATGAAAAATATATTCTCTTTTCAGTCAGAAAGAGAAATGTCCTAATGAAGCCAGAGCAGTTTTGGTGCCCAAATAACATTATATATCCAAGCTCTCTGAAAAGAAGCACTTCCTATTTTGGCAAATGACGAGAGTTTGGAGTTCTCCAGAGATTCCAGATTCTGCAGAGCAGAAAGTGAGACATGAGGCATAATCAAGATATTTATTATACAATAGAGAAATACAACTTCAAGGAAGTATTTTCATAAAAAAATTTCCCAAAATATTAAACAAAACCACAAAAAACCTCTATCAGGATTATGGTAAAAACAATCAAAACCAAATTCCAGCCTTTTAGAAAAAATACTTGGACAGGAGTCCAATCTCTCCCCTTTGCCTACAGTCCTATCAATCTGCTAGCACTTCAAAACACTGCAATATCAAAAAGCCCATATCTCCACTCAGTTCATTTTTCTGTGATAAGATACCCACATTTTATCTATCAGCTCTGACTGACCTCGAAGGTAAATGTCTCCACCTGACTTTCCGCTTATAAGAGAAGTTCAGGACATGAGAACCCAATATGAGCCCTCTGTTGCATGATTTACACACTGTTCTCACTCAAGAGTATTCTATTCTGTAAGCACAGACTAATTTGATCTTAAGTCATGTGTATTTTACAGCAGCCTTCCACGTCCATGAGAAGGTCTCAGTCCGGTCTTTTATCATTACAAGTGCAACCTGAGGGCTATTTTTCTGTCTTATTGCATCTGTTTCTCAGTGTGCTTCTCATCTGACACAGGCTAGACCATTATTATTTTTTCCAGTACCTAAAACCTGCATTCCATTCAGCTGCTACAAAATCTTACTTTATTTTCTTTGCCAAACCCTGAGAGGAAAGTCACTGTTACTACACTTTGATTACCGCATCACTTTCCCCAAGGAACTTCAAATGAAAGACTGAAGTTATTTTAAAAAGAAAATTATACCCCCACGAGAAGCCATAAAGTACTAGTCACATAAGATTTATTATAATGTATTGTATGAGAGATTAGTTTAGCCTAGAGATACACTTGAAAGTTTGCATATTTTTATACATCTAGACCTGATAGAAATGTGCTCCTACATGTATGTGATAAGGTATTAAATTTGATAAGAGCTAAAAGCTAGTTCTGAAAATCTTATGTTGAGTTCTGCCATCAGCAGTTTATCATCTTCTGTAACGCTGATTATAAGCAGTGAAGATGAATCTAACAATTCATATAATTATCATCAATCAATTTTTCTACTATGTAAATTAAATTTG